>NC_089491.1:345075683-346300683 GCF_036850765.1 Saccopteryx bilineata | reverse complement strand
ATCCCAACGGTGGAGATTTTCCGTGCTGGAGGCTGTTTCACTCAGAGGGAACCACGGCCGGCCTCATATCCTGGTTTGCGCGCGCAGATAAGGAGTGAGCGATTCCTCCGAGTGCCTCGGCAGTGCGCGCCCGTGTTATCGCACAGAGGGGCAGAGTCAGGGGCCTTTGTGTGGGCCAAAGCGGAATCTCGGGCCGCCCCAGCGCCTTGCAAAAGCCGCGCACGGGGACGGAGCGAGACTCAATTCCAACGCTGCAACTTTTCCCTGCGGTTGGGGGTTTCACTCAGAGCGTGAGACTGCTGGCCGGATATCCTGGTTGCAGACAGTGAGTGAGAGTTTCCTCCAAGCGCCCCGGAAGTGGGCGCCCGCTTGTGTTACCGGATAGAGTGGCAGAGCCAGAGGTCTTCGAGTGGGCGGAAAGCCCGCCTGATTATGCTAGCAGCTCTGACTGACTGAGCCTTACCCAGAGCCCTGTGCTGAGTGGAAATAGAGTGGGGAGTTGCCAGCAATTTGAGCCTCTTACTATCCAGGCAGAGGCAGCAGCAACCCCATACCTGGACTATCAGGCTACTAATTGAGGAAGGAAAGACTAGGAGAAAGGCTCCAGGAACACGGACTCTCTCACTGTCGGAGCCTATAAATGCTAATGAGCCTCGACTCCCACGAGAATAAAGCACAATACATGACATTGCCATAGAGACTTATCAACTGCAAACCTCTACCTGAGCGTGCCAAAGGGGCAGAACCCGGGGTAGAGAGTCACCGACCAGGAAGAGGGAGAGAAAAGAAAAAGCAAGAAGATAACCTCTCAAAACCAAGAATAATCTGCAGACTTTATAACCTATCCCATTTTATTATATTTGTTCGTTTGTTTCTCTTATCTTCATTCTTGAGACTTTTTTTCCTCCTCCAATTTGGCCGATTAACTCTCTACCGGTCTTACTCTCTCCTCTCCTTGAACTACACTACCCATAAGTGTTACATCTCCCATTATCTTTTCTCTTCTCTTCCTTTCTCTCTATGAGGGTTGCACTCCAAAACCCTTAACTCTCTTTCTCTCTCTCTCCTTTCTTTTTTCTTCTTTTAGTGGTTCCCTCTTTTTTTCTCTCTCTCTCTTTCTTTTCTCCCTCTATATTAGTTTCTTCCTTTCTCCTTTACATCTCCTCTCATTCAAACCTCAATAACAAACAAATTATCTTATCTGGGACTCAAACCTATGTTTGTGGCATTTTGGGGGGTTTTTACTTCACCTTTTTAACTCACTAGCAGTGCTCCCATCCCTGGCTCTCCATATTATCTAGTTCTTGTTCCACTAAATACAATAGTAAGTTTTTAATTTGTCCCCCCATTTTTCCATTTTCCTCTTATTCCTCTCATCATAACTCTTAGAAAACCAATACCTAAAAGCAAATCATTTTATTCTTGACCCAAATTTTTTCCTTATTTGCTTTTTGTGGGTCCATACACTCTATTTTTTTTCTTTTTTCTTTTTTCCTTTTTTTTTTTTTTTTTTCTTTCTCTCTTTTTTGCCCCTTTATTACTTTTCCCCAATTCAGACCCTCCATCACAGGCATTGTTTGTTATAACTCACAGTCCACCACAAGATTTTCTCAAGAAAGAGGGGAGAGGAGAGGAGAGGAAAAAAAGAGGGGGGGAATAATTTCCTTTTTTAAAAAATTTTTATTTTATTTTATTTTTCTTTATTTCATTATTAATTTTTTTTTTAAAAAAAACAACTTTTTTCGATTTGTTATTTTTTTATTTTTTTTAACTTTTTATTCTTTATTAAATCTCATTAATACTATCAACAAAACCACCCTCAGATGCCATTAAGGAAGAGAAAATCGAATATCATGGATACAAAAGAAAGAGAGGTAACACAGCTAGATGAGGAAAAATCTATGGAGAAAAAATTTAATATATTAGAAACCTTGGAGCTAAATGACAGAGAATTCAAGATAGAAATCCTAAAAATCCTCCGAGATATACAAGAAAACACAGAAAGGCAATATAGGGAGCTCAGAAAACAACTCCATGAACACAAAGAATATATGTCCAAGGAAATTGAAACTATAAAAACAAATCAAACAGAGATGAAAAACTCAATTCACGAGCTGAAAAACGAAGTAACAAGCTTAGCTAATAGAACAGGTCAGATAGAAGAGAGGATTAGTGAAATAGAAGACAAGCAACTTGAGGCACAACAGAGAGAAGAAGAAAGAGACTCAAAAATTAAAAAAAATGAGATAGCCCTACAAGAATTATCTGACTCCATCAAAAAGAATAACATAAGAATAATAGGTATATCAGAGGGAGAAGAGAGAGAAAATGGAATGGAGAACATACTTAAACAAATAATTGATGAGAACTTCCCAAGCCTGTGGAAAGAACTAAAGCCTCAAGTTCAAGAAGCAAACAGAACTCCAAGTTTTCTTAACCCCAACAAACCTACTCCAAGGCATATCATAATGAAATTGACACAAACCAACAGCAAAGAAAAAATTCTCAAGGCAGCCAGGGAAAAGAAGAATACAACATATAAAGGAAGGCCCATTAGATTATCATCAGATTTCTCAGCAGAAACTCTACAAGCTAGAAGAGAGTGGACCCCAATATTTAAAGTCCTGAAAGAGAGGAACTTTCAGCCACGAATACTATACCCATCAAAGCTATCCTTCAAATACGAAGGAGAAATAAAAACATTCACAGATACAGAAAAGACGAGGGAATTTATCATCAGAAAACCCCCACTCCAGGAATTACTAAAGGGGGTTCTCCAATCAGATACAAAGAACAAAAAAAAACAGAGCCACAAGTAAAAGCTCCAAGAAGAACACAATAAAACCAAATTTAAACTGTGACAACAACAAAAAGAAAGAGGGGGAGAAGACGGAGTTTAACAGTAGCAAAGGACGATGGAGTGCAAAAGTACTCACAAAATAGTTCGCTACAATGAACAGGGTAGGGACCCTTTTCATTACTCAAAGGTAACCACCATTGAAAAAACCACCACAGAAGCACATGAGATAAAAAAGATAGCAACAGAGGAAAGATGTATGGAATACAACCAAATAAAAACAAAAGATAGAAAAACGAAAGAGAAGGATCAAACAAGACACAAAACTAACAGAAAGCAAGATATAAAATGGCAATAGGGAACTCACAAGTATCAATAATTACACTAAATGTAAATGGATTAAACTCACCAATAAAAAGGCACAGAGTAGCAGAATGGATTAAAAAAGAAAATCCAACTGTATGCTGCCTACAGGAAACTCATCTAAGTAACAAGGATAAAAACAAATTCAAAGTGAAAGGCTGGAAAACAATACTCCAAGCAAACAACATCCAAAAAAAAGCCGGTGTAGCAATACTCATATCGGATAATGCTGACTACAAGACAGGAAAAGTACTTAGAGACAAAAATGGCCATTTCATAATGGCTAAGGGGACACTGAATCAAGAAGACATAACAATTCTTAATATATATGCACCAAACCAAGGAGCACCAAAATATATAAGACAGCTACTTATTGATCTTAAAACAAAAACTGACAAAAATACAATCATACTTGGAGACCTCAATACACCGCTGACGGCTCTAGATCGGTCATCCAAACAGAGAATCAACAAAGACATAGTGGCCTTAAACAAAACACTAGAGCACCTGGATATGATAGACATCTACAGGACATTTCATCCCAAAGTGACTGAGTATACATTTTTCTCCAGTGTACATGGATCATTCTCAAGAATTGACCATATGTTGGGCCACAAAAACAATATCAGCAAATTCAGAAAAATTGAAGTTTTACCAAGCATATTTTCTGATCATAAAGCCTTGAAACTAGAATTCAACTGCAAAAAAGAGGAAAAAAATCCCACAAAAATGTGGAAACTAAACAACATACTTTTAAAAAATGAATGGGTCAAAGAAGAAATAAGTGCAGAGATCAAAAGATATATACAGACTAATGAAAATGACAATACGACATATCAGAATCTATGGGATGCAGCAAAAGCAGTGATAAGAGGGAAGTTCATATCGCTTCAGGCATATATGAACAAACAAGAGAGAGCCCAAGTGAACCACTTAACTTCCCACCTTAAGGAACTAGAAAAAGAAGAACAAAGACAACCCAAAACCAGCCGAAGAAAGGAGATAATAAAAATCAGAGCAGAAATAAATGAATTAGAGAACAGAAAAACTATAGAAAAAATTAATAGAACAAGGAGCTGGTTCTTTGAAAAGATCAAAAAAATTGACAAACCCTTGGCAAGACTTACCAAGGAAAAAAGAGAAAGAACTCATATAAACAAAATCCAAAATGAAAGAGGAGAAATCACCACGGACACCGTAGATATACAAAGAATTATTGTAGAATACTATGAAAAACTTTATGCCACTAAATTCAACAACCTAGAAGAAATGGATAAATTTCTAGAACAATACAACCTTCCTAGACTGAGTCAAGAAGAAGCAGAAAGCCTAAACAGACCTATCAGTAGAGAAGAAATAGAAAAAACCATTAAAAACCTCCCCAAAAATAAAAGTCCAGGCCCTGACGGCTATACCAGCGAATTTTATCAAACATTCAAAGAAGACTTGGTTCCTATTCTACTCAAAGTCTTCCAAAAAATTGAAGAAGAAGCAATACTTCCAAACACATTTTATGAGGCCAACGTAACCCTCATACCAAAAACAGGCAAGGATGGCACAAAAAAAGAAAACTACAGACCAATATCTCTAATGAATACAGATGCTAAAATACTAAACAAAATACTAGCAAATCGAATACAACAACATATTAAAAAAATAATACATCATGATCAAGTGGGATTCATCCCAGAATCTCAAGGATGGTTCAACATACGTAAAACGGTTAATGTAATACACCATATCAACAAAACAAAGAACAAAAACCACATGATCTTATCAATAGACGCAGAAAAGGCTTTCGATAAAATACAACACAATTTTATGTTTAAGACTCTCAACAAAATGGGTATAGAAGGAAAATATCTCAACATGATAAAGGCCATATATGATAAACCATCAGCTAACATCATATTAAATGGCACTAAACTGAAGGCTTTCCCCCTTAAATCAGGAACAAGACAGGGTTGTCCACTCTCTCCACTCTTATTTAATGTGGTACTAGAGGTTCTAGCCAGAGCAATCAGACAAGACAAAGAAATAAAAGGCATCCATATCGGAAAAGAAGAAGTAAAGGTATCACTTTTTGCAGATGATATGATCCTATACATCGAAAACCCCAAAGAATCCACAAAAAGACTACTAGAAACAATAAGCCAATACAGTAAGGTCGCAGGATACAAAATTAACATACAGAAGTCAATAGCCTTTCTATATGCCAACAATGAAACAACTGAGAAGGAACTCAAAAGAATAATCCCCTTCACGATTGCAACAAAAAAAATAAAATACTTAGGAATAAACATAACAAAGAATGTAAAGGACTTATATAATGAAAACTATAAACCATTGTTAAGGGAAATCGAAAAAGATATAATGAGATGGAAGAATATACCTTGTTCTTGGCTAGGAAGAATAAATATAATCAAGATGGCTATATTACCCAAAGCAATATACAAATTTAATGCAATTCCCATCAAACTTCCAATGACATTTTTTAAAGAAATAGAGCAAAAAATCATCAGATTTATATGGAAGTATAAAAAACCCCGAATAGCCAAAGCAATCCTAAAGAAAAAGAATGAAGCTGGGGGCATAACAATACCTGACTTCAAACTCTATTATAGGGCCACGACAATCAAAACAGCATGGTATTGGCAGAAAAATAGACACTCAGACCAATGGAACAGAATAGAAAGTCCAGAAATAAAACCACATATATATAGTCAAATAATTTTTGATAAAGGGGCGAACAACACACAATGGAGAAAAGAAAGCCTCTTCAATAAATGGTGCTAGGAAAACTGGAAAGCCACATGCAAAAGAATGAAACTGGACTACAGTCTCTCCCCCTGTACAAAAATTAACTCAAAATGGATCAAAGATCTAAACATAAGACCTGAAACAATTAAGTACATAGAAGAAGACATAGGTACTCAACTCATGGACCTGGGTTTTAAAGAGCATTTTATGAATTTGACTCCAATGGCAAGAGAAGTGAAGGCAAAAATTAATGAATGGGACTACATCAGACTAAGAAGTTTTTGCTCAGCAAGGGAAACTGATAACAAAATAAACAGAAAGCCAACTAAATGGGAAATGATTTTTTCAAACAACAGCTCAGATAAGGGCCTAATATCCAAAATATACAAAGAACTCATAAAACTCAACAACAAACAAACAAACAATCCAATAAAAAAATGGGAAGAGGATATGAATAGACACTTCTCCCAGGAAGAAATACAAATGGCCAACAGATATATGAAAAGATGCTCATCTTCTTTAGCTATTAGAGAAATGCAAATCAAAACGGCAATGAGATACCACCTCACACCTGTTCGATTAGCTGTTATTAGCAAGTCAGGTAATAGCAAATGTTGGAGAGGCTGTGGAGAAAAAGGAACCCTCATACACTGTTGGTGGGAATGTAAAGTAGTACAACCATTATGGAAGAAAGTATGGTGGTTCCTCAAAAAACTGAAAATAGAACTACCTTATGACCCAGCAATCCCTCTACTGGGTATATATCCCCAAAACTCAGAAACATTGATACGTAAAGACACATGCAGCCCCATGTTTATTGCAGCATTGTTCACAGTGGCCAGGACATGGAAACAACCAAAAAGCCCATCAATAGATGACTGGATAAAGAAGATGTGGCACATATACACTATGGAATACTACTCAGCCATAAGAAATGATGACATCGGAACATTTACAGCAAAATGGTGGGATCTTGATAACATGATACGAAGCGAAATAAGTAAATCAGAAAAAAACAGGAACTGTATTATTCCATACGTAGGTGGGACATAATAGTGAAACTAAGAGTCATTGATAAGAGTGTGGTGGTTACGGGGGGGAGGGGGGAATGGGAGAGGGATAGGGGGTGGGAGGGGCACAAAGAAAACAAGATAGAAGGTGACAGAGGACAATCTGACTTTGGGTGGTGGGTATGCAACATAATTGAACGACAAGATAACCTGGACTTGTTATCTTTGAATATATGTATCCTGATTTATTGATGTCACCCCATTAAAAAAATAAAATTATAAAAAAAAAAAAAAAAAAAAAGAAAAATACCAAAAAAAAAAAAAAAAAAGAATAGTAACAAAAAAAATTACCTTGTACTTAGTTTATTCATGCTCATTGTTATCTAATATGTTGCCCTTTGAGTCTATCACACTTTATTGTATCTAATACTAACAAACACTGTTTGTTCCTTTTTCAACCTGCTCTGTGAAAATGTGTGCAAGTTTTGACCATCTCCCCATAGTGGAACTTTAGATCATATAGTTCGTGCATTTTCAGATGGTTATTCCAAAGCATGTGTATGGATATAGAATCCCACCAGCAGTATCTACAATATAAGACTTTCAGTTCATCAAAACCCTTGACAAGCCTGGGTATTACACTGTTCACTTCTGACAACTGGTGAGTGACAAACAGTTCCTCCTTTTCTCCTCTTGGTTTTAGTTATACTTCCCTAATTATGTATAAGTTGTTTGCCTTTCCAAGTTTATTGTTCATTTATATTTCCTTTTTTTTTTTTTTTTTACAGGGACAGAGAGTCAGAGAGAGGGATAGACAGGGACAGACAGACAGGAACGAAGAGATGAGAAGCATCAATCATCAATTTTTCGTTGCGACACCTTAGTTGTTCATTGATCGCTTTCTCATATGTACCTTGACCATAGGGCTACAGCAGACCGAGTAACCCCTTGCTTGAGCCAGCGACCTTGGGTCCAAGCTGGTGAGCTTTTAGTTCAAGCCAGATGAGCCTGCACTCAAGCTGGTGACCTTGGGGTCTCGAACCTGGGTCCTCCGCATCCCAGTCCAACGCTCTATCCACTGTGCCACTGCCTGGTCAGGCTGTATTTCCTTATTTAAAAAAAAATATTTGTTTAAAAAGTTTTGCCCATGTTCTTATTGGATTATTTTGTTTTATGAACGTGTAGAAAATGCTTAGAAAAATGATCCTTTAATAATTATATTAAGGCTAATTTTACTTTTTTTATGGTGGTTTTAATGAAGAAGTGTTCTTAATTTTATTTTTTGTTGAATTTATTAACATTTTATTCTTGGTTTATTGCCCTAAAATCATAAAAATATTTTTATCTACATTTCTATGTGATTTTAAAGCTTTACCATTCCCATTTAGTTTTTTAAATTACCTGGAATTAATTTTTATTAATGCTATAATGTAGGAATCCAATTTGATATTTCCCTTAACTTTGTGTTCAGAAGAGGGAAATCTACAGCAATAGAACAAAGGTTGGTGGTGGCCAGTGGCTGGGGGAGGCGGTCCTGAGGGACAGCTGTCTAATGTACACGGTTTCCCTCTGAGATGAAGATGTTTTGGAATTACATGAATATAGTAGCTGAACAATTCATGTGAATGCACTAAATATCACAGAAAAATTCATTTAATATTATGTTAATAAATCTCACTTCAATTAAAAAGAAAAAGAAAAAATCAGCTAAAACTTTGTACTGAATTACTCTGAATCAAGAAATACATTGGTAAAAAAATTAGATATTTTAAAACAACTCTGAATAAATTTGTTAGATTTATTCAGAAATGGTATGTTTTTAAATAATCACATATCGTAAATACTTTGTGCTGGAATACATAGAGATAGAATTGAATTTTTTTAGGTTGATACTGTGTCCAGAAAACTTGTTAAAACTCTTTTATTAGTTCAAATAATGAACCCATTGATATTTTTAATTTTTGCAAGCCTAAATTGTTATTTATGAACAATGACATTTTGTGTCTTCTTTTCCTAACTGTATGCTTTTCTCTCTTCATTCCTGTCTTAATGTGATGGTTATTACCTTCTGTTCCATATTAAACTAAAATGGTGATGACAGTCTTCTTTATGTATTTACTCATTTTAAGGAAAATGCTTCTAATATTTAAACATTAAGTCTGATGTCATGTCATTTTTTTTTAAACATTTCATCTTTTTGTTTAAGGGAGTTCTTTTCCATTTATCACCTGCCACATTTTTTTTTAAAACATAAATTGATATTTAATTTTATTCAATGCTTTGTCTTCACTTAATGAAATGATAATGTTTTCCCCCTTTTAACTGTTAATGTGAATTGCATTTACAGCTTTTAAAAAAATGACAGCACTTATAAAAAGTAAACTTTATTGTGAAAAATCATTATTTATTGATAATGTTGGATTCAGTTTGCTCTTTTGTTTAGCATTTTGCTACTGTGTTCATGAATGACATTGGCCTGACCTCTCCTGACTTTGTTCTATCAATATGCTTTGGTAAAAAGTGAATACTGGACTCAAAGAATGGTTTGAGAACTGTGTAGGATTGGGATCATTTGTAAACTATATGAGGCTAATTTAATATTTTGAATTTATAAGATCTTATCTGTTTATGGAAGATTATATTCTTGTGTATCTGTTGTGCCCACTTGTTATATTTGCTATAAATTTGTGCATAACATGTTAACAATTAAATATATAGAAAAAAATTTGTATTTGTCTTTTTCATTTCTACTAGTATCCTTTCTCATTGTCTCTCTCTCTCTCTTGAACCAGTTTAGACAGAAGTTTATTGATTTTACTAGGTTTTATTTTTCAAAGAATTAGCTTTGCTGATCTTTTCATATGTTTGAATTGTAATTCATTAATTAGTGCTTTTACATTTATCTGTTTACTTCCCTTGGATAGATTCCAGGGTCCTTTGTCTAATTTCTTCATGATGATGTTTAGCTCAATAGTTTTTAACCTTTCTAATTTTTTTAAATAGATACATTTAAGACTACAAATGCTATAAAAATACAACTCGAGGAATATCTCTTATGGTTCAAACTGTGTGGTTGTCATTTTTGTTTGGTAGTATGTGTTATCTACTTTTGATTATTAATGCTTCTACCACTCAGAAATATAGAGGTGTCTTTTAAATTTTCCAACTGTATGTTAAGCTGCTTTTTTCAAAGATATCTTTTTAGTGGATTTGAAAACTTTAATATGATCATGGTCAGCGAACAGAATCTACGTGATACCAATAATTTAAAATTTCTTGAGATTTGTCCTAGAGAGTCTAATTTGTGATCAATATTAATGTTTTATATGTACTCGAAAAAATTGTTTCTTTTCTAATTGTTTTATATATGTTCATACTTGTCAATTACGCTATTTTATCCTATCTGTGTTGTCCAACAGGGAGTCAAAACCTAAATGCAGCTCTTTACGTTAAAATTAATTAAAATGAAATAAAATTAAAATTTAGTCATTGGCCCCCTATCCATACAAGCTGGTGGCTACCTTATTGGACAGCAAACATTTTCATCACCTCAGAGAGTTCTTTGGGATGGTGGCGCTCTATTTACTTAACGATGCAAACATTTTCCTGATCTATAATTTTTGCTTGTCTAAAAATCACTTTATTTAGGCTCTATTTATAAATAGGTAGTTTTTCGGGGTGGTATAGTCAAGGTTGATGGTTATTTTTTCACAACTCTTTGAACAGAGCACTGTAATGTCTCTAGGTTTCCGTTGTCAAGAAGTCAACTGTCAGTGTAATATTCATTCTTTTTGTAGGTAATCTGTATTTTTTTCTTTCCAACTGGTGGTGACTCCTTGATTTTGAGGTTAAGCAAACGTGAACATTTGAAAGAAATTTCTATTTCAGAGGGGTTGTTGGTTTGGGAGCAAGTTATTCAGTTTGATCTGACATGTGGTGAACTTGAAGCAGTAATGGGTCTTAACTGGGCTGGTTTGACTTCCTTAGGTTTGACTTAGAAACCTTTCTAAGGTGCTGCCGGCATTTATTCCAGGGATACTAAATGCCCTGCATCCTGGGAGACAGTCTTGTGCAGCAAGTAACTGTCCGACCCCCAAATGCTAACAGTTCCCGGTAGAGAAGCCCTCTGCTAGAGTATGCCGATGTAAAGACGTCAGGAGACACAATCTATGACATTAACAGAGGGAGATCAGAGCCAAAGCTGGACACCAGCATGTGACCTGCAGTGATACCAGAGCCTGAGGGTGGGAAACGGAAGAATGGGGTCAGCAGCCAGCTTAGTCCTGCCTCCTGGTATGTCCATCACACAGGAAGAGAGGAAAGGCTTAAGAAGTCAGCTGCAAAAGGGAAAGAGACTCAAGGCAATGGGGTTTGATGAAAGGTTTTTTCTCTGAAATCTGCTCTCATTCTCTGTCCCCAAGGAAACTCCCCTCCCCTCCCCGTGGTAAGCCACAGCTCACACAGACCTTAGTTACTGCATCGATCCTACTGCATTGGCGTTGTTCCATGTGCCCCCCTTCCCTACAGACCGGAAGCTGCATCTGGACACTGATTCTGTACCTCCAGCTTCTGGCACAGTCTTCAGCACAGAGCCGGTGAGTGAGTGCTGAATGCTCCAGAAAGGGGAAGGGCAAATGCGAGACTGACATCACTGCGTTTGAGAATCAAGAGGTCCACAAGGAACCCGAAGGGGAATTTCCTGTTTCCAGTGATCGAGCTTGAAAAGGTCAAGGTGGTGAGGTCTTCAGGAAGCGAATGTGGATGATCAAAATAAAAAAGTCACGGGAGTGTAAGGAGGGAGGGGCGCAGAGCAGCCAAGGGGGTGGCCAGGAGAAAGTGTGGATTTGACAGCATATTCATGTTCAAAAAGAAAAGAAATGAACAAAGCTGAGAAGATGAAAGCCGTGATGACTGGACCAATATTAGTCAATACCTACAATCGCTACGATGACTCTCATCACTCCTTCCCAGCGTGCTGGAGCCTAGATCCACCCCTCCTCCCCATAACCACTGCCTTGGAGGAGGTCCCAGGCTGCCTTTGTCTCCAACCCACTCTGATGAGGACATTACCAAGGATAAGAAGGCAAGATAAACCTTAATGCCAAGGCTTCTGATCTGATTGAGTCTTCTCTACTATTTAACAAGTTAAAGAAAGAAAATAAAATCTAAACTGATGACATTAAAATAATTAGCCTTGACCTTTGACTCTCTCATACTTATTACTCTCGAGAGAGTCTTGTGTTACTATCAGAAAAACGCACCATCCTCTGACAGCAGAGCAAGACACTGAGCGTGTAGCACACAGTTCCGACCTGTTGTTCCGTGGAGGCAGAACCTTGTTCTTGTTCATGGGACACCCGGCCAGCATAGTCGCACACTGTCCACCCACTACCTGGCTCTTCTCCCAGGGAATTAAGGTGCTGAAGCCCCTTCTCGAGGACACAGTAGTTAATAGAAGCAGCACACATTCAAAGTCCTCCAGTCTTGTGGAAGAGCAGGGAGGTGTCAAAAAAATTCAATAACAATATTAAGCATCAGATTCTTCAAGTGGCTAAAATGGATATTTATTCGAACAGAGAAACTTCTAAAATTTGCCCTTATTCTTTTTATTTTTTTTTCCCCTGATGACAAAAGACTTGAACACCAAAGCAACAGAATAAATTTCTCCTTGTAAGTATTTTTATTAGCCTGCTAATTAATCTGCGGATAAACCTGCTGATATTGAATGAAATTCTTCAAAGACCATATATTTTTTTTTTTCTGGCAAGGCAACTGATTTCAGTTTGATTGTAATGAATGTAACAAATTATGTAATATGCAGATACTTTTGTTTACCATGGCCTTGGAGCTCTGGATGAATAATTTTATTAAGATACCTATTAGGGCCCTGGCTGGTTGGCTCAGTGGTAGAGCGTTGGCCTGGTATGTGGAAGTCCCAGGTTCAATTCCCAGTTAGGGCACACAGGAGAAGCGCCCATCTGCTTCTCCACCCTTCCCCCTCTTCTTCCTCTCTCTCTCTCTTCCCCTCCTGCAGCCAAGGCTCAACTGGAGCAAAGTTGGCCCCGGGCGCTTAGGACGGCTCCATGGCCTCTGCTTCAGGCACTAGAATGGCTCTGGCCACAGTGAATCAACGCCTTAGATGAGAGAAGCATTGCCCCCTAGTGGGCATGCCGGGAGGTCACGGTTGGGCGCATGCAGGAGTCTACCTGCCTCTCTGCTTCTCACTTCAGAAAAATACAAAAAAAAAAAGAAAAAAAAAAGTGGGATACTGTTTCCAGAAAAGTTATCAAGAAAATTAACCATTAAAATGGGAAAAGCAGGTGGCTTTGCTAAGGTTTGGAGTTGACTTCCTAATAGGTATCTTGGAGCCTTGGCTGCAGGAGGGGAAGAGAGAGAGAGGAAGGAGAGGGGAGGGGTGGAGAAGCAGATGGGCACTTCTTCTGTGTGCCCTGGCTGGGAATCGAATCTGGGACTTCTGCACGCCAGGCTGACGCTCTACTGCTGAGCCAACCGGCCAGGGCCTTGTCCCACTTTTTAATGAGAATAAAGTCCTCTCCTGCTAACCTCTTGTTCATTTCTGGACTTTCCCCCTGTTATCTCCATCTGGGACCCATCATCCCTTCCCTGGTCATGCCCGGTCTTCTTCAGGCTCCACCTTAAAGGTCATCTCCTCAGAGGGAACGTCCTGCACAACCCTGTCCTGCTAATCCCTCTCAGAGCACTCTACTTTAATCATTCTACTTTGTGTCACTGTGTTACTTCCTCACTTGTTTCTAGTTTGTCTCCTCTAGCTGAATGTAAGCTCCATGGGTGCTTATTTTCATTTGCTTGGATAGAAAAAAAGCCATTGTTCCCATGACCACTACATCCCTGGCTCTTCCCTTGACACAGTATTTGCTGAACTTACAAATGATAATTATTTTTGCCTTTGATAATTATTTTGACTTTGAAAACCTCTGCTTTTGGCTGTGTTACTGCATGATTCTCTGATTTTTTGGTCTACATATTCAGAAGTGACCTAACGGGTATATGCTATGGCATCCTATTTTCTTTTTTTATTCAGTGAGAAGCGGGGAGGCAGAAAGACAGACTCCCACATGCACCCCAACAGGGATCCACCAGACAAGCCCACTAGAGGGCAATGCTCTACCCATCTGGGGTGTTGCTCCGTTGCTCAGCAACCGAGTTCTTCTTAGTGCCTGAGGCAGAGGCCAGGCAGCCATCCTCAGTGCCCAGAACCAACTTGCTCCAATCGAGCCATGGCTGTAGGAGAGTAAGAAGTCAGGAGGAGGGGTGGAGAAGCAGATGGATGCTTCTCCTGTGGGCCCTGACTGGGAATTGAACCCAGGACATCCACACACTAGGCAGATGTCGTATCACTGAGCCAACCAGCCAGGGCCAGCATCCTATTTTCTACCAGTGTCTCTGTGTCATCATGGGGAAAACCATCCCCTCTCCCCCAATCCCTACACATCTTTAGCTTGCGGCACCTCCTACTAGATGACCACCACGAGGCCATAAAAGTGGGCAGGGCATTCTGTTCTGCAGCTGTATTTTCCTGTTTGTTTCAGAACTTGTGTTTCTCCCTGGTATCATTCATTGTGATAATATATGGTTTCAAAGACCCAATTTCATGCAGATGCAGGAGAAATAGAACAACAGATTCAAAGCTCATCTTGCCATCCATCTTTTGATTAAAGTGCCCTTTGCAGAGAGGGAAACAGAACACTTGTGTCAGGCCCTCCACTGACTTAACGCAGGCTAGATTGCTGCATATTTATAGCAGGATCACGCCTGTCCTTGTTTAAAATTGTTTTGACCTTTGGATGAACACGTGTGGGGGGAAAAGTTCCATCTTTCTCCAGAATTAGTAAACCGTTATAAACACAGAAGGCAAGTTTGTCATATCTGAACGGTGCCTGTCAGGATCACAGCAAATAGTCTCTTGACAACTGCATTTGGCTCCTGGAAAGAGCGGCTTGGTGAGCCCAAGAGTGAATGCCAGCCCAGTTTCAAGGACGCCTTCCTCATCGAAACTCTCAGTCCCCATGGGAGCTCCTCTAGCCAACATCCATCGGAGACCTCGGTTTCCCACATGGAACCCCGGTCCCGGGAGTGCCGTTCACGACCAGAGAAAAGCTGTCAGAAAACCTCCCTGTATACCAATTTGCTACTTTGCAAGTTGAAAGCACCTAGAATTACAATGTTCAGAAACGTCCCAGACCTTGTGTTAGGGTGAACATCTAAGGATTGTGAAATTATAGCTTACATGATTCCTTGAAGACAAACAAGAGGGTCTCCTTCAGTAACAACTGAGGTCAGTAATAAGTGTGTGCTACTGTGAAAACCGTTCACAAAGTGAATGCCAAGGATAGCCAACCCATCCAGTGTGCAATCTGCAAGAATAAATAACACCTCAACTGAGCCTTGTCAGGAGAAAGTTGGAGGCAATCCTATTAAACAAAACACTGAAACTCAGCTTCAGTTTGGTGAAAGTTTATTTAGTAATATTATGGCTTGTCACCGTCAAACCTAAAAGAAAACTATCTTAATCTGTATGTTCTCAAAACGATGTGACACAGTGTCACCTTATTCTTTCTGGGATGAAATCAGAGTGATTTTAAAAGGTTCTAAAATCATCTTTCCTCCCCATAAAATAATAAAAAAAGAAATATTTGAGAGTGAGAATAATGGGCTGAATTTAATTAATTAAACTTGAATGAATTAACTCTAAACCAACACAAGTATTTGCTAAAAAGACAAAAATGTATTTAAGCATTTTAAAGACTGCTATAAATCTAGTCAAATAAAGAACAGTAACTTCCTTTTAAGAAATGCAAAGACATGTAAAAAAAAATCAAATTACTACCAAATGATTAAAATATAAATAATTAGCAAAGGAAATTGGCTGATGGAAAAACTTAGTCAAATGTCTACAGTCTCCCCATCTGTCCTATCTCATAGAATGGCTGTGAGTTATTTGATATGCTTCTTTTAGTACTAACAAAGTACTTAGCATATGTTATGTGCTGAATAAATATTTATTGGAAAGACTTGAAAAATAAAAGGTCACCATCATCAATTAAAACAGGTAAACTGGGAGATGACGTCAGAGTAATGGCGGGGTAGGAAGCAATACCGATAAATCTCCCCCAAAACTCAACAAGATCTTCAACCAGAAACAGAAAAACCTATACTTGGAGCTTCCAGATGCTTCGCAATACACCCAAAGGTATGATTGATTGAAAAATTGGCTAAATATATAACCAAACCCCGAAGGAAATAGGGAGTAAGAAATGCTCCGCCTTCCTCACTAACCTAAACAGGGCGGCTTTCTCTGGTAACTGTTAATATAGAAACTGAGGCGGGCAAAGGGGGTGAATAGATCCAGGCCGTGACACAAACGGCCGAACCAGGCTGTGGCACGGAGATCCAAGCCGAGGAAAGTCTGATCCTGTGGCAACCCGGGCAATACAAGCTAACACTCACGCCAAACCCAAACAAAGAAAGACAAGCGGAGCGGCCATTTTACCCGGTCTCCTGGTCGGTGCGTAGTTAGTGGGCGAGAATTTCTTCCTAGGCCCCGAGAGTGGGTGCCCGTGTTGCCCCATGGAGAGGCAGGGTCAGAGGCCTTTCTGTGGGCCGAGGGCAGAGTCTCTGGGCAGCCCCAGCGCCCTGGGAAAGCCACGCACGGGAGGGAGTGAGAACTAATTCCAACGGTGGAGATTTTCCGTGCTAGAGGGTGTTTCACTCAGAGGGAAACGCGGCCGGCCTCATATCCTGGTTTGAGCGCGCAGATAAGGAGTGAGCGATTCCTCCGAGTGCCTCGGCAGTGCGCGCCCGTGTTATCGCACAGAGGGGCAGAGTCAGGGGCCTTTGTGTGGGCCAAAGCGGAATCTCGGGCCACCCCAGTGCCTTGCAAAAGCCGTGCACGGGGACGGAGCGAGACTCAATTCCAACGCTGCAACTTTTCCCTGCGGTTGGGGGTTTCACTCAGAGCGTGAGACTGCTGGCCGGATATCCTGGTTGCAGACAGTGAGTGAGAGTTTCCTCCAAGCGCCCCGGAAGTGGGCGCCCGCTTGTGTTACCGGATAGAGTGGCAGAGCCAGAGGTCTTTGAGTGGGCAGAAAGCCCGCCTGATTATGCTAGCAGCTCTGACTGATTGAGCCTTACCCAGAGCCCTGTGCTGAGTGGAAATAAAGTGGGGAGTTGCCAGCTCTTTGAGCCTCTTACTATCCAGGCAGAGGCAGCAGCAACCCCATAGCTGGATTATCAGGCTACTAATTGAGGAAGGAAAGACTAGGAGAATGGCTCCAGGAACACGAACTCTCTCACTGTCGGAGCCTATAAATGCTAATGAGCTTCGACTGCCAACGAGACTAAAGCACAATACATGACATTGCCATAGAGACTTATCAACTGCAAACCTCTACCTGAGCGTGCCAAAGGGGCAGAACCCGGGGTAGAGAGTCACCGACCAGGAAGAGGGAGAGAAAAGAAAAAGCAAGAAGATAACCTCTCAAAATCAAGAATAATCTGCAGACTTTATAACCTATCCCATTTTATTATATTTGTTCGTTTGTTTCTCTTATCTTCATTCTTGATACTTTTTTTTCCTCCTCCAATTTGGCCGATTAACTCTCTACCGGTCTTACTCCCTCCTCTCCTTGAACTACACTACCCATAAGTGTTACATCTCCCATTATCTTTTCTCTTCTCTTCCTTTCTCTCTATGAGGGTTGCACTCCAAACCCCTTAACTCTCTTTCTCTCTCTCTCATTTCTTTTTTCTTCTTTTAGTGGTTCCCTCTTTTTCTCTCTCTCTCTCTTTCTTTTCTCCCTCTGTATTAGTTTCTTCCTTTCTCCTTTACATCTCCTCTCATTCAAACCTCAATAACAAACAAATTATCTTATCTGGGACTCAAACCTATGTTTGTGGCATTTTGGGGGGTTTTTACTTCACCTTTTTAACTCACTAGCAGTGCTCCCATCCCTGGCTCTCCATATTATCTAGTTCTTGTTCCACTAAATACAATAGTAATTTTTTAATTTGTCCCCTCATTTTTCCGTTTTCCTCTTATTCCTCTCATCATAACTCTTAGACAACCAACACCTAAAAGCAAATCATTTTATTCTTGACCCAAATTTTTTCCTTATTTGCTTTTTGTGGGTCCATATGCTCTTTTTTTTTCTTTTTTCTTTTTTTTTTTTTTTTGCCCCTTTATTACTTTTCCCCAATTCAGGCCCTCCATCACAGGCATTGTTTGTTATAATTCACAGTCCACCACAAGATTTTCTCAAGAAAGAGGGGAGAGGAGAGAAGAGGAAAAAAGGAGGGGGGGAATAATTTCCTTTTTTTTTTAAATTTTTATTTTATTTTATTTTTCTTTATTTCATTATTAATTTTTTTTAAAAAAACAACTCTTTTCAATTTTTTATTTTTTTATTATTATTTTTAACTTTTTATTCTTTATTAAATCTCATTAATACTATCAACAAAACCACCCTCAGATGCCATTAAGGAAGAGAAAATTGAATATCATGGATACAAAAGAAAGAGAGGTAACACAGCTAGATGAGGAAAAATCTATGGAGAAAAAATTTAATATATTGGAAACCTTGGAGCTAAATGACAGAGAATTCAAGATAGAAATCCTAAAAATCCTCCGAGATATACAAGAAAACACAGAAAGGCAATTTAGGGAGCTCAGAAAACAACTCAATGAACACAAAGAATATATGTCCAAGGAAATTGAAACTATAAAAACAAATCAAACAGAGATGAAAAACTCAATTCACGAGCTGAAAAACGAAGTAACAAGCTTAGCTAATAGAACAGGTCAGATAGAAGAGAGGATTAGTGAAATAGAAGACAAGCAACTTGAGGCACAACAGAGAGAAGAAGAAAGAGACTCAAAAATTAAAAAAAATGAGATAGCCCTACAAGAATTATCTGACTCCATCAAAAAGAATAACATAAGAATAATAGGTATATCAGAGGGAGAAGAGAGAGAAAATGGAATGGAGAACATACTCAAACAAATAATAGATGAGAACTTCCCAAGCCTGTGGAAAGAACTAAAGCCTCAAGTTCAAGAAGCAAACAGAACTCCAAGTTTTCTTAACCCCAACAAACCTACTCCAAGGCATATCATAATGAAACTGACACAAACCAACAGCAAAGAAAAAATTCTCAAGGCAGCCAGGGAAAAGAAGAATACAACATATAAAGGAAGGCCCATTAGATTATCATCAGATTTCTCAGCAGAAACTCTACAAGCTAGAAGAGAGTAGACCCCAATATTTAAAGTCCTGAAAGAGAGGAACTTTCAGCCACGAATACTATACCCATCAAAGCTATCCTTCAAATATGAAGGAGAAATAAAAACATTCACAGATACAGAAAAGATGAGAGAATTTATCATCAGAAAACCCCCACTCCAGGAATTACTAAAGGGGGTTCTCCAATAAGATACAAAGAACAAAAAAAAAAAAACAGAGCCACAAGTAAAAGCTCCAAGAAGAACACAATAAACCCAAATTTAAACTGTGAAAACAACAAAAAGAAAGAGGGGGAGAAGATGGAGATTAACAGTAGCAAAGGATGATGGAGTGCAAAAGTACTCACAAAATAGTTCGCTACAATGAACAGGGTAGGGACCCTTTTCATTACTCAAAGGTAACCACCATTGAAAAAACCACCACAGAAGCACATGAGATAAAAAAGATAGCAACAGAGGAAAGATGTATGGAATACAACCAAATAAAAACAAAAGATAGAAAAACGAAAGAGAAGGATCAAACAAGACACAAAACTAACAGAAAGCAAGATATAAAATGGCAATAGGGAACTCACAAGTATCAATAATTACACTAAATGTAAACGGATTAAACTCACCAATAAAAAGGCACAGAGTAGCAGAATGGATTAAAAAAGAAAATCCAACTGTATGTTGCCTACAGGAAACACATCTAAGTAACAAGGATAAAAACAAATTCAAAGTGAAAGGCTGGAAAACAATACTCCAAGCAAATAACATCCAAAAAAAAGCAGGTGTAGCAATACTCATATCGGATAATGCTGACTACAAGACAGGAAAAGTACTCAGAGACAAAAATGGCCATTTCATAATGGCTAAGGGGACACTGAATCAAGAAGACATAACAATTCTTAATATATATGCACAAAACCAAGGAGCACCAAAATATATAAGACAGCTACTTATTGACCTTAAAACAAAAACTGACAAAAATACAATCATACTTGGAGACCTCAATACACCGCTGACGGCTCTAGATCGGTCATCCAAACAGAGAATCAACAAAGACATACTGGCCTTAAACAAAACACTAGAGCACCTGGATATGATAGACATCTACAGGACATTTCATCCCAAAGTGACTGAGTATACATTTTTCTCTAGTGTACATGGATCATTCTCAAGAATTGACCATATGTTGGGCCACAAAAACAACATCAGCAAATTTAGAAAAATTGAAGTTGTACCAAGCATATTTTCTGATCATAAAGCCTTGAAACTAGAATTCAACTGCAAAAAAGAGGAAAAAAATCCCACAAAAATGTGGAAACTAAACAACATACTTTTAAAAAATGAATGGGTCAAAGAAGAAATAAGTGCAGAGATCAAAAGATATATACAGACTAATGAAAATGACAATACGACATATCAGATTCTATGGGATGCAGCAAAAGCAGTGATAAGAGGGAAGTTCATATCACTTCAGGCATATATGAACAAACAAGAGAGAGCCCAAGTGAACCACTTAACTTCCCACCTTAAGGAACTAGAAAAAGAAGAACAAAGACAACCCAAAACCAGCCGAAGAAAGGAGATAATAAAAATCAGAGCAGAAATAAATGAAATAGAGAACAGAAAAACTATAGAAAAAATTAATAGAACAAGGAGCTGATTCTTTGAAAAGATCAACAAAATTGACAAACCCTTGGCAAGACTTACCAAGGAAAAAAGAGAAAGAACTCATATAAACAAAATCCAAAATGAAAGAGGAGAAATCACCACGGACACCATAGATATACAAAGAATTATTGTAGAATACTATGAAAAACTTTATGCCACTAAATTCAACAACCTAGAAGAAATGGATAAATTCCTAGAACAATACAACCTTCCTAGACTGAGTCAAGAAGAAGCAGAAAGCCTAAACAGACCTATCAGTAGAGAAGAAATAGAAAAAACCATTAAAAACCTCCCCAAAAATAAAAGTCCAGGCCCTGATGGCTATACCAGCGAATTTTATCAAGCATTCAAAGAAGACTTGGTTCCTATTCTACTCAAAGTCTTCCAAAAAATTGAAGAAGAAGCAATACTTCCAAACACATTTTATGAGGCCAACATAACCCTCATACCAAAACCAGGCAAGGATGGCACAAAAAAAGAAAACTACAGACCAATATCTTTAATGAATACAGATGCTAAAATACTAAACAAAATACTAGCAAATCGAATACAACAACATATTAAAAAAATAATATATCATGATCAAGTGGGATTCATCCCAGAATCTCAAGGATGGTTCAACATACGTAAAACGGTTAACGTAATACACCATATCAACAAAACAAAGAACAAAAACCACATGATCTTATCAATAGACGCAGAAAAGGCTTTCGATAAAATACAACATAATTTTATGTTTAAGACTCTCAACAAAATGGGTATAGAAGGAAAATATCTCAACATGATAAAGGCCATATATGATAAACCATCAGCTAACATCATATTAAATGGCACTAAACTGAAGGCTTTCCCCCTTAAATCAGGAACAAGACAGGGTTGTCCACTCTCTCCACTCTTATTTAATGTGGTACTAGAGGTTCTAGCCAGAGCAATCAGACAAGACAAAGAAATAAAAGGCATCCATATCGGAAAAGAAGAAGTAAAGGTATCACTTTTTGCAGATGATATGATCCTATACATCGAAAACCCCAAAGAATCCACAAAAAGACTACTAGAAACAATAAGCCAATACAGTAAGGTCACAGGATACAAAATTAACATACAGAAGTCAATAGCCTTTCTATATGCCAACAATGAAACAACTGAGAAGGAACTCAAAAGAATAATCCCCTTCACGAATGCAACAAAAAAAATAAAATACTTAGGAATAAACATAACAAAGAATGTAAAGGACTTATATAATGAAAACTATAAACCATTGTTAAGGGAAATCGAAAAAGATATAATGAGATGGAAGAATATACCTTGTTCTTGGCTAGGAAGAATAAATATAATCAAGATGGCTATATTACCCAAAGCAATATACAAATTTAATGCAATTCCCATCAAACTTCCAATGACATTTTTTAAAGAAATAGAGCAAAAAATCATGAGATTTATATGGAACTATAAAAAACCCCGAATAGCCAAAGCAATCCTAAAGAAAAAGAATGAAGCTGGTGGCATTACAATACCTGACTTCAAACTCTATTATAGGGCCACGACAATCAAAACAGCATGGTATTGGCAGAAAAATAGACACTCAGACCAATGGAACAGAATAGAAAGTCAAGAAATAAAACCACATATATATAGTCAAATAATTTTTGATAAAGGGGCCAACAACACACAATGGAGAAAAGAAAGCCTCTTCAATAAATGGTGCTAGGAAAACTGGAAAGCCACATGCAAAAGAATGAAACTGGACTACAGTCTCTCCCCCTGTACAAAAATTAACTCAAAATGGATCAAAGATGTAAACATAAGACCTGAAACAATTAAGTACATAGAAGAAGACATAGGTACTCAACTCATGGACCTGGGTTTTAAAGAGCATTTTATGAATTTGACTCCAATGGCAAGAGAAGTGAAGGCAAAAATTAATGAATGGGACTACATCAGACTAAGAAGTTTTTGCTCAGCATGAGAAACTGATAACAAAATAAACAGAAAGCCAACTAAATGGGAAATGATTTTTTCAAACAACAGCTCAGATAAGGGCCTAATATCCAAAATATACAAAGAACTCATAAAACTCAACAACAAACAAACAAACAATCCAATAAATAAAATGGGAAGAGGTTATGAATAGACACTTCTCCCAGGAAGAAATACAAATGGCCAACAGATATATGAAAAGATGCTCATCTTCTTTAGCTATTAGAGAAATGCAAATCAAAACGGCAATGAGATACCACCTCACACCTGTTCGATTAGCTGTTATTAGCAAGTCAGGTAATAGCAAATGTTGGAGAGGCTGTGGAGAAAAAGGAACCCTCATACACTGTTGGTGGGAATGTAAAGTAGTACAACCATTATGGAAGAAAGTATGGTGGTTCCTCAAAAAACTGAAAATAGAACTACCTTATGACCCAGCAATCCCTCTACTGGGTATATATCCCCAAAACTCAGAAACATTGATACGTAAAGACACATGCAGCCCCATGTTTATTGCAGCATTGTTCACAGTGGCCAGGACATGGAAACAACCAAAAAGCCCATCAATAGATGACTGGATAAAGAAGATGTGGCACATATACACTATGGAATACTACTCAGCCATAAGAAATGATGACATCAGATCATTTACAGCAAAATGGTGGGATCTTGATAACATGATACGAAGTGAAATAAGTAAATCAGAAAAAACCAGGAACTGTATTATTCCATACGTAGGTGGGACATAATAGTGAAACTAAGAGACATTGATAAGAGTGTGGTGGTTATGGGGGGGACGGGGGAATGGGAGAGGGATAGGGGGTGGGGAGGGGCACAAAGAAAACAAGATAGAAGGTGACAGAGGACAATCTGACTTCGGGTGGTGGGTATGCAACATAATTGAACGACAAGATAACCTGGACTTGTTATCTTTGAATATATGTATCCTGATTTATTGATGTCACCCCATTAAAAAAAATTATTAATTAAAAAAAAAAACAGGTAAACTGATGATGTACAAAATACTCTAGGCTAAAATTAAAGCCATATGAAACTCGGTCAGATCAGTTTATTTTTGGCACCAAATTATTATCCTCAATCTATGGTTTCTATCATTTTGCAGTCTCTGTCCTCCAGCAAGACATCCAGAAAAGGAAAGCCATAACTGAAGTCATTTTTCTGGGAGACCTGTTGTCCCACCAGAGCAAATTCTCATTCTCATTCTCATTCTCTTAACACATTGTTGTCAACCTGGAGTTTTCCCCTTTTGGCATAGTCTCAAAACTTTTTTCTTCTAAATTACGTCCCTGTTTGGGGACCTAATCTGAAAGCAAGACCTCATGGTCAAACCATACCTTGTCATCCTACTATATACTTTTGATGTGTGTTTCAATAGACTTTTTATTTTGAAAATGCAGTGTTATGCAGCAGCAAAGTGATAATGCACTGTGTCACATATAAGGTATATTACTCCAAGATCACTGTAGTAGGAGGAGTTATTAAAAGGTTTTACCTTTTTCTTTTTTTTTTTTTTTCATTTTTCTGAAGCTGGAAACAGGGAGAGACAGTCAGACAGACTCCTGCATGTGCCTGACCGGGATCCACCCGGCCCGCCCACCAGGGGCGAGGCTCTGCCCACCAGGGGGCGATGCTCTGCCCATCCTGGGCATCGCCATGTTGTGACCAGAGCCACTCTAGCGCCTGAGGCAGAGGCCACAGAGCCATCTCCAGCCCAGGCCATCTTTTGCTCCAATGGAGCCTTGGCTGCGGGAGGGGAAGAGAGAGACAGAGAGGAAAGTGTGGCTGAGGGGTGGAGAAGCAAATGGGCGCTTCTCCTGTGTGCCCTGGCCGGGAATCGAACCCGGATCCTCTGCACGCTAGGCCGATGCTCTACCGCTGAGCCAACTGGCCAGGGCGGTTTTACCTTTTTCTGTACATTTTTAGCTCCTCAAGAACTGGTGAAGTTGCTGCATTGAACGGGAAAGATACCTGGTTTTGTTGTAAATGATGCATTTCTTGGACAATACCATTGGAAATCAGTGTCTACCATTCGGCTATTTATTGTCATGTGCCTGCATTCCTAGATGTAGCTATATCTTATACAACCCATGATTTGAGAAACACTCCAAATGACGGCAGAGTGTTTAAATATATATAGTTAAAAATTTACTTTCTTTATTCACTAGTAGCACCTTTTTTTTTATAATAGTAAAACATTACAAAATATTTTTTCTTTCATTAAAGAGTGGTCCAAGAGAGCTCTGGCCAGTTGGCTCAGTGGTAGAGTGTCGGCCTGGCGTGCAGAAGTCCCAGGTTCGATTCCTGGCCAGGGCACACAGGAGAAGCGCCCATCTGCTTCTCCATCCCTCCCCCTCTCCTTCCTCTCTGTCTCTCTCTTCCCCTCCCGCAGCCAAGGCTCCATTGGAGCAAAGATGGCCCGGGCGCTGGGGATGGCTCCTTGGCCTCTGCCCCAGGCGCTAGAGTGGCTCTGGTCACGGCAGAGCAACGCCCCGGAGGGGCAGAGCATCGCCCCGGGTGGGCAGAGCGTCGCCCCCTGGTGGGCGTGCCGGGTGGATCCCGGTCGGGCGCATGCGGGAGTCTGTCTGTCTCTCCCCGTTTCCGGCTTCAGAAAAATACAGGAAAAAAAAAAAAGAGTGGTCCAAGAGATACTTAATAATATGTTACTGAACCACAGTCTCAGCTGAGTTCCAATGTGAAGGGGATCCTAGCTACAAAACTTTGAAGCTGTAGTACTTCATTCCTAGGACACTCTCATGTAAGACAGTCTTTCAACTTTCCTCTTTAGTCATGCAGATTCAGTAAGGAGTGATACTGCAGAGAGTTATAAGGACACGTAAATCGTCAGTAGGCAATATTGTGGACAGGAGAGATGCACGCTACAACAAATGTACTGCGTGACTTTCGATGGCCACCAGGAAGTGATGGTGGATACAGTACAAGCCACCTAGATAGGAAGGCTGAGAGTACAGCTGAAAGGGATACAAATGACCAGGAATTTGCATTACCAAAATTAGTGCTCATCTTGAAAATACTACAGAGAAGGGTAAGGCATGGTAACATACACGTTATGCCAAAAGTAACTACTTTTTAAATAGGAAATCTTGGTTAGGATTCCATGAAACCCATCCAATTTTTCTGATTCAGGTAAATTTCTTGTTTTCAAGTTACCCTAGTTCCATTTTAAACCTGTACCGTAATGACCACAGTGATGCACCAGGTATTTATAACCCAATGGTTCGCCAAGTAATATCTTTTCTATTGGTGGGTAAGTCAAGAGGATGGTGCCAATTTCCAAAGTTGCCTTGAAGTGGTTTTTGCTAAGACAGCCTCACTGGTGATTAGGTTCTATCAGCATTACCACAAATTCCATACTGGTTAACTCCTACCCTTCTTGTCTTAACTTACACACAACTTCTACGAAATTTATTCTGGCCCCTTTAGATGGGGCTGGGTGTGTTCTAGCAATGGCCTCTCTTAGCGCTTAGCAACTCATCTCTCATTGTACTTAAATTCTACAGTATAGTTGCTGATTTGTCTTGTTCTCCCAACTGCACTGCAAACTCTGTGAGATTTGGTGGCTGTCTCAACCTTGTTCAATTTCTATCACCAGCATTCAGGGCAAAGTTGGCATGTGGTAGACACTCAACAGATTTGCTGAATGCCTAAGTAAATAACCATGGGGAATGTATGTATTACTCTTATTTTGTATTCATTTATGCACAGTTTTTCTGTCCCTTTAAGCTATGAAGCATATTGGGGGGCAAAAGTAGGTTTACAGTTGTGAGTACTCAAAACACAGTTTATTCTTGTATTATTGATTATTGTATTGTTGTCCAGATGAATAACTGTGAACCTACTTTTGCCCCACTATGTAAATGCATCATGCAAAAGAAATGCATAAATATCTGCCCCAAATATGGGCTGATGGCTCGATAATGACTATTGTGTTGGAAAAGCATTGATCGCTTTGAGTTTCAAGGGGCCATATTTGTCCTTGTTTTGACAGAAACTAACTCTTCAGGATTAAAAACTTAGTTCTTTCTTGCAGAAGGGTGCCTTTTTGAATAGATTAGGTGTAAATCCTGGTTCGTCAGAAGAAGCCTGGTTGATACAGAACATATAGAGATAGTAATACTTGAAGCAATATTCAAATAGAGTTCAGATTAATAGATGAATGAAAACAAGTCATGAAAAAAATTCTTGAAAAAAATGCTATAAGAAAGAAAACAATGGCTCACTATCTGTCATCTCAAGTTGTCACTGGAAATCCTGTCATCATTTTAAAGATAGTTTGAGTCAGAGATAACAAATATAGGGTTTTAATTCAGGCTGAGCAATATAGATACCTTCTATTTTTTTGTGAAGGATTTTCAAATATTAATCATATAATATAAAAATAAAGCCAGTATACATAACATACATATTTTAACATATGTGCTTAATATTTTATATATAGTTTATAATATATTATATAATATATAACATTTATATATACTATATTACATGTAGTTATGAGTGATGGACAAGTCCTTTATTATCTAATGCAAAATTCTTTTCTTAATAATATTGTAACTAATAGGCAATGTTTTCCATCTACTTTCTTTTCCTTTTCATGAATTTTATTTCAAGTTATCTTATTCTTGATAATAAGTCCCACTGTAGTAACACATTCTCTTACTATCAGCCAAGAGATGAGATTAAAAGAATTTAGACTTTACCTTACAGACTTCACTCATTATTAATATGATATCCAGAAAAAGAACAAGATAATGATACCTAAACTCTAGTAATATATTTTTTTCAGTTGATGCTGAGAAAAGTCATCTCGGAATATTTTACCTTCTGTTTTTCAAATAGCTCCCTGGAAGAAAATAAATATTACCTTCTCACGTGAAACCTTCCAAGCTTGCATTGTTGGCTGTATGGCAAAAACTGTTGACTATTTTTTTAAATTGCTCTTGATCTTGTCAGCACATCATTAATTTGCTATTAGGCTACCTGCTTTACAAAGTTTATTCTGTAGCACAGCATGATTCTCTCCCTCCTTAGTGATCTCATGAGACGACAAATTACTACGTAAGGTAATGACTGACTAGAACTTGGCAGAAAGAATATTTCTGTTGGTTTTCCCAGCTTCTATTGAGATGCTGTCGATCCCTAGCAGTGTTATAAACAGATGGCTAATTGTTACAAAGCTATGTATGGTTGATGCAGAAACTTGTCTACTTCTTGGTAACATATGGTGTAAAAAATAATCTTACAGCACTTATAAAGCTGGGACTAGTTATAAAAAGTAGAAGGACATTCTGAATAATTTGCCAGGACTAGTTATAATAAGTGGGAGGACAGTCTTGAGTAATTTGTGAAGTTACATTTCATATGATACTCCTTCTAGGATGAAAAATTTGGTTTCTGAAGAGATAGGAAGAGTCCGATATGACCCTGCGTAGTACTTTGTTAGGGTTGCCCTAACTACAAGCACGAACTGGTTGGCTAATTTTAATTTTTTTTATTTATTGAGTTTAGAGGGAGAGAGAAAAAGGGGAAGTGGAGGGGGAGAGAGGGAGACGGGGGGAGGGAGAGAGAGAAAGAGAAAGAAAGAGAGAGAGAGAGAGAGAGAGAGGAGATTTGTTGTTCCACTTATTTATTATATGTGCCTACCAGGAACTGAACAAGCAACCTTGGTGTATCTGAATTATGTTCTAACCAACTGAGCTACCCAGCCAGGGAGGAACTTGGTTTTAAAACAACAGAAGTGTATGCCCTCTCAGTCTGGAGTCTGAAACGCAACGCCAGCAGGGCCATGAGCTCTCCCTGAGCGCTCTAGTGGAGAACGTCTCTTGTCTGTCCCTGCTTCCGGGGCTGCCAGCCATCCTTGTGCTCCTTGTCGTGCACCTGCGTAGCTCTAGGCTCCGCCTTGGCCCGCCCATGGCTTCCTTCCTCAGTACCTGTATCCAAATTTCCCTCTTCTTATAAGGACACCAGTCACTGGATTAGGGCCCACCCTACTCCAATGCAATTGTAAATCTGATTGCATTTGCAATGTCCAAATCAGGTCACAGTCACAGGTTCCCGAGGTAAGGTAGTCCAAGGATCTTTTTAGGAGGGGGTGCAATTTAACCTATATTCCTGGGAACTTAAAAAAAAAACATTTCAAGAACACCAGCTTTCTACTTAATGGAGGTCTTCTGCTCTAAGAAAGTAAGAACTTCGGTACTGGAAAGAAAACCCTCATGTCTGAGCTCCGAGTATTTTCACCTGCTCTTTGTTCTGGAGAGAGAGATACCTCATCCAGTTCAACAAACTGGGGTCAGAAACGAGTGCAAAGTTGATATTTTAAAATATATCATATTGTGTAGGTCAGAACTGGAAAGGTTTCTCAAGAGTACAATCTCTGAAGGGAATCAAACTTCCTGTGGATCACAAGACTTCCATGCTAATAATAGGTACAGTAACTGTCCACAGCAGACACAAACCACAGTGGCTCGCGTGTGATTTGTATGAGATGCACATTCCTATTAGCGAGAGACCAATTTCTTTTTTCCCCAGTGCTCGGTCTGGCTTTGCTCTCTTGAAGTTTCATTGCACTGTGGCGGAGCTCTAGTTCTGAACTTTGGCTTCTAAATGGTAGGTGGGCTTTGCTTCTTCAAGACAAATTCCCTTTCACTCTTTAGAAGCTCCGCTCTCAACATCTCATGCCAACTGCAAGAGGAACCTCTTCCCATGAGGTCAAGTTCCTGGCCATTTGCTGTCTGGCCAACTCTGATCTGACAAAACCAGTTCTACTCTCGATCATTATGTTCTAAAAAGCTGGTGCCTCATGATCATACAATGGTGAGGAATTTAGTCACATATTCATACTGACTTTATAAAAGTGCAAAAATGTTCAAACCAAGTGAAACCCTTTGCAAACAGCACTGAAATATGTTGTCTAAGTAATGTGATATTTAGATACCTGCGTCTTTTGGCTTTAAAGGAGGCTAGAGAGCATCCGTACTAAGACTGAATTTCAAACACAGTAAAATAATAACATTAACATGGCTCTGACACAGAAAGAAGTGTAACAATCCCATAAAATAAAAAAGGAACTGTTCGGATTAGTCTATGTCAGAAATGCAGGAAGCATCTCCATTTACCTTTACATAATGTTATGTTGGCTGCAGACTTTCAGTCAAGAGTGCCGATGCATACCCTGAACCACCGGCGAGACCTCTGATTAGCCAGTCTCCTTCCAGGTTCTCCTTAGCAGCTAACATGCTTACGGACTCAGGCTTTAAGCCCTGGGCTTCATTTTTTGTTGTTGTTGTTCAAGTCTGTCTGGTGATTCCCAACATGCAGTCGAGGTTGAGAACCACAGCTGGACAGGAGGCAGCGGCACAGGCCCATCAAAGAACTAAGCCAGGCACCAGGTTATGCCTTGATTTAGCAAGAAAAAGTGTTTTTTATCTTGGTGATCCTGATGGTTTCCTGGACCTCAAGGTAGAGTTTGGAAACCGGGCCAAGAAAGCGACTCTTTGTTAGGTCAGGAGAACCTCTCCCAGGGAATGTGGACCAGAGAGGCAGCTTCGCTTCTGTGGTGGCTTCACGGTCCAGGTAGAAAGGACAAGGTCTTTGTTGGAAAACGAAGACGTTCAAATCAACGCGGGCAGAACTTCTTTTCCAACATCAGAGACCCAACTCTTGATATTGTCTCCACTAGACTGTGAGTGTACAATTTTTGGCAGGCTGGGCACTAGCAGAAGGTTCATATTTTTATACTTTTCCATTCCAGAAAAGCCATGTCATTCTGTAATGGGTAAATGGGGATTTTCATACCTCAATTTGAATAGTCAATGCTAATCAAAGCCTAGAGGAAGTAAAGCTGCAACAAAGCCAGTGTTAGGGGAGAAGCGCTGAGCAAAGGCGCCAGTCAGAGCTTTGAAATCTTCGGATTTGCCTGGAATGGAGCCCTGGCAGCATAAGTAACCTCTTGATGGGAGATTTCCTCCATTGAAGTTCAGGTTCATAAGCGATGCAGGGACACAAAACAACCTCGACAAGCCGGCCTCCAGGGAAGCTGAGAGCCTGGAGATTTTCTCTTTCTCCTGACAGTTTTAAGTTCACTCTCCTTCCCCCAGACATAATTAAGTCTCCACCAGGGCTTTATTTAGCCTGAGGACCAGTGTGGGTCTACATCACTCTAACAGAGCGTGTCTAATGACAGTATGAAGTGAGCCACTATTTAAAAGTCTATAGTAGTCACACTAAAAAAAAAAAAAAAAAAAGAGAGAGAAACATGAATTTCTAAAAAATTAATTTTGACATTTCATGTCACCTCATATATCCAAAAGATTAATTCAACATGTACCCAATGTAAATAATTATTAATGAGCTATTTAACATTCTTTTTTTGTACTATGTCTTCTATGTCTTTGAAATCTGGTGTATTTTACATGTAGGACGTACTTCAATTTAGCTCCTTCATTTTAATGAGGAATAATTGATTACTAGTTGGATTCCACACATTTTGCAATTGAAAAGGTGGAGTCACATGCCCTCGTGGTTTCCAATAGACTTAAAAGCCTTCCAATAAGGGAACTGAGTATCAATTTTTTAAATTTAAATTTGAATTGATTAAAATACAAAAGAATGAATTCCTCTGTCACAAGCACCATACTTTGGCTCCTCAGCGGTAACAGGCGGTTAGCAGCCACAGTGCCGGCCCGCAGGACAGTGCCTGTGTGGACTGGCCCCTGCACCTGGTCCTGAGAACACACCACCGCCACCACCGGAGCAGCGGCGGGCTGTATGTTCCCTCCACGCTGTGCGTGTGCAGTCGGGGCTGGGCTCACTTTACGTGCCCAATAAATAGCGGGGCCAGCAGGGGTTGTTCTCCTAGAGAGACTGCTGTTTTAATTTCTATCTTATCGTTGTGCCTCTTTTCCCTTTGGTTCAGCACTCAGAGTGCACAGGGATATGATGAAGTATGAATCTCTAACTCCATATGAAGTTAAAAAAAATATATAATCCTGGTCTCTGCTTTCAAAACACAAGCACTCTTCCTTTCAGGGAATTTACCATTGCATGGTGCGAGGAGTTTCCACGAACATGTTTCAAGGCGAAATAAGGGCAGCTCTCCTCTGCTCCTACTCCACCTTCCCTCAGCGACAGGAAGCAAATCTGTATTTTATGAATCATAACTATAAGAATGAGCCAGTAACACAGTCAGATTGATCTGGGGGGGGGCGAGGGAACAAGTAATCGACACAGAAACATCTTGCACAGCATGTGTTATTGATCTAAATGAGCTTCGATTTTTCCATTGGCTCCAAGCTTGACGTGCTCTCTCTGAATTTCAAATTCCATTTGTACAGCAGCGAAGCCAGCTTGATAAGAGGGTCTGAGGTGCTCTTAACGTAACTGCCATAGTCTCACAGCTGTGTTATTCTAAGTCAAAATTGGTAACTCTCGATCCCTTTTAATCCTGGACTATTCAATGATACTGTGTTAGCATGTGTAGGGTACCGTGTTTTGTGGCTTTGGTATCAGGGAGCACTTTATTAAACCAGCTGCTTCATCAATGAAAGCCCGTATTAGCCACAAAAATGAAAAATAAATATTTAAAGAGCTAAGGCTTGGTATGTCCAGATCAGCCAACTCAAACTAGCAGCTAATACAGTCCGTTAAATTTTATGACAAATGATTCATCCAGAAAATAATCAGATTAAACTTCAGATCATGGAACAACTGGGTCAAGCCAGATTCTATTGCTCACGGTGCAAAGCAGCTTAATTGATACTCTCTGAACAGAAACAGCATCTATACCAAGCTTCTCTCTGGATTCTACTACTTTAGAATTTGTGAAAATTCAGAGATGGGTTGGGTTGGCACTTACTTGAGATTTGCTAAGAAAATAAATAAACAGGATTATAAAAGTGGTGGTTAATTTATTCAAGACAACAAGCTATACTGTTAGGGATTTAAAGCACATTAGTCCTCCCTGCTAATGTACACAGAGGCTGGCTCTACGTTTTAAAATGGGCCCTTGAACAGGCAACGATTTCTTAGTATACTAACATTTTCTTAGTATAGTAATAGTTTGACTATGTTTTTGAATAAAGGCTACAATGGAAGACAATACACTTTCATTTCTTTTAAGATAATACTTTGGTGATTTCTAATTTGGCGTTAACTCCCCTCCAATTAATCTTCACTAGCGAGCTATGACTGAATATAAACAGAGTGTGACAGTCCCAGAACGTGGTGGTGCTGCTTAGGCGCCTGAGAAAATAAGTGACATCATTAGACAAAGGACGGAAGGAGAAGGTGGGGGGACTTCAGCCTTCCCACCATCTGTAGCTCATAAAGGCACTGTGGTGACAAGCCCTTCCTGTCTCCCTGGAGAACTGAAATGTTGACACATGAGGTACAACGTTCCATCTGTGACTCAACTTTTTTCATCCTTTCCTAGTCCCACCTGAGCTTTAAACTAAGGGTGGGAGTAGATGAAGGAGGGAAAGATAAACACAAGGAGTGAGAAGTTGACAGCAGCAAATCCACAGTGAAAACTATTGCAAATCGTACCAGACAGACTAGAATTTAGCTCTGAGTTAAAATTATTCAATTAGCTCTCCTTAAGAGTTGTGGTTGGACTGCAGGGTCACCGTGGCCTGGGGCCTGGGGGCCTGCCTGGAAATCAAGTTTCAGGGAAGCACATAAACATGAACTTTGCTTAAGAGGCTAAAAAATCGTTGCCTGTTATACTCAGGACATATAGCTCTTCTTGATTTTTTTTTCCTTCTCTTAAGTTAACATCACTGACTCATAATCCCAAGATGTCTTGCAGAACTCTGTAAGAGCTGGTCCCAGTCACCAGCAAAGAGGTTAACTAAAAAGACCCTGGATGGGATGCCTACAGAACTAAGTAAATCAGATTAAGGAAACTGCTGTAGCTTGCATGAGAACTGACTGACCGACCATCACAGCCCATGATCCTCACTGACCCCCTTTCTCACAATTACTCATGACGTTCTGGCTTTAAAACCCCAACTATAGGGCATCTAGGAGTTTGGGGTTTTAACTGGCAGCTTCCTAGTCTTCTTGAGCTGGGGCCCTACCATAATGAGACTCTGTTTCCGTGGCTGCAGTCCTTGGTGTTCAGGGTTGGGCTCTGCTCTGCTCGGAGTGGAGGGGCTCTCTTTCTGCTCAGTTACAACAGTCTTTTAACAGAATACCCCAAAGATCTATGCTTCAATTAAAAATTACTCATCAGTCCTGGCCGGTTGGCTCAATGGTAGAGTATCATCCTGCATGTGGAAGTCCTGGGTTTGATTCCTGGCCAGGATACACAGGAGAAGCACCCATCTGTTTCTCCACCCCTTCCCCTTTCCTCTCTTTCTATCACTCTCTTCCCCTCCCACAGCCAAGGCTCCACTGGAGCAAAGTTGGCCAGGGTGCTGAGGATGGCTCCATGGCCTTCACCTTAGGCTCTAGAATGGCTCCAGTTGCAATGGAGCAATGCTCCAGATGGGCTGAGCATTGCCCCCTGGTGGGCATGCCAGGTGGATCCTGGTTGGGCACATGCTGGAGTCTGTCTGACTGCCTCTCTGCTTGTTATAGGAAGATCTCAAACTGAATGAGAAAATCAGTAGATAACACAGAAATGACAGATTTTAAAGCAAGCCATTCCAAAAGTGCTTCAATGAACAATCATGAACATGTGCGAAATCAATGAAAAACAGAAATTCTCAGCATCCCTCCACCCTGCCAACAAAAGTGAAATATAAGAAAGCCATATGTGGCCTATTTGATCTCAATATTAGAGTTCTTAAAATCTTAGTTTTAACATATCTGAAATTTTGTGGGGTCAACATTAAGAATTCCAGAGGAGAAGTGTTGCTATGTGCTTTGCTTCATCTAATGATGTTGCTAAATCATTTATAGACCAAGGAGCCGTAACTTCTCAAAGGATCTTAGCTAATTTCTGAAATGATACAGAAAATTTTTCATTCACATATCCTCCATAATCAAAGTTTGCAAATGAGAAGATGGGATAGATACTGATTCAATTACTAGTGTGATGGATAACGGATGAAGTAGTGGGAACATAACTAAGAACTGATGATAAGGGTGGAGATGTTCTGCTCTGTTATAATAATGAACTAATAGATTCACCAATTAATGTTGCAGAAAGTTCGACCTGTGATGTCAACCTGAAGACCAAAAACCTGAGCTTGTGTACACATCTCTTTACTCTAGAGTTCTTGAGTCAGCAAAGAGGCTAACTAAATAGACCAAGAACAGAAAGATACAAAAAAGAAGACCAAAAGTGGAAGATCACAATGTGGACATTTCTAAGAAATTATTTTGGGACAAGCCAGGATCACTCACAACTACACCTCAACTAAGAAATACAGCGACCGATCTTTTTAATGTTGAAGATACAGTTTCAGAAAAAGGTTAAACTGTTCTCAACATACTCCCTTAAACATCAGAGAAATATTTTCTTATTTTTGAAGTATTTTCTGCTAAAAAGTGACAGAAAATTAAAAAAAAAAAAACCTTTGTGCTTAAATAAAGGTTCATCTTCAATGGTCTTGAGATGTTGCCGCTTTCCAGAAAACCATCTTCCTCAATGACCCCTCCTAATTCAGTCACTACTACAGGCTCCTGGGTGGATTCCGAAAGTCTCATCATAGTCAACTCCAACTTTTTGTTTGTGCCTGTCACACCCACATGCCCATTCCAACGCAAAGCACAAGCTTAGAGCTGGAAGGGATTCAAGCAAAAGTGATGACACGCATCTCACATGCTTTCCTGGTGATGGATGTGACCTTCTGATGACAGGGTCAGGCGTGCTCAGGAATCGCCCACGCTGACAGGACAGGTATATCTCCCTGATGTTTATTGTACACTAGGTGCTCCGTGGGTTCTTATCATAAACAAAGATTATAATTCACTCCAAATTCTCTGGCCCTACATTGGTAATGCTGATGTATACAATATTTACTGAATGACAGGATGATTGTAGAAGGAGACAGTCAAAAACACAACCTCGATTCCTGTTCGGCAAGGAACAGTTGTGGCGAAATAGGTTATGCTCCTTAAAGCTTTAAACTCAGGTTCCCTTAATGATGATGAATTTATTTCCCTTCTAAACATGGATGCTGTAAAATCAACTTACTCAACCTGTTAGTGTTAACATTCATAGCTGTGTTTATTGAAACACATGGTCATTTACTTGATGAAGACATAATACCGGCTTTGAGATATATTCATCTGTGCAGACTGTTATAATGCTATGACTATATTATGCTAACGGTCACTTTATAAAAACACAAATTAAAAGTGGCAATGGAATGTTGCTGCTTTATGCCATTTTTTTTTCCAGTAGAATCTCAACGATACATTAAATTATATTTACTGTACTTCAAGGAGAAGTTTAACTGAACGATTATCATCCTGATTTAATCTACTTTTTAGAAGACTTATCCAGAGCTTCACGTGACTTGATGGGATTCATAAGCTCTAATATGGAGATGATGAAAGCTTTTTTGACTCTAATTGTATTATTTTTGAAATACAAACAAATGAAAATTTCCTCCAAACTGGCAACAATAGAGTGATTCATTTAAAGGTTTAGTGTTTTGTGTATGAATCATGGATCTTTAAATTATCTGAATGTTTATTCTGTGGTACTTAAAGTTTCTCGGTCAACCTGAAGACGATGAGCTTGTACACACATCTGTTCACTTTGCGGTTCTCGGAGTCAGCAAAGAGGCTAACTGAAAAGACCAAAAACTAAAAGATAAAGACTAAAATGGCAGATCGCAATGTGGACTACATTTATATAATTTGGAGCCATTCCTGAAAATTAAATGTCAGTTATGTCTTCTTACCATTAAATCCATGTTGAGGTCCAAAAGCCCTTCAGAACGCAGATAGGCCAAATCTTCAGCAGAAAGATACTTAAAATGGAACTGGTTCTTAGCAAAAGCAAATGCCATAAACTCGGCCCACATTCTCTAGGGCCACCCATTCAAATCCTTGGGCAGTGTCCGGGACCGCCTGTGTTTTTGTGTTGAAGAGCAAGAAATAGTCATAGCTATTTTTTTTGTGAAACAGGAAGCCTAGGACTTTTGTGCAAAGCGCTGCCCAGGAACGTTAGCCTGCTTTGACCTGGATTGCTAGTCGCCTTTGAAGGATGCGCAGCAGTAGCTAGTGAGGACATCTCTCTGTGTCTGAGATCTTGGTCCTGTCCTCTTCCCTCACAGCAGGTGTACACGAAATTCTATCAGGTCAGGTTGCATGTAAAGGATACACCCTGTATACACACTGACAAGTGGCTGAGTACAAACAGAAGCTTGCTGAGTGCTGGGAGCATCTGTTGATAATTATTCCTCTCGCTACTCTCAAAGATCCAGCTATTTAAAAACATCCAAACACACAACTCTTTCTGTTATTGTCGTAGAGACTCAGGAAATAGAGCACAGAAATGAGACAATTTTCTGGACAACCAGCCCCCCCCCCCCCACCAAAAAAAAATGGCTTCAATTCTTCAATGTGGCTCTTTGCCTCACTTTTCTACAACACTGCTTGAGAGGAAGGGATGTGTGGGAACGTTTACTAAGGTTTTCTTCTACGGTAATTACTTTTAAACCAGTATATATATGCGTCTTTTGACAATTTGCAAGAGGTATCTTTGTCGAAGGCCTAATTGAATTTGAAGCCTTCGGTAGTGCTCTTTTCATTTATTATACCGTGACTTCACCTAGATTATATTTTAAAAACTTTACAAGTAATTTTCAGAGTACAAGCCTCAGGTAGTGTGTCTCATGATAAACTGATATTGGAGAACATTAATGGTACGAGCTTCTGATCACCCAAGCCAGGAGTCCAGATGCCATCCTGGACAAAACCCTAGGGATCTGCTCTGAATAGCTCTCCTACCTTCCCACCCCTCTCTACCTCCACCCTTCACTTCTCCTCCGGACCACAGCCTTCATCTGATCTCCACTCCATCCATCCTGTGCATTATGGCCAGAATGATTTTTCTTAGACAGAAATTAGCCCACATTCCTCCCCAGCTTACTACCATCTTTCAACTCCTCCTGAGAGCTTTCAGGACGAAGTTCCAGACTCCTCGGCTTCACAAACACAACCACTTTGTATAAGAGCCACATCTTCCCTTCTCCCTCAACCTCCTCCCACTAGCCCTCAAAGCACTTTTGCAAGAGCTATGTGGAAATGCGTGTGGGAACTTAGACCCTGCCTACCATTCGACAGGCTCCTTCCTGTGCCCCAGACCAGTAGTTCTCAGCCTGGGGTGGGGGTGGGGGGCAGAGGCTTCATTCCAAGGAATATTGGGCAGTATCAGGAAATGTTGGCTGTCACACCATCACAGGCTAGGGATGTTGACAACATCCTGAAATGCGACAGCATAGCCCCTCAAAATAAAGAATCATCCTCTCCAAAATGCCAAGGAAGAGAAACCCTACCCTGGACCAACCTTCATGTCTGTACCCACTTCTTCCTACTCTTCATTTATGACTCAGCTCCAGAGTTACTGTCTCTGAAAATATTCCTGTAACACTACCTGGTCTCATTTTGATTCACTTCTTCAGCCTTTAATTACCACCCTGTAGACCCACTGTCATGGCTTATACTATAGTTACTGTTCTTATCTCTTTAACCTCCCCTACAGATTTAATAACACTTTGGAATATAATCTTTACAACCTATCTGGTACCCAATAAATGTTTCTTGATGACACAGATGAATAAAGAGAACGAGGGCAAACTGACCTATCTATGAAGGTCAACGGCCAAGTGAAATGGTTGTAACAGGTTTGAATCTCTGAGCTATGTCAACTGATTCATAAAATGCCTTTGGGTCGAGCAGAACTTTCATCTATTTAGAAATTCACAGAGGAGACACTAAAATATTACTAAAATAAATTCCTCCCTTTTAAAATGAGGAGTTATGCTTGATTGCTACATATCTGACACCTCTAAACATTTCTCCTATGGTTCTTTTTAATTTTTTTTTTAAAATTCAGTGAGAGGCGAGGAGGATGACAGACTTCCACATGTACCCTGAACAGGATCCACCTGGCCAGGGGATGCTCTGCCCATCTGGGGCTGCTGCTCTATTGCTTGGCAACCAAGCTATTTTAGCACCTGAAGTGAGGCTGCCTAGCCATCCTCAGCACCTGGGGCCAACTTTGCTCAAACCATTTGAGCCATGGCTGTGGGAGGAGAAGATAGAGAGAAAGAGGGGGGTGGGGGAAGAAGTGGAGAAGCAGATGGTCACTTCTCCTGTGTGCTCTGACTGGGAATCAAACCCAGGACTTCTACACACTGGGCCGAAGCTCTACTGCTGAGCCAGCTGGCCAGAGCCCTTTTATGGTTCTAAACTTTGTGATTCTACTCATGGCTCTGCTCACTTTTTCTTGTTCAGGCTAATTTGCTGGCCTTTGGTCCTTCTGCTTTAAAATACCTGCACCTCCTCCTCTGGGTCAGTGAGGAGGGTGGCAGTGTCCTCCCTGACCTATGTGGCTGGATTTCTACACTAAGTCCCAATGGATCAGTTCTAGCCTATGGCACACCAAATCCTTGCGTGGAGACAAATATTTTGATAGTGGACTATTTTCACTGGGGGAATGGGACAGTCTGCTATCTGGGGAAAGTCTTCCTTATCCTCATTAAACTATCAGTCCCTGGGTAAAGGTAGGTTGAGACTTGCAGTTAAAGAAACCTAAGTTGGTCAGAAGGAGTTGTGAGCAAAGAGAGGCAAGTTTCTGACGCGGCCGAATTCCATTGAAAACAAGCTCCTCTGCAGAGCTGAAGATAAACGTAACTCAATCACACAATAAAATGTCAAGATAAGCCAAACCCGCTGGTTATTAGCCACGGTGTGGTGTAACGTAACTGAGACACAGACTCCAAATGGGAGGCGGGGGATGCCTATTATGTTTACTTATCATACAAAGTAGTGAAATTTCAGCTACTGGCCATGTTAGGTTTTCCAGTGAACATGATCCTTTCTTCCTGTGTCCGGGGTTTGGGTTCATGCTGTCATTTGACCCTCCTGATGCTTAATGAGGATCTCAAAGGTGGGACACAGTACCGGGCATTGTAAGCATCTATGGAAGACCCAGAAACATTCATCTGGCCGTGTTCCAAAGGGAAAAAATGTAATTGAAAAAAGAGACATAAAGGGAGAAGAAAGACAACTAATAAAAAAGTTGAATTCTGGTCGAATTAGGGTGATTTTTCCCCCCACAACGCTCAATGTATTTTTAAATGGCTTCCTTCGTAGACCTGAACACAAAATGCATCACAGGGAAGGACAAAAGAGCAATAGTCCTTTTTCTGAGATTCTCTTCATGGCGAAAAGAAAAAGATTTAGCCAGCAGCAGGAATTTGTTCCAAAGAGCTCTAAATGGAAATCACTTTCAAAGCAGTTATGGAAAAATTTAGCCGGGTTCCCAAACAATATAACACGTTCAGTGCAAAAGGATGATTCACCGAGCCTCTGCCAGCAAGTCTTTCTTCTTGCTCTATGAGGGGGCAGGTGCATTGTTCCCAGTTACAGGGAAGCCAGGGACAAAAAAAAAAAAAAAAAAAAAGAACACTACAGTCAGCAGAAGCGCTAAAGAGACTTGATTTACAGACTGTATGGGCTTGCTAGTGCGAAAGGAAGAAAGTACTCCATATCCAATCTTCCCATTTTCCCCTGGAAGCATCCTCCAGAGGTGGACCTTCCTCTCCACGACTTCTCAAGGTGTCTCCATGCAGTCTCATCCTCCTTGCTCACCTGCATGGCCGTCACAGCCCCAAGCCAAGAGTCCCCCTCCCTCCTGAGCTCCAGCAGGTGTGCCGGGTACTTGTCTGCGGCACTGGGCACCATTCCCACCTCCCTCGATGCCCTCCCCGCACCACAGGGACTGGCTGTGCAGAACGCCCCTGCCAACAGAGTTCCATCTTCGCTCCCACCAGTGAGAAGCCCTGTGTGGGATCTAGACGGTAGACGAGAGGTACATGCATGAGCAGTGGTCTGTCCATGCGTGAGTTTTGTGACATCCAAGGTTTGCTTGCAGCCTCAAGAGGTTCTCCTGAGGATGCTGCTGGCCGCTATGACCACTGGAAGAAATTTCCTGCAATTCCTGACCCACGGGCAGCAGAGAAGCAGTGTCTCATTCCCTGGCCACAGGTGGAGAAGCTAAGATAGCAGTGGTCTTCCCTGACCTCAGTCATTGCAACTTTTCCACCATTTCTGTAAGCAACCAGTGCTCGACATTACCATTACGTCCTTTCCTCCTTGGAATATCTCGAGTAGGTTCTATTTTCCTGACCAGTTCAGCTGTTCTCTGATGTCGATTCTCTCTCCAGTGGCCAGAAATCACCTCGCACAGCTCCTTGCTTCACAGGTGAGGTCCAGAGAGACTGTGGGACTTGCTCGATATCACTCAGCCGCTTGTTATTGAATCAAGCCAAGAATCCCTGTCCCCTAACCTCCAGGCTGGCACTGATTTCTACTGTATCTCACCTTGCTGCATTTACAGACCATACTTCTATTCTTGCATCCTGTTACCTACTGTACTTCATGGTAACTAAGGTGCAGCAATTTCAACTGATGTGTGAAAAAACTACGGAAAACACTACCGAAGACGCTAACCCGATGCATCTTACCACTTGAAAATTTCCTACTTATTGAACATTTTGAAAAGCATACTTATTGAAAAAAATTAACTTCCTACTTATTGAAGAACTTGTTTTGATTTGATTCTATGTAGATTAAAAAAATCATTTATTGCATAGACAGAAAAAAAGAAAACATAAGCTGAAAATATAAATTGGTGTAGATATTTCTGAAACTTTGTTCACTTTGAGTCTGGCTCTTAGAATCGTGCTTTGGCTCAGAGTCATTAATATTCTTCTTGTTTTAAATATATAACAGACTTTAAAATATAAATCCCCATGCCATCAAAATTCCAAAACAAATCTACGAAACAACCTCAATGCTTTGGTGCTGGGCTCTTGAGCCACTTGGCAACGACACAGCTAGATTCATTTTCTTCCTCTTGCTTCCAAAATACTGTTAAATGCAACTAATGCACCATCTTATCTACCTCTTCCCAAAACAACTGGTTCTTAGGACTAAGAGGAGTACCATCTATTGTCTCTGGAATTTTCCTTCAAGATGCTGACAAGCATTCTGCAGGATTTGACATTCACACGCATGTGAGCTGTCCTTATGATGTCACATGTGCCACCTGGCTGAAGGGGACTGTAATTTGTTATTGAATCTAATACATTCCAATTACAGAAAGATTACAAGATGAAAGGTTCCATGTTGCAAAATTCATTACATTCTAGTTTAAGTTCAATTTCTTCAGTATGTATATATTTTTAAGGTATAGTTCATAGCATATAATTGTTATTCATGTCACAAAATGCAACAAGCATAATGGCCTGACCGGGTGGTGGCACAGTGGATAGAGCATCAGGCTGAAATGCAGAGGACCCAGGTTCAAAACTGGAGGTTGCCGGCCTGAGCGCGGGATTGCCGGCTTGAGCGTGGGATCATAGACAGGACCTCATGGTCACTGGCTTAAGCCCAAAGCTTGCTGGCTTCAGTCCAAGGTCACTAGCTTGAGCAAGGGGTCACTAGTTCTGCTGCAGCCTTCTGGTCAAGGCATATATGAGAAAGCAATCAATGAACAACTGAGGTGCTGCAATAAAGAATTGATGCTTCTCATCTCTTTCTGTTCCTGTCCTTCTGTCCCTACTGGTCCCCCCTCCCCCTACTCCACTAAAAGAAAAGAAAAAATAGAAGCATAATGGTAGCTTGCTGATATATCATTTTCCCTTAAACTGAAACCTATGCCTTGTGTACTCATAGTCCCATTGTTTTAAAGCAATTGGTTAATTACCGATAATTACTAATTTAATATCTGTACTACAACACCTGTAGCTTTAACTCACGTTTGTACTCGATACCTATTTACTGTTCTACTACCAGGCACAGCTGTATCTGAAGAGATTACTCACTGTCATACTTAGTTAGAACGCCTCCACCTTCCTGAAGGCTCTAAGATTTCTGTGATATCTACGTGTGGGTAGCAAGGCGGCGGTAATGGAATTGTCAAAATCTCGTTTTAGTTGAGGAAAATAAATCAGGGAAAGAAATTTCCTTCCTTAAGGTGATGTACTTGCCATCTCTGCTATTTTTTTTTCTCAGGAAATGGGCTTGTGTTCTGCTTATTCATAACCGGGATCGGCTCTGGAACATGGGTCTGAGCTGGAAACACAGTCTAGCCGTCAACACAGGAACTTGCCGACACGGGAGAACGTTATCCGAAATGAAATAATGTGCAGGGAGCATGGCACTCAGCAGGTCTGTGCCCGTCTGTTGCTCAGTCTCACCTTTTCTTTTCCTCAGGCAATTATACAGTCTGCCCAGTGCCTGGCAAACAGTGGGCCACCCATTAATGAGGACTCCCTTCTAGTTCCCCATCCTGCTCCAAAGTTAGAGCAGGGCAAATAACACTGTTCACAAAAATTAGGGGATCAAGGAATGTGCAGATAATTCAGTACTTTTAGCCTTTTGTACAGTGCATTTTCACCAATGAAATCAAAGTTGGTTTTGCATCTCATTTGCATAATCAAACAACTTCCTTTGACTTGTCGTTTGCTTTTCTGATGTTCTTGGTTAATAAAAAAAAATCAAATGCTTTTTTTTTATTGCTTCATATTCATTTTTAAATAGCCCCCAATTTTTGTGAGCAGTATATTTGAGCTCAAATAAACTTTTCTTCTTCATGGCTCATCTCTGCCATTCTGCACAAAGTGGGTGCACAAATCTGTCGAATCCCCTGAGGGGTGCACTTCGACTAGAGTGGGTACCTGGGGTTCTTTCTGCCTGAGGTTTCTACGGAGAGCTCCTTCGGAATCAGTGTGGCTCCAGGATCCTGGGAGAATTTCCAGGGTAGAAGTATGAGACTTGTCCAGGGAGTCCATATGATTCCCAGACCCTGCGCATGGCCCTTGTGAGCGTGTATCTGCCACCAGAATTCAGGCCAGGTACCCCAGGCATCATCCTGACCATCATAGCCTGTTCTAATTGTTACTGAGGAAAGGACCTTAGGATTCCTGCAAACTGACCATTTGCTCTTCTAACTTATCTTACATACACAACATAACACTGGAAGGCAGTATGGTAGAGTTACTATTATGATTTGCATGGGCTTTTAAGTCAAACAGACAAGTTCTAGTCCTGGCTCTGTAACCTAGAGTGATGTGACCTTGATCAATTTACTTAATGCTTCAGTTTTATCATGTATATAATGGGAAAAATGCCTGACTCATGGGGGTTTTTGTGAGAAATGAATGAGGTATGTATATAAAGTGCCTGGCACACGGTAAGCTCCAAATAAAGAGAACTCTTATCACTGGCCAACACGACATGTTGAAGACTCCTAATTCGAGTGACGTCACGGAAATGGCGCCGTGAGAAGCACGTCCGACAGCTCTCCCCTAAATCACAACAAATTTATCAACTAGAAACAGAAAAATTCATCCTCGGAGCATTCTGGAGTTCCACACAAACTGAAAGCAAAAGGACTGTTATCACTTGAATCTGAGAGACGAGGGTGTAGAGGAAGCTACCGCAGCAGCGACGCTCATTCAAGCCGCGAGGGAGTGCGCCTGCGTGCTATCAATAAGACCACCCTCAGATGCCGATAAGAAAGAGGAAATCGAATATTATGGATACAAAAGAAAGAGAGGTAACACAAATAGATGTGGAAAAATCTATGGAGAAAAGACTTAACATATTGGAAGCCTTGGAGCTAAATGACAGAGAATTTAAAATAGAAATCTTAAAAATACTCAGAGATATACAGAAAACACAGAAAGGCAATATAGGGAGATCAGAAAACAACTCAATGAACACAAAGAATATATTACCAAGGAAATTGAAACTATAAAAACAAATCAAACAGAAGTGAAAAACTCAATTCACGAGCTGAAAAACGAGGTAACAAGCTTAGCTAACAGAACAGCCCAGATTGAAGATAGGATTAGTGAAATAGAAGACAAACAACTTGAGGCACAACAGAGAGAAGAAGAAAGAGACTCAAAAATAATAAAAAATGAGAAAGCCCTACAGGAATTGTCTGACTCCATCAGAAAGAATAACATAAGAATAATAGGTATATCAGAGGGAGAAGAGAAAGAAAATGGAATGGAGAATATACTCAAACAAATAATAGACGAGAACTTCCCAAGCCTGTGGAAGGAACTAAAGCCTCAAATTCAAGAAGCAAACAGAACACCAAGTTTTCTTAACCCCAACAAACCCACTCCAAGGCACATCATAATAAAGATGACACAAACCAACAGCAAAGAAAAAATTCTCAAGGCAGCCAGGGAAAAGAAGAGTACAACATATAAAGGAAGGCCTATTAGATTATCATCAGATTTCTCAGCAGAAACTCTACAAGCTAGAAGAGAGTGGACCCCAATATTTAAAGCCCTGAAAGAGAGGAACTTTCAGCCAAGAATACTATATCCATCAAAGCTATCCTTCAAGTATGAAGGAGATATAAAAACATTCACAAATACAGAAAAGATGAGAGAATTTATCAACAGAAAGCCCCCACTCCAGGAAATACTAAGGGGGGTTTTCCAACCAGATTCAAAGAACAAAAGAAAACAACACCACAAGTAACAGCTCCACCAAGAACACAATAAAACCAAACTTAAACTATGACAACAAAGGAAAAAAAGGGGGGAGAGGATGGAGATTAACAGTAGCAAAGGATGATGAAGTGCAGAAATACTTATAAGATAAGGTACTACAATGAATATGGTAGGTACCCTATTCATTACTTAATGGTAACCACCCTTAAAAAAACCACCACAAAAACACTTGACTTAAAAAAGGTAGCAACAGAGGAAAGAAGTATGGAACACAAACAAACAAAAACAAATGATAGAAAAACAAAAGAGAAGAATCAAACTAGATACAAAACTAACAGAAAGGAATTTATAAAATGGCAGTAGGGAACCCACAAGTGTCAATAATTACACTAAATGTAAATGGATTAAACTTACCAATAAAAAGACACAGAGTAGCAGAATGGATTAAAAAAGAAAATCCAACTATATGCTGCCTACAAGAAACACATCTAAGCAACAAGGATAAAAACAAATTCAAAGTGAAAGGCTGGAAAACAATACTCCAAGCAAACAACACCCAAAAAAAAGCAGGTGTAGCAATACTCATATCTAATAATGCTGACTACAAGACAGAAAAAGTACTCAGAGACATAAATGGTCATTTCATAATGATTAAGGGGAAGTTGAATCAAGAAGACATAACAATCCTTAATATATATATGCACCAAACCAAGGAGCACCAAAATATATAAGACAGCTACTTATTGACCTTAAAACAAAAACTAACAAAAATACAATCATACTTGGAGACCTCAATACACCGCTGACGGCTCTAGATCAGTCATCCAAACAGAGAATCAATAAAGATATAGTGGCCTTAAACGAAATACTAGAACACCTGGATATGATAGACATCTACAGGACACTTCATCCCAAAGCGACAGAGTATACATTTTTCTCTAGTGTACATGAAACATTCTCAAGAATTGACCATATGTTGGGCCACAAAGACAATATCAGCAAATTTAGAAAAATTGAAATTGTACCAAGCATATTTTCTGATCATAAAGCCTTGAAACTAGAATTCAACTGCAAAAAAGAGGGGGAAAAACCCACAAAAATGTGGAAACTAAAAAACATACTTCTAAAAAATGAATGGGTCAAAGAAGAAATAAGCGCAGAAATCAAAAGATATATACAGACAAATGAAAATGAAAATACGACATATCAGAATCTCTGGGATGCAGCAAAAGCAGTAATAAGAGGAAAGTTCATATCACTTCAGGCCTATATGAACAAACAAGAGAGAGCCGAAGTAAACCACTTAACTTCACACCTTAAGGAACTAGAAAAAGAAGAACAAAGACAACCCAAAACCAGCCGAAGAAAGGAGATAATAAAAATCAGAGCAGAAATAAATGAAATAGAGAACAAAAAAACTATAGAAAAAATCAATAAAACAAGGAGCTGGTTCTTTGAAAAGATCAACAAAATTGACAAACCCTTGGCAAGACTCACCAAGGAAAAAAGGCACAGGACTCAAATAAATAAAATCCAAAATGAAAGAGGAGAGATCACCACAGACATCATAGAAATACAAAGAATTATTGTAGAATACTATGAAAAATTATATGCCACCAAATACAACAATCTAGAAGAAATGGATAAATTCCTAGAACAATACAACCTTCCTAGACTGAGTCATGAAGAAGCAGAAAGCCTAAACAGACCAATCAGCAGGGAGGAAATAGAAAAAACTATTAAAAATCTCCCCAAAAATAAAAGTCCAGGCCCAGACGGTTATACTAGTGAATTCTATCAAACATTCAAAGAAGACTTGGTTCCTATTCTACTCAAAGTCTTCCAAAAAATTGAAGAAGAAGCAATACTTCCAAACACATTTTATGAGGCCAACATAACCCTCATACCAAAACCTGGCAAGGATGGCACAAAGAAAGAAAACTACAGACCAATATCTCTAATGAATACAGATGCTAAAATACTAAACAAAATACTGGCAAACCGAATACAACAACATATTAAAAAAATAATACATCATGATCAAGTGGGATTCATCCCAGAATCTCAAGGATGGTTCAACATACGCAAAACGGTTAACGTAATACACCATATCAACAAAACAAAGAACAAAAACCACATGATCTTATCTACAGATGCAGAAAAGGCTTTTGATAAAATACAACACAATTTTATGTTTAAGACTCTCAACAAAATGGGTATAGAAGGAAAATATCTCAACATGATAAAGGCCATATATGATAAACCATCAGCCAACATCCTATTAAACGGCATAAAACTGAGGACTTTCTACCTTAAATCAGGAACAAGACAGGGTTGTCCACTCTCTCCACTCTTATTCAACGTGGTGCTAGAAGTTCTGGCCAGAGCAATCAGACAAGACAAAGAAATAAAAGGCATCCATATCGGAAAAGAAGAAGTAAAGCTATCACTTTTTGCTGATGATATGATCCTATACATCGAAAACCCGAAGGACTCCACAAAAAGATTATTAGAAACAATAAACCAATACAGTAAGGTCGCAGGATACAAAATTAACATACAAAAGTCCATAGCCTTTCTATATGCCAACAATGAAATATTAGAAAACGAACTCAAAAAAATAATCCCCTTTACGATTGCAACAAAAAAAAAAAAAAAATACCTAGGAATAAACATAACAAAGAACGTAAAGGACCTATAGAATGAAAATTACAAAGCATTGTTAAGGGAAATCGAAAAAGATACAATGAGATGGAAAAATATTCCTTGTTCTTGGATAGGAAGAATAAATATAATCAAAATGGCCATATTACCCAAAGCAATATACAAATTTAATGCAATTCCCATCAAAATCCCTATGAGATTTTTTAAAGAAATGGAACAAAAAATCATCAGATTTATATGGAACTATAAAAAACCTCGAATAGCCAAAACAATCCTAAGGAAAAAGAATGAAGCTGGGGGCATTACAATACCTGACTTTAAACTATATTATAGGGCCACGATAATCAAAACAGCATGGTATTGGCAGAAAAATAGACACTCAGACCAATGGAACAGAATAGAAAGCCCAGAAATAAAACCACATATATATGGTCAAATAATCTTTGATAAAGGGGCCAACAACACACAATGGAGAAAAGAAAGCCTCTTCAACAAATGGTGTTGGGAAAACTGGAAAGCCACATGCAAAAGAATGAAACTCGACTACAGCCTGTCCCCGTGTACTAAAATTAATTCAAAATGGATCAAAGACCTAAATATAAGACCTGAAACAATAAAGTACATAGAAGAAGACATAGGTACTAAAATCATGGATCTGGGTTTTAAAGAACATTTTATGAATTTGACTCCAATGGCAAGAGAAGTGAAGGCAAAGATAAATGAATGGGACTACATCAGAATTAAAAGTTTTTTCTCAGCAAGAGAAACTGATATCAAAATAAACAGACAGCCAACTATATGGGAACTGATATTTTCAAACGACAGCTCAGATAAGGGCCTAATATCCAAAATTTACAAAGAACTCATAAAACTCAACAACAAACAAACAAAGAATCCAATAAAAAAATGGGAAGAGGACATGAACAGACACTTCTCCCAGGAAGAGATACAAATGGCCAACAGATATATGAAAAGATGCTCAGCTTCATTAGTTATTAGAGAAATGCAAATCAAAACTACAATGAGATACCACCTCACTCCTGTTAGATTAGCTATTATCAACAAGACGGGTAATAGCAAATGTTGGAGAGGCTGTGGAGAAAAAGGAACCCTCATTCACTGTTGGTGGGACTGTAAAGTAGTACAACCATTATGGAGGAAAGTATGGTGGTTCCTCAAAAAACTGCAAATAGAACTACCTTATGACCCAGCAATCCCTCTACTGGGTATATACCCCAAAACCTCAGAAACATTGATACGTGAAGACACATGTAGCCCCATGTTCATTGCAGCACTGTTCACAGTGGCCAAGACATGGAAACAACCAAAAAGCCCTTCAATAGAAGACTGGATAAAGAAGATGTGGCACATATTCACTATGGAATACTACTCAGCCATAAGAAATGATGACATCAGATCATTTACAGCAAAATGGTGGGATCTTGATAACATTATAAGGAGTGAAATAAGCAAATCAGAAAAAAACAAGAACTACATGATTCCATACATTGGTGGAACATAAAAATGAGACTAAGAGACATGGACAAGAGTGTGGTGGTTACCAAGGGTGGGGGGGGAGGAAGGACATGGGAGGGAGGGAGGGAGGGAGAGAGTTAGGGGGAGGGGGAGGGCACAGAGAACTAGATAGAGGGTGACGGAGGACAATCTGACTTTGGGCGAGGGGTTTGCAACATAATTTGATGACAAAATAACCTAGACATGTTTTCTTTGAATATATGTACCCTGATTTATTAATGTCATCCCATTACCATTAATAAAAATTTATTAAAAAAAAAAAAAAAAGAAGACTCCTAATTCAGCATCATTAGCTCATCTGTCTTATTGACACTTCATCAAGACTATTTCTAGAGAGCGAGCCCATGTTAATTTCCCAGAAACTCAATTGTCTACTTCAGTTCATTTTCTTTAACCACACTGAAACTAACTCCCGTGGCATGATGGATTTTGTCAGAGCAAGTCTGCATATCCTAAACGGAGTCTTTCCATCTGCTGCTCAACCCCATCTGTTCTGGCCTCCAGCTGATCCAATTTCATATCCAGTTGGTAGAGGGCCACCTGAAAAAAATAATCTCCATTATGTTCTGATGTTCTGAAGAAACCTTGAGAAAAATTCAGCTTAGAGAGTTCGGTCTTTTGGACACACGAAAACCTCAGTATATTATTTGAGAGGAAATGGGGAACTTGCCATATGGTACCGTTGTCGGTGGTGACATTAAAACATATTCAAGTCCTCCGAGAAAAATAATAACAACCAGTGCCTAGCACAGGGCTGAGAACATTACAGAGGCTCGGGAGTCATGAACTGACTTATTTTTTTTTTCTACATTTGAAGATGATGGTACTTTAGATGATTAGAGAAATGAGGACATTTACAATTTCAGTTACTCTTTCACAAAATGTGTTCTGTATGGCATTAACATGAGCATTTATGAAGCAAGGGATGCCTTTCCCATGTGGTGCAGTACTATGCAGCAACAGTGGTATGAGCACCACCCCTCTCCCCCCAAATCATTTGCTTTTTGCTGATTACTTCCTCAGATGTTGTGGTGAGCACCCTGCCTTTATTACCTTCATGCATTTCATCAAATTAAGATTCCATTTATTGTATGATACCCATCACTTTATGTGCCACTTCTGCCACCCAAATGGACACGGCACTGATTTTAAGAATCACCCCAGTTAGCCTGACCTGTGGTGACGCAGTGGATAAAGCGTTGACCTGGAAATGCTGAGGTCGCCGGTTCGAAACCCTAGGCTTGCCTGGTCAAGGCACATATGGAAGTTGATGCTTCCAGCTCCTCCCCTCTCCTCTTTCTCTCTCTCTCTCTCTCTCTCTCTCTGTTTCTCCTTCTCCTCTCTAAAATGAATAAAAAAAAAAAAAAGAATCACCCCAGTTAAAATGGGCATGGGTGTGTGTGTGCGTCATCGGAGGCTACAGTAATCCAGGAGGCCTTACCTCACCTCTCTGAGGCTCATTTCAAGAATGAGGAAATCGAAGTTGAGAGATTGGAAATGAACATCGAAAGCCCATTCAGCTAGGACACAAGGGAACCTGGACTTGAATCCAGTTTTGTCTGCTCCCTAAAACCTGTATTGACCTTGGTCATCAATGAACTGGCCCCACAGTGAGTGTGAGTCTGTAGAAAATGATTCACGCTAAGCAAAGCTCTAGAATAGGTCTGCGCTCCAGGGCTGTCCCTACAGAGCACATCTTCATAGTGGAAATACTGAAATAGGTGTACTCCATTCACCCATTTCTCCTCTTTCTTTCAACTTTGCCTCGTTATTCATGAATGACTGACATCAACACACAATTTTTTTTTTTTTGTCAAATGAATTCCTTCTTTTTATTTATTTATTTTTTTAAATGAATTCCTTCTTTTCTCCTTGTGTCGTAACCTGTCATGAAAGCATAGCTTAGATCAGAAATCATAAGAATAGCAGGACGGGTACTCTAAGGAAATCTGTTCTGTCCCCTTTACTCTCTATTAACAGAAATATCCTTTATCTTCAACTAAATACATAATGGGTTTAATTCAAGGAGGTCTTTGGTTACTTGGCTTGCCCTGGAGGACAACTAACTGGTCAGCAACCTGCCCAGCTACATTCTCTCATCTTTTCTTATTCATCTTTTTTTGTTTTGTTTTGTTTTTTACTTCCTTGGGCTCTCTGAGGATATAGCCAACAATAAAGAAACTACCTATTTTTTTTCCCTGTGGATCTAAGATCCTCAAACTCACAACTCAAAACTTGAGGAGGAAAAGAAAAATCTCAAATGTAAATAACATCTTTACTCATTTTACAAATCTCCCTGCTCCTTCCTCCATTAAATACACAAAGGTCAGCCACGGAGAAGTTTTACGATCTCATTTGTTTAGTATGCCCCGTGGTGCACGCTATTCAGAGCAAAAATATTCATTTATTCAACAAATATTTATTAAGCAACTACTAGGTGCCAAGTTCTATGCTAAGCGTGCTGCATTTATTATGTACAATTTGCACAACCACTTAGTAAGTTTTTCCCCCGGGGGTTAAGTGGCTTGCCAAAGCCATACAGTCCTGGTCGGGTTTGACGGGACTCAGAGGGGAGTCAGGCTGATTCAGAAGTCCTGGATCCATCTACTTCCCCGCCAGGGATGGGGTCAATAAGGAAAACACTGAGCACCAGCGTATTTTCATCAATATTAAGAAATAATTGAAGTTATTAATACTCACAAAGGCTCCTTAGCCTGAGATAAATTGTTGCTCAAACTCTTGCCACAGGGTTCATCTACGAAAACTCTCTGAAGACCGAGAACCGCAGTCCAAATGGCTGTGTTGCGGTGACACACGGAAACTTGGCCCTTCCTCATACGTTCGACCCATCTTTAATGCGTCCCTCGATAATGTCCCTCCAGAAAGTTCTGCTTGCCCCCCGCCCCCTGTCCACAGAGGTCTCTGGTGCCCAGTCTCTCAGACAACCCTTACTTCCACCACTCTCGTCCAATAGCTGTCATCTTTTCTCTGGCATTTTTTTTTCCTTTTTGTATTTTTCTGAAGTTGGAAACGGGGAGGCAGTCAGACAGACTCCCACATGCGCCCGACCGGGATCCACCCGGCATGCCCACCAGGGGGCGATACTCTGCCCATCTGGGGCGTCGCTCTGCTGCAACCAGAGCCATTCTAGCACCTGAGGCAGAGGCCACAGAGCCATCCTCAGCGCCCGGGAAAACTTTGCTCCAATGGAGCCTTGGCTGCGGGAGGGGAAGAGAGAGACAGAGAGGAAGGAGAGGAGGGAGGGGTGGAGAAGCAGATGGGCACTTCTCCTGTGTGCCCTGGCTGGGAATCGAACCTGGGACTCCTGCATGCCAGGCCGATGCTCTACCACTGAGCCAACCGGCCAGGGCCTCTCTTGCTTTTTTTTAAAACATATTTTCTCCTTTGACCTGATGATCAACACCTTGTGAAAGATACCAGGTCTGTGTCTGCATATAGTAGGGACACAATATCTATTACTTTCTATGTCCCAGCAAAAGTCTCATCTCCCTTTAATGTCATTTTAAATTTTATTGAAGATGATCATTATCACATTTGTGAATTTTCTTCCCGCGCAACAATAATCCTAGTTTCTCCTCTCAAAACACATTCTTATGATAATAATTAATAGTTCTATTCATAGCTTTACTGGAAACTTTTCTTAAAGTTCTACCCAACTATACTAATTTGAGTTGTGAAGTACAGTGTTAGAGGCAATTATAATGTGAAACACATCAACTGAGTGAAGAGAAGGACTTGATGTAATAAAGTGTTGGGTCAATACTGCCATTAACAGCCTACTTGACGCTGCTAGGAACACTCATCACAAGCACAGCCGAGTCTACCTACAACCCGCACAGGCCCACGGAGACCAACGCGCATACACTGTTTGCCTCTTTTCAATTTTCTTTTAACAAACTCAGCATATGAAACAAATGTGAGCATTATTTTTTGTCTCAAAGGATAAAAGTAAATATACCTGTCAAACCCCAATATTTTGAATGCTTTTTTAAAAAAACATACATTAGCGAATATTAGGTGCAGAAACTATTAGATTGTCCAAGTAGCATTTCACTCTGAGTACCATGTGCAGCGAGTGAGTTGATCAGTACTTTGTACGTGCTGTGCAATTACTTTATTTCCCATAGCTAATCCTGCAGCTTGCCTGGGCTCACCCTCAGCGAGTTCTCTTCCCCCTGCCAGTGCTGGGTGACTGTTACAGGCTCGTGGGGCATGTGTCCTTTGTTTTTGTTCTCCCCCAAGTAACTGCCAAAAGCCTTCCTTTGGAGGCTTTGTGTGGCCAGCCATTTACTTCTCTTGTTTCCTAAATAATAATTAGAGACTCTGAAATTATTTTTAAAGAAGAATGCTAGTAAAAAAGGGGCTCTTTTAGTGCTAGGGTGTTTTCAGACAATCTTCCAAGTTTTTTTTGTTTTGTTTGTTGTTTTTTTTTGGGGGGGTTGTATTTTTCTGAAGTTGGAAACGGAGGCAGTCAGACAGACTCCTGCATGTGCCCAACTGGGATCCACCCGGCATGCCCACCAGGGGGCAATGCTCCGCCCATCTGGGCCATTGCTCTGTTGCAACCAGAGCCATTCTAGCACCTGAGGCAGAGGCCACAGAGCCATCCTCAGTGCCCGGGCCAACTTTGCTCCAGTGGAGCCTTGGTTGTGGGAGGGGAAGAGAGAGACAGAGAGGAAGGAGAGGGGGAAGGGTGGAGAAGCAGATGGATGCCTCTCCTGTGTGCCCTGGCCGGGAATCGAACCCAGGACTCCTGCACGCCAGGCCGATACTCTACCACTGAGCCAACTGGCCAGGGCCAATCTTCCAAGTTTTAAGATGGTAATTCTATGCTCAAGAGACAGCAAACCTGAAGCCCAGGAAAATATTGGTCCCCAGGGGATCCAGAGTTGCCTTTTGTGCTATTCCTGTTGGTGACAAAGACGTCCCCACACCCCTTGATGGAATCATGGGCATTCGCTCCATGTTGTCCCACTTGTGTGGCAGGCAGGGCGGCACACTGTGAGGAGAGTCTACAGAATCTCGCTCCACCTCCCCAGTACACACACTCACACACAAATTGGTCATGGTCTTGAACAAGCAAAACTAGAAAAATGTAGTAACTTCTCAGGACATCACCATCGTGACCAGGCGAGGGGAGAGGCCTCGGTTTTCTGGGTCTGCATCTTGACATGTGGTCCCCCTCTCTGTCGTACTGGGAGACCATGAGCAAAGAAAAAAAAATTCTATTCTCTGGTCAATCTGAAACAGTTTAAGGATTCCAGGAATTTGAAAAGCACTCTTTCAGGCTTTTGAACAAAAGAGCAACTTCACCGCTAAACCTCCAAAGGCTTCACCAAGCCGCTCAAAGTGAATTTCTGCTCAATACAATCTTGAGGCCCTAAATGCAGCACACTGACAAGCAGAATGCCTGGGTGCTGAATGTGAATGGGAAGGGTTGCTGGTGTGTGTAGATAAGCCTTCCCTACACATCTTCTGAATGCCTTGATGTTTACCAGAAAGACAACAGCAAACCTCAGTCATGCCTGGGCGCCAGGGAAATATCCTTCTCAGACTGAGTTATTGGCTGCTGCATTATTTTTCTTTATATTTATTTTATTTATTTATTTTTTCCTGGGGTGTAAGGGCTATCTCTAGTTGTCTGGTAGTTGGCCCTGGGGTGTTCTATTTTTCGTTTTAAAACTGTAACGATTGCTGGGTACGACAAATCAATAATAAATTGTCAAAAAGGAAAAAAAAAAAGTGGAAAAGAACTTTGCTCCTTTGCCCCTATCTTGTGAGAGCTTGTCGCCCGGCCAGTATTTTCTTTGTTTTTAGCTGGTCACCTGTGTGCACATTGTAAGGCTTCGGTGATTTTCCCAGCCCTTGCTCACAAGTAATTGGTATTGATTTTGTAGGTTACTTCTAATGTGTTTGGTTCCTAAAAGAAATCTAATGGGGACCCTTCTCATCCTCCAGTCCCCAGAAGAAAATAATACAGCTTCAGAGCAAACGTGGCGTTAGCCCACTTCCTTAGGCTACGATAAAGGGCTGTGTAGTTTCTTCAGGGTAGGCGGCTCTGTAGCTGGAAAGGGGTGTTGTGTTTTAAGCCTCTTTCCCCTCATTACTGAATTCCATGCGCTGATATATGCAGTGTGGTGGGTAGCGGGGAATACTCTTTGTGTTAGAGGAGTAAACAGTGGAGGAGTCTCGTTTGAGAACAAGGCCTCAGGGAGAGGCAAGGGACAGCTCTACCTCCTAAATCACTACGTTCAGGGGGCGGGTCATTAACAACTCGGGGACTAATGACTTCCAGCTGCAGGGCGGCTTGCTGACTACCACTGAGCTGCTTGCAATCCCAGCTGCAGGAGAAAGGGGCAAGGACTGAGGGCTCCCTCAGGGGCAGGGAACTGGGGGGACACATGTGAATTCACCATAGAAAAGAAGATGGCATGGATAAAACTGGGGAAGAAAGGACCCACGATTTTTCATAATAGTGAAGCAGACAAGAGTATCAGCAGGTGGAACAAACACAGGGAGCTGAATATACAGTTTGGAAAGCTCTGGATTATTGAGAAATAAGTCTTACGTCCAGAACCTACTGCAGAAGACGACATGCCCTTCTACTAGAATATATTTTCTGTACAGAACTGTGTCTCTTACAGAGGTGAAAGAGCAGACATGAGTAGAGAGATAAAATAGCTAAATTTACATACCATTTTTATAAGTAGTAAATCCACCCCCCTCCAAAAAAAGTCCTTCATACTTTACATGAAAACCACAGAATTGACTAAAAATGTGGTCTTAGTGATATTCTAGCAATCATTTAGATGATTATCAGCTTCAAACTGAGAAACACCCATTTGGTGTCCACTTTATGGGGGTGTGTCTACAATCAGGGCACAATTCTTTATGGCAATATTAACAGTGCGGCTTAACCACTCAAGGACAGTTAACACAGCTAATGTGCATATGCAGGGTGGATAAGGAAGCATGACATGTCATTATGTATGGACACTTTGGAAAAACCTGACAGGCTTGAGAAATAAAATACAACAACACTCCAAAAATATACCTACAAGTCAGGTTAAAAATTTCAGTGGAATTTTCCAACCGAGTGACATTATATAAAATACATACTTTTTTTTTAGATATGTTCATGAGGATTTAGTCACTAAAACCCTCAGAGCACCTTGTTCTAAAGCAGTTTACCTTTAGGATTTTTAATATGCACCAAATGTGCTAAACTAACACACAGATAATGCCTTTCTGGAGATATACAATGTCTCTATGTTTTTATAGAACATTCAAAAGAACTAAGTTTTTATTTTCTCTTATACTTCTCATCCCCTCTGAGTGTGTGTGTGTGTGTGTGTGTGTGTGTGTGTGTGTGGTGGGCTCAGGGATATAGACTCCATTCCCTCTCCAGCGTATTCTAGCCTGCTTTCTGTGCCCACCACTTCACAGAATCGCTCCCGCCAGACCATAGGGGACGCATGTCCATGTTAGTAAATTGAGTGGACAGTTCTCTGTCCTCTGTTGGAACAGTTGGGCACATTCTTATAATTCAAACACTTTTCTTTCTTGGTTGATGTGATATAATTCCTGATTTTCTTCCTTTCTCACTGCCAGCGCCTACATAAATCTATTCTCCCCCCAACAAAGTAAATGTTTTTTGTTTCTTTTAAAACATATGTCCGATCATTTTCACTCCCTCACTAACTTCGCAATAGTCTTCAATAGCTTTCCAGGGCGCCTGGAATAAAATCCAGGTTCTTCACCGTTTGCTATCAAGTTCTGTTTGATTGAGCCCCTGCTCATCTCCACTGTTCAGTCCTGCTTCGTTCTCACCGGGCCCTGCCCCCTGCCCCCTGCCCCCTGCCTGCCTGCCTCCCATTTCTCCTCCGCCATTTCCACCTTTGAGGGCGTTTCCTTCACAGTTTCCTCTGTCTGAAAGCTGCACCCTCCCCGACACCTCAATTCTTCACAAGACTAGATCATTCTTGGTGATCTGGTCAAGTTCTCTCCCCTGAAAGTCCTCTCTAGAGCCTCCCTCCCATGCTTGTCTACCTTTCCCTCTCATATGCATTACATTTCTACCACTGAACACACTCAGTAAAAACCAATTTCATTGGTTTATCATTTTTCTTTTTTTTTCTCCACTAGAATGTACATGCCATGAACATAAGGAACAGGGCAACTTAGTTCACTTCTATGTTCCTAGCAGTTAAGACATTGCTTGACATTTAACAGACACTCAGTAAATATTTGTTGAGAAAACAAATCAGATATTAACAAAATTCAAGTCCTGAGAAAATATAACTGGACCTAAAAATACTGCAATGATATTGCCACTTTAAATATATCTATTTATATATTTATGTGTGTTTATAGATTTATAGATTTATGATATATCAGAATATATCTATTTTGAGAATATATTTCCCATACTGTTTAGTTCTCTTAAAAATTAATAACATTTTTAGTAACTAATACAGTCATACTGTTTAAGAATTAGTGAGAATTCTTCTTCATATTTCTGTCCCATATCTGCTCAATCACTGTGTATACCCCTACCTGCCACAGGTAACTAACTACTCTGAGTAGTGCTATTAGCATCTTTTGTATTCTCCCAGAGCTTTAAAAACATATTAAAACATATATGAACATGATTTCTGTTTTTTCATAACAAGGATAATGTGCTATCCTTGTGCTACATCGATATGCAAACTCTTTTTCATTCAACAGTGTATTTTGAAATGTTTTCACATTAATACATAAAAAGCTTTCTGCAAATATAAAGCTTTGTAATTAAGGAAGTATGACTTTGCCATTGAATAGACAAATAAATCCATGGGACAGGATATTCCATGCTATATGGTCAACCGATCTTCAACAAAGGTGCCCAAGGAATTCAATAGGGAAAGGAGAGTAATTTTAAGATTTTCCACATTTCTGACACAACTAAACAATTATAGAAAAAATATATTTTGAACTCTAGCTCATACTCTATATAAAAATTAATTCAGAATGAGTCAGTAATCCAAATCTGAAAGCTGAAATTATAAAACTTATGCCAGAAAACATAGGAGAATATTGTTGTGTTCTTGAGGAGACAGATTTTATTTTTAGCCAATACAGACAAAGCAGTATATAATCACAAAAGAAAAAAAAAGACCTGTTAAATTGGACTTCCTAAAAATTAAAAATTTAGAGGTTATGTTTCAGGAAAATATATCACTAAGAAAATAGGCAGGCAGAGATGAGCAGAAAAATATAACATACCTATATCTACATATCAAAGGACTCAGAGCCAAAGTCAAGTACTCATATAACTCAATAATAAAGAATCACCAAGAAGCAGACATTTAGCCAAGAAAGCTGTGTAATAGCCAGTCAGCATAAAAAGTGCTCAGAACTATTAGTAAGCAAAATCAAATTAAAACCATAATGACATACCACTACATACCCACTAGAATGAGTAAAATGAAAATGAAAATTAATGGTGGAACCTCGGGAACTACGGTAAACCCCTGACCTGTGTGTGGGGGGATGTGTGTTCCAAGACCCCAAGTGGAGGCCTGAAGCTGCAGATAGTTTGGAACCCTGTACATACTACATTTTTCCTTATGTACGGACAACTATAATAAAGTTTAACTTATAAATCAGGCACAGTAAGAGATCAACAATAACCAATAACAAAATAGAACAACTCTAACAGCACACTGTAATAATTATCTTATTGTCCACACTCACCCTTCTTGTAATGTGCTGGGGGAAACCATTCCATAAACGGGATGCTTGCCACCCACACTATCTGATTACATTGCTGGAAGTGGGAAGAACATGTTTGTTGTTCTTGAGAGCACATGAGCTACGCCTGGCTTTATCAGAGGCCTCAAGGGACCTTGACACACAAGTACCTGAGTTAATCTGTCCTTTTATGTGTCATGCCCTGGTGCCTCCTTTGCAGTTTTCTATATGTAGGTTCTATGGGGCATCTTCTTCCAGAACAGCCCGACTGCATTCCGAGTGAAGACCTGCTTTGAATGGTGCCCTTTCTTGTCAATGGATGTCTTCAACTCTTCTGGAAATGTGGCAACAGTGATTTTTATATATTTTTAATCCAAACCTATTCCTCCTGAATGGGTGGAGCCGTCCCTTACTTGCTTGTTGAATGGCTTGTTGTCACTCCTTTCGGGAGACCCCTTGCTGAAGTTTTCCTCTGGGCTCAACCCTTTCTGGAGGAGCAGGGTGCTGTCAGTCAGAGCAGGTTCTCTGCTCAGGTCTTCCACCCACAAAGGTGATGCTTCTCACCTCTTAGCTAAGCACTCCTCGCGCCCTGTGGCTGTAACTTCTGCAGTATGAGTTACGACATCAAAACTAGCACAGATTTCCTTTTTCCTTCTTTATAATGTAATGGATAGAAGCTTCTTTCTCACCTTAGAGCTTAACAACCTCAGCACGTTTTTCTTTTAACTTAAGTCAAGAGCGGCCTGGCCTGTGGTGGCGCAATGGATCAAGTATCCACCTGGCACACTGAGGTCGCAAGTTGGAAACCCTGAATTTGCCTGGTCAAGGCACATATGGGAGTTGATGCTTCCTGCTACGCCCCCTTTCCTCTCTAAAAATGAATAGATAAAATCTTTGTGTGTGTGTGTGTGTGTGTGTGTGTGTGACAGACACAGAGATAGATAGGGACAAACAGGCAGGGAGAGATGTGAGAAGTATCAATTCTTCTTTGCGGCTCCTTAGTTGTTCTCTGATTGTTTTCTCATATGTGCCTGGACAGGGGTGGGGGGTGGGGGGCTACAGCAATAAATAAAATCTTTTAAAAAAATGTCAAAAGTGTTTACCTTTTCACAGAAAGGAAACACTTTCTGGCTTCTCTTCAGCATATCTGAGCTGCCTGCATCCCTATTCTTGCACTTTGGGGACATAGTTAGTAAAACAGAGATCCCTTGAACACAAGCACTGTCATACCACGACAGTCCGAGACAGCGACCGCGCACCTAACGCTGAGGGAGCGTCAACAGCGTCAAGACGCTGGACAAAAAAAAAAAAAAAAAAAAAAAAAAAAAGACGCTGGACAAAGGGCTGTTCATGTCCCAGGTGGGATGGACTGGCTCTCGGGAGATCTTATCACGCAGCTGCCACCGGCGTGCAACTTAAAACTTATGAATTGTTTCTGGTGCGTATTTACCATTTCATATTTTTGAACTGCGATTGAGAGTACCGTCACTGAAACTGCTGAAAGCAAAACCCAGACTAAGGGCGGGGCTACTGTGTCTTCCTTTGTGGGGTGTGTATGCAAATAGCTACAATGCCCTTGGAAGCTTGTTGAGCAGTTCCTCATACATTGAAACAGCCTCACCTTAAGGCCCAGCCACTTCACTTCTATAAGGAACTTTATTTTTAATGTGGAATTTTAAAAAAACGGCCCATCCAAAGATTTATGCAAGAACGTTCATAGCAGCTTTTTCAGAATAGTAAAAAACTAGAAGCATCCCAAATGCCCACAAACCGGGAAATATAAACAAATAAATTGAAGTATATATATCTATATCTATATCTATATCTATATCTATATCTATATATAGATATTCAATGAAATACTGCTCAGCAGCACGGACGAAGCTAAAAAAATATGACGATGAAGCCAAAAGCCTGACTTCAAAGAGAATATTCTGTACGACTCTGTATGTATGTGAAATTCTGAAGCAGGGGTAACTAATCTGGGTAGCTAGGGGTCTCCTTTGAATGGCAAAGCATGATAGCCTGGGAAGGGGCATGGTGGAACTTTCTAGGCTTCTGGAAAATTCCATCATCATGACAGGGCTGTGGGGCACACAGGTGGACCCATTTGTCAAGATATCCAACTGTACTTATGAAGTCTGTATCTTACTACGTGAGAGTTACACCCCAAATAAAAAAGAATAAAATAAAATATTTTAAAGTGTAAGATAATAGCAATGCAACTAACACTTAAATGAACGAGAATTTAAATAATGAGGATCAAGACCCGGAAGAGAGAATTTATGATTTGTTTGGGGCTGAAAAAAACCAAACAGGCTGCTGGGGAGCTGAGGGAGAATGGCCCCACTAGGGAGGTGTCCAAAGTCCTGCCTTTCTAATCCTCATCTTGCTTCCAGTGCTGGTTAAGCTTCCAGCAAAACTTGAGAAACATTTATCGGAGCCTGGATTCTTCTCCCATTGTATTCCCAATGAGGTTTGTGCCTTTCATTGCTTTTTCTCTCCTTGATGATTAAAACTCCAGGGTGAACTTCAAGTTGAACCACTTCTTCTTCTACCCAGATACTGAATTAACCAGAGCTTCATCCAAAGCTTAAATTACCTGTGAATAAAAGCACTCTGTACCACAGGGTAGGAAACGCAACAAGAAACACAATCAAGCAACTGAACTCAGTGTCTCGGGAACGCTCCCAAAACTGAGGCGTTCTGCTTGACTTAACATTTATGGAATGTACCTTGAAAGATATTATTTCTATATAAGCTACCCTGTCTTCTTTCCCTTTTTCTGAAAATAGGAATTATAACTATAAGTAAGAAAATGGCAGAGTTTCCTAAGAAAGTGAGATTTGCTCTCACTTAGCCTATAAGCCATTTTATTAATAGCTTTTTTTTTTTTTTTTTAAAGACTGGAAAATGAAACTTAATAAAGGAAAAGGATTATAATTAACCACTGGGAAAAAAATATACACACCAACTTAGAATTAGCACTGTTCAATTTTTAAGAGAAAAAGGCAGGGAAAAACTGGAATTGCAGTTTTTATGGAAATGGAGAATGCATCTCTCTCTGATGTGGTCCTACCTAATACATCCAAATAATACTGCCATCTGCCATGGCCAACAGGCTATGTCTTTCTCACAATGCACCCCAAAAAGGTACAGCCAGAGTGCCTGGCATCCATCACTTTGCATTTGGTAAGTCAGTCTTCAAAGACTGATCACTGCCCTTCTCTCCAAGGCCAAGCCGATGTGATCAATGGTTCCTGTACCCTTGTTAGCACACAATTAGCTTCTGAAAATCTTGTAGCAGGGTAAAACTGCACACACAAATGATATTAGCAGAACTAATGTGTTTCTTTTTTTTTTTTTTTTTTCATTTTTTTTTTTTTTTCTGAAGCTGGAAACAGGGAGAGACAGCCAGACAGACTCCCGCATGCGCCCGACCGGGATCCACCCGGCACGCCCACCAGGGGCAACGCTCTGCCCACCAGGGGGCGATGCTCTGCCCATCCTGGGCATCGCCATGTTGCGACCAGAGCCACTCTAGCGCCTGAGGCAGAGGCCACAGAGCCATCCCCAGCGCCCGGGCCATCTTTTGCTCCAATGGAGCCTTGGCTGCGGGAGGGGAAGAGAGAGACAGAGAGGAAGGAGGGGGAGGGGTGGAGAAGCAAATGGGCGCTTCTCCTGTGTGCCCTGGCCGGGAATCGAACCTGGGTCCTCCGCACGCTAGGCCGACACTCTACCGCTGAGCCAACCGGCCAGGGCGAACTAATGTGTTTCTGATTGAGGACTGTCTATTAACGGATATTTCAACAAAGAAGGAGCCCTATCAGTTAACATAGGCCCTGAGCGATGGAGCCTCAAGGAAATTAGACGAACACGGTGAGAGACTAGCAATTTAAGGGGATGATACTTTAATATAATAACACTCACACCTCTACAGAACAGTAGCACAGTAATCTGATTCCTCTGTGAAAAAAAATCCTATCGACAGATTGAAGGTATACAGTTAAGTGGGAATAAGTGAATTAAAAATTTTTAATGAAAAATATTACAACTACCAGATGTATCATGAAAGGGAGATGGTCTAATGAATCCCCAAATACCCACCACTTAGATTCTCAAATTATCAAGATTTTGCCACATTGGATTTATTCTTTTTCTGCTTTGTTGAAGATTTTTTTTAAAGCAAACTCTGTCAGCATACCTCCTGCCTGAACACTTTAGTAGCCACTTCTAAAAATACAGACATTTTCTCACAGAAATGACAGTAAGGAAACAGGGACCGCAGTCCTACAACCACAGGGAAGCAGCTAGGAGTCTACCCGGTTAACACCTTGATGTCAGCCTCCTACAACCCGGAACAGAGAAACTGCTGCAGCCACCTCAAACTCCTGGCCGACAGACCTGTGAAATAATAAATTTGGGTTGTTTTAAGTCATTAAACATGGGGTACTTTGTGCAGCAGCAATAGAAAGCTAACTCAGTAATGATATTGGGTCTGTGGTATCAGCTCATAGAAGGGTATTACCCTCTTGGATTCATGAATTACTGTGTTCTCTGACTGTGGAGAGTCTGAGTTATCACAACATAGATGAAGTAATGCTCACTGCTCCCCCTGCTACCTCAATGACCTCTTCTCGACCTTGTCTTAATGCATGATTTAGGGCTATGATAGTATTTTTGTCAATTATTTTCTTAAGTATGTTATTATTACTAACTACAGTAACAAAAGTGTTATAATTACTTTGCTTTAGATTTTACCCTAGCAACCCAATCATCATTTAGAGAGGACTACTTTTATTTAAAAAACCAGTTTTCCAGATGCAAACATTGATTTGGCCATGATCTTTCACAATATCTCGTTTGAAAATTAGGAATAACACACATTTAACATGGCAATGTCTATCCCAATGGTGTGTAAGGTGGTATATACTAAAAGCAATAAAATTTTGACACGTAAGACTAATTGGTTTCGCAATCAATAGGTTATATAAAGTGAAGATTTTTAAAGGGCAATGCAAATACTTTCCTTAATTAAATAATGTGCCTTTCAAGTTGTTTTCTATCGAGAGAGTTGATCAGGAATCACTATTATTAAACTAAGCTAAATTCATCCTTTTTGCAAAGGAGGGGAAGAATGTTGAAGGAATAATGCCCAACACAGCTGCAACATTCTGATGGAGACAGAAGTACAAGGTTCATCCCCAGAGGCAAAAACAGTAGAAAAGACACCAAAATAATTTCATAAATGATGAAAATCATGTAACAAAAGCTTTCTAGATGATGGGCTAATGGGATGTTACTAATGTAAATTTTATGCCTTGTTTAACTTTTTCTTTTGGTGGAATTTTCCAGTATGACACCCATATTTAATATCAGCATCTCTAGGAAAATATAAAAGAACCAGAATGACATTTTAGCTGCACACTCCTCGGAAGATTTGGGGGAACTGAAATATCAAAGTCACGTTAGAAAAAGTAATTAACTGAAATCCCTTTTGGGAAAGCCTAAAAGAAAAGTGAATCAGAAATAAAAATTATCTTACAGAGAACACTTTAAAAAGTGCCAAACAGTAAATGTTAGCTATTGTTTCTGCATATTTTGTCCTTCTAGTGTGTCGACTTTCTAGTCACAAGGCACCATCATATTGCCCAAACAATTTACATCACAAAGGACTTATAATATCCTGTTAAAACGAAGAGCAGTGAATTTATAAAGAACTGTTATTGTACCAGATTCCTTCAATCTCAACGGAATAGCCACATGCTAGCTGGGAAAATTACTTCAGACTTCTTAACTGCTATAATTGAGGTGAGATTTTCTCCCCCCCTCTACTTTGGTGCATGTGCGGAATCTAAATATTTTAATTTAACCAGTCCAATGAGTAATTTTATAGGACCGCTGTTTTATATTACCAGGTTGGAGAGTTAAAGGGTGCGTTTGGGAGTGGGCCACAGGTTTCTAGAAAGCACTCATTCTGCTAAGACGTCTTGTGAACACGCGTCCATTTTTTCCTCTGTCTGTTTCCAGGAACAGTAGGAACGATCTGTGTTCCTGCTACAGAAGGTAACCCTGTTGGATGCTATCAACAAAACGGTGAAGCTATTAATGACTACATTTTAAAATTCTAGCTACTTTCTGCTCCAATTAGTTTCTTCCCTACTATATACATACACATGAAAGTTTAAAGACCTATGCCCATTTTTTTCCCCCTAAATAGGCTTTCATGTTATTAGAGATCCCGTGAATATACCGTCCCACTGATGTGCTTGCTAGATAGGGGACGGTATCAATGCCCTGGTGCAGGAGGCAGTGATGCTCCCAACTCCCTTGTAACACCAGCATACTAGAAAGGTAATTTTAAATGAAATTATTTGCTACTATGAAATCTCAAACTAACCCTTCCCGATACATTATGACATAATATAAGACATGAGTCCATTCCCTACCTGAACTTGCTTTTGTCACATTGGTGTGGTGAGACATCTAATTTTTTTTTATTGCTATCAATGGAGGATTCAATGGTCCCTCCAACTCTGTGATTTAATTTAGTTCTTGCTCTGTTGAGGGCCAGGTAACTATCATATAATTTAATTTCATGCATTATAATCTAAGTACTAAATATATAGTATGTGTATGTTCCTTAATATAGTATGTGTATGTATGTGTTTATATTTTATATATTAGACATAGCATATATTAACATTGCTGAGTTAGTGCAGCAGGGTGCTTTGACCCATCATGAGAACAGCCGTCCCTTGCTTTGTGAGATGGAGAACTCCTGTAAATGTAAAATCTCTCCGGTTTCCTACAGCCAGCTGAAATTCTGCTACTGGACACATTTCAAAATTTTTGAAGGAGAGAAATATTGTCTGATTAGTTACTTAGCCCATCAAGCTAATGGTTTATCAGCCCCTCTCTGAGAACCAGCCAGAGCTGAGACAGGAAAGGTTAGGGCCTTGGGCCTTGGAGGCTCAGATGGCATTGGAGAGGCAGGACATTGAACAGGCAGGTTGGGCCAGGGCAGCTGGAAGTGGACTGAGCTTATTTGGTGCCTTTAAATCAGGAAGGTGTAGTCCCAGGCTGATGGGTTCATTTTCCTTTTTCACGAAACTGTGCGTCTTCCTAAGACAGGGGTTGGGAACCTATGGCTCACGAGCCAGATGTGGCTCTTTTGATGGCTGCATCTGGCTCGCAGACAAATCTTTAATAAAAAAATAATAACGTTAAAAATATAAAACATTCTCATGTATTACAATCCATTCATTTCCTACCGCTCATGTTCATGGTTGTGGGTGGCTAGAGCCAATCACAGCTGTCCTCCGGGATGACACCAAATTTTTATTGGATAATGCCTAACATACACGGGTCGTTGTATGGCTCTCATGGAATTACATTTTAAAATATGTGGCGTTCATGGCTCTCTCAGCCAAAAAGTTTCCCGACCCCTGTCCTAAGAGAACAGGAAAGTGTCGATATACAAGCTAATCATCATTTGATGATAGATGTTCTTTTTGCAAACCAAATACCTTACATATTTGGGAAAATGTGTTCCCCTAAAGAGAAAAACAAAATATGGGAAGTGAGAAAAGAAAAGAACAAGGTAGGAACCTGGCGGCCAGAACACGGACCTCCTAGCTGTTCCTGGGCCGTCCCAGACTGACCCGGCTGGTGGTTCCGCTCTGGCTTTTCCCCTGCAGTGTGTTCTTCCCCTGAGTGGTCACTCGGTGACTGCCACGCCCCCACCCAAGTCTCGGAGAATGTCACCTTCTCACTGACTCCCGGAGCTCTATTTAAAGTTTTAAGCCCTCTCCACAGTCCCAAACCCTCTCACCCCCTTATTATTTGCACCTCTCAGACAAGATGGCCAGCTACGCTCTGACTCCTTTTTCCAACCTTTGTGGGTGTAGATATGAGGCCGGTCCTTGCTTCTCTTTAACAGATTGAAACAATTGTCACTCTCTGTTAGAGAATGACTCCGGTGGAGTAATCAATCAGTCATATGCCGCTTTCAAATCAGAAACAAATTTGGGTGTCTGAACCTTGCAATGAGATAAAACTGCACTTGAAATCACGTAACAATAAAAAATGATCCTTGCAACAACTTTTGATTTTAGCCATCTCTTTCATTCACTTATTCTGCAGTTAAAAGGAAAACAGGATCATGAGAAGGCACGGTCCCTCATGTTTATTCATGTTGGGAGGATAAAAGATGACTGGGAGTGCCATGTCATGGCACTCTGTTCATGTCTCTACAGAATAATATCCAATGTTTGTGTAGATACACGTCTTTCGTAGAGACCCTTAGTTCAGATACTGTTTTTCTTTTCTTATCTAAAAGTCAACAAAGGAGGAAGACTGCTTGTTTTTGAATGTCAACAAAATAAAAATACATGTTAGATTTTCCTGTCCATATTAAGTCTACATGTAAGAGTTGGTCTGGTAAACATCCTAAAAAGAGAATATTTATATGATAGGAAAAACACCCCACTGTTTATGTGGCAAGCTCTTTGATGTACTATTTGATTTTTGTCCTCATCATAAAACTTAAGAGGTACATGTTACTATAGCTTTTCCTAAGAAAGGAACTAGGGTTCTTAGATCGCACAAATCATAAGTCCAAGTCCATACCCTCCTGTTGGTCAAATAAGTTTGTAAAATATATATGTTTCTTGCTTATAGTTTGCATTGGGTGTGGGGGACAGGCTGTAAGCAGGCAGGGTTGTTATAGCCTAAGGCCATGATAGCGAACCTTTTTATAAAAACCGCCCACTTTTGCAGTGCTGGTCAACCTGGTCCCTCCTGCCCACTAGTGGGTGTTCCAGCTTTTGGGGGGGGGTAATGGAGCAACCAAATGGTGCCATGATTGGCCCACCATGAAAGCTGGAACGCACACTAGTGGGCGGGAGGGACCAGGTTGACCAGCACTGCAAAAGTGGGTGGTTTTTATAAAAAGGTTCGCCATCATGGGCCTAAGGCTTAGTTTTAAGACTAAGCTTTTCCCCATACCCTTGACTGTTGCATGACAGTGGGTGGTGCACTCTCAGGAGAAATCCTATTTATGCCTCAGATAAGTGACTTTGTATCAGAGACTTCCCTGTTTGTATATTGGATTAAAGGTTTTGATTTCTACACTATAAAATGGGCAGAGGAGCCCATGCTGGAGGAGAGCAGAGAAAGGCCATGTGAAGGAGAGGAAAAGCAGCCAAGATGGCAGAGTGCTGAAGGAGAAGCCAGTTAGTGCAGAGTTTGTGCAGAGAGAAGGAGATGGGGAACAGAGGTGAATAAGGCTGGTGAGGTAGACACCTTTGATTCTAGGAAACTCAGATAAGTCAGTGGCTTTGGGAGCCCTGAATGGAAAGGGAAGTGTTTTCCCACTGTGTGTATTTCTTGCCCACTGGGTGCAAGCTAGGATTAAAGCTAATGGCCCACCAGTTCTTGGCTCCATTGTTTCATTACCATCTGTCCGAATCAAATGCGAACCTGCATGGGCCAGGTGGCTGTGATGGTGGCCGCAGCTACTGGCTTTAAACCTCCACTCTGCCCACCCACACTCCTGTGATCTTCCAAAAATAACATTTTTCCAATGTGCTGGAAGATATAAATATGTTAAATTCTAGTAAAAGGTTTTCTGGAAATTAAAAGTAAATAATGTTTAAGAAGAAGAACCCAAGAACTGGATTTAGGAATGGTTGGCATTTCTTGTATAGAGCGGTACTATAAAATAAACTATGTTCCAACATCTACATTGGTTGCTTTTGATCACCCACTGAATAAAAACATGGAGCAGCTTTGGATAAATCATCTATTCAGTCATGTTTAAGAATATTTACCCACAAGGTCAACACTTGTTAAGGAACTGAGAAAAAAGCAGGTCTGTCTCTGCAACGTAGATTTCCTCATTGGCAAAGCCACAGTGTGTCTCAATCTCTATACAAACTGTAGCATAGCATACCAGAACACATCGTGGAACAAAAAGAATTTTGCTAGCTGAGGAGCCAATCACTGATAAGAGAAACTTCAGCCCAAGTTCCGAAGGAGATAAAGAAGACTAAAAACGGTACAGGGGAGGTGCTCTATGAGATGGGGAGTAAACACAGGAGATTGTATTTCACATCCCCTGTAGAAGCATGGTCAGAGCTAAAAGGAATTTAGAGCTTATCAGCCACGTCCCTGATAGGGTTATGTGGGACTCATGTGAGATAAGAGTTTAAATCCAGTTCTGCCCACAGAACTTGGGCAAGTTATTTAACTTCTTTCTACATCTGGTCTTCACTTGGAAGAAGGAAATAAGAGAAAATGCACCTGTATTATTGTGAGGATTAGCTTTGATGCCCAGCACCGTACCTGGCGCATGCAGGTTCTCTATAAATAGCAGCCTTTGTTCCTTATCAATGGGTAAACTGAGGGTCAGAGAGGGAAAGTGATTCCCAAGATGGTGCTAGTATTTGCTGAAATTAGAAAGAGCGGGAGAAAAACAGCTTCGTCTGAAACAAGCCACATCAAACCAGTGCCGGAGAGCTTCCGGACCACCTGATACCTCATCCAGGCTCATCCTGGGAAGGTCACCTCCCGTTCATGCTGCAAGTAGGAGGTGGTAGGATTCTAGACATGCAGACTGCCTAATGAGCGCTGAGTTATGTTTTGTCTTCCTTGCCCCCCACCCCATGACTGGGAATCTCATCCAGAAGTCGGGTCACTCTTAACCCGAGCCCTGCCAACTCAATAGACACACAGCTCATTCTATGGAATGGACTCACCTTGGTGCTTTGAGAATTCAAAAATTGGAAGAGCCTACCACCTGCCTGGAGTTCTTTCTGCTGTCAGAGAGATAAAGCCATGCCCGTATCTAATCATAATTGAAACCATCCCAGAAACAGACTGCAATGAATTTTAGAAAGAGAGAAATCCCATTTTCTTCAGGATGACCAATGAAGACTTTATGGAAGAAGTCGGATTTAAACAAATCTTGAAGGATGAGAAAGAGTTACACATTAGGGTGCTAATTCTGTTAACAAAGAAGTGGTGTTCAGGCAGCATTTTTTATGTGGCTATAAATTATACCACCACACAAAGAGTATCGGAAGCACAGAGATTAAGTCCAGGATGCGGGGGCGCGGGGGACCACACAATGAGGTTAGGAGCCGGACACAGGCAACAATCATTAACAACAACCAATTCATGTGAGGCACACTAAACAAGTTCAAATACACACACATCACAGTGTTTCAGAGGACAGAATTACCACATTTCCCCAGGTAGAAGACACACCCTTTTTGGAAAAATTTGGAATCTAAACACTGGGTGCATCTTATACAGTGGTTGTAGACTGTTTTTGCTTGCATTTCCCACTTTTTTGTGCTCACTGAGGAGTTGTATGAATTTTATGACGACTAAACCTTGAGTTTAATAACTTTATGTAATACATTTTTTTTTTTCAAATTGCAGGCCCCCTAATTAAGGTGCGTCTTACACACGGGGAAATACAGGTACGAAGGTGATGTGAGGAGGAGCAAATGAATGCAGCAGCATCTCCAAGGATGGCCAGCAGCATTCTTCTCCTCCATGCAGGAGATATGCAAGTCAGGGTGCCCTCCCCTGACTCTGGGCTGGCCTGTGACTTTCTGTGACCAGGACAACCCCGCAGAAGTGATGCTGTGCCCGGCAGGGCTCGGGACGCTCTAAGTCCTGGCAGCTGCTGCTCTCCCTCATGTGGATCCCAGAGGACAACCTGTAAGTAGACCCAGGACATCCTATGGGGAGAGGCTGCACAGAGAGGCCAAGGACACTGGGCCATCACATGAGAGGAGAAGCCCCTTGGAGGAGAACTGAGACATCCCTGGAAACTTAGTGCCCACGTCCCAGACATCCCCACCCCAAATTTACTTATAGCCTCCATTTCCTTTTTTTTTTTGAAACAAAGGACAAGTACATGACTCACTGTAAAGCCAGGAGGCACGGCCAGGGCCAGCATCAGAGCAGCCCAGCCCATGCAGGTTCGCATTGGATTCGGACAGTCGGTAAAGAAACCATGGAGCCAAAAACTGGTGGGCCATAGTCTTTAATCTAGCTTGCACCCAGCGGGCAAGTAAAAATACACACTGGGCTCCAAAACCCAGTCACATTCAGTGCTCACAAAGCCACTGACTTATCCGAGTTTCCTAGAATCAAAGGTTTCTAGCTCACCAGACTTATTCTCCTCAGTTCCCCATTTCCTTCCTTATCCCAGATACAAAGTCTACATAAACTGGCATCTCACTCAGCACTCCGCCATCTTGGCTGCTTCTCCTGGCCTCCTCCACGTGGCCTTTCTCTGTTCTCCTCTGCTCTCTCTTGCTAATCTCAGGAACCAAGAGACAAGTTCCCGTTCTACCCCTATTTTATAGTGTAGCTTTACAACCTCTAATCCAATATACAAAATAGGGAAGTCTCTAATACAAAGTCACTTCTCTGAGGCATGATTGGATTGTACCACCCCTCATCAAAAAGGGTGGGAAAGGCTTAATCCCAAAACCAAGCCTCATGCTACAATTCTCAACACACATTAATATCACCTGGGCAACGGCCTCTTTAACAAAGTGAGCATAATACATTTTATCTGCCCAACACTCACTAAGAAATGAATCTCAGAAATTTCTGAGCACTCTCAGTGGGGCTGGCAGTGTTAGGGTGCATCAGTGAGGGCGTGATGAGGCGCGTCTGGAAACCACAACAATATCTCATATTCATGATGTATCGCTGAGCTCAAATCAACTCTTAGAGAAACCGTTCTGGCTCCTACTCTATCAATCAGGGTGTGTTAGGGGCCCCTCACTTCTGTTTCTTAACAAACCTGAATATATTCCCCCATCACATTCTAATCTGCTCCTTAGTGCACTGAATTTAGTAACAGCTAAACTCAAACTACCTGTGCACAGAGAACAATAACTTTCATCTTCCATACATAACAGATGCTTACTAAAGAGTTATAATCACTCTGAAATATGATTAAGTGCCAGGCTAAAACTTTTCTGGAACACTGCACTTGATTGATGGGTGGATGGATGGATGGATGGATGAATGGCTGGAATGATTAAACGCTCAGAGAGCACAGTGGAGATGGAAGATGCATTCTCTTCAAGTTGCGGCTAATTAATCAAGAGTGGTATTGAATTGTTGATCACTATGACTGAGGGGAAGTTATTGGAGGGCACGGCAGAGGGACAAAAGGAGGTTTCTGACCAAGAGCAAACTCCAGGTCTTGGATTTCTTTTTGTGCAGCAGAAAATTAACTAGGTTAGGAGGTGAGATGCTCCTCAGTGTGGGTTTCCAAGAACACATATAAGGCAGCTGTGGACGGAGCAGAGGGTGGGAGGTGGTAAATCAGAGGAGGTAAGACAAGAGAGCCGAGAAATGTCTTGAAGGTCAAGCTAAGGGCGTATTGATTTTACCCCAGAGGCAATGTGAAGTCTTTGGAAAGTTTTAGGAGAAAAGTAATCTGATAAGATGTTGAATTGTGGAAGTAATCTTTTACTGACCCAAAGGAGGACCAGGAGAGGGACAGAATTTCTTGTGTGTCTCCATACTTCTGGTCATGTAGATGCCCGCACTAGTTAGCATGGCTAATGGATTGTTTTCCAAACCAAGGATAGCCTGGCCCTTAGAGACTCTGTTGGAAGAGTTCATTTATGGAAGCAGACTACTCTATTTTCAAAAATCTCTGAGATGTATTAGTGGATACCTATACAGATCTGGCAGGTTTCCAAGTAGGTGTTTATGGTACGATGCCCAATTTAGAACTGAATCAGATCGGAACTCATCTAAAATTGGCTGGAAATAAACCCTCATAATTCAGAAAGATTGACTCAAGCAGGGGCCCTATTATCTTCTATTGTCTTATACCAGCAATTTTCAACCAGTGCGCCATTAGACTTTTTAAACATGCCATATGTTGGGCAGATAAAATGTATTGTGCTCACTTTGTTAGAAATGGCGCTGCCCATGTGAGGCCGTCGCCCAGGTGATATTAATGTGTGCTGAGAATCCTTGTAGCCTGGGGCTTGGTTTTGGGATTAAGCCTTTCCCACCCTTTTTGATGTGGGGTGGTACAATCCAATCATGCCTCAGAGAAGTGACTTTGTATTAGAGACCTCCCTATTTTGTATATTGGATTAGAGGTTGTGAAGCTACAGTATAAAGTGGGGGCAGAACGAGAGTTTGCTGCTCTTGGTTCCTGGGATGATTAGCATGAGAGAGCAGAGGGAACAGAGCAGAGAGCAGAAAGAGGCCATGTGGCCAGGAGAAGCAGCCAAGATGGCGGAGTGCTGAGTGAGACGCCAGTTTGTGCAGAGTTTGTATCTGGGATAAGGAAGGAGATGGGGAACTGAGGAGAATAAGTCTGGTGAGCTAGAAACCTTTGATTCTAGGAAACTCGGATAAGTCAGTGGCTTTGTGAGCACTGAATGTGAGTGGGTTTTGGAGCCCAGTGTGTGATTTTTACTTGCCCGCCGGGTGCAAGCTAGAATTAAAGATGACAGCCCATCAGCTTTTGGCTCCTTTGTTTCTTTACCGACTGTCCGAATCCAATGCGAACCTGCATGGGCCGGGCGGCTGCTGTGATGGTGGCCCTGGCTACGACTCCTGGCTTTACACCATACCTGACTGTTTAGTCAGAGACACTGATCTCTTTCCCCTTAGATTGTCAAATAAATAAAAATAAAAATGACAACAGCTCACACACAACAATAGCTGTCCAGTGTGAATGAATAAAAATCATACCTTTCTTTTGGTCATATTGGCAATATATTTTTTTTGGTGTGCCACAGAATTTTAGTAATTAGTGTATGTGCACTGTGATGGGAAAAATGTTGAAAATTGCTGTCTTAAGCTATTGTTAAGAACACAGTGAGGCCCTGGCCAGTTGGCTCAGTGTTAGAGCATCAGCCTGGAGTGTAGATGTCCTGAGTTCAATTCCTGGTCAGGGCACACAGGAGAAACGACCATCTGCTTCTCTACTCCTCTTCCTTCTCTCTCTCTCTCTCTCTCTCTCTCTCTCTTCCTGTCCTGCAGACATGAGTCAATTGGAGCAAATTGTCCCTGGGTGCTGAGGATGGCTCCATGGCCTTCACCTCAGGCATTAAGAAGAGCTTGGTTGCTGAGCAACTGAGCAACACCCCAGAGATGCAGAGCATTGTCTCCTAGTGCCCTTGTCAGGTGGATCCTGGTTGGGGCATTTACGGAAGTCTTTCTCTGCCTCCCTCTCACTGAATTAAAAAAAAAAATAGGGGTGTGAAACTGATTCATCTTGCCGTTATGGGGAGAGCTCAGTGCCAGGTCTCTGGGTACTAATACAGGGTATCTGTGAGATAATCCAGCCTCTTCGACCAGCTCCCAAAAACAAGGATGCCCATTAAAACAGCCACTTTTCTAAACGGTAGTAATTGGCCCCCAGCGGACCGCCACCGAACAGGACAAGACCTGGGAGCTAAACGAAGTGGACTAATGTCCAGACATAGTCTTTATGGACCCAGGTGGAGACACCCTCTGGCGGCCATGACAGAAGCCAGGCTTGCCCTCTGATTCATGTCACTGCTGGCTTTTGAGAGTGAATTATATATTACCATCTCCGAGATCAGCTAACATCTGGCTCTGGGACCGTTAGAGATGACAAGCCGACTCTCCCGAAGAACATGGTATGTGTGGGGGGCTCTGCCCGGGATGGAGATCGCACTTTTAACCTTTTACCTGTGGCTCAGTCTGTGCTCATCTGGGATCCAGCTGCCAAAAGGTGCAAGGGCAGAGCAGCCCGGGGTGCCCGGCCCCTTCCAGACCCCAGATTGCTGATTTCTGCTATCAGACACAGGGCTGTGCACATATGCAACCTGCACTGGAAAAGGAGGACTGGGCTCCAGGCCGACAAACGCTAGCCCAACTGCCGGGTGAGAAGCCACATTTCTTTGGATGCAGACTTTTTTCCTGGCTAATTCTTGTTCAAGAAAGGGAGAACTGAATTCCACACGTACAGGGTTTTTGTTTTTGTTTTCTTTTAAATTCTCAGTTAAATATTTCTAACCTGATCTGGCATCTTTGTCTCAACTCACTAGAGAAATGGGACTTACAGCACTTTCTCTCTAAAGCCATTTTAACAATCTGGTCTTCACAACACCAGGTTTTCCTCTTGTTCATTATCATTGTATTGACTTTGCTTCCTTTCTCTTTTTATTAGGTTTTGCATTTCAATTATTTAAGCTACATATTATTATCACTACCAGTATGGTTCTAATTGCTACTACTTTCAAGGTATTTAATTTTTCCTACCTGAACTGAGTAATGGCTTTGTGAAGCTATGCAGTACTTTGTACATGTTATTATAAGGGGGCAGGTTGATAAACTTCAAAGAGGTTGCCAAAGGCTGTACACCTATTTAACCCGCAAATCTATTGTATGTGTATAAAATACAATTATATGTGAATGTATTAATGAGATATTATAGAAAAATAATAATACAGAATATCTTATCTGTAGATTTGAGAATTCCTTTTTTTTGTTAGGTGAGAGGTGGGGAGGGAGAGAAACAGACTCCTGCATGTGCTCTGACTGGGATGATCCACCTGGCAAGCCCCCTACAAGTCAACGCTCTGCCCATCTGGGGCTTTTGCTCCATTGCTCAGCAACTGAGCTATCTCAGCACCTGAGGCAAGACCATGGAGCCATCCTCAGCACCTGGGGCCAATGTGCTCAAACCATTCAAGCTATGGTTGCTGGAGAGAAAGAGAGCGAGAGAGAGAGTGAGAGAGAGAAGGGGTTGGGGGATGGGTAGAGAAGCGAATGGTCACTTCTCCTGTGTGCCCTGACCAGGAATCGAACCTGGGACTTCTACATGCCTGGCCAACACTCTACTGCTGAGCCAACTGCCCAGGGCCTTGATAAATCCTTATACAAATGTTAGTTCTTCCAAACTGGAACTCTTCTTTGAAGATGACATTAAGCCGAGCACATATCCTACAATCTGTTTATACTGTTTGGTTCTCCAGTTCTTGCTCTGAAGGTCCATGCTGGATCCTAGGCCTTTTAAAGACCTTCTTTGGTAGCTGCCGAGCACAGTGGCTTCAGCACTCGCTACGCTGCTGAAGCAGTGTTGCCTCCTCCATACGCTATGGAACTCGATAAGGGGAGGTGTGACTCTGATGGACTGGGGCTCGTGAAAGCCCAGGGAAGTTTAGACATCCAGATGAGGCATGCCCTTTAAAGGAGTCTGAGTGGGAAGTTAGCCATTTTCCTTAGAATGCTTTGTTGTGGTTCTTTTTAAAGTGCCTTAATTTTACAGTTCTAAATTTATGCTTCACAGTGTACAGGTCAAAGAAAAAAGGGGGGGTGGAGGGTAAAAATCTCATTTTATACTTGCAGCAGAGTTTTAGTTTACAGTGATATTCCTTATGCTGATCAGCTATGTTATTGGGCCAATTTTGACACAAATGACTTTGGGAGAGTTTCCAAAGTCAAATCTTCCCTTGACGGTTAAGATGTTAATCTAGCACACAGCATGTGATAAATATTTGATGATGGCATGATTGAAATAGGCACCTGGGAGGATAGTCCAAATTAAGTGCTAATGGTTCCAGAAATAGAGTTTAACAATCGTCACACATTAGCAATGGTACTAATGGCTCATTGTCTTCTGTTTTCATCTAACTTAATTTTGGTACATGCTGCATATTTATTGTGTAAGGAACATGTGTATTCTGCTTCTTCCATACCCATCCTCTATGGCCCGTGTTAGTTATTTGCTTTTCCTGCATGCATCATCTTAGTGTCTATGTGCCACTGAAAGATGTCACGGCAAAGATCAGGGTAGAGATGGGAAAACGGAATTCTACCTCCACTGTAATAGTGAGTGGTTAAAACTCATTACAGCCTGACCCCGACCTCCTTTCTCAGCTGATGTTCTGCCTCAGCAATCCATCTACCTGTGGTCACCATCTCTGAACCACATCGACTGGGCACGTCCCTCTGTAGGAAGAAGCTGAAGACTCACAAGCGACTATTTTTGCAGGTGGTAGGCAGCTGAGAAAGCACCAACTCTGCAACAGGCTCACCATCTTCCACTGTCTTTGCCTGTCACGAAGGTGCGTAAGCTCAACAGAGAGGTGAACAAAAGGAAAACACTCCTCGACATCCCCAGGGATCCTCCTGGTTGGGTAATACACTGGATATTCTTGATTACAACTCAGTATTTGTAGGAGATGACTCTGCACCAGTATAAACGGCAGTTGACTGCAGAGCAAGGGGTAACAGGAGACAGGAGATCTTGGAGTGTGTTGGCCATGGAGAGACACTGGCCTGGGTTACTCAAGTGCATGTACGCAGGATTCTTGGAGGAATGCCTGCAAGAACCAAACGTACTTTGTGATCGATAAGCTCTGAGACTCTGACTTCTCTTGTGTCCTTGTTCATGAAAGAAAACAGTAGATGTGCAGGGTTGGGGATGAAACGAATGGGAACAACGGCTTGTGTAACTTTCGAGTTTTAACTGTTGAGCTATGACTTTTGGAACTCAATAAATATGCAGAGGTGCTGTTTCTCATGGCCCGATCCACCTAAGAGTTCCAGTCCTCTGCACGTTGTACATATCATCCGGTGTGTCTTTTGCCTTGTGAGTCCCGACAGTGAAGAAATTCGTAACATCTGATGCCCAACGTGGGGCTGGTTCCCATGACACGGGGGCTCAAAGAGGTCAGAGTTTGCAGTCTCGGGACCACCAGACCGAAGGAGTTAAGGCAGGGGTCCCCAAACTACAGCCCGCGGGCCACATGCGGCCCCCTAAGGCCATGTATCTGGCCCCTGCCGCACTTCCGGAAGGGGCACCTCTTTCATTGGTGGTCAGTGAAATGAGCATAGTTCCCATGGAAATACTGGTCAGTTTGTTGATTTAAATTTACTTGTTCTTTATTTTAAATATTGTATTTGTTCCTTTTTTTTTTTTTTTACCTTAAAATAAGATATGTGCAGTGTGCATAGGGATTTGTTCATAGTTTTTTTTTTATAGTCTGGCCCTCCAATGATATGAGGGACAGTGAACTGGCCCCCTATGTAAAAAGTTTGGGGACCCCTGAGTTAAGGTATGCTCTATGGTAAGCGAAGCCTTTGGGAGGCAGAGTAATGGGGAATTCTCATGCCAACTCCTCATCAATAGAGACCCAGTACATGAAACTACTGCAAGCAAATGGGTCTGGTATAACTGTTAAAAATAAAAGTAAAATTGTTAAGTTATTACTTAAAAATACAAGAAAGCATTGTTACTGCTTTTAGCCACAAGGAAAGGCTGCTTTAAGTTTAAAAACCTGAAACCAAGTAATGAGAGCTTTACGGCGTGATCAACAAGGAGATACTATTCCTCTTTCTGTTTGGTCTCTTTGTAATTTAATTTCTTTAGGTTTGTAGCCATTATAGCCTGATTCTAAATCCTCGTGGCCTCCAACTTTTCAGGTAAAGTCTGATATTGATATAGGTTGAGCAGTAACTGTTAAAAGAGAAGCTTGAAGCATTACATCAATTGGTACAAACTCAATTAGAATTAGGACCTATAGAAGAATCATGAAGTTCTTCGAATTCTCCAGTCTTTGTAATTATGAAAAAATACTGATTTTCTTTAGTGTTTTGACTATGATCCAATGAGCTATCATTTTGTTTCTTTCTTATTCTTTGCCTGGAAACTGAGGCAGGGGACGTGTGTTTGATCTGACTATAGAAAATATCCCAGCAGCTGCCAAGAAAATTTTCTTGGGGAAGTTTTGTTTAGTCCCATCCATCATCAGTTCCTCTGTCAAAAAATGCTCTGATTAAAATCAGGCAGCCATCTTTCTAGTCTGACTGCTCTGAAATCCTGGGTTTCTTTCTGGTTTGTCTGGTCTGGTTTGTCTGATTCTAATTCTGTTTAGTTTTTGTTTGTTGTTGTCTAAAATGTTAATTTTAAGGCCTGAATTAAGTTCTTGCATGCAAAAATTAAAAATGCAGGCTTTTATATTGAAATATTAGTTTCATCCATATATTTTTTGTTTTAAAATTAGAAATTGTAAGGAGTGCTCATTTAAATTTAAATTGACTGGAATATGAATCCTTAAGACTTGCTAATTTGGTTAATACATTGTAAGGTGTATTTAAAGTTTGAAATCAAATAAGAATTCAAGTATTAGGATTAATTAAAGTTATATGTTATACTTGTGTTTCTGTGCTGAAAATGGTCTTGTTTGTGTGTAAAGATATGCTCAGATCTGTAAAACAAAGGAATTAAGTAAAATTAATTTATTTTAAGAATTTATCTCAAGGTGCTTCAGGCAATTGTCTGCTTGTAAGGGCACATCCTGAAAAAGGAGGCACTGAGGAAAGCGGGAATTTAGCTCCTCTGATGTCCTATAATAGACTTAACAATACAAAAGACCTTTAGTTATAGAAGCTAATGCATCTGTTATTACTAAGCAACATTAGTTTTCTTTTTAGCCCACTTAGACAGTAGTCACTAAACTGCAAGGTTTGGGGAAAGTCCCTAACAAAGCTCTAAGATTTTTTTTTTTTTGTACAATGGGAAGATAACAAGGGTCATTTAGCCTCTGATAAAGAAAAACATTTACATTGTAAAGAATTAAAAGAGCAACTTTTTAAAATACAGTCTAAACTTTCTGACAAGTTTTTTATACTCAATATGACCAAATCCCTGTCAAAGCTCTTAAAGAGTTAAAAACAGCTTGCTTCCAGTATAGAACTAACTGTCCTTATATGCAGGAACTGCTATCCTCCTTCACGGACTCTGAATGCTTTATCTCAAAAAATTTAGAAAGGTTAGCTTGGACTGTTCTTTCAAAGTAGAATAGTTACAATTTATGACTTAGTAGGAGAATCAGACTCGTATTCAAGCTAATCAGAATACTAACGTTAACCCTTTTGTTAATATTACACAAGATGAACTTTTTAGATGGGGACAGTTTGCTAATTTACAACAGCAATGTAGGCAATATATAGGGGTGAGGATTTGCTCTTATCTTCACAGATACGGGAGACCAGTAGATGCCTTCCAGAAGATTAAAGGCTGAGCCATCAGAAGAAGAAATAAGGAGACTAAGCCTAGAGCCAAAGGTTATTAGAGAAATAAAGATAAAGGCAACTATAACACAAAAAGCTGAACTACCTACTTAGGGGCAATTAAATAAACTTACCCAGGAGGCCAGAAATGTTTTAATTAAGACTAAGACTTCAAAATCATCCTTGACTCTGTTTCTATCAATGCTAGCTGTTGTATCTATAACAAAAGGCAGAATTATCTGCTGTATTATTACTCCTTAATGACTTTTCTTGTCCTATTAACATTGTTACTGATTCATAATATGTTGAACATATAGTTAAACTTATAGAAAGTGTTTACATTTCAAGTGATGGTTCTGAATTACACAAACTGTTTCAAGAGTTACAACTTTTATTGTGGGAACGGAATTCGCCTATCTATATAACTCACATTCATTTTCATACAGCTTTACCAGGTCCTATGTCTACTACAAATAATAAAATCGATCAATTACTCGTTGGATCAATAGAGATAGCTACTAAATTTCATACAGAGACTCATACAAATAAAAAAGGTTTAAAGCAAAAATTTAAAATAACCAGGCAAGAAGCTCAAAATATTGTTATAAACTGTCCTCAGTGCAGTATTATAAATGCTCTTCCATTTCCAGGAGGAATGAATCCTAGAGGACAACACAGTAATGACCTGTGGCAAATGGATGTTACTCATAGTTCTTCTTTTAGAAAACTATCCTATGTACACTGTTCTATTGATACTTATTCTTCCTTTTGATGGGCCACACCTTTGCCTGGAGAAAAGGCTGATTGTGTCAGTCAACATTTTATTGAAGATTTTAATGTTATGGGCATTCCTGAAGCAATTAAAACTGACAATGGTCCGGCCTATACATCTGCTAAGCTTCAACAATTCTTAGCATTTTGGAATATTAAACATACTACTGGAATTCCATATAATCCACAAGGACAAGCAATTATTGAGCACAGTAATTGCACTTTAAAAAATATGTTACTCAACTCATGGACCTGGGTTTTAAAGAGCATTTTATGAATTTGACTCCAATGGCAAGAGAAGTGAAGGCAAAAATTAATGAATGGGACTACATCAGACTAAGAAGTTTTTGCTCAGCAAGAGAAACTGATAACAAAATAAACAGAAAGCCAACTAAATGGGAAATGATTTTTTCAAACAACAGCTCAGATAAGGGCCTAATATCCAAAATATACAAAGAACTCATAAAACTCAACAACAAACAAACAAACAATCCAATAAAAAAATGGGAAGAGGATATGAATAGACACTTCTCCCAGGAAGAAATACAAATGGCCAACAGATATATGAAAAGATGCTCATCTTCTTTAGCTATTAGAGAAATGCAAATCAAAACTGCAATGAGATACCACCTCACACCTGTTCGATTAGCTATTATTAGCAAGACAGGTAATAGCAAATGTTGGAGAGGCTGTGGAGAAAAAGGAACCCTCATACACTGTTGGTGGGAATGTAAAGTAGTACAACCATTATGGAAGAAAGTATGGTGGTTCCTCAAAAAACTGAAAATAGAACTACCTTATGACCCAGCAATCCCTCTACTGGGTATATACCCCAAAAACTCAGAAACACTGATAAGTAAAGACACATGCAGCCCCATGTTTATTGCAGCATTGTTCACAGTGGCCAGGACATGGAAACAACCAAAAAGCCCATCAATAGATGACTGGATAAAGAAGATGTGGCACATATACACTATGGAATACTACTCAGCCATAAGAAATGATGACATTGGAACATTTACAGCAAAATGGTGGGATCTTGATAACATGATACGAAGAGAAATAAGTAAATCAGAAAAAACCAGGAACTGCATTATTCCATACGTAGGTGGGACATAAAAGTGAAACTAAGAGACATTGATAAGAGTGTGGTGGTTACGGGGGGGAGGGGGGAATGGGAGAGGGAAAGGGGGAGGGGGAGGGGCACAAAGAAAACAAGATAGAAGGTGACAGAGGACAATCTGACTTTGGGTGATGGGTATGCAACATAATTGAATGACAAGATAACCTGGACTTGTTATCTTTGAATATATGTATCCTGATTTATTGATGTCACCCCATTAAAAAAAATAAAATTATTATAAAAAAAATATGTTACTTAAACAAAAGGGGGAAAAGGAAGGAGTTTATCTCCTAGACTTATGTTACATAATGTTGTGGACCGTAAATGGCAAAAAGCCTTTGTAGATTCAAGGCTTAGCAAAAGGCTAAGTTCTCCCCCCTCCACCTCCATATTGGCTATGATACTGAGTATTTGCACCCACTTCACTTACTTCCTGAAGTTGCTGAAAGCAATTTACATGCCCTTCCTCTTACTCTTTGTTCAGATGTTGGTTGATTTTGCTTATGCATGGTAGGGGGATTCCTGTTTATGCCTTGGGAGAGTTCCTGTTTTAGCCTCAGATGTGTAACTTTGTAACAAGGACTTCCTTGATTTGCATATGGCTATATAAGAAAGCAAACTGGGGCTATGAGGTACTGGGATATTGCCATCAGCATTTGAAGAGTCCTCCTGGTCCCATCTTTTTTAATAAGTCTGTTCCCTTAATTTCGCACCATTCTTAGGAGCCGCACTGGTCTGCGACATAGAGCTTTATTTACTTTAAAAATTTTAAATATAGGAGAAGATAATTTAACTGCTGCAGATAGACATTGGACAAAAAATAATAGTTCTAAGATTAATCCACCTGTGCATTATAAAAATGAACTGGATCAATGGGTACTTGGTGTAGTACAATATTGGGGAAGAGGGTTTGCTTGTGTAATTGCAGAATCCAGTGAAGTCCTTTGGATTCCTGCTTACAGAATTAAACTAACAACATGAATAAGAACAATAGGTTCTTTCCATATTTGCCCATTGCCGAGATGGAAGAAATGAACTTCAGAAGAAGAACCTTAAAGGTGCCGCTGCTTGGTACTGAAAAGGCTAAAATACCAACTTAGAAAGCTGACCCTGGCCCTGGCCAGTTGGCTCAGTGGTAGAGCGTTGGCCTGGCGTGCAGAAGTCCTGGGTTTGATTCCCGGCCAGGGCACACAGGAGAAGTGCCCATCTGCTTCTCCACCCCTCCCCCTCTCCTTCCTCTCTGTCTCTCTCTTCCCCTCCTGCAGCCGAGGCTTCATTGGAGCAAAGATGGCCCGGGCGCTGGGGATGGCTCCTTGGCCTCTGCCCCAGGCGCTAGAGTGGCTCTGGTCGCAACAGAGCAACGCCCCGGAGGGGCAGAGCATCGCCCCCTGGTGGGCAGAGCATCACCCCCTGATGGGCGTGCAGGGTGGGTCCCGGTCGGGCACATGCGGGAGTCTGTCTGACTGTCTCTCCCCATTTCCAGCTTCAGAAAAATACAAAAAAAAAAAAAAAGAAAGCTGACCCTTTAGGGCAGGGGTCTCAAACTTGCGGCAGACTAATGGAGCTGCAGGAGGGGAAGAGAGAGACAGAGAGGAAGGAGGGGGGGGGTTGGGGGTGGAGAAGCAAATGGGCGCTTCTCCTTATATGTTTATTATAGGTGAAACTAAATGGACAGCTGAAAATTATTCAATAACTTGCAATAAGTGTGCTTTATATACATGTATTAACTCTTCTATTCCTTTTAATAAAAATAATAAAAGTCTATACATTTTAAGAGCCTGAATAGGAGTCTGGATTCCAGTACAGATGCATCGGATGTGACAGGATTCCCCTTCCATGATGCTGTTACAACATCTTATTAAGTCCTTGAAGGGAACCAAGAGATTGGTTGGACTGATCATCGCCATCATTATGGGACTAATAACTGTAACTACCATGGCTGCTGTATCTAGAGTTACATTGCATCAAAGTATACAGACTGTGGACTTTGTGAAAAAATGGCATGAAGATTCTGAACAACTGTGGACTTCTCAACAATGTATAGATAGTAACATTAATGCTAAAGTTAATGATTTAGAACAGACAATGATTATGTTAGGAGATCAAATTGTTAGCCTGCAAAGACAAATTAAGCTAAGATGTGATTAGAATGTAACTACTTTTTGTGTTACCCCTATTCCTTGGTATCATACTTATTTCCCTTGGGAAAAGGTTAAAAAGCATTTGTTAAATCATGGAAACTTAACTATGGAAGTTTTAGATTTGCAAAAGCATATTGATGCTACTTTTAAGGATCAGTTTAAATCGATTGATGGAAAAATTTACTATCTGCTATTTCAGATGGAATCAGTAACTTGTATCCTCTAAAACAATTTAAGATTTTGGGGGGAACAGTAGGAGGCATTGTACTAATCATTTGTTTTATGTTTCTTTTAATATATATAGTTAGGAGAAGAGACAAATAGCGACAAAGCAAAATAGAGCAGCAATCTGCCCTGTTATCTCTTATGCTGCATAAGATGCAAGCTAAGTAAAAGGTAATGTAGTCTTTATCTAGCATTCAGCTCTAGAAATTAGAAAGAAAATGTATTATAAGTTTTTTAATAGGTGGAAACATCAGCTGCTAAAACTAAGCATTTTGGAAAGGACTTGCACCTCCCTCACTCTCGTGGCTGTAAATAAATCTGGTTGGCCCCTAAGACGGCTGGTTAGTCAATGACGGGTAAGATTCCTGACGGCAGGAACAACCTAAGACAGGCACAGTCGAAGGGGGGGGGGCATCAGGAGAAGACCTAAGAACTAATAAAGGTGAGGCTGAAACCCTCACCCTGGAGAATGCAGGGAACTGCTCTCCTGAAGTAGTGGTCATTATCCACAGTTCAGGCCACCCAGAGAGGAGGACTCTGTGGAAACTCTAGAAAAATTCAACAGCTGATAATGCTATTAACAAGGTAGCCCTAAAACCAATAGGGTTTTTGGAAATTTTAGTAACTTTAATAGAACCGTTGTCACCAAAGATTTTTGTAACCAATTAGAAAAGGATTTTGCCAGCAAGAAAGAGATGACTAGGTATAAGCAGAATGAAGTAGAATAGACAGTGTAGGCTAAATAAAAAAAGAAAAAAGGGGGACATGTAGGAGACGACTCTGCACCAGTATAAACGGCAGTTGACTGCAGAGCCAGGGGTAACAGGAGACAGGAGATCTTGGAGTGTGTTGGCCATGGAGAGACACTGGTCTGGGTTACTCAAGTGCATGTGCACAGGATTCTTGGAGGAACGCCTGTAAGAACCAAATGTATTTTGTGATCGATAAGCTCTGAGACTCTGACTTCTCTTGTGTCCTTGTTCATGAAAACAAACGGTAGATGTGCAGGGTTGGGGATGAAACGAATGGGAAAAACGGCTTGTGAAACTTTCGAGTTTTAACTGCTGAGCTATGACTTTTGGAATCAATAAATATGCAGAGGTGCTGTTCTCGGGGCTGGATCCGCCTAAGAGTTCCAGTCCTCTGCACGTTGTACATATCATTCGGTGTGTCTTTTTGCCTTGTGAGTCCCCACAGTGAAGAAATTCATACAAGTATTCATTTCCTGCTTTCCTTTGTTCTCCAAAATCCATGCCTCCCAAGTACCTAAAGAGAACTTGACTTAATCCGCAGTTCCAGAGTATTCTGATTTGTCCAAACCAATCATGGTGATCCTATTACCCTTGCCAGAATTTAGTAATGAGCATAAGCCCAATACTGGCCAATGAGATGTGAGGGAAAAAATTTGCTGACCTCGGGGTAAGAGTGGAGTCTGTCTTCTTCCTCTAGCTGTTTTTTGTGTCTAGATGTTTTGGATGTGAGTGTTTTTATATTTTCACCTGTAACTAACACAGTCTGCTTATTTCTAGCCTGAGGATGAAGCCAACATAGGGAGGACAGAAACCAAGAGAAAAACTGAGCAGCCCCCGTGCCGACTCCATGGAGCAAATGCCCCTATGAACTTCTTGTTATATGAAATGATAAATGACCTTATTATTATTATTATTATTCTTTTGCGCCAGTTTTCCTTGGTGATTTTTATTCCTTGTAGGTAAAATTATGCCAGTTGACTCAGTAACAAAATTGGTACTGTAATTAATTTCCCATCTAATCCTTGGAACTGTTTCTTAATTGATTGGCACCCATAAGACAAAATGATGTGATTATATTGCAGATATGTTCCCATTCCTTTTGCCAAACCTACCGCAATTTACACCACTGACCTTATAAAATCTCTTGTGAAGTTAAGTGCTTTATGTACTTCAACGGCAATCTACTTGGCAGAGTATGAGAGTATTTTCTAAAGAAACACGCTATATAGATGATCTGCATGTTCCACTAACTTACAATTAGTTGAACATTTGTTTTCTCTGTAGAAAGAGAAAGTTACAGTTAGTTTCTTGGACAATGACAGAAATATCACAAAAAATACTTATATTAGAATACTGACATAACACTATTTGAAGAGTAATTACAGGCACCCAAGACTTAAATAACTTCTTTGTGTTATTACTGTATGTCTTCTTCACCTTGAAGTAAAAATACACACTATTTTTGGATTCTTTAATCCATCATATTACTGAAACCATCTCTCTGATGTTGATCATTAACTAATTAGAACATTCAGTGGTCTGAGATCCACTCTTTACTAAGAGTAGTAAAAATAAGGAATGAGTTGAAAGAAAGAGAGAAAAAAAGAACAGAGGTCATAAAAGTCTCCATCATTCCATGAAACAGCTGGACCAGGAACATTTTTAAAGGTGTTAACGAAATACGCTGCAGGAGGGAGGGCATCGGCACGGAACTCGTACAGACTAACCACCTTGGCGCCATGTGCCCCACAGTTCCCCTTCGGCGCCTCCACGCATCCTTGTCCAGCTGTGCTCGGGTGCAGAGAAGCTTGCTGGTCTTTTTTTTTTTTGCCACCTGTGGTTTTATGGATATTCGATTGTTAGTTATCTACACGAGGGTTTTCCTCATTATTAGATCATTCAGAAAACATGTTTAATCCCTGGCCAGCCTCTTGCTGTCACCAACGTGCTTTGTAGCCATGTCCTCTACCACTATCTTAGTGCTTACAGAACAGGTTGATTTTAATCCGACCCCAGATAAACTATAGCTAGAGAAGTAGATCTGTCAAAAAATCATATTAAAATTACAAGCCAAAGAAATGTCTCTTTGGGATTATTTGTGCTAAAGCTCCTTTACAATTGCTGTTACTAAAAATGCCTCCCTTTGTTCTCCCCTATCCGGGGATGAATAACACCAAAAAGAAAGAACATGAGCCATATGCAAGGATCCTGCCCAAATTAAAAAAAAAAAAAAATTAGCGATGTGATCAGAAGGAGGGCAGAGTGAGGGGGAGAGAGGGAGAGAGACAGAGAAGAGAGAAAGAGTGATCACATGTCAGATAAGAAACACCACAAAGCAGATATAATGTCTGGCCTTATCCCTCTAAGTGACGAGAGTCCAAAGAAGGGATAAAGGGAGAGAAGAGCTAGCCCATTAGAAAGAAGTGGTTAAACCATAGAAGTAGCTGAAAACGGAGCTGATAGACCTTGAAACTGGAAGGAAGAAAAAGATAAAATCATCAAAGAAACGCAAGTCCCATGAAACACCAGCACAAAGAAAAATAGGCATCACTGAAAATATAATCAGAGGCATCTGGGACTCACTTGAAATGAACAAACAAAATAAAATTAAAAAGAACAAAAAATGTGGATTAATATTAGTAAGAGGACAGTAATAATGAAAGACAAAAATACAACTGAAAAGTGTGGATCACATTTTTAAAAATTGATAAAAATTAAAAAAGTATCTTTAGAAGAGAGAATTATGTTGACAGAAAGTAAAACATTTCAGTGACTTATTGTAGAAACTGATAGAAAATGAGAATGTGGTAGTGAATTTATGAAAAAATACTAGCCAAAAGAAAAAAAAAATCCGTGGCTATGCGGACAAAGGAGAAGGAAAGGAGGGTGTCCTGAACTCTCTTAGGTGGAAGGAACAGGACCAGGAGACGGCAGAGCCATGTCTACAAAATCCGCAGGGAAAGGAGACAGCACTCAGTAGCTGTCACACTCAGAAGAAACTGCTCTGTAGGCAACTGTGTATATCTCCCAACAAACAAGACCTCTGGGACTTTAGCTCTCATGAGCATTTCTTAAAAAACAAAACAACAAAACAAAACTATACAACAAGTAGACTTCCGTAAACCAAGAGATGGATAAGGTAGCTGTGGTCAAAGAAGGAGCGCGGAACATATACCCTACTGGATGACTCACGAGAGTCCTTGGGAGGTGTGGGGGCAAGGAGGAGGGGGAAAGGCTTTGGGTTGCTTGCCTGAGCATCTGGGTGCATGGTGGTCCCTTTCACTGAAACGGCCAAGGCTGGGGTAGGGCAGTCCAGCCAATACGCTAACATTCAGATGAGTATCTTATGGTAGAAGGGAGATGCTCAGAGTGAGTTGGATATATAAGTCTCCAGCTCAGGGAAAAGAATGATGGGAGAGATATAACTTCAAAAGGCATTAGCATATAGATAGTATTTAAAGCCCTGGAAATGAGGAGATCATGAACGATGCAATTCCCAGTGAAGATCTTCATGTAGGGACTCTTAACAGCCAAGAGCGTCAGCATCAAAGCAGCATGGTCTGGGTGCTGGGACTCAGCCCAGTCTCTGAACTTCTCTAAGCATTGGTCAGTTTGTCTGGAAAGGAAGCGGTAAGTACCAACCTTGAAACAGTACCCCAGCAGCCTGCAAGGGCCATATTCTGATGATCTCATCTCATAGGAGGCAAAGGCAGATGTCTTGTTTCCTACAAAAGTTTGCCTCTTTTCTTTAAGAACTTTCAGAAGAAGGCAAAAATTGACGAGGACAGCTCTGTTGCCACCAAGTTGCACAGTTGACAAAAATCTCCACACCCAAGTCAAGGATTGACGCTCTGGAGTTAGTTGTGGGTTTCTTAAATATGCAACTAATAGAGCGACCCAAGACACTGAGCATACCACAGAGACAATCGTTTCTGTTCCTGGTGGCAAAGTGTTTTGAAAATGGAATGCCAACCTGTTCGGAATATAACCTCGAGCCATACAAAGTCCATCCACCTTGTAACATCAACTCAATCCTTCAGGAATGACAGAATGTATCTCTGTAAGCTGAGAAAAGTAACTCCGGATTTCAGCCAAGAATTACGACTTTTGCTTAAGCAACTTATACCTTTTGCATATTCATGACAACATACATGTTAAATGCTGTGTTAAAATGAGTCCAGTCTAATTTCTCTAACAACAACAAAAAAAGGTGATTACTAGTTCTCATTATTGCCTAATGTGGATGGCTAATTACTTATTATAAGATGAAAAACATTCTTACTAATGGGATGTTAATAACTAGCTTTCTCTGCAGTGTTGTGTGTATGTGTGTTGTGTGTGTGAAAAATCTGCCATTTTACAAATCTATTTTCCAGACACCTTCACAAATTACCATCTCATCCCTCATTTCCAATAACTACTTCAAATAGGTAAACATTGTAGCTTTTTGCTAACGTACAAGCTCTAGGCTATCAGGACATGACAAAAAATAGTAGCTAAAAATAACAAATAAGCCCTGGCTGGGTGGTTCAGTGGATGGAGTGTTGCCCTGGGGCTCAGAAGTCACAGGTTTGATCCTGGTTGGGACAGGTATGAGAAGCTAACTAAATGGAGCAACTAAATAAAGACGAGTTGATGCTTCTCTCTCTCTCTCCTTCCTACCTTCTCCCCCTGCCCCCCCACTGTTCCCTCTGGGAACACTTCCACACACACACTCTCTCTCTCTCAAATCAACGAAAAAAGCCTGAAAAGAATAAGTAATTCAAGCCATTAATTTATTATTTTAATAATTTGGTGCGAAGTGACTATGTTGGAATTTCCTTGTGCAGAATTAATGTATTTGAACTTGAATCTGTGTCACCTCCCTGCCTTTTAAAAAATGTACAGAGTTGCATTGACAAAACTGTCTTAAGATTCTGTTGCTCCTGGGGACATTTCCTGTGACCCGCACCTGGCTGAATCTGAACCACCCAGTTCACACTGAGTTGTCATTTGACTCCTGGGACCCCTATCACACTCCCACCCCACCCCCGCCTGAGAGTGACACATTCTTCAGCCACCCAGGATACCAGAGCTGATGTTCATGTGCTTTGCAATCCTGTTTTCACCACCAAATACTTAGGTGAAAGTCCCCCACCGCCAGCCATCCGTTCTCTGCTAAACCATCATCCTTATCATCTGGTCTGTTCTTCTCTCCCTGAACCAGCCGACCCCTGAAATCCTCCTACTGTGCTTTCTGAGCAGGCTGGCCCTAGAGGCAGAGGTTGATGGGAAGTGTCCCCAGGAACACTTCATTCCGGGCCACTCCTTAGAGAGGCCGTTCAGGCAGAGGTGAGGGGACCCTCTTCGGGAATCAGTAATGACAAACCTCCCAACATTGGCTGCTCTAAATTACTCTTTAAATAACCATCTTTCATTCCCAGATAAAGGGCAGGATGACCTTATTTTCTCTCTACTTTAGACATTTCCCTTCCAATTTAAAAAAAATTTATGCTGTCCTTAAAGAGAGAGATGAAGGTGTGTATGTTCCAAATAGGATGATTTTTAGACCTAAAGGAGGCCCATTTTTTTCCCCTTCTCCTCCTCCAAAAATTCCCCAAAGTAAAGAAAGCAAATTTGTATTTGGGTTTGACATGCTATATTTTAACATACACCAACAACTCAGGCATAGCCATTATAAAGTAATACCTAGGAACAACACAGGAAGATTTCTCTTCGCCTGAGAAATTTAAAATGTGCAAGAATCAAGTATGAAAGTTAAAATGCCCTGTCTTTTTTCTTTTTTTTTTTAAGAACATGTATTTTATTCAGGAATGACCTTTCGAAGAGAAAAAAAAGAAATAAAATATTTTTACAAAGAGAAGAATATTACGAGCATCAATAAAAAGAGAAAGCTCAATAGTTAGATGAGAAAATGTCACGAAGAAGACTCACTCAAGAAATAAGAAAGATGACTTGAAAAAAGGTGAACATCCTCCTGCTTAAGGGATAATATTCGAAGGATAAAGCGGTAATTAAGGATGCGTCTGTTACAAGAAACTTTCTCAAGCTTCGGGTATTCTATATCATTATCACTTCAATTCAAGGTAGCGATATTTATTTCAATAAGCGATAATTCGAAATATCATCCTTAAAAGTATTTCTTCCAGTGTTTTTCCATTCCCATTTTACAGCATTCTTGAACATCTCAGCAGGCAAGTGAAAACTAAGGGTCTCTAAGACAGAAGCTGACTTTGTAAAGAGCCAAGGTATTAATCCACACACAGCTGCCAAGAATATAATTTATCTCAATGCCGGGCTCCTCGTGGAGAAGTAGGCGAGGACCCCTCCAGCAAATTGTGAAATATTGGAAGTTGCTTTTCTTTCTTTCCCTCCGTATTTATTGTAGTCATCCAAGACCTTTCTGCTTTCTACCCCTTTTAACCTCTCTCTAAGACAAGGAAGAAAACCAGCCATGTGCACGCGCCTGTTCACATCCTCATTAAGACACATAATGACCCAGGGCTTTGCATCTGTAGAGTGGCGGAACCTTCACGTTGGAATGACCTTTGGAAGTCATCTGTCTTAAATTGCTTCCCAAGCAGAATTTCTTTGGCACATTCCAGGGTGATGACTGAAATCAATGAGTCAATTTCTAGTACTTTTCGGTACGTTTCCATTCTTTTACTAGGAAACATTTTCCAGGAATGACAACCCTTAAATTGTTCCTCTGTGGTGTCAAAGACCTACTTCCCTGCAGTGTCTGCCCACAGAGCTTGGCTTGGTACATGGAAAGGTACCAAATAAATTTATCCCCTCATCTTTATTTCACAGCCTTTCCAAATTCTGAAAACAGTTTCATGTTCCCCTAGGTTTTCACTGCCCAAAGTAACCTTTCATCCAACGTATGTCTGGATGCTAGTCGGTAACACCTTAAATATGGGACCCAGGCACAGGCAACGTGTATGACACTATGAATATGCCGTGACAGAATCGCATGCAGAGGGACTGAGATCCCTTTGATCACAAGAGAAGAAGCTTCTCTTCTCTTGATTCCGCCCATGCTGATAATAGCCCTGTGAGCCGCTGTGTCCTGCTGTGATATCTGTGCCTTTCAAACCTGTCCAGGAACCGGGGCTCCAAGAAATCACGGGACGCTTCCTGGAATACAGCGTCATTCTGAGTAACATTCATTCTGTCGTTTGAAACCAAGATCAATTGTACCGGATGAAAATACATTCGTATGAAATGCACAGAGCCCTCCACCGCTCCCAAGGACAGAATTACTTTTAGAGAATCAATGTTTCTTCAGTCATATTTCCCCCCTTTCTTATCGTTTCACAGGGATAACAATGTTGACCAAGCAAAATTGTGGGAAAAAATAAATTCACCCCTGTTCACCCCTGTAAGACACGAGGTAAAGATCACCATTGTTAGGTGTTAATGGCAAAAGTCCCGGAGCAGCCCTGGCCGGTTGGCTCAGTGGTAGAGCGTTGGACTGGTGTGCAGGAGTCCTGGGTTCGATTCCCGACCAGGGCACACAGGAGAAGCGCCCATCTGCTTCTCCACCCCTCCCCCTCTCCTTCCTCTCTGTCTCTCTCTTCCCCTCCCGCAGCCGAGGCTCCATTGGAGCAAAGTTGGCCCGGGCGCTGGGGATGGCTCTGTGGCCTCTGCCTCAGGCGCTAGAGTGGCTCTGGTTGCAACAGAGTGATGCCCCAGATGGCAGAGCATCGCCCCCTGGTGGGCATGCCGGGTGGATCCCGGTCGGGCGCATGCGGGAGTCTGTCTGACTGCCTCCCCATTTCCAACTTCAGAAAAATACAAAAAAAAATGTTCTGGAGCAGCCTTTGGAAGAAACAAGTCCCACTGGAATGGGTTCGAGAAGCCTTGCCTTATATTGATTATATATTACGCAGAGTGGTACAAGAATCAGCATCGTAAATGAAAACAGCGCTGAGCTGCAACATGGACATTGAGTTTAATTCTGCTGCATACTGACATTGGGACCTTTGGAGAGTCCCTTAGCTTCTCTGGCTTCAGGTTTCTGTCAAGAAGGGAGATTAGCTCTGATGATTTTTAAGGCACATCTCTAGCTGAGTCTACATGGGTTGCCCTAACGAAACACTCAAGATGGGTGGCTTAAACAGCAGACACTGATTTCTCACAGTCTGGAGGCTGGGAAGTCCAGGATTAAGGTGCCATGTGATTTGGTTCCTGGCAAAGGCTTGTTTCCTGGCCACCTTCCTGTTGTGTTTTTTCTTTTTCGTTTTTTTAAATTTAAGTGAGAGGAGGGGAGGCAGACGGACAGACTCCCGTATGCACCTGACCAGGATCCACCTGTCAAGCCCATTAGGGGTGATGCTCTGCCCATCTGGGGCCCTTGCTCCATTGCTCAGCAACCGAGTTATTTAGCGCCAGAGGCAAGGCTATGGAGTCATCCTCAGCAACCGGGGACAACCATTCAAGCCATGGCTACAAAGGGGAGGGGAGAGAGAGAGAGAAGGAGAGAGGGAGGGGTGGAGAACAGATAGGCGCTTCTCCTGTGTGCCTTGACTGAGAATTGAATCCAGGACTTCTACACGCCAGGCTGACACTCTACAGCTGAGCCAACAGGCCAGGGCCTCGTCTTGTCTTTTCTTACATGGAGGAGAGGAAGAGTGAGCTCTCTGGTTTGTTGTGTTAGAAGGACACTAATCCCATAGGATCAGGGTCCACCCTTATGGCCTCATTTAATTTTAAACACCTTTACAAAGGCTTTATCTTCTCCATGCAGTCACACTGGGGGGTTGGGGCTGCAATCCATGAATTTGGAGAAACACAAACATGCAGCCCCTAACAATTTCCATCATCAAATTCTGTTGTTCTCACAGGCTTTGTTTCTAAAAACTTAAACCATGTTAAGTCAGGTCTGTCCTATTTTTTTTTTTTTAAATAAGCAATCTATTGAACCAAAAAGCAAATTTTTCTTCTCCAGGGAATTTCTTATCTGTCGGTAACTGAGTTTGTAGTTGAGCTCCTGTGATCCATCACACACACAGTTCTAAGTTTGGAAAATCATTAACAGACAGAAAAAGTGACAACAACTCACTTCCACATGGAGTTTATCCTCTACTGAGGAGGCAAACAGTGGATAAGAGTAAAATACAGAATATTCCAGATATGATTAAGAGTTAAGGCACCAAACTGAAGCAGGAAAGAGGGTAAATAAATACTGAGATGGGGGAGTTGAAACTTTAGATGGTAGAGAACGTGAGAGTAGTAGCCACGAGGAGGTCTAAGAGGAGGATACTGCAAGCAGAAGGAGCCACGAGCATAAAAGGGCCGGAGTGAGGAGCACGGTTGTCTGTCCAGTGAACAGAAAGAGGTCAATGTGGCTAGAGACAGAGTCAATAAGGTTAGGGCAACCGGAGATGAGGTTCAAGAGGTTATGGGAACCAAGTCATGTCAACTCTGGTTGATCATAACCATGACTTATCTTTACTGATTGTTGTGAGAAGCCATGCGAGGGTTTAGATGGAAAGAGGACAGGGTGTGTGACTCATGTTCTAAACATCACTCTGATGGAGCATTGAGAACAGCATGGAAGAAGCAAGGCAGAAGGAGGGAGACCAGTTAAAAGTCTACTGCCAAAGTTCAGGTGGCAAATGAGGGCTTGAACCTACGTGGTTAGCAGTAAAGGCACTGAAAGGTAGTCAAAATTTTCAGTTGACTGAAGACAGGAGCATGTACTGTTGTTTTGAACTCTGCATTTCTGACTAGACCTAGCAAATGTATCTTTAATGCCAATTATTCTTTTCTGACTTATTAGCTCTCTCTCTGTATTTTTAGGATCCATAATAAACATGACTTCTATCTTCATCTAAGTGTTCCTATAAAATCTCAAACAGGCTCTGATCATGAAAAGACCTCTGTATCAGCACAAATTGCCTACATTTTGAAATGCTAATCCCTTCACTGTCTTGTGAGTAATGATGGTACATAAAGCAATCCAAATGAGTTCCATCCAGTTTCCTTTAGTTTAGTTTGTTATTGGTAACTACCTCTCATGGGTACCAGGTCTTGTGCTAGGCATAGGGGTGGTGGCGGCGGGGGTAGGGTGAAGGCATTATTAACCTATAATTTTCTTAAAGAAATGCTGAAAATGTGGTAGGAGTTGGGAACAATCCCAAAGGTGGTGGAAAAGTGACCATCTGCTTCTCCACCCCTCTCCCCCTTGCTTTTCTCTCTTCCCCTTCTTTAGCCATGGCTCAATTGGAGTGGGTTGGTCCTGAGTGCTAAGGATGATTCCATGGCCTCTGCCTCAGGCCCTAAGAAGAGCTTGGTTGCTGAGCAATGGAGCATCGCCCTATATGGTCACAGCATCGTCCCCTAGTGGACTTGCCAGGTGGATCCTGGTCTGGGTGCATGTGGGAGTCTGTCTCTGCCTCTCCACCTCTCATTTACAAAAAAAGTCCACACTTATATGCTCAGTTGTCCATCCTTTCAATAGCTAAGAATGACCCTCCCTACCATGTTACCCCATCAAAATTTACCCTATATTTATTTTAGTTTCATGTGATTAATACCTTTTCAAATATTGACTTTTTCTTTGGCTAATCAAATATTAAGAGTTCATAGGAACTTTGCATGCTAGTCAAAAATAAACAGAAGGAAAATGATATTTGTACTGGGGTCTTTTGAGAAATTTATTGTTCTAGATACGGCTGGTGTTTAGGTCTCACATAATTCTTAGATCCCCCCCCTTTCCTATATATGGTTCAGAAGAGACTTCTTTAAAAAGAATTTTGGATAGAACTGTTGAAAAATAAGTTGTAAAAATTATCTAAGAAATTTCCGCCACACATGCTAATTGCATTATTTTGCTAGTACAATTTCATTTTCATTTCTCAAAGTACTCATTTAAGAAGGTTAAGAAAGATTAAAATAATTTTCTGTAAATAATTGCACTTCAATTTTTAAAAAATAATAAAAAAGTCCCTTGTTTCTCGAACTATTATGCTAGAAAGAAAAGGAAAAGTAACAAATGACTGTCTTTGCAGGGGAATTCAACACGTCTTTTTCAATGATGACCTGTATTATAATTAAGCAAAAACCGCTTGTTAATTCTAAGAGTATCTGGCTTTCTAAAGTTATTATTATTGTTTTCGGTTCATGATATTTTTGAGAAAATAACTGCAATAAGCCACTGACTTTGGTTTTTTTATAGTAGTAATTGCACCTTCAAAAGGTGTCATTATGCCATTAAAGATAAGTTTCCTGGAGAGTTGGTTATTTTCTGTGACACCCCAGGCCATTAGCAATCAAAATCAGTCATCAACTGCTTGTTCTGGCTTATTTCAAAATAGTCTCAAATTAATCACCTTTAAAGAAATGCTATTTTTAAAGACAATGGGGGGATAGAAGACAAATACACATTTTTGTGTGTGTGATAAAAGTTCAGAAAATCAAAGGAAACAAAATATATTTTCTTATTTTTTCCACTCACCTGATTGCTTAATCAATCTCTATATATTAGGTCCAAATTACGTGCCTAGAGCTACTCTCTACTTTTTTTTTTTTACTGTGATGAAGAAATAATATTCATCTTTATATCGAAGATAAGAGAAGAAAATAGCTTAAAGCAAACTAACTTGCAGAGTTCAGGTTTGGAAGCACAGCTTTCTCCCAAGTGATAATTTTGACTTTTGAAAGAATTTTTGCCTTACAATTACTATCATCCAAAATATTAACTACATCATTAACGCGGTAGAGTGTGGGCAACATTTCATGAACCTATAACCTCTCTTCTACTTTATCCACAATTATTATTCAGTCAGTATGAAGGCGCAATGTCACTGGCAATATACAGAAGAGTTGTGAAACAAGTTTTTATGAAAAATTGGTCCCATGGGCTAACAACGATCCTGACAGTGAATAAAATATTGAATACATTTCCGTAATTATTAAAACACACACCAAGGTTTCAAACTTTCTTTGATTGTGTTTAACTTGCAATCAACATCATTCAAGTGTACTTTACACACAAGGAAAGGAACTCATTCTCAGTGCACAGTTCAATGAGTTTCGACCAATGCATAGACGGGTAACACCTCCACCTCAGTCAAGGTAGGTGACACTGCCATCACCTCCAAAGATTGCCGGACTTTCCTGTGAGCAATGCCCTATCCACTCCTGGTCCCAGACAACCACTCATCTCCTTTCTATCCCTATAGATTAGATATGTCGGCTCGAAAGCTTCATATAAATGCAATTAGTTAGTATCAACTCTTTTCAGCTTGGCTTCTCTCACGCGTGATGTTTTTGAGGTCCATCGTGTCACATTCAGCAGTGATGTTCACCACACCTTACCTCCCTCTGTTGTTTTTGGCTGCATAGTATTCCACTTTATGGATCGATCTTCATTTGTTTATCCATTTACCCGCTGATGTGGAATACTTGGATTGTTTTTAATTTGGGAGTCTTGATAATCAAGAGGACTATTATGTAGACATATGCTTTCCTTTCTCTTGGGTAAATATATGAAAGCAGAATTGAAAGATCACATGTTAATTAAGTGTTTCACTTTGATATTAAAAAACTGTTTCCAAAGGGTTCATAACACTTCACACTGCAAACATCAACTTACCAGAGTTTCATCTGATCCCTATCCTTGCAAACGCTTGGTGCTATTAACACATTTAATTTTAGGCACACTTGGCGCATTGTGGTTTATCATTACATTTTAAATAACCATTACCCTGATAGCTAATGATGCTGAGCGTGTTTCCATAGGCCTTTCCTTAATAGATATATATATATATATATATTACTTTCTTTAAACTTGACACCCAAATTCCTCATAGCAGGTTTCCTAATTCTATGGCAAGTTCTGGAATTATTTTATGATACACACACACACAAAAATTGACCATCTCAGCCAGAAAGTATTTCCTTGCCCCATCATGAATGAACATGCTCATTTGTTTTCATGCATTCACGCACTCCTCGCACGAGCGTGGACTACCTGCTGCGTGGGCTCTGTGCACAGGCAGGGGGCACGGAGAGAACACGACAGGAAGCATTTCCTCACGGGGCTCGTGGACAACAGGAAGCTCCATAGTGCAATTCATGGCACTATGAATTGCTGGGGAGGGCAGGAGTGAATAGATGTAACAGCTGCCCAATGTTTTATGCCATGGAAACTCGGCGCAAGCACACAGAAAGAACAGGGCTGCACCCAGCAGGGTGACCTGATCAAACACGTAGACACATCTCTTCCACGAAGGACATAAACGCTTGGTGTTTGACTCAGAGGTGTTCAAAGGGTAGACTTTACAAGCATAATTAAATTGGACCAGCTTCAGCAGTATTACAAAGTAGTTAGAAGTAAGCTGAGGGGGGGGAGGAGAAGCCCACAAAATATGTCCTTATGTTTATGTTCATTATTCCTAAGTCGTTCATGTTAGGAATTAGTAGTCATCAAGCCTTCCACGGAGGTGTTCTGATTTACTCGTCGGTTCTGTTCAGTAAAACCAGCAGTTTGGTTCCCGGAATCTACAATTCATGTGTAAGTAGGGACTTTTCTTGAGCTTTTATGGCATATTAGAAAGATAAACTAATATTATATCCATCGATATTTTCCTACACTCAGCCTTGTGAATTCATGTAAACATTTCTGCGTTCACGTGTAGGGTTAACACACCTTCTGATTCAGGTGCCCACTGCCTTTCCCAGGAACTAAGAGAGAGCTTGTTACACCATGCTCTCTGTCAATCTGGGAATCCAGGTGATGATGGAGAAGTTAGAGCAGGAAGGATTAGAAATGCCTAAAAAAGGTCATTCCTATTAGGTGTTTGGGGTGTACTCTTACCTATAAGACCTGGAAGCAAAATTAGACATGAACCCCAAAGTGCTGAAGACTTTCAGCAGGAGGGATGAGATGATGGGACCAAAGGACCAGGGAGGCACTCTGAAGGCTGGGAAGAGCCAGTCTCCAGGGACGCAGGGCCTGCAGGGTTGGAGGCTGGGTTCCAGTAGCCATGGGCTATGATACAGGGTGAGGCTCAACTGACTCACGGAAAGACAGGGCTCTAGGGCTCTGCTTCTGGAATGAGGTACAGCATCCAGAACAGGGGGACAAGCTAAGGACATACTTTCTAAAGAAGTCAAAGTCTGAGGTAAGGTCACAGAAAGAAGACAGGTTCAAAAAAATAATAATAATAATAAGGAAAAAAAATGGTACCTATGTGAGGTGATCAAAATGTTGCTTAGCTGGACTGTGGTAATTATTTCACAATGCATACATACATCAAATCGTGAAGCGGCCCTGGCTAGTTAGTTTAGTGGTAGAGCATTGGCCCAGTGTGTGAAAATCCCGGGCTTGATTCCTGGCCAGGGCCCACAGAAAAAGCACCCCTTCCCCACCCCACCCCATCTGCTTCTCTACCCTTCCCCCTCTCCTTTATCTTGGCCTCTCTCTTCCCCTCCAGCAGCCAAGGCTCCATTGGAGCAAAGTTCGCCCGGGCACTGAGGATGGCTCCATGGCCTCTGCCTCAAGCGCTAGAATGGCTCTGGTTGCAACAGAGCAACGCCCCAGATGGGCAGAGCATCGCCCCCTGGTGGGCATATCGGTGGATCCCAGACACATGCAGGAATCTGTCTGACTGCCTCTCTGCTTCTCACTTCAGAAAAATACAAAAAAAAAAAAAAATCATGACGCTTAATACCTTAAATAGGTATAATTTTTGTCAATCACACCTCAACAAAATGGCAAAAATGCTATGACTACATAAGTAGATTTCCAAAGTGAATACGGACATGTTAACTATGATGATGTCTAGGTAATAGAGCTATGGTTTCATTTTCTTTTGGTTTATTGTTATTTTCTAATTTTTAAAAAATAAACATAACTGGTAAACAAACAAACAAACAAACAAAAAAAGGCAGGAAGCCAGCTAGGATCCTTCCCTCCTAAGCATCGGCTGAGTCCAGAAGCGGAATGTCATGGACCACATCAGTGGTCAGAGTGAGGTGTGCTGTCCTCGGCTGTCTCCAAAGCCGTGCCCTGGGCAGCCGGGGTGGCGAGAAGGGCTTCACTCACCCTTTTAGCAAATGCCTGTCTGATCCCCCTTTCTTTCCGCTCTGCAGAAACATCTTTAGAGAAGCACAGTGCTAACCTTAGGAGTTACTGACATGTTTCATGGCTCTCTGTCTCCCCAGATGGGAGAGCTAGCTGTTCTGTCTTCAGTCTCCTCATGGCTGCCTTTCTTCTCCACTGTCAGAAAGCATGCCTGTGTGATGGTCTTCGAATCCTTAGTCTCAGAAAAGAAGGAAAAATGAGCAGAGTACTGCATTTATCTCTCCCAACACTACAGCTCTCATCCCCAACAGCCTGTCCTGTGTGTCACCACCATAGCCATTTAGGGCAGGGCTCTGTCTAGCTGGTGAGTGGGCTGACTGATCGCAGCTGCAACCCTCCTTTCTTCCCAGTTGTCTTCTTCATCATTGGCTACCTTGGAGCTGTGCCTTTACTTTTGATAGCACTTAAAAAAATACCGCTCGTACTGTTGGGATGTTTGAAGATGCTCAGACTCTGGCCTCGTGTCTACAAAAAACTGTGAATGCAACAACATATCTGCAGTGAAATGTTCAGAGCAGAAAAGTTCAAGAGACAATTTAGCTAAAAAAACAAAGTTGACCTTCCATCCATCCATCTGTCCGTCCGTCCGTCCCTGCAACTACTCATCTGCCCCTACAGTGTTTCAATAGCTATATATTCATCATCCCCTCAATATAATCAAGTACTATTGATTCAGTAATCATTTCCTGAGTGCATACTATTGCCCGGAACTACTCCAGGCATTGAAGATTAAACAGTAGAAAAGCTATCTCTGAACTGGCTCATCAGGCTCTCTCTCCAGTTAGGACTTCCTTCCCAGGGACTAGAGGTGAGTGTCTAACCGGTTCTGAATACCCCAGAAATAGTTTATATTCTCTAAGTTCATAACTGAACTCATCATGGTTGCCTTCTGGTGAAATCATGATGTTACTATCTCAAAAAACCTCCAGTGGCTTTATATAACTTACTAAAAATATAGCCCAAGTTCTTATGCCTACTATCCATGGTCTTCGACAATGACTCCCCAGGCATGCTATTCTGCTGTTATTGTAGTCCACCAAAATTGCATGTATTCTTTGCTCCATTGTTGTCACATAATCCATGTTTTCTGAAGCTTTGCTTCTGTTGCACCTATTGACCAAAATGGTGTACATGATGTGTGTGTGAGTGAGAGAAAGCGAGAGAAAGAAAGATAAGTAAAGTAAGCAATTCTGCTCAGCATCCACTCGGTATGTATGTGCCCCAAGCATTTAGTGAGTCTCGGAGAGAAGTTCCAAATCTCTATTTGTCTTATCTTTCCATAGTACTCTATATCTCTCATAGCGTGAGCACAGTGCTGGCCCAAGACCGAGTCTAACAGCACGCCTCCTTCATATAACAGGGCCCGCAGACATAAGGCATCCACTTCATTTGGCGCCCAGTGGAGGAATCAGTGGTGTGCTCCAGTCCTAAAGGAAAACCTGGCTGTGCTGCTTTCATTACATTGTTTCTATTCTAATCTCTCCTGTGAGTGTGACCATATGTTCTGTACTCTGTGGATGAGTTTTTAAACAGTGTGTGTGCAATTTTGAGCATGCGTAATCTTTGCCTTCTCTGATTTTAGAACCCCATGTCTGGTAAGGGACAACTTCGGGGCGCTGTGACAAGTTCTGTCACCCCTATAAGCTTATATAACGTCCTCATGTATGAGATCTATTTCAATCATTTCCTGATCACTGAGTCTCAGTCTTCTCCAGGGTTGGGACTTGAAAGCCAGTGACTGGGTGAGGAATGGCAAATACTTAAAAAGGTGATGGGTTAGAAAGAGGTGGTTTGGGGACTTAGAAGACAGACATGGCCTTTATCCCTTTCCTGCTCTGAAGGAAACTTTTGCAGCCTTAAATAGAACAGAATCTGAATGACATTTTTACATATAACGCAGGCTCCGAAGACAGGAAACTCCACACGTCTGGGGTTGGGAAGAGGAGGGCAGGAAAGAGAAAGGTGAGAAGCTTAGGAAAATGGTACAGGTCCCCTATACCTCGAATAGAACATCTTTAATTTGAATCTACTGTCTAAAGACTGAATCAGGCAAAGAAAAATAAAAGCCACATCGGTTTTTGTATGGATTCAGAAAGTTTTTCCAGTATGCAATTTACAAGACGTCTGCTATTTTCTATCATTCAGCTAATTTTCATAATCAAAGCATTAACATTCTTACATTAGTATTTCCGGAGCACCTTGAAGTTTATTGATTTCCTGTGAGACTGGATGATTCAATTCCCTCTTGAGTCTAGTGAAGAGTTCATCGAAGCCACACACCACGATGCCCGCAGCTGAAAGCCATAATATTAGGTCTTTTTGTTTGTTTGTTAGTTATCTTTGCTAAGTAACTTCGTAAAAATATAATTTCCATAAAAAGCCCGATTAAAGGATCCTTTGGCTTATCACCGTTTGTAATAATTCTAGTTGAACTTGTTTCCTTGAATTCTTTGAGTTCATTTTAAAGAGTTCAGAACTTTGACGACGAGAACCATGCCTGTCTTGTTCCCGACTGTATCCCCAGTGTCTGGCATAATACTCTCCACAGAGCCGGGATCCAATAGCAAGTTGTTGAATTAATGGGTAAATGGACCAGAACAACTCAAGTCAGCCAGCTTGATTTCAATCAAGAGGTTTTCATGGAGAGTCAGGATGAAGAGACTTTGCCGCTCTATGGACCAAAGGGCTGGGAACATTATGTAGGTGGCTTGGCAGGAAACAGAAAAAACTATTGAAAATCAGCCCAAACTATAATATTTGTTAATACGTTGCAAATAACTCTGGTACAAATGTACAGTTATCCTAAGTGTATGTCATCTGTTTCCAGTGACCTCCCATGCTTGAATAATGTATCTTCTTGTACCATAAACGGTGAGACAGTTGAAGATTTACCATAGAGAAGAGATGCTGGGATTAGTAGAAGACTCAGGAGACAAACAACCCCAAGGCTGAAGTTTAAAGGGAAAAAGCCTCTTTAATTTCTTGGCTGGTGAGAATGACCAGTCACAAAGACTGGAGAAGGTGCTTTGGAAGTTCATTTAGATTTATTGTTTTCCTTTGGGAAACCCACATTTTATCATTGTGGATAGTGACACCGAATGTCAGACAGTGGTTCTGAAGGGTTATGTGTACGCTGTGTGAGTGTGTTACAAATGACGCGTCGTCATAAGGAAAACAACACACACCTAAAAGCATACAATGAAACATCTGCTATAGAGATGGGTCTTGAGAAGCAAAGGATTTATAGCTTGTTGAGAATCCATCTTATGTCCCCTAGAGAAGCCCAATAAAAGGAAAAAAAGGAGAAAAAAGTACATGACTTGGTAAAGACCCCTTGTAAACACGTCAATCAGACCTCCTGGTTACTAGCAGAGAATCATGTGAGTGTTTCTGTGGAATCCCTCTAGCAGGCTGTATCCACTCTAAGTATTTCTCAGCAAGCCAGTGGGGAATTTCTGGACAGGTAGTGTACGGCCCCTTGGAAAGTGTTAGGTCAGCCCTATAATTATCCACGTCTCAGAAGTGCATGCACCACTTGGAAATCTCACGCTTCACATCTGGACATGGCCACACTCTCACGTGTTATGGAAGGACCCGGGGACTTGACTGCTGGTCTCAGAAGCTTCCGGGTGTTGCCTTTGTCTTCACCTGCATTCTATGAATGATCAGCAAAGTCTGATAACTGGTAAGATCTCTGTGCCTCTGAGTCTGAGTTGACAACCCGGCTCTTGGTGTCATCTCAGGTCTGGAAATGAATTTAAATGAATAAGGGGCATTTCTCCAGACAACAGATGGATTTGGTAGAAAGTAACTTTAATGTCACCTCCACAACGATATGGTGAAGGTGCTTATTTCAAAGTGCATTGGGCTGCCAGTAATTCCATTTTATTCGTAATGTCTAAGTTTTCTCTTGTGCTAAAAGAAATGCTGTTCTCAGAGGAACTGCCTTACACGGTTCAGAATACTTTGACTACTCTAGACAAACAGGCGGCAGGTACTAAGAGGATTTTAAATGGATTACTCTATTTACATTGAATGCAATTTATTTTCCAAAAATAATTTCCTATCTGTGAGTAACAACTAAGAGCTAACCAGGATGCAGAGCATAATCTAACACAGAAAGGTTTATGTTTTAGAAGGGAGGTTGGGCTGTTCTCAGGAAAAGCGATGGATGTAAATAATAAAAAAAAAAGAATTATTTTTAAATTTTTTCTTCAAGGCTTTCTGAATAGTTTATTATCTGGAAACTTAAATGAGTGAGGTAATGAAAATAACGTATTACCTTGAGAAGTGGAATTCTTTGGAACTAAGAAGAATTTCTTTGGTGGAAAAGAAACATAAAAGAAAAAAAAAAAGAGCATTCCTTCCAAGTAACCTACATCAAATGCTGTTAGAAGAGAAATGTTTAATTAACCGGCTGCAAAGCAAGTTCAGAGACCCTTACTACGTGTCCTCTGCCCCACCCCCACCCCAATTGCCAAAGCTGAACTGGCCTCGGGCAGGACATCTGGTTCTTCCTTGAAGGTCATGCATCAGAACCTCCGCCAGGGCTGAGGGGACAGAAAGTAGTGGAAGTGGCCTTGCAGGGCCTGGCACGGAGGTTCTGTGGGCTTCTTGGAACTAAAGAAAAGAGAGGGACATTATCAAGACTCTTCTCAGAGGTGAATTTTCAGTGAGATAGGCACAAACAGTTGTCAGATGTCCCCATTTTCCAAGAAGCAGACATTCAGCTGATGTCAGGAGAAAGAAATGTCCTTACAAGTATATTTTCGCCTTTATAACTAATCTTGTCATCGAATTGGTGAACCTGAGAAACTACATGTTCCTGAAAACTTTTGAAGAGTTCCACTCCTTGTCGATGTGTGATGCATTTTTTTTTGCAGTTTTACTTTGTTGCATGCTGAGACTATGAGAGATATGTATATACATTTTCTATTTTCCTTAATAATCATTTTCCTCTCTCCTAATTATTTTATGCTAATCTATCTTTCCGGAGTTACATTACAAAAATATAGAACTTTCTTATAAAGTGTTAAATATGCCTTCCAAGAATAGGTAGCCCTCCAAGATAATGACCCTATTTCATCTATGCAACTTGCTACCTTTCATATAAAAAAAATGGTTACTAGGTTGGCTTTAGAATGTTTACAATATTGATGTGAATGAAATCAGCTTTTGGTTTGCTGGTTACCGTTATTAAGACTCGGACACAGATTTTTTGTCAAAAGTTTTAAGACTGCTAAAAAGTACAGCTAAAAACACAAGGGCCAATTAAAAGAAAAATGACAAGAGTAGAAATTTAAATTCCAACACTGAAAGAAGGAACAAGAGTTATGATGCATTAGTATTTTGTGCTAATTCACGTATCACTCTTCTGGTCTGTGTATACTGCGATAGGTAGAAAATCAAGGTGCAAACGAAACCAATATGGCTTCAGCAAATGAGTCTTATGAGGACGGACCATGAAATACCAGGTAGGACTGACTGAGCCATCAGAGTTTGAAACTCTAAACAATATCCCAAGGCAGGTTTCTTCCAGCCAAGAAATGTGTTTCCCTGAAAAAAAAAAAAGGAAGGAAATGGCTTATTCAGAAACAACTACTCTTTAACATGGGGAGGGGTGTAGTGTGAAGAAAGTAAGGGAAAGGAAAGAAAAATAAAGCCACCTGTTAGGAAATACCAGGCCAGCAATGAGTCAGAACTGGAAATGACTTATTTGGACAGAGGGTTGGCGATGGACTGCCCCAGAGCAGGTGCCATAATTCTGTCACTTGGCAGTGTGCAGCAGGTGGGAGGTAGGTCTCTAATGGGCTCTTCCTTACAGCCATTTGCAATTACTAAAACAGAAGATAGAGCGTCAGTCACTTCCTTGGCCCCAAAGCGAACAGGTAAGTGGATTCTGAGGTTATGTTATGACAATCTGAACATTTAGATGATCATCTTCCTCCCTTCACGTGGCAGACCCATCTGAGTGTTCTGGGACTTTAAAGTTCTCTGGCTTAACTGGATGAATGACCAAAAGGGATGATGCCAAAGAGAATTGGATCCAGGGTCCAATTCACATTTCCATTTGGTTCTCAGGGAGGAGCTGACTGACAGGCCTGGAAAACACCGACAGCAAGGACCCTCTTGCCAACTTGGAACAGCCCGTGAGGTTCTCCTGAAGGAAGGAGACAGAGCACCCAACAGCAACATCGCCTGAAGTCAGGAGAGCCGACTGCGAGGACCTCGCAGGAGAAGTCAAGCTGCTGGTGACGTCTGGCCACCCTCTTCACAAACAGAGGTCTTGACTTCTCTACGAATCTCATTCCTCTGATGAGAATGTCTTCCTTTCACAACGTCTTGGCACCACCATAAAGACACACATGACACTTGGCCTTGCGAGGTTGTTAATTGTGAGCATGGATGAACAGAAGGAGGTGGCCTTTGGGATAAGACCTGGGCTTTGATTTTGGCTTCAACACCAACACCCCGTGGCCACAGGCAGGCTGAGGACTCTTTCCATCTCAGCTCCACTATCAGTAAAAACAGGAGAGCACTGTAATGGCCAGGTTTGCTGTGCTAATTAAGTGAAGGGTTTTCTTTTTTCAAAAGAACAAAAAGTGCCCGGAACATAACTGATACTCAACAATGTAATAGGCAAAAAAAAATTCCTTCCCATTCCATTTAAGACATGGCTCATTCACTCTTGGTGGGAGTGTCACAATGGAAAACAGTATGGAGGTTCCTTGCGAAATTAAAAATAGAACTATGATATGATCAAGCTATAGATGAGCGGAGAAAAGAGCTGTAGTACATTACCACAATGGAATACTACTCGACTGTAAAAAAAAAAAAAGAAGGAGATTTTAACTTTTGTAACAGCATGGATGGACCTGGAGAGCATCACGCTAAGTGAAAGAAGCCAGTCAGAGACCAACAAGTAGATATGATCTCACTGATATCTGGACTCTAATGAACAAAATAAGCCAACAAACAAAATAGAAACAGTCTCATAGATACAGAGAACAGACTGACAGCTGTCTGAGGGGAAGGGGCTATTGAAAGAAAAGGGTGAGGGGATTAAGAAAAACGAACCTCACAGATGCAGACAGCTGTGTGGTGATTAGCAGAGGGAGACAAGGGTGGTGGGAGGTAGAAGAAAAATGGTGACAGGAGGAGGCTTGACGTGGGGTGGTGAACACACACTACAATATACAGGTGATGTGTTGTAGAACTTTGCACTTGAAATCTATATGATTCTATTAATCAATGTCACCCCAATAAACTCAATAAGAATATAAAAGAGAGAGATACATGTTATAATATATCAGTTTGAGACGCCATGATTTGAAGTATAACTTCTTTTTTATTTTTTCTCTTTTTTGGTGCCTATGGTGATAATGCTAACTCCTTAGAAAAAGTATTCCCTTCTAGAAGCATTGCTTCAATCCTAGAAGAATTATGAATTATTCAAGACAATATTTCTTAAAAGTCGCCCTTCAGGATTACCTTTTAAATTCTGTTGTTAATGGTGATTAATTCACTCACGTCTCAGCTTCTCCTCTCTTCTCAGAGCATGATTAGCGCTGGCACGGTGACAGAACATCAGCTATGCTAATCTTCCGCATGCAAGAGGATGGGGGATGACTTCAGGTAGAGATTTCTGCACCCTTGTAACCCTTGATCCATTGCTCTTAATTGGATGGCATGTGGCTTCTGAACCACCTACAGATCCAGTAGTCACCTTGGAAGTCTTGCTTTACCCCACCCCTTAGTGAAAATATTTTTTTGTTGCAGGAAAAAAATAAAATAAGGAGCCACACTCAGAAAATTTATTCATTTGTGTAACAAAGACTGGAAGAACTGCATACACTTAGATGGCTTTAGTTTTCATTAACCTCTAAGGTTTCAAACTAAGAGGGAGCCTGCCTGTGTCTGAAAATTGTATTCCACAACAAAATTATCGATCTAGATAGCAATCACGTTTTGAAATTGGATTTTGCTTTTGAGCGTCATTTTCGTGACGCTAATAGTGTCCCCAGTAATCATAGAGCGCCAGAGGCTGTGTTTGCTTAGCCGTCCTCGAAGGAGTTGGGAAGTTAAGAAGACAGAAGTCCTATAGAATGACCCTGCAGTGACTGACAGGTCTGCTTCAGGAGGGTGGCTTATAAACGTAAGCCCACTAAATCTCTCCCAACATATACACTCTAAATATAATGCACTTCGCCCAGGGCTGGCGGCATAACGGGCAGGGTCCAGGGCAAAAATGAAAATGTGAAGCTCTTCGTTCCAAAATGATAAAAAAAAATTTCAAAAAATGCAGAAGCAGAGCCCTGCGCCCACTGTGGGACCCTCCTACATGCAGGGCACAGGTTCCGTTCCAGCAGACAGAGGACGCTGGCCCTGTCTTGACCTGCGATGCGATTGTGTGCTATTAAATGAACACAGGTGACCTTTTGAAAGCAAAAACAAAATACACCGGCAACGTCAGAAATGCAACGAATCACCAAGAACTATGTCCTTTTGTATTTTGTTCTTCAACGTTACCTCATGCCTGATTCGCCGACGGAGAGGTAGTTTAGGAAGATCATTTGCTCCAACACCTGCTAAACCAAAGTTGGCGTGACAGTTCTCGCGGCTCAGATCAAGTTAAGCTGTCACCATCCAAACTCTCAGGGTGCGTTTTCCTGTCTGGGGTCACAACTCACTGGCGCTTCTATTTTTCCATTCCTTCTACAACACGTGTAGTCATCTAGCTAGCATTCAGTCATCTAGTTCACATATTTTTGGGAACACAGAAATTGATATATAATTCCAATTGACGTTAATAAATTATTACCTTCTACTTATTTTCTGTCTTCTGTGCCTAGACTATGTTTTATTTTTCACTTTTTATTCTGAGAATTTTTAAGCATGCCAAAAGTAGAAATTATAGCCCACATGGACCCATCATGAAGCCTCAACAACCATTATTTTGCCTTTTTTTGTTTTATTTACTCCCACTGTTTCTCCACAACCCCCTTCCTTTTGTTATTTTTATTTCTTTTGGCTGCAACATTTTCAATCAACATCCAAAAATCAAGTCATTCACCCATAAATACTTCAGTATATATTCAGCCTTTTTTCTTATAACACACAACTCATTCTTGCTCCTACTAAAATTAGTAAAATCAATTCCTTATCCACTAATACTAGCCCATACTCAAGTTTCCCCTGCTATGTAACAACCTATTTTTACAGTTTGCCGGCTTATATCGGGATCCACAAATGTTCCGCACCTGATATTTGATCGTCGTTACATCTCATCTGCCTTGAAAGTGGAAACAATGTTCTATCCTTATCTTTTCTTTTACATTTTCTTTTCTTCCACTAACTTGTCGAAAGAACCACAAAAATTATCCCATTAAGTCATTGACATTTTGAAATTAACTGATTGCTTCCTGAGACAGCTTGGTCCTCTGTCTCCCGTATATTTCCTGTAAACTGGATTTTAAAACCAAAGGTTTGGTTATCTTTGAGTTATGTGTCCTTCCACGTGTGCTCCTGCAACAGTTCTCTGTCCACTATGTCACCTAACCTCAGGGGCAATGCGAAGTCGGGGCGGCGTGCTTCTGTGAGACTAAGCTGAGTGAGTGGGGTGCGGGTGGCGTCAGCTCGAGCTCGACACCCTAAGATCCCTGTCCCAAAGTCACTCACGCTCTAGCACTTGTTGATGTCCTAAATCAACGATCTCCCTAGGTGTTGTGAGATGATGCTTCTCATTTCCCATCATTCTACCTGGGGAGAAGATTCCGGTCATTTACTAAGGCCTGTTGGTTAGCCTGAAAGGCAGTCCCTACCTGCAGGGCAGGATAAATGACCGTTTCCTCCCAACTATCAATTTTTTAAGATAGGAGTAGGTGCCCTAGCAACCTCCCATAATGCTGGTACATTTTATTCTGTTTCTCTGATCCTTTTTTTCCTCCCATTTCCTTTGGTTCTTTTATGAGCATTATGTATATAAACGATTCTATATACATACTCTGTTTGGGTCTGCTGCAAGCATTATTCTTTTTGATGTTCAATTTGTATCACCTTCTGTCTGCAGGAGCCTCTCTAAGCAGCCTCTGGTGTCCCTCTGAAGCGACATCATTAGCCCCTGTATTGTGTGTCGAGGTCACACGCTGGGTTTTCGCGATGTTCATGGCTGCATCATAGCCAATCAATCCTTCTCGGCCTTTCAGTGGACACAGGTGGAAAGTGAAGGGAAAAAAAAGTGTTCACGCTGATATTATGCTACCTGGCCCTTTTAAAGTTTTCTTTACTTACACCTAGAAATTCACTTTAAATCTTTCAGATTTCTCCCAAAAGTTCTAATTGTTGAGCAGGGAAGGCCATTTCTGTTCTGACTCCTGATTTATCCCTTACTTCAGACTGAACTTGGGTAACTGTTTTTGTTGTTGTTGTTGTTTTTTCTGTGACAGAGACAGAGAGAGACAGAGAAAGGGACAGATAGGGACAGACATACAGGAGGGAGAGAGATGAGAAGCATCAATTCTTCGTTGTGGCACCTTAGTTGTTCATTGATTGCTCTCTCATATGTGCCTTGACTGAGGGGCTACAGCAGAGTGAGTGACCCCTTGCTGAAGCCAGCGACCTTGGGCTTAAGCTGGTGAGCTTTGCTCAAACCAGATGAGCCTGTGCTCTAGCTGGCGACCTCGGGGTTTCAAACCTGGGTCCAACACTCTATCCACTGCCCCACCACCTGGTCAGGCTGAACTTAGATAACTGTTTGTCATATAAACTTCAGATTGCCAAGCTCCTAAATTCTGCCCAGAGAATTCTGAGGTCTTCATCTCCCCGGCAATGTCCTAAGTGAACATCATGGAGAAGCTGTTTAGCCTCCTTCATATATTACTTCTAATGCTTCTCAACCTATTTTCTCCTTTTTTTAAAAAAATAAACCAATTTTTTCTGATTTAAAAAAAATTTCAGTGTCATAAGGACATGGACTTATGTGGCAATGAATCGTCAATGTTTCCTCATCTAATTAACTCTCATAGTTCATCAACGTAATTGACTTGAATTGCTGCTACCACACCTGAACTGGAGTGATTCCATCTCCATACCAACCGGGGTGTGGAGGGATGTCTCCACTACTGTTCAGAGTTTTAACAGTGATTGCTATAGAACAGGGATAAATTCTGTCTGAGGGTTTCCGAGAGAGAGTACTTCACATAAACCAACACAGCAGCGCGGGAATCAAGACCCTGTTCCCGGTGATAGGGGGAGCCTTGGACTTAGTCTCAGCAAAGCTACCCAAGAAAGACTCAGAGGGTCCTGCCCCTGTCTAACTCAATTACACCAGCCTCTTTCTCTGATGGGTAATCAGCTTTTAAACTCAGGTGCAAATAGAAATGAATGAAGGACGAGGTCCAAATCACAGCAGAGTAATAATGCACCTTTACTCGTAATGGATTCTGTTATCTAGAAAATAAATGCATTCTGACCCTTCAAGATTGATATATATATATAACCACGTAGAAACAATGATCACCATTAGTCAGGAAACTCCACATTTATCTCAGTAGCCAAAAGAGAAATTGGTCCATGTGAATCAAGGCTGGACAACGGCGAGTGCAGTGGAATGCTTTGCCGAGAACAGAACAGGAGGGAGCTTATCCCATGCCAGGCCCTCCAACTGTTTTCCACGGTACAAGGAAAAAAAAAAAAAAAAAAAAAAAAGAACGCCAGGAAAGCAAAGCACTGCTCAAAACAATGTGGTATTTAAACTCTTCAAATTGGGAGGAAAATCCTGGCAGCGAGTTTGATCCTAGGAAATGTAATGTATCTAAAGGCACAATTCATTATGCTATGATCACATCTGGAATTGGGCTGCCGTGAAAAACCAACCCCTGTTGGCTGATTTAATCACAAAGCAGCCTGCCGCAACTTCAAAGAGCTACTCTTCAAAACCGAGATGGACACTGAGAGCTCATTTTTGTTCCCCCTTCTCATTTTCTAGAGTTCCCAGATGAAGATGCCTGGTGTAGTAATGGGAGACCTCGTCCTGTCTACCTTGCACACGGGGGTGCACCCTACTGACCAGGCTCCCAGCCGGCTGAATGGTGGTTCCGTTTTCATGGAAGAGATAGGAACAGGACCAAACACTGCCTGTCCCAATAAAGCTGGCTCTTCTGTCATCATAACTTCGGGCAGAAATGTTTCATCTCCGTCCTTTCCATCCTCTGTAATCTGCGGAGGGGAAAAATAAACGGTTCTAGGGAAATACCTTCAACATTGCCCTTCAGGGAAAAAATAAAAAAGTACTCTCAAATAGGTTTTCTGTGTGCAGAACAAATTACTATCCATGCAGAGAATGGTCTTTGTTATGAGCCTCGATCACGTGCTGCTTCCCTTTAGTTAAAAAAAAAAGGAGGTTGAAGTTAAAAAGGGTGAAAGGAGATAAAATCTGGGTCAAAGACACATATTCTAAAGGATACCTTCTAGGCTTTGGCAGGCTCACCAAGTCAGACGAGTCATTTCATATTTCCTCATGTGCCCTGTAAAGCCAGTAGCCATGCGTCCATCACAGCTGCCCGGGTTGTGCAGGTTCCCATCGAATTCGGATAGATCATAATGAGACAACGGAGTCAAGAAATATGGGCCATTTTCTTAATTTCTAGCCTCGCACTTGGCAAGCAAGTAACAACAAACACACGGGCACCAAAACCCATTCACACATCCTCCGGTACCACAACCAGGAGAATCTTTCCTGAGTTTCCTTAGCATCAAAGGCCCCACTAGCCTCGCTCAGTCCCCTCTGCACACCTCCTTCTCGGCTTCCTGCCTCTCTCTGCAACCACGTGGCCTCTCTTCCTGCAACAATGTGGTCTCTTCCAAAATGACCTCCTAGCTCCTCCTTTTAGCATAACCGAGCCCCTTCCCAAGCAGAAAGCTAATTAACTATATCACCTGGGTGACGTCCATTCACGTGGGCAGCGCCATCTTTAACAATAAAAGTGAGCAAACCCTAAAAATACAAATTTCACAAACTTATTTGCCTAACATACCCCCACTGTGGCCACCACGATTGTTATTACAGCAGCGACAGGTCAGTGTGTCAGGAGCTGGGGACGCTGTGCTGCTCATCAGAACAACGGGTGGGCAGACCCAGATCTATTGCTCCCATGCACACACCGGACCTCTCCGGCCAGGATCTTCTCCTGTGACTAAACGGGAAGAACCCCGGCCAAGCAGTCAAGTGTTGGGATTAAATGCTGTAATACGGATAATAATCCAAGGCACGCACCCAAGAGGAGGGATTGCTTGGCGTATTTTCATAGTAAAACGAGAAAAGGAAAACAAATTAGAGAAATACCTGAGTTTCAGCCTGTGACTACCGCTGCGCTATACTAATATAGTTTTGATAGCTTCGTTCCAATTTACGAAGGAATCCAATTTAGCAACTACAGAGCACAGGAGGTCCGTGAAGCTTGTCTGTGTACCTGTTCTATTTGTACTCCGGCTCTGGGTGATGTAAGGGACCGTGACTGCTTCTCGTCATTCAAACTCAATATGAGTTGTGGCAACAAATTCCCAGGAGCCTAGAGTAAATACCTAACCACACTTTCAAATTCACCTTTGTCTCCTCATTGACATATCTAGCAGAACCCAGAAGTCCCCACTTACACCTCACCTGTCAGCCCCCAAAACCTTTTATCTATTCAAAAGCCTTTCCTGACTGGTGCCTGGAATCCTGAGCCCCACTGAGGGTCTGTAGGAAGGGTTTCCCTTGTCCCCTCCCTTTTAGTATCAGTCTGCCCACTGCCTCTTCCTTTTGGGAAGCATCTTTCTCCTGCTTTACATAATTCTGTGCACCTTCTAATCAAGTGAGACTGTCTGGTTTCCACCAGCTACCCCGTCTCTGAGACACATGATTAGTCCAGGGAGAGGCCTGTGATCCCAGTGGGCCCATGGGAGCCTTCTGGGTGGAGAGAAGCTAGGGGGCACGTGCTTTGGGTTCCAGGGAGGTGTGCGCCCGGAACCAGCTTGCCATATAAAAGCAGCCTGAAGCCAAGAAACAACAGAGTTGAGAGAGACAGAGAGAGCGAAATGTGGTCCTGATGGTGCCTGGTGAATCCTTGATCCACCTCTGCCTGAAGCTAGTCCAGTCCAAAGACTTCTCAGGTATGGGGGCTCCTAAATTACTTTTTTTTTTCTTTCTATAAGCGAGTTTGAGTGTAATTCTGCCTATAATCACTGGGAATACTAATAAAGGAGCTGACACAACAGCGGCATTCCACAATGATCTCTGCAGCACCCTCCTCATTCATCTCACGTTAACGCCCATGTTCGGAAAGAGAACAAAATCCTAACGCATATTCACTAAGTCTCTCACGTGACCTTTTTTTACCTCGCAGTGACTCACTTTGTAAAAATGTCCCAGCGTACCGCACGTAACCCATATCTCTATGAAACATCACCGAGTTCAATGCACTGACTGCTTTTTTTGTGTGTCTTTTCTTCTTAGCTTGCTGTTAAGGTCATTTACATTTATGTTTCTACCCTTCCCACGTGCCTTGATTCAATCTGCAAAATTAATGAGAATGTTCTTTCCTATCACGCAAATCATTCAATGTGATTACCGCTCTTGAGTGGGAAAGGACTCAGCCCGGTACCTGCTATGCGAATGACTGGCCTCTGCTTAAGCTCCATCTGGGTGTCCCCCCCATTCTGGGACTGCACTGGCCAGTCACAGGTGGGGGGAGGCACTGCGCAAGATCAACTTTATCTCCCAGTGGGCAGGGTGGGTCGTCCAGCAATTAATTGTTCTCAAGGAAATCTCTTTAAAGCCACCGTAGATTTCACGTTGTCTCCAGACCGATTAGGAAAGGGGCAGAACGCTGTAATTAAACTGTCAATCACAAAATAAACACATTTGTGTGTAGATGCCCCTTTGCAGAAGGACTCGGGAGCATCGTGGGGGTAGAGCTGATGTGACCTGGGATCTTGGAAAGATCTGTGGTCTCCAGTCCAGGAACGAACAACAAACAGTGAGGAAGGAGCCTGAAGAGCCATCAGTTTGATGTCAGGGAGAGCGAAAGGGAAGGACGGATGAGGTGTTCGGAGAAAAATGATCCAAACCGAGAAGCAGACGGACGATGAGAGGTAGGGTGGTTCCTGGATGTGCGGACTGACATGTAACATCATCTCAGAGGGACCGAGACTGTGGATCGAATCCACCTTTCAGCTGGAAATAAATAGGATGTTTACAAATAAAAAGCCCAGTGATTCTCTGTGGTAGAACATACCGGGACTCTTTCTCCCCAGCTCCACTTCTATCCTGGGATAGGGTCAGCTAGGACTTGGAATGGAAGCTAAGGTAAACTGGAAAAAAATGTTACAAATATTTATCAGGTGAACTAGCAAAACAAGTACACACACACATATATATAATAGATTATATATATTATAAATCAGTGACTCTAAAAGCCCAACCCAATACTAGTGGAAAGAAACTAAATTAGTGTGGGCTTAGAAACATCTTAATATTACACTGGGGGTTCTTTTTTCTTTTTTCTTTTTCATAGAACATGGGGAAATTTTGCACTTGTGATAAAACCAGGAGAAAGTGGAGGAACTAGGAAGGAGTTTTGTATGATGATAGAAGAAGGGAGATGGTGGTAGGAAAGGTTTCATTTCTTTTTTCTCTTCTTTTTTTATGGTTATTGTATTAATTTTAGAGAGAGAGAGAGGAAGGGAGAGAGGGAGAGAGTGATAGGAACACTGATCTGCTCCTGTATGTGCTCTGACTGGGAATCAAACCAGTAACCTCTGAGCTTTGGAATGATGCTCTAACCAACCGAGCTGTCCAGCCAGGGAATTTTTATTTCTTAGAACCTATAAATATCACTCCCTTGTCCCAGCAGAAGAGTGAGATTAGCTGGCCCAACTGTACGCCATCGGTACGATTCATTCATTTCTTCAGGAAGTATGTGTTGATGGCCAACACTCTGAGAGGCATTGGAGATAAAAATGTTAAGTTTTTTGACTATTTTGAGTACTCTTTGACTATTCTGTGTTGAGTCCAGCGGTGGTCTAACAGTTGGCAACTTTGGTATCTTCCCTGCAGTAGAGCAAATGTAGGGACGAGAGAGTAGCAAGGACTTGTTTACTTCCTCATAGGTAAATAACCTTGTCAATGTTTTTAACACGTATAAATGTTCCCATTTGAACTCCGCTTCCGAGAATAGGAGTGATCTCTTGATTATGATTTTCTTTGAATAAACTAATTTATAGGTACTATGCCCCACAGAAAGAGAAGTCCTTTGAATAGCACTGCACTCTTATCAACATGTCTATAACTATAGATTTTTAAAGATCCTTGCACTTGAAAACTATACAACAGATACATTTGAAGATGAAAAATGATTTTAATAATTTTGGTCCAGTGGAAAAGAATGGCTGTGCTGGGGAAGACCTCTTGAATTTATTCCTTGCATTTTCTTGACCTGCTTTACATCAAAGATGTCTTCCATCTGTGCCGAACAGTATTAATTTGACTGGTGTTGGGGTCTTACAGGAAAAGCCTCCTTTTCTTTTTTATCAAATAGCACTGACTCCATCAGAGTCATGCTTCTCCATTAGTTACAAAGAAATGCGCCCTGGCTGTTTGAAATTAAGACCTGAATGGAAATCCCTTCACATTTTAATGTCCAGACATCTTGTAATTGGAATAAAGCAACACACCAAGGAATTTCAACAAAGGAGAATTCAGTCTTCTATTAAAGATGCTCTTGATTGGGGTCTATTGATGGGTGACCATGGCGTGTGGGGTGTGTAGCTTTCTTCTGTAACGTATTCAATATCATCTCTAATCGATGAATTGATAGCAGAGCTTACATTCTAATACCAATATACTTTGAAATGATGGTACATAATTGAACTAGAGATGAAGATTGCCTTCTTTGAAATGGTAAAAATACTGTGTATGAGGGTCTGCGTTTAGCTGGAAGCCAATGACGAAAATCACAGTGCCTTACTCTCGTAGAGTCCTTTGGTGTCTCTCAAACTCCATAAACATCATTAGAATTTATTCAGTTCAGTCACAGAGAGGCAGAGTGACTTCAGCAATGGGTTTGCTTAAACTGAAATTTCATTGTAGAAGGAAGACTAGAACCCAAACATTCGAATTCTCAGCCTGGGATCTTTGAATTTCAGAACCAATGTGATGCTCCTGTGTTTCCTTTCAGAAATGTTTCTTTATCAATTCATAAAAGATGTGGCTCATCTAAGGACTTGAGCGAGATGTGCCCTTATCAGAGTACACTGTTACCGATCTTTCATTTTTCTGATTTCCTCATCAGGGAGCGAGTTTTTCCAGGGAAGAAACTGAACATGGTTCGTCCTCTGACATCCTGAACCATTAGCCTAGTCTAGCAGAGCATGAGGGGAAGCACTGCATAGTTTTAAATAATGAGCAGCTGGGATGTAGCATAGGCAAATGGTCTTATTTCCAGAAGTTTAGATTGTGTTTCTATACCAAAATATACTGCTCACAAAGATTGGGGAATATTTCAAAATGAATATGAAATGATCAAATATCCCCTAATTTTTGTGAGCAGTACAGATGGTGTGTGGCTAAACCAATTGAAAAGCAGGCATTCAATAATCATATCAAGGAATTTGGCTTATTACATTAATTTTAAAACATGTTTTTAGCGTGTAAAAAGGGCAGACAGCAGGATCCCGTCATCGATCTAAAACATTCCCACAGCCATGGACGTTCTGGCAACATCCAGTGTCAGGGATATCAACCACTCACCATTAATGTCGCAGCTGTGTCAGTTGAGGGTCCTTAACTATGTTACAGGCTCTGTGCTAAGCCCCTTACCGGCATTGTCTTCTTAGTAGTCACAACAATGTTCTGCATTAGGCACGAGTACTACCATGTTTCCTCAAAAATAAGACAGTGTCTTATATTAATTTTTGCTCCTAAAGACGGGCTAGGTCTTATTTTCAGGGGATGTCTTATTTTTCCACGAACAAGAATTCACATTTATTGTTGAACAAAAAAAAATCAACATTTATTAGTCTACTGTAGTCATGTCATCTCAAACATCAGCATAACCAGCCAAACTCTGAATTCCATCAAGAATTCCTTGTGACTCTATTTCCATGTACAACAATCTACCCTGTTTCCCCGAAAAGAAGACAGTGTCTACATTAATTTTTGCTCCTAAAAACGTCCTAGGTCTTATTTTTAGGGGAGGCCTTATATTTCTAAGCTTGAAAAAAAAATTGCACTAGGTCTTATTTTCGGGGGATGTCTTATTTTCAGGGAAACAGGGTATCACCTTCCACAGAGAAAGAAAGTGAGAAGTGGCCACGTTTCCTAAGCCAGCCAAAGTCACGCAGGAAGTCAGAGGGAGAGCTGGGCATTCAAGCCAGACCTTTCAGACTCCACGGTCCTGACCAGTAGTGGCCACCTCCATGGAAAGATGGGAAGAGAGAGAGGGAGGTACTACATGGCTGGTGAAGGAACCAGGGACGTGGGCGGACCTAAGAGGGAAGAAATGATGGCTGCTGGAAGCACCATGGTGACACTGGAGAGGTCAAGAAGGTGAACATGGCACTGGGCTGAACAGGAGAAAAAGAAGATCTGAAGCAAAGCAGCAGGAATAAATCAGAAGACACACAGCCAGCGCTCGGGGACAGCGTGTATCAATGCGGCAAGAGAGCAGGGGTCCAAATGCCCCTCAGTTCTCAGCTTTGGTGCCTAGGGAGGTCGATGACCCCACTAACTGGGAGAGAAGGCGCAGGTCTGAGAGGAGAAATTGTTTTGGGGTGTCTAATCTTGCAGCCTCGCCACATCCCCAGCCACCGAGCTCCAGATATTATTTGACTCTGACTACCTGATCCAATTTGAGTTTTTCTATCACTGATGTACTTGGTGGGTCTTGATTCAATTCAATGATGCTCAATAAACCGACCCCTCCCAGTTTCCCTCTGCCATCTGATATACACTTTTTGGAAGGAAATTTCCAAAGGAGATGTTCTTTTATTATTTCATTTTTGCTTTTTGGTTTCCAAAAGAGTAACTGTCATAGTGGAAGTAAATCTCATCATGAGCAGGTCACAGAAGAGCTATTCGGGGCCGGCAAGTTCTATGTTTCTCATACACTATAGTGACTGATGATACTATTGGCTCCGACCTTAATGTATGTCTAAAGATATGTAAGATCATGAGCATATAAAGTTTGCAATTTTTTTTTAGTACATCCTGATGATGTTATTGGGGAAACATCCGACAGGCAGCATGACCTTTTAGTGTGCAGTGAAAATGGAATTCTCGTAGGAACATAGACTATCCGTGTTTGCTTCCCAATTCTCAGCCTCTCGAGGCTTCTGGCCGCACTGGGACCGTATCTGGGATGGTTTGCTTGGAAATCAATTTGTGAAATTCACGAGAGTATTAAAGCCTGTTGGAAAGCCCTTTTCTTCCTCTCACTTTCTCTCTCTGAAAAAGCTGGGTCTCTGTTTTATATAAAGATGCCCTCTCTACTTCTGAGAAGGAGCCAAGTCATCGCCAAGGACCAGTCTAACATGCATTTTCGGAGGTAGTGGGGAAAATGACGTGGAATTCTTAACTTCTGTATTCAACGTCAACACCCAGAATCCTGCTCAACCTGAGCAAAGTCTTACTCACAGTCTGGTTTCAAAACGGGGATCTATGTCAAGGGAATTTACAGGCATGTTAAGGAGAAGAATACTGGCGAGAAGAGGAGGAAAGATGTGCCTTCTCTGGTACGAGCGCAGACAACATATGCGTGGATGCTTCCCACATCCCATTGCAATGCTGCAGAGAGATTCCAAATGAGCAAGAGAGAGGACATCAAGCATTAACAAGCAGCGAGGAGACTCCATGGTGAATCATTAGTCAAAGAGCAAATGTACTTGTCTATTAAACTAAATGACAAGATGTTTCAACGAAGGGGCACGGTAGACTGGCTTCCTCATTTGAATGTTTTCAAACACCTACTACGAGCTGGTACAGTGATAAGTGATGATCTAACAATGACACTCACGGTTTTGCTTTCAAGATAATGATACAAAACCAAATGGGATGAGCAGGATGGAGAGATTTCAGCAAAGTGCTGTGATGAGCACGAAAAGAGATTGAGATTAACATCAATTAGTTCCAATAACTCAAGACTGATTTTTTGGGTGCAAGTTTACCATAATACTGCATATGACTAAAAAAGAGTCAACCATCTGGCCATTACACCTTCCTTTGGTATTAGGCTACCCCCCCAATTTTATTTTAAAGTCATGGCCCACCGCTAAATACAGAAGCATGCCTAAACCATGGGTGAAGACTATCATGATAAAAGGATTGTATATTAATTTCTGGTTAAACTCGTGTCTTAACAGATGTACAGCAAGCCTCAAATATTCTATTTCTACATTATGGAGAATTATTTGTTCCTCATGTCAGGATAGAAGGTAACTCTTCAATTTCACATTATTTCCAGATTTCATTTAAGCAAAAGGGGAGTCACAGATGAAACTGTGACACCATAATAAATGGTTTCTTGCGGGACCTATTTTATCGGCCATTATGTTCCTGATGATATTGGCCTTTGTGGCCAGGCAGGTATGTGAAGCCAATGTCTAAATGTTGCCTAGATTTCTTATCTGCTCATGAAGAATTGCTCTAGGCCTGTTGTAACAGACAATAAATACCACAGTCAATGTTGTACTGACACAAATCCCCCTGCATTCCTTCTAACCAGGCCTGAAAGTCTAAACCTTTGTGTCCTTCATTGGGCTGCTGTAACAGGAACAACAGAAATGTATTTCTCCTTTTGGGAGGCTGGATGGCCAAGATCAAGATTCAGTGTCTGGTGAGAGCCCACTTCCTGGTTCACAGGTGGCCATTCTCTCTCTGTGCCCTCGCACGAGGGAAAGGGTGAGAGATCTCTCAAGGGCCTCTTTTATAAGGGTGCTAATTCTATTCATGAGGGCTCCTCCCCCATGAGTTAACGACTTTCCAAAGGCCACACCTCTTCCCAGTACACATTGGAAATTAGGTTTCAACGTGTGAACATTTTGTATTGTGTTTGATCTGTTCTTTTTGGTGCTATATGCTCTCTACCATGTCCCCTCCCCCCCCCATTCAATTCTCTGTCGATTCTCTCAATTCTTGGCCTCCACACCACAATAAAGTAATTGATGAGAGCCGAGTCATTCATTTTCCTTTAGTTCTAGGTCTGTAAAGTAGGTTGTGACAGAAAACTAAAAAAGCCCACTTAGCTTCTTTAAAAGTTCCCAGGTGAGCAAGCCCCATTGATTTCCTTCTCTGGAAGTCTCAATGTAATAAAACTTGCAGAAGAAAATTGATCAGGTATTAGAGCATACATTGCCTACTGAGTTCCTGATCCTTCCTCCCTTTGCCCTTATTAATCATGAGATAAAGGGGCTGCCCGGAAACATAATGAAAGCTGTGTCACCAGCCTCACTAATTTCATGATGGAAGAAACCTGCGCGGTGTGTTATAGTGTCACTTTGGGGACCACTATGACCCCCATTTAATATTTACGAGAACTAGGTGATTTGTGTCTATCTCCAGTTGTAACCAAAGAGAGGAAATGAATGGCGGCTTCTTTTCTTCATAACTTTAAGCATTCAGGTGATGGATCTTCTTTCTCCAGAATGATTTAATAATCGCATTTCCTCACTAGTTCAGTTAGCACTTGGCCATTACTTCTAAGTCACCTAATGGTGCTTGTTTCTGACACCCAACCTTTTCAACAACGTCACAATAGTGGCATCCAGTCTGATGGTTTTCTGTTTGTTACACCTTCCTCCCTGTAATACTCTTCCAAAGCTGTAGCTTACTTGAAAGGTCAATGAGGATTGTCCTTTTCAATTTTAGCTTCTGGACTATGAAGGGAGAAGTAGAAATGACATTCCCTGTATTCATCCAGAAGGACTAGGAATCAAATCATGTTCTGCATGGATCACAGGGGTCTCCCATGGTCACTTCCAAGGATCAAGCTCTCTGGAGAGAGCAGTTAACCAAAGCCAACATCTCAACAGGGACTGAATCTTGCTGTCCCTTAGGGAAGCTGGGGTGGATTGGTCTGCAGTGGAGTGACAAGGAGGCAGAACCAGGAGAAGAGATTGAATAACAGAAATCTGCCACTGTGAGTCTTGAGGACATTCTCCTCTCATAACCAGAGGTCATATTGCCTTCCTGAACTTACTAGGTTATCCTTGGGCATTGTGTCCATTTGATTCCTGTTCAGGGTCCTTACGATTCTCGCAAGACTCTGCGGAACCCTCGGAGGAAGGCAGGAGTATAGAGAGAGCTAGGGTGACTTTATGAACACCATGTTGGTATGCTCAGCCTTTGAACTTGTGCCCACAGGCACTTAAAAAAACATATTATTTGTGCAATTTAACATTTATAGCAGCTTGAGCTTTGGGAAGCCTTCTTTTAAGAAAATTCCTGAACGCTACGAACTACATAGTTGGTTTGTGGAAACTGCGGGATACATGGAAGGGGTTACAGCCCCATCCTTTTCTACCAGTAATGCTTTTAAAGATCTTGGAATGCATCAGGATGACTGTGCAGAAATGAAGGTATAGATAAGACATGCAGCAGATGAGATGAGAAAAACAAAACAAAACAAAAAACAAAGAAAGAAACGTACCTGATAGACCAGAGAGAGAACTCCAAAAGCATTCCTGGGAGTTGCAAAAAACTCGCAATAACAGACAGGGAAGAGAACTGACTACTGAAGACCGAATGAGGCAATGAACAGGAGGATAGACCAAAATGCTTCTGTGACACAGAAAGCGGGCGGTGCAGGAACGATGGTTACTATTAGCAGCAGGGACAGATCTAGATTGTTCCTTTTTCATGCATACGATAAGCAGAGTTTGCAACTCCCATTTCAAAGAAAAATGTAATTCCCGTCATTGCAGGGCAAAACAGTCTTTCAGTCTACAAAGAGCTCACACCCCCTTCTTTAAGGATGTCCCAATAAAGCCAAAGTTAATGGCACTGAATGTCAACAACAAAAGCATAGTGGCCCTTCTCTGGGTCTTATTTCCATTTTTATTAAATTTCCTACTTGTCCCAAACCTCTGAATCTCTTTAGGCTTGTCTGTATTCCACTTCCGTCCCCGGTACCGTGGATCAATGCTAATGTGGCTGTCTCGGTAACTATCACACACACTGTTTCTCATCTCCCTTTTGCCTGCTTTCCAGTGTTAATATTCTGAAATATCTGTGCCTAGCAGTTGCATTTCATTGATCAGGTTTACTTTAACATGTCTTTAATTTAAATAAAAACACAAGGAAAAAACCAATGTCCTGGCGGAGAGGAGAGGGAACCAAAGCGCAGGGGTACTGATGTGTCGCGGCGGCCACTTACGAACTCCGGAAAGTTTGAGAAGTAATTTCATCTCTCAACCCCCCAAGTCTCCTTATCTGCTAAACGAAGGTGTTAGAGCTGATAATCGTCCAGGTCCCTCCAGAGCTAACAATCTTATTTTTTGAGATAAAAATCAACATCAGTTGGTGTGATGTGAGTTAGAGCAAAAAAAGAAGAAAAAAAAAGCAGGCTATCCACAGCAGTCTTCACAGAAGAGCAGAATTTCAGACTCAGGAGGGGTCACTGTGCTGTTAGCTTGCCTTGGTTTTGACATTTGAGGAAACTGAGGCCCATGGAGATGCAATGATCTGTGACACTTCCCCCATAGCAAGCGTGGCGATTTACACTATTATATTTAACTATTATATTTATATATTTATAAATAACGCTATGAGCTTCTAGAGACTTTCATGGTTTACGTGACAACAGGATTTGAGGAAGCTCACAGTGGTATCAGCAGGGGGGCTGGAGGCACTGAAAGCAGGGAGGCAGAATACATCTCTGTATCAGTCAGGGTGGCCCAGAGAGACAGATCCATAGGAGACATTTATTTATTTATTTATCTATCTATCTATTTATCTACATTTATTCATACATATCCATGTCCCAATTCAGGCAGGAAGGAGCCAAACCCTCCCTTCCTCTGACTAGAAAGGAGGCCCTGGATGGATTAGACTGATACCCACTCACATTGTGGAGGGTCACCTGTTTCATGAGTTCACATGCTAATCGCACCTGGAAACCTACTCACAGAGGTGCCCAGAAATAACGTTGAATCTGGGCACACTAAGGCCCTGGCAAGTTGACGCATCAGGTGACCCATCCCGGTCTCCCGTAACTGTGCCACAGAAGGGTTATCAATCCGCAAGACGGGTTAGGGAAACGGACGAAATACAAAACAACCAAGTGAGAAAACGGCTCTTCCCCCCCACACCTGTCGGTTAATTAGATGAAGACAGTATGCAAACTGCCTAACCCACGATGCCTTGCAACTATGATCAAATTCCAGAAATAGCATACTTTTTTAAAAAAAGGGGAGTTTTAAGAATCCATGTACTTTTCAAGGAATCATCCGCCACATGCATCTCAAAGGTAAACCACCCTCCGCAGTGGTAGAGACAATGCTTTGTTGATGATGTTTTAAGTGGGGCTGTGCCAGCGTATTTTGGTGAATTCAAAATTCAACTAGTGTGAGATTAATTGTTATCTCAGAAACTGGAACAAGTGTCATCTGCATGAGATCTAGAGTCAAAGGGAAGAGGTTGGTCAGGGTCTCTTCAGTCCTATCTACGAGGAGGTAGGGCACAGTCCTGTATGTCAGGAGTGGGAAACAATCAGTTAGAATGCCCACCCACCTGTTTGCATTCTCTTTGCACCATGAGGCCTTCTGGTCTATAACTGAGTGGATTTGCAGATTGGAAGTGCGTGTTCCAACCACGAGCAGGATGGCTGGTACAACTTCCAAAGTCTAGTAATAAACTGAATGCTAGTAGATGATTGCTTCTGAGTTTATAAATCCATGTTCCAGAATTTGATGGTCTTCTGGAAACCATGGAAATATGTAGATTGTACCAGTTAAACTAAGTTAACTCCTGAACCATTGTCCCTCTCAAAATGCAGCAGCTTAATAGGACACTATTGAACCTTTATTTTAATGACTACCTGAGTCCCAGGCTTGATTTTCTACAGATATTTCCTCTCCCACCAGAATCTACTGGAAACAAGGAGGGCAAAAACAAAGAAGAATGGATACATTTTTAGATAGTAAAAAAGTCCCTGACGAAATGGAACAAAGTAAGGTAAGTTCTGATGAAACAGGAGAGAGTCACGCTCCTGACAAGCCTGGTTTCCATGAGGACCAACATCAGCCTGGAGGACACGGGGAAGCCCTGTGTACTGGGGCGGAGGGCAGCGAGAAAGCCGGACACCACATCACTTCCTGAAGTCAACTCTACTGAGGTTAACAGACGTCTCAGAGGTTCTTTTTTCTTTCACTTGAGACTAAAGTTAACAGGGTTAAAAAAAAATGATCAAAGACTATATAAACCCTGAACACATACATTTTGATTTTGCCAACTGAGCCCAAAAGCAAAAACAAAGGAAACAAACAAAAATGCTATAGCGCGATACTCAAGTGGAAATATGTAGGCAAAGAAAGAAAACCTCAACAAAACAACAACAAAAAAACCCCCAAACTAAAACAAACAAACAACCCCCCACACAACAAAGCACTGATCATAGTGCCAACCCAATCACAGATCAGACGTGACTGCCCAGCACACTCCCAGGGGCTTTGTTTAAGTGTTTAAGTCAGGAAACTACATCTTAGGTTTATTTTGTTTACCAGACAGCATCTAACAGGGCCGAGCATAGAGAGAAGGCACTGAAAAAGGACTTGTTGAACTCATATGCTAATCACTAAATTCAGCAGATTGGGCAACTGCTGAGATTTGCTGTCATAACTGGTCAGGAAGCCAGGCTACGGCCCCCAGGCTGTGGGCCAGGGCTCGGGATCCTCATGGTGCCGAGGGGCGGGGGTGGGTGGGGGCGAAGCACAGCATTACACGTTGGAAAAAGGACAAGCTTTGAAGCAAGGGCCATACATGGATTAAAATGTCCTCCTTTTGTTTAACTGAATCTCACACTCCAGGGTGATTAGCTTGTTTGGTGATCCTCAACACAACAGGAAGAAAGGAAATTGAAATACCTTGCACGTTACATTAACCTTCCTCCTGGTCTGCTGTTGGCTTTCGAGAGGTTATGTTTAGAGCAACTTCTCTTCCACAGATAGTCAACATGTTTATATAGTATGTGTGTATACAGTGTGTCCATAAAGTCATGGTGCACTTTTGACCGGTCACAGGAAAGCAACAAAAGACTATAGAAATGTGAAATCTGCACCAAATAACGGAAAAACCCTCCCAGTTTCTGTAGGATGATGTGGCAGCATGTGTGCATGCGCAGATGATGACATAACACCGTGTATCAGCCCACGGACATGCCAGTCGAGATGTGGACGGTACAGAGGAAAGTTCAGTGTGTTCTGTGGCTCACTAAATTCAAATCTGTGACCAAAGTGCAACGTGAATATCGACGAGTTTATAATGAAGCGCCACTGCATAGGAATAACACTACTCGGTGGGATAAGCAGTTGAAGGAAACTGGCAGTTTGGTGGAGAAACCCCATTCTGGTAGGCCATCAGTCAGTGACGAGTCTGTAGAGGCTATACGGGATAGCTACCTAAGGAGCCCTAAAAAATCTGTGTGTGAGCCCACATCAAACTGCACTGAATAGGTATGAAACTGGAGAGTTTTCCTTTAATTTGGTGCAGATTTCACATTTCTATCGTCTTTTGTTGCTTTCCTGTGACTGGTCCGGTCAAAAGTGCACCATGACTTTACAAACACACTATATCTATCTATAACTATCTATACATATATAGATATTTCTATAGAGATATCTATAAATATCATACAGGCTTTTCTCTTTTATTTTCTTATTCTGAGCATAAAATTGAGACTCAATAGCACTCAGGCCAGTTTAGACCGGAATTTGCTATTTGGAGAATTGAAACTCATAAAATGCATGAATCTCAGGAAAAGAGCTATCCCAGATGCAGAGAGTGTGGGAAAAAAAATAATTGAAGGAACAAGAGAACCTGAGTTAAGGCTTGGTGATGAACGTAAAGAATACAGGGGTGTCTCTCTCAATTAAAATGCCCAAGGTGGGTGTGTAAGAAGGTGGGGATGTATTAACACTGATGTGGGTGATGGGACTCGAGAAGGCAGGTGTTCCCTATTCCAGAGGCGGTAACAAGGACAGGGGAAGTCAAATCTTGTCTGGAGAGGGGAACCTAAGAGCACAGGTGTGTTCATTACAGAGATGGTAACGGAAGTTCAAAAACAGAGCACCACGAGCCATAGTATGGGTAGCACCTGGAGAAATGTTGGCAAAGCAGAACACACTTAAATATTCATTCTGGTTTTCCATGCTCTCTTTGGTGGTGTTCGCTGATGGTCTTTTTGGAGGAAGATGTCATTGTAATTAAATGACTGACACTCAGGAACTTGGGTTTCTTTTCAAATTCAGTCTCAGGCCCTGGAGAATGTATTCACTGTCTATCACTGTGGAATGCTATTCAGAATCCTTACAGGGACCAAGGGGGTCTCCATCACATGTTAGGTTATTATTTAAATACCTTGTAATTATTCAAAACAGAGATGCCAGAAACGTCATTCAAAGCACACGGATGGTAAAGTAGGTGTGGGTCCTAATCCTGGGACATGTTGTATTCTAGGAGAATGACCCACGTCTTAGCGTGCCCAAGGCCAGTTCCTGCCAGCCATCTGTTCCGACAGTTAATGTTTAGGCCCTGGAGTAAAGGACAGCGTGAAGATGTCAACATGGCAAACGCGCCCTGTGCCTTCAACCTTTTTTGGATTCATTTAGCTGTGAAGTCAAATCAAAAAGGATTACAGTTCTCAAGGTGTTGCCAATGTATTTAGAGTGGAGCAATGTTTAGGGAGCCACAGTGTGGCAAATGCCATGATAAAAGAATGGCTGAGTTATGATGGAAACACACAAGAGGAAAAGAGTCAGACCAGCTACTTATGGACACACCTAAACATGCCTTTCAGCGTACACCCAGGGCCCCAGAGTTGGCAATTAAAATGCTTCAAGAGTAAATAAAAATTCTGAAGGCTCCTACCCTTCTCACTCTTCCTGCTAGCACTGGGGTAGCAAGGATATGGCCACTCTGAGACTCACTTCTGCTAGAGAGGCCAGGACACACAGACTCTTAGGTGGTCACTCACCTTAGCTGTCTGTCTTTGAAGTGGCATAATCACTGCGATGTGGCCCCCGGAAAAGCACACCTTCCTTTCCTGACAGGAGGGACGGTTGGTGACGAGGCTAATGTCTGGGCGGTGGGTAAGGAGAGCCACTCTCTGGGACAGAATTCCCATGACCAGACAGGGCCTGTCATCAGAACTGAAGAGGATGAACCTGCACCATGGCTGACGTGGGTGGATGGTAGCCAGGGAAGGGGCTGCCCCTCGCCAACGCCTGAACTGCCTACCCAATGTGTAAGACTCCAGGGAAAAAGGAGAGCAGCCCAGGGGGTTAGGGTGGGGGAAGGGCTGGCTGTACTCTACAAGCAGGACTGACTGCATAATCTGCAAAAGGAAGATGCGGGACCCTTGTTCAAAAATGAGGAATTTCAAGACCATGAAAGCAGAGCATATAAACAAGCATGGGGACCGTCTGGGCTTGGGTCCCGGTGTGACTGCACGGGTCACACATCCATGAAGCCGGCCCTGCCTGCCGACTCCAAAGGGAACTCGAAGAGAGATGAAGCAGTCCTCTCTCAGATCGCCGATTAACACTCCATCTGCAATCCCGAGGAAATTCTCTTCTCAGCCTGGTCTGACCCATCCAGGCTCCGGGAGGGGAGGATGCCCATGAAGGCGGTGGTGCTTACAAACTCCCCACTCAGCCCCAACTTCTCACCAGGGGAGAAGTTCAATGAGCATCGCTTTACTGTATCCTTGTTGGAATTATATGTTGGACCAAACTGGACACGACGCATCAAGATTGTTGGTTCAGAAATTGGATTGACTGTCATAACAGACTGAGAAAGGGCTAAATCATTCCTCATCAGGAAGTTCCAGGGGGTTAGACTCTCTCACCGCCAGCGCCGGATGCAAACGCTTTGACAATCCCGTTGACGAGGCTGCGGAGGCTACAAACGAACGCTACAAGGAAGGCTGTGGTGAGTGTGGTGGCTGTAGCTTGCAGACCTGGATCAGAGAGGACAGCACCTTCTGGAAGGAGCTGAACTAGAAACGAACCACCCCGAGACCTCTGAATCAGAGCAGTGTTGGGAGGAAGCAGGAAGGTGTGGACAAGCGCACTTATTTTGAAAAAATAATTCCCAGGGTGACTTGATGGTCTCCTAGTTAAGATCTACCGCCCTACTTCAAATTCTTTTTCATCCCCCAGATGAGAAAACGGGACACAGATATGTGCAGTGACAAGCTCACGTCCTCGCAGGTAGAGAGCACAGGACTCAAAAGGCCGGTATTCTGTGTTCCTGACCTAGCTCTTCATACAGTGGTAAGAGTTTTCAAACTGCTCTCATATCTGTTAGTTCAGGGGAGAATATGACAAACAGAAGGCAATTCAGATACATATAGAAATGGAAAAGAAATATTCATCACAGTGTCAACTTTGAGTTAAATGTGCAAGTGTAGTAATGAAAGCATAGCACAATTGCTAAGCTCTGAATATACATTTTAACTTGAGTGCCATATGATTTGCGATATTATTGAGGTTTAAGAAAAGTTGGGTCTTGTGACCAGAATACACGTATTCGGTGTTGAGCTGAATACACCAACTAAACAGTTACAATCTTATCCCTCTTATTAACGAGTATTTTATGTGCCCATAATTAAAAAGGAAGGATTGGTATATAATCTCTGATTCTGTTCAAAGAATTATAGCAGTCTCAGATAAGAAACCAAGTTCAGTCGAGATTAATGGGAATTTAAAAAAACAACAAATTTCCAATGTGTGTAGAAGACAAATTTCCAATGTGATCTCACAGTGCACTGTTTGGATATGTAACTCAATAAAATGTGTCTGTGGCAAGTTCCCCAGTGAATTGCTAAAAAAACTGAAGTCCCTCTTAGCTGATAACTTATTTTTATGGCTCTTTATGGGCTGTCTTCCCACACTCACTGAGTCACACAATAAATTACCATTACAGGAGGGCAGGCTGGTCCTGCCACAGTCCTTAGTAACCAAAGGCAGCCTTTGATGGAGTTCTTCACCCAGACACACACAACACCAGAGTGCATGTTCCTTGGAAAGCAAACAGAAAGAAAAATGCTCAGCTACAGTGGCCCAACATCTAAAACGTCAAGTCCAAGTGGAAAGAGCCTGACACATTGCAAGATCTCACTAACAAAACGCACGTCTAAGGAGTCACTTGCATGACCAAGGGGAGCGATGGGGGATCCATGAACCCTCACAGCAACTGGGACATGCTTTTTAAAAAGTAAATGATTTTTTTCTCCAGAAGGCGCCTGCACTCACTTCTTCCCTGCTTGTTTTTCTATAGCAACATCACCATCTGTCATGCCGTGTAACCCATGCATGCATGTATGTGCACATGTGTTTATTTCTTCATGTGTTTGTTTCCTTGTCTCCCCTGTCACCTCACAAGGTGAGGATTTTCCTTTGCTTTGTTCATTGCTGTGTCTGATATGCAGAGACCATGCCGGACACACAGGAAGCACTTGATAAACACTCACTATGCAATGGCTCAAAGAACAAAGGAAAGATTCCCATTGTTTGGCCCTGAAATACATTTTACTTATGATTATGAATGAGCACCTGGAAAATCACAGAATGAGAACAGACTTCTAAAATATCTCCACCCTGGCTGGTTGGCTCGGTGGTAGAATGTCAGCCCAGCATGTGGATGTCCTGGGTTCATTTCCCGGTCAGGGCACACAGGAGAAGCACCCATCTGCTTCTTCAACTCTCCCCTTCTTGCTTCTTTCTCTCTCTCTCTCTTTCTACCTCTCCTGCAGCCATGGCTCTATGGGAGTGAGTTGGCCCTGGGTGCTGAGGCTGGCATCATGGCCTCCACTTCAGGTGCTAGGAAGAGCTCTGTTGCTGTGCAATGGAGCAACGCCTGGGCAGAACATCGCCCGCTAGTGGGTTTGTTGGGTGGATCCCTGTTGGGGCACATGCAGGAGTCTGTCTCTCTGCCTCCCCTCCTCTCACTGAATAAAATAAAGAAATAAAAAAATTGAAATATCTTCAACTTGCTAGATAATATTTTCCAAGGAAGTCCTTCCTGCTTCTTGTATGCAGCAAGAATCACCATTCTGCAGTATAAAAATTAGTTTTCAGCAAGCCATTAGAATCAGAAGACTACTCCCACATCAGTTTCCCTTACACAGGTGGTGGAACCAAACCAAACCAAACCCAACAAAACCCCGGTCCTGACTGTCAAATCCGGGAATGCTTCTTTTTGGTATTCAAGCAGTTCTGTTGAAAGCATATGGCAAACAGACCCAGGGGGAAATTTCTTCACTGCTGTGTTTGCTTTCACAGTTTTAAACACTGCAGTTTTATGCAAGAGAAAATAGACTTTTGGGACAGCAATGACAGGTGAAACAGAAGGTAGAAAATGGTATTTTAGATCCTCATATGTCAATAGTATAAAATAATTCGTATTTCAAATATGTCCTCCACCCAGTTCATACTTCTGATTGTTTTTAAAAGCTACATGAAAAGAAAACACTCTACCTATGCAGAAAAACCCAGATTCCTTAATGAACAGACAATCAAAGTGAATTAACATAGTGCCCATTCAAAAGCTTGGTTTTATTTTATTTATGTATTATTTTTTCTTTTTTTAAGTGAGAGGAGGAGTGATAGAGAGACTCTCACATGTGCCCCCACAGTGCCCATTCAAAAGCTTGGTTTTATTTTATTTATGTATTATTTTTTCTTTTTTTAAGTGAGAGGAGGAGTGATAGAGAGACTCTCACATGTGCCCCCACCAGAATCCAGCCACCAACCCCCATCTGGGGTGATGCTCTGCTCATCTGAGGTCATGATCCCAACCGTGCTATTTTTAGCATCTGGGGCAGAGGCTCCATGGAGTCATCCTCATCACCTGGGGCTGATGCACTTGAACCAATTGAGCCATGCATGTATGTGCACATATGTTTATTTCTCCATGTGTTTGTTTCCTTGTCTCCCCTGTCACCTCACAAGGTGAGGATTTTCCTTTGCTTTGTTCATTGCTGGTCTGATATGCAGAGACCGTGCCGGACACACAGGAAGCACTTGATAAACACTCACTATGCAATGGCTCAAAGAACAAAGGAGAGATTCCCATTGTTTGGCCCTGAAATACATTTTACTTATGATTATGAATGAGCACCTGGAAAGTCACAGAATGAGAACAGACTTCTATAATATCTCCACCCTGGCTGGTTGGCTCGGTGGTAGAATGTCAGCCCAGCATGTGGAAGAGGAAGAGGAGGAAGAGAAGGAAGAGGAGGAGGAAGAGGAGGAGGAAGAGGAGGAGGAAGAGAGAGAGAAATAGGGGAGGAGTAAAGAAGCAGATGGGGGTTTCTCTGTTGGGGACTGAAATATAAACAGGGTATTTTTACAATCTGGATATCTTGGGGACAGAGGTGCTGGGCCCAACCCCCTCCTCACCTGCCTAGTTAACAAAGAGCTACACCTGATTCTCGCTTGTCCCACCCATGTTCTCCAGAAGAGGCTGGAAGCTAGTTTCTTACTGGTATAAAATTAGATTTGAATGGTATAGTGGGGATTGTCTTTGAGTTGTCTTGGAAACAACTGAATTGCTAATGGACCATGTTTTTTCCATGAATAAAGACGGATGCGCTCTGGGGACTGCCATTGCATCGGCTCAGGAACAGTAGAGACTGTTCACAGTGCCATCCTCCCAAACCCACCTATATGTATATATCTTTAAGTCTCTGTCAATCATTTATTTAATTTCATACCTTTTCCCATTCGAGACCCTGGAATAGACTTGTTGTGGCTGGACCGCAACAGTTCTCCTGTGTGCCCTGACCAGGAATTGAACCCAGGACATTCATATGCCAGGCCAACACTCTATCACTGAGCCGACCGGCCAGGGCCTTGGTTTTGTCTTATCTTGTAAGTTATAACTTCATCTGGTAGCTCCCATTCATAGCTAACTAACCTATATACTTTTTCTTCTGTTAAGAACCACTATGGTAAACTTGCATCCAACATAATTGTCACAAATGATTGAATGTTTAGGTTAATAGAATGTTGGGTTATATATCATAGTTCTATTAACTAATTCCCTAAAACTCAGAATAGAGCATCATGTAGTTAACATTACAATTTTCCTGAACATATGTAAGTGAAGAAGGTAATTCAGGATAATGCAGGGCCATCAGTGGTCATTGTATTAGAACTTGCAAAAGTAATAAACAGCACAATATTAGACAACAATGGCCTCCTGTGTTAGTGTCCATTAATAAGCTGGGAGGTACTTCAGAATGGTGCGAAAAAGGAAATAGGTATAAGCCATGTAAAAAGTTCGCTAATACTCAAGATTTACTGTGGAATCAAATATGGCTCATTGATTTTTGTAGGGATCTAAAACTCAAAACAGTGTTTATATTTGGAAATAATATGTTGAAGATTTAAAGTTCCTTCTGGGAACATCAGTCTCTTTAGAGAAGAAATGATTTGCTCAATATGTGTCAGATCCATGGCAACAAAGGAAACCGACAATCTCTTAGTACAGCAAGAATAAAGCTTAAACCTTACCATACTGGAAACATACGTGCTGACCAGGGCATGTTAGCAGGTAACAGCAACTGCTCTACATTTCATTCTGAAATGGCAAATTTGGTTTGCCTTTTAGAAAGCAGCCTAATTTGCTGAAAATTTTTATGTGTTACTTTTTCCTTAACAAGCTAGTCATTGAAATAGGATGATCTTGTTCCTGCTTTTCTCACATGTAGAATAAGAGTAATAAAACATACACAATAAAAGTAGTTTTTAAGGATTTTTTTTCCCCTCAAGAATGTCAAATCGCTCCAAAGGCAAGTGAAGTGAAGGCAAAAATAAATGAATGGGACTACATCCAGACTAAGAAGTTTTTGCTCAGCAAGAGAAACTGACATCAAAATAAACAGACAGCCAACTAAATGGGAAATGATATTTTCAAACAACAGCTCAGATAAGGGCCTAATATCCAAAATATACAAAGAACTCATAAAACTCAACAACAAACAAACAATCCAATAAAAAAATGGGAAGAGGACATGAACAGACACTTCTCCCAGGAAGAAATACAAATGGCCAACAGATATATGAAAAGATGCTCATCTTCATTAGTTATTAGAGAAATGCAAATCAAAACTGCAATGAGATACCACCTCACACCTGTTAGATTAGCTATTAACAAGACAGGTAATAGCAAATGTTGGAGAGGCTGTGGAGAAAAAGGAACCTTCATTCACTGTTGGTGGGAATGTAAAGTAGTACAATCATTATGGAAGAAAGTATGGTGGTTCCTCAAAAAACTGCAAATAGAACTACCTTATGACCCAGCAATCCCTCTACTGGGTATATACCCCCAAAACTCAGAGACATTGATACGTAAAGACACATGCAGCCCCATGTTCATTGCAGCATTGTTCACAGTGGCCTAGACATGGAAACAACCAAAAAGCCCTTCAATAGATGACTGGATAAAGAAGATGTGGCACATATACACTATGGAATTCTACTCAGTCATAAGAAATGATGACATCGGATCATTTACGACAAAATGGTGGGATCTTGATAACATTATACGGAGTGAAATAAGTAAATCAGGAAAAACCAAGAACTGCATTATTCCATACGTAGGTGGGATATAAAAACGAGACTAAGAGACTCAGAGACATGGACAAGAATGTGGTGGTTGGGGGGGGGGAGGGGCAGGGGAAGGGGGAGGGGGAGGGGCACAAAGAAAACTAGATAGAAGGTGACAGAGGACAATCTGACTTTGGGTGATGGGTATGCAACATAATTGATTGACAAGATAACCTGGACATGTTTTCTTTGGACATATGTACCCTGATTTATTGATGTCACCCCAGTAAAATTAATAATAAAAAAGGGAAAAAAAGAATGTCAAATCGTCACAAGCTTTTTTTTTGTCATCTAGCCCTAGAGAAATTCTCAAAAAAAAAAAATATATATATATATAATTTTCATTCATTTGTGCTTTTAAAAGTTGGATCTCACTTATTCTGTTGAAACCATAATTTGTCATCCATCAACACTATGTATTATGCCTACTATGCGTCACAAATTTAGGGAGTTGTGAGAAACAAGAAGAAAGAGAAAGATCTCATTCTCTGTTCTATTCAGGGCGAATGCAGGAGAAGCAGTGGACCTTATGCTAATTAAGTACGCAAAAAAAAAAAAAAAAGCTTGAGTGTGCTTACAGAATTTGAGAGTTGTTTCATTTTCGAATCACTAAGCACACCCTGATTTGTTACTCAGGCATCCCTTATGCTCCTCAAGGTCTTATTCATTTGTGTGAACTGCTTTGAGAATACTGAAAGGAAAGAAAATATCAAGAAAGTGTCTGTCACTATTGATTCCAGTGACTTCAGCCATGGAGAAGAGTAAAATAAAACTATCGCACATTTAGCCCTGGCCGGTTGGCTCAGCGGTAGAGCATCAGCCTAGCGTGCGGAGGACCTGGGTTCGATTCCCGGCCAGGGCACACAGGAGAAGCGCACATTTGCTTTTCCACCCCTCCGCCGCGCTTTCCTCTCTGTCTCTCTCTTCCCCTCCCGCAGCCAAGGCTCCATTGGAGCAAAGATGGCCCGGGCTCTGGGGATGGCTCTGTGGCCTCTGCCTCAGGCGCTAGAGTGGCTCTGGTCGCAATATGGCGACGCCCAGGATGGGCAGAGCATCGCCCCCTGGTGGGCAGAGCCTCGCCCCTGGTGGGTGTGCCGGGTGGATCCCGTTGGGGCTCATGCGGGAGTCTGTCTGACTGTCTCTCCCTGTTTCCAGCTTCAGAAAAATGAAAAAAAAAAAAAACAAAACTATCGCACATTTAATAATATGCTGATTAAAGTAAAAAAAAAAAAAGATTGGAAAATAGTCTAATACAGCACATGTAGTTATATGCTGTTCTCATGCCCTGTGCTACCGATGCCCCACAATCACTCTTCTTGGGTATTTGTTGAGTGTTATTTACATACATAGTTCAGGCAATAAACCCTATTTAAATAGAACAGGACTAGATTACAAAGCCTCCAGTTTCCATTTTCTCCCTATTAATTATGAATCACACTCTGCATATCTCAAAGTTTCATTATTTTACCCGTTTAAATGGAGATTAATTACATTTCTCTTTCATGGGAATGTTGAACAAATGCATGGAATATAGATGAACGGTATGAAGCTAATTTACCGTACTTGCCTATGTTATTTTTTGTTAGGTATTAAATGAAAGAGAAGGTCCGAAATACTCCTGGTGTTCTGGCCATTCAGTTGAATTAATTTTTAGTAGGATTCTAATTCTTATCCCAGTTGAGATTTTGCCAAAGAAGTGAATAATATGATCATTAGCATCCATTCTCATGCCTTTATTGTGTGTGTAAACCTTTCAGAATTTTTTTAACCATGATAATTTTAAAGTTGCTTTTTGCCCTCCAGCATTATGGGGTTGCTTTCTCAACTGAAAACCAACCAACCACCTGACTGGTGGTACAGTGGATAGGGTGTTGACCTCGGACGCTGAGGACTCAGGTTCAAAACCCTGAGGTTGCTGGCTTGAGTGTGGGATCATCAACATGATCCCATGGTTGCTGGCTTGAGCCCAAAAGTTGCAGGCTTGAAGCCCAAGGTTGCTGGCTTGAGCAAAGGGTAAGTGGCTCAAGCTTGAGCCCCCCCACCCTGGCCAAGGCACATATGAGAAAACAATCAATGAATAACTAAGGTGCTACAATGAATTGATGCTTCTCATCTCTTTTCCTTCTTGTCTCTTTTTGTCTCTCTTTCTCATTCTTTCTCTTGCAAAAACAAAAACAAAATAACCAACCAACCTTCACTGAGCACAAGAATAATTCTAATATGCTTTCCTCTGGTACTTGCCATAAAACAGGAGTCTCTTTTTATAGACCTGGTAATCTATGAAATATGAATACCTTTCCTCACTTTGCATAATGAGGCAATTAACTGTTATCTAGGTCTCTGAATGATCAGCAATATTACTGAAATATGTTTTTGGGTGTGACATGAATGGAATGGAAACGTGAGCCCCAAAACCTGTTTAGGCAGCTGACGGGCACAACCTCACCCTGTAGTGATGCCCTGATGTGTATTGTATCACTTGGTGTCACTTGTAGTTTGTATGGCACGGAGTACTTTCAAACTAAGTTAAATTTGCAACTAATAACTGTAATGAATGTTCCAACTGCTTCTCCCTGCTTTAACATTAGTTTGATGTCCTTTATTGAGAAATACTTACACGTGTAAACTTCACGTAATGAGACTGTCTCATCAATCTGTTAGTCTCCAATTACATAACAAAATAGTTCCTGAAGGAAATTTATGGGCAAGGTGCTGGAAAATATTTCTATTTATTTGCATATTCTAATTAGCAGTTTATTAATCTTAAATGCATATGGAAATTAACTGCAGCTTAATCTCATAAAATACATCACGGTAATCCTTTATTACATTGCCTATGATATAATTTTTTTTTTTTTTAGCAGTTTATATATTAGGGCAAGGACTTCAAGATTTAAAAAATTCCATCTCCTTACCCCACAGGCTTTTCTGCACTCACAACACCCTGACCTACATTATATTAAATTTTTATACCTTCTAATAACCTTTGCTTTCAATAAATTTTTTTTACTGTTTTCTCCCTTTCTCCAACAGTCCCTTTCCATTAGAATCTTACAGAGAACCTCTCCAGTGCCCTACCTTTCTCTAAAAAGCAGATCCAGGAATGACTTTCAGTAGAGAAAATAGTTTTCTTCATTCAGATCATCAGGAGATAATGCTCATGAAGAAAATTATATCAACTCAGAGAGCATTGATTAAATCACATCTACTTATCAGAAATGGGAGGTAACACTCAGAACAGGAGATAAAGTGGCGAGTTCTAAAATGAGGCTGTCTGGGAAGAAAAGTGTCACTTCTCTTGGGTCTAAACCCGCTCTGGTCTTTGGGATACCGGATACCAGGAAGTTCTAGTGTGCCTTTTGGTTCTTAGGGTTCATCCTTGTGGCCTTCCTCCCCAAAGCACAAAGGTTGCCCACTGAGTATGTCTGTAATATACTGGGGAGTGGTATTCCTTTAGGCGTTAAAAGAAGGCATCGTGGAGTCACACCCTCAAGCTCTAAGCAGTTATAGAGACTTAAAAAAAGCTTCTTAAGTCTTGACCACGTCACAATGTTTACGGTGAGCTTCCAAATCCAATCTATTTCTATTAAAAAAAACCTAATGGAACAAACAAACAACCGATGACAGTGAAGAATGTGCCCTTTTGTTTTTCATCACATACACAGAAAACTTGCCCTTTTCTACAAGGTGAGGTGGGACGGTGGGAATCTGATGCTGACTTTCTCATGTGGTGTAAAAAGTTGATTTTGAAAGCAATTCCAAACAAGGACATAATATAATATAATGTATGATTATTATATTCCAATGTTGTCATTTCTCTCCCTCTCCATATATAGGCATATAATACTAATATAATGTATAAACTATAACATAAAATTATATGTGTGGGTATGTGCATATGCATGTGTGTGTGTGTGTGTATATATATATATTATATATATATAATATATATATATATATATAATATATATATAGTGTTAATTGTACCCCAGCCTTCTGAGTATGCTTATTTTATTAAAACAAAACCCTTGTCTGGGTGAAAGGGTGCTTCTGATATGCTTTTATGTTATTATATATTTTGTATATATTATATACTATATCATATATTTTAATATACAATGGAGAGAGGGAGAGAATGCAATAGCAATGACATTGGAATTACTTTACTTTCTCAGAGTGACGTCTTTAGATGTCTCCTTACTTTGAGTTACATGGTCTCCGGCTGATATGTAGTGAATATGCCCTGGTTTGGCCCTAACAATTGTTAAAATATAGGAATACTTTGGTGAAGTTGGTAAACGGCTATTGCTTAAGATCTCTGAATCTTGTCCCCAAATGCACTAGACCAACTGTCCCGGGGTCCTCCCCCAAAATACCTCCCCAAGTGTCTCCCTATCTCAGCATCAGCGGGGGTCCCAAGATATTACTCTATCTAGCACAGTGGTTCTCAACCTTTCTAATGCCGTGACCCCGCAATACAGTTCCTCATGTTGCAGTGACCCCAAACCAAAAAATAATTTTGGTTACTACTTTATAACTGTAATTTTGCTACAGTTATGATTCAGAATGTAAATACCTGATATGCATTATGTATTCTCATTGCTTTAGGCGACCCCTGTATTTTGGTAGTTCAACCCCCACCGGGGTTGTGACCCACAGGTTGAGAACCGCTGCTCTAGCACTTGGCCCATGTCCACTGTAAATGGTCGGCGCCCATGACATTCTGGTGGCTGACTATTTTAAAAGCCACTCCTGAGATGTCCTAGTAAGCTTATGAAAACCACCACCACCAAACACCAGAAGCTATTCCCATGGCATGATAGCCATGTACTCTAGAAACACTAAAGTTATAATATAAATATGCAAATTAGCCTACCTACTTTTAAGGAATAAACATGTGGGAAGTGGAGTTCTGCAGGGTCTAGATTCAGAAGTGGGAAAGTTTTCTTTCCTGTCTCACACTCATTACTTTCTTACAAACACACTGTGCGTGGTCCTCGGAACTGGCCATGCAGGTTTCTGTTTTTGATCTCTGCAAGTCTAGCACAACATCTCTGTTACCCATTGCTGTATGGGTGATAATTGCATAAGGCAACTGAGGTGGGATTCGAGTGAGGGCAAGGGTTCCAGATCAGGCAGGAAAGAGTGCAAGAAGTTTAGAATCTGTACCCAGTGGAATTAAACAAACAAATAAACAAAAAAGGACACATACAGCTGACCAATTTGAATCAGCACAGCGAAGAGCATCTTTAAACTTTCACCTTGGTTGATTTCACTTGGGTCCTTTTTGTCATCCTGGTTTGAGGTTTTAGGGTTCAGGTTTAATAAATTCTGTACATTAAAATTATGATTCTGGAAACTGAAGACTTCTCTAATCAACCACACATAAAAAATAATATTATCCCCAAGCACAGTACAAGGGCATTTGTTGGGGGGAAAAACAGAATTTTTAGTTCCTAGCCTGGAGTCTACACCAGGCGTTCTTATGCGCCCAAGCTAGATCCAGACCAAGAGGCAGGGACAAAATGGGCAGGAGCCCAGGCTCTCCGACAACTAGCAGTGCGTGTGTGTCTTCAGTGGTGAGAAAATAAACACACCTTCATGACACAGTTATATTTTTGGAAAACATTGTCCATTTTTTTTTTCTGTGTCCCCTTTTAATCCAGTTCTTTAATCTATTCCTCAATTAATGGTGTCTAGGAAGGAACTTCTAAGCCAACGTTAGGCCCTCCCTCCCTTATTCTCTGTTTATGATTTGTTTCTTAGCTTCTCTGCGGAGAAAGCAATACCAAGAAAAAACAAAACACAGTGTTACTTAGATGTCCTCGGCGTGCGATATTAGAGAAATGCATGTGCCTGAACCAAAACCATACACGCAAAAAAGTCTTTATTATATTTCTGAAAACATTTGTTTCCTTAATTATGTTTTTCTGAGAGCCCTTTTCTTAAATGTTTCAGATAATGGATCACACTGTAAGATGTCAGCTCAAGTTATCCCACTCGTCCATCACTCTGCTCTTCACAGAGAAAGTGCTACAAACGGATAAGTCGCCCGAGAAGGAATAACACGCTCTCATTAAAAACAGACACACCACCAGGTTCTTCTGAACATTCCTCTAAGGTGGGTACACTAGTTGAAAAGAGGTTTTGAAATGTAATTTTCAAACGTTTCTATTTAATTACGGCAAGCTCAAGGTGTAGCGTTACTTGCCCTCGCGATGTTTCTGAAGAAAAGTTCCACACTTCTTTGAGTTTCCCCCGTGGGATCATTAGGTGCATCTCTGACTGCGCTCTTCCCGTGGATTCACTCTGGCTCGGAGGACTGACTCCGTCCCTGCCCCCCGCTCCCCTTCCTAAGTAGTCAAATATATGTGTTTTTAATTGCTCTTTAAATCTCATAAGCCAAGATACCATACGGTTGTTTACAGAGATCTAATTAGCACATTTACCTAAATCTGCTTTCACAGTTCTAAAGGCATTAAAATTAAAATGCAAATGATAATGTGCGCGTGAGAAGGAGGGGAGGACCTGGATCCGCACTGCCCTCAGGCATGTAGTTCCCACGTGCTCTTCGCTTGCCATCTTGTGGGACCCTGCCCTGAACAAAGGAGGCAGAGCCTTTATCGACAAGTCCACAGCCCCCAGACACTACTAACAAAGAGGAGGATTTTAAAGACGTTATCAATACAGCAAAAGTCAACTCAGAGATAGCCAACACCTCCGGATTAATGCCAGAAAAGAAACCAATAACAAAGAGGACAACCATTAGGGAAAAAGAATGTCCAATTGTTAGTAAAATAATCCCATCGCCATAGTATTTGGGGAGATCACGCCAAAAAAGATTTTTCTGGAGAAGATAACATGTCCAGACCATCTTTGAAGCCAGCTGAGCCCACAGTTGGGTACGAGGCATGGGTAATAGACAACCGGAAGGCAGGCAGGACTTCCGGAGGGCTGGGTTTCCCTGAGCTGACCCGTGGATTCCCACAGCGATCCTGGGAAGGATCTGTGTGAGAAATAACAGGATTCAGGGCAAGTTAGGAGCTGTAAGCTGGTAGAGAAAACTATGACTGCTTACTAACTTTTGGAATACATATGGCTTATTTGGAGAAGCACTAAATTATACCCATGCATTTATTAATTGTATTATATGCCCTAAAGCAGTGGTCCCCAACCTTTTTTGGGCCACGGACTGATTTAATGTCATAAAATATTTTCACGGACCAGCCTTTAGGGTGGGACGGATAAATGTATCACGTGACCGAGACAAGCGTCAAGAGTGAGTCTTAGATGTAACAGAGGGAATCTGGTCATTTTTTAAAAATAAAACATTGTTCAGACTTAAATATAAATAAAATGGAAATAATGTAAGTTATTTATTTTTTCTGGGCGAACTGGTACCAAATGGCTCACTGACTGGTACCAGTCCGTGGCCTGGGGGTTGGGGACCACTGCCCTAAAGGATGATGAGGTTTAAAAAGGAATCTGTGTTGCCATGGTCCCTATAAATGTAGCAGGTGTTAGGAAACAGCAGATAATCGTAGCTAATGCTAAACATTAGGTCTAACATTTCGCATACATTTTTTCCACTTAATCCTTACAATTCCACGAGGACACATTCTTCCATTTGGGGCAAAATTAGTCCTCATATTTCTGAATTTCAATACAGATGTGATTCACGTCATTTTCTCTTTTTCTTTCCTAATTTCTGCTGTATGGAAAGAGGAATTTGGTGTAAACTAAAGCCAATAAATAGAAGCACTCACTAGAAAAAAAACAACAACACAGCATCATTCAAAATAACCTGGGAATGTGGCTTTATCTGGAGATAGGTTCTCTGCAGATGTAACTAACTTTACAGCTGTAACTAACTTGAAGGATCTCAAAATAAAACCATCTTGGTTGTAGGATAGGCTGTAAATCCAACGACTGGAGTTCTTATACGAGAAAAGAGAATTGAGACCCAGGGAGACAGAGAGGTGAAAGCCATGTGAGAACTGCGTGGTGTGACCACAAGCCAAGGAACGCCTGGAGTCATTAGAGCTGACAGGCAGGAAGGATTTGCTTCTTGAACCTCTGATGGAAGCTTGGCTTCTCACACCTTAAATCTGAACTTCTGGCCTCCAGAACTGAGATAAAGCCAAATTGATGGAAATAGTTGCGGCAGCCCTAGGTAACTAATATACCTAGGAAATTAGGAATAACTTCTTTTATTTTTTTATTTTTTATTTTTTCTCTTTATTCATTTTAGAGAGGAGAGAGAAAGGGAGAGAGAGAGAGACAGACAGACAGACAGAGAGGGAGAGAGAGAGGAGAGAGACAGAGAGAGAAGGTGGGGAGGAGCTGGAAGCATCAACTCCCATATGTGCCTTGACCAGGCAAGCCCAGGGTTTCGAACCAGCGACCTCAGCATTTCCAGGTCGACGCTTTATCTACTGTGCCACCACAGGTCAGGCAGGAATAATTTCTTAATGTGGAAGATCTAAGATAAACAGCTGACAAGAAAGTAGGAAAAAACAGCTGATTGTGCATAATTTTAAGAAGACACACTAAGATCAGGAAAGTCTTCAAAGAACAGATATGAATTCCAGGAAGGACTTTTTCATCTGTCAATCGGAGACTTTCAAGTCTAAACAGAGAAAAATCTAAGCTCAGTTTATTTGAGGAGAAAAACATTTGACAACCTGTATTTCATATTGTGATAAGGGGTGAATTTTACATACAAACTCCAACTACCAACATAAATTTCTTTGAATCTTATGATGAAGATAATTACTTGAACACTGTTGCGTTTAAACAGCTATGTAAAATATGTTTTCTCCAGGATTCAAAAAACTCAGCAAAATGCATTGAAATGTAACTTATATAATAACTCTATAAATAATAGTGTATTGTTATACTGCTCATTTTTTTTTCACAATAAAACTAGAGATTTCTTTATATGGGAGAAAACTCTAATACCATGTCATCTCATTGCCTACAGTTTCAAATATTTTCCCAGGCAGAAACTATAGTAATAGCAGTTTGCAGCTGAAGTGGTTTGTAAATCTTAAACTGCAATTTTCTCCTAAACAACAGAATGACAAACAAACAAACAAACAAAAACTCTTTAAGGAGAGCTGAAACTGTAAAGTCATTTGGCATTCAGATGTTACTGGATATGTTTTCAATAAAAAAAATTTTTCTCCATTTAAATAGCATCTACATCTTTCCACCAAAATCTCTTCTTCCGTATTATTGGCCCACAATGGGAATGAGGCTTAGCATCCCATGCTAGCCCAGTCATTCAGATGCAATATTCATTTTCTTTGTGCTGTTTGAGATTTCCTTCAGAATTAAAAAATAATAATAAAAATAAATAGGCACAGCTACCATGTGTCTCTTTATTAAGCTTCTCCCAAACACCTAGTGCTATTACTGATACCCACTTACATTTAACAGGACTCAGATATATTTTGGCACATATATGATTTTATTTCATTAGGCTTGGATTTCTTTTTAAAAGCTTCAACTGATTGTTGTATCACGTAACATGTATTGAAAATTAATTTTCACTTGACAGTCATAAAAGAATGCAAGTATCCTTTTACTCCTCTCTCTTCAACTTTCTCGGCCCCCTTCCCCCCCCCCCCCCACTGCCCCCAATGATTCATCTAAACTCAAATTGTGACCTGAACACATGGCCTTATTTTAGTTGGTCTACCCCCGGAAATTTATTATCCCCGTCTCCAGCCTTGGTCATTCTTCCTACCTGTTCTGGAACCCCGGCTGGTACCTCCCTAGGGCTACAGTCATCATGAGCAGATGTTTAATTTACACTCAACAGGACCTAGGTGATGTAGGCAGTGGAGGAGGATGGGGCGGAGACTCAACAGTAATTTCTGGAGAAGTCAGAGAACAGTGAGATTGTTTTTCCTCGTATAGCCAGGAGGCAGCAAGCTATCGTGAAGATGATGAGGTTTAGATTCATTCCAAAGTAATCCAAACTGTTGACTCGCCCTCTCCACGGATAATTCCTTCACTTCTTAGACCTTTGTTTTTTGACTTGACTGAAAAATGGGAATCAGGATGTTACAAGGATTAAGTAAGATACTGTATGTAATATGTAGATAGGCACAGCACTCAGAACGGGAGTCAAACTCAGTTATATGGTAATGACCTTCAATTAACTCTCAAAATGTTGCTTTTTTTTCTTTCTAGGAAAATAGTCTCAACAGCAGAACTGTAACAGTGTAGCAGGGTAGCCATTTGGCTGTACAAGTCATACTGCATGTGGAATTTATAGAATAAAAGACATTGCAAAGGCTTAGGCTCCTTGCTTTGTTTGGTAACTTTGCTTGTTATTGGCAAATGTACAGTAGAATGAAATCCATTGATTCCAGTCTGGGAGAGGAATCTTCTTCCTCTCCTATTTTATTTTATTTTATTTTTATATTATTTATTCATTTTTAGAGAGGAGAGAGACAGAGAGGGAGAGAGAGGAGAGAGAGACAGAGAGAGAGAAGGGGGGAGGAACTGGAAGCATCAACTCCCATATGTGCCTTGACCAGGCAAGCCCAGGGTTTCGAACCGGCGACCTCAGCATTTCCAGGTCAACGCTTTATCCACTGCGCCACCACAGGTCAGGCCACCTCTCCTATTTTCAATAACATGACTGAGCAAGGAAAAAGAAAATGCTGCCTCTCGTGAGGGCTCCTGTCCATTACCGTGAGGCCAAGTGCGCAACGAATGCTGCAATGGAACGACTGATTTTGTGGACTCAGGATCAAACTTGTCTTTCGATAGCTTTGAATCCAGCTGCATTCCAACCAAAGCTATGAGATTTTTTTTTTTTTGAAACAGAAGCAACATTGTAAAAGATCAAAAAATAATTTCAAAAAAATCAATGCAGATAAGAACGGTCTTGTGAATTTTGAGCCACAGTGGTGCCTTGCATAACAGCGGGGTCCAGCAGATACACGAGGGCTGACAAGCCCCCTGAAGCAGGGAGGTGAGGTTTTGAAGTCTGAAGAGCATCTAAAAAAATGTAATATGTCTGATACCTACCTTTCATCAGGGAGATGCTTACCAGAAAAAGTACCGAAAGGGCAGATCCATGGGTAACTTTCTCAAAAAGTCATTTCCTAGCTTTAAATCTCACCAAAGTGTTTTCTTAGAAGTCAGTCCAAATTTTCCCAAAAAACACTTCCTGAATTCATAAGCCTCTTAAAAGATATTCCCGGCTCTACTGATTGCTTTGCCACATACCCATGCTAAAAAAAAAAAAGAAAAGAAAAGAAAAGAAAAGAAAAGGACTAGAAATTATAAGACAAAAGTTTTCTACAAAAGCCTCTGCTGTTGGATCATATTAAATATCATTTTCTGTCACTGTCTGCCCTTCTGTTTAAATAATTCAAGTTTAGAACGTTTAACAGGGCGTTTTTGTGTTATTGATAGTTGATTAGCAGATCGTTTATGGTAAATCCTATGAACTCTGGGCTATCAGGAACAGGGTCAGGATTGTATCTCCCCATACAGCAAGTTTGCCTATGGGGGGGAAAACCAGATTTGACATATGATTTCAATCTACATCACCTCACCTAGGCATGTAGACAAACTTCACACTCAAGATTCCCTTCAATGACTTAATTCTGACGTTTCAAAGTATGCCTTCAAAGGAAAACACCCCTGGAGTATAGAAACCAGCATTTATCTGCTTCAGACTGATGTCTGACTCTCAAAGGACTTAGCCTTTGACACAGCAATTCTATGTTAATTTTAAGAAAATTACTGAAAGAGGGACTCATGCAAAAGATATGGTCAAAGGCTGTTAATTTTAACGTTGTGATAAAGGTTTTTGATGAAACGTCATTCAGACATTAAAATTGATGCTGGGGAAATGTATCTATTTCTATCTAAAGTTTTTCACTGCATTTTGTTAAACTGAGTAACACAAGGCTGAGGATAATCTTATTTTCTGCATTACAAAGTGCAAACGCAGACACACTCTGGTTGAGGAACACCAGGGATGTCATTAGTCATTACCTCTGGGTGGCGAGCTACAGGAGATTTTTAATATCTCATCTCCGTTCACTTCTCTAAACTTAATTAACATCTTTCCTTATTTTTCCTACAGGTAACATACATTAGCTCTTTTAAGGAAAAATAAAATGATGTTTTTAGAGAGAACTGGCCAGTATCCCTACATAACCCGGGAGAATGGCTAAAACAATAGAGACGCCCTGACAAATATTGGCAAGTATACAAAGTAAAGGGGATTGTGTCTGCTGGTAGACTTACTTTGAGAAAACCTGCAGCTCTAGTAAAAGATGAACAGACCACATATGTCAAAATCTGGAATCTAGATCTCTCTCTCTCACAGAGTGTGTGTGTATATATATATTCAATCCAAAGACAGACACAAGAATGTTCACCATAGTACAGTACTCCTGGGATCATCTCCAACATGTGGAAACAACCCACATGTCCATCCGCAGGAAAACAGAAACCCAGCAATATTACACTCATATGCCCAGAAGTGGGAATGAACTATACCACCCGCAACACAGAAGCAGCTCCCACTGGGCCAATGAAGCTAGACACAAAACAATACATACTGTACTCTCATGTCAAGTTCAGAAACAGAAAAACATATCTGTGGTTTCAGAAGTCAAGAGAGTGGTTATCCTCGGGGGAAGGAAGTTCTGGAGGGGTTGTTGCCAGGGGTCTGCTGGGGCTACAGCAATATTTTAATTCTTGGGCTGGGTCTTGTTTACCTTCTGTTTAGATGGTGAAAATTAACAATTTTTACACACATCTGTATGGATATTATAAAAATTGACTTTGGGAATATTGCTGGTTTGAGGTCGGGGAACAGAATTGCAGTGAGATCTGGGGGCCACCTGGCACGCCCCCTGCAGGGTAGAGAGGTCAGTAGCCTGCAGGGGAACTGTCATCTTCGAGCAAGAGTGCTGGGGTTAGAGCCACATGGAACCAGATGTGAGTTTCTGTTCTGTGTCTCTGAGCTACACAAACTGCAGAAAGAACAGATGAGGCCAGAGAGATAGTCAGGAGCCAGACCCCGAAAGACTCTGGAAAGTCAAGATAAAAATGTTGGTTTTCATTCTCAGCATGGGGCGAAGCCATTCCTAGCAACAGCACCAATCCAATGAGAGATTGCCTGGGAATAAAAGAACAGGAGCCGTGCCCTCCCGGCAGAGAGGACAAAAGAACACATCAGAATGCTTCATTCTTTGATCTCACTACAGCACGGCTTTATCTTGAAGGAGAAACAAGACCAAACTGGATTCTGAGGATGAATCTTACAATCATGGCAGAGAAACTAAAAAGATGTAAGGCTAGCAAGACCATCCATTCTTGAAACTGATGTTTCGCATTATGGAAGTGTTTGCAGACCCTGCGGCAGGTTAAGCAGCAGGTGAAATGCTATTCTGGGGTGAATGGAAATACAGTCCTCTTCAGGTTAGCCAGAAACCCTGCTTCTTCTCCCCCCAAAACATAGTTCTTTCTGTAAAAAAAATCCCCTCTCTGTTCTATATCACCACCACCACGGACAAATAACCACATACACTATTTCTTTTCGGTGCCAGCAGATGCCCTAAAATCACTCAGCGTTACTCCCTGGTCAGAAATGCATTGAAGAGACATGTAATACTGTCACTTGGTCATACTCAGTTAAAAATAAATAGGACTTCATAAAGACAAGCATGCAAATGGCAATACTTACATTATAAAATGAAATAACACCTCCTGAAATTTAGTAGACAGTTTATTTGGAAAGAAAAAAAGGCACTCAGAAAATCATAAGGTAACTGAAACTCACAACAGGGTTGGCAATTTAAAAGGGTAAAATGAAAAGTAAAATGGACTGAATTTAAAACTGCTACCATTATTTGACAGGTGTAAATATCAGAATGTGTTGGAAAAAGAAAACACTAGATTCAGGGAAAATGAATAAGATGGATGATGAAATTTGGTCCAATCAGATTAACCCTGTTACACCTTATAAAATCTTTCTTAAATATGTAAAGGTTTTGTTTGTTTGTTTTTTCCCCAGAGAAACAAAATGGGAGCTGTGTTTGTGTTATGTCAAAAGAAAACCAATCATTATGTTGATTTTGGGGGATCTTTGACATAAATATTAATTAAAAAAATAGTGAAAAAAATTTGTGTAAACCACTAAGTCTTACTGTTATAGACTTATAAACAGGTGATTTTTTATTTTCAGAGAATATAATTATATGTAATATTCTTACTGAAGTTATTAGTTATATAAAATATATACATAAGGTGATAAAATAATGCTAAACCTATATTTTTTCTTTTTTGTGACAGAGAGAGACAGAGAGTGAGAGAGGGACAGATAGGGACAGACAGACAGGAAGGGAGAGAGATGAGAAGCATCAATTCTTTGTTTTGGCTCTTAAATTTCCTTATCATATCACCTAAAACTACCTAGCAAATGAACACAACCAAGGAAAGTTAACAAATTCAATCAGTTCGAATAGTGCTGCAACAGTTTGATTGTTCATTGATTGCTTTCTCATGTGTCTTGATGAGGGAGGGCTCCAGCAGAGTTAGTGACCCCTCGCTCAAGCCAGTGATCTTGGGCCCAAGCCAGCGACCTTGGGGTCATGTCTATGATCTCATGCTCAAGCCAGCGACCCTGCACTCAAGCTGGTGAGCCCGCGCTCAAGCTGGTGACCTCAGGGTTTCGAACTTGAGTACTCTGCTCCCCAGTCCGACGCTCTATCCACTGCGCCACTGCCTGATCAGGCTAAACCTGTATCTTTTCACTATCTTATGTTAAACTGACTTTTTTGAACAGATCACTTCAATTCCTTGAAGCAAGTTGAACAATGCAGTGTTCTGTTCTGGGTTCTATTCTATCATTCTACTAATGTTTATTATAATAACGTTTACTCCCACGTGGCAGGCACAGTTCTAAATGCCGGCAACGCCGTTCTTGTGGAGCTAACGTTATTATTCCAAAAAGTCTAGGAAACCCTAATTTAACACTTGTCATTGTTTCCTCCCTGGATCCTAAATATAAATAATTACCCTACTTGATTGGGTTACAAACAGATCTCTTTCAAGTCATTGATAAACATTATGGCATTTTACTTGTTCCTATCAAATGACTAATTAAGGAAACTCATGTTTACTACTTCTAAAATTATATCTCCATAAATCATATATACACATAAATATAGACTTAAATAAAATGATATCTATTTGTATATGTGATTATATAAAACTTGTTTCAAATTATTTCACTAAGATGCATTTCCACCTCCTAAAGAAAATGGAAAGTTTTTTTATTAGTTTAATGTTCTGTTACTGTTTCAACGATCCGACCGAGTTCAGTATACAGGAAACTGGACCCTATTTTAATTTTTTTAGTCTCCACAGAACTTAGCAAAGTGATTCTCATAGACAATATTCAGGAAATACTGGCACAGAGAATGAATGAGTTGTGAGATGGTCTGAATGGGTAAGGAAACAGGGCTATATTTAGAAATGAAGGGTTTTAAAAGCCAAGCTGCTTTTGTGGTTATAACTGCAAACAGCGTACAGCCTAAGACCGCCAGGATACCACTTCAGGAGGGAAACGCAATTGAAACCCATTTCCTACAGGAAGCAAGTTCTCAGCCAGGATGCTTTGAACATCCTAAGATGCCTGTAAATTATAGACCGAGGCAGAGGGAACTGGACCCTCCATCACACCTAACCTTGTCTGTAAGGTAAACAGAAGCCAGAAACCCTTCTGGTGTCAGATCACCGCTCTCCACAATACATTCCTTGAACCAAGGGGACTTCATTTAGCTTAGCTTTTTTATTTTTATTTTTTAACGACGACATTGTAATAATAGGACTACTTAAAGGAAGAGACACTTGCTCGTGCCTATGAAGCAGGAGTCCTAAATGGGGGACAAAAATCCCCCTCTTGACTTGAATAATCCACTATTTCCTACAAACCAAAATATATCATAGAATTTTTAAGGAGGAAAATAAAAATATACCAAAAATGGTTGCAGCACTATTCAAACTGATTGAATTTGTTAACTTCCCTTGGTTGTGTTCATTTGCTAGGTAGTTTTAGGTGATATGATGAGAAAGGCCAAGGGGCTTACAGAGATGCTACTGAAATTTTCCAGAATCTTAAAAAAAAAAAAAAAATAACAATAACACTAACCCAAAGCAATGGAAGACAGAAATAATGAACTAATGGGTTAGAGTCAATAGGAAATCCCTATAACAAAATTTTGTGCAGGCTGTTCTTGAGGTAAAGAAGTTACTCACCCTGCACTCATACAAGTCCCATCTGCTTCCTGACGGTATCACTTATCACTTTGAAAAAAAAAAAAAAAAAAGAGAGAAGCCTTTAGGGATGGAAGGCCTGATGTTCTGGGCTAATTATAAGTTAGGTAATTATATCTTGCTTAGCTACATTTCCCAAGATGTTCTATCTGAATTTCCTGCCTAACCCTTGCACCTTAATTTTATTTCCTTCTCGAAGTCTTGCCAAGAGCTGCAATGCACTATTACCCAAGCCTTCGATTTGGGAGCAGGTGTAGGGACTGCGCCATCCCATCAGCGGGCAAAATGACTCCCCACAAGGCTGGGATGTCACCCTCCAGGCTGATGGAGATGCAGAACCTAGAACACAGTTTGTGAAAGACAACGGGTCCTGGAGGAAGGGAGGCTAGTTGTTGGGCAAAGTGTCTCTGATACTGCATTTACATTAAAGAAATCAGATTGGGGGGATGGTTGTGTATTTAATTAATGTGTGTATTGTCTGAGTATTATCAGGAGATAAGGTAAAAACTGGTATTGAATTTTCTAAGAAGGGACTGACCTTTCTTGCTAGCCTACAAGAGCACCAAGACTCAGGTGCTTATCCTGAGAGGTCAGGATGATGGACCACTTAGGGAGAGGGTTTTGGTACTTGGGTTAGTGACACAGATGTGAAGGACAAATGGCTTTGGTGACCAGGATGGAAGCCAAACCTTTTATTAGAGTAGTGTTACGTCACAGTACAGACTGTAGACTAGAGGGTGCTCCTATCAAGAGGCGATGACCAGAGGACACAGCTGAACTGGGAAGGTCAGAGCAGATGGGCTTTCTCTGAAGCCCAGCAGAAGCACCGGGCACACTAAGTTCTACTCCTGTGAGTCCCGGGCAGGCTGCCGGGGCCAGTGTGGAGCATGGGTCAGCGTGGGGAGGGACCCTTCCCGAACTGGTTTATATACCTCTTGGGTCAACATTGTTTCCAGAAATAAAAACAGACGGCTTCAAGTTAAAATGCAAGAATGCTAGACAAGAGGGGTTACAGAAAGAAAATGACATCAAACATGCAATGAAAATATTTGGATTCTTGAGGCAAAAGGAGGGAAGAGACTGAAACAATGGAAGTTGGGGCTTGATTGACTGGCTCATTGTATTTTATGAGGGGGCTGAGAGAGGGGGGGCGGGGCCAGGATGGAGAGGGCCCAGGAGAGACACATCATCATCAGGAAATGGATGTGTGAGAGGTTTATTACAACCACAACCAGGACAGCAGCCCCTTGAAGACAGAAGTCTGGAGATCAGTCTTAATGTGTATGTTTGTTGAGGGGTGGGGAGTTATGATGGAACAGACAGGGGAAGAGTATACAGTTCCATACATCTCACACCTTCCTCAACAAGGACCTCAACGTGGTATATTTTGGGGCCAATATCAGGCACAAGTAGTCGATTTCAGAGGCTCACTGGCCCCCCACCTTCCTACCTCTCCCTAGGCCAGCGGTTCTCAACACGTGGGTCACGACCCCGGCGGGGGTCGAACGACCAAAACACAGGGGTCACCTTCCGATGGCTTTAGGCGACCCCTGTGTTTTGGTCATTCGACCCCCGCCGGGGTCGTGACCCACAGGTTGAGAACCGCTGCCCTAGGCAGAAGTGGTATAAAACACCTTTAATAAAAGGTCCTGGCCTTAAGGAACCAGGCCTTACTCATTTTTTAACCTCCAACGAAAATGTTTTTAGAACCCTAATAAGAGCAGATGATCAACAGACACTGGTTCAGAAGACGAAGGGAAAAAATGAAGGAAGAAAGGAGATACTTTGAAATCAAATATGAAGACTTCCATGCAAAACTATTTCTAGCAGGTGGTGCAGGAACTAAAAACCTTTTTATACTAAAATTTAATTATGCAACAAATGCAAAATGTCTGGCCTTCCATCTCTGTAGAAAGGATTTTAATGCAAGACAGTATAAGCATTAGGTCTTGGACAGACTACGGAGATAGTAGCAACAAACAGAGCACCAAAACCTTTTCCTCTTTGGTCAGGATCCTGGTACCTTCAGGAAGAGAAAGTTCTCCATTGAAAGGAAAAAAATAATGGCAAAAGGAAGGGGATAAATGCCAAAAGATAGACTTGGTTGAACAATATTGTTAAGGGGCTGGCTTATTTACCTAACAGTCTGTGCATAAATTATAGCTGTTGATGGTTGTTTTGTCTGCTCCTGCACAACAGGGCACCACTCCCAAGACCGTGCTGCTTTGTGTGATCTAGAAAGAGACACCAATATGATTTATATGAGGGGCATCCTTATAAAGAAGTCTAAATCCCAATGTATTAATTAATGTAAGTATCATTTTACCGCCTGAAAGCATCCAGGTGGGCTCTCCGGGGAACTCATGAATCTGGAGGGTAGGAAGTTATTTTTATTATTTGCAAACACTGAGACAATATTTGTGTTTTGTTACTTTGTGTTCCACCTCATTTCAGTTCCTTTGTTTTTCTTTCAGAGCAATCTCTTAGGGGGAAAAAAGGCATTATGCAAATGCAGCACCAAGTGATACTTTGTATTACATCACCTCATTAGGCAACATCCTGGCAAGTTTCTGGAGTCCTTTAAAATAAAATCTATTCTGTTCTCTCTTCTTCTTTCTCAGGGGTAAACCTGCTGTCAATCTTCAACTTAATACATCTGGCTATAAATTAACAGTATTATTCTCAGTCACTGTCATTTGTATTTCTTCTGGGTTTCTTTTTAAAATATATTATATGAGAGCATTCTGGTGGCGCTCCATGCAAAACATGCATAGCTTGCATTTAGGATTTTCAACAATAACACACAGATTTGTTGGGTCTATTCACCCCAATGGTTTCTCATCTTGGTAGTATTTGTTATCACAAAAGCTTCCAGGGAGTAAATGGTTTCATGAACATGAACATGTTTTGGTTTCTGTTTTTTTTTTGCTGAGCAAGTATGTCTTCCTCTTCATCATCAATTTCAAATTGGAAGCTCTAATAGGAGGAAAATGATTAACCTATCTATAAAAGCCTTAAGAAGCAAAGTAGTACATCTGCATATTCCATTTGGTCCTCATGGGGAGCCAGAATTCAAGTTTCCTGGAAATGAATGCAAACATCTATCATTTTCTCCCTTCTCAGAACTGAAAAAAAAAACAACCCCAAAACAAAACATTAAAGATTTAGTCATATGCACACCTCATCTTCTAAGTCTATCCAGTTTCCATTTTTCTGTCTTTCCTAGTCTTTGGAAAGGAAATTCTGTGGTCTGTGTATAATAATACAGTGTTCAAAACACTTTCCAACAAACATACAGGATTGGACAGAACTTGAAGTAATCTTCTCTGTTGTCTTAGGTTGTCGGTAGTGTTGGGGTCTTGGGGGGTTGCGCTGAAGTATTTTAAAAATAAGATTGTCCTCTGCATGTTAAACTAAAATATCAACTCTTAACTGAAAGAATTGGGACAAAATTACCAGAAAGAGACTGGCTTCCAGGCCAGCAAGACTCCACTGTCATCCGACTATTTACACGAACAGAGCTGAATAACCAAGGGCGGGCTCAGAAGGAAGCGGGAAAGGCAGGTCAGGGTCGATATGGAAGCCAAAGGAGAGGCAGTGAGATGAACTTTGTATCCAACTCCAGCCTAATCCAGAGGGCTCCGCTGTCCAGAGTCTGTCTCTTTAACTTCCAAGCATCATCTGCTCGCTCTCGGTGTTCCGATTCTCTGCTCAGGAGGCAGGCATCTGATTCTCATTTGGCTCCCCGTGTGGTAAGCCTACGGGGACAGATTTGGCAGGGTGGACAACGGGAGTCTCCAGTCCCTTCAGCGTTCCATTTTCTCATCACAAATTGCTACACCGACCCCCTGGTTTGTCATTTGGCTCTCCAGACACCTTACCCACCCAGAACGCGTCAGCCGGACCATCCCATCCCTTCCCTTCAGAAATGGCTCTCCTCGTTTTAAATTAATATAGTGGCATTTTGATCGTAGATCGCAATCTTGCAGGCTCTGATTATATCTGAGCTCAAGCTAGAATGTGCAGACAGATCAAGTTCTATCAAAAGAATCTGACTTGGAATTGCAGAAAACTCATTAAGGGAATGTCAGGTGTCTTGAGAGACAGCCTTCAGCCTTCTCCATATGATATTTCAGCCGCCGCATGGCACGCAGTGAGCTGTTTCTTTTCCTTTCTGAAACTTCTCTGCATTTCATCGACATGATCTGAAGAAGCTGCTTCCGATGAAAATCTCTGCTAAATCCTCTCTCATATAAGTGGAGCCCAATTTCTTTGCTTTTCTATTTTCTCATTAAAAATGAAATTTCCAAGGCAGTTCAACAACTCAAAGATTCATTTTTTTATAGACCTTTCTCACATATGTAACCCCAATTATATTTGCTCTCTTCAGATCATTTGTTGTTTTTTATTTCTTCTAAGCCATGCCTACATGTGTTTTATACATTTTACCTGAGTTGCATTGTCCCTTTGTTGAGGTGATGCTCAAAATAGTATAATAGCCATGCTGAGTGGTCGCAAAAAAAAAAAAAAAGTCCAGTTATTTTGATTAAGTAAATGGTTACATATTTCTAGAGTATTTTATCCCAGATCATTTGTTATTCATACTTAGTCTATGTTGCCTTAGTTCTTTATTTCCGATATTTGAACAAAGCCAACTCCTCCATAGTGGACAACACGTACCTCTTCTTGGTAAAATACTCTGTGGTTCCAAGTTACAATTACTGTTAACTTTTTTCTGTCTCTGTCACTTTTAGTTTTGAGCACACTCATTGTTAACAATTGAGTCAACTACAGTCAACTTTCAGCTGTTCGCAGCAGCCGGATTATTTCCCCTACAAATGTTGTTTTCACATTTTAGAGTGGGCACGTATTTCATACGATAATTTGATTTGTTTGCATTTCAGATAAGTGAGAGTGGTGTTACTTTCAAGAAGTTCATGCTAACTGGGATGGAAATCCATCAGAGCGAAGCAGTTTCTCATTTTGGGGACAGTTGGAATGGAAGGATTCTGCTTGGGTAGGGTTTTTTTTTTTATATATCATGGAGGGTATGTGCCCATGCATGGGTGTGTTTGGTATGTATGTATCTGAAACATATATAGATACACTACATTATCACAGAGCCATATGCTGTAGTACACACCACAATGAATGGCGATTCTATCATCTATCATCTATCTATCTGTCTATCTATCTATCTATCTATCTGTCTGTCTATCTATGTACGGTAGGTGCTTTGTGTAATATGAATAGTATCTATTCCACAAATGGCAGAAAGAAGAATAAATTGCTTATGGATAGGAGGAAAACAAGTCCTTGAATATCTGTACCTTCATTATCATGTTTATAGTGCATTTGTAGCAATTGGTTACAGTCAAATCTAGAGAACTATTTTAAATCATCCCAAAGCCAAATATTAATTTTAAAACTATCTATTATATTAACTCACATTTTTACTGCCTTGTATTAGTTTGGGTAACATGTACCTGGTGATTCCAGAATTCAAGTCATTTGTGGAAGTCTATAAGACCTGTGTTCAATGCCTCCTCATCTGAGAAGTACACAGACATGTACCGCTCTGCTTTGGCTGACATTATTTCATTCACAGTTCCTGTTTTTACACTAAAACCTTATAAATGGTGCTGCCAGTTCCCTACTGGCAAACCTTTAACTGTGGTGGCTAGAGCTGAAGGTTCTGTCTGTCCACGATTATGAAATAAGCTCCCCTGAGTAGACCTGAACATCTCATAACATTGGTCCTCCTAACTTTGTTGCTTTGATCACCTTACCATTTTGATGTTTTGAAATGAAACAGCATAAAACAATATTTTTTCTGGTTTCTACAGACCTGTACATGGCTGGCTTCTAAGAAGAAAGATGAATTGGTTTTAACATTTGGGCTAACTAGGTGAATATGATTTTTATAAACATTACGAGATGTTAAACGTAACAGTCTGGCTAGAAAGTACAGCAGAGTGAGCTGTCTCTTCCCATGTCCCTCCTGCCTCTCCCTCCTGCCCAGGACCCCCTTGCCCCCCACCCCGTGTCTGCATATGAAGTCCCCTCTCCTCTGTCCCCCCGAGTGTGGAGCCACCTCTTCTGTTCTCTGCCTCCCGCTTCTAAGAGCAAACTGACAGTTATTTTATTCTTTTGACAGAAAACAATGCTTTGTCCTAAGAGAATAAATTTCTACAGACACCAGTGTCCCGTGCCTCACTATTGCCCATCAGCAAGATGTGGGCATCTCTTCCCTTCCACATTCCAATAGGATCTCTGAAGAAACCGCCAATAGCAAATTGTTAAGGTAAGACTAAAATTTTGGGCAGGTTGCATATATTAGGTTAGGCATGTGAGTTTCTTCTGAAAAAGACCAAAATAAAAAAATATAAAAAAAGCAAAGAAAACTCAACAACATTTTGTTTCATAGCTTATGTCTGAAAAGAAGCGGATAACCTTTTACAACCTTGTCCTATTTCATCAAGACACAATGCAGCTGCTACGTGAAATACCTTGATATTATAAAACACGGGTGTCAGGTGCTCTATAGAAAGGCATGTTTTTTCTTTCACACCAAATGTTTTTTTCAATAGGTTTCCAAAAATTTTGTCATCTAAGCCGTACTTTTTAATATACTTGACAAGGCCAGATCGGGACTATTGGGGAAATCAAAGGTAGGATTTCGAAATGAAGCTTTCTTAAAAGTCTCTTCCTGGCTTATGGCTTAACAACAATGCTTCAGGCTTTATTCTTAATTATGCTGAAAGCACACAGTAATTCTGCACAGAAGAAAAGAAAAATTTCCCAACTGATTAGTTTATTAGGTGGCTCCATTTTCTCTTTCCCTCCCTCTTCCTCCCTCCCACTCTCCCTCCCTCCCTCTCTTCTTCCCTCTCTCCCTGCATTTGTTAACATTTGGTCAAAAATACATGAGGGCCTAGATTTTAATTCTAGTTTGAACTCGCAATACCGTATTTACTGTTTTTCCTTTGGTGAGTTCGTGAACCCTCCTATAGTTAGGTTTCTTCAGTTATTAAATGGAAACAGTGATTTAGAGTGATGGAGGACTTACAGAGTTTTGGGGCCGGACTGAATGAGCCAATACTGTATATGTAAATGCCCGTGGAAAGCACTTCCCATTAATGCCATTTTCCCTTCCTTTGTTTAGATCCTAATCAAATTTGGAGATAACTATTTTCAAGTATTATTTAACATAGAAAACAATCAATTTAGCCTGAATTCCAGATCCAATAACCAAGAGGAAAAAAAGTCACCACTTTCTTTAAGAGAAATTTCAGATATGGGGCAAATGTTGGAGTGACCCTGGCATTCCTGGTCCACTAACACTTTGCGACATCACTCACTGTCATAAAACCACCCAGTGGCTCGTTTTGGTAAATCAGAAGCAAACACAATAGGGTAACAGACACCAGCTATCATTTTGGTGTCTTAGTATTTTAGAGAAGTTTTATGATTTACAGGTAGGGAAAATAACATCTTGGGAAACATACAGTCTTTGAAATAAAATTTATGTGTTATTTCATTTGTAAGCGATTCTGTAAAAATGAGTTCTCTCTACTTGACTTCTCTGAGCTTTTTTAACTTTTACTTTGCACGGTGATGGGATTTGATTTGAGTATAAGAGAGAAAAAAAACGCTGCAAAATAATGTTGATTGGGTGACAGACTATTCTGCAGCTTTCCTAAGGTTGTGGATGTAGGATGTTCTTGTTTGGATCAGCGAGGATGCTTCCCTTTAGGCAGGACTCTGAACCAATAATGAGTAATGAGTTAATAATGCCATACTATGCTGGACATGGGCCATCTTGGTTTTAAATGTGGCATAAATGTGTATGTGTGAAACAACAGAGAAAAGAAAAATCCTTGTCTTTGACTTATCTTTCTGAGTCAAGTTGACCTTCCTGATTCAAACTGCCATTGCTACAACCATATAAAATGATATTTTACTTGGCATTTTGATATCAGAAATGAAGAGATACGAGAAGGAAAGATCCCTTAACACCTCTAACAGGTCGATCTCACCTGTCTGTGCTGACACAGAGAGGTAAGTGGGGAACAACAGAGGGAATAAATCATTGCTACTCTAGAATCTTGCTCTCAGTTGTTCATTTAAAAATTAATCGTCACTTGCAGTGATGGTCAGTTTTATGTGTCAATTTAGCAAGGCTACGGGGCCCAGTTACTCAGCCAAACACAGATGGAGGTGCTGCTGGGCAGGTATTTTATAGATGCCCTAAAGGTTCATTCTCAATTGATTGTAAGTAAGAGTGATCATGCCCCGATAATCTGGACGAGCCTGATACCATTAGTTGAAAGGCCCTAAGAGTGAAGTTCAGATCTTCTTAAAGACATTCCCTCTGTGGACAGCAGCTTCAGTGGCTTCCTGAGGGTCCCAGCCCAAATCTGGAGCTGGCCTAGACACACCTTACAATAGCATGAGCCAACTGTATGCAATAAATCTCTAAATATGCATCTTCCACTGTTTCTCTTTCTCTGGTTGAACCCAGACTGATCTATTAGCCAATAGACCGCTAAACCTCTATATCCTTCCAAATCTCTGATCTTTCTTCCACATGGAACCTTTGCAAATAGGGGAGGAGAGATGAGCCAAGGCACAATACACATACCAAAATCTTTTTTAGAAATCACCATGAATTCTAAATGTATTCCATCTTCTACCTGAGATGCACCAGTAACAGCCCTTCAGTGTTCATAAAGGCCATATACAAAGTGGCTGTTCATTAGGACCAAGTTTCAGTTTATTTTTTTAAAGCAAACACTACTTAAAAAGTACTAGAAGAGTATTTTGTATTCAATAAATGTTTGCTGAAAAATGACTTCTTACTAACACTCTAGGTATTTCCAATGGATCTTTATATTTATAGTAAAACCTTGATTGATTGATTTTTTTAAGGATCCTGTTTAGGAGAAGTAAGTATTTTTAAACATAATTGACAAAATCTGATCAATGAAGTGTAGTCTCACTTTATGATGTCATTAAAATGAATAATTTAAAAGATAATACACAGACATAACCATATTTCTGATTTAAGTATATGAGAGGACAATTTCCAAATACTACAGTGAAACAGGGTCACGTCCAAGTTTCCATTTATTTCTGTTTTAGTCATTGCAAAAACTAAGCTATACACACAGGCACTCACAAAAGAAAATGGCAGAAATAAAAACAGCTGTCACCAAGTCACAGAAAGTCAATGTTCTTCAGTCTCGCCCAAAAGCTCAAAGGAGTTGGCAGCAGGAAACGCAACTCCCTTTTGGTAGCCAGGATGCTATCCTCAAGAAATTTTACCTGAAAGTTAATTTATTAATCAGACTTGTCCAAAGGTCAACCTGGCTAAGAACATTTCAAAGTAGAGAAAGAGAAAAAAAAAATGACAGGAAGAAAAATGTTTTTCCATAGTGCGTGAAGAGATGGGGTGGGTACCAACCCTGCTGGGGTTAGTAGTAGCCTCGCTCTGGTGATAGGTGTTGGTCTCTATGCATCCATGACTTCTCCTAAAGGTTCCTAACAAGAGAGATGTGCCTTTGAACCCACCTTCCTCACTTCCGGCTACACTGACCTTCAGGGAATGTATTCACCTCTCTGAGTCCTATCTTGCAAGACGAAGATAATAAAATCTACTTTGCATAACTTTGAGAGTTAAATGAGATAAAATGTCAAGACAGGTATCGGTCAATAGAATTAAATGAAGATCTGTACACTTTCTTTTATCTCCCTTCTCAGGAGAACAGGTGCTCAGATATTTTCCCCCTCGGCCAATTCCATACTTTTTTCTCTCCTGGTGCCTTGTCTATTCCGGTTTCTTTCTTATGTCTTTAACCTCATCCTCTCCACTGTCTCCTCCATTTATAAACCTTAAAAATATCAAATATCCCACACCCTTGCCTTGGCTCTGACTTCCCATTAGGCAGCAATTTGGTATTTAGCCATCTCATTAGCATCAAACTTGCTAAAACCTTCCTTACTGTTTCTGTTTCCCACTGGCTCTTCAGTGGCTCTGCCCACCAGACCCCACCAACAGGAAACTGCAGGGGCCTCCCAAGGCCGTAGCCAGGACTGGCTTCCTGTCTGCCATTGCTCACCACTGACGCCCAGCCTCATCTCGGTTTTCTTGTTTTTGGTTGTTGTTGTTGTCTGTTTTTTTACTTGTTTGTTTATTGTTAAATGCTCATTTCCCTTAGCCTCCCCACTGCAAGACTTTCCTAAATCATTATTTTTATTTCCCTTTAGTTGACTGCGTACTCTCCTTCCATCACTTTTTCATATTCGTGGTTTCTTTCCTCCTAGGTTCTCTCCTTGCTCCTCCCATGGACTCTGTGCACAGTCATCAACTTCATGTTTACGCTGGGGTCTGTGGGGAGAGTGCATTTTCCCCTTCCCTAAAGTGACTCTACAGAGAGACAGTCGTGGCTCCTAGTGATGCTTCTATCTGAACTTAAAAGCAGGAACCTGGCCTCTTAATTCCCAGTGACCCTTTCAGCCTCCTGGTCTCATCCACACTCCTGAGACACTGGATGGTGTCTTCACACCAGCTCTGCCTTTCCTGTGTTCTATTCTCTGCATAACAGTCATCATTCCCCTGCTCTTCTGGTGACGTCGTCCTTAACATCATGCGGAGACTTGGGACAGATCTCCATCGCCTCTCCCCTCTCCCCTCTCTCTATCTCCCTCACATTCTCTTTTCCAGTCATCCTGACCTCGCCACTTCCTTCCAAGTACTGTTCCTTGACCTCCATCCTAGAATCACTGCACATTCTGACATTTCAAATATAGAATCCCCCCTGACCTTTTCTATTGCTTAGCTAACATACATTCGTCCTTCACATCTCAGGTTATACATCGTAATTTCTTTTTTTTTTTACCTTAATTTTTAAAGCTTTTTAAAAAATTCATTTTAGAGAGGAGGGAGAGAGAGAAGGGAGGAGGAGCAGGAAGCATCAACTCCCATAAGTGCCTTGACCAGGCAAGCCCAGGGTTTGGAACCGGTGACCTCAGTGTTCCAGGTTGATGCTTTATCCACTGCGCCACCACAGCTCAGTCAGTAATTTCTGATACACAAGAAACAATAAGCATTTGAAAGTTGATGGAATATATCACCCATTATTCCAGTTAATTCTCTCATCGGCTCTTAGTCACACTGTGAAATAGTCTTTAACTGCTCTCTCCCTGTGACAATTCTGTCTCTTTTAACTACAGTGCCCTCCTTGAAAATTTTAGTTGTCGGCATGTGAAATAATACTTGATTTAATTTTCTAATTTTACCTTTTAGTTATTACCAGCTTCCTTTCTTGTTTCATTTAATTGTATCCTCTAATTTTAGTACAATTACTTAACACAATAATTAATTAGAAAAATGATTCATCTTTTGGTTAATATACTGATTAGTCACAATAAATCTCATTCATTGAAATTGCTACTCTTCAGTTGCAACTGGGCCATGTTTTTATCTAGGTTGTTTCAAACATTGAACGCCATGGTTTCTTATAATGTATAGCATAAACTTGGAAAATTTACTTTACCAAAGTTTGGAACTTTTTTCCTAAAAATAGGTTATAAGTTATAATGCCAGTGTCGTGTTTTCTTGTCTTTTGGCTGCCACTAAATCACAGTTTAGTATCATGAAAGTATATTGAATTTTACACAGCTTACTTTACAGGCAAAAATTGTGAACATAACTCTTTTTCAATAGATACAAAATCTAATAGTAAACTACCCAAAAGGATGGATAATTTATATTGCTTCTTTCAACAAAAGAAGCAATAAAACTATGACTTATGAGAACTAGACTACACTGAGAAATTAAAAGAAATGAAGCACTGAAGGAAACAATGAAAAGGACTGTAAATATCATCAGACAATAGAAAATATATACTTTATACCTCCACAATTAAATAAATCTTTATATATGTAGAGGAAAATACTTGAGCAGAAAATTCTTAAGTAGAAAATATAATAACTTGTAAAATGAATACATGAGTACAATCTAAGATATACAAAGAAGCATTTTAAAAGCAGGCTGTGGGTTTTGTCAAGATATAGAGAAATATTTTGGCCATCAAAAAGCATCGGGATTGTTGACTGAGATCTCACTCAAGTGAGATCTAAGGCAACTTTCTCTTGGTGTCTAATTTATCCAATTCAAATTCTTGAATATTTATTTCAGAAGCAGATTTTGTTGTTTAATGATTCTAGTTTCTCATCGGTTCAGATATTGTTACATTTGCAGTTCTGGGTACATAAATATTCTATATTAACATTTTGGAGATTCTGGATAGCCACTGATGATTTTCTCTGGGTAGAATGATTAATTCTTCATTCCCACATTGGTATGCCTCCCTCCAAACAGACTCTTCTATGGAATCAAATAACTCTGTATTGTTGAAGTCTTTTTATAAAGTTGATGAAGAACAACTGAATAGTTATTTTGCAAGGATAGATATGACCATAAAGAATGGCAAAATCATTATCTTGAAACTGATCTCATTTTAAAATTTTGTAGTAGTAAAAAGAAGAGATAACATTACAAGTCATATATTACTAACTTTGAAATGTTGTGAGAAACCAGTCATACATAATTGTACATTTGTTAGCTAGTTGTATGTTACAGCCAAACATCTATCAAAATAAAAGTGAGGTCCATTTGTATACAAAAATTAACTCTTTCTCACAAGTGTCATTAGAAACTATTGTCTCAAATGAAGTCTTTGGGTGAGGCTCTTAAAATAAAGAATAGCATTCTAAGTGCACAGCTATTACAAACTCATCTGATATTCATTTTAATTGCCATGACTATAATGAATATACTTTGTATTCAAACAGATGTCACAAGTACTACTACAGAAGTTCCAATATAATTCAGTCTTAGTTAAGAATGAGTAAATGGATATTTAAAATCGAATGTTACCAGGAAGGTGGGGGGAGGAAAACCAATTACAGCAACATCAGCTCCCTAAAGGAGCAAATTAAAGCTTTTTTTTTTTACTAAATTGTGATTTTTCTTTTTTGTACATTTATAGAATGCAGCAACACAGGGAAACTTGCTAGATCAACCAGTTCTTTGCATCGCCTTAGTTGTTCCACAGACTAGTTAGCCTGGAACACAAACATTGGGAGTGAATGAAGGGTAGGCTGAAATTCATTTCACAATATTTAGAGGCTATATGAAAATGCTGCAGGTAAGTAGCATAGAGCATGGCGTTGGGATTTGGAGTCTATGAAAATGATTTTAAAAAATTACTACTATGCTAATTTATTATAGCTGAATGAGCAGGTGGTTAGATATGCCATTGTATTTCAATTACTCAGACAAGTTCTAATATTTCCTCTAATCTTCTCCTTGAGGAGGACTGACACCTTAAAAATCTAATGCGAGAAACCTTTAAGCCAGAAATGAAATGCAGTCTTTCTCAATGTATCATTCAGAGAATTACCCTGGGGTATTTGTTGAATGCAAACATTCGTGGACCCCAACCAAGGTCCGGCCATCAGCATGTTGACAAGCTACCTAAAAATTCTGATATACACACTTGTTTAAAAACCACTGCTTGAAGGTTGGACGAGGTAAGTTTAACACTATATCTTTTCCATTTCACTCCAATCAGTAAATATTTATTAAGTTCCAGTGCTCTGTGAGTGAAAATTTGATATATAAAGGGTGCCCACAATGGCAAGAAGCATGTGATAAACCAATTGTCAAAGTAAATTTATTAAGTATAACAGTAATCTACAAATGTCCAGAGACACAATGCCTGACTGTCCGGAAACACAAAGAAAATAGCGTGTTTTTCATGCTGATGAACCATTCACTCTGGGTTCAAGACTCCTGAAAAGGTGTCTTGAAGCTGATGTGTTTAGCTTATTATTAGAAATGTAAGTAGAGCATTGTTTAGAAACAAGTTTATCCTATTCCTCCGATGTTCCATGTTTTGAAAAGGAAGGTGGCAGTGTGAGGCCGCTTAGCAGGTGGGGTCAAGGACAGATGGTTCCCACAAGGGAAGAGAGGAATTACGCTTGCCTGTAATTTTAGCACAAGGCTTTGTATGTAAAGGACACTCAAGTCTTAATAATACTGTGAACTGTCGTGCTTATAACCCTTCCCTGTAAGCTGTTCCCTACAACACCGGCTGCAATACAACATGATTTTGGCCATCAAACAGTCCATTTATTGGTCTCTGACATAATGCCACTTCCAAAGTTCTTAATATTAAAAGAATAATAATAATAATCAGTATACTATTTGCTATTTATTAAGTCCTGAAGTGCATCAAACCTGATTATAAGCACTTAGGATATTACCTCATTAAATTCTCACAATTACCCAGAAATAGGCATTTGTGACTCCTATTGTATTTGACTGAAAAGACCCTGGAGTTTTCAATGAACTCCCCTCAAGTGGCACACCTGAGGACGTGGCAAGGCTGAGTGGCTCTCTTTCTCTGGCTGCAGGCACATCCTTTGCTCCCACTGTTACACCATAAACAGGGACACCCCATTTTCTGTCAACATATTGCATTTCCTGCCAACACATTGCATTTCCTGACTTTTGCGGTAAAAGATATTTCCCATACATCTTTCGAACACTATTTATCCTACCTCTAATATACTCACACTCACCCAAAGCATCACTAAAAGTCAGCCATCAAGAAAAAAAAATAGGCCGTACTTCTGGAGGCAAACAGGTACCATTCAACGACTGCAGACAGCAAAACTCCAAATCCCAACGCCATGCTCTATGCTACTTACCTGCAGCAGGTGTTGAGGTTTTCAGGTTTACGTGAAAGACAATGGAGGAACTCCACAGTAATGGCTTTAAAGTTCATAAGAAGTTGCCCAAAGTAACTACAGACAATTAAGCACCAAAACACTCTCAGACACACACACACACACACACACACACACACACACACACACTCCCAGACACATATATACATACATATGCATATAAAATTGAAAACCTATACGTTTATAACAGGGAATTTTTTCTTTTTAAATAATCATACTCCCTTAGCTTCCTTCTCCAGGAAAGAAACCAGTAATTCCACTTTCCCCCAGTGGTCTGCAGGTCCGCAGGTCTGCACGCTCCAGACTGGATTTTGCCGCAATCATAAGCCACACTTGCCGGACTGTCGCGGCCGGTCCTAGCACCAGCTGAGCCCGTAATTGAAAAGCACGTCGCGTTCTCTGCCTACCTGGGGTGTTCAACAGCCTGGACATCTTGCAGAAGTAGGAGACATACTGCTCGCAGTACTCGGCGCTGCCGGTGATGGCGCTGACCTGGTCCATGGAGGCGCTGTACACGAGCTGCGTCACTGAGTGCTTGTCGGGGCCGGAGCTGCCCACCGCTGTCTGCATTTGCAGGTCGTGGGACACGATGGTCCACACTTTGTCCTCTGTGGGGAGAAAAACGCCATGGCAATGGGTCGCTTGTATGCAGATGCTTCTTCCAATGCCAGAAAATAATTGAGCTACCCTTTCACTGTTTTTTCCCCCCTGAAGTGATGCCAAATAGATTAAAGGCTAGTCATTCTTCAAGTGACCAATACCTTTTCTCCCACATGAGTTCTGCTTATATAGACAAAGTGGAAAAGCAATATTTTTCTTTCTTTTTTAATAAAAAACAAACACATGGTCCACAGAGCCAATGAAAACAAGTAGCCTGAGTATTTGGTGGATGCGCTGACTTCACTGACACTAAAAGCGAGGCCCACTGGGGTTCCGTCTCCTCTCGACATGGGGTGAGGGTGCCCATCACTCCTCTGGGGGAACGGCCATTGGCTCTCTCCTAAATTCACTGCCTGCTGTTTGCTCTGATCAGAATCTGCATCCTCATCCTGTCAACAAATGTTCTTCCCAACCTGACCTTTAGGTGACATTAGACACTGCATTCTCAGTCATTGTAACGCCCTGCACACGTGACAGGATGCACATGAGTGATTCTCTGGGTGTTCTAGACCCTGCAGATTTCAGCGTGTGACAAGGGGTGGCAGGTATGAGATCCACGTGGCCAAGGTAAAATCCTATATACGTCTGAATTGGAAGCATCGCTGTGTAGCCATGATTCTGATACTCTGCTCAAAGCCCTCCTGTGGCTCCCTGGTTTTGCTCAAAGTAAAAATCGAGGTCTTCAAACAACTCTGAATGAAGGCCCTCCCGATCCGACTCCTCCTTGCCCTCCTCCCTCCTGTCCTGCTAAACTCCTCCTGGCTCATCTGGTTTCGGACACACCGGCCTCCGTACACTTCTCAAATGTGGCAGGCAGGTCCCACCCGAAGCCTCTGCAGTTGGCCTTCCCTCTGGCTTGGGCCGCCCTTCCTCCATATCCTCAGGGCCATTCCTTCTCCCCATCTGTGCTCCAAAGCCAACCTTTCCCATGCTGAGTCCCACCCACCCCATCCATACACAGCTGCTCCCACCTCCCTGTCCTGCATGGGGTCTCTCCATAGCATTGTCTCTATCTGACTTAGTGAACCATGTAATTATTTTTTTGTCCATCAGTCTTCCCCACATTAGATGGAAAGAAAGCGGGGATTGTTATCTACCATGTACACACAGTGCTTAGGACGGCGACTGGAACCCTATGAGACCTTCAAACATACTACTTGAGTAGAAGAATGAATTAACAAAAAGTAAATGGAATACAAGTCCTCGATGTAGGGACGTCTTAAAATCACTTTGGCTCACGTTCTGGCTCTGCCAGGATGATCCTGACAGTCTTGACCAGCCTCCTCTTAGACTCTCCCCTAAGCCATCACTTCCCTCCGTCTATAACCACACACCTCTGTATTGGAATACTTCTCAGTGTGCTCTTAAATCAGTTAAAACAAATCCTTCATGCTGCCCCCTATCCTAAGGTATTTCTTGTAGGGAACTTACTCTTCCCTGTTTACCTTTGACCTCATCATAACCACCTCCCTTTAGCAACTCTAATGCCGCAAAGCAGATGTAACATAGCTCAGTTATTCTGTCACTTCCTGACATGGTTCTGACAATAATCTGACTGTCATTTATATCCAGACCTGCAGACTTACTGTCATCTAATTAAAGACCCATTAATGAAATTAGGTTTCTTGTCTCTCTACTGTTGCAATCAGCCTCTGGCATGGAATTCTCAAATTCTCTCATTGTACTTCCTTCCTTTATTCTCCCTCCTTCCCTCCCTCTCTCCCTCTCTCCCTCTTTTCCTCCCTTTCTTCTTTCCTTCCTTCCTTTTTACTATGTGGGAAGCAGGGAGGCAGAGAGACAGACTCTTGCATATGCCCCAACTGGGATCCACCCGGAAAGCCCCCTATGGGGTGATGCTCTGCTCATCTGGGGCTTGCTCTGTTGCTTGGCAACCAAGCTATTTTAGCACCTGAGGTGAGGCCATAAAGTCATCCTCAGAGCCTGAGGCCAACCTGCTCTAACCATTTGAGCCATGGCTGCAAGAGGAGAAGAAAGAGAGAAAAAGAGAGAGAAGGAGGAGGGGGAGAGGTAGAGAAGTAGATGGGCGTTTCTTCTGTATGCCCTGACCAGGAATCAAATCCGGGACTTCCACACGCCAACACTCTACCACTAAGCCAACCAACCAGGGCCTTTATTTATTTTCTAAATCTTTACCAGTAACTTTGCCCTGTAGCTATATTTTTGTACTCTTTTTTCCTTTACTCATGATAGAGCAGCATTCTAATCACACCCATCTTTAAAGGCTAATAAATCCCTTTTCAACAGACACAAAATTATGTTCATAAAGAGAAACATTAAGCAAGTAAAACAAAACGCTCATCTGTTTATGCTCTCTGTCAACTGTGAAGACATTAGTCAATTTGTTACTATTGACAACGTCCTAATATTTTGGTCTTAGTGGCTGCTTGGACCTCAACTCTGCTTCCATTCACCTTTACCAAACAGTATAAGGGTTGGAAGGTTCTACCCTCATGCAGTTGAAAATCTCTTTATAACTTTTGACATCGCCCCCCACCTCAAAAAAAACTTAATGACTAATAGCCTATACTATTGACCAGAAGCCTTCCTGGCAACATCAACAGTGGATCGACACTTATTTTGTATATTGGACGAGGTGAGGTGAAAGTAGATTTACAGTTGTCTGTATGGAAAATAACATATAGTAATAATTAATAAACAATAACTTCGGCATTAATTCTTGTGTGTTGCACATACGACAGTAAACCTAATTCTGCTCCGCCCTGTATGTATTCTATACAGTAGTCTTACAATAAAGGTAGCTAGAGAAATAAAAGTGTTATTAAATAAAAAAAGAAATCATATCGAAGAGAAAATATAGTTCTGGCTTTTTTTTTTTTTTCTTCATTTTTCTGAAGCTGGAAACAGGGAGAGACAGTCAGACAGACTCCCGCATGCGCCCGACCGGGATCCACCTGGCACGCCCACCATGGGGCGACGCTCTGCCCACCAGGGGGTGATGCTCTGCCCACCCTGGGCGTCGCCATGTTGCGACCACAGCCACTCTAGCGCCTGAGGCAGAGGCCACAGAGCCATCCCCAGCGCCCGGGCCATCTTTTGCTCCAATGGAGCCTTGGCTGCGGGAGGGGAAGAGAGAGACAGAGAGGAAAGTGCGGCTGAGGGGTGGAGAAGCAAATGGGCGCTTCTCCTATGTGCCCTGGCCAGGAATCGAACCCGGGTCCTCCGCACGCTAGGCCGACGCTCTACCGCTGAGCCAACCGGCCAGGGCTAGTTCTGGCTTTTGTTGAGAAAAACAATTCCACACCTAAGTGAACCTGCGCCATTCAAACGCTTGCTGTTCAAGGGTTACCTGTGTTTGTTAAATAGCCCATGCATTCATTCATTACCAAGTCTTGACTGTAGTACAGATGAGGATCTAGGCACCAGGGAAACCACAGAGGAAAGAAAGCATTCATAATTTTTTTTGTGGCTTACATTCTTACATTCTAGTGGGGAAAGACGTAAGAAGCAAAGAAATTAAAGTTTTATATATATATAGTTTGCAAGTGATAATGGTGAGGAGGAAAACTAAATCAGGAAAGGGAAGAAAAGACCATGTTCTTTTTAAACACAGAGGAAATGTCAGATTTTAATAAATAAGGTCATTATTCAGCAAGCCATGTGACTGGGGAAAATGGTTCCAGACAGAGTGGATGCAAATATGACTATTTGAGCTCTGGAATATTCCCGGAATCATTTGGGTGGAGCAGGAAGCCCTGGAGCAAGGAAGGAAAGCAAAGCAGGGGTTGAGGTCAGAGAAGTAATGAGGACAGATGGGGCGTGACCTCAGGTAAGGTGGAGGGTTGTCAGCGCTGAGAGGTTTGGGGCTAAAGTAGCGTGCCTTACCTTATTATCCGACATGATATTCTTTGCATCAATAAAATTCTACTGTAGAGAAGTTTGAAAAAAGAATCTAAATATATCTTTACAAACACTTAAAACTTTGTAGTGTTGTGACAGTATGAAAAGGAACATGGAAGCTCTAACTGATGGCATGAAACAATGACTATTGAAGCATCTTGCAAATAATTTTTTTAATGCTTGCATATGACACATTGAAGTGATTCCTTTGGGACCCTGAAATCTTCAGTGACAAGGGGATGTTAACAATTTTGCAAGCATCTAGCACCTAGGAGAAAGAAGGGGATTATGTTGCATAGCCTTTCCTTTGCTAGTATCAGAGTGGAGAAATTAAGAACCCTATTCCTACATTCACAGTGTGCTTACATAATATGCATTATCAGATATGCGTGTAATGCAAATAGAAACTACTATGTATGTCAAATTCTAAGTTTCCGCCACTATTCCATTTTCATAAAGAAGCAATTGACAAAGCAGTGTATTTCAAACACTGTCTTTGGATTAGTGCAGGGGTCCCCAAACTTTTTACACAGGGGGCCAGTTCACTGTCCATCAGACCGTTGGATGGCCGAACTATAAAAAAAAACTATGAACAAATCCCTATGCATACTGCACATATTTTATTTTAAAGTAAAAAAAGAAAACGGGAACAAATACAATATTTAAAATAAAGAACAAGTAAATTTAAATCAACAAACTGACCAGTATTTCAATGGGAACTATGCTCCTCTCACTGACCACCAATGAAAGAGGTGCCTCTTCCGGAAGTGTGGCGGGGGCTAGATAAATGGCCTCAGGGGGCCGCATGTGGCCCGCGGGCTGTAGTTTGGGGACCCCTGGGTTAGTGTGTTATGAAAATACCCTTTGTCATTACTGAGAGCTCAGTATTGGTCTCATAAAATCACATACTTAAAAACTGTCATCATGGTTTTTTTTTATCATGTTTTTAATACTGCTGATTTAATATGTTTCCAATTAATTAATATGCTAGGACATGCATGGAGCATCCTGTGAATGCGTCCCTCTGATTGGCAGGAATGGGGTCTTCCGAGATTTCCCAGTTTAGTTATGGTGACATGAGTGCATTAGAACAGCCCCTCTGACAACTAGACCAAGTGACTTCATCTCCTAATTCTCAAGTAATTGACTTCATGAGAACTCCATTCTTTGCATGGTTGGAGTTCTGACCAGGGACTGATAAAGCCAGAGAATGAACAGTGAAAAAAAGGAAAAAATAACTCCTCCCAGGATATTACCAGTTTTTAATTGTGTATATGTTATCTTTTTACTCTTTTCCATGTTAGCCAGACAATCTGAAGTTCACATTCTAGAACAGTTCACATTATATAAAATAGAGTGTATTTTAATATAAACCCAATCTGAGCTGAGTCCTATACATCTGCCTATGGATAGCAGTGTTTTTGCTTTTCAAATGATATCATTGTCGTGTTAATGACCAATTTGTTAATCTGAGAGTTTATGTCACCTTTAGTCATATTAAATCTGAAATAACCTCTAAAAAGAGGAGACTATTATATCACAAACTACCTGCATGTCAAATAGTATATAAGATTTGTTATGCGGGCATGACCCTATACAAATTCCTTAGCAGCCCTGTTACCTAGTCTAGTTCCTCTTCAGGGATGATTTGGGGTCCTCTCGCCCTTAAAACAACACAACAGGAACTGAACTATAACATATGCTTCGCCTGTGATTGTCCATATTGCACGTACGCCTTGATCTGCTGGAAAAAACTAGTGACTTCAATGTTGTGTCTCCATAAATTTCTCCTCCGTCTTATACACTGCATTCCAATGACTCTGGCTTTCTTTGGACATGAAAGTCTTCATAGCTGTTATCCTGATTTAATCAACCAACCATTAAACATTAACTATGAGGAAGATATGAGCAAGGATCTCCAATGAAATACTATAGCATAATAAGAATTGCTTTCTCAAAGCTTAAAAATTTGCAGCCTTCTTAGAGCCCCTATCCAAGGGAAGAAGCCCGCCATTTAAAGGAGGTCACATGTAAAAAACTTGAATCCCAATAATGCACACACACTTAAACCATCTATTGAGTTCCTGATCGATTTCAGCACTGTGTTAGCTCCTGGGGACATATGGATAAAAGACAAACAAACAAACAAAAACCAAACTTAAGTTCCTGTCCTCAGCAAGCCTGGAGTTCAGTGGAGGTGAGAAAACATTAAGCTGAAAATGACAAATGACAAATCATGGCTACAACAGAGGTGGACAGACACAGGGTACTGTCAGCTCCTATTGAAAGTCCATACAACCCAGATTTAGGAAGCCAGGGAGTGGCCAAGAAGACATGGTATTTTCCATGAATCATGAAGGTTAAAAAGGGATGAGCCATTGGAAGGAGCAGGTAATAAGAGCAATTTCATCCTCCTTATAGCTCAGAGCAAATATACTGGAGACAAAAAGGGCTTAGCAGATGGGATTTAGATGGACTAGGGACTGCAGGGTCTGGCACAACAAAGTATAGGGTTGCAGAGCCTTAAAAATAGTACAGGGGTTGCAAGGTCTAGCGCGTGGTCATGTGTGTGGGTGTTGCAACTCTTTGGAGATAAAGGATCAACTTAGTTTTAAAAATATTTATGTGAGTCTATATATGATAGTCCCATAGTTAACATCATCCTCAGCAGTGAGAGGCTGAGAGCTTTTTCCTCTTTGGTCAGGAACAAGCCACAGGGAACAGGATTAGGCTTTAAGTTTATACAGTATTTGATGTTCTATTTCTTAATCCAAGTGTTGTACACCAACCAGAAATATTTCATGTTGAGACAAACAAACAAATAGGAGATATCTCATTTCAGATAAACCCTGTGTGATGTCTTTGATTTACAAATGTAATAATTTAGGAACTATTACATGAGCTATTGCATGTGGTCTCCTGAGTAAGTCACAAAATGATTTCTCAAGTAGCTACCACTCCTAGTTATTCAAAGCATCAATTTCTACAAAAATCATTTATAAAACTTTTAGATAGAAAGACCCAGTATTCTGTTAGGTCTCAACACAGTTTCTTTTTTTTTTTAATTTATTAAATTTAATGCAGTGCCATTGATAAATCAGGGTACATATGTTGAGAGAAAACATCTCCAGATTATTTTGACATTTGATTGTGTTGTATACCCCTCCCCCAAAGTCAAATTGTCTTCTGTCACCTTCTATTTGGTTTTCTTTGTGCCCCTCCCCTCCCCAACCCCTCTCTCCTTCCTTGCCCCATCCCCCCCCCACCCCCCCAACCCTGTTGCCATCACATTCTTGTTCATGTCTCTGAGTCTCATTTTTATGTCCCATCTATGTATGGATTCATATAGTTCTTAGTTTTTTTCTGATTTACTTATTTCACTCCGTATAATGTTATCAAGGTCCATCCATGTTGTTATAAATGATCCGATGTCATCATTTCTTATGGCTGAGTAGTATTCCATAGTATATATGTACCAAAGCTTTTTTATCCACTCGTCCTCTGACGGACACCTGGGCTGTTTCCAGATCTTCGCTATTGTGAACAATGCTGCCATAAACATGGGGGTGCATTTCTTCTTTTCATACAGTGCTATGGTGTTCTTGGGGTATATTCCTAACAGTGGGATAGCTGGGTCAAAAGGCAGTTCGATTTTTAATATTTTGAGGAATATCCATACTGTTTTCCGTTTTCCACAGTGGCTGCACCAGTCTGCATTCCCACCAGCAGTGCAGGAGGATTCCCTTTTCTCCACATCCTCGCCAGCACTTATTCTGTGTTATTTTGTTGATGAGCGCCATTCTGACTGGTGTGAGGTGATATCTCCTTGTGGTTTTAATTTACATTTCTCTAATGATTAGTGATGTTGAGCATTTTTTCATATGCCTATTGGACATCTGTATGTCCTCTTTGGAGAAGTGTCTATTCATTTCTTTTGCCCATTTTTGGATTGGATTGTTTGTCTTCCTGGTATTAAGTTTTACAAGTTCTTTATAAATTTTGGTTATTAACCCCTTATCAGATGTATTGTCAAATATGTTCTCCCATTGAGTAGTTTGTCTTTTTATTCTGTTCTTGTTGTCTTTAGCTGTGCAAAAGCTTTTTAGTTTGATATAGTCCCATTTGTTTATCCTGTCTTTTATTTCACTTCCCCGTGGAGATAAATCAGCAAATATATTGCTCTGAGAGATGTCAGAGAGCTTACTGCCTATGTTTTCTTCTAATATGCCTATAGTTTTAAGGCTTACATTTAAGTCTTTTATCCATTTTGAGTTTATTTTTGTGAGTGGTGTAAGCTGGTGATCTAGTTTCATTTATTGCAGGTAGCTGTCCAATTTTCCCAACACCATTTGTTAAAGAGACTGTCTTTACTCCATTGTATTTCCTTACCTCCTTTGTCAAATATCAGTTGTCCATAGAACTTTGGGTTTATTTCTGGGTTCTCTGTTCTGTTCCATTGATCTATATGCCTGTTCTTATGCCAGTACCAGGCTGTTTTGAGTACAATAGCCTTGTAGTATAACCTGATATCAGGAAGTGTGATACCTCCCACTTTATTCTTCTTTTTTAAGATTGCTGAGGCTATTCGTGTTCTTTTTTGGTTCCGTATAAATTTTTGGAATATGTGATCTATATCTTTGAAGTATGTCATTGGTATTTTAATTGGTATTGCATTGAATTTATAGATTGCTTTGGGTAATATAGACATTTTAATGATGTTTATTCTTCCTAACCATGAGCACGGTATATGCTTCCACTTGTTTGTATCTTCCTTGATTTCTTTTATCAATCAATGCTTTGTAATTTTCCGAGTACAAGTCTTTAGTCTCCTTGTTTGTTTTAGTCTTTTAGTTTGTTTCCTTGATTTCTTTTATCAATCAATGCTTTGTAATTTTCCGAGTACAAGTCTTTAGTCTCCTTGTTTTGTTTTAGTCTTTAGTCTACCTAGTTTACTCCTAGGTACTTTATTTTTTTGGTTGTAATTGTGAAGGAGATTGTTTCCTTAATTTCTCTTTCTGACTGTTCATTGTTGGTGTATAAAAGTGCCTCTGATTTCTGAGTATTGATTTTATATCCTGCCACTTTGCTGAATTCATTTATCAGGTCCAGTAGCTTTTTGACTGAGACTTTAGGGTTTTCTATATACAATATCATATCATCTGCAAATAATGATAGTTTTACTTCTTCTTTTCCAACTTGAATGCCTTTTATTTCTTCTTCTTGTCTGATTACTGTGGCTAGGACTTCCAGGACTATGTTAAATAAGAGTGGTGAAAGGGGGCACTCCTGCCTTGTTCCTGATCTTAAGGGTATTGCTTTTAATTTTTGCCCATTGAGTATGATGTTGGCTGTGGGTTTCTCATAGATGGCTTTTATCATGTTGAGGTATGTTCCCTGTATTCCCACTTTGCTGAGAGTTTTGATCATGAACGGGTGCTGGATTTTATCAAATGCTTTTTCTGCATCTATTGAAATTATCATGTGGTTTTTCTCCTTCCTTTTGTTTATGTGATGAATCACATTGATTGATTTACAAATATTGTACCAGCCTTGCCTCCCCAGAATAAATCCCACTTGATCATGGTGTATGATTTTTTCTATATATTGTTGGATCCGGTTTGCTAATATTTTGTTGAGGATTTTAGCATCTATATTCATCAGCGATATTGGCCTATAATTTTCTTTCTTTGTGTTGTCTTTGCCTGGTTTTGGAATCGGAATTATGCTCGCCTCATAAAAGAAGCTTGGAAGTCTTCCTTCCTCTTGAATTTTTTGAAATAGTTTGAGAAGGACAGGAGTTAGTTCTTCTTTGAATATTTGGTAGAATTCAGTTGTGAAGCCATCAGGCCCAGGACTTTTCTTTTTTGGGAGTTTTTTGATAACTGTTTCAATCTCATTTGGTGTAATTGGTCTGTTTAGGTTTTCTGATTCTTCCAGATTGATTTTTGGAAGATTGTATGTTTCAAGGAATTTGTCCATTTCGTCTAGGTTGTCTAGTTTTTTGGCATATAGTTCTTCATAGTATGTTCTTACAATATTTTGTATTTCTGTTGTGTCAGTTGTTATTTCTCCTCTCTCATTTCTAATTTTATTTATTTGAGTCCTCTCTCTCTTTTTCTTGATGAGTCTAGTTAAAGGTTCATCGATCTTGTTTACCTTTTCAAAGAACCAGTTCCTAGTTTCATTGATCCTCTGTATTGTTTCTTTAGCCTCTATGTCATCTATTTCTGCTCTGATCTTTATTATTTCCTTCCTTCTACTAGTTCTGGGCTTTACTTGCTGTTCTTTTTCTAGTTCTTTTAGATGCTGGGTTAAGTTGTTTATTTGAGCTTTTTCTAGCTTCTTAAAGTGTGCCTATAGTGCTATGAACTTCCCTCTCAGTACTGCTTTTGCAGTGTCTCATAAATTTTGAGTTGTTGTATGCTCATTGTCATTCATTTCTAGGAATTTTTTTATTTCTTCTTTGATCTCATTTTTAATCCATTCATTATTTAACAACCTGCTATTTAGTTTCCATGTGTTTGAGAATTTTTGAGCTTTTCTGTTGTGGTTCATTTCTAGTTTCATGCCATTGTGATCAGAGAAAGTGCTTGATATGATTTCAATCTTCTTAAATTTGTGGAGAGCACTTTTGTGCCCAAACATGTGGTCTATCCTAGAGAATGTACCATGAGCACTTGAAAAGAATGTATATTCTGCTGCTTTAGGGTCAAAGGTTCTAAAGATATCTATTAAATCGAGTTGATCTAGTGTGTCCAGTAAGTCTGCTGTTTCTTTGTTAATTTTCTTTTTTGAGGATCTATCTAGTGATGTTAGTGGAGTATTGAAATCCCCTACTATTATAGTATTGCTGTTGATCTTGCCCTTTAAGTCCAGCAAAGTCTGCTTTATATATTTAGGTGCTCCTATATTAGGTGCATAGATATTTATAATAGTTATATCTTCCTGTTGGATTACTTCCTTTATCATTATGTAGTGGCCTTCTTTATCTCTTACTATATCCTTTGTTTTAAAGTCCAGTTTGTCTGATATAAGTATTGCTACCCCAGCTTCTTTTTCATTTCCATTTGCATGAAATGTTTTTTTCCATCCTTTTACCTTCAATCTATGTGTACCTTTTGTTCTAAGGTGTGTCTCTTGTAGACAGCATATGTTCGGGTCCTATTTTCTTATCCACGCAGCTACCCTATGTCTTTTGATTGGATCATTTAATCCATTTACATTTAAGGTTATTATTGATATGTAGTTGTTTGTTGCCATTTTATTCTTTAAAGCTGTATTCCTTTTTTGCTATATTCTTTTCCCACTTTGATCTGTTTACACCATGCCCCTTAACATTTCCTGCAGCATTGGTTTGGTTGTAATGAATTCCTTGAGTTGTTTTTTGTCTGGGAAGCTTTTTATTTCTCCTTCAATTTTAAATGATAGCCTTGCTGGATAAAGTAGTCTTGGTTGTACGTTCTTGTTCTGCATTACTTTGAATATTTCTTGCCATTCCCTTTGGCCTCAAGTGTTTCTGTTGAGAAGTCGGATGTCATCCTTATGGGGGCTCCTTCGTAGGTGATAGCCTTTTTTTTTTTTTTTTTTTTTTTACAGATTTTAATATTTTCTCTTTATCACTTAGCTTTGGTATTTTAATTATGATGTGTCTTGGTGTAGGTTTCTTTGGGTTTCTCTTTAATGGAGTCCTCTGTGCTTCTTGAACTTGTGAGAGTTTCTCCTGCATTAATTTAGGGAAGTTTTCAGCTATGATATGATTGAACAAAGTCTCTATCCTTTGTTCTTTTTCTTCTTCTTCAGGAACCCCTATGATGTGGATGTTGTTTCTCTTCATGTTGTCTCAGAGCTCTCTAAGAGTTTCCTCAGACTTTTTGAGTCTTTTCTTTTTTCTTCTCTGCTTTCATGCCTTCATTCCGGTTGTCCTCCAACTCGCTGATTTGATCCTCAGCTCTATCTATTCTGTTTTTAATTCCTTCCATTGTGTTCTTTATTTCTGATATTGTATTTATCATCTCCAACTGATTCTTTTTTATACTTGCTATTTCTTTATTTAGGTGTACATAATGACCATCCATTGTTGTTCTAAGATCCCTAAGCATCCTTACAATCATTATTTTGAACTCCGCATCTGGAAGTTTGGTTATTTCCATATCACTCAGTTCATCTCTTGAAGGTGTCTCTTGTGGTTTCATTTGGATTGCACTTTTTTGTTTTCTCATTGTGTTTGGGTGTTTTATTTGTAGAGTTGGTTGAGTCTAGGCTTGGTGTTGTCTGCCTCCAGTTTTCAGTTGTGTTATTTCTAGGTCTTCTTGGGTTGGTATCAGCTATTATTTGTAATCCACTTTTGGATTTGGGCAGCTTTGAAGTCTTGATTTGTTTGTTTTCTTAACAGGTGATAGTCTTGTTTATTGATCTTAGCAGGGGGCTTCCTTGAAAGTGTATCCAGGAATGCGATGGGTGTAATCTGAGACTCTGAAGACCTCTTCAGCCATCTAATCTCTCTGGGGGCAGGGTGTTTTCTCAGCTTCAGTAGGGGGAGGTGTATCTCAGATCTCCATGGAGACCTGAGTTACTGCCCCTCCTCCCCACTTCTTGTTTTCAGCTGTGTCTTGTTGCGCTGATTGGGCTGGAGAGATGTCCGGAGATCTCTGATCCAGAAGCAATTCAGTACTGTTTTTTGGAAGGTTCAGTCCCTCCCCCAGCTATGGCCGCCTCCAGCACAGATGAGTCAGCTTTTTTAGTTCGTTTCCTGCATTCCTTAGCCCCTCACAGTCTGTCCCTCTCCCTGTCCATTCCACTTGGGAGATAAGCTGGTCTTTTCAAGACACCTTGCTCCCTGGTCACCAGGCAAGTGGCTGTGAGCAGTATTTTCTGCTCTTTTCCCTTGGGTGAGATCCCCTCTGGGCTCTCAGCCTCCCCCTCCCCTCCATTCCTGTAAGCAGAGGAGATTCAGGCGCTCCCTACCAGGTTTGTTGTGGTTTCTTCTTTGTTCCTTGGTTTTTGAGAGCTGTTCTTGTAGTCCAGAGTTGGTTTTTCATGCTGATTTTTCCTAAATTGATTTGTATTCCCATTTGGTGGTGAGAGCTGGGTGTCTGTGCGTCTACCTACTCCGCTGCCATCTTCCCATCTCAACACAGTTTCTTTTAAAGTCATTTGTAAGAGGATTCAGTTAAAAGTTTCATCAGTATTTTGGATAGTTAAGCTTAATGACTGTAAATTGTTTTTTCTTCTTTTCCAAGTGAGAGGAGGGGAGATAGAAAGACAGACTCCCACATGCGCTGACCAGGATCTACCTGGCAAGCCCCATCTGGGGTTGATGATCTGCCCATCTGGGACCATGCTTGCAACCGAGCTATTTTTAGCACTTGAGCCAGAGGCTCCATGGAGTCATACTCAGTGCCTGGAGATGATGTGCTTGAACCAGTTGAACCATGGCTGCAGGAGGGGAAGAGACAGAGAGAGTGAGTAGGGAGGGTAGGGAGGAGAAGCACATGGTTGCCTCTCCTGTGTGCTCTGACAAGGAATCTAACCTGGGACATCCACATGTTGGGCTGACACTCTACCATTGGGTCAACCAGCCAGGGCCATGACTGTAAATTTTATAGTTGTTTTGTTTATAAGGTTTTCTCAAGAATTATGATCCTCTTGACATCACTGAAATTATTAGACATGGGATGGTACATATTTCTTTCCTCCCCAAAAGGATACGGCATGAATATCATGATCATCTCTGTAGCCTGGACCCTCATATAGGGTCTGTTTCTCCACAGTGGGCTGTGGTTGTTTGAGCTACATGGTAATGCAACTATGTATGCAGCTCAGGTGGCGTAAGCAGCTTTAATCATGTGTAGAGAAACAAGGTAGGCAAAGCAGATGGCACCTCTGCAGGAAGCATCAAAGACCCGAACAGAATGTGCAGCCGATGTTCTGCAGGTGGTGGAGAATGTTGATTATCACAACGCTCACAGCTCCAGCCAGACAGTGATGACAAACTCTGTGCTGTGAACCCATCTAATCAACAACGCTCACTCTCACCCACCTGAGGAACTATGGGGAGCTTATGGGTGTCTTTTTTCTAGGAAGACATGAAGGTGTTTGCTTGGAGGAAAGATACTTGTTAACGTTTTTGTTCCATGGTAGGAATGCTAAAATTCTTTCACAACTGGGCTGTAGTTACGGACTGCCTTTCCGTCAAGGCATAGACAAGCTAATCTTCCCCATCCTTTTCCTCTCACACCAGATAGAGATGCAATTTGTGGGTGTCTGACAGTCAGGAGTGCACCTGGGCAGTCGCTGTTTTCTACCCTGTGCAAGAAGTGAAAGCTCCTCTTTTGACTACTGCAGCTGACAAATGTAATTAGACTTTCATCTGAGTTCACACTTGGAGCCTAAGTAAATGTCTTCTTCTATCAATGATTTGACCCTGCCTGTGGACCTTTAAACATAACTTTTCTCATTATTGAAAAATACTTTTGAACAGATTGCACATACCTGGTTACAAAATATTGCTTCAAATAGCTACCCCACCAGACTGACCCCTGACCTGTGGCTGGGACTTGGAGGTGCCCATGCTGTTGGAACTTTCCTTGTTATTTCCCTCTGTGCAGAAGGTGTTTCCTCAGATGGTCTCACGGTCAACACCCTCTCTTCCATTCGGTCTTGATCAAATGGCATATCTTATTGAGCCCCCTCCCCCAGCCACCCTGTCCTATCGCATGTAGAAAAATAGACTTACAACCCGCTCTGCCCCTGACTCTCTCTGGTTTTCCATTCGGCACATGTGGCCTTCTAACACGGTACATAATTCCCTTATTTGTTATTGTCGTTTTGTCCTATCTGCCTCTCCTGCCCCTGTTCTCATGGATGTCCCAGGGTTTTTTGTTGTTGTTTTTGAAATAAATGTTGATTACTGATGCACCTCCAATTCTTAGCACGGTGCCTAGCAGTCTGCAGACATTCAATAAATATTGTGCAAGTCATACACCTCACCCCATCTTCATTTAGTTTCCAACAAACCTCTCTCGCCACCGTCATTACTGATTCCCATAAAACGCCCGTTTGGGATGGAGTTTGTGGGTGATCGATCCCACTGGACAGCTCTATCATATTAAACTTCAAAAGCGAAACCCGTTGAGAAATCTTTTACGGGTGAAACAATCAGAGTGACATCTGACGTGATGGAATCCGGGCTCTGTCCTCGCCACGTTTACGAGACATGCAAGTGTAAGGAGATTGAAAAGAGCAGGTAAAGATCCGTCTGGGATGCAGTGTGCCTCTGAAAACCACCGTCCTCTTCCCGGGCCGAGTAGGAAGACAGTCATTATTCTGCGGCAGGTGCGCACATGTGTTTACACGGTGAAAGCATCATGAGCACGTGAATATTTATTTTGAACAACCTGTTTCATTCCAATCCCTGCTTTAGGCTCTGGGGACACTAAAACAAATAACATACATTTAATGCCACCAAAGAGCTAGTAGGGGGGGGTGAGTACACAGAGTAAGTAGTTACAGCGCAACCTGAACAAGTAAGGGCTAGTATGTCGATGCCTGCTGGAGTCATCTGCGTCACGAGATTTACTATGTTAAGTCATAGATCTGCCTGCTACCTACACCAAATTCTTTAACCTATGGAGCACTTGGACATTCCCTAGTATTAGCCTTTACATATCTATTGTTATACTGTTGGGAAGTTTTGTTTTCTCTCAGCACTTAGTTTAAACCTAAGTTGTAACAGGCTGACCTGCGAAATGATATTGTTTCTGAAGTTTCTATCTAGAAAGCTCTGGTGTGGCAGAAAAAAAGAGACACTTGGAAATGGCAGTGTGAGTCGCTAATAACAGGACAGAATCTTAAAGGCAGGCACCTCTTTCATGATGAGCTTGGCTCCCATCACTGTCTGCCCCATAAACTTGGGAAGGTCACAGATGTCCACGCAATCACTTCTTCCGAGGCCCCGAGGGCTGGGCTGTAAGTGACTTCCTGTTATAGGATATGTGGCCCTTCTTCCCTCCTTCTAACTCATGTACCAGGCTTAATTAAAAAAAAAAATTTGCCCTGGCTGGTTGGCTCAGTGGTAGAGCGTTGGCCTGGCGTGCAGAGGTCCTGGGTTCGATTCCCGGCCAGGGCACACAGGAGAGGTGCCCATCTGCCTTTCTACCCCTCCCCCTCTCCTTCCTCTCTGTCTCTCTCTTCCCCTCCCGCAGCGAGGCTCCATTGGAGCAAAGATGGCCCGGGTGCTGGGGATGGCTCCTTGGCCTCTGCCCCAGGTGCTAGAGTGGCTCTGGTCGCGGCAGAGCGATGCCCCGGAGGGGCAGAGCATCGCCCCCTGGTGGGCAGAGCATCGCCCCCTGGTGGGCGTGCCAGGTGGATCCTGGTTGGGCGCATGCGGGAGTCTGTCTGACTGTCTCTCCCGGTTTCCAGCTTCAGAAAAATACAAAAAATTTTTTTTTTATGATACAGACAACATTTATCACTTTGGAAGAAAATCCCTAAATAATCAACTCCTCTAAGTATTTAATTTTCCCCATTAACTCAGTTTCTATTCACTGAAGCAGCCCCCATTGTGATCAACATTAGTAAGACAGGCTGACAGATTAAGTTCCTTGCTGAGGATAATTAGCTAGAAATAACTTTTTAGGGAAAGAAAACCCTTAAGATACCAGAGTGCACCGATTTGAAGGGACTAAAACTGTTTGCACTTTAATTTTAACGAAAGTACAAGTGTATGAGGTGGTCTCACTCTTTAAAAAGGGTTCCAAGAGGCTTCCTGAAATATATACTACAGCACCTCTAATGCCAGCACATCTGTCCCAAGTGTCAAGGACACACCACCTGTTCTGGCTCTTAGTCCTTTAGGTCTCAGTTTCCAGGCACTTTGCCAGAGATATCGCCCACTCCCACTCCACCCCTACCCCTGCCCCAATACCACACCAAATCCAAGTTAGATATCCATCCATCTTTCTCAGGCTTCATTGACCACCTTTCTAGAATGCTAGAGAACAAACTTATTTTGAAAGCTTATAAATAAAGGGACATAATAAAATATTTATCCTACCTTTCCTATACAAACTCAGGGTGACCAGCAAGTTGAAGAAGGGAAGTTCTCCTTTGGAGAAGTATTCCAAGCGTTTGAAGAACAAACGGTGGTAAGATAATAGCATGATTTTGCAGCCACTAATGAACGAGTGAATGGTCCGCTATGGCTGCTAATATCATAGAATGAAGACATTGTGGGTCACCTGATGGAAGGACGCCCCAGCAACCATAAAGTGTTACTAGTAAACAATTTCACCACAAGTCACATCAAACCTGTAGGCCACTGGGAATATACCAGTTATTAAGCCTTTGGGAAATGCAACAGGTAAAGACTTGGTGTGTTCCAGAAATAAACTGCAAAATTGTAAGAAGGGGCTGAGAAAAAGAGAGAGAGAGAGAGAGAGAGCGCACGCTTGAATCTATAAATTCAAAAGAGACTTGAGAAACACAACAACAAACCAGCGTGCGCACTTCTGTCAGATCCTACGTCAAATGAACTGTACGGAGAGCAATTATGAAACAACTGGGGAAAATTAACACTGGATATTTAAAGATATAAAGGAATTACAGTGAATTGTTTTTTAGATCTGATAATGAGATTGTAGATAGGCTTAAAAAAAAGAACTCAAATCTTTTAAGACACAGATGCGCCAATACCCATCGACGTCCGGAACTTGCTTCACAGTAATTCCATGGGGGCACATACAACTCTGAGAGCGGTACAAAGGAAACAGGGCCAGCCATGGGAGGAACTTGGGGAAGCTGGGCAGACCATGGTGCACAGGACTTTTTGTACAGTGTTCCCTAATTCTGGATTATGTTTGCAAGCTAATCACCCAGCAGAGAAAATACATGCTTCTAATAATAATCAAGGAATTACTACAATTCATATTCATTTTGTGCAGGGATTTTAAAGACTATCTTCAATAGTTAAATAAGGGAATTGCTATCACATGAATATCACCTTGATCGATATCACTACTCCTTGATATTTGGAAAGAAAAAAGGATGAAAATAATTCATGTACAATTATTAAATATAACTTAGAGGCAGTGGGTATTAAGAATGTAGTAACGAGAGAGAGAGAGAGAGAGAGAGAGAGAGAGAGAGAGGAGAGAAGGAAGGATCAAGAAAGGGAAAGGAAGAGAAGGTGAGGAGAGAAGACACGGGATATTCTACAGTGCGCAGAATGCGATTGGGGCCTGCACAGGGGAGGAGAAGACAGACAGGGTGACCGGAGAGGGGGAACAAGACTCCGTGGGGGTCCGGAAACCCTGGGCCACTCCCCTTTGTACGGTCTTCTAGGCGAGAATACCTTTTACAGTTTTTAATGGGTGGAAAAATAAAGAGAGAAGACTAACATTTCGTGACGCACGGAAATGCTATGAAATTCACAGAAATGAAGTTTTATCGGAACACGGCCACGCTGATCTGTTTACACGCTGTCACGGGCTGCCACCGCGCTGCACGGGCAGAGCCGAATCACCGTGACAGCGTCCGCATGGCCCACAAATCCTTAAATATTTACTCGGTGGCTCTTTATAGAACAGATTTGCTGACCCTTCAACAAAAAGTGACAAGTGGAGAAAGCAGAAAGAATGAAGAAAAACAACTGGCGGTATGGAAACGCTGCAGCATCCCAGAACGAGACTGAGAGATGACAGTTGGTTCCTAGAAACTGATCAGATCATGGGGCAGATCAGTGAAGGGTGAAAGAGGAGCACTGAACGCGCCCGGTCCACGGTCTGTTCCAATTTCCTGCATGAGGAAAGAATGCTGATCTAAGTGTCAACTACTTGACACCCATCTGTAATTTCCTGTGCAGGTCAGATAGGCAGGTGGTGGGGGGTGTAGGATGGCTGTCACCTTTCTGGATGGAAGAGACAGGTAAATGGGAGAACCCATGTATGCTGCTGGAGCAATCATAATTTCCACTTTTGCCAAGCCAGATTTGAAATGCCCAAGAGACAGTTAAATGCTGACGTCAATTAGAACCAAACATCTGGGACTTGAGAGAAAGGTCGCAGCAGGAGGCGTGGATGTTGAAGCGGTGGCCTAAAGACTGACTACATTTAGTGCCATGGAAAGGGATGAGATGACCGAGGGGCAACGTGCCAAAAGAGCAAAGAGAAGGAAGCCCAGGCCAAGGCTTGGGGAGCCCCAACGTTTTGGATCTTCAAAGGGACCGGAGCGGGGGGGGGTCAATGAATCCTTGTGAGAGTCTCTCTGTCAGACATCAGGTGTCCTTAGTACATCCTCGTTCCCTGCCCTCTCCATTTTCAGCAATTACAACTTCCAAGGAGGGTCTCAAGACAGGTAGTCAGGCAGAAAGGCAGAAGCAACACCAGAATTGTTCCGGCAAAGCAACGCATGCTCGAATGATCATGTGCTGTCTGCCCCTGGAAAACCGTTTTGAGAAATAAGATAAGGCTGTAAGTTATTGTGGGAAGGAGGACAAAGAACACCCATGTGCTTTGACTAGCTACCCTCCGTTGCCTGGAGCATTAGCTTTACAGGGCTGGAGAAGGCATGGAGAAAGGAATGAGCTAGACAGGAAACAGGATAGTGTTTTAATTTAAAGCACTATTTTGCATCTGTGGCATAACTCACATATTGTTATAACTGCCACATGTTACTTTTTTATGGGACATTCAAGCTCCTCATCAAAGGCTACCTTTTTGCTCTAGGACACTCAGTGCACTGGGGCCTAAGGTGAGATGTGTGACTTGACAGCCAAAAGACTGGTGGGGACCTCTTGTGCCTCAGAGAAAGCCACTGTCACCTCTAGAATCAAGACACTGAAGGGGTGGCAAGTCCTCTTGACTTGTGACTGTTGGAGTTAGAGGCATGGCTTTGGGACGTGATGAGAAAGTAACACCTCGAGGGGGCTACGTGAATCTTTCTCCGTCTGTCTCCTCCTTGTTGTTACAATGGGGATCATCACAGAACCCCTGACCTCATGGAGCTGTTTTAAAGGGTAAATGGAAAACTATATGAATACCCCTTAGAAGAAAGCCAGTGTCAGCCAAGCACAAAGCACTAATAGCATTAATATTTTTAGTCTTCCTCACTTGGTCAGTCTCTAAAAGTCCCAAGAAACAGAGATATGAAGGCTGGACACCTAATAAACAGTCTGAGGCAAAAGGGATAGAGATGTCATCTTTGTAAACCCTTAAATCCTGGACTTCCAGAACGCCGCATCTCAAATAGTGGGGAAAACATGCAGAATAAATGAGAGCAACAACAATAAACTAACACAAAGGTTATTCGTGAATCCAGGTAGTATCCTAACCAGATCCCCATTTAATTCTAACACAGCTTCATACAGTGAGTCCTTTATAATTAGTATTTTACTGCTGAGGAAGTGCAAGTTTTGAAAGACCCAATAATTCATCCAAGGTCGCACTTGGGAGTATGGCAGGCACTGAGGTCATTTCTGAGCGCAGAGCCTACAGACAATGGAAAGGCTGAATAATAACAGAGATGTGTCGCTTATCAGGAAATTCATTTCCAAGCCCACCGACAGGAAGGAGAATGAGTATGTTTACAATGCTTCTTGGCTTCTCTGGGCTTTAATCTCCTCAACTGTAAATGAGGTTATACTCTATAAGATTATTATTATTTTTTTCCACTTTTGAAACCCTATGTACAGTTCTGTCATCTAGCACAAAGATAATCAGTACAGAAAAGATAATCAGAGGGAAGGCTCCCAGCAACCATACGACTATTATTTTTTCCTTCTTCTAAAATTTGAATGTCTATTCCTTTCTGCCTTTCTCTTCAATGAAAACGTTCTTCAGCGAGTTTGCCTACAGGGCAATATTTGGTTCAAGCAACGGAAAAGTAACATTTGGGGGTAATACTCTGTACAAGGTGATTGTAATGAAAATAATGTTTTGTTTTTTTTTTTTTTGCATTTTTCTGAAGCTGGAAACAGGGAGAGACAGTCAGACAGACTCCCGCATGCGCCGGACCGGGATCCACCCGGCACGCCCACCATGGGGCGACGCTCTGCCCACCAGGGGGCGATGCTCTGCCCATCCTGGGTGTCGCCATGTTGCGACCAGAGCCACTCTAGCGCCTGAGGCAGAGGCCACAGAGCCATCCCCAGTGCCCAGGCCATCTTTGCTCCAATGGAGCCTTGGCTGCGGGAGGGGAAGAGAGGGACAGAGAGGAAGGCGCGGCGGAGGGGTGGAGAAGCAAATGGGTGCTTCTCCTGTGTGCCCTGGCCGGGAATCGAACCCGGGTCCTCCGCACGCTAGGCCGACGCTCTACCGCTGAGCCAACCGGCCAGGGCCTGAAAATAATGTTTTGAGTGAGGCTTAATCTTTTTTTTTCACGTCTTTGCCTTGCATCCTATAGCTATATAGTATGTGACTGGTGGGGATGGCGCTCACCTTTGAGGTGGCAGGGTGTGGCTGTTTGGAAGTTTCCCTGGGAACAGTTGTTCCTTTGAGCTTGAAGGAAGCCTTGATTAAAGGTTAGACATTTCACGTGTCCTCCGGGTTAAGAACTGGAGGAGTTATGAGGGGCTGAAGGGAAATTTCACAGAGAATGAATGGAAATATACCCACCAAGCTTTGGTCTGTGTTTTATTTTTGCTTCCCATGAAAATGCAAATTTGTGGCAGGATACATTGTCACCAATACACTCTTTATTTTCTGAATGGTGAAATGTAAAGGAGGCGACCACTTCAAGAATGTGGAGAAAAGGATGGTAACTTTGTGAACAACAGTAGTCATGGGACATTTCACAGAACTAAGGCCATTTGAATAATGCAGGAATATAGAGAAAAGGAAATCAATCATATACAGAGTCACTGCCTGTACACACACACCCACACACACAAACAACAACTGCATTTATATATCAGTTATCACTTTTCAGTGTCTTTTGCTATATGCATATATACTATCACAATTATACCATGTATACACCTTCACCACCATCTTTTTTGCTTAGTACAACCTAATGTTTTATTTTAAAACTATAATTGATAACTTTTAAAATATTGGCAATAGAAGATTGAAATAATAGACAAAAATGTTCCTTTCTAGCTAATGTGTTTTTTTCCCAATCCATTCATTCATTCATTCATTCATTCATTCATTCATTCATTCACTTATATATCAAATATTTACTAAGTACCTAAGAGGATTGGATCCTTGGTGACAATAACGGTACAGGAATAAATCAAGACACAGCCCCTGCTCCCAGCCCCCCCCCCCGACACAGTCTGAGGTGGAAATAATTATACTGTCTCACTCTGGGAACAGACACTCTGATCTACGAGGGCACAGAGGAGCAACACATAACTTAGACAATGTTGAACAGGGCACTCTGCTAATGTCTTTCATGGAAGATGATATTGAGCCATGCTGGCTGCAAAGGATTAATTAACCACATACCCAGACTGGATTAGAACAGAGGTGGTGTTTCAGGCAAAGAGCATTTGCAGAGGCCGTGCACTGCAGAGTTGTTTACTACTGCTGCTGCAGAGAGGAAGAGGGCTTGCCTGGCGGGAGAGAGGACTGGACACGCAGGCGGGGGCAGTTCCTCAAGCATCTGATATGCTCATGGGCATTGTCCTGTAGACTCCCAGGGAACCAGGGAAGGGGTCAAGCAGAATAAGTCACGATCGTGTTTTCATTTTTGCATGATGATTCTGCTGACTATAGGGAGAACTGGTCATAAGGGCATGAACCAGAATCAGAAAAGTAATCAATATAAATGAAAAGAGAGGAAACTTCAATAAAAAAATAGTGTTACAAATGGAGAAAAGGGTGATTAAATTAAAAGCTGTTGTTACAGTTTGAATTGTGTCCCTTCAAAATTCCTGTGTGAGGCAGAGTCCCGTATTGAGCATGGGCACGCAGTCCTGCCTGGCCTGTTGAGCCAAGGCTTGCAATACTTATATCAGACAAAATGGACTTTAAAACAAAGACTATAGTTAGAGATAAAGAAGGTCACTACATAATGATAAAGGGAGCAATCCAACAGGAAGATATAACTGTTATAAATATCTACGCACCTAATATAGGAGCACCTAAATATATTGTATAAAGCAGACTTCGATGGATTTAAAGGGCGAGATCAACAGCAATACTATAATAGTAGGGGATTTCAATACCCCACTAACATCATTAGATAGATCCTCAAGAAAGAAAATTAACAAAGAAAGAGCAGATTTAAAGGACATACTAGATCAACTCGATTTAATAGATATCTTCAGAACCTTTTACCCTAAAACAGCAGAATATACATTCTTTTCAAGTGCTCATGGTACATTCTCTAGAATAGACCACATGTTAGGGCACAAAAGCAGTCTCAACAAATTTAAGAAGATTGAAATCATATCAAGCACTTTCTCCGATCACAATGGCATGAAACTAGAAATCAACCACAACAGAAAAACTGAAAAATACTCAAACACTTGGAAACTAAATAGCATGTCATTAAATAACAAATGGGTAAACAATGAGATCAAAGAAGAAATTAAAAAATTCCTAGAAACGAACGATAACGAGCATTCATCAACTCAAAATTTATGGGACATAGCAAAAGCAGTCCTGAGAGGGAAGTTCATAGCATTACAGGCATACCTCAAGAAGCTAGAAAAAGCTCAAATAAACAACTTGACCCTACATCTAAAAGAACTAGAAAAAGAACAGCAAGTAAAGCCCAGAGGTAGTAGAAGGAAGGAAATAATAAAGATCAGAACAGAAATAAATGACATAGAGGCTAAAGAAACAATACAGAAGATCAATGAAACCAGGAGCTGGTTCTTTAAAAAGGTAAACAAGATCGATGAACCTTTAACTAGACTCACCAAGAAAAAAAGAGAGAGGACTCAAATAAATAAAATTAGAAACAAGAGTGGAGAAATAACAACTGACACAACAGAAATACAAAATATTGTCAGAAAATACTATGAAGAACTGTATGCCAAAAAAACTAGACAACCTAGATGAAATGGACAAATTCCTTGAAACATATAATCTTCCAAAAATTAATCTGGAAGAATCAGAAAACCTAAACAGACCAATTACAACAAATGAGATTGAAACAGTTATCAAAAACTCCCAACAAAGAAAAGTCCTGGGCCTGATGGCTTCACAAGTGAATTCTACCAAATATTCAAAGAACTAACTCCTATCCTTCTCAAGCTATTTCAAAAAATTCAAGAGGAAGGAAGACTTCCAAGCTCCTTTTATGAGGCTAGCATAATTCCAATTCCAAAACCAGACAAAGACAACACAAAGAAAGAAAATTATAGGCCAATATCCCTGATGAATTTAGATGCGAAAATCCCCAACAAAATATTAGCAAACTGGATCCAGCAATATGTGAAAAAAATCGTACACCATGATCAAGTGGGATTCATTCTTGGGAGGCAAGGTTGGTACAATATTTGCAAATCAATCAATATGATTGATCACATAAACAAAAGGAAGGAGAAAAACCACATGATAATTTCAATAGATGCAGAAAAAGCATTTGATAAAATCCAGCACCCATTCATGATCAAAACTCTCAGCAAAGTGGGAATACAGGGAACATTCCTCAACATGATAAAGGCCATTTATGACAAACCCACAGCCAACATCATACTCAATGGGCAAAAATTAAAAGCAATACCCTTAAGATCAGGAACAAGGCAGGAGTGCCCCCTTTCACCACTCTTATTCAACATAGTTCTGGAAGTCCTAGCCAAAGCAATCAGACAAGAAAAAGAAATAAAAGGTATCCAAATGGGAAAAGAAGAAGTAAAACTATCATTATTTGCAGATGATATGGTATTTATATAGAAAACCCTAAAGTCACAGTCAAAAAACTACTAGACCTGATAAATGAATTCAGCAAGGTGGCAGGATATAAAATGAACACTCAGAAATCAGAGGCATTTTTATACACTAACAATGAACTGTCAGAAAGAGAAATTAAGGAATCAATCCCCTTTACCATTGCAACCAAAAAAATAAAGTACCTAGGAATAAATTTAACCAGGGAGATTAAAGACTTGTACTCAGAAAATTATAAAACATTGATAAAAGAAATCAGGGAAGATACAAATAAGTGGAAGCATATACCGTGCTCATGGTTAGGAAGAATAAACATTATTAAAATGTTTATATTACCCAAAGCAATTTATAAATTCAATGCAATACTGATTAAAATACCAATGACTTACTTCAAAGATATAGAACACATATTCCAAAAAATTTATATGGAACCAAAAGAGAACACGAATAGCCTCAGCAATCTTGAAAAGGAAGAATAAAGCGGGAGGTATCACACTTCCGGATATCAATTTATACTACAGGGCTATTGTACTCAAAACAGCATGGTACTGGCATAAGAACAGGCATATAGATCAATGGAACAGAACTGAGAACCCAGAAATAAACCCACACTTTTATGGACAATTGATATTTGACAAAGGAGGTAAGAGCATACATTGGAGTAAAGACAGCCTCTTCAAAAAATGGTGTTGGGAAAATTGGACAGCTACCTGCAAAAAAGTGAAACTAGACCACCAACTTACACCATTCACAAAAATAAACTTAAAATGGATAAAAGACTTAAATGTAAGCTGTAAAACCATAAGTATCTTAGAAGAAAACATAGGCAGTAAGCTCTCTGACATCTCTCGCAGCAATATATTTGCTGATTTGTCTCCACAGGCAAGTGAAATAAAAGACAGGATAAACAAATGGGACTTTATCAAACTAAAAGGTTTCTGTACAGCTAAAGACAATAAGAGCAGAATAAAAAGAAAAACTACACAATGGGAGAATATATTTGACAATGCATCTGATAAGGGGTTAATAACCAAAATTTATAAAGAACTTGTAAAACTTAATACCAGAAAGACAAAATATCCAATCCAAAATGGGCAAAAGAAATGAATCGACACTTCTCCAAAGAGGACATACAGATGGCCAATAGGCATATGAAAAAACTAGAAAGCCCGCGGTCATACAAAATGACCACTGTTCTACATATTATAAATTGTAATTAAAATGATTTGTGCAAAGGTGTCTGCTAATTCAAACTGAATTACCCAGGGCAGGCGGTGAGGACGCCACTTTGCTTAGTGCCCCATGGGGTTTCCCCCTTCTACTTGCTTAATTGCTTAAAGTAGAGTGCAATGAAGGAAACCACTTAAGAGCCACTGCTAGCTCAATAAATAAAGGTGACTTAAATAATAAAATGTTAATTCACATGTCAAAGATCTCTTTGTACACATTTCTTGTGTAGATCTTTCCATCATTTTTAAGCTCGCCTTGCAGAGGACCATCAATTATTTTTAATTTTACGTCCGTTCTTTCACGAACTCTTGAACAGGCAACATAAAGTTGACCGTGTCCAAATGCAGGCTCAGGTAAAAAAAATGCCAACACGCTTAAGCGTTTGGCCCTGAGACTTATTGATGGTCATAGCAAAGGCAAGTTTTACAGGAAATTGTATACGTCTCAATTGAAACGGCAACCCTGTTTGAGATGGAGCCAAATCAATTCTTGGAATGACATGTATTTCACCTTTAGAGGAGCCAGTCAAAGACTTAGCTATTATGACATTATTTTTCAATTGGAGAACCTCTAGTCTTGTACCATTGCAAAGACCCCTTCTAGTGTTAAGATTTTTTAACAGCATAATAATTGCTCCAATCTTTAACCTCAATTTGTGAGGTGGCATGCCAGAAGGCGACAGACAATTTAAAAATTCCATTGGAAAGTTGTTGGCACTTGCTTTATTATCAGCTACAACGGAATCAACACTTAAATATGTCGTGTCGTTCCCTTCTCTGCCTTTGTTCAAGGGACTCATTTTGTCGAGACAGGCTTTTTTGTCTTGCATCTGAGGCAAGCCTTGTTTCTCTATGCTCATCAGTCTCATTTTGCCAAGAAAGATGCATTTGCTCTGCGACTGAAGCAAGCCTTGTCTTTCTCTGCTCAGTGGTTTCTTTTTGTCGAGAAAGTCGTTTTTGTGCAGCTTTAGCTCCTTTTCTCTCCTCTTCAGTTCTGTATTTTCTAGGAGGAATTCTTAAAAGAAATTATGTTAAGACGTAGTTTTTATGTAAAACAGATGATTGCCAATGCAAACAAATGTTCACCTTCCCCCTGACCCACTCAATTTGCGTTCAGCCGTGGCAACTTCACCCCATTGGCTAGTACAGTTACGCAAGCAACCAATAAGCTATCGGCAACAAACAGACACTTAAGCCGCATATAATAAAGATGCTCAACATCACTAATCATTAGAGAAATGCAAATTAAAACCACAAGGAGATATCACCTCACACCAGTCAGAATGGCACTCATCAACAAAATAACACAGAATAAGTGCTGGTGAGGATGTGGAGAAAAGGGAACCCTCCTGCACTGCTGGTGAGAATGCAGACTGGTGCAGCCATTGTGGAAAACAGTATGGAGATTCCTCAAGAAATTAAAAATCAAACTGCCTTTTGACCCAGCTATATCACTGTTAGGAATATACCCCAAGAACACCATAGCACTGTATGAAAAGAAGAAATGCATCCCCATGTTTATGGCAGCATTGTTCACAATAGTGAAGATCTGGAAACAGCCCAAGTGTCCATCAGTGGACGAGTGGATTAAAAAGCTTTGGTACATATATACTATGGAATACTACTCAACCATAAGAAATGATGACATCGGATCGTTTACAACAACATGGATGGACCTTGATAATATTATACTGAGCGAAATAAGTAAATCAAAAAAACTAAGAACTGTATGATTCCATACATAGGTGGGACAGAAAAATGAGACTTAGAGACATGGACAAGAGTGTGGGGGTTATAGGGTGGGGGGAAGGAGAGGGAGGGAGTAGGTGGAGGGGAGGAGCACAAAGAAAATCAGTTAGAAGGTGATGGAAGACAATTGGACTTTGGGCGATGGGAATGCAGCATAATCAAATGTCAAAATAACCTAGAGATGTTTTCTCTGAACATATGTACCCTGATTTACCAATGTCACCCCATTAAAATTAATTAAAAAAAAAAGAATTTGTCTCATGGCTAATTCAGGCAGTTAGAAGAATAGTATAAGAATGATAATTCTGCTTCTCAGGCCACATCCTGCAAAAGTGGCCCCAAGAAAATTGGTGAGTTGGCTCCTCTGATTTTGCCAATTGGATTTAAAAAAATAGGTCAGGAATGCCCTGAAATGGAACTAACAATACATGGGCATAAATTTAAAGGACTTTTTAGATACTGGAGCTGATATATCTGTTATTGCTAAGCTACATTGGCCTCCTTCCTGGCCCACTCATGCAGCAGGCACAGAATTACAAGGTATAGGGCAGAGTAAATCCCCTCAACAAAGTTCTAGTTTTTTACATTGGGAAGATTAAGAAGGTCATTCTGGATTTTTTTAAGCCTTATGTGCTCCCTGGATGGTCAGTTAATGTGTGGGGTAGAGATGTTTTGAAAAAATACAGGAGCGTTGCTTGTCAGTCTTAATGGTCTAGTCAGTACTCAGATGCTTGATTGGGGATTTTTGCCCACTAAGGGACTAGGGAAAGAACAGTCAGGAATTCTCACCTCCATAGAAGTGGCACCCAATACCAGAAGGTGTGAATTAGGATATCAAAATTTAGCATAGGGGCCTTGGTAGCTCTTGCTACCCCAATAATGCGTTGTGTAGACCCAATTACTTGGAAATCAGATAATCCTGTATGGATAGACCAGTGGCCAGGAGTAACTTAGGGCAGCTGCTCAATTGGTATAAGAGCAGCTACAACTTGGGCACATTGAACCATCTAATAGCCCATGGAATACACTTCCATATTTTGATCTTTTCGCCTCCTGGATTATCAAGGGGCATAGGTGACCCTTACAGTTTATAGGTTTTGAGTCTCAAAATTATTGTTGTTCCTTTTTTCAAAGGATCAACAACAATGGCTCTGGGAAACTTCCACTAAATGACAAATTGCTCTTGCAAATCAATGGACAACTTTATACTGAAACTGTCAATTTAAAATCAGCTCAAAGTCTAGAATTATATGCCATTATCATGGCTTTTCAGCATTTGCCATATTCCTCCTTTAATCTATATACAGACAGCAAATATTTACTTATGGTTGTTTCTACTATAAAGACTGCTGTCTTAGGGACAACTGCTGATGAACTATTTCTGCAGTTCCTCCTTCTTCGAAAACTTGTATGTCAACATAGAGCTCCATGTTTTATAGGACATACTCGAGCTCACTCCATGCTTCCTGGAGTTTTAGCACAATGGAATGCCCTTGTTGATCAAGCTACCCAAAAGAAAATTATTTGGAGCAACCATGGCAGATCAAACAATTCAGTCTCATACTATTCATCACCAGAACGCTGCAGCCCTGTGTAAACAGCTTCTACTTTCTCGGGAAGCAGCACGGCAGACTGGTAAATCCTGTCCAAGGGGTCCTATACTACAATCTGTCCCTTCATTTGGAGGTAACCCTCAAGGACTCCTACCAGGACAACTTTGGCAAATGGATGTTACTCATATACCTTTATTTGGCAAACAGTTTTATGTCCACATTACAGTGGGTACCTATTCTGGATTTATAGTAACCTCTGTCAGAACAGGAGAGGCTGCTAAGCATGTTCTAGCTCATTGTCTGTATGCATTGTTCTATTATTGGATTTCCTAAACTGGTTAAACTGACAATGCTCCTGCATATGTAGCAAAAGCATTTACTGTATTTTGTCAAACCTTTCAAATTGTGGGTATTTTTTACAATCGTTAAAGTCAAGGTATTATTAAAGCATACCCAGCAAATATTTTAAGGTCAATTTAAAAAAATTTAAAAGGGGGGGGTCATATCCTGGAACTCCTACGGGTCTACCATATCATGCTTTTTACTTAAAAAATTTTAAATTTCTTTTGAATACTGATGAACAGGAGACGCCAAGTCTTTTTCCCCTGCAAACTTCTACCTTATTTTATTTGATCCAGCTAATAACACTGTTCTGTCTTTTTCCAAATAGCTCCAGATATATGGAAAAGGTTTATATAGGCAGATGGGGATCCTCAAATCCCTCAGCAAGATCTTCTGAGCATGGCTTTTAAGGTACCAAGAGGCAGAAAAAGCCCAATAGAGATCAGGGGAACTACCAGCTTTTAGGATATGCCCTTAAAGGCTCCAACGCCCCAAAGGGGTCTCATAGGAATCCATCTGGGTCCTGCTTCAATAGTGAATAGGAAGGTTATTGAGCTAAAGCCTGCCAGGTTTACATGCCTTTGCTGTGAGGAAAAAGGGACACTGGAAGGTAGGCTTCCCCCTCGCTCCTCTAAGGGAGGGTTCAGTCCCTTCCAGCCCTGCTCCAGCCACCTATGACCTAACTTTGCCCAGAATGCTGGGGTTTGCCACTGAAGGCTGAAGGTGCCCAGGGCCATTGGCCCCATCTACGACATTGTGGACAAGCCTAGGGTATTTCTTCCAAGAAGCAGGTAAACTGATCTCACTTGCACAAGGGCCACTTAACTATGTCTTGCCTGAATAGTCAGGTTTTTTATTCTTCCCTCAAAGATCTCTGTTGTGGGTGTAGATAGTCCTACTTTCTGCTGCTTTGTTTAATATATAGTGTTTCCTTTATTCCTCCTACCTCAATGCCCCACTCATATTTCAGGCTGGGACCTACTCCTAATTTAGAGCTCTCTCTCCCCCTTTTGCCAACTTCTATTGTGAATTTACCTTTGCCACCCAGCTTAGTGTATCCTAAGGTTCTCTTTACCATGCCAGAGTTGCAGAGCTCCAGGGAAAAGCACCCTGGTCTCATCTCTGCAGGCAGAGGAGAACAGAAGCTCCATTTCCACAATGCTGCAGATGGCTTTTCCAGTCTACCTGAATCATTACCAGCTAGAAGTAGCAGTCATTGGGACTTGGACGTGAGCTGCAAAGTATAAAATTGTGACAACAATTCCAGTGCCATGTGGACTTTTCCTGGATATGGACTTTTCCTGGACTCCTGCTCCTTGTGACAGCTCCTAATGGACTGAACTGGGGTTGGGTTGCATTTGCAGGGATATGGAATGGTGTTGGTGCCAACTTGGACTTGGTGAACAAGTTAAGGACACTACTCTTTTATGGATTCTTGCTGTATTGGCTCAGAGTTTGCTTAAAGGCCTTAATCACTGTAATAAAAAATAGAAGACTGGATAAAGAAGATGTGGCACATATACACTATGGTATACTACTCAGCCATAAGAAATGATGACATCAGATCATTTACAACAAAATGGTGGGATCTTGATAACATTATACTGAGTGAAATAAGTAAATCAGAAAAAAACAAGAACTGCATGATTCCATACATTGGTGGGACATAAAAATGAGACCAAGAGACATGGACAAGAGTGTGATGTTAACGGGGGGGGGGTAGGAGGGAGAGGGGAGGGGGAGGGGCAAAAAAAAAACTAGATAGAAGGTGATGGAGGACAATCTGACTTTGGATGATGGGTATGCAACACAATTGAATGATGAGATAACCTGGACATGTTTTCTTTGAATATATGTACCCTGATTTACTGATGTCACCCCATTAAAATTAATAAAAAATTATTTATAAAAAAAAAAAGAAAAAAAATTTCTGTGTGGTAGTCCTAATCCTCCAGTACCTCAGAATGTGGCTGTACTTGGAAACAGTACCTTTAAACAGGTGATTGAGTGAAAATGAAGCTGCTGGGGTCCTGGCCTGTTGGCTCAGGGGTAGAGTGTCGGCCTGGCATGTGGATGTCCCAGGTTTGATTCTCAGTCAGGGCACACAGGAGAAGCAGCCATCTGCTTTCTCAGCTCCTTCTCCTCTCTCTCTCTTTTTCCCCTCCTGCAGCATGGCTTAATTGGAGCAAGTTGGCCGTGGGTGCTAGGGATGGCTCCATGGCCTCTGCCTCAGGTGCTAACAATAGCTCAGTTGCTGAGCAATAGAGCAATGCCCCAGATGGGCAGAGCATCACACTGTAGGGGTCTTTCTGGGTGAATCCTGGTCAGGGCATATGTGAGAGTCTGTCTCTGCCTCCCCTTCTCTCACTGAATAAAAAAAAAGAGAGAGAAAGTGAGGCTGTTGGGGTGGCACCTAATCCATGCTTAATTGGTGTCTTCACAAGATGAGGGAAAGCCACCAGGGATGCCCACACACAGAGAAAGGACCACGTGAGGACACAGCAAGAAGACAGCCTTTTGTGAGCAAGTCAAAGAGAGAAGCTATTGGAACACACGCTCATTTCTGCACACGTTGTCCACGGCTGCTCCTGCTACAGTGGCAGAGCTGAGTAAATGGCACAGAGGCTGCATGTGGCGCTCAAAGCCTAAAATATTCATGGTCAAGCCCGTTAGAAGAAAAGCTTTCTGACCTTTGACACACACAAGATATAGGATCTCCTATGTCAACCGTGGGGGTGCATGTTGGTGCCACCACTTTGAAGATGCAGTTTATCATTGCTTTGCCAAGCCAACATTTGCACACATCTTACCCAGCAATCCTTGCTCAGCACATACCCCTTAGAAACTCTCACAGCTTTAGAACAAGAAACATTCACAAGAATATTCATAGCGGCACTGTTCACACAGCAGGAAAATTGATAGATGGTGCAAAAACCTTTAAGGTGAGAGTGGTTAACATGCTGTGGGTCCAGTAGAGGCAAGAACCTTAGTAATGTCATATGAAGTTAATCACTTTCTATAAGCCTTATAAAACTGAAGATATATGTGTGTTAGGGACTATATCTACATGCAGGAGAATGATAGCGAGGACACCATGCAAATATATAATTCAGGTTGAGGTTACCTCTTGCAGGGGGAGAGGGAGTAGGATGAGAAGTACCCCGAGTTTAGTATGTGATTGCTAACGTCCTAGGTCTGTTGCGGGATGATGGGTACACAGGCCATCACTATATTAACAGTAAGTAAATGTTGATTAGTTAGTGATGAGTGATGAGAGTAGCACACAAACCAAGGATTGTAATTAATCGAGTTCTGTGTATGTGAGGCCCAGTGGTGGGGGGGATCCTGCTAACTTTAAGTTCTAGTCTTAACACTTTTATGAGCCAGGTGTGTGACTTTTTTTTTTTTAATTTTCTTTAGTTCTCCGGGGTTTTTGTTCCTCAAATACAATAAAGAGTAAAAGACTTGGACATTTCCAAGGAGCACTGGGTTCTAAATATGAGTGGTTCTATAAAATAAAGTTGTAGTAAGAGTTGTTTTCAGTTCAACAGTACAAGAAATGGTCAACCAGGAATACACAGATCATTTAAAAAATTAGGCTGCAGTGTCCAACCCTTCACTTAGGGCAGGGATCGGGAAGCTTTTTGACTGAGAGAGCCATGAACGCCACATATTGTAAAATGTTAATTCCATGAGAGCCATACAACCACCTGTGTACGTTACGCATTATCCAAAAAAATTTGGTGTTGTCCCAGAGGACATCTGTAATTGGCTCCAGCCACCCGCAACCATGAACATGAGTGGTAGGAAATGAATGGATTGTAATACATGAGAATGTTTTATATTTTTAACATTTTTTTTATTAAAGATTGTCTGCGAGCCAGATGCAGCCATCAAAAAAGCCACATCTGGCTCGCAAGCCATAGGTTCCCAATCCCTGATAGGGCTTCAAAAGCCAAAGACCCTGTCCTTGAAGTAATAAGCCTGTCTCCTTCTAATGCATTGTTAATTGTTGCCTCCTTTTTGGAGCTCCTAAAACTAAAAAAAGTTTAAAATAAAGCAATGGACCAGTAAAAATGCTTCACACATGAATAAGTGATGAGGCCCCTGTCTATAAGCGAGCGTCTTGCCTGGTCTTGACATGGGGGTCTGAATTATTGATGTCATACCATAATCCCCATAAACGTCAGCCGCCTGAAGAGGCAGAGTGTCTCTGTTCCCGCACCAGGCTGTCCCAGCTGTTCCTCCATCACAGCCCGGTGGCTGTGATGTGAGGTCATAATGACATATTCAATGAGCAAGGCTCTAGTTATTGTATCAATGCAGAGAAGAGAGGTAATGTACAGACTGACTGTCTTGGGTCGCAAAGAACTAAACCCTAGGGCACTCTATCTTCTTATCCATTTCAATATTCAAATCTTTGAGGTGCTGTCGTTGGAAGGAGTGGCCGACAGGCACGTTTCTGTTAAGAGAGTTCAGCACATCTGCCAATGTTGGGTCCCCTTGTTTGAGCACTGTCCCCTCATAAAGAGCCTCTGGAGGTGTGTGCTTGAGATTACCAAAGCCATCTGGTAAACAGCTGAATGTCCCGGGAAGAGAAAGCTGCCCCAAGCCGGGTCAAGTTGATTGTCTCCCCTGGAAACTTGGAATTGGGTTTTGGAAACAACATCAATTCTCTGCTGAGCACTTAGATCACTATGTCCTCACCCTGGGTCTGGCAATAGCTCTAGCTGTTTGTAAATAGAGCGGAGTCCTTACAAAGCATTCCCCATTCTCCTTCAGAGAGTGCCATTAGCTTCTGTAGACCAAGGGGGCTCTCCACATAGCCGGGGCCCCCTCTTCTTGTGTCTTGCTCTCTTTTAAATAGAGTCTGAGGTAACCAAGTCATCCTACGGTTCATAAAATAGTCTCTAGTTTGGATTTAGAAACAGCTCTGAGTCACTCATTTTCCACATTGATATTATGGTTGGACAGGAGCTGAAATTTGATCTAGTTCAATTGTCTCATTTTATAAATAAGAAAACAGAAGGCCAGGAAGGCAAACTCATTTATGCATATTTGTACAGTGATTCAGAAAGTGGGGAAAAATATAGTTCATGACCTCTTGCTCCTGATTGCTTTATTTTCACATCAGGCCACTTTCTCCTCTAATTCTTCAATGAATGGAAAGATAAAATCACCGAAAAGAAATGTAAAAGAATTACACACAAATGTGACGGTGGGCATTCAAATATATTGAGTTCTCTATTCTGAGGTTCCCAGTGAAATAACATGAGTTTTGTTTGTCTGTAAAAGAATGTCTTATCTTCAGGAGTGAGTTGGGCAGTGAAGAATGAACTGGCAGGATTTTGCCAACGGTCGATAAATCTTTGCTCTAGCTTTTTGATAAATGATTCTCCGACAGAACACTTCCCACTCTATAAGTCTGGCTTTCAGTTGCTGTCTATGTTAGAGTGAAGGTTGAGTAACCCTTAAGGTTACACAAAGTCCACATGTAGCAAGTTCAAAAAGGAAGCTGAGACATTGGTTTGATGATATGGTAAAATAAATAGCTGTTTATCCATCAGAGGAATAAAAAAAACCTTCCATTGTTTTCATTTACTATCAGACAGAATTTGAAGATATTTACATGTACTCCACTACAACTTTTGGACGAAGAGTGATGACCTCCTACCATTCTCTTTCACAGGGGAGTAAAGGAAGATTTGTCCATATCTAAAAAGATGTTGACTCAGGCTCACAGAGATTTGCAGAATAGCCAATATATGGATGCAGATGAACTGTTGTTTAAAAATATACACTAACCTGCCTGACCAGGTGGTGGTGCAGTGGATAGAGCATCGGACTGGGATGCAGAGGACCCAGGTTCGAGACCCCGAGGTCGCCAGCTTGAGCACGGGCTCATCTGGTTTGAGCAAAATCCCACCAGCTTGAACCCAAGGTCGCTGGCTCCAGCAAGGGGTTGCTCAGTCTGCTGAAGGCCCACAGTCAAGGCACATATGAGAAAGCAATCGAACAACTAAGGTGTTGCAACACGCAATGAAAAACTAATGATTGATGCTTCTCATTTCTCTCCGTTCCTGTCTGTCTGTCCCTGTCTATCCCTCTCTCTGATTCATTCTCTGTCTCTGTAAAAAAAAAAAATATATATATATATACACACACACACACACACACACACACACACACACACACACTAACCTATTTCATAACTTAGGGGGTCATGGGTTATAAGATACAATATTAAGAAGCTAAAAATGAGGGAAATTCTAAGCCAATTTGTTTTGTCTCCTCTGTTGGGATAGTTATAACATCTAACTTCTATTAACACAGAGGATTCCTCCATTCCTCAGTCCCTGGAGGAAATGACTGATTCACTGTAACCCTCTCCAGAGACCAGACGCTTACGACACTGGTTCAGTACTTTTCAAAGAGTTATTGTTTCCTATCTACATATCAACACATAAAAAAACATTTTCATACATATCATTTCATTCCATCCTTCCAGATGACACTATGGGTTAGATCTGAAAAACGCTTGGAGTTTGGGGGCCCCCACCAACATCTAAATCATCCCTTCTTGCTTCTCGCGGAGTCTATAGGAGTCTATCCGGCAGGACATTGGCGTGCTCCATCCGACTGAGATTTGTTAAAACAGAGATCACATTTCTGTGAAGTGAACCCACACAGGATGATCGATACCAACTTAATGTAATCTCTCACTGTCACTTGCAATAAGACCACGCCATCGAAGGGTGCCCTGTACATCTGCTCAGGATGGAGGATGGAGGCTGCAATGCTAATTTATGGCCCCACAGTCTTCATTATGAGAGCACGCCGTCCGCTCCGTATACTCACTTGTTTGGAACAAGAAGCCATTACAAAAATTCTGTGCAAGTACCGAGCCTATTAGTGAAGAACTTCAACACCTGTCTCAGCTTTGAATAAGCTACAGAATTATTTATAGCTCCCTCCCTTTTTTTCCTCCTACAATTTCCTAGTTCATTTTTTTATACCACAAAGAGAAAAAAATACATATTTTCATCTTTAAAGTGATGAGTTATTTTATTTTATTTATTCATGTTTGAAAAATATACATTTTCACATCACATTCCATAACTCACAGGATCGATATGTCTAAATAGCCAAGTGCTTCACTGTTATATGTTCTATAATCAATCAGGAATAGTTATTTAAGGAGCTCCTACTGTCTGGGTCTTGAAGTAGATTTTGATAGCCTGGGCCACTGGAAACCTCTTTGTTGATGTTCTAGTCCAGATAACTACACCTAACACACATCATTGCTGATTGGCTATCGAGTTAGAGCCAATGACTCATCCAGTTGAGATCGGAGAAGCCATGCTCACTTGACAATATGTCATTGAGGTTTTGCCAGGGACGTCCTACCTACTTACTCTGAGTGACTACGCTTGCCCTCATGGGTTTTTCCTTGGTTCACCGGGGCTCCACATTGGCCTTATTCCAGTAGGACAAACAATACCACAGGCTCTTTCTGCCCTGCTACCAACTTATCTCACTCATTCTGCTACTGCCCAAAGCAATGTGGCATGTTTGACAGGAATTGCCTCCCCAGCAAGGGTCGTGTGTGTTTCAGTGATTGTGAACTTTTCTCCTATGAAGATAGCTTGGACTACTGCCATTTGCCAAAAGTTACTCAGCTCTATATCTGGTGAATTATGTTTCTCTTCTGTCTTTGCAATAGACTGAGTGCCTGTTAAAGATATGAATGTCTTACACATTTGCACTGTGTTTTATATACCCCTAACACAGCACCAGGAATAAAACAGGCTATTGTAAAGTGACAGAGAGGGTGGCTTCCGAGTCACACAAACCTGGTTTCCACACTCCTACTCAATTTCTGATTTTCAGACAGTTAGCTTCCCCTGCCTCAGTTGTCTCACATCTCAAAGGGGACAGTGACACTCCCTACTTCATGTGAGGGTGTGTGCATAACGCATACTGTGTTTGCTAAATACCAGCACCTTTCTGCTGTTGCTGTTCATATGTTCAATAAGGGAGTGACGAATGAGATGTGGGATAAATATAGATAAATATTATAAGTAACAGAGGCAATATCATTTTGCAAGCTGACTAAAAAAGAGATGGTAATAGAAAGTGTTTTTAGGAAGCATTCTAAGTAACATTAGTAGGGTTCGTGCTCTAAGTATGCCCAACCCAAAGTACATCAATGGCAGCATTTACATTGGGGCTATCAAAATGTAAGCCTCAGAATTCACAGCTGTAAAATGGGTGTGACTAGGTGATTAACATTCTCTTTAGCTCAAAATTCTGTGAATGAATAATAAGTGTTACCTAGTACTCAGGACTGTGGGTTTGGTAAAGGGTGAGGCAGAGGAGAGTATAGGGACGGCAGAGAGAACCAGCAGGTTGGGAGTAGGGGCTGTTTTAGAATATTTTGGGACAGCTTGGATTCTTTAAGGGCAAAGATGCAGAGCATAGCGATTGCTCATTAAACATTAAATCAGAGTTAGAGTTGGAAGGACAGGGGAAGTAGAATGTTTGAAGGTCAGATGTGGGTAATAAGGGATATGTGGGTCAATGTGCATAAACTGTTAGCAAAATAACAGACTGGGATCCTAGTTAATCCTTTACTACCAAACTACAGTATTTGTGTTTTAAAATAAAGTCCCCATGCACAAGCCTTCCTTAAATTTAGATTTTGAAACTATGTGGAATGTGCTAGTTACAATTCACGGTCTAAGGCCATGCAAGTTAAAAGCTTCACAAAAATGAAATATTAAATTAGGAACAAGGGTTTAGTTAAGCCAGAATTTCCCAAAGTGATAACACTGAGAAATATATTGTATTAGTTCTGTTACATGCCCACAACCATAACATTAGTAAACAAACATTAAGTGTATTAAACACAAAATTTTATGGATATTGTTGCTTGGATGACAATGAGTTTAAAAAAAGAGTCAATTGAAAGATAAATATTGAATAACTAATTTGGTCTTTGGGTTTCACAAAACTTGTGAAGACTGTATATAAATCATTAAAGTTTGGGAAATTCTGACTTAAAGTAATAAAGAATTTATTTACCAGAAACTATTATAAATAGCACATTAATAATTTTATAACTTCCTCTTATTTAAATAATTCAACGTCTCTTTCAACAATGACTTGGCTGTTGATATCACACTACGGTAGATTATTTAAAATAATGTTATATATATTTATAATACTATAAGTTCCATACAAAAAGATGTTCAATCTAGTATATTTCTATTGTATCCCCCATGCCTGGCACATAATATGCATTAAAAGAAATCAGTTAAGTGAATAAAGGAACAAGTACATAAATTTAGGTAAACATTAAAATTCTGAAAATTATATCCAGGGGATACCAGAATAATAAACACAGATGTTTTATAAGACTGGGAAATTGACTCACGTTCTGATAGAGCATCACCCTATCATCTCTACCATTAATCATATCACAGAGGTGAGCAAATTTTAAAAAAAGGAAAAAGGTAATGTCCAGAATTAGAGAGTGAGAACCAGGCCAATGAAAGATGTGCTAATGTAACTGGGAAGTCCAAGTGCTGACTGAAAGATTAGGTTAAAAGAGACTAATTTGCAAGAATATTTCAGAACTTCCCCCCCCCCATTTATTAAATATATTCAGGAATATTAAATAACTGCAGCAAGAAGTTAAGAAACTCGGGTCAAATTTGATTTAAGGGTCATTGACTTGGTGAGTTTTCCAAGCTCAGCGAAGGGCAAAGGGGGCCGAGCTACATTTGCGTCGAAAACAATAATTTCATGATAGACATGAGAGAGTGATGTCCTTTGCAGTTTTGTTAAAGAAAAAGTTGAGATTTTCATGCTTATAAAATTCCCATGATTTTTGTGTTTTAGGAGTCATTTATGCACTAAGTATTTTGCCAGTCTGACACAGAAAATGAATATCCCTTAAAGCGCGATTATCATTGTCTAGGAAAATTTTGATCTAGGAATACTGAAAAACAAAGTCTTCGCACATCGACTGCTTTGGACACCATTTTGTTCCGTCCTTTGTTACACTAATGCGAAAGGGGGAACCACCAGTAGGAACAGGACCGTGGCGGTAGAGCCAAAGGCACACTGAACTGGCACCAAAAATGCATTTTAATGCCTTTATGATGGAGTGCGATGCTCAGTGGGACCATGATGACCTATCCCAGTGTTTTCAGAAGGTTTCTGCCCAGGGCTTTGAATGGAAGGAAGGAAATGTCACTGGTTTTAACAATAAATCTCCTCCAAATCCAACATCTTTCTAGTCTCCTCCTTTTGGTAGCTAAAACCATTCCCTGTTTACTTTCCACTACTGACCAAAAAATATCTAAACAAGGTGGTAATGACTGACAAACAACGCCTCATCATGCAGAGAAGCAATGCCATGACAAAAATCCATAGCACCCACAGAAGCTCTAAGCAAGCTCTTACCTACTCTGAGCTATACACACCCCAGCCGTGCATGCCATAGATGGAGGACATGCTCAGATGTTTCATGGAAGTCGAAGTAGCTCATTTTCAATTGGAAATGGAGAGTACAGTCTCAAGATACTAAAAAAGGACTCTGTAGATAGGGAGGGTGAACCTTGTCATAAACAGAATCTGGAATTGTCAAAGGGAAGAGAGAACTTGAGCAGAGTAGGGGTGATGGGAATATGGTGCCAACATAAAAGCAGAAAGGGAATAATAATAATAGTAATGGTAATGATGGTGATGATGATAAAACTAGTTCTTGACTAGTCTCATTTTTTTTTTTTTGAGAGAGCGAGAGAGCGGGGAGAGAGAGAAACAGAGAGAAGCAGCAACTTGTTGTTCCACTTAGTTCTGCCATTGATTGCTTCCTATATGTGCCCTGACCAGGGCTCAAACCAATGATCTAAGGATGGAGCAGGGGACCTCAGGCTTGACCAGCAACCTTGGTGGTCTGGGCTGATGCTTTATCAATTGTGCCACTGGCCAGGGCTGGTCTTGCTTTTTAATACTGATTTATTTTTTTGGCTCAAAAAATATGACTAAAAACAGGATTTAAGATTAATCATTAGGTGAAGGGAGGTCAGCCCTAATAAGCTTCTCCATATTAAAAGCAAAAGGGATTTGTGACAACTTCACCCATAGATACATCTTACCCCAAAGTTATTCTCTTGCTCTTCAGAGATGAGACAAACGCTAGCATGCAGCAGTCATTTCCGCAGGGCACTGAGGGGCTTTAGGGCTTCTAGTTAAAGTCGGTCTCGGGAAATATGACTCCCATATTTTTCAGTATGGGCAATCTGTGATATTGGTGTAGCTTATTATCAAACTTTCCTGGTTGCATTGACGAGACCAAGTCACAAGATAAAATAAGAGCTTAGTTGCTGGATGAGAATTTCTTCCAACAAAATTGCCAGGGACCTTAGGACATGGAAGTCGATGTACAGAAGGAATAAAAGGGGACCCACAAAACTGAACAATGGAGGGTGTGGAGAAGTCAGGAACAGACATCTTGGCTTCACGTTTTGCCAGGAGAAAATCTTAGTTAATAATAAGTGTGAGATTATTCTTGAGCTTTCTGGTTTTGATCTCAAAGCGATGAGCTGATCTTCACTGGATTTTCCAAGATGTTTTCCATCTGCCTGCCTGATAGATGGGTTCAGGCCCCCAAATGTCAGAGAAAACCATGCAGGAGTCCCCAGGCAGAGATGATGTGAGTGTGCTTAGCTTTTGAGCAGGGAGATCAGATGATAATTTCAGTGCTTTTCAAGAACCAAAAAGGCAGCAGTGTGTTTGAAATATTGTCTAGGCAGGTACGTAAAAAAATATTTGAAGGCGGCTGCGTTTGCATCTGGGGGAGCACTTTGGCAGCTCCCGGGGTGACTCTGGGGTGCCTTCTTGAGACCTGCAGCCATTTCCTCTGGACTTCACCTGCATGCCCTTCCTGGACCCGATCCCAGGGCACGGGCTGCACCGAACCTCTTACAGTTCTTTCTCCTTTTCTTGACTTAAAGTTCGAATGCTGCTTGAGAACTTCTGCTGCGTGAGCCTGTTGCTGTGACAGACACACGGTGAGAAGATTTAGTACATCTGGCAGGCGGCTGCCATCTGTGTCGCGTACGTGCGAGTCCGGAAGGGAGTCTCCGGGCGAGTGGGTCATCAGTTCCGAAGAAGAGCTGTTCCCGAGCTGTGTTTGATCAGTGAGTTGGCTCCCAGATTTTCAATTGAAGCTGTATGAGCAGAATTGAATTCAAAGATTTATACTGATGGCGAGGCGCTCAAATGGCTGAGCTGGGATGCGGGAGTCACTGAGTGATTAACCAGGTTCATAACAAAGACAGCTTGGGAGAGGGCGACAGAGAAGGAGGTGTGGCCGAAAGAGCTTCAGGTGAGCTGTTCCATCCACAGGTGAATGATAGAGGAGGTAAAACCAGGTTAGGAGACAGAGGAGGAGAGAGGGTGCCTTGGATGAAAAAGTAATAAAAACGAGGATCGGGAACAAAACAAAACAGCCAGTGTTTTGCAGTGTACGCATCAGGCCACGGGCACACCAGAGAAGCAGTTGATGACACGCAGGAGCAGGCGGGGGTTGGAAGCGTGTGGTGCTGGACCTGTGCATGTCAATAACCCTGATGGAGGACAGGAGCGCTGTGTGCGTCCTCCTGTCTAGAGGGTTTCCTTTCAACACGGGGAAGAAGGAAGCATCCCGAACAATCTCCTTAAATATCACAGGGGATACCCAACATGATTCCTTTTAATCTTCGTTAAACATTCTCAGAACGAACTGTGTCAGATCCGGTTTTCAGATGGTACATTGAAAAAGGAACGAGATATTGGGCATAGAGTTTGAATTATCCCCGAAGTCAGGCACAAACTGTAAGGGATGACTAACCTAGGTACACAGGAGAGACGCACATTATCCTATGAAGTGCTCAGAAAATATTGGAGAAAACACGTGTAGTTAAATGAAGAGCTAAAATGAATAATCATTGCCTAATGGCTTGCATCCTGGTTTCATTTAAAATGTGTCCTCTGCTCTCAACAAAATGGGTATAGAAGGAAAATATCTCAACATGATAAAGGCCATATATGATAAACCATCAGCCAACATCCTATTAAACGGCATAAAACTGAGGACTTTCTACCTTAAATCAGGAACAAGACAGGGTTGTCCACTCTCTCCACTCATTTAACGTGGTGCTAGAAGTTCTGGCCAGAGCAATCAGACAAGACAAAGAAATAAAAGGCATCCATATCGGAAAAGAAGAAGTAAAGGTATCACTTTTTGCTGATGATATGATCCTATACATCGAAAACCCGAAGGACTCCACAAAAAGATTATTAGAAACAATAAACCAATACAGTAAGGTCACAGGATACAAAATTAACATACAAAAGTCCATAGCCTTTCTATATGCCAACAATGGAATATTAGAAAACGAACTAAAAAAAATAATCCCCTTCACGATTGCAACAACAAAAAAAAATACCTAGGAATAAACATAACAAAGAATGTAAAGGACCTATATAATGAAAATTACAAAGCATTGTTAAGGGAAATCGAAAAAGATACAATGAGATGGAAAAATATTCCTTGTTCTTGGATAGGAAGAATAAATATAATCAAAATGGCCATATTACCCAAAGCAATATACAAATTTAATGCAATTCCCATCAAAATCCTTATGAGATTTTTTAAAGAAATGGAACAAAAAATCATCAGATTTATATGGAACTATAAAAAACCCCGAATAGCCAAAACAATCCTAAGGAAAAAGAATGAAGCTGGGGGCATTACAATACCTGACTTTAAACTATATTATAGGGCCACGATAATCAAAACAGCATGGTATTGGCAGAAAAATAGACACTCAGACCAATGGAACAGAATAGAAAGCCCAGAAATAAAACCACATATATATGGTCAAATAATCTTTGATAAAGGGGCCAACAACACACAATGGAGAAAAGAAAGCCTCTTCAACAAATGGTGTTGGGAAAACTGGAAAGCCACATGCAAAAGAATGAAACTCGACTACAGCCTGTCCCCGTGTACTAAAATTAATTCAAAATGGATCAAAGACCTAAATATAAGACCTGAAACAATAAAGTACATAGAAGAAGACATAGGTACTAAAATCATGGACCTGGGTTTTAAAGAACATTTTATGAACTTGATTCCAATGGCAAGAGAAGTGAAGGCAAAGATAAATGAATGGGACTACATCAGAATTAAAAGTTTTTGCTCAGCAAGAGAAACTGATATAAAAATAAACAGACAGCCAACTAAATGGGAAATGATATTTTCAAACAACAGCTCAGATAAGGGCCTAATATCCAAAATTTACAAAGAACTCATAAAACTCAACAACAAACAAACAAACAATATCATAAAAAAATGGGAAGAGGACATGAACAGACACTTCTCCCAGGAAGAGATACAAATGGCCAACAGATATATGAAAAGATGCTCAGCTTCATTAGTTATTAGAGAAATGCAAATCAAAACTACAATGAGATACCACCTCACCCCTGTTAGATTAGCTATTATCAACAAGACGGGTAATAGCAAATGTTGGAGAGGCTGTGGAGAAAAAGGAACCCTCATTCACTGTTGGTGGGACTGTAAAGTAGTACAACCATTATGGAGGAAAGTATGGTGGTTCCTCAAAAAACTGCAAATAGAACTACCTTATGACCCAGCAATCCCTCTACTGGGTATATACCCCAAAACCTCAGAAACATTGATACGTGAAGACACATGTAGCCCCATGTTCATTGCAGCACTGTTCACAGTGGCCAAGACATGGAAACAACCAAAAAGCCCTTCAATAGAAGACTGGATAAAGAAGATGTGGCACATATACACTATGGAATACTACTCAGCCATAAAAAATGATGACATCAGATCATTTACAGCAAAATGGTGGGATCTTGATAACATTATAAGGAGTGAAATAAGTAAATCAGAAAAAAACAAGAACTACATGATTCCATACATTGGTGGAACATAAAAATGAGACTAAGAGACATGGACAAGAGTGTGGTGGTTACCAGGGGTGGGGGGAGGGAGGACATGGGAGGGAGGGAGGGAGAGAGTTAGGGGGAGGGGGAGGGGCACAGAGAACTAGATAGAGGGTGGCAGAGGACAATCTGACTTTGGGCGAGGGGTATGCAACATAATTTAATGACAAAATAACCTAGACATATTTTCTTTGAAAAAAAAAATAAATAAAATGTGTCCTCTGGTTAAAAACTCCAAGGCATTAGTTGCACAATTAGCAAATAAATAGTTTATAGCCAAAAATACTGTCCAAACCACAGATGATAAACCCGAGCAGTGTGAGGAAGTTTTGATGACGAAGACAGAAAGATCTGAATAGGAGATGCTCATTTTGGAAATCATATTACAAATCACACTACAGAACTCAAAAAGACATGTACTGTTTGTATGTACACGTGACCATGCACAAACACATACTTGCACACACATGCATGTACACACATGCACATACACAGACATACTATGAAGCCTGTCTAAGAAGTCAATCGCCATAACTTACTAGTTGTGTGAACTAGAACTTAATTTCTCTGAACTTCGGTTTGTTCAACCAAAACACTAGGAATAAGAGCAATATTACCTACCTGGTGGGGTTACTGTGAATTACTGGATGAGTGAATGTGTGTAATCTATTTAGGATAGTGCCTGGCATTTAATTTGTTCTCAGTAATACAGATAGCTACAAGTATAAAATGTAACATCTTTTTATCACACCTTTTCTACCGTAATTCTTACCTCTACTGGTCAGCAATTTTTATTTTTGCCTATCTATATTTCTAAAAGTTCCTAAATTAAACAATATTTAAAAAACTGTAAGACACATAATAGTAAAGCTTAATACTTTACAAGCTAAAATGTGACACTGTTACTCAAAAGATAAGAATAAATGTTAGTAGAATGATGGATACTTTTGAGGCACCCAGGGAGGTGCAGTAAGCAGACTAGAAGGATGGCCCCCAAGATGCCTGCCACCTGGTGGACACTCTTTGAATGTGGCCCAGGGTACCACTCCTGTCATTAGGTTACTGTACGTGGCCAAGGTCAAGAGACTTTGCTGATGTAACTGAGGTCCCCAATCAATTGACTTAAGTTCATACAACAAGTGATTATCCTGGGTGGGTACAACCTGATCAGATGAGCCCCTGAAAGAGAGTCTAGAGGTAACAGAGGTCCTCTGACTGCCCTACTGTGACAGGGACTCATGGCAGGAACTTGCTGGCAGCAGCCACTAGGAGATGGGAACAACCCACAACAAAGAGCCAGCAGGAAAGTGAAGCCTTTGGTTATAAAACTGCAAGGACAGCTGCAAGTCTGTCAACAATCCGACTACCTTGGGAGAGGATCCTGGGCCTCAGATGCATCCCCTCGTTTCAGCCCAGGAGACCCTGAGCCGTTAAGCAGTAAACCTGGGACTCCTGACCCTCCCTCACTGTGAGTAATAAATGGGAGTTACTAAGAAAAGAACTATGATGGGGAAGGAACTGCCCTGTTTTGCTGGGGAGGGGAGGCCAATGGGGGCAGGGGTCGGGCAGCTGGATCCATGATCCCCTCCGCTAGGAACCTAAGGGCATCCCCCCACGCTGCCTACCCACACTGCACGACGGAAACTTTTGAGAAACATGGGAGTAAAACAGTGTTGCCCAGTGCAAGTGCTGAGAAGCTTGAGTCGCGCGCTGTCTATACATATTAGATTAAAACGGCATGAACAGCTTTTACCATCACAGAGGATAATAGAATTTGATCGGCTAAATCCTGGGGCTTTAGAAAGCACCAATTAGGTAAACAAGCTTAATGATGTGTTGATAAAATTACAAAACGAGGGCTGGAGAGTGTGCAAGAGGGTGCCCCTTATTTGGACTTTAAACTTCCCATGCTGCAACAGAGATGCTTCCTTAAGTTAAAAAATAAAATAAAGTAGGCCCTGACTGGTTGGCTCAGTGGTAGAGTGTCAGCCTGGCGTGCAGGAGTCCCGGGTTCGATTCCTGGCCAGGGCACACAGGAGAAGCACCCATCTGCTTCTCCACCCTTTCCCCTCTCCTTCCTCTCTGTCTCTCTCTTCCCCTCCCGCAGCCAAGGCTCCATTGGAGCAAAGATGGCCTGGGCGCTGAGGATGGCTCTGTGGCCTCTGCCTCAGACGCTAGAATGGCTCTGGCCACAATGAAGCAACACCTCAGATGGGTAGAGCATCGCCCCCTGGTGGGCATGCTGGGTGGATCCCGGTCAGGCACATGTGGGAGTCTGTCTACCTCCCTGCTTCTAACTTTGGAAAAATCAATCAATCAATCAATCAATCAATCAAATTATGTATGAATGCAAAGCAAGTTATAAAGAACATAAAATTAGAGAATAGACTATTAAGAGAAACATTGCTTTTGATTTAGAAATGAGCAGTTAAGGGTTCAAGGACAAGGGCTGGGTCTAGTTTTATTGACAGCCATTTTTATTAATGATTGGGCAGGAAGAGCCACACGAAGCTTCAAATATGAGAGTTCAAGGTTTCTAGGAGAAGATGTTTGGCAGACAGCTTAAGGCAGTAGAAATAAGAAGTCGCATGGTTAGAAAAATGAGCAGAGGAAAGAGGTGACTATTAGAGATAGATCACAGCAGACACTCATTAAATATTATATTCATAGTACCAAACTTTCAGGGAGATGATACAAACGGGAAAGGAATGGTGAAGATAACAACCATCATATTTCACAACGTGCCCCTACGATCTGAAACCGGGAAACCAGGGTGTGATGGGCACAAAATGATGAATCCTTCTATAAAGGATTCAGTGAATACATTCTCTCTTCAATGTCAACTAGACAGCCCTGAAGTGCTCTGTTACTCGGGGCACCCCCTGAATCCAGAGAGACGGAGCTCTAAATGGCAGAGAGCCAAAAAGAGGAACTGCAGAGTGCAGGGACTGCCTTATTAAAAAAAAAAAAAAAAAAAAAGAATGCCAATTTATGTCAAACTTGGTCAAGAAACGAGTCCATTCAGACTTCTGGGAGGCGAGAGGATTTTGTTTCTAAGTTATTTGACAGCATGTAGAGATGTTTTTTCTTCCACGTTCCATGGGAATAACAGAATATTTATTTTTTCCCTTTTTGGTAATAGAAGACGGTGTAAAGATCAACCTGTTCTGATGCCTAGATTTTACTTACAAGAAAACGGAGACAAAGAGATTACATCGAGTTGCCTGGGGTCCTACGGGGAATTTGTACGGAGGCTACCGACAACACAGCTCTCTGAGGCTGAATTCTAGGCACCGAAGGCGACAGGTAAGCCCGCCCTTTCCCATCACGCCCCACCTCAGAAACCTGGGCATCATTCCCACTCCTAACTCACCAGCCATGGTCTAGCCAGTGCAGCTTCCTAAAACCCATCACACCAACCCCCTCCTTACCTGATGGCCACCACCTGCCACCCAGTTCCTAACCCTGGATTACAACAGGGGCTTTCTAATGTGCCTCCCTACTTGACATCTGGGTCTTCTTTGGAGAATCCTATTCACAGTTGCCGAAGTCACGCTTTAAATAAAAAGATGGTATCACCTGGCCTGTGGCAGCGCAGTGGAGAAAGGGTAGACCTGGAACACTGAGGTCGCCGGTTCAAAACCCTGGGCTTGCCCAGTCAAGACACATATGGGAAGCAACTACGAGTTGATGCTTCCCATTCCTCCATCCCCTTTTCTCTCTAAAAAATCAATTAAAAAAATATGATGGCATCAATCGCTAGCCAGATCAAGTGTCAATTGCTTTGTGTCCCATTCAAGGCAACTTATAAGCTCCCTGTCCCCAACTCTCCCATTTCCAGGCCCCATAACATCCACGTGTTCTTAAAGACTCAATGCATGGGTCCGCTGTTCCTTGGAAGATTTTGCTGGTTCCTGAGTTTAGGTTCAGGGCCCATGTAATGGTTCCCAAAGTCGTCTGCACAGGTGCTTTGGGAGAGCCATCACTTCTGGCCACGCCCTGTTGCCTGCACCCCACTCGCTCTGACTTGCCATACTTCTGGTCTAACATCTCACATTGCATAGGTTTGCACTGACTTAGTCACTCCCATCCTCCATCTCTTTTTAGGACCAAGCAGTCACTTTACTGTTCACGCAGAGGATCTGTTCTTCTGCTTACAGAAGACATCCCCTACACACCTACTGACTGTGTCATCATCGGAAACTTGTTCTCTGTTTGGCTCCTACGAGCAGGGTCCTGAGATTCCTCTTCCCTGTTTACATCCTCCCCTAAGCGGTGTTATCATTTCCATATATTTATATGCCAACAATTAGCACGTTTCTATCTCTAATCCAAACATCCTTTTTGGGGCTTATCCAACAGCAAAATTTGCATTTCGATTTGGACAGCATCTGGCATCTCATAATTAACTAGGTCAACGCTGGATTCTTCAAATTCCTATAAATCTGTCCTGCCCCTAATTTTCCCCATTACCCTCATCATCGTGTTCCTCGGGAGTTTACGTCAAACGCTGATCCCCTCCTGTGGCCTGTGAACAGGGCAAGCCTCACACTCTCCTCTGGGTTTCTGGAGGGTAGGCTATTACCTGCTGTCTGATAGTAACATGCTATATGCAAACTGTGCGTCTTACACGAATCTCTGTGGGAGTTGACGAGGGCCCACACTCTCATTTCCTAGCCTTAACACGTCATATGGAACAGAACAGCCACGAGCTTCTCTCCCCATGCAGAACACCCCAGATAAATTTCGTAAGAGCAGCTGGTAAGTGTTCCTATTGCCAGAATGGGATTTCAGCACCCAGCAGGGTTCCTTCTATAGCTCTGGGGAATACAGAGCGATCGGGGGTGGTCTGTGAACTCCCTCTAACACAGACAGAGGACAGTGAGGCTCTTTCCCCTCTTGCTACCTGCAGAGGCAGCTTCATGGTCAGTTCTTTCTGAAAACTTCAACCTTGATGTTTCATTTCCTGGGGTTTCTTCCTATCTCATATTTTTTTTTATTCAGTGTGAGGAGGGGAGGCAGAGACAGACTCCTGCATGTGCCCTGACTGGGAGCCACCCAATAAGTCCACTAGGGGGCAATTTTCTGCCCATCTGGGGCATTGCTCTGTTGCTCAGAAATTGAGCTCTTCTTAGCGCCTGACGCAGAGACCACAGAGCCATCTCAGCACCCAGGGCTAACTTCCTCCAATGGGGCCATGGATGCAAAAGATGAAAAGAGAGAGAGAGAGAGAGAGAAATGAGAGAGGGAAGGGTGGAGAAGTAGATGGGAGCTTCTCCTGTGTGCCCTGACTGGGAACCGAACGTGGGACATCCACACACTGGGCCAATGCTCTACCACTGAGCAAACTGGCCAGGACCCCAGATATTTTTTTAAGTGCTAATTTTTATTGTTATAATAGAAAGGTAGTGTCAGAAGGTATAATTGTTTTAAAAACTCATTTCACCATTTACCTAACAAGCCCAGCACTATTTAGCGTGTTGTGTGTTATCACCAGAATACAGCCCAGGAGGAACCAATTTTAGTGGTAAGTACTGATTTTCAACATACAGAAAAGCAATGTTCATGACACATAAACATAGCATGGTTACCTGTCATGTTGCAGTAGACTTTCAGGGGCCCCAGAGGCCCGCTGCCGTCGGGATCGATCCAGTAGTAATTCGACGTCTGGCCCAAGTGTTTATACGCTTCACAGGACGGCTCGTAGATGGCTGGAAGGAAACATCCTCTGTGAGCACAGCCCAGAACAAACGGCTCCCCAGACACACGCCCCGGCAACATATCCAACACGGCGCACCACTGCTTATGAGGAAGGAGTGCATCCTCTGGCTAGCGCGAGCGTTCTTTACCCCTATGTTTCCATCCATGATTTGGTTTTTACTCTATAAGCATCTCTGGCCCAATAAACAAAGATAATAAGTTCCAGCTATGGCTTCACAGTTGGGAAAAAGCCCCCCCCCCAAAAAAAAATCAATGCATTGTTAACCAAATATGTTTGTCGTATTGGGGCTTATGATCATTGAAAAAATAATTAATAATTAATCTCTAGTTATTTGTAGACATCATCTTTTTACTGGAAGGGACATTATTTTGCAAGGCTGTAAATATTGTCTGCTTTGCTTAACTGTCGACTAAGAGATCACACACACACACACACACACACACAAACATGCATGCATTTTTTGCATAGGTAATATAAACTTCATGGGATTTCTATTGCTCTTTTATTTTGGGAAAAAATGTCCCTGCTTTGTTTAGTTGCAGGTGCTTTAATGACATCAAATCTTGTTTGTGTAGAAAGTAGACATCAGGGTGATGGAATGATAGGTTCTTTTTCACTGTGGTCTTTTTAGTCCCCTGCTTCTGACCCATTTTCTCTTCTTGGGCCGCACCTGTGTTCGGAAGTACAAAGGGGACATTTTCATGTCACCTCTGTAGAGAATATGTCTAAGATGTCATTGCAAAAACAATTTTTTTTAACACCTATGAGGAATCTGAAAGGTCTCTTTACAAAACTAAGACATCTGGTATAAACCGATATATCTGAAAGGAAAGTCGTGGAGTCTTTTCAGTAACGTGCACTCAAATTGGTGGTACCCCTCGCATGTGTCGTTTGTTCCATTATGAACTTGGAGGTCTGATTCCCGGGACTTCCTTCCCTGCCTTCCTCCTCCAAGTTCTCCATGCCTCCCTTTAGCTTTCCACGGTTTCCTCTCTGCAAAGATGGTAGACCTCCAAGTCCAGTTCAATTCAACAACAACTCACTAGGCTCAAGCAACTCTAAAGTTCTTTGATTTACTTGTCTTTCTTTCCTTCCGTCTTTTCTTCTGCAACTAAAATGTGCTGAGTGACCCAACTACAACTGTGAACATCACGGATAAAGGGCCCTTGGAGTAGGGTTTGCTTCTGATCGGCTGGGTAATGCTCGTGCAGAAAGAGCTATGGGAAGAGGATGTGGCCAGAATATCAAGCAGAACCCATCCACCATTGTCCCATGGAATGATCAACACGTTGTCCACTTTCAACCTCCTGACTGTCTCATCTGGATAATAATAAATTATGGCTGCTTTGGGTTTGAATTCCATGCCAAGGGAAAGGCCGCGAGGAAGTGCTCAAACTAGGACGCTCTCCGGAGCCCTTCTTACGCTGCTCCTTCTTAATAACTAAGCCACCATCTGATCTTAACCCACCTTTGAAAAATAAAGCTTTCTCCATTGGAAAGAGACACGGGGGTGGGCAAAAGCACGTTGACAGTTGTGAGTATGCAAAACACAGTTTATTCTTGCATTATTTATTGGTTAATTATTCTATTATTTATTATTAGTATTCTCCTCCTTTTGCCCACCCCTCTATCTTATTTGAAACTGTCAAATTGAGTTTCTCATCTCAGAAGTCGGATTCCAGTGTCTTTGGTGGGAGAAACAAGTTTTCTCAGAATCTCATTATTCCTGTGAAGGTAACAACTGAGGGACAGCTGAGCTGGGAACGCCAAGGGGCAGTAGTGGCCTTGAGACCTTCCCCTGGGAAAGCTCCCTAGTCTAGAACGGTGCAATTATTTTTAATTAGCACTGAGTAAGCTTTACGATAACTAAGTCTTCATTAACACTTGAATGTTAACCTCTTATGTTTTCTGTTTCTTCCGATAACTTTTTGAAGCTTAAATAAATGCCCTGACCACATTATTTCTCCTAGGAACTATTGTCTCATTATCGGAACAAAGCAAATGAGGTGGGTGGGGTGTGAGTTTTAAAACACAGATATTCTGCATACTAATACTACACCATAATCTTTCTGCAAATGTAATTTGTGCATAAGATGCTCCTTATTAGAATCCTCTAATGGATTTCTTCACCTGTTCAGTTCTCAAGGGAAGTAGGTCATTGGAAGAAAAAAAGAGTTTTGATTTTTCTATTAAAAAAGTAGCTCATAGTTCTCTTCTGTGACAAGTCAGTCTTTCAAAAATTTTTTTAAAAAAATATCAGACTGGCCTGACCAGGCGGTAGCGCAGTGGATAGAGCATCAGCCTAGGATGCTGAGGACCTAGGTTCGAAACCCAGAGGTTGCTGGCTTAAGTGCGGCTCACCAGCTTGAGTGCAGGGTTGCCAACTAGAGTGTGGGATCATAGACATGACACCATAGTCGCTGGCTTGAGCCCAAAGGTCGCTGGCTTGAGTAAGGGGTCACTGGTTCAGCTGGAGCCCCCTGATCCAAGCACATATGAGAAGCAATCAATGAACAACTAAGGTATCGCAGCGAAGAGTTGATGCTTCTCACCTCTCTCCCTTCCTGTCTCTCTATCTCTGTCTGTCCCTCTCTAAAAAAGAAATCTAGAGTAAAATCTACCCTTATTATTTCATTTCTACTCTCTCTTCTCCCCCCAAAACCAACAACAATAATCTATGCTTTTGTAATGATAGCCACAAAACTACAATTCTGCATCGTTCTATGATCATGACTGCCACATTCCTTCCTAATGTCAATATCCATTGTTGCATTCTTTGACTTTGATTCCAGAAAACATCAAATTGTTTTGTATTTTGTGACTCAATCTGGACCAGCACCACTTGCATTTTCTTCATCATTAATCTCTGATTAGATATCACCTTGGTAAGGCCGCCTTCTAAATTAATATATGTATGGGAAATCACTTGATCAACTTTTTTTTTTCTTTTCTTTTCTTTTTTTTTTTTAATAGTAGACTTTCAAGACTCATATGGACTAGGGTTACCAACAATTCTAAAAAGCTGTGAGAGGCAATGGTGTGATTCTGGCTCTCAATGACAGGCTTGTCTACGCTCTGGGCTGGAACTGTATTACCCTGCTCTGTTTTTCTATTACCCAAACAGTTGCTGGATAAGTTCATCTAAATAGTGAGCAATTAAATGAGATCCCACCCACACAGCATTGAGCTTTGTCCCATTTCTTTCCCCTTGGTGGACACCGAAAGGCCGCCCTCATTTTAATCATTAAGCACAATCTGAGAACAATAGAAAAAATATTCTTTTTAAAAGTTCTATGCAGTCCAAGAGCAAATAGAAATAGATCGAGTGCAACCAACGTGGTGAATAATTCATGCTCTGCTCAGCGTACCTTACCGTGCACAATTGAAAATGGGCCGTATTGATTTCTCAACCAATATACATACAGTAAAACCTCATTTAGCTGACATCATTTGGAAATGAACCATTCATAGAACTACAGAATTTCAGAGCTTGAGAAGGCCTTGGCACCATCTAATCTAGCTCCCTCATTGCAAGGAATTATGATTCTAACAACAGCTACTTGAGCTCTTATGCTGCGCCATCTTCTTTCAAATGAGCGTTTTACATGCAATGAGCCATTTGATTTTCATAGTAAACCTATAGGGTTTGTATTACTCTTTGCACTTTACACATAAGGAAACTGAGGCTCAGAGATGAAAAGAGAACCACATAAGCTACATAGTTTGTAAATAAGGAAGCCAGGATTGAATTTGAGCCCAGAGCCTCTGTTCTGAGCCATTCTACTATCCTTGCTCTGAGAATCTTATATTGACCTACTCCCCTAAAGTCACTCATTTATAATAAGTGTCTATTATTACTAGAGCAGAACTTTGGGCTCCTATCTGTCATTACATGGCCTCTCTATTATGCAAACCCCAAATTAAATGAACTGATACACTGATTTCCTTACTTTGAGCACTAAAATTCATTTTATTTTCATCATATTCAGTGAAAAGTCATTCTAAAAGTCACTGCACATCAAGTTTTCTGCTTCCTTAATCATATGACATTAAATATAATTGCTATTTCTTGCTGACTCAGGCTTCCTAATTACCCACATCAATCACGGGATGATGCTGTAGCAACGCGATCCCCTCTCCCAGTGATCCTGGGAAACTCTGATTCTCTGACTTGTTGGTTTCCCCTTTTATCAGCGACGAGTCCTTACTCTACAGTCACTTAGAATGTCTTGCTACTGTTGTGCAAGTTCTACGGGCATTTCTTGTGCACACAGAAATAAAACAACTCTTCAGGGGTTAAGAGTTAGAAAACAATACAGGTGGACTTGTTCACGTTGGATGTTTGAAGAATTTGAAACACAGCAGATCTGACCTCTAGGCTAGCATTGTCCTTCTTTAGGAGGTATTTCTGCTTTTGGAAGGGGAGGCAGAGGCAGCCAGGAGAGGCAGCCAGAGAAAGGGCTGGGTAAGCCAAGGGACAGGATGTGCAATCACCTTTGGGGAATGTGTCTGACAGCAGCCAGTACCACACCTACACTGAGAACAGGTTCTTTGGCCGAAACAACAGGTGTCACGAGAATGTCTCACTGATCATTTGGAATTAATGAGCTTTGTCACTGGGCTTGTATTTAATTTTGCAATTTGTTTTCTTTGGTGGTGTAAGAACTGTAGGCATCAATATTTACTCAAAGCTTTCTGCTTGTGAATGGCTGACAGAATAATCAAAATAATTTAGCATGGTTGGAATATATTATATAAAGACATATATATCCATGTATCTATGTGTACTTACATGTATATTTATACTTTTTTTATTTACATTGACTTATTCGAAAAACGCTTGTAAGGAGTGTAAAAGTCGGAGGCTCTAACTGCGTTTCCCACATGGCATTCCAAGCTGGGCTAGGAGACCAGTGTGTTCTTCCCGGTCTGGGAGTCTAAGAGCTAAAGCACTGACCTGCATATTCAGAAAGGTTCGAGAAGGAAGCTTTGCCCGTGGGCTGGGCTCTTCATGGAAGCAGGCACACAGGACACTCGTTAGATCTTAACAAAGGGCTGAGATTTAGAAAGACAGGGAAGACTGTGCGTTCTTGGATGTGTAGACAGAGGACTGGTGTGTAACTGGGACTTTTATGAGACTTCAGAGAGGATGACATGGCTGGAGGGGAGACCTCATCCCTGAGAATACAGGGAGCTGGAGGCCAGATTCAAGGCGTGGGAGGGAGCCACAGGCAGTTGAGATCCGGTAGTGGAAAGTGGGTGTCTCCGACCACCGCTGAGGAACTCATCTGCTCCAGAGAAGGAGAGGAGCCCGAGAGGGTGTGAGGTGAACACAGTCCCAGGGGAGCAGCAAGAGGAAGTGTCATTCTGTGGAGCTTCCTTCCTAATTCAGGGAAGAGTGACAGCATGCTTGTCCACCGTATCTCAGCAGCGGGGAGGGAAGTGACAGGAGCAGAACCATCACCTGCATTGATTTACCCTGAGTTCATTCTCAGGAGCCTGAGCGTGGTTGACATTTAACAACTACTTGCTGAATGAGTCAAGAAATGAAAATATAGATGCAGTCCCGTCAAGGGAGAATAAACTGGGAAGAAATTTCAAAGAAGGCACCAACTCAAAAGAGGCTGAGAAAAGAAGCCTGGAATTTTAGTCCCTAATTTGTAAAATCAGTGAAATGCCATACTTTTAAAAAGTTGTCTTAAGGAGGCCCGGCTCCTGCCCGATGACATGGCATAAAAGCTCAGGTTGGCAGAGACCTGACTCTTCCCCTACGGAGACAAGTACATGTGGACTTTCTTCTTCCTGTCTCGTTACACCTTCCCTTATTTGAAACGCTCTGATCAAAGACTACCCAGACTGTCGCTTGATATATTAAAGGGCAAGATAAAGGAATTTAGAAAAGAATGCAATTTTTTGTCCTTAAGCCTTTTACACTATATTGCCAGATACTGAGAAAGCGTACTTTTGCTGACAGATGGCGAATATTATTAAATTCACTCTTACTACTTGCATTCTTCCAGTAACTTCCTCAGCCTTCCACTTCCCCCACCCCCCACCCACTGATGGATGCACATCGAGCCCGACTGAGAGACACAAAGGAGCAAAAGACACTAAAATATTTCAAAATAGGCCCTGGCCGGTTGGCTCAGTGGTAGAGCGTTGGCCTGGTGTGCGGGAGTCCCGGGTTCGATTCCTGGTCAGGGCACACAGGAGAAGTGCCCATCTGCTTCTCCACCCCTCCCCCCTCCTTCCTCTCTGTCTCTCTCTTCCCCTCCCGCAGCCAAGGCTCTATTGGAGCAAAAGATGGTCCGGGCGCTGGGGATGGCTCCTTGGCCTCTGCCCCAGGCGCTAGAGTGGCTCTGTCATGACAGAGCGATGCCCCGATGGGCAGAACATCGCCCCCTGGTGGGCATGCTGGGTGGATCCCGGTCGGGTGCATGCGGGAGTCTGTCTGACTGCCTCCCCGTTTCCAGCTTCAGAAAAGGAAAAAAAAAATTCAAAACAATTTACCTGCATCATCACACCTAAAATTAGAACATTAGGGGATATATAGATACTTTACCCACAGACAAGAGATGCCAAAGAGAGTGAATAATAAATTCCCCAGGGTTTAATATTGAATTTGAGGGAGTTTACATTTCTTCTCCCCTTCTGATGATGTGATAGCCTATTCAAACTGGAGGGAGTCTTCGTGTTCCCGGTCACCTGGTCTGGGTCCTCGTTTTGCAGGTGAGAAAACAAAACCAAGAGGGAGTGGGGGGGGCATGCGGAAGGTCAGCCATTCATTCATTCGACAGTGAAGGTCGCTTCCAACTCTAGTTTCTGTCTCTGAACATTTTTCACTGTGACTTTTCAATTCTATCTTTAGCTGATTTTAACACAGCTGCTGGCGACCCATGGTCATCAGATCCTTATTGAGCTGCCGTTCAGTATTTAAGCACCCCCTGCATGTTGACAAAATACTAGTTGTTGGGTCAGGGTACTGAGAGGCGGGACAGGTATGGAGGGCCCAGGGAGGACCAGGCACGCTGTGCCCACTGAGACTTCTGTCCACGACCTGCTGCTGCTACTCGAGTTTATGGGACGAAGGGGGGGTGGCCTGTGTTCACAATCTGAGAAACCCACCTCAGTGTTAGGTAGAGAAAAGTAGTAGCAAGAATCACAAAAAGGCATCCAAATTTCAGGGCGAGGATAACAGGGTGACAGGGCTGAGCTCCTGTCACAAACGTGTGTCACCATGGCTGTGACTGTCAAGAGTAAAGTATCCCTACCCTTTGAAGTTTTCACTTCTTGTCTTTTTCTACCTGGACGCACCTTGTCTTCACTTTCAACTTGAAAAGTCTTACCTTTGAAATAAAGGTTTAATTTGTATGAAATCTTTCTCGTTTTTGCCCTTCTGCATAAGATGCAGGTTTCACAGTCAATTTTGGGGGGAACTGTCAGAGGAATGGTGTCAGTCACTTCATAAAACCATCAGCTTGAACAGCCCTTTAGCATCCAGAAGAGGAGGACTCCCCTCTCTTTGTTCTTTTTTTTTTTTTTTTTTTTTGTATTTTTCTGAAGCTGGAAACGGGGAGAGACAGTCAGACAGACTCCCGCATGCGCCTAACCGGGATCCACCTGGCACACCCACCAGGGGTGACGCTCTGCCCACCAGGGGGCGATGCTCTGCCCCTCCGGGGCATCGCTCTGCCGCGACCAGAGCCACTCTAGCGCCTGGGGCAGAGGCCAAGGAGCCATCCCCAGAGCCTGGGCCATCTTTACTCCAATGGAGCCTCGGCTGCGGGAGGGGAAGAGAGAGACAGAGAGGAAGGAGGGGGGTGTGGAGAAGCAAATGGGCACTTCTCCTATGTGCCCTGGCCGGGAATCGAACCCGGGTCCCCCGCATGCCAGGCCGACGCTCTACCGCTGAGCCAACCGGCCAGGGCTCTCTTTGTTCTTTGAAAAGGTTCGCTGCACCTGAAGGAGGCTTGAGCCAGACAAAATTGAGCTGTATCTTAAAAATACAATTCTAAATGGTACCATATAAACCGATTCAAATAAAAATGTTCATTATTATTCAGTCTTTTTTGTTTTGTTTTGTTATCTCCTTTTTGGATTTGTTATCAGACTTGAAAAGATTTAACTCCAGTTTATAAATATATTACTTTTCTCTTCTTTCTGCATCACTAAACATGGGTGCAATGAGCCTTTGTTCTATCCGCTCCGTCCTCTGTCTCATTTTCACTAAGTTTCTGGGATCCCGTTCCAAGTAGAATCTACTCTAAAGGATCCAATTAGAAAGAACGGCACCATTTATCCCTGCTTTACCCTTTCCTACCCCCCACTCCCCCCCCCCCCCCGGCATTCCCATGCTGTTGTCTGTCTCTGTGAGTTGTTTCTCTTTGTTTAACCCCTTCACCTGTTGTACCCAGCCCCCCATGCCCTCCCCGCGGACAGCTGTTAGTCTGTTCTCTGTATCAATAAACTGTACACCTGAAACCAACATAATTTTATTAACCAATGTCACCCCAATAAATTAAATAATTTATTTTAAAAAAGAAAGGAGGGCACTAATGTAAAAATAACCAGGTCATGAATTTTTTTCCACCACGTTCAGTAACGTTTTGAGATTTTCGGCACAGAGATGACATAACATGGTTCTCTTGAGTTTACAATAAGAATGAAATTTTTTTTTTTTTTTTTTTTTTATATAATTTTATTTTTTTAATGGGGTGACATCAATAAATCAGGATACATATATTCAAAGATAACAAGTCCAGGTTATCTTATCGTTCAATTATGTTGCATACCCACCACCCAAAGTCAAATTGTCCTCTGTCACCTTCTATCTTGTTTTCTTTGTGCCCCTCCCACCCCCTATCCCTCTCCCATTCCCCCCTCCCCCCCGTAACCACCACACTCTTATCAATGTCTCTTAGTTTCACTATTATGTCCCACCTACGTATGGAATAATACAGTTCCTGTTTTTTTCTGATTTACTTATTTCGCTTCGTATCATGTTATCAAGATCCCACCATTTTGCTGTAAATGTTCCGATGTCATCATTTCTTATGGCTGAGTAGTATTCCATAGTGTATATGTGCCACATCTTCTTTATCCAGTCATCTATTGATGGGCTTTTTGGTTGTTTCCATGTCCTGGCCACTGTGAACAATGCTGCAATAAACATGGGGCTGCATGTGTCTTTACGTATCAATGTTTCTGAGTTTTGGGGATATATACCCAGTAGAGGGATTGCTGGGTCATAAGGTAGTTCTATTTTCAGTTTTTTGAGGAACCACCATACTTTCTTCCATAATGGTTGTACTACTTTACATTCCCACCAACAGTGTATGAGGGTTCCTTTTTCTCCACAGCCTCTCCAACATTTGCTATTACCTGACTTGCTAATAACAGCTAATCGAACAGGTGTGAGGTGGTATCTCATTGCCGTTTTGATTTGCATTTCTCTAATAGCTAAAGAAGATGAGCATCTTTTCATATATTTGTTGGCCAAAGAATGAAAATTTTGATGGTGACTTTTCACTCCTTTTTTTTTTTTTTTAAGATCAGAACAAGACTAAACAATCTCCCCAAACAAACTAGATTCTAGCTATGGCTTTGTCATTATTGTCTATGTGGTCTTGGACACATCACTTAAACTCTTTTGTCCAGAGTATCCTCATCAGTAAAATAAGAGTGGTAACTTTTGGTCCCCTAGAGTTCTTAGTAATTATAATAAATACAGGAGGTAGCGTATGAGAAACCGCCTTAGGTATTCTAATGTTCAATACACAAGTTAAGTGCCATTATTGTCATCACCACCACTGTCACCATCATCCCCATTATCATGAAGAACACACTGACCATTCTGAATACTATTCTGGATCTTGCTTGAATAAGTAGGTTAGCGCTGATTGGACGGCAGATAGCTAAGCTCTTGTCAGACAGAGAACTTATCACCACAGGGTGAGTCCCACAACTTCTTAGCAAATGGAATAATTTTTCCATGTTCAGCAACATAATGGAACATTATGGAAATAGGGAAGAAACCATGCACCCGGCACGTGCCATTTCATGCTCTGCAGAGAGCAGGGACACCGATGTCCTCTTTGAAATCGGTAATAATAAAATTGCCTACGCATCAAATTTGTGTTGTACGGGAACCTGGAGCCCTGACACGTGAAAAACACACAGATACACTTTGCCTTTGATTTTATTAAACCTTTAACTTCATTGATTCCCTGGCCTTTGTTTTGGAAGAAGTTGGTAATATCCCCATAACAGCCTGATTCAATAAGCAATGGGACTCTGCTCAGGGGGTAGTCTGTGATGGGACTAGTCTCTGAAAAAGCCACAATGTTATGTTGAAGCCTCCTGAGCATATCCAAGGGGACAGGAGCCTTGTGTCTGGTGTCAACTGCTTATTCAGCAAGTATGTATGGGGACAGAAAAAGCTGACCTTTTTCCTGAGAACCATGTGTGTAAAAATAATCCATATTCTCCAGTATCACTTGACTCGAGACGTTGCTGTTAAATTCAGAGTATATCGAATGTCTATAGCATAATGTAGAAGGTGCTGATGTACACACCCTTTTCTGCACTGTTTGATTCCAAAATGGACACAGTTCTTTTCCATCTTAAGATCAGCATTAACGTTGGACACGGTACTCCATTTCCCGTTCTAGAAGGCACTGTCAGACCCGTGACCCGGCTCTGTTCTGTGGCTCATCTAGCAGCTGCCGGATGGTGACCAAGTTATACAGGATGCTTTGGGCTCAGCCAATGAGTGTCACCAAAAAAACCACAGGAGCTATTCCTGTTGGTCCCTCCACCTGGTTGTCTGGCAGAATACTGGTCTGTTGAGGTTGATACTGTAGGGTTTGTGCCCAGGAAGTTAACTCCCCAGTTCCCGCCCATCCATGCAGGGTTTACACAATCTCCTAACTGCTCTCATCCACGTGGGTCATTTGGGGTCACTTCACTGGGAATATGGAATTATTAGTGAAAGAGACAAGTCAGTTTTCCCTTGATTGGACCAATAGCGTGTAAGATGCACAAGACAATAGAAAAAGTTGGTCTATTTGTTAATGTGTGCGTGTGACTGTGTATATGAGAATCTGTGGGCATGGGTGAATATATGTGTGTGAGAATCTGTGTGTGAGTGAACACGTGTGTGAAGGAGAGCGTAAGAATGAGAAGTAAAATTAGTATATGTATCTCCTCAACACACCCCTGAGTTCAGCTACCTTGGAGGCTACTTAAGTAAAAGGACAGCTTCCCACTGCAAGCCCCTGCCTCTCTCCAGAGACTGCTTGGGATCCCAGGGCACCTGCTCAGCCAGGAAGTGTAACCAGGGAGTATGCAACAGTGAATATTCTCAGAGTCCACTCTGAACCGGGGAGATAGAGTCAGTGAGTAAACATCCCGGAACCCCTATGGACCAAAATGCTTCTTAAAGACTCTCCAGGGGGACTGACCCCCAGCCAAGGACAGCTGTCACTTGTCACTCCTTATCAAGGTGCCTTTTACGATTTCCTCCCAACCTGGGTTCATTATCTCCACCATTTCCCTGGGGCTTTCCATGATCACCTCTCCAGTGAACTTCCTCCAGGCAGGTTCTAGTTTCAGAAACTGCTTTGGGGAGAACCAAAGCCATAACAAAAGCCATTTCCTGTCAGGGAAAGGGCTTCATGAGGGGACTAGATAGGGCCAGTTAACGCCTGCCACTCAGTCCCCCGTGCACCTGGTCTCTCCGTGCCCATGTCACAGCTTCTGCTATGGAGTATGACCTCTGATGCTATTAGCAACAACTGATGACAGTCTTAGAGCAAGACTCTTAGAACATATTAAAAACTCAGTGACAGCCTGCCTTATTTGGGCAACTTTAATACATTTCTTTGTAAGAAGTGTTACTCTTTGTGGTTCTATTTTAGAAAATGTGTACTGTATACAAACGGAGACTAGACCAAGAAGGCTTAAAATTCATTTCCAATTTTGCACCATGTTATTTTTTAGAAGCTTGGGTATGATCTCTAAAATTTCTGAACCCATGACCAGGTGGTGGTGATAGAACGTCAAACTGGGATGCAGAGGACCCAGGTTCAAGACCCCGAGGTCGCCAGCTTGAGCGTTGGCTCATCTGGTTTGAGCAAAATCTCACCAGCTTGGACCCAATGTTGCTGGCTCGAGCAAGGGGTCACTCTGTCTGCTGAAGACCCGTGGTCAAGGCACATGTGAGAAAGCAATCAGTGAACAACTAAGGTGTCGTAATGTGCAACAAAAAACTAATGACTAATGCTTCTCATCTCTCTGTTCCTGTCTGTCTGTCCCTGTCTATCCCTCTCTCTGACTCTCTCTGTCTGTCTCTGTAAAAAATAAAAATAAAAAAAAAATAAAAAAATAAAATTTCTGAACCCTTGGTTTCTGGAGCCATAAAATGTGAAAAGGAATACCTATCCTGCATAATGCACGAACTCAGAAGTATACAGTGTTCCACTGGCTCAAGAGCTGATGGTGCCTACATGATAGAAAAAACTTAATTTATGGCCTCAATTTTTCAGAAATAAATACAAGTCCTTATCAAGAAAAAGTAAAAAAAAAAAAAAAAAACTAAAACAACAAAACCCAAAATACAGCCCCACAAGCTATTTGAAAATATCTTCATTCACGTTCTCACCTACCACATTGGCATACTGGTAATATAAGCATTTGATGTTTTCCTTTTCACCAGTCAGGCTAGCTTTATCTACTATGCCTGAACTCAGAGAGGGCTTCCCTTTCATTTAAAAGTCTAATTGAGCTGGTGAGCACATGCCGAGACAAATCTCAGAACGTACTGACCTATATAGCTCGGGTTCCAGTTCTGGACTTACGCTTGAGGGGAAAGTGACCATTAGCCTTTAAAATCATGACCTTATTAAAAAACGTTTCTTCGAGCAATGTGCACTGGGCCATTCTTAGAGAATCGAAGTTGATGATGTATTTTTCTTAAATATGCCACTTGTCACTGATTTAATCCTCCTGAGTGAGACTTTACCTCAAGCTCGATATCTATATTTTGGACAAGTTGATGATCGGATATTTTCCGCAGCCTCTGAGAACACCTGTGCTAGAAGGGATCCCGGAGACAGACTCATTTTCTCCACCTCCGTGGTTTGCCAGTACAGAAAGAAAGCCCAGAGAAATGAAACCATTCGCCTCAAGTCACGCCGTGGACTGGATGAGAAGGCAAGACAAGGCACCTCGCTAACACTTTCCAGCATTTCTAAAGCATGTTTGGTCCCGTGCTGGGCTCCTGTCATCCCCAGCGCCCCCAAGAAAATTGTCTGTTGTGGGACAATTTTAGGAAACAAGACTTCTTGCTATTGGAATAGTAAGGAGACTTCAATTGATGTAGTTAAAACATGTTTCCTGAAGCAACTTGGTCAAGGAGAATGTCTTCTCCCCCAATGTACAATTTGTTAGCACACTCTGCCCTTGCATTGAGAAGTGCAGCCCTATTAAAATCAAGAGTGTTCGCAATCAAGTTCAAGGACTGAAAACACCCAATTTTTTTTTTTATCACCAGCTTCTGCCTACCCTCCCTACTGTCTCTCTGCCAGTCCTGCAGGTGCTCCGGACAGACCTGACCGGCTTCACTTCCGCGAGGTGTCTCACTTCTTTCACACACCCTATTTCAAATGCTTGAAAAATGTTTCATGGGCTTTGAGCATGTAGTTGTATCTTTTTGTTTGTTTTTCTCTTTAAACCCATCTCTATCTCTTTTTGTCTTGCTATCTCTTACACACACACACACACACACACACACACACACACACACAATCATTTGCAGTTTAGAAAGCCCTGGTCAGCGTATGCTCTTTCTTCCTTTGACCTAGACAGTGAGACGACCTCAAAGCCATGTCCCCAAAGACCCATGCTCAGCCTTCTTCTATGCTGTGGGGGGAATTCTGACAACAGAGGAGGTTGGGACAGGCAAGTCTGAACCCTGTCAATCCCTTTGACCGGTGTCTCTGGCAAGTCTGGGAGCAACACACAAAGGGACAGACTACATCAACGGAGGGTGTATCCTTATTGTTCATGTTTACACATAGCATATTTGTCTTTACATAATGTTTTTAGATGAATTGAGGTTGAGAATCAGGGACAGTAAGGAAACACTGAACATGGTACATCAGTAGGAGAAGAATTAAATAGTACAGTGAGTTGGAATTTTTTTTCTTCAATTTTGTAGGAAGATTAGAATTCTCAGTGTCCACATACTTGAAAAGTTTCAGGAAATCTTAAGAATGGATGGAGAGACTGACATCTAATGTAGTCCCTTCCAGTTCATGCCAGGATTATTCTTCCACGGCAGTTAAATAAGAAGCATCATTGCTTATGCCCAAGCAGACAAAGGAACCTGGATTTGCAAATCAACTTGCAATGTGTTTTGTTTCCCTGACTCTTGTAAGTGGAATTTTAATATTAGCACCTAATAATGTTTTGCAATTAACCAACATTTTAACACTGAAGTAGGCAATAAACTAATGTTTTAACAGTTTTTTAATTGAACGGATTAAAAAAGCTAATTAATTTGTAAGCTGTACACAGTGAATCATTCCGACTCTATGATTAATTTAGTCTATTTTTTTTTGTTCTACACATGAGCAGCTTTACTTTTTTTAAAAGTACAAAGTGTATAATTAGCACTAGATAATTTTTATCTACCCCAGGAAATATCTGTGCATTTTTCACAATCATATTATTAAGGGTTGTACCAAGTTTTCTCATAGGATTTCATAAATTTCTGATCTTTCATGAATTTATCTAGACTTTGTAAATCCTCTGTTGTCAGACCCAAACTAACATCACACTTTATTTTCCAAGAAGAAATAATCTGGGGTTGTTTATTTTAGGATCGCTACTTAAATATTACTTCAATTTCTACTACTCAACTAATTAGCGGGATACCATCCTATGAGTTACAGTCTCAGTATTGGCCCTCAACATGTTTCCATTGGAAATCTATCGAACTAACTAACCCCTTGTGGGTCTAATGTCAGCCACTTCCCTTCACTCCAGTGTCCTTGCTATGCCCAACACAAACTAATGTATTTCTTTAATCCAACAGATATTTACTGGGGACCTACTAATACACCAGGGAGTATTTTTTTTAAATGCTGGGAAAACAATAGTGAGCAAAATGGGTTAGAATCCCCAGACTCATGTAACTGATGTTTTTAGTCATGTGAGACGAGAGAATCAGATGGCATGTTCAACAGGGGTGTCATCCAGAGTGTCAGGGACGGAGGCAGGAAGAGCAGAATTAGCAGGTGGGCTGGGCACCGGGCGTGAGTGGAGACAGGCATCAAAGACTTTCAAGTTGGTGACTGAGCCACCATGCCTGTTCTCTCTCTGTGCTCCTGGGGCTGGTTCTTACCACATAAGGAGGCCCTCTTCTTTCTATCAACAGAACACAAGAATTCGCGCTGGCTCAAATCCCACTTCTCTGAGGAGCCTCACCTAATTAACCTCATGCTGTTCTACACACTCCACTGAAATGCATTCCCCGAGGCAGGTGGCTAGCTTTATTTTGTGACTTTGTCCTGATTAAAAGAGTTGCCTGGCTTCATAATGTTACACATATGTATACAAATTATTAGAAAGCTGGAAAGTGAAATATATATGATAGATACATGTACTAGAATACATGGTGGGGGAAAAGTAGGTTTATTGTTGTTTGTATGGAAAATGGTACAATAACTAATAAATAATAATGCAAGAATAAACTGTTTCTTGTACACATACCTGTAAACCTACTTCTGCCACATCTAGTATATAGGGTAGATTTTTAAAAGTAGATTGCAATTTTTAATATATTTTTTAGATATAATAAATTGCAATTTACTTTAAAAATCTATATGTGAATATAATATATAAACATATATTCTATGAAAATATAAAATTCAAAATAAAAATATATGGAAAATCCATACATTTCTTTCTATCTATCTATCTATCTATCTATCTATCTATCTATCAATCATACTGTCCTTTCACTTATCTAAAAATGTAATCCACTTACATGGCTGAATAAGGAGATCTATTTGCCATGTACTGTCCTTAGTGTCTAATATAACATGATAATGGTGATACTAGCAAAGTCTACCTTCACTGCCTTCATTTTTAAAAGTTTGTCTTCCTTTTTAAAAATTTTAAATATAATTCAAGGATAATTTTAATAACATCTGGTGTTTTTCTTAAAAAGGGAGTAACTTTTTTTTTTTTTTAGTAGATTGATGATTTCTCCACAGTCAGAGCTGAGGGCTAAGTAGGAAGCACTGCCCATCAAAGAGCTCTCTACCACTTTTTTTTTTCTTAGTCAGGTGAGAGACAGGGAAGCAGAGAGACAGACTCCCACATGCACCCTGACTGGGATCCATTTGGCAAGCCCCGTCTGGGGCTGATGCTCTGCCCATCTGGGGCTGTTGCTCCATTGCTTGGCAAATGAGCTATTCTAGTGTATGAGGTGAGGCCATGAAGCCATCCTCAGTGCCCAGGGCCAACTTGCTCACTGGAGCCATGGCTGCAGGAGGGGAAGAAAGGGAGGGGGGGGGTGGAGAAGCATATGGTCACTTTCCTGTGTGCCATGACCAGGAATCAAACCCAGGATTTCCACATGTCAGGCCAATGCTCTACCACTGAGCCAACCGGCCAGGACCAAAGAACTCTCTACTCTGACAAAGGAGCTGATGACCATCCTGCAGACGAGGGCAAACCCATGTCATGTGATTTCAGGAGAATCCACCAAATGGAAAAATATCCATTGTTTTGGGTGACAATGTCTTATGTCTGGTGAGACTGCAAATGCCATTAGGTCCTATTTTTATGAGACTAAATTTGAGTAAAAGGTGGAGCTAAGTGCAGAAAGGGCCAGGCACTGAGGAAACGAGTTGTCCCTGACATGAAAGGGGGTGTCCGCTTGCTTCATACTTCTGTCTGGAGTCATCCCTAGGGATGGGAAGCCAACATATGTCTCAGTCACTGCAGCGAGTATAAGAGTCACCACTGTGGTTAAAGCTAATGCTCCTTCCAGAACATTGAGTATCCAGGACTCAAGTGTGCTGCCCTACTCTAGACTCACCGCAACCCCCAGCATGTGGAGAGAGCCCTGTGTTTATTTTGTAGGTGAGAAAAATGAGCCTCAAAGAGACAGTGTCTTAAAGGAGACTACGTATTTATTTCAAAAAATACTATGCATTGCCCTGGCTGGTTAGCTCAGTGGTAGAACATCAGCCTGGGACGTGGATGTCCAGGCTTTGATTCCCAGTCAGGGCACACAGAAGTGTTCATATGCTTCTCCACCCCTCCACATCTTGTTTCTCTCTCTCTTCTCCTCCTGCAGCCATGGCTCAATTAGAGCAAGTTGACCCTGGGTGCTATGGATGGCTCCATAGCCTCTGCCTCAGGCACTAAGAAGAGCTTGGTTGCTGAGCAATAGAACAATGCACGAGATGGGCAGAGCATCGCCCCCTAGTGGGCTTGCTGGGTGGATCCCGGTTAGGGCACATACAGAAATCTCTCTGCCTCCCTGCCTCTCACTGAATAAAAAAAAGAAAAAAAATACCATGCATCTTACTGTCTTTCTTTTTCCGATCAGCAGGGGAGAATAAGACAATTTATAAACAGTCTCTTTCCCTGAGGAGCTCACAAGCCATTTAGCTATCTGAACAAATAAACAGATACTTAAAGTAGGATCACAAATTTAAAATAGAGTAGGACTTAAGATCTTTCTATTTTTATTCCTGTTCATTTTTTTTCTTTTTTTTTTTTTTTTGTATTTTTCTGAAGTTAGAAGAGGGGGGCAATGAGACAGACTCCTGCATATGCCCGATGGGGATCCACCTGGCATGCCCACCAGGGAGCGATACTTTGCCCATCTGGGGCACTGCTTTGTTGCAGCCGAAGCCATTCTAGTGCCTGAGGCAGAGGCCCTAGAGCCGTCCTCAGCACCTGGGCCAACTTTTGCTCCAATGGAGCCTTGGCTGTGGGAGGGAAAGAGAGAGAGAAAGGAGAGGGGGAGGGGTGGAGAAGCAGATGGGTGCTTCTCCTGTGTGCCCTCACTGGGGATCAAACCCAGGACTTCCACACCCTGGGCCAACATTCTACCACTGAGCCACTCGGCCACGGCCCCTGTTCATTTTCTTTAACACAACCCTTAAAAAAATGAAAATAAGTTTATTATTTATATTTATTATAAAAATAGTTCATGTTTATTTGAATACAACTAAGAAAATGTATAAACATATTTTTAAAATATTAAAATGATCTGTCATCCTGTCACCTAGCAAAAATCACAATGAATATTAGAAAAAGTAGCATGTTATGCTTTTAATTTATTTATATGTTTAAACTATGTATTCTGAGTTTTTAAAATTTCCCAATAGTATCATGTGAGAATCTCATGTTTACTGTGTCAAACAATATTGAATCTGCTTCCTTACTTGAATAGTTTCCTGATATGTCATTATATCATCATTTATTTTACCATATATTCATTGATGGATGTTAATGTTTACTTCTATTTTTTTCCTTTCTCTTCTTTATCTTATTCAGTGAGAGGAGGGGAGGCAGAAAGACAGACTCCTGCATGTGCCTCGACTGGGATTCACCCGACAAGCTCACTAGGGGGTGATGCTCTGCCCATGTGGGTTGTTGCTCTGTTGCTTGGCAACCAAATTCTTCTTAGCACCTGAGGTGGAGGTCACGGAGCCATTGTCGGCACCCAGGGCCAACGCACTCCAATTGAGCCATGGTTGCAGGAAGCAGCGGGGTGGGGGGGAGTGAGAGAGAGAAGCAAGAGAGGGGCAGTTCTCCTTTGTGCCCTGACTGGTAATTGAACCTAAGACATTTGCATGCCGGGCTGATGCTCTACCACTGCACCAACTGGCCAGGGCTACTTCTATTAATTTTTTTATCCAAAACTATGCTGAGATTAAAACCACACAGAAATCTTTGTAAACATGTCTAACTATCTCCTTGCTGCACAATTCCAGAAATGGAATTGTGGTCAAAGGTCACATTCAAGTTGACAAATAACAGCCTCTGAACGTGAGGACAGATCTTGACTTAAATGCAATTTATGATTCTTAAGATAAAAATAAAAATTCTTAACTTTTCCTAACGGTTTAAGAAGTTCAGATAAGCTAATGGATGAAATTTCTCTTTTGAATATTATTGTGAAAATTTTCCCACTGCGTTGATTTTTTAAATTTAGTTATGGAGAAAAGCTCTAAAGAGGAATATGACCAGATACTGGAATAGGTCTGAATATCTGTGCTCTAAACTGAAGCTAATCCAACGAAAAGCCAAACCATGACAGGGGTCCTGCTGTTGTACAAACTTTTGATCCCTATGGGGATAATCTTCTCACGTTACTGATGTAACTATTTAGTAGTGAAGATTCAAAAGTGCAAAAGATATGTTGGAATTTTCTTTTGTGATAAATATACTCTCTGTAGTTCCAGGGAAGCACCTCAAAAGACCGTGTCTACAAATGGGAGTGTGGACATTTGGCTGTCCCGTGGGTGCACGCGTGTCTGAGATCTCTGTACACTATTGCAGACAGAGGGTGCAGTGGACACTCTCTCTGCCTTAGGATATAATGTACATCATGGGGTATCCTCATCTTATAAATTCTCATCCAACTCATTTCTTCCCTCAAAAGTCTTCCCAGTTTGTAACTTTCTTATGAAGACTCCCCCGAGATAAAAAGTCTACTATGATGTTCAACAAGGTGACTACTTGAATCCCAAGGCTCCTGAGTAGTGATTAAAGGAACCCAAACTTTTATTTAGGTTCACATTGCCATGTGAACCTCCCCCTATACAAAGCACCTACCTACAGGCATTCTGCTTAGTTGCACGCAAGGTTGAAGGAAATAGGTTAGGTGTTGTATGAGGACAAGCAGCACAGCATGAACATAAGAAATACAAGGTTTTCTGGAACCTACCGTGGTGATTTGTCCCTGACATTTTGTCACCCTGTCGCAAAGAGCTTTCCAAGTGCACAGTGATGATGTTTGGATGCTGCTAAGTGTCCTATTAAGTACACTGGGGAGCTATGCGTCTGTTTTTGGCCTCTCTTTATTGCTGATAAAAGAAAAAAAAATCGACCGGGCTTAGTTTAGAAACATTACGTATGCACAAAAAATACACACTACGTGATATTGGCTCATGGATGAAACTCATTAACTTACTATTAGAAACTTACTAAATTACCTCCCAGTTTTATTACAAAAAGGAAAAAAAAAGTTGCTTTAAAGGACAATTAGCTTTTTCATTACAAAAGGCAGCAGCTTGAGGAAGAATGAACCTCTCTCTTAAAGAAACATGGAATTCAATAGTGAAATCATGCCTTTATGAATTCTTGGTACTGTTATCACTCTTAAATAGTGTATGAAGATCAGGACAAAGAAAGTGAGTGCTGGGGAGGGTTCAGAGAAGCATAAGGCTGGTATTCGTAATGCACTGAATGTATTAGCTTTTGCTACTGACATAAAAAAGGTAGCCAGAGGAGTGGAAAACTCAAAAAGAACCGAAGTTGTATATACACACCGCCAGAACTGCTCACTATCTATTTGCTCTGGATTTAAAACAACGGGAAACGATATTTCTGTTGCTATTAATTTTTTAACTTCTGATTATGATATAGGAACATTTATTTATTTATTTATTTATTTATTTAGTGAGAGGTGGGGCGGCAAGGAGGCAGAGAGATACACACACACATGTACCCTGATTGGGATCCATCTGGTAAGCCCCCTACTGGGCAATGCTCTGCTCATCAGGGGCTATTGCTCTGTTGCTTGGCAACCAAGCTATTTTAGTGGCCAAGGTGAGGCCATCCTCAGTGCCTGGGGCCAAATTACTCGAACCATTCAAGCCATGGTTGCGAGAGGAGAGAGGGGAAAGAGAGAGAGAGACAGAGAGAAAAGGGGAAGGGTGGAGAAGCAGATGGTCACTTTTCCTGTGTGCCCTGACTGGTAATCAAACCTGGGACTTCCACACACCTGACTGATGCTCTGCCACTGAGCCAATCAGCCAGGGCCAAGTCCTAGTTTTTACACACAATGCCCTCCTCATTCCTAACCCCCTCCATGCCTTGCTTCTAAATTTCTGACATTCCGTACTTCCTTCCGCTCACTGATGTGTGTTCATCTGCAAGCACTAATGTTTATATCTGATGCTCTCCCAGAGTAGGTCTGGCAGAGGAAGGTGAGAGAGAGAGAGAAAGAGAGAGAACAGGCAGTCCCTGGGCACCCAGGAACAGAGATTGATGACAACACTAAGGGCTACCACTTTTGAGAACTCTGCCTGGTAAGGAGCATCCACTTCACATAGATGTCAAATTAAAACAAAAAATGAAAAACAAAGCCCCACCTTGCCAGGTGAGTATCCTTTATACAGGAAGTGGGAAGTGAGGCCCAGGAAGGCTCACTCACTGCCTTGAACCACACAGACGGTGAGAAAGTTGTGCTAGAATCCCCATCTGTCTGACTCTAGCATTCCCTCTCTTCCTAAACTACCAGGGAAGGAAGAAAAAGTCGAACAGATGGGACGTTCAGAGAGTCAAACATCGATGTGGTCTGATACGTCTGTGCCTGTTAGAGCCAGGGCAGGGCTTTGAGTACTGAGAACAAAGACAGTCGACCAGAGGACCCATCTCGGTATCACCTGGTTGGATGAGTCACACCTTCAAAAAAAAAAAAAAAAAGAACATCTAATAGAATTTTAAAAGATGCCATTTTTGAAAAGTCGAGGAGTTGAATATTAGCCACTGGAAGAATGCATCAATATTTAGAGATTTGAAGGGCATGAGGCTTCTTTGTTCTCTCATGCTGAAACGTCTTAGGGTGATCCCAACGCCCGACTGTCTTTTCCTATTGCTAGGAGGCCTTTATCACACTGACGATTTTTATTGCAAAGAGAGGATGGTTTAACCAGAAGGCTCACAGCAGTTCCTTGGCTAAGAACTGGTTGAGTCCCGTGTTATCTTTTATAATCACTCCCCCTGGCCTGCTGAATACGTGATGCTCGAGCTAGTTCTCACAAGGCTTCTCCTACAACAGCAAGGAACAAGTGTCTCCGTACAATGTCTGATCCAGGTCTGTCTGACTCTGATCATTCTGGACCTAAAAAAATAATTCCCATTTGTTAACTCAGACCTTCCCCCAAAAGGCAGAACACAGGAGAAGTGGCAATGATTCTAACATAAAAAGAACTTTTCCTGGATGTTGTATGCCTTTTGCGACCTACAACTCTACCGGTTGCAAAATACTTGGTCCTAGTTGGGACTCCAGTGTTTAGGGTCATTTGCTTGGTAATTGACAGCAATAGGTTAAAAAACAAACAAACAAAAAGCTGGAAAAGAGAGAAAGTAAAATGGAGAAAAATGGGTCCATTCATGCCATTTAAATACATCTCCTCGCTGGTCTGCCTTGTTTCTGCCCCTTGAATCCTCCCAGATTTACACCAGAGTGTTGATAATTGCTGGAGACAGCCATGAATTTTACAGAATAATTGGCCCTATTCTAAGACACACATTTTAGTGTATATCTACATGGTGTGCCTATAAAGTAGTAAAATGGATTTTTGCACGTTGCTTCTGCAAACCATTCTCATTATTTCCAGTCACCCACCGCACATACGTATGAGAGTAGTAACATTTTCCCATTGTCTGGAGGTCCTTTCTAGTTTTTAGAAGTTACCAAATAATAGAATTAATTGCTTTGAATTTCATCATTTTGCACCAGGCAAATATTGATTTTTTTTTCTCTCCCAACACCTTTTATTTCTGATGGAGCTTGAAATTAACTTTGGATTTTAATTCTATTTTATTTGGGGTTGGCACATCGAGGCCATTCCTAATGTCAGAAGAGTGCTGAGCAAGGAGCCCACCATGAGCTTAGAGCATTCGCGTCTCCTTCCTTTATAGAGAGGAGGACAGGCACGTGGGAAGGTATATCGCCTTAATATTTCACGAATGAGCAATTAAGTCAAAAACGTTAGCCTGGTAAAAAGTCAGCCTCTGATCATTTGCTGAAGTGTGCATCTGTGTGTGTGTGTGTGTGTGTGTGTGTGTGTGTGTCTGCATAAATGCAGGCCTCATCAGCTCCCAAATGGCCAGGGGAGCAAAGGAAACCAAAAATGCCTTCAAAATGACCTGGGCTGATTCACCACATCATAGTCTACCTATGACACATGCACAGTTGTAATCAAGCAACGAAATCACAAATACAAATGATACCTTGTAAAATAACTGAAATACAGCCTTCCTCTGAGGCTTCTTATATGCTCTGTCATGGTTTTGTATTGCCTCTGTAAAAATGGTTTGACTATTAACTACTCTGTGCTGAGACCCCTTGGAGGCCTACATGTGCCGCTGGGCAAGTGAGTGTCCCCGTTTTTTTCCTCAGAGGGTCCCTAAACTTGCTCCATAGCAACTGCCCTCAAGCTGATAACATCAATGGGGGGCGGGCAAGGTCAGGAGCTGTGGGGCGTGTGGCTCCTGGGCTGAATCTTCCAATAGCACCAGCAGCCGTTCAAGGCCCTGTCTCCATGGAAGAATGCTTTTCAGCCTTAAGTATATATTTAAATCTAAGACAAATTAACTTGAAAAGTAAATGAACTTCTTTTTCTCCCAAACTGCACATACATGGCCTCTAGGGCTCCTTGGAATATGCACAAAACCTGTTCCCACCCCGCAGGCCACACTGCAGGAGCAGGGAAGCCAAATGTCTAGGGTAATTAGGTTCAAATACGTACTCTTCTTTCTCTTCCCACCGCTCTACCTGGTCCGTCTCCATATCCCCCCCCCCATTCCCACCCAAAGTGTTCACTCTTTGAGAGCAGGCAGCCACATACCAGGGGAGAGAATTGGGACAAAATTTAGAAAATTGGGGTAGTTGCCGACCTCCTGATAAGAAGACTGGAAGAAGGCGGCATTTCTGGGCACCCACTTGATTTTTTAGGAGTAGCCTCTCATCTTAACGCTATTCATTCAAAAAGTATTTCAAAATATCTACTAAACTCCTCCTCCTCCAACTTCATACATTTATTCCTTTTTTTTTTAGGTGCATGGACACTGGAAACCTCTCTCCCAGCCTCGCCACATCCATTCAAGTCTCTATTTGTTTCACTTTTGAAAAACAAAAAGTTCCCCAAGACTCAAGGGTAACCCTCCACTGGGCGTCCTCATTTAAAAAGCACAGTGGAAAAGCGGTCTTCTTAAACTAATCCATGGAGAGACTGTTGGAATCTAAATGAGCCCAGTATGAAGATCACAGTTCGTGCAGATTCAGTGTGTTTGCCACAGGTGTGAGGTTGGTGTTAATCAAGTGTGAAAAGTGATCCCATGCCTGGGCTGAGAACCACGTATGGTGGAGTCTAGGATCTGACACTCATCTGTCTCATCCTAAAATAGGTGGTGAGTGGGAAGCACTTGTGTGTGCGTGTGTGTGCGTGCGCACGTGACAAGTAGAAAAAGGAAGCACCGTTTTGAATGGCAACATTTCCTCGTAGAGTGCTGTACCTTCCACGGGCGACGTTCACTTTCGGCGGCCCTGGCTGTCTAGGACAAACCCTGCAGTCTAAGTTCCTTTCTGCCCTTGGACTTCTGCTTCTGCTGGTTCACAGCCCACATCCTCCCCGCCCCCCCATTAGTCCCAATCTGAATGACCAACCAAACAAGTGGCTTAGAATTTTCAGTTCTTCCTCGAACCCTTCCTCAACCTTCCTAATTCACACTCTTCTCTCTCTCTCTCTCTCTCTCTCTCTCTCTCTCTCTCTCTCATGTCAACCATACGGGCCTTTCCACCCTCGTGGCACACCGACGTCCATTGCTTTCTACGAACGTATCTCTGCGTTCTGAAGGTCCTGCTCCCTTGTCACCTGCCCTGTCCCCTTCATAAGGAAGAGGCTCTTCTATCTGTATTTCTGTCTCCGCACAGTGCGCTGCACACACAGGAGACATACAATACTGCTGAATGAACTGGAACCGCCTATGAATCAGAGATAAGCCTGGGTCTGAAGTTTGCAACACCGCAGACTGGTGATAGGAACATAGTGACTCATGTCAGTATAAAAGCAAACAGAAAGGCTTCGATGTGGGAGACCCTAAAAAGGATCAGAGGAGAAGCACACGCATTTTTAACCTGGATTTTCCTTTCCTGTGTTTTGAGTAGACATGGATACCTTTGAAGTTGCCTTCTTTATCTTCTAACTAAACTAAGCCTCCACTCCTCTCTTCTCTCCCCTCTCTCCCTGGACTGGCAAAGGCGTAGAAGTGACTGTTTGCGATGCGTTTTTCTCTTTGCGCCGAGCCTTGGATGAGGCAGTCACTGGGATTCAAGCGGCAGGGGAGGTTAATGAAGAATGTCAACTCCCTCAAGACCCAGGGCTGGCATTTCGGAGGCCCTGAGAGGCTCACAGGATCATGGCTCGTCTCTGGAGAGGGCTGCTTGTTAATATGCATTGGCAGACCAGCTTTGTGCAAAGGATCTTTACTCAAAGAGAAAGATATAGCTTGGATACTATTGAAAGAGTCTTTGTATAGCTGAAATTAAACACTTTGTGTGTGTAATCTTAGCCATCTATCCAAAGCAAGGCATGAAAAAAGGGATTAATTTGAAACTGGGGCTATCTCGGGAAGGAAAGGCCTTGGGCTGTGTTTCTCCAAACGACCTGCACAACTTTAATCCACTGTGATGTGTTTGGTTATAGCCGGTGGAGAGAATGGCCTCCGAGTCCCCTGCCAACATATCTATCTAGGTAGCGTGTTCCCACTTCTTTCCACCTTATTCTCCTGTGGAGGCCAGGTGAACACTCACGTGAAGGGCCTGCTGAAATTATGAATTCTCTTTGTAAACAAGCGTGGTGTCAGAAAGCGACAGCCCTCAACATTTCCCTCTCTCCCCAAACGCCTCCATTCTGGTGAGAAAGTGAGCTTCTCTTCTGAAGAATACGGTCAAGCCGGGCTTGTTATTATCTGAATGGTGCATCCTGTGCTATTGAAGGCTGCACTCTCTCCACAACACCATGCTGGCACTGCATCTGACTCCCTCAGACTCCTTCTGTCCATCTGGTCAGAAGAAAACCCCGGGAATAAACAAACAATCTGACAAAAGAATCTGGAAAGGTGGCACAGTTGCTTAGAATTGCAAAGAACTTGTGTGACTAGACTTTCAATGGTCCCCCCCTTTTTTTATTCAGTGAGAGGAGGGGAGGCAGAGAGACAGACTTCCGCATGCACCCCGATTGGGATCCACCTGGCAAGGCCACTAGGGGGCGATGCTCTGCCCATCTGGGGTGTTGCTTCATTGCTCAGCAACCGAGCTCTTCTTAGTGCCTCAGGAAGAGGCCATGGAGCCATCCTCAGCTCACAATCCCTATGACCCAGAGATGTGGAAAGGAATTAAGGTTGTAAAGACGATAAATGAAATAATGTACTCCTCTGGAGGGAGCTACTTCACACTACACATCCTAGTATTCCTGCCCTCTTCCTTTCTGTTCCCCAAATCCCAACACTTATCCCATATGCAGAATGAAGTCAGACCTCAACATATTGCTGAATCGATAAACACAAGTGAAAGATGATAGGAATGTAACCACTCAGTGTCCTATAGCCACTCTTTAATGACAAGGACACACGGAGTTTCTGAAATAGGTCCCAATGTGTGAACAGAATGGGAGGATGAGGAGGAGGTAAACTAAAAAGAATTCAGTAATTGTTCACTTGATAACAACAAAAAGTACAATCTGCCTCCTGAGTGCCGTGTCTAGATTAGAAAGAGCAGACTCACCCTGCGCATAAATCAGCCTGCATCGCCATTGTGTTTGCTAATAAAGCCTTTTATCTTTTTCTCAGTGAGTTGTGGCTGAAACATTGAGGGACCCTCTGATCTCTTCCTCAAGCATCAATTACATCAGTGCTCAGTATCCTTAAGCTACTTATAATCAGACAAAAATTTGTCTGGCTGTTATTAAAGACTTAGTGTTATAATAAAAGGCCCAAAAAGAGATAGGATGTTGTCAAATTTACGAAGCACTTGAAAGAGACTATATTTCACTGAATATCCCAGAAGAAACTAAAGTTCAGAGGTTATGCAAAACAGAGATGGAGGTGAGGATCAAAGGCGGGAGAAGGAAGATTAAATCCAATACCTCTCATCCCTTGCTGTCACTGGCCTGTAGCATGTACGGGAAGAGGCAATGTCCCTCTCTATGGGTAAAAGTGAAATCCATACCATTGTGCTAAGAGGGTTTGAGGGTAAGAGGATTTATAGTTATAGTAGAGAGTTCTACAGAGAGAGTCCTATAGGAGAGAGTGTGGCAACATCAGCACCTGTTCCTTTGTAGTACTTCAGAATTCAGAAATCACATTTTTTTTTTTTTTTTTTTTTTTTTTTTTACAGAGACAGAGAGTCAGAGAGAGGGATAGATAGGGACAAACAGGAATGAAGAGAGATGAGAAGCATAAATCATTAGTTTTTTGTTGAGACACCTTAGTTGTTCATTGATTGCTTTCTCATATGTGCCTTGACCGCGGGCCTTCAGCAGACCGAGTAATCCCTTGCTCTAGCCAGGGATCTTGGGTCCAAGCTGGTGAGCTTTCGCTCAAACCAGATAAGCCTGCGCTCAAGCTGGCGACTTCGGGCTCTCGAACCTGGGTCCTCCGCATCCCAGTTCGACGCTCTATCCACTGCGCCACTGCCTGGTCAGGCAGAAATCACATAATTTTAAAATTGAAAAAGATGTGTGTAGGTTGTTGAGTTCATCTCCTCTTACTACCTCTGGAAAGGGTCATATCTATATAATCTGGGCCAGGTGATCATCTCTCCTTCAATCAAAAGGTATTTGGAAAAATATTTTCCCTCAGTATGAAGTTCGGGCATTTAATAATCCCGATAAAGTTCCATCCCTAAACATTGCTGATATCTATCAAATATCCTCTTGAACTTATGAAAATAGTCAAAAGTGTTCATATTATTGAGGACATTCTGAGAACTTTTAGGGCAGCTCCACATAAGGGATTAATATTATACGTAAGAATGAATAAGGTCAAAGACAGAGGCCAGCAGCATGGGAAAACTAGCTGCCAGGCTCTGAGATAAGAGTTTTTAAAAAATTTAATTTATGTAAATTAGAGTCATAATTATGAAGTGTAAGGAGCACATGTGAAAAAAAATGAGATAATAATTAGATTCTAAAGAGCATTTAAAGTATTGGAAAGGAAGAGAAGAAGACTAGCGATAAGCATGGAGTTCAGCTCACGAGACAGACATGCCCTCTTATATTTGGGAACATGGGAGCTGGGGACAAGTCAATATAACACAACAAACTATTCAACATGTTTGGATCTGTGACCAGCCAGTTCTTAGAAATTCACTGAGAAGAGAATGCATACATATGAAAAATTTAAAGTATAAAACTGCAACAATGTGTTTCCATTTTGCCACAAATTAGCCTCTTTAGTTTTTGGACAAGAAGAACAGGATTTTCCTTCCCTGTGATCCGGCCATCTCCGGGACCTTTGATTTTCCCCGTGGGATTTCCTTACTCCAAGGATGACATCCTGGCGGAGGTTCATAAATGGCTACCCTCTGAGCCCTACATAGACTGAGTTTGAAAATAACTTCTCTACATGTAAACAAACAAATAAACAAGTGGCTATAGGTTTGGGACATATATAGATCATTTTTAATTCTCTTCAATTCTTCTGGGGAAAAAAGAAAATAAAACTATGGGAACAAATTGTTCAGTTCAAGCCCAACTCCACCATGGAAATGATAGCAAACAATAATTGGCAGCATGAAATTAAATGATATGTAGTGTGATATGGACAAGCATTAGTATAGATGGTCACAGAGTGAAGCGATGATTTTTCTGAACGGAATGAAATGGCAAAAATTTACTGAGACTAAGATATGCTAAAGTCATCTCAGGGTCTTCCATAAATCATCTCATTTAAACATTTTTTGTGGGGGGGACAGAGATGAGAGAGAGAGATTGAGAGAGGGACAGAAAGAGACAGACAGGAATGGAGAGAGATGAGAAGCATCAATCATCAGTTTTTTGTTGTGACACCTTAGTTGTTCATTGATTGCTTTCTCATATGTGCCTTGATCGGGGTGCTACAGCACAGCTAGTGACCCCTTGCTCAAGCCAGTGACCTTGGGCTCAACCTTGGGCTTCAGGCCAGTGACCTTTGGGTTCAAGCCAGTGATCATGGAGACGTGTCTCTGATCATCCCATGCTCAAGCTGGCAACCTCGGGGTTTCGAACCTGGATCCTCTGCATCCTAGTCCAATGCTCTATCTACTGTGCCACCGCCTGGTCAGGCTCATTTAATCTTTATTAGGGTGCTGTTACTGTCCCCATTTCACACTGAAGCTCAAAGAGTTTAAGTACCCAAGGTTCCCTGTAAAAAAGTGGTGCAGGCAGCCCCTGGGTAATGAAGGAGATAGTCTCTGTAGGTTTAAAAATGTTTAAGTATTCATATGCACAGAAAGATAAAAATAAGTACTATATAAGTATGTGTCTAAGTTGCATTTAATGGATAAATCTACCTGTTCCAAGAACGAAACTATAGAACAGGTGTCGGGAACCTATGGCTTGCGAGCCAGATGTGGCTCTTTTGATGGCAGCATCTGGCTCACAGACAAATCTTTAATTAAAAAAATAATAACGTTAAAAATATAAAACATTCTCATGTATTACAATCCATTCATTTCCTACCGCTCATGTTCATGGTTGCAGGTGGCTAGAGCCAATCACAGCTGTCCTCCGGGACAACACCAAATTTTTATTGGATAATGCATAACGTACACAGGTCTTTGTGAGGTCAGGAAGTAAACTTCCCTCCTTTCAATCAAGTAGTCAGCTAGCTAATTGCAGAAACCCTTTTGATGAAGAAGATGGCTAAAAGAAAAAAGATAAGGAGTATCATACTTTTCAGCAGGAATGGACAGAGGAATTAGCCTTTGTGGAGAGAGCAGGTTCTGCAGTGTGTCTAATATGCAATGATAAAATTGCATCGATGAAATGGTCAAATATAAAGCGGCACTTCAACACACGCCATACTATATTTGCATCGAAATATCCAGAGGGGGACAGCTGGAAGAAAGCATGTCCAGAGCTACTGTGCAGAGTGCAAGCTAGTCAGCAGCAACTCCGTGTTTGGACCCAACAAGGTGACTGGAATTCGGCTAGCTTTGCTGGTGCTTTAGCAATTGTGAGAAACAGAAAGCCATTCACAGATGGGGAGTATGCCAAAACATTCATGCTTGATGTTGCCAATGAACTTTTTGACGACTCTTCAGAAAAAGACAAGATAATCAAACGAATAAAAGACATGCCTCTGTCGGCAAGAACTGTTCACGATCGTACCATCATGATGGCAAATCAAATTGAGGCAACACAAGTGAAGGACATAAATGCAGCACCATTCTTTTCTCTCGCTTTGGATGAGTCAACAGACGTAAGCCATTTATCCCAGTTCAGCGTGATTGCAAGGTATGCAGTCAGTGACACACTATGTGAGGAAAGGCTTGCTGTTTCGTCTATGAAAGAGACAACAAGAGGGGAGGATTTATTCAAGTCTTTCACTGAGTTTGCTAAAAAAAAGAATCTACTGATGGATAAACTTATTTCGGTGTGTACTGATGGTGCTCCGTGCATGGTGGGGAAAAACAGAGGATTCCTAGCGCTTCTTCATGAACATGAAGAGAGACCCATCCTAAGTTTTCACTGCATCCTACATCAGGAGGTTCTTTGTGCTCAGATGTGTGGCGAGCAGCTTGGTGAGGTGATGTCGCTGGTCATTCGGGTGGTCAACTTTATTGTTGCCTGAGCTTTAAATGATCACCAGTTTAAAACACTGCTGGATAAAGTTGGGAATAATTATCCTGGTCTGCTTCTGCACAGCAATGTGTGTTGGTTGTCAAGATGGAAGGTGCTCAGCTGTTTCACGGCTTGTCTGAGCAAAATCCAGACTTTTCTTGAAATGAAAAACGTTGAGCATCCTGAGTTAGCTAACACTGAGTGGTTCCTGAAGTTCTACTATCTCGTGAACATGACTAAACATCTGAACCAGCTCAATGTGAAAATGCAAGACATTGGAAAGACAGTCTTATCCCTTCAACAAGCAGTATTTGCATTTCAAAACAAGCTGGAACTCTTCATCGCTGACATTTAAATAGGTCATTTACTACACTTTGAAAAACTGGGAGAGTTTAAAGATGCATACACAGCAAGTGACCCTGCTCAGTATCTTGATCTCCAGCAGCTAACGGGCTTCACATCTAATCTCCTTCAGTCATTCAAAGCATGCTTTGGAGAATTTTGTGAGCTCACTCATCTTTTTAATTTCATCACCCATCCACATGAGTGTGCAGTGGACAGCACCGACCTGAGTTACATCCCCGGTGTCTCCGTCAGAGATTTTGAGCTACAAGCTGCTAACCTGAAGGCCTCAGACATGTAGGTGAATAAGTTCAAGTCACTGAATGAAGATTTGGAAAGACTTGTACGACAGCAAGCAGAGTTGGTGAGCAAACACAAGTGGGGAGAAATAAAAAAACTTCAACCCGCAGACCAGGTTACTGTCAAAACTTGGAACGCTCTTCTGTCACATACCACACACTGAAGCGTGTGAGTATTGCTGTACTGACAATGTTTGGCTCTCCGTATGCATGTGAGCAGTCTCTCACATCTAAAGAACGTAAAGACCAACCTATGATCATGTTTAACAGATGGAAATCTCAATGCCTGCATGAAGCTTAACCTCACCACGTATCAGCCAGACTACAAAGCCATCAGCAAAACCATGCAGCACCAGAAGTTGCATTAATGGTAAGAAGTACTTTATTCATCATTGGTTAGCAGCAGCATAACAACATTATTAAAAATAATTCAGAGACTTATGTACTTTAAAAATGTTGGTCTTACATAAAATGCACACATTTACTTGTATTTAGCATTAAACATATTGTATGGCTCTCATGGAATTACATTTTAAAATATGTGGCATTCATGGCTTTCTCAGCCAAAAAGGTTCCCGACCCCTGCTATAGAACCTATCTCATTTATAACGCGGGGACTGCCTGTATATCCAGTTCAAACTTAGGCAGTGTGACCTATCAAAAAAGGGCGTCTAGATTCCATCTTGGACTCCTACCTCCAGCCTGGATGTCATGGTTACTTGAGAAACAGCTATCTCATCCTGACGAAGCATGGACCGCTGTGGAAGATGTGCTAAAATAGTAGCCTAATCGTAATGTTTGAAGCGCTGCTAAGTATTTAGTTATACTAAACTTTAGATTTTACTTAGACATTCTTTACCTTGTTAAAGCAGTATTATTTATTATGAAATTAATGTAACTCCTTTTCAAAAGGGATGCTTAAGTTCTCTGCAGAAAATGAAGTAAAAACTTTTAACAATACATACTTGCGAAGTTCAAAACCATGGAAGACAGAAGAAGCAACTTTTGGTTGTCTGAGCTCATTAGCTTTGAGAACAGTAAGAGACCACAGCAGCATTTAGTCAACAGAGGAATACAGGAAGCCCAAAGAGTCAAGTGACTTGCTACAAGGGCACACAACAGGATAACCTCATAGCTAGCCTGAAGCTGGTGTCTTTTTCCGCCAATGCTCTTGCTATGAATGCACTCACTGATGAAGAAAAATGCAAAATTGTTCTTTCTATATCAAACCGAATGGTATATATTATATATTTTTACATTGTTTTATACTGGGCCAGATACTCCCAATTTTTAACTAATCCATGGGAGTAACTAAGCGCTATAACAAGTCTCCCGGCTTATTAGGAAACACTCAACCTTCAATAAACTAAAAGTATGTATATGTATATATTCACAATAAAGTAGTGTCCAACCTTGAATTATGCACTATGGTCTTCTAAGCTCCACTGGGGTATACACTGAATTTTCAAGATTTTGACTTCATTTAGAGAAAATGGCAAGGGAAGAGGGTCTCATTGTTAAAATGTGTGATTCTGCCCTGGCTCAGTGGTAGAGCGTCGGCCTGGCGTGCAGGAGTCCCGGGTTCGATTCCTGGCCAGGGCACACAGGAGAGGCACCCATCTGCTTCTCCACCCCTTCCCCTCTCCTTCCTCTCTGTCTCTCTCTTCCCGTCCTGTAGCCAAGGCTCCACTAAAACAGTTTGCCTGGGCGCTGAGGATGGCTCTGTGGCCCCTGCCTCAGGCACTAGAATGGCTCTGATTGTGGCAGAGCGATGCCCCAGATGGGCAGAGCATCGCCCCCTGGTGGGCATGCTGGGTGGATCCCAGTTGGGTGCATGCGGGAGTCTGTCTGACTGCCTCCCCATTTCCAGCTTTGGAAAAATACAAAAAAAAAATGTCTGATTCTATGGTTATAGACACAAAAATAGGACAAGGAATGAGTAGGAATGAGCGGCAGAGGGGAGATAATTTTCCTCTTTTACATTCAGAGTTTGCACTAGAGCCAAAACCAGACACACTTACAGAGGTTTCTAAAACTTAGAGTTATTACTACTCTTAAAAACTCAACTATGCAACCAGAAGCATAGTTTAAAACTTAAATAGGATATAATATTTGCCTTTGTTTTTGTTTCTTAAAAGTGAAGATTAAGTCTGTATAATTAGAGGGTTTAGATATTAGATTTTCAGCTTTTCAGAATATTGAGAGAAGATGGAGACAATCTCGTTCTCTCCCCCTTCCTTGCTCCCTACACACACACACACACACACACACACACACACACACACACACACCAGATGACTTTCTTTCAACTACGTGTTTTAAGGCAAACCTGTTTCCAAAATTGTTTTTTAAACAGCAATGCATTTTTAGAAAGTTAATGCTACAATTAGAGAGTTAATACTCCTTTAAAAAATATGCTTTGAATGACAAAACTTTTAAGTTTACCTTTTTCAAGTGAAGCTATTACATAAAACAAGGTCATTCTGTGTTTTATCAATCATCTTGGCACGTTTCATTTTATTTTTAACATTTAAAAAAATGTGTCCTGTGTTTTTATATTAGATATACTACTTCAGTAGACTTCAACCTAACTTTCCAACTCCTCTTTTCCTGATAGAAAAGGAAATGCGGCCAAATAGCTGGGCTGGAGCATGAGACGACTATTTTCCAGAAACAAAATGTTCAAATTACACTCTGTCTGCCTCTCTGATGACTTGATAAATGAGGATCCAGTCCGAGACATCACACTAACATAATTTTCCAATCTTCCCCGACAGACGTAGCTTAGATACATGGCATCAAACCCAAGGCCAGCATTCCAATTTCAACTCCGTGTTCACGGAACATTGGAAATGTCCCGTTGATTTTAGAGGCGTTAGGCATGAAAGCACATATTTTGACAACTAGAAGATGGTTCCAGAGATGGATACAAGTCGGGGTTCTTCAGAATCGAGTGGTTTAGTACGGGATGGACTATTCAAGTTGCGGGGTGCAGAAGCACCACGTAAGACCCACGAATCTCACACCATCCCAAGTTCAAATAGAGACGGATTAGCACTCACAGTTGTGGCAGGTGGCTCCACTGTAACCCGTCTCATCACAGGTACATTTGAAGCTGTCCCACGTTTGCGAGCACTTCCCACCATGCTCGCAGTGATTGGGCACACATCTGTCAGAGAAAGAGACAAACAGAAATGTAGCAGCGAATAATGAGATTTCTGAGCGGCCGAATCCCAGGCTGTCCAGGCAATACATCATTGCTATGCCAGGTTGCCTCACCAAAACAATTAATCCTGGTTAGTCTGAGCTGATTAATACGATTTGTGATAGAAGGAGCCCAGAGCGCAAAAGATGAGGCATTCCCAGGCCTGGTGCTTCCCACTTGTGGGCCGAACAGTAGAAATGGACCCACAGTTGAGAGATTTATTTGCATACCCTGATTCATTTTTAGTGTCCTTTTGCACTGACACAAAGACACTAGCTAAATTTCCTCCTGGTGAGAGACAGAAGAGTAGCCATCTTGGTTCCTGTCCTGTTCTCTATCAAGGCCAATACCAAATCAGAAGTGAGTCACATTGAGCTTTCCATAGCAATTTGAGTTTTATTTTATTTTTTATTTTTAGTTATTTATTTATATAGTTTAAGTCAGTGAGAGGAGGTGAGACAGAGACAGACTCCCAAATGTACGTCAACTGGGATCCACCTGGCAAGCCCACTAGGGGGCAATGCTCTGTCCATCTGGGGCATTGCTCTGTTGCTTAGCAACCGAGCCCTTCTGAGCACCTGAGGCAGAGAACATGGAGCCATCCTCAGCACCCAGGACCAACTTGCTCCAATTGAGCCATGGCTGCAGGAGGGGGGACAGGAATCTGGGGGGGGGGAGAGAGAGACAGAAAGAGAGAGAGAGAGAGAGAGAGAGAAAGAAAGGTTAGGGTGAAGAAGCAGATGGTCACTTCTCCTGTGTGCCCTGACCAGGAATCAAAGCAGAAACTTCCACACACTGGGCTAACACTCTACCACTGAGCCAACCAGTCAGGGCCACAATTTGAGTTTTTGAAATGATACCATGTGACCCATTTCCTTATGCCCAGCTTGCTAATAGAAGCCACCTACTTAAAAAGGCAGCAAGCATAACATAGAGGGGAAACTGCAGGTTCTGAGTTCAAATCTTCATATTTCAATTTACCAGAAGGGCAACTGTGACTAGGTAAAAAACAAAACAAGAAAAATCCTTGATTCTTAATTCTAAAATCCAGTACACATATATGCCTTTGTGTCGTGTATTTACTTTCTAAATTGTTGTGGGTTAATATTAGCACAGCCTAATAGTGAAAGTCATTTATATCAACTCATTATATAATTAGTTTGGTGGAAGTGTGCAGAATTGTACTGAGTTGCAAAGGAAAAGCAGGTTGGAATCTAAATCCACACTAAATGAGGCACAAAGCAGAAAATCCACATCTCAATGGAAAGGGAAAGAGATTACTGTGTGCTTATATGCACACACACGCGAGAAACGTATACCTATCAAGTGAGCTTAACTAAATACTTCTAAAATTTAGTATTAAGGAGTTCTTTAAAAGCAATCTTTAATTTAATTGGGATTTTCATATTTTATTTTTTAGTTTTTCTTTTTATAATTTATACTCTTCAAACCAATATGATCCATGTGCTCATTACTGGCATTTTAATTCTTAATGGTGAAAAATGTTTCTTTCCAAATCTGGTTGAATCATTTAACATAATTTCAAACCCTAATGTTTTCTCAGTGTATTAAAAAAAAATGTTGGGACCAGTTCACAAGCAAAACAAAATATAAATTAGCCTAGTTCCCTCCCTTTCTAATTAATTTACTTCTTCTCCTGTACTCTCAGTGAACCGTTTGCATATGTCCAATATACCACGATCACAATGTTTAGTAATTATTTGCTTGGTCATGTGTTGCTTCTAAATTGTGACACTTTGCAATGAGGAATTTTTGTCTAATGTATCTTAGCAGGACAAAGTACCTAGCCCACTCTTAGTAAATGCCTACTGTTGGGGTGACTGAAGGAATAGATAAATTTAGTGCCAGAAAGTTGTGCCACGTATCTGGTCAGAGGACCACAGTGTGAATTACAAGGTGCTAAGAGCAGTCCAGTTCTCCATAGTCGGGTCTCAGAGAATGGGGACCCTTAGGAGAGAACAGCACAGCAGGCAGACAGCGTGTCCCAACGGCAGATCTGATTTACTTTGCCATTTCTCCTGAGACTGTACTTTTTCATAGGTCCTCCTTCCATTTTTTTATATGACTCCTTCCAAAGGACAATATCATATGCTCTTCATCACATTTAGTAAGTTTAACATGTCAGAACCTGACTATGGACCCCCTGTAATTCAGAGACAGTGATCACTGAATATAATGGTAGCTGCTTTTCACCCTAAAGTCAAGTTCTGTATTCTCAATCTCAGAGTTGGCTGAGTTCTCATTTTGTCTAGAGGTGGTCCGAGGACACTTAATCAGCTATTGGAGTTCAACAAATTTCTTTCTTTCTTATTTTTTATCAAGTGAGAAAGCAAGGAGATGGAGAGACAGATTCCCGCATGTGTCCAAACTGGGATCCACCCAACAATCCTCGTCTGGGGCTGATGTTCTGCTGGTCTGGGGCAGCTGCTCTGTTGCCCAGCAACTGAGCTATTTTTAGTGCCTGAGATGAGGCCATAAAGCCATCCTCAGCATCCATGGCTCAACTTGCTCATTTGACCAATGGCTGCAAGAGGGGATGAGAAGAGAGAGAGAGAGAGAGAAAGAGAGAGAGAGAGAAAGGGGAGGAATGAAGAAGTACAGTGTGTCCATAAAGTCATAGTGCACTTTTGACTGGTCACAGGAAAGCAACAAAAGACGATAGAAATGGGAAATCTGCACCAAATAAAAGGAAAATCCTCCCAGTTTCTGTAGGATGATGTGGCAGCATGTCCGCATGTGCAGATGATGACATAACACCGTGTATACAGCGGAGCAGCCCATGGCCATGCCAGTTGAGATGTGGATGGTACAGAGGAAAGTTCGGTGTGTCTGTGGCTTGCTAAATTCGAATCCGTGACCAAAGTGCAACGTGAATATCAGTGCGTTATAACGAAGCACCACCGCATAGGAATAACATTACTCGGTGGGATAAGCAGTTGAAGGAAACCGGCAGTTTGGTGGAGAAACACCGTTCTGGTAGGCCATCAGTCAGTGACAAGTTTGTAGAGGCAATATGGGATAGCTACCTAAGGAGCCCTAAAAAATCTGTGCGTGAGCTCACATCGAACTGCACTGAATAGGTATGAAACTGGGAGAGTTTTCCTTTTATTTAGTGCAGATTTCACATTTCTATCATCTTTAGTTGCTTTCCTGTGACTGGTCAAAAGTGCACCATGACTTTACAGATACACTGTAGATGGTAATTTCTTCTGTGTAGCCTGACCAGGAATTGAACCCAGGACTTCCACATGCCAGGCAATGCTCTACCACTGAGCAAACTGGCCAGGGCCCAAAAAATTTCATATTGGGATATTCAATGTGCATTGTTCTGAACTTTGGAAAGGAAAACTTTATGTTACTTATAGCTTATATTGTGAACTAATTATTTAAAGTGATTTATAAATTACCACTCAAGCATAAATTACCTCCTGAATTTATGATTTTCCCCTTTGTCTTGCCACTCAATTTTATTTTTTGCCTATGGAGGCAAGAAATTCGTTTAGAAAGTTTGATGTTTTAAATGCTCTTTTTTCGTACTCTGGGTCTTCAGAGCTCTCCCGCAATCATGGTGGAGATTTTTTCTGCATTACGTGCACTATTGATCTCAGCCATATTTTAGCAGCTTTATTTGCACACTAATTAGATTTCAATTTTAGTTGGAGGCGTACTCTCGCTATGTCATGTATATCACTACCTTCTATTTCTTCTGGTCAAACTGAAATTATATAAGAGAAGTAATCATCATTCCAGCAGCTAATTTAGTATCTCATTACTACATAACTTAATTTTATAGTTATAGAACCAGAAAAGCTAATGTGATATTGATGGGTTTCCTTCAACAAGCATTTATTTATGGAAATATTTAAATGCAGAGATCCTGCCTATGCCTCTTACATTATGCCCAAGTTTCCCATGAAAAACCATTAAGCATCTTTGGTTCACATCTCTCTACAATTATGCATTTCTACAAGAACCGTATCCATCTTTAATGTCAGCCTTACAGTATAGACATCTCAGAAATCATTTCTACCATAATAAGCTTGGGTTCAGTTTATCTTATTTTATTAATTTACTTGGAGTTATAAATTCACAAGGCATGGCCCATCCTTTTATGAATAAAGCATCTTGTAAGAGATCACAAGGTCACAGGACGGAGGGACCTGTTGATGTCTCCAGTGCCTTCTCTGTCCCAGATCCAGTTGTATTTAACTTACACAAACAATAGTAAGTTCTTTCTAGTCAGCCACCTGCTCTAGCTGAGATGCTTCTAAATCCAAATCTGGAGAAACAAAGAATAGAGAAAGGAAAATCCGTGTGACACTATTTAGTCGTCAAAATGTAATTAGCAGTCTGGTCTCTCTCTATGCTTCATGCTAAAAATCTGGGTACATAAATAAGATAATAGCCTGATCAGGCAGTGGTGAAGTGGATAGAGTGTCGGACTGGGATGTGGAGGACCCAGGTTCGAGAACCCGAGGTCGCCAGCTTGAGTACAGGCTCATCTGGTTTGAGCAAGGCTCATTAGCTTGAGCCCAAGGTTGCTGGCTTGAGCAAGGGGTCACTTAGTCTGCTGTAGCCCCCTGGTCAAGGCACATATGAGAAAGCAGTCAATGAACAACTAAAGTACTGCAACGAAGAATTGATGCTTCTCATCTCCCTTCCTGTCTGTCTGACCCTATCTGTCCCTCGCTCTGTTCTCTTTGTCTCTATCACACACACACAAAAAAGAAATAATATATCACAATTGCATGAATGCACTGCGGTTTTACGGAAAAGCTAGTCTTTGAAAGGAAGTATAGATTTTGGTTAGCCTGGGTAGAAGAACAGCTTGCTCCATGCAGGGACAGCAAGGGCCTGCACCGGTATGAGGATGTGTAAAATGTGCTCATGGAAGAATGAATAGTGGAGTTCAGCTGGAGCGGAAGGCTTGCATCCAGAAGGGAAGAATGAAGCAGGAAGTTGGGGATTGTCTACCCAAAAACCCTTTCCCCAAGCTCCCTGTCCATCACCACCCTGAATCTGTGAAGGTACCTTCTCTCCTTCATGTGACCACATGCTTTTGAAAGGGAGACTATACTGGAATCTGAGGGATGAAAAGTAAAGAACCAGGTTGCTTAGTGAAGTCATTAACCTGCTGCATATTGTTCCTCAAAATCTAACATCTCCTGGCCCTGGCTGGTTGGCTCAGCGGTAGAGCATCAGGCTAGTATGTAAAAGTCCCGAGTTCGATTCCCGGCTAGGGCACACAGGAGAAGCGCCCATCTGCTTCTCCACCCCTCCCCCTCTCCTTCCTCTCTGTCTCTCTCTTCCCCTCCTGCAGCCAAGGCTCCATTGGAGTAAAGTTGGCCTGGGCGCTGAGGATGGTTCCATGGCCTCTGCCTCTGACGCTAGAATGGCTCTGGCTGTGCCCCAGATGGGCATGCCGGGTGGATCCCGGTTGGGTGCATGCAGGAATCTATCTGACTACCTCCCCACATCTAACTTTGGGAAAAAAAAATTCTACCATCTCCATGTATCACAATAGAATGCATGTCTTTACATAGAGCCACCGAGGTAAAGACACAACTTCTCCATTGGACTGCACTTTCCATGGCGGTAGGCGCTATTATCTGGTGAGCACTCTTTATCCATTGCCTGGAATTCGGCCTGTCATTGAGTTAGGTGCTCAATAAATAATTACTGCATGAATTTTGCATAAGTGACTATAAATCCATTTGAAGAGTTGGAATTGGCTTGCACAGCCATTTTACAAATATATGAATGCATAAAGACAGGGAATGTCTCAGGCTGCTGCATTTTAAGTTAAGTCTAAGATTATCTGCCCCATTTCTCTCTAATCTCACATGTAAACATAACACCATCATACGATAAATCAAATGATCTGACTCATGGCTTTACATAATTTTCACACCTACTCGAGTGCTAGTTCATCTACACACGAAGAAAACACATCCAATCCAAGCCCTGCGATCTGAAACGTGAGTGAAGCCCAGACACTACATTATTTTTTGTAGCCGATTCAAAACAAATAGTGTGGTGAATGATGTAAACAATTGCTATGATTTTGTTAGTGTTCTCACTGTTTAACTTACTACTTTTTTTGGGGGGAAACCTGCTCGTCTCTTTGGAAGGCAGTGTTTGCTGTAAATTAATCTGGCTAGCAAGCTCTCTCTATCAGAGGCAGTTTGTGACAGATATTATTTGCAAAAAGGCTGCAGATGTGGACTCTCAGAGGACTGAGGAAGAGAGACGTATGCTAATGGCGATGGGGGATTGGAAAATGTTGGACGGAAATTCCGCTTTGGTTCTTTAGAATGCCAGAGGATATCGGATTTAGTCTCATGACCTATGCGTTTGTTTAATCTTGTGATTACTGACTGTACCTCAACTGGAGTCTAAATTTTTTTAAGTCAGTTATCTCTGTAAGACCTGCCTCAGCACAGAGACGTGGCAGGCTCTCAGTAAATGCCCGGTGATGGATTACTGAATCAGAGAACAGGGTCAGCAGTCTGTCCTCACCCCATTTCAGATGTTCCACCACAAAGGGAATCAAAGAACGCACAGGTTGCAAACAGTTTGAAAAATGTCAGTTCTTGTCACATCCTTCAGCGATGCATATAATTATGGCCAAACATACAAGAAATTTCTCAAGGTCTCACGGTTTGTTATTGCCAGAGATAAAATTCTCTGATTAATATCCTTAATCTTTGTTTTCTAGTGTTCACACTTGTTTCTTTGTTAAAACTACAAAACAAAACATAGAGGATTCTAGAGCAGTGGTCCCCAACCCCCGGGCTGTGGACCAGTACCGGTCCGTGGGCCATTTGGTACCAGTCTACAGAGAAAGAATAAATAACTTACATTATTTCCATTTTATTTATATTTAAGTCTGAATGATGTTTTATTTTTTAAAAATGAGCAGATTCCCTCTGTTACATCCATCTAAGACTCACTCTTAATGCTTGTCTTGGTCACATGATACATTTAAAGGCTGGTCTGTTAAAATATTTTCTGACATTAAATCAGTCTGTGGCCCAAAAAAGGTTAGGGACCACTGTTCTAGAGGATTCTAGTGTACAATTATGTCTTAAATGTCAGTAAGTAATGAGAGATTGTTTACACGTTAATTATTTCATCATAGTCTCATATCTTGTTTCAGTGGACATCACCTCTTTAACAATTCCTTCTCTTAATATCTTTCTAAAGGACATCTCCAGTTGATTATCTACTATTATCACTATTTCTGTTAATACTCTTGGCTGACCAAGAGTATAGAAATAAGTCACTTCCAATTCTCACTTAAGAACTTTAACTCATGTAAAGAAAGCCTGGGTAGCATGGAGCAGAACATTCACTATATCATTAATTGGATTTTGTTCCAAAATAAACTGCTAAAGATTATCCTACTTGTGCTTTATGAAATTGAATAGTCTGCTATCTTTAGGGATCTGTTTGAGAATTTATCATTTTAAGCAAAGAAATAAAATAAAATTGGCAGTATAAATAAATTAACGTTATCCCAGGTTGGAAAATGAGATGTTTTCCAAAGATGTCTTTAAGGTTCACTGAAGAAATAATGAGAAGTGGGATTGCTCTATGGCTATGCCTTCTGTATAAATGGGGAGGCTACTTACTGAGTGCCTGCTATGTTCCACGCGGTGTGCGCAGCACTGAGGATGTGAAGGGAGTGTGGTGAATCAGACGCTGTTGTGTGTGTTATTGTGGATGCATGGACAGAATTCAGAGTGGTTACTACAGGATGCTATGGCGGGGAGTGGGGTGGGTAGCTAATTGTCATGGGAACTCTTTGCACATGACGCCTGAGCTCTTTGTAGATCAATAAGAGCTCAGAATCTAAGAAGGCATGCCTGGACATGGTGAACTGTGCATGCCACGAATCTGTCACTGCTGAAATGAATAGTGACATTGGGAGAGGCAAGAGTTATTTTAATTTACCCACATGTGACCAATAATGGCATTAAATGTTACGGCGTTCATGTTTCTAGGAGTCACTTCTATATTCACTTACATGCTGCTATTTCATAATTAGGTATTCAATCTCTAATTTTACTGATAAGAAATCAAGAGTACACTAAGCATTTGACGATGGAGCTATACTGTAGTCACTATCCTAAGATTGATGTGATAAAGTGATTTATAACACCATTACAAAGCTGTTACTATGAGCTCACCAGAAACAGAAAAAATATATATACATATAGTACGTCAAAAAAACAAGTCATTAACTAATGATGATTGTTCAACACATAGATTTAGAGTAAGAAAGAACCCTCACTAAACATTTAAGAGCAGAAGGTAAAGGAAGTGAAAATTATGAAGACATTTATAGATTTTTTTTCAAATCCAGAATAATTAAATTTCAGAATCTTCCAAAGCCAGACTACTTTCAAGAAAATACTTCAACTAACATGGAAATGACTTTAAAGAAAGTAATAACAATGAAAATCTGTTATTAACAGGTATTTGACTTTATCCATGTTTGTGAAATGATTTGCCATGCTTAATTTTAATTACAAACAGCTCTTTTCTGCAAATTTATTATTTTACTTAAAAGTGGTCTGATAGCCCCATAGAAAAACTGATAGGCTATAATTTGCTTTTGGTTAGAGTTTCCTGATCCCACTTTTATTCTGAGTTGTTACAGAATTATCATTTATGTCAAAACAGTTGAGTCTTTCTCAGTGTCTCAGATAATTAATAACTGTGGGTTTTCAGGAGTTTATCCCAAAGTTGCCAAAATGTATTCCCAAATCAAATTACTCAAACCTAAACTTGAGTTTACTGCTGAGTGTTTAATTTGTTTTTGGTGTTGTCTTTGTCACCATGGCAATGCAGGCCTCACTCATAACCATTCCCTTTTCAAGTGGAGGAACAGGTTTCCACTGAATAGGTAAATGTTAAAAATCAAGTGAAGCCTTCCACATTTCCCTTCTCTGTGCACCTGCAGTTGGTTCTTGGTGTTTCATGACTGAGGTTCGCTCAGGATATACCACCGTAAGAGAAATCCACACTCACTCCCCCAAAATAACCCCTCAAAATTCTCATCCAAAGTAATAAGTCAATGTATTTAGCCAAGCAGGTGAATAAACAGCCCCAAGTCTCTGCTTGACAGACCTTAACCAGATGTACAACACCGAGGTCAAAACCCAGTTCCACAGCCCCATGTGCACCCACTGCACTGATGGGCACCGCCGGAAGGACCAGTTTCCCTTAGGTGAAACTCCCATGGGCAATGAAACGGAAAATATAAACCAAAGCACAGAATCCTCATGAAAACAATGACTCCATCGGTTCTACTCTGTGGGGGTGAACATGACCTAGGACGTATTGAAAGCCCACCTTCAACACGATGAACTTCCAAATGGAAGCCAAACGGTAAAGCAAAACAAAACAAGGGGGAACCGCTTTTCTAAAGCACCATGTGTGTCCCAGCCGCCATCTTCCTCGGAAGCTTCCGGCCTTCACCATCCGAGGTTCTCCACGGCTTTCTCCCTTTCTCTTTCCTCACCCTTCTCCTCAGACACAAAATTGTCCCACTGTTCTCTGTACATGCCACATTTGCCCAGAGAATAATAATAAAAAAAAATTCTTGGAGACTATTATCTGAAATTGAGGCAAGGAGCTCTCTATTCCCTTCCAATATATCGTCAACCCTGTTTTTGTGTAATTATATACAGGTTATTGATTTCTGTATGTTAGAGTTATGTCCTGCTATCTTATTAAATTCTCTCTTTGGATCGAGCAATCATTCCATTGACTTCTTTGTGTTTTCCAGATAACTAATCATATCATCTACAAAGAGATACAGTTTTATCTTTCTTTTTTGTTTGCCTCTAATTGCTTCCTTAATTACGTGTCTCCAATATGCTAAGTCATACTGGAAATGGTAGCTAGCATCATCTTGTTCAAGTGGGAAGGTCTCCAGTGTGGTTCACTGTGACAGATGTTGGTTAAATGATGGCTTTTGTAGATATAGCTAGAGCTATAGATACATGAAGTCATGTTTAACAAGCATGTATCAATTCCTATTTAATAGAGGTCTTCTATTTTTTAAAGAATGGGTTTTGAGTTTTGTCAAATTCCATTTCAATGTTCACAGTAGTGGTCAGATTGGTTTTCCCATGGGCTCTATTAATATGCTGACTCATCACTGGCCTTCCTAATATTGAAACAGCCTGCATTTCTAAAACAGTCCCCATTTGTTTATACTAGACTATTAATTACCATGGCTCCTGAAGTCTGATTAGTATACACTTCAGTTAGGACCTTTGCATTGACATTCCTACATGAGAGTGGTTTGGGGTTTTTTGTTTATTTTATTTTTTGCTCTTGTTTTGATAAAATTTTTAACATGCCTGAAACTGTTGAAATTAGTAAAAAGAATTTGAAAATTTTTCTCTACTTCTATGCTCTGAAATAGTTTAAATCAAGCTTTTCTTCATTAGAATGTTATTCAGAACTATTTGTTCATTTAAATTAATTTAAACAGTGATGATGAGGCCAGAAATGTAGATACATGTCTTGGAGAACGTGAAAAGCATGAGTTTTTAAAACTGAATGGTCTGAAAAGGGTGAATTTGGCACTGCTAATTATTGCCTGTGCAACGTGAGCAACTTACTTAACTGTTCTAAAGTCTTTGATCACTCAGCCTTAAATGGGAGTTACAATGCCTGAAAGTTTACAGTTATAATTTGACTTTTGTTACCTCAGTGCCTACCCAGAGATAGAAATTATTGTTGTATGCCATTGATTCCCAGTCTCAAGGTTATTTAGTTTATAAAAAATGGGTGAGCCAAAGGGACAAAAATGAAAATACAGGTGAATCCAGTCTGCTTCTGTGATAGAACATTCCTGCTACTTTTAGAAGATGTGAAACATTTTGTATTAATGAAATACTGAGTGATCAGAAACTCAAAGTTAAGCACAGGGATACGTGCATAGCCGATCCGTGCAGCAAAGCACTTCCTGAGGTCACCAGAGCCGCACAAAAGGCCAGCTTCGACAGGGCATGCAGTCAGCGCGTGCCCACCAAAAATAAGATTAGAGACCGCAATCCTGTCAAATGGGGGATCGGTTTCTCAAGTGGGATTTTCTAATACGGACCCTCCACCGTGAACACTGGCAGACCCCGTGTTATGAGAGGTCGCCCGGATGTTTTCTCAAAGCTACAGTGTTGGCAGCTCCATCACGAGCTCTGACCCTTCCGATACAGCTGCTGCAGGTATTTTATTAGAATGCTGTCCGTTTCCCTGGCGCCGGAGAAGAAAGACGAAGGCTGGCTGGAGGTTAATGGACGCTGGGAGCAGCCTTCCTTGACCCATTCTGGTGTTCAGTTTATAACCCAGCCAATGCACCCCTGGTAGAGCAGCACCAATCCTGCTTAGATGTTTAAATCCTTAACTTAAGTTTTGTTTGTGCTCTCGACGTTAGAGAACAAATATTCAGAAACCACAGCCCTGCTGGGGAACAGTCTTGGCAGTGGGAATGTATTTGTGATCGTGCTCAAATATAAAACTATGTGTTGATTATATGTGCTGTATTATGATTAAAAACAAAAACGGTGACAATCGCAAAACACTCTCTAGTTCAACAGGAGAGGGGGAAGCCTTCCATCAATGATGATAATTCCTAAAACGAGAGTACTCCGTTGCCTTGGCTGAATATATATTTTACTTAAATTAGAAATCCTGCTACAAAATTAAAAAAAAAACTTAAAAAAAACCCTAACATCACCAAAGAAAAAATTAATTTGTTTGAGTTAGAAAATTAGAGTATGGGGCGATAATTTAACAAGTGTAAACCTAAGGTAATTTGAACAAAGACCCAGTGCTTACTTAGCATGTGCAAGCAGAAAATAAATATTGAATTAATATATAAAAGAACACACCAAAATGACCAAATTCTTTGTTGATGTAAAATTATGTAAATTTAAGTGTAAAATGCTTTGAGTTATAGAATATTAAAATTTTTTTTGCTCTAGTGTTGTAAGTCAGTTCTTTTATATAATAAACAAGAGACAATGCATCTTATAATCCTGTTTTGTAAATTACAATGGGTTTTCATTTTACTTCTATGTATATATATATATATATATGTAGAAAGAATACATGTTTAAAAAAATACATAATTAACACAAAATAATGTGGCCTTATTTCCACCTCTCATTTTAAAAGACATTGGAGAGCTCTTCAAAGTCTACATCTCAGAATTACTCTCACGGTTCTAGATCTTGTCAACGAGAGTCAAAGAATTATTTCCAGGGTCACTTATAGACTCACGTTTGACATGCTACTTTTTCAACAGGTGTATGCGTATTTCTTCCTTCCTTCCTTCCCTCCTTCCTTCCTTCCCTCCTCCCTTCCTTCCTTCCTTCCTTCCTTCCTTCCTTCCTTCCTTCCTTCCTCCCTTCCTTCCTTCCTTCTTTCCTCCCTCTCTCCCTCCCTCTCTCCCTCCCTTCCTTCCTTCCTATGCGTATTCCTTCCTTCCTTCCTTCCTTCCTTCCTTCCTTCCTTCCTTCCTTCCTTCCTTCCCTCCCTCCTTCCTTCCTTCCTTCCCTCCTTCCTTCCCTCCCTCTTCCTTCTTTCTTTTTTTCTTTCTTGACAGAGACAGAGAGAGAGTCAGAGAGAGATAGATAGGGACAGACAGACAGGAAGGGAGAGAGATGAGAAGCATCAATTTTTCATTGCAGCATCTTAATTTTTTGTTGACTGCTTGTTCATTGATTGTTTTCTCATGTGTGCCTTGATAGGGAGCTACAGCAGAATGAGTGACCCCCCCCCTTGCTCAAGCCAGCAGCCTTTGGGCTTAAGCCAGCAACCATGGGGTCATGTCTATGATCCCATGCTCAAGCCAGTGACCCAGCACTCAAGCTGGTGAGCCCGCATTCAAGCCAGCGACCTTGGGTTTTCGAACCTGGGTCCTCCGAGTCCTAGTCTATGGCTCTATCCACTGTGTCACCGCCTGGTCAGGCAGTTGTATGAGTATTTCATACAGTAAATACTTTGTCTTGCCTATTAGGATTCTCTACTATGCTAAAACCAAAGGAAAACTCCTTTTACAGATATATCTGGTCCATTAACTTCCTAATAGCATTGTAAAACATTAGTATTTTCATGGTCGAATACAATTTGCAAAAAGATGCTATTTTTTTAAAAAAGTACATCACCATGCCTTAGTATATATTATATAAAATCAAACAAGGGGCATCAGAAGAAATTAATATAGCAAATTTCAACAGAAGTCACCCAACATAGTAGAAGCAATGCCAATTGTATAGATCTATAGAGAGAGCCAAATCCTACATTAAACTTTAAAAAGCAATTTAGCTCTTTTTATTACTTATAAATTTTTGTAAATATATATTTTTAGGTGACATCCTAGAATGCTCTTTCCTAACACTTCTCTTCTGTGCCTCCTCTGTTTCATTTTTTTGTGTATCTGTATGTATATGACCTATCATATAAAGAAATTTTCACTGTCATCAGCACATTTTATATTTATCAGCATAGACCTCATTTCAGAGAATACCGGGAAACCAAATTTTTGTCAACTGATTGTTGTATTTTGATTCAGTATTTCTAACAAGCATTGATTATATGATATTAAGCAATGGGGAGTGTGCAAATTAAATGTACTTGGCTGCTTGCACTTAGGAATGGTTCATCCCCGTGCAGCACCCAACCCTTTAGCCAGAAGACCCTCCCTCTTTGCACTCAAAAAATCTTTTAAAAAATGGTTACATTTATGAGAGAATTTTTATAGATAAAATTTTAAATTTTATTTGGAACGCTTAATTGATTCTAACCTAGCCATCTGGAAATAATGCCTCTTAAACATTATGTTTTAAAAATAAAAACTACAAAAACAAAAAGAAGATCATTTGCATATTCAGAAACAGGAAAGAGGAGAAAATAGAAACCCCACATCTCACACTCCATTTTCAGGTCACCGACATTAATTTAATTTTAAAACAGTTGCAGCATTGAACTGTAGTGCCATTTAATGGCAAAGGGAATTTAATTAAATCAACCACATTATTAATGGCTACTTTCTTATTTTTTAAGGGCTATACATAATTCATGAACAAATTGAGAGAGCCCGCAACAAATTGAGAGAGCCCTTTTTTATAAAATAATTTTTTTTTTTATGTTAAAAGCACTTTATCATATTGGAGTGGTGGGAAACAGTTTCTGCAATGAATTAGTTATAACTCTTTTGACACAAGCCCTATTTATAATTTAATTTCTGTAATATTTCATTAATACATATTGCCTTTAATCAAATATATATTTTGCAAGGAATATACATAAATGATATATAACATATATTCTTCAATGACTATCTATTAGAATATTAGGGAAAAAAAAGAATGTAAAGAAGGATATGAATACTGCCCCAAATCCTACTACCTTAAATATATTCACTCTAGACATTTTTGTGTATTTCTTCTCACATTCTCTTTTCCCTAAGTATGTCCATAAACATATAAATATTCTATACACACACATATGGGCTAAATGTGCATGTCCCCCCCCCCCAAATCCTACTGTGTTGAAATTCTAATCCCCAAGGTGATGGTATTACGAGGTGGGGCCCTTGGGAGGTGAGCAGGTCATTAATGTGGAGCCCTTATGAATGGGATCAGTGCTCTTATATAAGACCCCACGTAGCCAGGTTGTCCCTTCCAGCATGTGAGTTTACAGAGAAAAGACAGCCACCTAGGAAGCGGGATCTCACCAGTCACCAAATCTGCTGCTGCCTTGATCATGAATTCTCCAGCCTCTAGAACTGTGAGAACTCCATGTATGTTGTTCATAAACCACCCAATTCATGATAATTTTTTCCCAGCAGCCAAAATTACTAAGAATGTAAACTGATCGATCTATGTACAGGTACAAGAGTGTGTGTGCAACAGCAAGCAAATACAAATTATTTATACATCGTTCTCCGTAAGTCTGATATCTCTCCACGTGTCTGTACCTACTGGCTCCATCATGGGTGAAATGACAAGTACCCCTTATTGGATCCACAGCTAAATCTATCTTTCCTTAAATCTCTTCTCTATGCAGGAACCATAGTGATTTTTAAAAATAAAAACCTGATTGTACTGCTTCCTTGGTTAAAATTTTTTTTCTTGACTTTCTACTGCACTTTGGATCACGTGGGAAGTCTTAGCAAGACCCACAAGGCTCTGAGGGGTCTGCGCCCCGCCCTTCTCTTCTGCCGGGAGCCACCCTGTCTTCTCCGTGAGCCCTCTGGTCCAATCACACAGACCTCGTTTCTCCTATCATGTGCTTAAAAGTCCTTTCATCCTCACATATGACTTTTTTTTTTTCTTTTGCAGAGGGTGCAAGATTTATCTGAGATTGCAATTAATGTCTAAACAAAATAGAACATTTAAAATTTTGCCTTTAGTGGGTCTTGTCCTTACCATTTGAGTCCTCACCTGCTGGTGTATGTGTGTGATAAGAACTTAGCTAAGTAATCACTCTACATTAAAGCTTAGTCTGGTTCAATAATTTATGCAGTCACTTTAGGTAATGCTCGGGTGCTTTTGGGAAAAAAATCATCTTCTCTCATTGTCTGATTGCGTGGAAGAGAAGAGGTTAGTTAGCGTTTCCCACGGCCCTGGCTTTCAACAGAGGGACAGACCAGGCTGTTGTTATCAGGTCTGACTTCTGAAACATCCATCCACCGCTGACTCCATCACCCATGGCGTAGACCAATTACATGCTGGTGCCTAAGGCCCTAGGTAACTCCAAAAACGTGACAGCAAAGTAAACAATAACCATTTTCAGGAATACTCTTAAATAGCAGGACTATCTCACCTCAGGGCAGAAAGAAAGGGATCCTATTTCATTGCCTGTGAATGAAAAGGAACTTAAACAATGGCAAAAAACCAACTAGCAACAGTGTGACTAAATGGAAGATTGCCCCGTTAGCTCAAAAATCAAACAGGATTCATTGAGAAAGAGAGAGAGAGGGAGGCAGAGTCCTGCTGGACACTGGGGTGTGGTGGTGGGAAGCTGACAGGCATTGGAGCCTAGATACAGTATCTACTGCAACCATTCAGATATGGTCTTCCACTTTTTTTTTTTCCCATGAAAGAAATCATCTCAAAATGAATGCAGCTTGCCAATTATTTTGATGTCCTTGACAAAATATTCTGGAAGGAGAAGAAAATAATTCTCTGCTCCCTTAAACACACAGTTCATAAATTAATGAGCTGACCTATGCCTGCTGACAATTCAAATAAAACTAAGCCTGGCAACTAACATTTGTTGCAAGATCGGTGTCCAGCAACATGCTAACAGTTTTTATCCTCTCAACAGTCTAAGCCAAATACGGTTTTTAGCTGGTTCCTCCCAATATGGGAACCGAACAGGAGGCTACTCTGATAAGTCTAACCCACATAAAAAGTCATGTGCAGACCAAGTCTCTGGATCAACGATTCTGAGACCAGATCTGTGATGTGGTACCCTATCTAAGCTAATTCTCCCTGGGGAAGCTGTTTGGGGGCCTCCGTCGGGTCCCCAGCATCAGAGTCCTGCCAGTTTTATTTTAATTATATATTTTAAATGAACACTAAAATACAAAGCAAGAAAGATGGAGAGAAACGTCACCACCTTCTATCACAGTCTTCAAGCATTCGTGAGGCAGGACGTCATTGGTCCCTGGTGAGAGGACCCGTGAGGTTAGGCATCCTTTACCTGGACTCACCTTCCACACCTGCATTGCTCTCTGCACTCACTCAATCCTTAGATCTTTAGTTCCTGCTCATTAATTTTCCTTTCCTTGTTGGGACAGAGTTTTTGGGGAAACATTTATTGTTAAATCATCTATGGAAGAGCCAGCCCATTCAGAAAGAGCCTGTAATGCAATTTTAATAACCTAACCAATAAAATGTAGCGGTGTTCACTTTACCCTTAGCGACGAGGGGGAAGGATGTCAGGAAAAATAAAATCAGACTAAAAGCAATAAACCAGTCAAGAGGTTTCGAAAGCAAAATCCTCCTCATATAAAACATGAAGGAATATATTATAAGATCTGGAATCCTCTAGCCACTTTATTAGATCATTTTTATCAATTCCCATTTCTTATTTTTTGAGGGTAACTGTTGTTTACAGAAAACTACTTGAAACCCCTGGGCAAGCCCCTGGCGACCCACTTTGTCCCGTGCGAGGCTCTGGTGTGTTGTCTCTAATGCTCTCCAGGTGCCACTGGCTTCGGCTAGAGGTCGCTCTGCCTTCTTTGCTGGCACAGCAATAAGGTTAAGGGCTGCTGTGTTTTCCTAAGCATGGTCCCCATCTAGCATGAGAAGGGTGGAACAGATCCACAACAGAGACCTAAATAATGACTTCCCAGGGAACTTCAAATGAGGTGATTGATGTTCTTGCCTTTGGGAGTCCTTTCTCACACATGACTGATGGGAACAAACCAAAATGATGCAAAAACCTTTTCACTGGGAATAGAAGAACGTGGATGGTGGGTGCAGACTGAGATCCAAAGAAGAATAAAAGCAAACAACAATCAGGAAGGAGGCCAGCCAAACCTTCCTCCTCTTCCACACAGGGACTGATCTTGAGATGGGAATCACACCAGCTGCCTCGCTAACAAATCCCCACGGTGTTTATTTGGCTATGTGTGTTTAGATGACGTCAGTGATGGGAAGTTACCAGGGAAAGGATAGTAAAGAGGAGTAAGGTTGCTATGCAGATTTAAGTCCTTGCCTTTTCTGCTGATAAGAGTTTCTAAAGATGAGGTTATCCTCTTTTCCTGGTAGAGGAGACACCTTGCTAACAGAGCTTTCTCTTCTATATGCAAAAGTCTCTTACAAAAGGGTAACTTCTACTTGGTTTTAGGGTTGGGGTGTGTGAAACTGCATGTTAAAAGAAAGAACATAAAGCTATAAGCTTGCCCATCTGTGTGTTTACCTACTTCTCTAAGGTCTGCATAGGGATTTAAGTTTTACAATATTGCCATGTCTTGGAGCACTAGAACCCGAAAGAGCTGGGAAAGAATTCACAGGTGAACGGTAAACCCTGAAGCCCAGAAAATGGGAGAAACTTCACTTGTGTCACTGTGCTCAGACAAACCTAGGTCTCATGGAACTGACTGCCCAAGAAGTTGGAGAAACTAAATATGGGCTGGAGTAGTGGGGGAAATAAAAACATTTTTTTCCCAACTGGACACCAAAGATAACTGTGTACAGTTGTCTAAGGAAAAGTTGTGATTTAAGTCTTTTCTCAATTTGTATTACATTAGCTGTCTTCATCTTTGCCTCCTCTGAATGGAAGCACTAGCTTAGAATGTAGAGAAAGAGTCAGCAAATGAAATTTAAATTGGGTCAAGGGGTCCAAATACATGGTGATGGAAGATGGTTGACTTTGGGCAGTGGGTACACAATGCGATATACAAACTGTGTATCATAGAAATGTACACTTGAAGCCTATATGATCCTATTAACCAATGGTCACCCCAGAATGAAAGCTGACTTGGTCCATGAGGTTTACGGATCAGGGTCCGTCAGATGGACTTTCAGGAAAGGCTCTCTGCACACTAGAGTTGTAAGTCGGGACTCACAGTACACTTGCGCAGCATAATGTCCCTCTCCTCCAGGTGTAACATTCTAGAACTTTTCCATGCAGTCAACAGTATCAGGGTTTTATTTTCCAATAGGAAGAATAATTGTCAGTGCCCAAAATGGAAAGAAGCTTCAAACCCATCATGATAATGTGAATTTCTCCATACCTGTTGGTTGAATGCATGGCACATGACATTTTAAACACAAATTGTGAAAGAGAAGCAATTTTCTTCCTTCTGTGGGTGGAAGCATTGTGGTAGAGGCAGGACACTTGACTAACAATGAACACTTAACAGCCAGCTCTGTCCCTACGGGCTCAGATGATCTTCTCTAATGTGGATTCATGATGGGGTGGAGGAAGGACAGGGACGGGTTTGTGATGCTAAATCCTGCATACAGTCACTGAATACACACGGATAAAACCCTTTTCAAAGGTAGTAGAGTTATGATTGAATTCTGATTCCCCTGCCCTAGTGTATTCTGGTTAGTGCCACCAGAATGGCCATAATTGCCAAAAAAACAAACAAACTGTTTTTGGCAAGTTTCTGTTCTTAAGCACTGAATCCTATTTCTAAAATCTTCCCTATGAATTGGTTTTAATTGGTTTTGAATTTTTTTTTTTTGTCTAACAAAATATCTCCCATTATGTTAGGGAGATATTTTGAATGGCTGTTCATTTTGAATGTATTTAATATCTGGACCAATGCATTTTCCATGGAGGAATCTTTTCTCTCTTAGATCACAAAGTTGATCTGCAGCAGCTGCAGAAACGATAGGAGCAAAGCAATTTTACCAAACGACACGTTTTACTGAAACAAAATTCTTTCATTTGATCCTAAGAACTACGTATCTTAAGCTGGATGAAGTGTCACATTTCTTACATTGAAAATTTGCAGCTTTGGCTCTTAATAGTCTGATCACACAAATGACTAAAACACCAACATTTTGTAGGAACATTTGACTGGAGCTTATGTGGTACACACGGATCTGTTTGCTACGAGCCCCAGCATATGCAATGAAATGAAACGATCAATGAAACTAGCAGTATATCAGAAGTAGAACTCACACGTGGGTGAAGAACACATGCCTCGGGAGTGTGCATTCCCACGCCCACAGCTTCCTACCGCTTAAACAGAACACGGTGTGCACCTTGCTAAAATCCCCACCCTGTCCCACAGGAGTCGGGAAGCCAGAACTCGAAGAAACCATGTAACTTCATCTTCTCTGGCCAAGCCTGCGTGAGATGAGGAAACTGAGGCTCATCTGGTGGATGGATTTGTCCACAGTTACACCGTTCAGGGGAAAAAATATATATAATAATTAGACACCAGGCTTCTGCCTTCCGGTATTTCCATATGATTTTGAAATAACCCTAGAACTTGTAAAACACTCTACCTTCTCTGAAACTAATAGAATACTAAATGTCAACTATAACTAAATTTTTAATTTTAAGTTTTAGGGTTTTTTTTGTTTGTTTGTTTGTTTTGTGATAGAGACAGAGAGAGGGATAGACAGGGACAGACAGACAGGAAGGGAGAGAGATGAGAAGCATCGATTCTTTGTTGTGGCACCTTAGTTGTTCATTGATTGCTTTCTCATATGTGCCTTAACCAGGGGCTACAGCAGACCGAGTAACCCCTTGCTCAAGCTAATGACCTTGAGTCCAAGCTGGTGAGCTTTTGCTCAGACCAGATGAGCCTGCGCTCAAGCTGGCGACCTTGGGGACTCAAACCCGGGTCCACCATGTCCCAGTCCGATGCTCTATCCACTGCATCACTGCCTGGTCAGGCTTAAGTTTTAGTTTTAAAAAAATAGAAATATTCTGCATTACAATTGCCAGAAAAACAACAACAACAAGATATGTTTTCCTAGTAGTTACGCACAGGATTCTATAATATTTTCTCATACTCCTTTAGATTAACATACAACACATTATTATTATTTGAAGGGAAAAGTGTTTTCAAAGGCAGTAAGCTCAGCAATTGTGGCATATCATCAACTGTTGCCAAATAGAGGGCATGACCTTGAACGTGAAGTCCAGGTGAATTGTCATCAAGAACATTTTTCCATTTCCTACACTCAGTTCTAACCTTTCAGAGCCTGTGACCTTCCAATAAGTGACAATATCTATCCTTTTATTTTTGCCACTAACTTTTCATTATGACAGTGGACTGACATGTACTGAGAGAGCAAAGAAAAAGTGTCCCAATAATTTAAAGTGCTTGCAGTATTAAAAAAAATAATTTAAAAAGCATGACGTTTTTAATAGATAACTAACTTCATGGTTCTGAAATATTCAAACAGGTCCGGATGTTGCCATTGTTCCTCTGTAGGTCATCAGATATAAAGACGTATCAAAGGAAACAATGTGCTCTGAGGTTTTGATATTTTAACTCTGGGATAGACATCCAGAATTCTGGATACCAGCTTAGCCACTGTCTACCCACAGGCAGTCTGAAACACCCACAAGGCGTATCGTTTCAATGTAGTTTGTAGGGCACAGAGGAGAAAGCAGGTTCATAAGAAATTCCAGTTGATGTAAAAACAGGAAACTCTTAAAATAGGTTGAAAATTTCAGAGGGGACAATACAGTCCAGTGTGAAATGCACAAGTTGTCTTTCCGGAGCACATGCCAAATTCAGTGCTCAATACTTCTGCCCAAGAGGACTCTTTCTTACTTATTCACATAGCAAGCACAAGGTTTCATTCTTTTCATTGAAAAGATGTCCCAGAGAGGGTCTCCTGGGGACGCAGTCCTTCCCTATAAAGATCCAAAAGTAAACACACTATGACTAAATACACTGCTATCCATGGCCACAGCTACACGCCAACTCAATCAGCTACAGGTGGCGTTTTCAATGTAAACTGGATGAAATTTGGTGGGCTAAACTTTCAAGTGATTAATGCATGTACCATCTAAACATATTTTTCTTAAATTTAAATGTGTATAGCAGTCACTCACTCTGAAAAGCAGTACTTCAGAAGCTAATGGTAAGATTTAAAAATTATGATGTGAGGGAAGTGGAGTGAGGTTGGGAAATACCAGGCTAACAAGGGTGTTTATAAACAAGGGCTGATTTCAGACATCCTGTGCCGCTGGTGACCAGCACCGTCCCCCCTTCCCTTCCTCCTTCCCATTCTCCCTGCCACCCTGCCTCCCTCCCTTCCTCCTTCCTATTCTCCCTGCCTTCCTCCCTTCCTTCCCTCCGGCCCTTCCTCCCTAGATTTCTCATTATTCTCCTGCTTCAGATCTTTGGTTCCAGTGACACCATGAAAACTTCAGCATACTTTCTGTTGTTTTTTTTTTATTTTTAATAAAGGAAGCTTACACTCTTGTCTTCCTTGTAAAGCTGTGGTCCTTCCTCAGGGCTGGTTTTGAGTCCCCAGAAGACACATGGCAATGGCTGGACACCATCCGGTGGCTACAACCAGGAGAGGGCGCTCGGGGCACCTAGTGGCTGTGGGCCAGGGAGGCTGGTGAGCACCCTAGAATGCACAGGAGCAACCCCCCACAAGGAGTTTTCTGGTCCAAAGTGTCCATAGTGCAAAGGTTGAGAAACTTTACTCCAAAGTATTTTAACAATGAAAGTTTTTTTTTTTTAATGGCCTCTAAACATAAAGAATAAGGTAGGTGTTTGTGTACTTTCAACACAGAGAAGGGGGTGGGGCAGGGCCGGCTCCAGGATATGAGGATAGCAAATTGATCACCTTCGCAAGTGTTGCATTTGAGATGCCTGGTAGATAAACCCAGCAATAAGAAATACAGGCTTTAACTGAACATTTAAGGTCGGGGCTTTTTAGAGCACGTAGACATTGAACTCGCAGGTACAAATGACACTGCCTAACGCAAGAAACAGGGGACAAAGGAGAAGAGCTGATGGCTGAGTCTTCAAGAGCCCTCATTTCACGGCCAGACAGAGAAAATGAACCCGCAAAAGACAGCAAGAACAGGCAGAACCCAGAAGAATAAGAGGAAAAACAAGAAGAGTGCAATGTTACGGAAACCAAGGCAAGGAATTGTTTCAGGAAAGAAACACTGACGTGTAGTGTCAAATGCACTACATTTGACATCTTCGGAGAGGAGAAAGAAAGAAAGGACAGCATAGTCCATTTTACTTAGAGACATAGAGGTCATTGGTGACCTTTGGGAAAGGCTGTCCTGGTTGAGTGATGAGGTAGAAGCCAGTTTGAAGTGGCTAGGACTGAGAGGCAATGAGGCTCTAGAAAGCTCTCTCCCGGAAGTGTGATTGTAAAGGGAAGCAGGGGTTGGGTAAGCATGTGTGTGAATCAAGACTGATAGGAGACAAGTCTCCTTTCATCACCATTTTTTTTTTTTAATAGAGACAGAGTCAGAGAGAGGGATAGACAGGGATAGACAGACAGGAACGGAGAGATAAGAAGCATCAGTCATTAGTTTTTCGTTGCGCATTGCGACACCTTAGTTGTTCATTGATTGCTTTCTCATATGTGCCTTGACTGTGGGCCTTCAGCAGACCGAGTAACCCCTTGCTCGAGCCAGCGACCTTGGGTCCAAGCTGGTGAGCTTTTGCTCAAACCAGATGAGCCTGTGCTCAAGCTGGCAACCTTGGGGTCTCGAACCTGAGTCCTCGGCATCCCAGTCCGATGCTCTATCCACTGCGCCACTGCCTGGTCAGGCTCCTTTCATCACCATTTGCCTCCCCCTTTTACCCTCTGCAACCTCTGTCCACCCCTTCCCCCTTCCCTCTGGTCATCACTAACTGTTGTCTGTGTCTATGAGTTCTATTTTGTTGTTTGCTTGTTTGTTTATTTTTTGCTTAATCCATTCACCCAGCCCTCAATTTATCCCCCAACAGCTGTCAGTCTGTTCTCAGTCTCTATGAGTCTGTTTCTACTTTGCTCGTTTATGTGTACCATTAGATTCCATATGTAAGTAAAGTCATAAGGCACCTGTCTTTCTTGGCTTGGGGTGGTGAGCACACAGTACAACATACAGATGACGTGGTATATAGCATTGTACATCTGAAACCTGTATAACATTTTTAATCAATGTTGCCCCATTAAATTCAGTACAGTTAAAAATAAAACAGCAGAAAAACTAACTTATTTTAAAGATTGACAATGGCACAGACCCGAGTGTGCTGAGAGGTGGATGGCAGTGGTTTGGTTAGAAGCTAGTAGTGTGATCCACATGGGAGGAAAGAAGAAGTTTTTTTTATTTATTTTTATTTATTTTTATTTTTTTGTATTTTTCTGAAGCTGGAAACGGGGAGAGACAGTCAGACAGACTCCCACATGCGCCCGACGGGATCCACCCGGCACGCCCACCAGGGGCGATGCTCTGCCCACCAGGGGGCGATGCTCTGCCCCTCCGGGGTGTCGCTCTGCCACGACCAGAGCCATTCTAGCGCCTGGGGCAGAGGCCAAGGAGCCATCCCCAGCGCCTGGGCCATCTTTGCTCCAATGGAGCCTTGGCTGCGGGAGGGGAAGAGAGAGACAGAGAGGAAGGAGGGGGGGTGGAGAAGCAAATGGGCGCTTCTCCTATGTGCCCTGGCCGGGAATCGAACCCGGGTCCCCCCGCACGCCAGGCCAACGCTCTACCGCTGAGCCAACCGGCCAGGGCCAAAGAAGAAGTTTTTTGTGTGGAGTTTCTCTGAGGGGACAGGGGACAGGATCCAAAGGACAAAGAGGCAATGAGGCTCTAGAAAGTCCTGCAGCTGAGGGAACTACCCCCCCCCCCACTCTACCCGAAGGGGAAAATTAATTACTGTCTTTATTGGTGGGTTTACAAAAAACTGACATAAGGTTCAAGACCTACTGCGTAGGAATAACTATTTATTACCCAAGTAAAACACAGTGAGAAGGGCTGTAATACAGTCTGCTATGATCTGAATGCTTGTGTTCCCCTCTAAGTTCATATGTTGAAATCCTAAGCCCCCCAAGATGATGCTAGTAGAAGTTAAGGCCTTTGGGAAGCAATTAGACCACGAGGCTGCCACCCTCATGGGCGGGTTAGTCCCCATAGAGAGAGACCCAGGGAAGCCCCCTTTGCTGTGTAAGGTGACAGAGAAAAGAGGCTGTTATGGGATCAAGCTCTCACCAGACCCCAGAACCAGGAGACATAAATGTTTGTCATTGATAAGCTACTGCACCTGTGATATTTTGTTATTTCAGCCCAATATTGACTAAGATGTCATCTTTTCAGTTATCCAAACGCACCCCCTTAGGAATTCCAGAAGGCAGTCACAGGAAATGGCCTGCCCTTGCCCTCAGCGGCTGCCCACACTGCTCCCTTCACCAGAAATGTGCTGCCTACCTGTGTCCTCCAGACACCGTTCCCAGGCGTGCTCACATCACCGGTGCAACCTGTGTCCAGCACCCTAGACAACTGTAAGTGCTAGCTTAGCAGACAAGCTTTCCTTCTCATTTTTCTTGTAACTGTCTCCCTAGTGGATTGCTATGTTGGGCTGGCAAAATGGTATCTCCCTAGAATTATACCTTGAACTCTCAACTCCTGTTTCTATGGACGTGAACATGTACCTCTGTGAACAACCTTTTAGAAACATGCTTCTCCGTTCTAAGCAGCCCTGCTGAACAGATGGGTTAATTCTGAGTTAATTAGAAAATCCAGTTAAAAAGAAATTCTGCTAACTGGGAGCCTCCCTTTTATAATCAAGCTAATTAAAACTGGGTGATTATTGAACTTCTTTCTTCCCAGACAGTGACCCCATTGAAGGTAGGATATTTCTTTCTCATTAAATTAAATATAAAATGCATTCGTCAAAATGGTTACTGGAAAAATAACTGTCCTGGGCTCAAAGTATAGTTGGCAAGAATGTGTGCTGGAGACACAAGAATAAATAGCAACCGGTTTCTGATTTTAAGTACCGATTTCCCACCTTCACCTCTAACACATATACCAAGGTCAAACAGAACGTTAAAGAGCAGACAGCACATAAGGAATAAACCAATGGAAGAAGCCTTCCTCTTATCCCCTTCCTTTTTAAAGTACAAACCTACAATTTCAGGGAACAATAGCAGACCAAAGGCAGGAACAGACTCTAGAAAGACTCTAGAAAGAGTCGTAGTTTGCTGCATAAATTATAAAATAAACTGAACAATAATAAATGACAGTTCTGCTCCAAAAGAAAGGGCAGGGAAAGACAAATACCGTATTAATTTTACTTCTATGTGGAATTTAAAAAAATCAAAACAAAACAAAGAAAACAGAGCTCTAGAAACAAAGAACGAATTGATGCCTGCCAGAGGGAGGGGGTGGCAGAGAAAGGGGAAGTAGTCAATAGTGTTGGGACAAGTTTGTGTGGTCACAGGCAATGGCTAGACTTTGTGTGGTGCGCACACTGTAAGATAAATAAGTGAATCACTATGTTGTACAACCTAAAACTAACATAATATCATATGCCAACTAAACTTTAAGAAACATACACATAGACACACACACACACACACACACACACACACACACATGAAATGTCTACTACAAATGGAATCCTCCATTCTGGAATTGAAGAAGGTGGCAAATTCTCTTCAATGCAATTTATGTAATGCTAATTATATTGCAACTTTAGTCATTAAATGAGAAGTATAAAACTCAAGAAAAATGTTAAGACAGGATCCTTGCTTTATGCATGGATCCATGAAGAGCAGTTTTATTATTAACTTTAGTTACTAAGAGTCAAGTCATTTAGCAATATTGAGTCGCTTAAAAGGCTGAAGCTGTGGGTGAGGTCCTGGGGGTGCACTGTGGGCTAGAACATTCTAGAAAGTCTTCACACAAAAATCAGCTTGCAGTAGATCACTGGGGATTGCTTTAGTTTCACCATTTGTCAAACAACAAATGAAGCTGAATTGTTGCTGTCAAGGATGTCTTTTAAATGCGAGCCAATTAAATTCGCTATTTGCTTTGATATGTTTGTGCCAGTCACTGCAATTTAAATGCTTCTGTTTGAAAATGAATTTTACTAAGTACTTTTTATTCAACTGCAACCTGAAACTTTAAAATATGCCACATTTTCACCACCTTATTCCCCCCCCCCCTCCGCTTTCAGCATTCTCTACTAAGAATGACACATTTCTGAAAGCCATTCTGAACAAAACAATCACAATCAGGTTTTTTTCTACCCTTTGATGGAGCGTTAACCTTGCCCTCTTCCTGAAGCCCAGTCAAGATAAAGGCTGTTCCTGGAACCCTTAGGAAGATGAATCCGGTCACAGGGTGCATGTACCTGCATCTATAAATAGTAAAAGCATCCCAGAAAGGTGTCTATTTGCCATCAAATAGATGTACTTTATTTATGTACTTTATAACAGCTGCCATTCAAGTCTATGTGTTTTCAACGTGACTGTGCCTCATAGACTCCCTGTGGCTTTTATTCTATTGGTTGCCTACCCAGTAAAATGCCTGACCTCTGATTTAGCATTCAACCACCCATAATGTGGCCCTAACGTTTTCATTTCTGCATGTTAGTCAAACGATTGGTTAACTTCCTCTAACACGTCTCACGTTCTTCCCCCTCAGTCCCCTTCGCCTCTTGCTTATTCTGATTGGAGTCATGCCCATGTTCATTTAGTTTACACCCTTCTCTCTTGAAAGAACCCGTCTTCCATGAAACCTTTACAGACATTCCTGGTTCCCACTAGTTTCTGTCTGCCCTGAGATGCTCTTGGTCGCCTCTCACAAACTGCTCGACATGATCACATCTACGTGTGATGATTTAGTATCACTTATGTTTAGAGGATGAGTATAGGCTCACTCACTCACCCACTCATTCACTCAACAAAAAATGGCCATTTATCCAATAAAAATCTACCATGTGGACTTTCCTGGGCTGGGCACTGAAGATACAGTGGGAAGCAAAGGACCTCGTTCCCAGACTTCCATGACATGACAGGTGGACGAGGGAGGTGGATGTTCCATGAACTGCAAAGGACAGGGGACCTTAGGTGTAGGTGCTGAGCCTTTGGGGACACCATTATTCTAAATGTCTTCTGTTTTAACCATCACATGAAGGACAGAGGAGACTCTGGTTGGTGGGACTAGCTGGCAGGATGCCTCAGAATGAGTGAGAAGTCCCCGAGCAGAAACGGGAGGAGTGTTCCGCTCAGAGCAGAGGGAGAGTAGAACATTTTGACCGAGGCTGGCTCGAAGCTTCAGGTGTAGCCTCTGGGATCCACAGTCAGAAAAGTCAATTTGAGGGACTTTATGATGATTAGATTCAATGACAAGTGTTTATTTATGTCCATTACACATGCACACACACATACCACCCCCCCACCCCCACCACCACCACCATCGCCATAGAAAAGGACACTCATCTGTTTAGGGCTGCAATTTTTAATACTAGAAGCATAGTAAGGCTAAAGCAACTACATAAAGAATAATTAGAGAATAATAAATGTTTACATATGAGCTTTCTAATTATTTAGGTCTTAGTTCAGGGGGATGATCTTGCAAGTGCATGGCCATGACATGTTGGGGGATCTTACCAAGTGGAGGAGAAAGAGTAGGTCCAATAATTAAGAGGTAGGTTTGTTGAAAGAATGATCTCTACAGGTTGAAACCTCAAAAGAATATAATAGGAGAGTTACTGGAGCACGCGGTAGTGATTCAGGCACTGAAAGCTGCAAAGAACAGGTAAAGGCCCAAAGGTCAGAGCAGACTCAGAGTAAGAAAGGCAGACAGTGATACACTGAGCTTCCGTGCTGGGGGAGTGGAGTGAGGGCAGGTTTGGGGAACTGCTCATTTATCGGATACATGACAATGGGAAAAAAATGGTTTGGGAACCTCTTCAAACAATGTTAAGTAGCCTGAGTTCTTTCTATAATTAGCAAGTTTTAAAAGGTCTGGTCACTCTATCAAGCATTTTGATAAGATTTTCTTTGGGCGTGTACATTACAGGATCTTTGCAATGAACATCAGCCTCGCTGGGCTAACGTAATATGTCGTGCCTGTAAGTTAAATTCCACCACTTTCCAAACAACCAGGGGCATAGCACAAAGACCTAATTTAGGGAATTGAAAAAGGGATCTTAAGGGTGGTCAGCCTTTTGTTCTCCATCATACTTCTGGTAGTTAGAAGAGATCATCGTCAAAGAGCAGCTCGTCAGGACACTTGGAGCCTGCAGGCAACGTGCCTGTAAGCCCTGGCCACCCCTCCTCAACCCGAGCATCGGTTTGATTCCGTGACAGGTCAGAGAAGTAGCTCAAATGATTCTCCTCTCCAAATGGTTTCTGACACAGGAGTTGAAATGATGACTATTTTCTTTTAGCAGACTCATATATAAGAAAATAGCCACAGTGAAACAAGTTTTTCTGTGACTATATAAAAAATATACCCAAGTATGTAAAATGGTTTGGGTAAACGACACGTACTTCAAATGGGATGACACTAGAGGTCATTCTGGCACCCCTGTGCCCTCTTCTGCAAAGAGCAGGTCCCTCGGGTGAGGAAGGGATCCTGCACTCAAGTACAATCATGTTGACTTAATGACCCGTGTCTATTTTCTATGTAGATGGAGTCAGGGTTAGCGATCCCGCTGCACCGTCCCTTCCGTAAGTGTGATGTCTTAGCTAAAGAGATTGCATCTGTCATGGTCTAAACATCCCAGAAATGACATCGGTGCCTGTTTGCTTTCATATAAAATGATTATAAATTCAGGATGCTAGGAGGATAAAAATTGTATCAGGGTATTGGAATACTACTAATTATAGCTATTATATATCTATAGGTATATATTATATATCTATATTACATATAGATATATAATAATCAGATCTAATATATAATTGGTATATTATGATTATATATAATCAGTGGTATAGATATATCAGTATATATTTATGCCAGTTTACTATTATTTATTCTTAGTTTTAACAGAAGGATGAGTGTCATGACTATGTGACATTTCTATATAGAAACTGCAAATGTCTACCATCTATTAGTGTTTGTCTATAAAATTATATCAGTAATACTTCTCATTTCTCTAATTTTGACATTTTTGTATTTACATGAACAAGCTATTCACAGAAAAATGGATACTAGAAAATCATCTCAGTGGAAATAAACTTTTAAAATAATATTTTAAATGATACCAAACATTGCTTTTTAAAACACCTACTCTTTTGTTGTCTACTAAACCAACAATGAGCCAGGAATAGCATAATTCAAAATAGTGATACTATGTCATTCATGAAAGTCAAGACCAAACCATTTGGGCAGGGATTCTGCCTTTGTTCCTCCCTAGTGCACGTCCACACTCCAGGGACAGGCTTCTGAAGCAGCCTGCATCTCAATTGTCCTCTGTGTTCACTTTATCCTGATCCCCTGCAGAGGGGAGCTGAGAACCATTCCCTAACTTCCTCGCTGCATGCCTTTTGTATTCTCAGGACCCGATTTCAGTGCACTCACCTATGAATTCATGTCTGTAGCGGAGTTTTGCAGGTAGGAATTTTGGTTGCTTTCAGAAATTGTTCACAATATTCATTAGAGCAGAATAAAATAAAAAACAAGTGTTTCTTAATGTCAATCACATGTAATGTAAAATCTATTTTGAAAACAAAGGTGATATTAATATTTCATAATGTTTTAAAATGTATTCATTTAAATGACTATCTTTTTAAGGGGATAATTCTCCATGTTCATGCCTATGTCCCTGCTGCCAATGGTGATCCGTGGCAGAAAGGAACAGAAAGAAGTGATAAACATGAACATTCTCTATTACTGCATTAATCACAGAGGTCAAGGTAGAGGAGTAACCTCAGTGTCTGTGAATGGATGAATAACAAATATATACACACATACACAATGAAATATTACTAAACCTTGAAGAAAAGAAAGAAATCCTGCCATTTGTGATAACTGGGAGGGCATTATGCTTAGTGAAATAAGCCAGACAGAGAAAGACAAATACTATATGATATTTAGTATCACATAAAAAAAAAAGTCAAACTCATAGAAGCAGAGAGTAGAGGGTTGGTTGCCAGGGACTGGGGGGGGGGGGTGAGGGAAATTGTATAGCAAGATGACTATAGTCAATAATTCTGTATCCTATACTATAAATTTGCTAAGAGAATAGATCATAAGCATCCCCACACATATTAAAGATGTAATGACGTGGGGTGATGGGTGTGTTAATTAACTTGATTGTAGAAATCCTTTCACAATGTATACATATAGCAAATCGTCATGATACATACTTATATTACAATTTTCTTCACTCATTGTGCTTCAATAAAGCTGGGGAATAAAGTGTGAACAACCTGAGTTGTGGATGAATGAATGAGACAGCATCTTTCTAGCCCTTGATACATTGTGGAATGAATAAATTCATGAACTAATTGATTCTCTGAAAAATTTTTAGGGAGCAATACTGAACACAGCCTATTTCTAACGTTATTTTGCTTTTTTTGTTTTATTCCTCCTGGTATTACCACCACACTTCACCAAAGAAATTCACCTCAATGTCACACACTATGGTATTCAATGTGTACTTTGGTTATTTTGTCTTCAAAACTCCAAAGAACACTTTTAATAAATTACACTTGACACTTCAGAACGACTTAGTGCTGCTGGAGAAATTTTGTTGATGTTGTTTACACCACCTCAATAGAAATAACATTTTGGCCTGACTTAAATACTAAGTGCAGATTATTGCTTTGATGTCTAGATAATCACTCAATACATGGTACAACTTATCATTTTAGGCAAATTTATGCCATTCACTACTTTGAGTTGTCTTTTTTTTTTCTTGCCCCAATAGTTAATACTGAGATTATCTGTAAAGTTTGACTTGTGCCTTTTTGGGTTTTTTTTGTTGTTGTTGTTGTTTTTTGTTTTGTTTTTTTGTACTTTTCTGAAGCTGGAAACGGGGAGACAGTCAGACTCCCACATGCGCCGGACTGGGATCCACCCGGCACGCCCTCCAGGGGGCGATGCTCTGCCCATCAGGGGCGTTGCTCTGTTGTGACCAGAGCCACTCCAGCGCCCGGAGCAGAGGCCAAGGAGCCATCCCCAGCGCCCGGGCCATCTTTGCTCCAATGGAGCCTTGGCTGCGGGAGGGGAAGAGAGAGATAGAGAGGAAGGAAAGGGGGAGGGGTGGAGAAGCAGATGGGCGCTTCTCCTGTGGGCCCTGGCCGGGAATTGAACCCGGGACTTCTGCACGCCAGGCCGACGCTCTACCACTGAGCCAACTGGCCAGGGCTTGACTTGTGCCTTTTTGTACCTGAAAGAATCTTTGTTTTCTAAGGTTCATCTGATCACATGACCAGATAGGAATGGAAGGTTGACCCAGTTTTCTATCCAAAAGAGCACGATGCAAGGCAAACACTCAAGAGTGAGCACAGGGTATGGAAACACGGAATTTCAGATGGACCACAAAGAGCCTCCTAGGACTCCAACTCTGGGTATGTCCTCCAGGCTCCTCTCGGAGCTGGATGGAGATTTCCCTCTGCATCTGACACAGTGATATTACTAAGATACTAAGCCAATACCCACAAATTTGCTGGTAGACAATCTAACAGGGAAACCCCAGTGGGGTATGTTTGCTCGCCCTATATTTCTAAAACACAAGTGCTTCCAAGAAACATCGAGCCAAGTTTCAAGCCTGGGCACAGAAAACCTATCAACGTCTGCCTTCTCTTTTTATCCCTGGCCCCAGTTTTCAATCTTAATTGGAAAGAAGCAGTTTCTAAATAAAGCCATTAAATAAGAATAAGTCATCCTGCCAGACAGACAGTGGTTAGGATGCAGAAGACAAAGAGTTTGGGGGTTTTGTTGGGTTGTTTTCTTCTCTCTCTCTCTCTCTCTCTTCTTAACATTCCAAACATCAAGAACTAAATCTCTCCCCACAACCCTGGCCACTTGTCAGCATCTCCGTGATAGAGTACAGGGCCAGCGAATTGAAAATGTTGCTAGGAGGCCTGGCAGGGGCTTTGTTGGGGGCATGCTGGGCACTCCCACGGTGCCACTCCGAAGTCTGAAAGCTTGCCATTCTGTGAGAAGGCGAGCCTCCGGACTGGACCATCCCTGCCTGTGAGCTGGAAGAGGACAAGACAGGTAGGGGGTAGAGTGAAGCCTGGAGGCAGGAATTCTCCTCCCTGGGAAACAGACACTGACTCTGAATGTGTGTATTCGAAAGCCTAGTCACTAGTTCACGTCTTCCACAGGGTGCTTCCAGAGTCCCTGTGGGAAAGCTGATAGGAACGTTCTGTAACCTGGGTTTTGGTAGCGTAAAACCACGTTTTATTCTCAGGACACACGCTTTGAATCACACCGTTTCTGAGTTCCAAGTTAATCAGGAGTGCTCCTGCCATGGCCACCACGTGTAGCGGGATGTGGGACCTCCCTCAGACAGAGCTCACAGGAGGGCGAAGGGCAAGGATGCACCTTGACCTCTCTCCCTAGCGACAAGGAGGTATCGCCTAAAGCAGCCGTCTCTCCTAACCCGTCAGAAAGTAGAGAGTGGATTAATTCAGATAACTTCACCCATATTCTTTTCTGGAGAAAGCAAACTTTTGCCCTTTGAATGTCTTATTGATTATCAACAGAGGATGCTGAAAAAGTCCAGCCCACAGCACCTAATCCAAAATCACCAGTCGTGGTGGCTCCGAACCTGGAGGCTATTGTTACTACCATGGGGAAATGCATTTGTAATTTCATACTGGAGCTCGAGGAAAATACTTCTCCACTCGGCGAGGGCTTAAAAATAATAACCGGTGACAGGTGGACCAAGGCAGACACTCTTGAGAACATCTGGCTTTATTAGCACACTGTGCATCTCTGTGTGGATAAGGAAGGGGATGCCCCGGGGGTCATACAGTCTGAATGGAGGGGACGGTTCAGTTTTGGAAATGGAAACCAGAACTCTCTCAGTGCTGTTAACATACACGGGTTGCTCTTTAATCAAGCATTTACACGCCAGGAACCTCTTGTCTCGTAAAAGGTGTGCTCTCTCCTCTTCAGACCCCCCAAAAATCAACTTTTCTAACTTCCCGCCAATGAAATCTTCATCATAGAAATCCCCTGGATGGGGTTCTGGAGGGATATTATTCATTGTAGAAAATAAACAAATGCCAAAGAATTATGTCTCCCACACTGGCATGTAGTTATTATGCAGAGACAGTAACGTGCATTAACTCTTGTTTCACTGTGTTACTGACTGGTTCCCTTATTCCTCAGACTGGTTTGATTTCATAATAAATGCATTAACTTTTATGCAAACTTTAAATGGCACCCTTAAAAAAACTCTTTCTGTAGATTTTAATTAATCGTGAATATTTAATACATTTTTGCATAACTTAAGCAAAAGCTTCTCCTTTTTTTTTTTTTTTTTTCTTGCCCAGGGCTCTTCTACTTTAATTAGTATGCACTGCAGCCTCGAGAATGTTGATGCTGCTTCCAAGGAGCAATAATTCTGATCCACTTAAACTCACCATCATCAGATATAGGTTCCACATAGTAACTATTACACTGCAAAAGGAAAGACTCCAATTAGAGAGAAAGGGAAGCTTTTTAAAATTCAACTTTTTCTTGGTAGGTGTTATCAAAAAGTTAAAAAAAATACGAACAGTTATATGTATGTTTAATTATTTTTATAGCATTTCTGTGAAATGTATCAGTAATTCAGGTGATATGGTAAAAACCAAAAAAAAAAGCAGGAATAAAATTATTGTAGAGAATAAAACTGTATCTTTTACAGATGTCCTACTGGAATTCCCACAGAAAGTTAACTCATAAGGTCTTCGGAGAGGCTGACAGCAGCCCTCTGGTCAGCGCCCGTGACTCAGGCGAGCCAAACCATAGGTTTACAGCAACTTAGGACTACAGCCCTACGAGAAAACAGAAGTTGAGCCAATACCTTTCCTTTTCAGAATTGGAAGTGAGAACTATAAAAGCAATTGGCCAGCAAGCATTGACGGCTAAACAAAGGTCATGATAGAGGGAGGTAGAGGGTCAAACACGGGCACTGTGAGAACTGAAGCTGTATTCGTTTGGATGGTATCGGCTGTAAATAACAGAAAAGACAACCAAGTCTGCCTTCACAGAAAAGGAAATGCATTGGTTCAAATAAGTGAAAAGTATGGCGTTGGATGTAGGCTAGATCGGGGCGGGGTGGTTCACGCAGAATCACCAAGGTCCTGGCTTTTTACTATCCTCCCGAAGCTTCCCCACTTGGTCCTCAGCCTAGGGCTGTCCTAAATGTGATCCCAGGTAGTTTCCCAGGGTGGTTTCCCTTGACCACAAGCATATCCCTACGTAGTCTCAGGGGCCATGGGTTGTAACTACAGACAGAGTAGCTTCTCTGAACCCAAACGGAAGCCAAAGCCTATTGAAAAGTGATGGGATGTGGAGGAGTGGGGGTGGGGGGGAGGTGCCCACGGGGAATGAGTCGCTGAGAAAACAAGCAATGTATGCCTATCACAGAATTTCTGAGCACGCAAAAACTAGAAGCAGAGCAAGCTCAGGGGGAAGTGAGTGCATTATCGCTCAGATATGTTGATGCAGTGTTTGAGTAAAGATCTGTAAACTTGTGCCTTTAAAACTGTCTTAAATCCTGAACCCCCTCTAGCTCTCTCTCAGTCGGGTCCACGCCTGTTACAGAAGGTGACCCTGCACCTCCGCTTGTCCAGGGCAGAACCAGTTCACACTTGGTGTCTTCCTTTCGTTCTCAAAGCAGCTCAGTTTTCTGACAAATAATATGGTCACCCTACTCTTAGGGCACTTCTCTTGAATTCCTATACAGGTCTCCCTAATCATTTCGTGTGTGGTTTTAGAAATTGTCTGTACTTGGGCTGGTTTGAGTTGGTCTCTGCAGACCACTTTTTTTTAAAATCAGGACCTAGGAATGAATCAGCCAGTCAGTATCCAGAAACCACCATTTGAGATATATTGTTCTATATTGTCTGTATCCTTTCTATCAATAGATATAGAGACAGACAGTGGCTTACTGAAACAGGGCTTTCTGCTTTCCTTTCTAAGAGTAATACAAGGCACGACACTCTTAAAGACAACAGGTGAGTGATACAGGTGAGAAACTGATACTTAAAGTTCTGAGAAAATGGTAATCAGCTGTTACTGTGTTCCAAGCATGGTGCCCGGCTATTTCCTAAGATTGCGCTCCTACATCATCTGCTGTGACTTCTTTTCAGAGGCAAAGATAAAGGAAATTGGTTTCCTGCTTCTGTGAGAAGGCACTGCCCTGCAAAGACTCCCGTCCACCCCACCCGCCTTCGCACCACTGCGCCGCCTCCTCCCCACCCGCCTTCGCACCGCTGCGCCGCGTCCTCCCCACCCGCCTTCGCACCACTGCGCCGCGTCCTCCCCACCCGCCTTCGCACCACTGCGCCGCCTCCTCCCCACCCGCCTTCGCACCGCTGCGCCGCGTCCTCCCCACCCGCCTTCGCACCGCTGCGCCGCGTCCTCCCCACCCGCCTTCGCACCGCTGCGCCGCGTCCTCCCCACCCGCCTTCGCACCGCTGCGCCGCGTCCTCCCCACCCGCCTTCGCACCGCTGCGCCGCGTCCTCCCCACCCGCCTTCGCACCGCTGCGCCGCCTCCTCCCCACCCGCCTTCGCACCGCTGCGCCGCGTCCTCCCCACCTGCCTTCGCACCACTGCGCTGCGTCCTCTGCACACCTGCGGCCTGGCTCCCCTCCGGGCAGAGCCCCTGGACCGGCAGCATCTGCATCGTCTTGGAGCTTCTTAGGAATGCAGAATCTGTCCTCATTACAGACCCACTGAATAGAATCCGTCTTTTAACAAGATCCCAAGTGATTCATAGGCACATAAAAGGTTGGGAAGCACAGGACTAAAATGTTCGCTCTCCAAAAAAGTTTGGTTTTTCCCCTCGTGCTCTTCTCTCCAGTCAAGTTCACCTGGCCATTGCGAGCTTGTGCCATGAGCCAACCACGCTGCGTTCAGCCCTTCTGCAGAGAGCACTCCCCTGGGCATATATATTCCCCTGGTAAATAATTACGGGTGTGTTTTTTATTCCTGCTGTGCTATAGCATCCTCCCCACCCATCCAGGAGCTGGTTACGGACCGCCCTCTTAGGAAGCTGCTGTACAGGGGGTCCTCGGGTTACGACAGTCTCAACGTACGATGTTTTGAGTTTAAGATGCTCACTCCTTTAAAAACTTTAAAAAACTGAGTTGTGAGTGTTTTGGCTTATGCTGTTAACGTTGTATTTACAAAGTATGTGGGTGAACCAGTTTGGCTGCTGGCGGCGGAAGAATATGCAGTAACACTGCATATGAATGAGGAAGCTGGCATCCCCCAGTACGCTTACCCACGCCATTTTGGACTGTTAAAAGCCCAAGGGTACTATTTGTGTTAGACTACAACTTACCCTAGTTATGTCACTGTCTTAGGAACGAAACTGTGTCATAACTCGAGGACCCCACCCCCACCCCGCCCAGGCTTTGAACAAACTTTTTGACCTTGAGCATCTTCCTCCACCACGTCCTTCCATATTTTTCTAACTATAAAATCTACACTGCTCACAAAAATTAGGGGATCAGGGAACGTGCAGATACTCCAGTACTTTCAGCCTTTTGTATAGTGCATTTTCACCAATGAAATAAAAGTTGGTTTTGCATCTCATTTGCATAATCAAACAACTTTCTTTGACTTGTGGTTTGCTTTTCTGATATTCTTGTTTAATTAAAAAAAAATCAAATGCTTCTTTTTTAAATTGCTTCATTAGAGGAAGGGCCAGGGCCCATTGGTTGATTCTTGTATGTGCCCTGACTAGGAATCAAACTCACAATCTTGGTATATCAGGATGATGCTCTAACCAACTGAGCTACCCAGCCCAGGCTGCAAGCAATTTCTAATTGAGACCTAAACTTTTACTTCAGGAATGTTGGCTTATACACATTTGTATGGCTAGCAGATATTTTAGTAGAAGAAATTAATCTTTGACACAAGAAGTTCTAACTTGTGCTCAATAGAAATCTCTACTTAATTTAGGCCTCTTTTTAATTTTTTTTTCATTGAGTATCTTTTATTTCATTTTTAATGAATAGGGAGTTAATATTCCAGGAGAAAAACCAACACATCTGGCTTCTAAGTCCTGTAGCCACAGACTCTGGGGATGGCATTGCAAGCAGATTTGGGGCTTAAGGAAACATCAACTAATTAAAGGGGACTTGAGCATTGCAGAACGATGCCCATGCCCCAGACCTTCTGGGAATCCCCATTGTCTGCGAAAGAAAACAAATCCAAAGAACGACTTCCTGAGTCTTCTTGGAAGTTGCATGGATTGTTTAGCTCACTTTTGGTCAAGATGAACAGAGAACCTCAGGAGTCCCTTTTAGCTACACAGAATCCACCTGGAACGATCTAGAGCAGCGGTTCTCAACCTGTGGGTCGCGACCCTGGAGGGGGTCGAACGCCCAAAACACAGGGGTCGCCTAAAGCCATCGAAAAACACATATTTAAAAATGTATTGTATAATAAATATGTATTTTCCGATGGCTTTAGGCGACCCCTGTATTTTGGTCGTTTGACCCCCGCCAGGGTTGCGACCCACAGGTTGAGAACCGCTGCTCTAACCGATATCCCTATTACTACACAAATACTCGGTAAAAACATTGTTCAGGGACTCCTGCAGATCATCCTTCACCTTCTATTAAAGAGGTTCTGTCTCTGAAATTGGATTCTCTTTCCCTCCAATATCTTCACGATGTCTACACCTCATGAGCTCTCCCCAGTCCAACTTCAGAACACACCAGGGTCTCGGTGTGACCCTCTCCCACGGGTCTGTTGCTGCTGCTCAGACCCCAGAGCAGATGTTAGTAACACAAAGCCTGACCTCCGTGTGGGTCCTTCAATAATTCCTTATTGCCTACGGGGATGTGCTGTCATATTTTCAGTAGCATCTTTCGAACTGGTTTTCCTGAAGAAGCTGGCATTGCACTGATAGCTGCCAATCTCTGGAAGCCCCTACTGGAACATGTGAGCTTCCTGAACGTCCCCATGTCATCCACACCCATGTCCTACAGCATGTGCTTTCTGTGCACCAGGGGGGCCCCTCCTGCGCACCCGTGAACTGCTCCTGTGAGCATCTCCACCCTTGCCTGAACCCCAGGCAGGATTATAGCTATATTCCCTGCCCTGTGACTACTTCAATTTTGGCATTTTCCAGTTTTTTTTTCAATAATTATATAATTTTTTAAAATGTGTGTCTCTTTTCTTAGTTAGTAAGGATGTAGGATCCACAAGGTTATGTCTTATTCACCTGGGCTAACACTATCCTTGGCACCTGGTAGAGAACCATCAGTGAATGGTTGTGGAATGAATGGATAATGAATGAATGAATGAATGAATTATAGATCTTTTCAACTCTCCTGGCACCACCTACACAAGCTTTCTGCTCTAGATTAGTCCCGTTAATGTTTCAGAAATACGACCCGGTCACCTGGGCCTCCGGACATCTGCTCATGCATGTGCCTTTGCCTGGCGTAGTCTCTCCCTTCCCTCTGATCATCCAAGACCACACTCGCTCTCTCCAGCTCAACCTCCTTCTCTGAAGCCTCCACTAGCCGCAGCAGCCCGCAGTGATTTTCCCTTCATTAATTTCCTACAGAAACCATTATCCGGAATGATTAAAAAGCACATGCTTCTTAATATAGCCTTTAAACTTCTTCTAAATGTCTCCCATTGCCATGGCTAAATTAGAACGTTCCCTTCCAAGAAGAGGGAAGTTCCGCATCTTTGGGTTTGATCTTCTCAGGACGTGAACCAATGTCTCCCAAGTTAAGGAAATGACCTAACCATGGGGATGAAACTCGTCTTTCTGTGTAGCGTGTTGCTAGCTTCAGAAAATGACACTCTCTAAGACTTTAAAGGTTCTTTTTTTCCCCTTTCTTCTTTCATTTTTCAATGCCTGAAGTTTCAAGTAAAAAAATAAAATAAAAACAGGAATTCACTTTGATATCATGTCCATTTGCCCAGAGGGGGGTCCTTCGCTGAAGTGTGTCCATGAAAATAATTTTCATGTTGATGAAACCATTTGGGAACTAAGCCAAAGGATCAAAGATCATGCAACTACTGGGATAAAAGTTGAACAGGCACCTCTTATTGAAGGCAAACTAAGATAACCCTGTTAATGACTGTTATGTGGAACTATAAAGGTCTACCCTGCTCACAATTATAGAGATTGGTCTATTTGAATCAGTCTCTTTGCTGATTAACATAAGCTTTTCAGATATTACCATTTGTTTGTTAAAATTCATTACAAACCCATTTTCACCAACATTGCCAACAAGCACACACACCCGCCCCACCCCTTCCATCTGCGGCCCCCTCTTGCTCATATAACATTCTTTTTGATGTAGGTGAGACATGGTAAACAAAATGAGATTCAGACTCTAATACAGCCCTCAATGAATTCCCGGACAGAGACAATGAAAGAGACTTTATCTCCAATATGGCAACGGGGGACTTGTACAATTTTAGACACTGTTATCTAAAAAGCTAAGCTTGTTTGCCCGCACTAATTTCTAGGTTGTAAACATACAACCACAGGAAGAAGAAGTAATTCTGTTCTGTTCACAAATAATATTAAAATGATGAAAAATATCACTCTTTCTTTCTTTCTTTCTTTCTTTCTTTCTTTCTTTTATTCTTTCTTTTCTTCACTCCCTCCTCTCCTCCCTCCCTCCTTTCTTTTCTTTTCTTTTCCTTTCTTTTCTTTTCTTTTCTTTTCTTTTCTTTTCTTTTCTTTTCTTTTCTTTTCTTTTCTCTCTCTCTCTCTCTCTTTCTTTATTTCTTTATTTCTTTCTTTCGAGACACAGAAAGAGAGAAGAGAGACAGGAACATAGAGCTGTTTCCGTATGTGCTCTGACTGGGGATCAAAAGAGCTCAAGTCTTTTTTTTTTTTTTTTGTATTTTTCTGAAGCTGGAAACGGGGAGAGACAGTCAGACAAACTCCCGCATGCGCCTGACCGGGATCCACCCGGCACGCCCACCAGGGGCAACGCTCTGCCCACCAGGGGGCGATGCTCTGCCCCTTCGGGGTGTCACTCTGCTGCGACCAGAGTGAGCTCAAGTCTTAATAAACTATTTCCTGGCATAGAGAATTCTACGACGTCTTCCACTCTTTACTCAGGTCACTAGTGGGTCATTTAAATAGTGAAGAAAATTTTATTTTTAAACCTCTATAATACATCAATAGACACCACTTAAAACATTTTTACCCTGATTTCTATTTTAATGAAAGTAGGCAATATCCCATACCAATAAACCAGAGAGTAATGCAGTTTAATGGCCCTTCCGTCTCTCCCTCTGTTGTTTGGAATGCAGAAAGCAAACAAATAAATTCTACTTTTTCTAAACGAAAGAACAGTAGAAGTCTTGAATGTGTCAAATTTTATGAAAAAATGAATAAAAATAACTTTAAAAGATACATACCTAAATCATTTTGATTTAACGTAAAAAACTGACTTTATAAGGGTGACAGTGGAGAACCTAATTAAATTCTACATCAACCTCAGTGACCACTAACCAAAGGGAATTGCTCTGGGCACAACAACTGGAATTCAACAGACGAGCAAGGTGATCGCAAGAGGAAAAGGGTGGGGGAGGTGGAAGAAGGTGAAGTGGGGACAAATGGTCCCGGAAAGAGACTGACTTTGGAGGGTTGGTATGCAATACAATACAATATACAGGTGATGGAGTAGAGAATGTACCCTTGAAGTCTATATAATTTTATATACCAATGTCACCCTAATAAACAATAAAGTTTTTTGATCTTTTTTAGCGAGAGAGTGAGAGAAAGCGAGAGAAGGGGATCGAAAAGGACAGACAGACAGATGGAAAGGGAGAGAGGTGAGAAGCATCAATTCTTTGTTGCTGCATCTAAGTTATTCACTGATTTCTTTCTCATGTGTGCTGTGACGGGTGGGGGCTCCAGGTGAGCTAGTGACCCCTTGCTCAAGCCAGTGATCTTGGACTCAAGCCCGTGACCTTTGGGTTCAAGCCAGCGACCATGAAGTCATGTCTATTATCCCACACTCAAGTCGGTGACCCTGTGCTCAAGCCTGTGCTCAAGCCAGCGACCTAGGGGTTTCGAACCTGGATCCTCTGCATCGCAGGCCAATGCTCTATCTCCTGTGCCAATGCCTGGTCAGGCTAATAAAAGAAAAAAATTTTATGACTCCAATCCACCAACCTTTCTGATGACCCATTCCTATAAAGCACCACCCTCAATTTCCAGTGTTGGTTTCTTAAAAGTGCAGGCAAAACTGAAGTCACCACAGAATCTCTGCGGACTTTTACGGTCACCCTGTTTATAACTAGATGGGTAGTTTTGTTTTAAAGGTACTCATCTTGCTGAGAACTTTTCATTTGCTCTAATGAACACTGTCTCTGCACATTTGAATTTGTACGTTGTGTGTAATTAGACCATGCTATTACAGTAACAGTTATGACTTTTCTAAATGCATTTGGGAACAAACCACTGACTCCCACACGACAAGGAGGGAGGACACTGGATAAAAGATGGTAGCCCACTGCTCCAACTCTTCATCTATCAGGCGATGGGTGTCACTCCTAATATTTCACAAGAGGAACAGTAAGCATCGATTAATCTGTGAAGGGGTTGTAGGGGAGGGCAGTTAAATGAGTTCAACGAAAATTTTGCATTCTATGCCACTAATTGACAACGAGAAATTATCTTAAGAAGAAAATATTTGTTACGGCATCTATTTCCAATACGTTCTTTCATTATGTGCTTTTGCTTTTATTTCTCAGGTAATCTCAAATCAAAAGCAAGAAATAAAACGTCACAGCTCATTTAAATCTCCCGTAGTTGATTTAGCTACATGTTCAAATGACTTATCTTTTTCCCTTTCTGCTTATCTTCAAATGCATGGTTGTCTTCTGACATCATGTTTATGCACCAGGCCTTCCTGGGGATTTAAATGTCAAAGCACAGTGCTAAGGCAAGCCAAGAGCAAATAGAGTTTCCTTTTGTCCTAATCCATGCAATACATCAAAGAAGAAGGCGGCTGTTGAATCTTAAAATGGTTAATTTAACTTCTTTTCTTTTCTTTTTTGCTCTTAGGGGAGTTACCTTCTCTGGCATAGTGCTACTGTGTTTTCTTCTTAAATATAAGTTTTGTCACTCTAGTCCTTTATTTGTACTTAAAAATAAAATTGCTTTGAAATCACTTCAGAGAGACAACAGACTTGAATACCGGTTCACCTGGGTGTGATACTTTGGGGTCACTGAGCGTGTGTGTTTGTGTGCCAGATCAATGACTAAGACTTACATGTTCAAGTGTAAACAGGAAGCTCCTCTGGGGTTCCTTCTGAAAGAAATCAAGTGTCTCCGGCAACGGAGTTCAAGATCAAAGGGGTTGGGGTCTGAAGTTAGCATGGGAGGTGAAGCAAGTTGACACAAAGAGCCACACATCAAATGTAAGAGATGAGCCAATTCCAGCATGCAAACACAGGGCTCTTCAGAAATCTATTCATAATTCATTGTAGCCCAAAGAGAGAAAGAGAAAGGAAGAACATAGCCATTTGCAATACAAAATCAAGGGGATCCAAGACGGATCATAACTGAGATCAGGTTAGGAGACAAAATGAATATATCTACAATAAAGATCCACAACATAAACTGTTAATGTAAAAAAATAAATAAAAATAAAGCTGGATTATGTAACTAGTTTTTTTCTTCTTCTTTTTCTAGGTGTTTATTTTGAGCTGGCAATCTGATTTTAGGGACCCTGAGTAACTTTTGCTCTCAGGGTGGTTTTGAAGGGTGTTCTTTCTACAAAGGAAAACCCAGCCTTGTGCCTGGAAACTCCGTGTTGGGTCCAGTGCTCCAGGATCGAGTTCTTGCTGACCTGTTCTTTGCTGCCTTGGAGTCTGATGGAATCAGCGTCATGATGATGTCAGAATATAGCAGGCACAGAGTTTTGAACAATGTGAAATCCTATGGAGGTGTGGCTTGTGCCCTGCGTTCTGCCTTTGGGGGTGTGATGTATGGAAGACCTCATGACAGGCTGAGGTGTGTGCTGGAGGCATGACCTGCTGGACAAGAGGGGCCTAAAACAGCGATGCCCCCCCCCCCACCACGCTCACACATACCACGATGAAGTTCAGCTTGTATGCAGTTTACAAGCGGTCTGGAAATCAGTGTGTGTTCCTATGGGATCTAGAAGAATGCTTAGATGGCTTTCTGGTATACCAGGGAGAGGGAATTAGGAGCAAGACGGCAGAGAACACGCAAACCTGCAGTGACCAATCGTCCTGGTCTACCCAGACTGAGAGGTTTCTTCAGGCACAGGGCTCTCAGTACTAAAATCAGGACAGCCCTGTACAAATTAGATCAGTTACCACCTTACTCAGATCCCCAGAACAGAGCCCAGCAGTGGCCAAGGCATATTCCAAAGCAGTTGGGACAGGGGCTGACCCCTGAAGACAAAGCACACTGGAGACTTTCAGGGGAGCCCAGAAGGAACTTGAGTAGAACACGTGGAACAGAGCTCACCCCTCTGATTACAAGATGCTACAGAAGTTGTCTGGCCATGACCCAAGGGCCATGCTGGTGGGGTCAAGAAAGGCACTTAAAATGGGGACAATAGCCCAAAAAGGGAGTTTGACCTTTGCCTCAGTCTGAATCTCATACTGACTGAATATACATATGTATAAAGTTATTAGAGTATCCAAATGTATGTGTTCAAATACTTATTTTTTTCCTGCCAGACCAAGTGGTGGCACAGTGGATGGATTATCCGCCTAGGATGATGAGAACCCAGGTTTGAAACCCCAAGGTTGCCAGCTTGAGCACAGGCTCACTAGCTTGAGTGCAGGGATGCCAGCTTGAGTGTGGGATCAGAAGCATGACCCCATGGTTGCTGGCTTGAGCCCAAGGTTGCTGGCTTGAGCCCTAGGTCACTAGCTTGAGCAAGGGGTCACTGGCTCGGCTGGAGCCCCCCCTCCCCATCAAGGCACATGTGAGAAAGCAATCAATGAACAACTAAGGTGCCACAACTATGAGTTGATGCGTCTCATTTCCCTTCCTCTCTTTCTCTCTCTCTCTCTCTCTCTCTCTCTCTCTCTCTCTCTCTCTCTCTCTCGCACACACACACACACACACGCACACACACAAAATTCTGCTATGGGTTGGAAGCAGGAGCTTCTGAGCAAATGAAGATCAATGTTAGAAAATAAATAATGCTCTGTGCCTTCTTCATTTCAGTGAGGACTATACGTTTTAAACCTGTTCTTGTAGAAACTCACGACCTCCTTACGAACTGGTAACATTAATCTACCTCCTTACGAACTGGTAACATTAATTTGTTCTTCCCTTTTCCACCAGTCGGCTTAGTTTTGCAACATCATACCCTGTGCCTATCCAACTCTCACGTAAAGGCTTTTATAAAGAAATCATCTACTTATTTTTCATTTCTTTCCAGGAAAAAATAGTCAGAAAAAAACAGGATAGATGTGCTTGGAAAGAAAGCACTGAATTAAAAACAGAAACAAACAAACAAAAAAAACTGGGTCTGTGATTCTGCACCTCCATCCAAAAATATATATAGTGAAGATTTAATTACTGATTCAGAAACAGGACCCAGTCTATCCACCATTTCTTGGGGGCTGATTCTGCAGGCTGTGGTTAAGCTGGGACACTTCCTCTTCCTCTTCCACTCCCCGTGCTATTCAGAATGTTGACTGGCTTTGCTTCTTAATATACAGTGTGTCCGTAAGTCATGGTGCACTTTTGACCGGTCACAGGAAAGCAACAAAAGATGATAGAAATGTGAAATCTGCACCAAATAAAAGGAAACTCTCCCAGTTTCATACCTATTCAGTGCAGTTCGATGTGGGCTCACACACAGATTTTTTAGGGCTCATTAGGTAGCTATCCTGTATAGCCTCTACAGACTTGTCACTGACTGATGGCCTACCAGAACGGGGTTTCTCCACCAAACTGCTGGTTTCCTTCAACTGCTTATCCCACTGAGTAATGTTATTCCTATGTGGTGGCGCTTCGTTATAAACTTTCCAATATTCACGTTGCACTTTGGTCACGGATTCAAATTTAGCAAGCCACAGAATACACTGAACTTTCCTCTGTACTGTCCACATCTCGACTGGCATGGCCGTGGGCTGCTTCTCTGTCTACATGGTGTTACGTCATCATCTGCGCATGCACACAAGCTGCCACATCATCCTACAGAAACTGGGAGGGTTTTCCTTTTATTTGATGCAGATTTCACATTTCTATCATCTTTTGTTGCTTTCCTGTGACTGGTCAAAAGTGCACCATGACTTTACGGACACACTGTATTTACAAGGGTGGTAGAAGGTAAGTGAAGGCGATTATAATTCTAATGAACTACTCTTCCCAGTTTTGCTACCTGCTGCTAACTCTAACAACAGGAATTTGCTCTGGCCTCTAAATAGCCACTTAGTGCCAGGTTCTAGCCTCTAGGGGACATCACTGGCATGGAACTGAACAGACCCTGAAATAAATGTGTCATCTTTTCTTTCAAAGCCATCAACACACTTCGGAATTAGTCCTTCTGTGTTTGGGGAAAAGGTGGTATTGGTTGATTTTAGAAATGGAAGAAGGGGGAAAAAAAGAAACAGATGCTTTTGGTTCCAAGAAAAATAAAACTTGACTCCAGGGACATGAATGAGCAAGGATTATTTTTTTCCATGTAGAAAGAAAGGAAGGGGATTGCTGACCCTGGTTCACGGGAGCTGGGGTTTTCCTGACCAGGCTGCTCCAGGCGTGGCGTCTGCATTTGAACAAGGACGGTGGAGGGGAAGGAGCGGCATCTGAACCTGGGAAATAAAAGCTTTCTCAAGACTGACACCAGCTTATCTCTCACTAGCCAGGACTGTGTCACATGGCTACTTCTGCCTACGACAAAGAAAGCACACCTCGCTGGTGGCTCAGCTACGACTGGTGGTTCTTAGGATTGATAGAGAAGTCACAACCAGCAAAACAGACTTGACTATTATTCAGCAAGCAGATACATTTTTATCCAAATGAGGCAAGAACACCGCCTACTGAAACTCAAAATATTTTAGCAGCAGCTTTGTCACCCCATATGTGATGGAGAAGAACCACAGACAACCGAGCCAGACGACAGCCCACGCGGCACTGTCTGTGGCAGCCGGTGTCCAGATGGAGACCGACACCTTCAGGACCCTCCAGGGCTCACTCCAGTCCCCCCCTCCTTTACTCTCTTCCACTCCCTTTGAAATGCCCCACGATTCTGACTGTGGTGTGGTTCTGTCTTGCAGGAGGAAGGGAATAAACCTGAGTTGTGAGGGTTGTGTGGCCAGTAGTCGTCGCCGCCATCACAGCCAGGCAGGTGCAGGTTCCATTAGATTCAGGCAGAAGATAAAGAAACAGTGGAGCCAAAAACTGGTGGGCCTTTCCTTTATTCTAGCCTCGCACGCAGCCAGTGAGTAAACACACACGGAGGGAAAACACTTCCCTCTCACTTACGGCTCCCAAAGACACTCACACATTTTCCGGTTCCACAACCAGGAGAATCTTCTCTGGGTTTTCCTAGAATCAAAGGCCCCCACCAGTCTCAGTCACCTCTGGTTCCCCATCTGCACACCTTCTCCCTTCTCCTCTCTGCACAAACTCTCCAAGAACATGGCTTCCTTCTTCTTTTCCCTTCTGCTCAGTCATAAACTTTTCTTGGCATGACCCCCCCCCCTCTAGCAACATTAGCATAACAATGGCCCTTCCCAAACAGTAAGGTAATCACAGATCACATACCTGGGCAGCGCCATTTTTAACAATAAAAGTGAGCAAACTCAAAAAGCATATTTTACACACTCATTTGCCCAATAAGAGTGTTTCTGCAAAGGCGTAGCTCAGATTTCCACACCGGAGAGCAGCTTAGAGGAGGTGGGTTGAGAATAGCAGCTATACCGGACATCTAAAGACGTTTGCCACACGGAACTGACAATGTCAGGGTGCTGGAATAGATAATAGTTTCACAAGGAGAAACAAAGATGCTATCTTCTTTATCTTACTGTTTTCAGGGCACCTTCTAGCAACTGAGGATTTGATGGTGGGGGGGACTCTGCCCTAAGGGCAGGGCACGATGGAAGGGTGGAGCTAGACACTTCCCACTTTGGAAGCAGCTTCTGGTCCCTCTCCACCTCCTCCCCTCCCCATCTACAGCTGTCTAGGAGATGCAGCCAAGTAAACCAGGGGCCCTCAATAGGTAAACATGGCGATTTTGGCAGACACAACATCTTATTGTACAAGCTGCTGATACACACTTGCTACACCCTTACATCCAGCTGCCTTCTTGACACTTCAACTGAAATGACGTTTCAGTGCATGCCCACCACCAAGTCCATGATATTTCCCCCCTCAACCTCCTGACCAGTTTTTACCACTAACTCCTACCTTCCAGTCGCTTTTACCAAATCATCTCCTCTCTTCCTCTCATGCCCCACACCGAGCCCATCCAGAACTGCCACTGATGCGGAATCGACCACCTTTCACTAACTTTTGTGCTAGAGCCCTGGTCTTAGGACACCAGCATCTTTCACTGGGATGACTCTGACAGGCTCCTTGCTCCTCCCCCTCATCCCCACACAGCCAGATACCTTTTTGAAACAGAAGCAAGATTATATCCTTGCTCCACTGGAGACTCCTTCAAGGACCCCCTGGGTCCATCGCAGTAAAAGCCAAGTCGTTAGCACAGCCCACGGGTTTCCAAGTCTGGCCTCAGGGACTGCTCTGCCTCCTCTCCTGCAATTCTGCCCCTTGTCCTCCCAGGCGTGCCACCTGGCCTCTTGCCGATCCTAAGTCATGCCAGCCAGCCTCACTGCATTGACCATATTCCCTTTCTCTGTAATGCTCCTTCCCAAATGGGCAAGTTCTGTTACCTCTTTCAGCTTTTGACCTATTACTACCCTTTCAGTGAGATTAACCCTGACCAGCCTCTCTAACCTGCCACCCAACACCTCGATCTCTTCGAATGCCAGTCCCCCTTGATCTGCTCTACTCCTCCAATAGAATGCTGAGAAAGCACGCTGTTTGAAGTGAAACAGCAACATCGTCATAAAGTCTGGCCTGTTTGCAAAAGCTGAGTGAACTAACTTGGTTATTACTGACAGAAATTATCGTATTATTAAAGCTACTGGCATGGAAAATGGACAAGGTACTAACATATCTCCACTTGCTGTACAGCTATTACGAAGAAGGAAAATCTTCCCGTATGGAAAGCAATTATTAAAATTTATAGATAAACATCTAATATCAGAACGCCTGATTGTAAAAGTCTCATCTCTTGGTTTTCCTGATTATTGCTACCATTTGCATTGGGCAAAAATAGCGGCTATTACATTATCAATGGTTCAAATATTAGGAGCGCACTTCTAATAAAATTGTTCATTGTTCTGTTTAAATATAAACTGGTGGGGCTATCAGAATGTGTATTTTTAAATATGTAACAGAAATAAGCACTACGATATGTCAAGTTTTATTACAAACATATTAAGGCTTTAAAAAGTTACCTTATAGCAGCCGTAAACCTTAATTGACCAGTCACAGGAATGCTATTTTATTAAGATTATATGGAACAGGCCCTGGCTGGTTGGCTCAGTGTATAGCATCAGCATGGTGTGTGGGTGTCCCGGGTTTGATTCCTGGTCAGGATACACAGGAGAGGTGCCAAACTGCTCCTCCCCTCCCCCCCTTCTCCTCCTGCAGCCATGGCTTGATTGGCTTGAGCAAGTTGGCCCAGGCACTAAGGATGACTTCATGGCCTCCATCTCAGGAGCTAAAAAAAATGGCTCCAGTTGCAACAAAGCAACAGCCCCAGATGGGCAGATCATCGCCTCCTAGTGGGCTTGCCAGGTGGATCCTGGTTGGGGCGCATGCAGGAGTCTGTCTCTCTGCTTCCCCTCCTCTCACTAAAAATAAAATAAAATAATAACAATAATAATAATAATAAAGATTATATGGAACAGGCTTACTCTGTTAGAGATGACAGTATATATAATTAAGGTTCACTATGAGTCTTTGAATGCCTTCCCAAGGATCTTCTCTTAAATGAAATAATATTATTAGAGACTTAAGGTGAATATTTGGTTGGAGGTATATTAAAACTAACAGAACTTTCATCTTTCAAAATATAAATGTGACAAAATTATTTTTTGGAATAAGATAGCCCTCTCATAACAGATTTAAAATGGTTTTTAAAATCACCTGAAGTCACCAGCTTAAATGTAACTGATAGTCAGATGCAGTTTGTTTATGGACAAAACATCTGACAATGAACTATTTGCATGTTGGAATGTAAAACATTTTTAGAAGTACATTAAGGTAGAATATGTAATACTGTCACAATATTTCATACCAAGTTGCATTTTTACACTGTGTCAGTGCAGTGAATTTGCAAAAATTAAAAAAAGATTAGATTTTGCAATCTTTTAGCACCTGCATTTTGTAAGCAGACTCAATCACATTAAATATTCTGCTTCAGGAAGTGTTCATACTGCCCACTAACAGTTTTAATGTTTCTTTTACTTCGGGTGGGGCTTTAGAAGGGACAATAGGATAAGGATGAGCTGTGACTAAGACAAGGAGAGAAGGGATGTCTCTGCTTTATGGGTATAGGAAACAAAACTAAAAATAAACTGAGTTCTTTTGCAACTCAGCTGTTGCTTGCAAAACCACGTGCATAATGCTCATATTCACTGAGGGAAGTTGATGGACTGATGCAGCTATTTCCAATCAGCATGCTGCAAAAAAAAATTAAAACATGCAATACCTGACCATGTAGTCAGAGGCAATGACCTGCTTTCCTTTAGGTTGTCGGATAAAGAAAATGACAACAGCCAACACAATAATAGCCATTTGGTATGAAAGAGTCCAAATTAAACCTTTTTTTTTTTTTTTTTTGGTGTGCCACAGTATTTTAGTAATTAGTTTATGTGTGCCATAGGATGAAAAGAGTCGAAAATTGTTGGTCTAAGGGGACATCACAGATTGTTCTAGCCTGTATATCCATGTCCTGATATTAACATCATTGCAAATATCATACATCTAGGACCACAGGCATGGCAAAGGGCTTCTTCCAGCTAACCCCTCAGAGGGTGGGTGTGTAGGTGAGTGTTTCACTCGTCCCGCAACATAAGCATAACTTTGGAAAGTCTGGACCACCTGAGGTCTGATGAAGACCGCTTACCTGTCTATGATGGCGCACATGTCAATGCTGACATTTGCAAAGCTTCCCGGCCTCCTTTGTGCCACCTCATACAAGTTGACAAGTTGGTCATCCACTTGAATGAGCTGTATGCATCCTTGGAATGAGGGCTGAAGGACAGAGTGAGTTGAGTTATTCGGCTGGTTCAGAAAACCTGTGAGAGAGCAGAAATAGGGCCGTTAAATCCTGGGTACAGCACGTATCACTAAGTTCCCTCTTGGGGATGCCCCTCTAACCATGGCCATTGTCTCCAACTTCTGTTTCATGGATCCTTGCTGGTGTCGTAGTCAACACAGAAGAACGAAGTCTCATGAGAAAGAGATGCTATTTCAGGGAAAACCGTGAGGGTTGAACCTAGATGACTCTTTGTCTCTGGGGCTCTAGCATCCCTCATATTTTCTCCTTGACATCTTCTCATTCTGTCACAGTTCTTTGTCCCTCTAATGTCAACAGCTCACTGCTGTACTTCTGCGCCTCACCGTCTATCTACACAGATGACAGAGTTAGACCTTTCTCAACTGTCCAGCTGCCTTCCTCTTATATTTTCAACATTACACTTGTTTTCTTAACGCCCAGAGGCCTGTTATTTAGATGTCAAGAAACTAAACTTATTATGGTCAATTAAGACAAACCTATTTTATGAATTAATGCCTAATCTAACTCAATCCAAAGAGGTATCTGCAATACAAGTGATTTCTCAATTTATAAAATCCTAAAAAACATTGCAAGGAGATAAATTTTGACATAAGTTTCAGCCATCTAGCTCTGAGTATCTATCGTATACATGGTACTTAATACAGTATGGGGAGCATGAAGGATAAGAAATAAAACTAAAATTAAAAGATAATAAATAACAAGATTAAAACACTACTGATTCTATTAGGGAATAGCACATACACATACCAAGTTTGAAAACAGATATCAAAAAATTTTATTGCAAACATTGATGTTGCTGGTCTGAAACCCTGGTTTTGCCTGGTCAAGGCACATATGGGAGTTGATGCTTCCTGGTCCTCCCCCATTTTCTCTCTCTTTCTCCTCTCTCTATAAAAATGAATAAATAAAATGAAAAAAGTTTATTGGAAAATAACTTTAAAATAGCACCACCAATCAATTACCAGTAGAAAAACAAATAGAAAATTCTTATGCAGAGAAGATGTGTAGGCAATAGGGAATAATATTTCTTGATTCCATTAAGTATCTCCTGTAAGTTCACAAAAAGCATCTCCTTTTCATATAGTTCTCCACATCAACTGGCCTACCAGAACAAACTTGAACTGTACCAATTTGCTTAAAGATCTGATGTTATTCATCCATCCCCATTTAAAATTTCAATTAAAAAAAATCAAGGTATTCACACATTTATTTTAATCTCATAGTATATGTACAGCAAAGATCATTTATACAGAATGGATGGAATCAAATATGTCCTATTAATTGAGTAAATCTTCAATAAAAACTTAAAAAGAATTGACCATTAAGTGATTTTTTAGAAAAATATCTTATTCTATTTCTTGAGAAATAGTAGTTTAGCACAATAGAACCTCTTTCTCCCTTGATTAATGGGCTATACAATTTAAAGTCTAATAATTATAATTAGAACCCTCTTTTAAGAGTGTATTACAGAGGTGTAGTATATCCTTTTCCATCACCAGAATAGTATGTAAAAACAGGATTATACTTAAATTAATTCCTTGAATTAGAAATTAACATAAAGCTCTATTTCAATGCCAAACGTACAACTCATCTATATATTTTTTCCTAAGTCACAGTTTCTTAAATTTGCATTGGCCTAGTCCTCTCAGAAATCACTGATCTCAGAGAAGTCATTTACGTAGGCTAGCTGTGAGCACAGCCGTGATTTTAAGTCTGCCTAATCAAGACAATATTGAGAGGAGTCGATGTCTAAACTCAGCAGACAGAAACCATCCAGCTGCCACTTGAATGAGTATTCTTGACAAGATGATCACTTGGCTCTGTGTTTTTTTGAATCTTTGCGAGTCTCTAAATATACAACTAGCTTTGGCTCTTCCAGAATGAGTAGATCCCTTTGTGAGAACAAGAGCTTCGTGGAAGCAAGGCAGCTGCAAGGCACAGAGACCGCTGAGGATTGGACTGGGTGCAGTTAAGTTCATAGAACAAGACTTTATTAGTCACCCATGATGATGTCTGTTTGGTCGGAATGAATTTTGGAGTTTGAAACTGTCAAGTCCTTTCATTTTTCTACATGGCATACATGCTAGCAGAAGATAATCATGGGATAAGCAGCTATGGATCTACTAAAATTTTGGCTTATTTCCCTCTTTCTGCATTACCTTTAACATGTCCAAGAGGGAATCCATTCTGTCCGCCCCCCCCTCTGGTAGTCCCCTTCCACAGTGAATTAAGGCTGACCTCTGTGGTCAGTAGAAAGCTGTGGAAGTAAGTGGTGGCCGTGTATGACGTCCAAAGCTAGTGTTCAACTTGGTCCTCGAGGTTGCTAACCCTGACCAGTCAGCCATCATGCCTGAGCAGTCTTGCGGGGAGATCCATGAGAGATAATAAATCATGGTTTTAAGTCATTTACATTTTTGGAGTGATTTGTCATATAATAATAAATAGCTATTAATGGATTTGGTACTGAGAGAGAATTGGAACATAAATCTAAAAATGTGGCAGGGACTTAAGGGGCCGGAATGTCCAAATACATGAGATGGGCTTTGAAAGACCTGTTAGTAGAAGCCTGATGACTCCGGAGGAGGTTGTCAGCAATGGCTTGAAGGCAGGTAAAGAATGGATGTTGCTGGAAGTGAGAGGCAACCGGGTCCTGTGTGTGCTGCTGCAGGAAGTTTAGCAACACTGTGATATCCTGGATAGGAAGAAGTTATCCTTGAGGAATTGGGAATCTAGCTGAGGGCAATTCCAGACAGAGACTTCTGACATACTTCTATTTATAGTGAAAGGGGAAAAGAAGGGAGAAAAGCTAAAGAAAAACTGTTACATATGAAGAAGCTAGGACTTGATGGGTTTGAAGATACATGTTTTCTCAATTCCAGTCTCCCCAGATGGCAAGCAATGCAAAAACTAAGAAGCCACTTGCAGGCAAAGATCAACTACCAATGAAACGTAAAGACACCACGGAGGTGTGACTGTACTCTCCAAATTAAGACGTCCAAACTGTGTTAGTTGGCGCCTCCAAGAACCCTCAGTCAGACAAAACAAGCTCTAGGCAGCATGTTGGTCCATCTTCCATAGACGCTGAGTTATACAATAGGGATTCTAATAATCTCAAAGGCATTTTGTCCTTAGCCTGTCAGCAGAAACCCAATGGAAAACAAAATTGTGTACTGGAGTAAACCTGAATCACATTCACAGAAAGTCTCCAGATTTTTTTTTTTTTTAACAGAACTGTACTAGTGATAACACCACCAGCTTGGACTGAATGAGATAGAGACAAAATGGGGGGAAAAAAAGGTGTTTAGACCCTAAACTTCTATAGGCGGGAAACTACGCAGCTGTCCTGACCCTTCTTTTAGAGCTAAATGGGTTAAAGATATTGGGTCTCTGATCCTGAAATCCCTTTGAAATGGAGGAGAAAAATATTATTTATTTTTTTGTATTTGTTCCCTGTGTATATAAATATAATGTCACAAAAAAAAAAATAGGAGTGTGTGTAGTGTCTGTGATACTTTCAGTGGCTACAATAAAGCTCAGGAATTAATGCCCTTACTAGATTAAAAGCAGGAGTGTTTGAAGATATAAATTTACAGCTCAGACTCGGGGGGTCAGAAATGAACAGATATAAAATGAATAGAAAGTTAAACTTAGTAAAAATTTGCCTATTTAGTAGAAAGAGTATATATAACAAACAGGTAAACTTTTGTTTGTTTTGGCTTGGAGCTTTAAATTTAGTATATCTATATATTTGGAATAAAAAAATGAAATATTCATACGTGGGTTATTGTTACTAGGCTGCACGATCTGACAATCTGTGGGCATGTTGTAATGCTCACAGTGAATCGTAACTTGTCTACCTCAACTGCATTTCACGACCAGTAAACGGGGAGCCCCTCTTCCCTCCCTACAGGGCTCATTATAATTAGGTTGCCTGACCGGTGTGCTTGAGATTTATGTTTCCAGACTCGAGATATAAAAACTTCATATCTGATTTGATGTCCATTCCGTATTTTATTATGCTTGCTGACAAAAGATATACATGCAATTTCAAGGTTCTAAAATTTTAAGTCAGAAATACATCAGTGAAAAGCACACCGGTATTTCTTTTGATGTTCAAATGCCAATCCGAATTGTTGTAAGTTATCATGTTAATTTGACGGGACAGAAAGAGCCAACAGTTGTAGCAGGGCTGAACATTCTGCGCATCGGATGTGTCTCTATTTAGGGTTATTCTAAAGTGGGGCAGTTTGGGAGGTCAGAGAGAGGCTGGTAGAATAAAGTAAGGGTGCAAAAAACCTTTCCATTTACGCTTGGGTGACTGTGAAAACTGTCTGCTGATCTCTACTCTTTCCCCAGGCTTCCTAAATGACTCACGCTGACGGGAACTCGGGTCCAAGGAGGCAGTGTGTTAGAGCAGGCTGGATGTGAGCCCAGCAGCGGCTGGTGCCTCCACAGTGAGAACAACCATGCAGCAGACCCACCTGGTATGGCTGTGGGCTAAACTATAATACAGGTTGATGAGCAAATAAATGAATATGCTGAAGATAGTGGAACCAGGTTCTCACTGTCTTGAAAGGGGGGTACCAGTGGAAAGTGGAAAAATCTTGACTGGATCCTGTGCGTTTGGATTGAAATTTAATCCGTGTTGTACACGTGTGGCTTCTGGGGTATGTAGATAGATGTAGAGATAAATCTAGCAGGACCGTTGCATGCTCAGTCTGTATATGGTTTCGACCGTGCACTGAAGAGAGTCCCGAATCAGGGTTATGCAGAGGCGGTGAGTATCCCTAGAGTTCAGATCTTAGTTTCTCTACTGAGTAAAACCAGGACTCCTTGGAGAAATGGCTGGTTCTGGAACTGGGTCAGGGAATATATAATATGAGCATGGGACAGTATGTGGAACCGGAAAGTAAAAATGTGCTCCACGAATGTGGGCTTGTGTTAGAATGATAGAGGAGTCAGCCTGAAGTGGGCTCCTCTGCGGAAATGTGGACAGTTCGAGTGCAAAATAAAGAACGGGAGCATCAAAATATATTTTGAGTATCAAAAGAAAGAATAAATGAAGGAAGGAAGGAGAGAAGGAAAGAGAGAGCAAAAGTAGAATAAAAAGGAAGAAAAGAAGAAAGAGAAAAAGAATGAAATATAAATTTCAGATCAGACCTCACTGGATAGAATAGGAATCCATGAGTCTACCTGCATAAAAATGAATAACTAAATGGGAAGAATAGCAATCCCTTCTTATAGTACTATGCTAACTAATAAATATTAAAAGGATGTTGAATTAGCAAGTCATCATTTGGCAATCAACATAATAGTAATTAATTCGGGAAAAGGATATCAATTGATGCTCACATACGTAGGAGAAAGTTGGATGAGGAATCGACTCAAAGTGTCTCCCTAAAAATCTATTTATTAATTTCAAAAAGAAAACTAGGCATTTTAAAACAGCGGAGAAACCTGGAAGATGGCTTTGTAATCAAGTGATCAAAGTTATCGCCATCAGTAAAGGGACCAACTAACATCATGGGCCATCAAATCAGATGCAATGAAAAGAATACATTGCCTGGTGCAGGGGTCAGGAAACTTTTTGGCTGAGAGAGCCATGAACGCCACATATTTTAAAATGTAATTCCATGCGCGCCATACAACCACCTGTGTACCTTACGCATTATCCAATAAAAATTTGGTGTTGTCCCGGAGGACAGCTGTTATTGGCTCCAGCCACCCGCAACCATGAACATGAGCGGTAGGAAATGAATGGATTGTAATACAAGAGAATGTTTTATATTTTTAACGTTATTATTTATTTTTTATTAAATATTTGTCTGTGAGCTAGATGCAGCCATCAACAGAGCCACATCTGGCTCATGAGCCATAGGTTCCCGACCCCTGGCCTGGTGGTATCCCCACCCAAAATACATAACCCAGGTCCAATCAGGAGGGCAGACTCAAACTGAGAGGGTCTTCAGGAATGACAAGGTTGTAAAAGTCAAGAATCAACTGAGAATCTGATTCCAGATTTTAGAGACTGGAGAGGCAGGAAAACCTGGTATAACATGTGATTCCAGATTGGTGTTTTTTGGTTTTTTTTTTTTTTTGCCATAAAAGACATTATAGGACAATTAACAGTACTGAATGAAGTCTCTAGGTGAAAGTTACACTGGTGGCTTTTGTATATTTCTTGCAAAAGTTTTACAAAATTTGAGTTGTTTGAAATAAGAATGATTTAAAAATAAAAAATAGAAAACTTCAAAATAAAAACAATTTACATACTTCTGTTCCATCTGACAAGAAATCGTGCCTTATTCTAAAAACTCTGCCATTTGGCATTAATTTATTTTCTAACAAAATGAAACAGTCCTGTCTCCATGTTCTCATGAGCTACTTTTTTCTGTATTCCACTGTAATCTGCATTCAAGACCTGTGATTTTCAATGAAATTGGGCTTCCTAACTTCAGTGATTTTCAGGTAACCAATGGCCATCCTTGCCCTTTAGCTAGACTTCTCAGTGGCATTTGACACTTTATCCTCATATATTTGTGTTTTATGTTATCCAACCCCAATGGCTTTTATGGCTTTAGAAGACTGAATATTCTGACTCCTGCATCCCACTCCGAGTTCAGTTCACACCCCTCTTCGTCAGAGTTAGACTAAAGGGTTCCTAAAGCCTAAGAACATCAGGACACACACAACCACTCAGGACACCTCCCGAGAATTAAAACATTAAAACGATGCTAATTAAGCCATTAAATAAACATAACATTCTATAAAAACAATACTTTTTCTCAATATATGTATACTCTGTGCTTCAAGTAAGCATCTCACAATTAGAAATAATTCAGTCAGCCTCACTTATGGTGGTGCAGTGGGTAAAGCATCGACCTGGAACACTGAGGTCGTTGGTTCAAAGCCCTGGGCTTGCCTGGTCAAGGCACATACAGGAGTTGATGCTTCCTGCTCCTCCCTTCTCTCTTTTTATCTACTCTCTCTCTAAAAATGAATAAATAAAATCTAAAAAAAATAGTATTAAAAAATAGTTTAGTCATTTTGTGTGTGTGTGTGCCTGCTTTGCTAGTTCCCTAATCAAATGCTTAAGATGTCTATCTACCCTTGCAAATTATATTTCTTGTTCTCTTGTCTGTGCCTCAGGAAAACCATGCCCTTTCTGTCTGGAATTTTCTTCTCCCTTGCATTTTTCATAGTTGACTTATTCTTACGATTCAGGTCAGCTCAAATGTCACCTTCCAAGAGGGGCCTTCCAAGACCACTCTATTATAAAAGTATTCTATCAATTTTCTCTCCCTAGTTCTTTGGCTACTCATATTTTTTTATATTACAGTATTTTCTTTTTTTTTTTTTTTTTACATAGGCAGAGATAGACAGGGACAGACAGACAGGAAAGGAGAGAGAGATGAGAAGCATCAATCATTAGTTTTTCGTTGTGCGTTGCGACTTCTTAGTTGTTCATTGATTGCTTTCTCATATGTGCCTTGACCGCGGGCCTTCAGCAGACTGAGTAACCCCTTGCTGGAGCCAGAGACCTTGGGTCCAAGCTGGTGAGCTTTTTGTTCAAGCCAGATGAGCCCGCGCTCAAGCTGGTGACCTCGGGGTCTCGAACCTGGGTCCTTCCGCATCCCAGTCCAATGCTCTATCCACTGCGCCACCACCTGGTCAGACGGCTACTCATTTCTTTTTAAAGAATTTGTCACAATTTATACTTATCTGGATTAGTTTATTTACTGACACATATGTGTGTGTTTCTGAGTGTGTTTTTCTCCTCTTTTAGCCTATTAGTTTCATGACAGTTCATACTGTCTTGTTTCTGTATGAATTACATATATATACACACACTCACCATAAAATTCATCACCCTACTTATCTCACAATAATCAATGGGATATATATGGGAGATGTTCAAAGCATGCCTCTTATAAAATTTAGAAACAAATCACTTTTTAACAGATAGAAGCTATCTGTTACAACATAATATATATCAGTTTCTGGGTTTCATGGACCCTTCTCTATTTGTTAGGCAAATGATCAATTGAATGAATATGTTTGAATTTTTGCCTGGGAATGAAGTGATATATATTTAATCTCACATCCTCACCTCCTTCAGGGCTTAGTGTCAGTTACCTTATCTGATTGGCCTGCTCTGACCACCAGTTAAATAATGGCCCCCTTTCTTAGCTCTCTAACCCACTCACCAAATTCATTTTTCTTCCTAACACTTATCACCGTCTGATATATTATATGTTTGTTTGCAATTTTGCTCCCCTTTTATAAGACTGTAAACTTCTTGAGACATTGATTCTGCTAGATCTTCCTTAGTGGAGGGCTCAACAACTGCTATTGAGCGACAGACAGACAACGAGGGCTGCTGAGCAAGGAAATGGCCTGATCAATTCGTGTTATGTTATTATCTCTCCGGTGGAGATAAGAACTGGCTGGGGGAGGGACAACGTGAAGTAGGAAAGGTCTTATAAAGGAGCCATTGGAAAAGTTCCAAATTCTCATCCAGAACATGTCAGTAAAACTAACACAGAGAAAATAGATGAAAGATATTTCACAGGAAGATGTGAGAGAATTGGCTAATCCGTTGCATATGAGTTCTTCACAACCAGAGTGACCTTTAGCTTTGTTGCTGAGCAACAAGAGGAATGCTTTTGTATCCACTTGATGGGAGAGCATCAGGTCATCAACAAGTGGGATTGAAGCAAGCCAGTGAAAGGGCGGTGAGTGATTTTGAGAAGTTCAGGGCTGGACTTTTCCAGTTTAAATTACCAGTGGGATAGCCAAGACACAATGTTCAGTCTGCAGGTTAATATTACTGTCTGGACTCCAGGAAAGAGATCAGAATTCGGAAAAGATTTGTGAGTAAGATTTATGCCAGGTAGGGGGAAAACATTGCGTGAAGGAAATGAATAGTGCACTAAGTAAGCAACCCCAAGGCTGGAAAGCTAGAAATCATCTGCGCATCAGAGGCAGGATCAGGAAAAGGAACTGGTGTAAAAATCTGAGAAGGAGGCAGAAGAAAGACCAAGAAGGAAGGATATCTGGCAAAGGAATGCTCATCAGTGGGAAAGATCACAGACTTGAAATTATATAAAGCAGTGATCCCCAACCCCCAGTGCGTGGGCCATTTGGTACCAGTCCGCAGAGAAAGAATAAATAACTTACATTATTTCCGTTTTATTTATATTTAAGTCTGAACGATGTTTTATTTTTAAAAAATGACCAGATTCCCTCTGTTTCATCCATCTAAGACTCACTCTTGATGCTTGTCTCAGTCACATGATACATTTATCCATCCCACCCTAAAGGCCAGTCAGTGAAAATATTTTCTGACATTAAACTGGTCCATGGCCCAGAAAAGGTTGGGGACCACTGATATAAAGAGTTAGGGTTGGACTTGGGTTTACCACTTAAATCAACGGGAGATGTGGGGAAACTGAAGAAGAGGGTGTGGGTAAGGAATCACAGCATTTTCCACCACCTGCTTCCAATCCCATCTCCAGTAGGAAGCCAGGGTGATCTCTATCAAACATGTTAATCTGGTCAGGTGTCTGGCCTGACCTGTGGTGATGCAGTGGATAAAGGATTGACCTGAAATGCTGAGGTCATTGGTTTGAAACCCTGGGCTTGCTTGGTCAAGGCACATATGGGAGTTGATGCTTCCTGTTCCTTCCCCCTTCTCTCTCTCTCTCTCTCTCTCTCTCTCTCTCACACACACACACACACACACACACACACACACAGTCATCTCAATCTCTCTCCTCTCTAAAATGAATAATTAAAATCTTAAAAAAAGAGTTATTGATAAGATAAAATGAATAAGGTTTTAAAAACATTTCTAAGGTCCTTTTTCTCTAATGTTCTGGTATTCAAAATGCAAAATACATTTGGAGTGATTTAAAAAAGGGATGTTATAATTGAAAAAAGGAACTATTCATTTAATTTTTAAAATTTGTATTTATTAGTTTGATTTTACTGAATTAAAATTAATTTAATTTGTCAAACCACATAGGTAGCTACAATAATTTAAAATATGTATATCTTATTATATTTAAAATAGAGAAACTTTAATATATTCTTGATTACCCTGAATGTGACCTTGGGAGACTTTTTAATGTTCTGCACTAGGTACAAATATGATTTTTTTTAATGTTGTAAGAACGTTTCCATGTTCATTACTTAAGTATGATGTTACAGCTTGAAGGGTAAAACCCTTTGATAATGCTTCAAATCTCACTAATCCAATACTCTCTAATAATGATATATTTCCCCAAACTGCTGACACTGTTTATTGTGTTATTTTAAAAAATGACTTGTTGCATATAAAAATATTTGTGAAATTTTTATTGCATTGCAATTTTTATGCAAATTATCTGTAGTGAGATGATTTAATAATATTTAACATTCAATAATATCATGTTATAGAATATTAAGGAAAAGATAAGAATTTCATTTCCTGTAATATGGCAATGTGAGGAGACTGAACTTTTCCAGGTTACAATACCTAGAAATGCTAGATTATATGTAACATACCTCCTTTAAACAATATGTCTAAGTATACAATAAAGTAGGCAAAGCTTTTAGAGGTCAAACAAAAAGAAAAAAAAAAACAAAATTCAGCATGCCAGATGATGCTGAGCTGTCAGTTCTCAGAAGGTATTTGCTAATCTTTGTCATCCAGATTTTAAAAGCCAAGTAGATTTAGAAATCAGGTGTTGGGCTTGTGCAAGCAATGGACCAACCCTACTCCCCCACCCATACCACACTCACCACCACATAAAGGCTAAACTGCTCTAATCTCGTTTGAAGCAGATACTGGAGAAAAATTCACTAGTCAGCAAAGAGATGACAAGGGAATTTGTCTCACTTTCTGCGGCTTATAGAAAGAAAAAGGAAAAAGAAACTACTTTCGGAGAGTTCATAAGCCACAGTCTTGCTCAACAAAATTATGGGTTTCAAATTTATATTGGTAAAAGGATGTAACCCCAAGCCAGGAAATTAAAATAGAAAAAGTGGTTCTAAGCTGCTGTCTTTGTGTATGTGTGTGTGTGTGTATGTGTGTGTGTGTGTGTGTGTATTTTTCTGAAGTTGGAAACGGGGAGGCAGTCAGACAGACTCCCGCATGTGCCCGACTGGGATCCACGTGGCATGCCCACCAGGGGGCGATGCTCTGCCCATCCGGGGCCATTCTAGTGCCTGAGGCAGAGGCCACAGAGCCATCCTCAGCGCCTGGGCAAACTTTGCTCCAATGGAGCCTCGGCTGCGGGAGGGGAAGAGAGAGACAGAGAGGAAGGAGAAGGGGATGGGTGGAGAAGCAGATGGGCACTTCTCCTGTGTGCCCTGGCAGGAATCAAACCCAGGACTCCTGCATGCCAGGCCGATGCTCTACTACTGAGCCAACTGGCCAGGGCCTAAGCTGCTATCTTTTGAAGGAAGTATAAACCCACTCTGGGTTAACTGGAATTAGAGGTTTCCTGAAGATAAAAACCTGAAGAATTTAAACTCACAATCCAAAAAATACAAAACATAAGAAAACAAGATTCAGCAGAAACATCACACAAAATAATTTGGCACCCATCCATTTCAAATAAATTTTAGGATTGTGGGTATTGTCAAAAGAATAAAAAATATTTAAAGAAATAAAAAGTGCCCAGAATATAGTCTAGAAATAAAGAGACTTAAAAATTAAACCTAAATTTTTAAACATGGAGGATGGAAATTTCAGAAGGAGAAATAAAGAGAATGACGGAGAAGGAATTTAAGACATAACATCTGAGAGTTTTCCAGAATTAATGAAAATTCAGATCCCAGAAGGAAAATAATTCCCAAACAAAAATTTTTATAAAAATCTATTAGTAGACATAGAATGGTATAAGAACAGATCGCTAAGGAGCATAACAGTAGCAAGAGAGAAGACAGAGGACTCCTGAGGAATAATACTAGACAGGAAAACTGTTCCCAGGGGTGGGGGTGGGCAGGTAGGCAGTAGAATACTACCTTGGAAGTGCTGAAAGAAAATAAATGCCAATCTGGAATTGTATACCAAGCTAAATTGTCAAAAAGGAAAGGAAGAGAAATTAAGATGTTACATTTTACTTTTATACATACTCCTATAAAAAGTACAAGAGTAATCCTTAAGTAGAAAATATGGAGTCTGTATATATTCTACATTTAATGACAGAGAGGATACATATATATATATATATATTTCTAAAATATATATATATTTCTAAAAAAAATCTGATCAAACAAAAGGAAAAAGGAAAGGAGGAATGAAAGGAATATAGAAAAAAGCCAGAAAAAAATCAAAAGTAAGATGATAGAAATACATCCAAGTGTATCAATAGTTAAAATCAATTTTAACACTGAAAAGACACATTGTAACCTTGGATTTGTTTTTTAAGTCTAGCATAGAAAAGTAGACACTTTTTGAGCCATTTAACTGATCTCCTAAAAATCCATATTCCCTCCTAAGAGGCTATAATATTAGCAAAATTTTTTCACCTCCCTAATTATATGTATATTTTTTGGAAATTAAATAAATATTTTCCTGTCTAGTATTGTTCCTCAGGAGTCCTCTGTCTTCTCTCTTGCTACTGTTATGCTTCTCAGCAATCTGTTCTTACACCATTCTATGTCTATTAAAAGACAGATTTTTTTTTTTTAATTTTGTTTGGGAATTATTTTCCTTCCTGGATCTGAATTTTAATTAATTCTGGAAAACTCTCAGACGTTATGTCTTGAATTCCTTCTCCGTCATTCTCTTTTTCTCTTTCTGAAATTTCCACTTTTTTGGGGGGGGAATAAGAGTAGAACTGCTCTTGTTTGAATCAGGGGGGAATTGATACAATCTGAATTACAGTCTAAAGGTTTACAGTTTCTGCCTGACCAGGCAGTGGCACAGTGGATAGAGCATCGGACTGGGATGCAGAAGACCCAGGTTCAAGACCCCGAGGTCTCCAGTTTGAGCGTGGGCTCATCCGGTTTGAGTTAAGCTCACAAGCTTGGATCCAAGGTCGCTGGCTCGAGCAAGGGATTACTCGGTCTACTGAAGGCCCACGGTCAAGGCACATATGAGAAAGCAATCAATGAACAACTAAGGTGTCACAACGAAAAACTGATGGTTGATGCTTCTCATCTCTCTCTGTTCCTGCCTGTCTATCCCTCTCTCTGACTCTCTCTCAGTCTCTGTAAAGGTTTACAGTTTCCAAGCTAAAGGCAGGCGTGCCGGACTATCTGAGATTCATCACTGTGAAATGAGTTTTATTGTCAGTACAGTTTTCCATTATTCCGACTCTATTCCTACCATCTGCTAGGAAGACACATAAAACAAATAGATTTGCAGGGTATGTTTGCTTTCTTCTGATGGATGTCGCTGTCCCCAGTAGTCTCTTTGGAAGCATAAGTAAAATATTGGCAGTTGATATCTTCTAAAATGTTTAACTATCTCCAATGTATATCTTTTACTGTACATAAAAATGTGCCAAGGAAAATATCATTCTTTACCAAGCAAAAAAATAAAATAAAAATAAAAATAATAAAAATAAACCTGGGTTTGGGTACAATAAACTAGGAAGCTCCTGCCTCTGGACCTCAGTGATTACAAGCAAAGCTGTTTTATTCAATACCATGATCTATATTTAATATAAAGACCAGTAAATTCCAGGAAAGTTCCTGGGTATAGTATCTTTCATTTACTGCCTCTGCCCAGAAACAGCTCAAAGAGAAGGATCCATTTGTCAAATCCAGAAGTCTCCTTTATAAAGTAATAATTATTCTCAAATCGTATTTCAATGCTCTAGGAATTAAATACATAGTATAATAATAAGCCGTATCCTCCTCTTTCCTTTGGGCTTACCCTGGAAATAGAACAAAGCAGTAAAAGAAATTTCTCCTACATTGGCAGTAAAAAAAAAAAAAGACTATTACTTTAAAGTATTTAGGTATGTAGTTATTTTTCCACCTGCTTCAAATTTGTAGCAAAATGATAGGCTTTAAAAACTAATAATACAATGCCTTTTCTTGGTAAAAAAAAATATCTAGTAAGACAGATATATATATATACATACACATATATACATACACATATATACATACATACATACATATATCTATACACACATATACACACTTTTCTTAAAGATTTTATTTGATTTTAGAGAGAGGAGAGAGAGAGAGAAGTGAGGGCAGGAAGTATCAACTTATAATAGTTGCTTCTCATTTGTGCCTTGACCTGGCAAGCCCAGGGTTTCCAACTGGTGACCTCAGCATTCCAGGTCGATACCTTATTGATTGAGCCACCACAGGTCAGGTAAGACAGCTACATTTTGACAATATGCAAATTATAGGAAACATTAGCGACTTCGAGACTGGCCATTGTGAGCGCTATACAGTTGACTTCCAGGGTTAAATACACGGTCATGGGTTAAGAACCATTAGGACATCCTTCATCTTTTTTATCAGGCCTCTCTCCGGTCACTTAAGTTGGAATACTGTGATTGAATACATTACCACCTAGAAGGATGGCTGGGGACCCATTGGAGTTTTTTCAGCAAAGAACAGAGAAAGAAAATCGATCTTCGGAGGAGGCTGAGGCTGTGGCTCAGTCGGGCAGGGCCTGTAGGGAGGGAGACCTGCCAAGAAGCTGGGGAATGGGCTCCCGCCGGCGTGGCCAGCACCCACGTGGAGGTGAACGCAGCCTTAGCTATTTCTCTCCTGTGCTCTGTCCCTGTTGGCACTGCGAAGTTGTATGCAGCCAGCTCCCTAACCCAATACCATTAAAAAAAATCCATACACCTGGCTCGAGCTTCCTTCCCATTAACTCCCAGGGAGGACAAAGTCTCTGTCAAACTCTCATACAAAACAAAGCTGGAGATGCAGCCTAAATGTCATGGTGTGTAAGGGACAGGAGTGAGTATCAAGGATGACCCAAGAACTCAGTCAAGTACAGAAGACTGGCCTATTTCTCTTGACTTGTGCTAAGAGGGGAAGAAAAAACACTTGTGGGTTTGCAGGAACAGCTGGGCAAACACCGTAATCCGAGAAAGACTCTGAAAGGAGCTAGACAGAAGTTAGAGAGAATGTTTTCCAACAAAAAGGCCACAAGGGATATGAAAATACATGCCAGGCAGCTGCTGCCTGTCCTAGAATGGGGTCTCAAGGTCACATCTGTTCATCTGTTATCTGACATTACAGCCACCTTAGACCACGGTAAACTATTTCCAGTCTGACACCCACTTTACCAGCACCCTGATCTGGATTAATCTTTTAGGTGTGAGAGTCCATTGGCTGAGTTTAGATGGACGCTGGTGTCTTAACGTGTGATCATGTGACCTATAGCTGGACACTGGACAGTCAACTTGAGCGGCTCTCTCCCCATCTGCAGGGGAGAGAAATGAAATGTTTCCACCTATCACTGGCAGGCTGTGGTGTGGCGGATGCTCACCAGGGAGTTTCTTCCTCTCTCAAAGCCTCTGGGGTGGCCACAGAACCCGCCCAATCCAGCAGTGAGGCTGGGAAATGGGGATTTAGAGACAGTGGTTACAGAACCTTTTGTTCATTTCCGAACAGTGCAATCCATCATCATCCGGTTCCCTCACATCTGTTCAAATACACACACAGACACGCACTAATATGGGACTACACGACACTGCATTACAATATGTAATAAGTTACACACACTCCCATGCACACACACATACACACACGAGTGAGCGAGGCTGGAGAGGCTGCCGGGCACAGAGCAAATCGTCTCTATATTTCTTACGGCGAACGAGCAGCACGGGTTCCACAGTGACGAGTGTGGTGAAAATGATAAATTTCACCGTGCCATGATCACATATTTCGCACTAAAAAGTGTTCTGTTGATGTCATACGTATTGATAACACATGATGGATTTGCCAAAAGAGTATCTAGGGTGTACGTATGAAAATACCCGTGAGGCTAAAAACGGTCTCTAATTTTAGCAATCATATTCTTCAGGCCCACAGTCCCTGCTCTGTGGGTGCAGAACTCTGTAATCTGCAGCCTCCACAAAAGACTAAATTCAGCCAAGAGGAAAGGCATATAAACAGGGGGAAATAAGTCATCGGGTAAAAAAATGTCAACGTTCATGAACTTCAAAGCATAAAAAAGTTAAAAGTCTCTTCCTGTAGCATCAAAGAAAAGACAAAGAGTTAAAGTAAACATAATAAAGCATTTTTTTATCATGCGCTAGGCTGTGTATCACCTATAAAATGGAAGAAAAGTCAATAGGACATAAATAACCAACTTATAAAGGTGAACTGTAGTTTCTTGGGAAATTGGATGGGACCGTTACTTAGAATATCATCGTCATAAATTTGCCGTCGTTAAATTCCACCACAAAAGAGATAGCACAAAAGATAAATCCCCCAGTTAATTGCAAACCCTTACAATACCTATACTCCCATATCTTAAAATATTGATTTACTCAAGTGTTAATTTCAGATGAGAATATAAAGATATCGATGCCCATATTTAAGCAGTAGAAAGGTATTTGATTGAATTAAATCCCCTATGTGATTATGAGTTCAAAACATTAAAGTTTAAAACATCTTAGGATATTTTTAACTACTCACTTATTAGTGATCAATTGTAGCCTACATACTATTATTATTTCTCTTTGACATTGGCTGGGTGAGGTCAGAACCAAAAATAAATAAATAAATAAAAATCATGAACAGCCGTTATTAAGCAATGTGCCCAGGTAAAAAGACCATATTTAAGTTATAATCAGCATCAAATGTGAAAGATCAAGTTTGGGGGTGAGGGATAATGAATTTGGGGTTGGATATGCTCACTTTGAAGGGACTGGGGATGTTGTATAGATATACAATTGGAATCTGGAAATGGAGTCATAAAAAGAGAGAGAGAATAAATGAATTAAATCAATCAGTGCAATTTTTTTTCTTCAAATTAAGAAACATAATTACACAGCACAAATCTCCCACATTTTTTTCTCTTATATATAATCCAGAGGTTCCTGACCCAAGCAAGTGCTGGTGTAGTACCTGACAAAGCATTCCTTCCATTGAGCCCTTCTGTGCCTTTCAGCCGTGTTGTGTTGTACTGTACATGTTGATTTGCATTTCAATAACTGACTTTCTGCAGTGAGCCTCCTAAGGGAACACACTGTGCTCTATTCATTTTGGCCTCTGGTACATAGTAGGTGTTTATTCATGGCTTTTCATTAAATTGTGTGGAGAGATATAGGCTCTGGGATTGTTGGCTGTTTCATCACTATGAGAAAAAAAAACATACCATGCCTAGAGTGGAGAGAGACCTCAGGAAGGCAGAGCTGGAAAAGCAATGGCAAGACACTCCATTCAGAGACACCGTGCAGTGGACACACATGCGCTCTGATTTTAGGAAGACCCCTGTTGTCAAGAGGTGAAGTGGTCTGCCCGAGGCTCCCAGCTCATGGGAGCTGCTCCTGGTCTCAAACTGGTGCCCTTCCCAGAGGTGACCGGGCAGCAGGGTCCAGGAGCGGGGCTGCCCATGGAAGGTGGCAGTGTTGGCTCACCTTGGCCACCAGGTCTGCAGTGCGTGGCTGCACTTGGTGACATGTCTCAAAACATTAGACCCCCTACATTCAAAATAAGTGCAATTGTACTACCTGAGAGCTAAAAAAAATGGTTCTGATTTTTTGCATTAAAGACATATAAAACAAAACATGACATTATTCCTCAAAATAGCCTTCTGATTTTTGTTTTCTCCAGAAATGTTCTCGGGCTTCTTCCACAGTGCATAAGACATAATTGTGACTAGTAAGATCTGAAATAAAATCTCTTAGGGGATTGTGGCAGGGTGTTGCTCACTATTCGTGTGTGTGTGAGAGAGAGGTGGCGGGTGTTACTGGCAGAACAAGAGATTACTGTTTGGCTTTCTGTACAGTGTGTTAGAACAACCACGTCAGCAACAACCTGTCTACAGAGGCCAGCCCATGAAGCGTGAAAGAGTGAAAAATAAAATTCCTAGCACCATTGGACCATGAAATTATCCAAATCTAGAGCCCCTCCCCGAAGGCTTCTCATTTGATGTAATAATTTTAAATATTTAAAATTTAAATTTGAAACTTTAAAACTAATGGGGACTATACTACTTTAAAATTTAAATTTTCAATTAAAATCTTAAATTTGAAAAATGTGAAATTTGAAATTAAAAATTTGAAAATTTAATATTCTAAAATTTAAAAATCTAAATTTTAAATTATAATTGTTGAAGCTAGTGCTGCTAAATATTCTACTACCTGAATCCAAAAGCATTATAACTGGCACAATCATTCTGAAAGGGAATGATCTCAGTTTATCCATTCTATGAAGAATTAAAATCAGAGGTAAATTCCTCCATTCACTGAATGAGCTCAGCTGTGACTAGAGTGTGGGTGAGTTATATGATAGCACACAGGGAAGTCTCGCTTCCTACTTCTGAGTTCAGCTTGTTTAATATTACGATGTCCTGTAATTATGTCCTGGATCAAGCTGGCACTACCCCTACAGCCATTTGAAAAGTTCTTTTTACAGAATCAATTAGAAATCCTATTTCTAGGCATCCCAGATCTCATGGCCATCTGGTGACGTGACCTCTCCCGTCTCTTGAACCCGCTGTGGCACTCTGCAGAGGCTGCAGGGAAAGGAAATAATGGCGGCCAAATGCTCGTTTTCATTCCACGAGTTCCTGTTTTTCTGCTGATAGAGTGGTGGTATAATTTGGCACTGGGAATTCCCTGCTGCTGGAGGTGGTCATAGACACTGCTCTCCTCTGTGAAATAGAAAGCGTTTATTTTTTAAATAAATCAGAAGGAGAAAGTTGGTGTTTATGAAAGACTAACCGAAACAATGAGTTGGAGAGGGTTTGCCAAAGCTCTATCAATATTAGTTACAAATTTTAGAAAATGGTACACCTGAAGCCTAATAATACAATTTTATTAACCAGTCACCCCTAAAAATTTAATTAAAAAACATAAATAAATAAGTAAGTAAGTAAATAAATAAATAAATAAATAGAGCAATGATTGTGACCCTAGGTTCCTGGACATTCCCATTGCTCCCAACTGAAATTTTAACTCATTAGAATCTGTGATCAGACAACAAAAAAAAAAGGTGACTGTTTTACCCGGTAAGTGTTTGGGTTGTTTATCACTCAGTGAAATATATAGAACAGGTAACTACACACTACTAATAAAATTAATTTAGGATAATTTATTATTGATGAGAAGATGAAGCATACTTATTATCTAATGCAATATGATTTAAGAGTTAAATTACACAGGGTATAAATTATATTTCCAGAAAACCTTGGGTGAGCAAGAACAAAATGGACAAGACGAATCAAAGAACACAATGAAAATGCAAAGGAAGCACAAAAAAAACAGGCTAGAACAACTTGACATGAAATCATTCATGTTCACCTTGCAAGAGCCTTTAAAATTCATGGCTGTCAGAAAGTCATGGACTCTGTTAGATTAAGGTCCTTTCCATAATAAATGAGAAACTATCAGGGGCTCAAAAAGATCCTGTATCTTAAATAAGAAAACATTTCATTATTACTTTCTATATTGATTCTCACTGTGCAGCTCTGGTCCTTAAAATCCAGAGTCTTTGATCTTCCACTGGTTCCTAGTTTTAGTTCTACTTATTGTTATCTTTTTGTTACAAGTACCAGCACTTTGACCTTTCTAACTCTCCATAACCTTAGCCTTTATCTCTGTGAGCTCCCTCACCCTTCCTTGTCTGAACCTTGTTTTGGGCTCTCTGACCCACATTTGGAAAACCTTCCCATTCCTAATGATGAACTCAACCTCCCCAGTAATGACCAAGCAACTACTATCTTCTCTGACCTCTTCTGCTCCCACCTATCTTTTTTGTTCCATAGAATTTTGTTGACTCAGCCCTAATCTATCTCTGTTGACTTTGATTTTGGGAGACAGCTGAGAACCCATTGGAATTTTCCTTTATTAAACAAAATTGATAAACGTTCACAAGCAAGTACCATACAGACAAGAGAAGAACTACAATGTGGTATCTACACTCTTTCCTCTCACAGTAAAAGAACTATTTCAGACAAAGGGAATCTGGTAAATTAAAGTATGTGGTGAATGGAAAGGCTCCAATGACTACCTTACATAGAGAGGTTTTAGGCAACAGTCTCAATTACAGCTGCTTGAGAAATACTGGAAAACATCACACATCTTTAAAGATAAGGACTGTCATTGTCAACATACTATTGGAGAAGAAATTAAAAGTTACATTCTAAATATATGTCTGAAAATAAATTTGAGAAGTAAAATATCATAAATTAAGGCCACATGTTCAACTTTAGGAGACATTAGGGCATTAAAATCTAATAAAAATAATTCAGTTACTAATTAAGTGCCAAGATAAGGACTACATATCATTGCCAAACCATCTGAATGAGGACACAGGATAAAATTAAGAAGTTACATATAATAGTCTATGAAGACATTAACTGAATATATTATATAAACATGCATAAATAAACTCAGTCAAAGGCTCTAGACCATGTATAAATGAGCTGTTTCAAATATTAGTAGTGGTACATCTTAATATTCTAGTGTTGTTATGAATTTTAGAGAGAACTATTTATCTTCAATATGTACATAGTTGTTCCCATGTTCCATCACTCATGTGGCATCCGAGGATGTAAAATTAAACATTATAGACCCAGTGTAAACTCTGAACTTTAAGAGTTTTTATTTGAGTGCAGGGGATAGACAAAAAGCAAGCAGAAAAGAACATAATATATTAGGAGAGGTGAGAGTTTTAAATAAAAATGAATTAAATAGGCAGGGAAGGGGAGTAGGGAGTAGAGGAGTGGGCAGGAAGAACTACTTCCATTTTAAATAGGACAGTCTGGAGGGCCTCCTCAAGAAGTTGACATTTGGACATAGAACTTGAAGAGACAGGTAGCCATGTGGACTAGGAGAATAGCACTCCAGACAGAGGAACGAAATAGCACGTGCAAAGACCCTGAGGTGACACTGTTCCCTGCATGCTGGAAGGAGAGTATAGTTGAAGAAGAGGCAATGAGGACAAAGTAGTAGGACAATGGACCTATTATTTATTTATTTATTTATTTATTTATTTATTTATTTATTACAGAGACAGAGAGAGAGTCAGAGACAGAACCAAAGAAAGATGAGAAGCATCAATCATCAGTATAGCTTTTTCAAACACTGTTTACCCAATGAGTATAACTGGGGTTTGCTTCACAGGAGGAACTAAAGTGCTATGATCACTGTTTTATGGTTAAAAAAATATATATATATCAAAATATATTTATATATAATATATAGATTATATATATATATTTCGATATATATATATATATATATATATATATATATATATATATACCTTTGTTCACCTTGATAAACCAAGGTTTATTTATGGATTAGAGGAAAATAGCAGTACCACCAAAAACTGAGGTTTGTTTAAAAAATCAGCTGATTTTTGAAGTATGTTTAAGTTCGCACAGATACGTCTTGTTTTGGAAATAAGAGCCATTTAGACGATTAATTAGAAAATTAACAGACGGTACTACTTCCTTGAAAGCTGAGATTTTATTTTGGGGAAAAATACTACTTTCCAAGTTATATTTACCCCTTGTGCCTTCCCTTCCAAATATTTTTAACAATAATGTTTCGAGAAAGTTTTTTTAGTGTCTAATTTGTGACGTCGCTCACCCTGGAGCGTTTTCATAGGCATCACTGTTAATGGGCTAAGTGCTATTTGGTTGTTGTGTATAAAACTTGGAATAGATGTGGACACAACTGTGGCTGTAAATCTCCTTTATGAGTTTTTCATTCTCAGGAACATTTACACAACAGGCAACCAGTTAAGTTATCTCTCAGGGGTCTTTAAAATGAAAGTAGAAGTTTTATTAACTCATTTCCCGCTATTCTGATGAGAAAAAAAAAACACATATCTTGAAAGTCAGCAAGTACTTAACAATATGAAGTTCTAAAAGCAGAAAATTACAACAAAAATGTGGCAACTGCTGGTCAGTACCACGAGGGCAGGCAGGTGGAAGTCTGATAAAATAAGACTTGTGCCCAAGAAAGTCAATAGCGATGGGGCTAGAGCAAAACATTGTTGATTCATTTACATTTAGTCAACAGGTGTGAATTATGGAAAAGAAGAGAGAAACATCCACATTGAATCACACTAAGCTGGAGGGGAAAGAACCAAGAAATGGTTCAACATCACTCATCTCTGGATTGATGGCAGCTGGCTCTAGGATCAAGAGATTCCATTACCTGAGGTGCCTGACACTGCGGAGATTTCTCATGAGCAGGGGAAGGAGCCCTTATGAGGGAGAGAAACGTTTCTGACAGTTCACTCTAAAGTGACAAGGAAGACGTGTGTGTCAGGGTCTGGGGCTCTACAGCTGGGCTTGGTGGTTTTCAGGACCCAGGCCAGGTTCAGAAGGAATGCAGAGACAGAGGTATCCAGAAGATGGAACTAAAGTTTTATGATTATGACCTAGGTCTGTCATCAGACCACAAGTTCACTGACCAGATCTCTAACAGGAGCCTGGGTAACAACAGGGGGAGACACACAAGGATTAATAACAATACTACCAGCCTCCAAGGATTTCTGTGAGGGTTTAAGTAGCTAATCTATAAAAATAGCATGAGAGAATATTAGCTATTGAAGACCGATAAAAGAGAAACAGTATTTACTTAATATGCCTTTTAAATACCAACTGTGGTTAGGTTTAGAGGAAGAAAAAACTATCTTAACAAGGGCAGTAAATGAAAATTATGACTTAGATAAAATCTACATTATTAGTCCTGAGGGAAGCCAGATCCTATGCCGTATCTCAAAAGCACTGAAGTATACTTGACACAAAACATGGTATTATTATAAATTATTTCCATTTCCATTATATTATAGTCATTGCAGGCACAGTAATTGCATATTTGCCTTTGCATAAAACCAACATAATCATCATGCCACACATTTCAGTTCACTTAATTTTCTTTGGCTATGTCAGTCATCATATTTCTTAGGGAAACCAAAGATCCAATATAATGAACCAAGCTAGAGCAACAGGTACACCAGATGACCTTTGCTGATATTATTCGTGTTTTAAATTAGCTGATTGATTCAAAGTAAAAGTTTGCTCTTAATCATTCAAGAAGTATCACATTTTTATTTAGTGAACAGAATATAATATCTTTAAAAGATATTTATTCATGACCATTGAAAATCTCTTTCTCTTAAATCACATGTAGCCTAATCACTTGCCTCTTTGCTTAGAACTCCTTGTCTTGAGTAATCAGATTTATACAGTCTTTACCTGCTTTTCAGGTATCACTGAAGATTTAGCTTTGAAACTTTCATCTTAATAATTCTTTGTCATAAAACACTCTGAGTTGCTTCCTGTAGTCTAGTGCAACAGTGATAATTACTGAAAAATTGATTTATAAAGGAGGGGCAAAGGCTTGAGTTTAGAAACTGAAGAAGTAAGGTAAACTTGCTTGAAAACTTCACCTTATTAATTAGAAATTTTGTCTATTATATATATATATAAAACAGTGTTCTCCAGAAAGATAACTTAATTACAGAATATATATATTCTGTATATATATATAGTCAGCATTGCTATATATAATAAATATAGATATTATATATTGCTTAAAAATAATCTATAGTCTTCTGAACCTTATAACTCGTGCAATTGTTACTGTGAAATTCCCAGATTGCTTGAATGGCTATGTGTTCCCCTTCCTTCCCTGTTTCTTCGCTTCTTTTCTTTTTCATAAATTGTGCACTCTTTGGGGATTATTATAAGAGCTGATTATATAAAAAGGAGTAATATTTAGTCTGTAGTTTAAAGATACTATGATGTATGTTTATTATATTTAGGAACTATAAGATGTCTGATTAACAAATTTAAATGTTTGTTTTTCCACATCACTATGGAAATAAATCACTCATTTTCCACATCACTATTCTAGTTTTCTAAACATAAAGGGTTAAGCTACTATATACCAACTGTTTGTTGATCATCACCATCTGAAGACAGATCAGGTTCAATTGTTGACCCTAGCATCTTGCTTCTTAAATATCCCTTCCAATACTCCTTCATTGGCTTACTAACATAAGTAGAGTTTTTTATATGATGCCTACAGGCTGTTCACTCCTAAACCAGTTGTGAGTATTTTCTCCAGACTACCTTGCACCACTACTAAGATTTAATGACTAGTTAGTGAAATAATACTGAGTCATAAAAGCAATCATCTATTGTAACATATTAGATGCATTCAGTGGTATTGAAATATTACCTCCTTGTATGGGTTTTATTATATACGTGTATTTAAATGTGTTCACTATTTTTCTTCCCTAATTAAACACATTGTTCTGGCCATGTTCTTTTTGTTCCTTCTTTCATTTATTTATTCATACATCAATGTTTATGATGCACTGATTCTATATATAAGCACTATGCTTAATACTGTGGGCAATTTTTTAAAAATTGCTTTCACCTCTAAGAATATAAGTACATATTTTATTGAGATAAATTCAATAAGCCATGCTTTTTATAAAATAAGTGATATAGGCAATACATTTTGTTGCAGTTTATAGAAGAGAGAAGGGACTGTAAATTAAAATAAATATGAAAGATACCATAAGACGTGCTGGTCCAAGACTTAAAGGTTAGGTAAGTTTTACATCCTTGGAGAAAACATAATTTATGACTAATCATTGAGATGTACTGTAAATACTATAATTATATCTCTTCTATTAGACTATGAGCACCCTCCATGTGATAAATTATGTTTTCTGCATTTTACAATTTCAGCATCTAGGATGTATTTCTATTCATAAAATTATGATAAATGGATGAATAAAGGAGTTAATGAATGCATGAATGATTCTAGGAAGACAATAGCTAATCCAAGCAAATAAAGATAGGAATAAGAATAACATGTCTGGGTCCTGCCTAGTTGGCTCAGTGGTAGAGCATTGACCCCATGTGTGGATGCCCCAGGTTTGATTCCTGGTCAGGGCACACAAGAGAAGAAGCCCCCATCTGCTTCTCTACCATCTCCCTCTCACTTTTCTCTCTCTCTTCCCCTCCTGCAGCCATGGCTTGATTGGAGCGAGTTGGCCCTGGGTGCTGAGGATGGCTCCATGGCCTCCGCCATGGGCGCTAGGAAGAGTTTAACTGTTGAGCAATGGAGCAGTGCCCCAGATGGGCAGAGCATCACCTCCTATTGGCCTTGCCGGGTGGATCCCGGTCAGGGTGCATGTGGGAGTTTCTCTCAGCCTCCCTTCCTCTCACTGAATTAAAAAAAAAAAAGAATAGCATGTTTGAGAAAAAGAGATAAAATCAACATGACTTCAATGGCACCATTGATTCAATGGCACCAATGAATCAATGGAGTAATGAGAAGTAACATTTAAAAGATAAATTTGGAACAGACTATATGCAGATAGACCTTTCAATAGGTCTATCTAAAAATTTTAAAATTTATTGGGTAAACTGTGGTCATCCCTGTGGCTTTTGAGCTGAGATTAACATGATGAAACAAATTTTATATATTAATATCACTTAATTCTCTCTTCCCCACATTCACAAGCTCATTTTTATATAGACTGTCAGATTCCTTTTGCATTTATTCTAATTTATCTGAAAGGCACTGATGGACGGACATGACCAGAAAAAAAAAAAGGGTTGGAAATAGGGAAGAATAAACTTTGAAGCCTGGAAATTCTTCATTATAAGACAGAGGCAAAATAAATCTGGAACTAAATTTACAATGTCATATGTAGTCCTCATCTGTAGAAACATGATGGCTTTTGTGGCTATTGCAAAAAACCTTTTCCCCAAGGTTTTTGAAATTAATGGGTACAAATTAATCCATTCATTTTTTAATTGGTTATTGATTCATTAAGCTTGAGCCAAAGTATTTCAGAACAGACAAAAGTTCAGAAACGATTCGGGGTGGTGAAACCTTCCTTCTCGTCCCAGGCCTTATCTTAGTTTCTCTTGAAAGAATTACTAGGCGATGCTCCTGCATTTTCCCTGACTTTAAGTGTGAAAATTCAGTGTCAAATTTAAATGTAATTTCCAAATATGATGGATAATTTGAATACAGTTCATCTACACTACCTTTACTGAAGAAAGAGAAGTAAAAAAGGTAGAAAGCCTATATTGTTTTTAATGAGACAAAGAGAACTATCACAGACCAAGTTTTTTGAGCATCATTTTTTTAAACAGGAACCTTATCTTGAGCAAACATATGCTAGCCAGGCATTTTAACCAAGCAAAATAAAGTCTCAAGAGTTGAGTGAAAACTGCTACCTTTGCATACCATTTAATTGAATACATAACATTTACTTTATAAGTTCTAAAAAAAAAAAGAGAAAGAAAGAAGAAAGTAAAGAAAAATATCTACATACATTTGATCCAAACAAGGAAGCAAAATACAGATATAGGACTTTTATTTATTTTTTTATCAATCATATACATGTGACTCAAGAATTGCATTTTCAACCAATTAACTACAAAGGGTACTGATGTCAGCTATTACATACAGTTACAGCACTATCGTATTAAAACAGATTCAGATTGTTTTTTTCTTTCAAATGACTATAAATAAAAGTAAAATTGACAAAACTGTATGGAATTAATAAGCTACCCATTTGGAATATACCAGTTTTCATTGTTGCCTGTCAGGTTTTTTTTTTTTTATTAATTTTAATGGGGTGACATTGATAAATCAGGGTACATATATTCAGAGAGAACATCTCTACATTATTTTAACATTTGATTATACTGCATTCCCATCACCCAAAGTCCAACTGTCTTCTGTCACTGCCCATCAGTTTTATAATTAAATGTAAATATGATGGTTCTGTATTCATATACATCACTGGGAAATTTCAGGGTGTATCACAAATATTGATCATAACCCACAACTCATCCTAAATTTTATATCTATGCCCAGTAAAGCATTTAAATCAAACCTATCCAAGGGGAAAAAGACATATACTTTTCCTGACTAATACTTCATTGGAATAATTAACTGGGTCTTTAGAAAATGAGCACATTTAATTACAGTTACACAATAGTTAGCAACAGGGCAAATAAAAAGACAAAAGAGGTTGCCCAAATATGTGGCGTTAGATTCTTTCAACTACATAACCCTCCCTGAGAGGTCAGCAGAAGACTCAGATGTTATGTGGGATATTTGGATCCTATATGTAGGTTTTGTAAAAGAGAGGTTATCCCCCACTTAAATTACAGAAACAGTCCTAAGACTAGCATAGCAGAGGAATGGTACACTGCTACTTTAAAGAAATAAAACGAGTAAAGAAAAGCTCATTTTGTTCAGATTAATAAAAACGATTGCATAGAGAACCAGTATTATTTGTATAATGCTAACATGCCAGCAGGAATTTCATCCCGAGGTTTTACCATTTATGTGGATAAAAACTTTTAACATCACATTCGATATATACCTCTCAGATCATTCATCTCACTTAATATTCCTGTGCCACACGAGCGTCTCCACAAATCAGTAACAGAGAGCCTAGAGCAAAAAATATGTTAAGCAGTTAGATCTGCCTCTGAGTTTTCTAAATATTTTATTTTCTTTTTTGGCCTCATGTTATTTCTGCCTAATCAGTTAGCTCCATTTATTCTCTCAGCTTTTGGTCAACCTAAGATGAAAAGGGTCAACTCAAATGTGTTGCGATGCAATCACTTCACTGTCTCTCACTTGCGTTTTAGTCTCGAGCTAATATAATCGAGCTATGCAGGCAGAATTTGGGGTGGTGGTGGTCACTAAGCTGGGGAAAAATGTGTTGAGGCAGAAAGATTGCTTCAAGATTCCAAACTGACATCCCTGGTAGCTGTCGGTCCTTTGGGATTCCTCGTACTTGAGTGGAGAGGCTTGGGCTTTAGTAGACTCGCCAAGTCTGGGACTCCCTTTCTCCCAGGGAAACCTTTGAAAGTCATTTACCCTCCCTTAGTCTCGGTGAACTCTCTGGCAAGTACCAACGGCTCTGTTGATTTGAAGAGTGAATGAGAGATCATGCGACATGCCGGGCAGGGAATAGATAATTACTAACTGCGTATTAGCACTCTTCCCTTCATCTTCTTAGGACTGATCCCAATCATCAAAATCCATTCCATTTAGCAGTTGAGTCTGCAGTGGGACCTGTCACTTTGATGCCCTCGTTTTGTGTTCCCATGGCGACAGAGCAATATATCCCATGTGAGGACAGTAAAGAGAGAATTAAGCTAGTGCATGGGAAGGAACTGCCCCGTCATCTACCCACTAGCTTTCGCTGAATAAAGGGGAGGGGTAGTTAGAATAAGATTCGCAATTAATGTTATTGCCCAGCACTGCATGAATTGCGGAGTACAAACTCATTCATAAAAGTAAAACATCGTATTCGCAACATTAGAACTAATTTAACACTAAGTAAAGCACTTGGTGTATTTCACAGCAACAGAATGAATGTTGGGAATAAAAGTAAATAAAAGCTTTCTCAAGTGGACTGGGACGTGTTTAAGACAAGGTTCTGAGACAGTAGGCAATCTGTCTTTTGAGCCACATGTTCTACTTGCAAAGATGTATCTCATTGCCTGGGGAAGACCGGGAGCTTTATGGGGGTGGGGGTGGGGGATGATGGCCAATTCTTCTCACTGCAAACATCACTATGTCTTCTTTAAAAAGTAAGTCATGAATAATATATATACATAGTTAGTACCAAACTAAGATGATGGTTAGAATAACCATATTTCCTGTTTGAAAACCCATAGAAAGTTGTCTTGTCCTGTTGTTCAGGCAGTGAAGGAAGGGATCTATCTGCTTTACCTTATTTATTTATTTTTTCTTGTTGGAACTGCATAAGATTTAGAAAATGGTCCGTGGGCTAACAGTTGGCCTTAATTGTATCCTTGCTGAAAAAGTTCAACGCAGTTCAACAAACGTGTATTGATTGCCTATTCTCTATACAAGGCTCGGCACTGATAATGAATGGACCAATCAAAGATGCACAGGCCCCAAGAGATTAGAATGGACTATGCATGTTATTAACGTAAGAAATGCCAGGGCCCATGAAGAAAGGGAGATATAGAAAAATAATAGATGGGACCCAATGGAGGGCTCCACAATTCACTAACTATGTCTCAACTTCCAGAGATCTCTGAGTTCACTTGTTTCCCTTTTCTTTGTCATTAATTCATTTCAGAAGGTCAACCTCCATTAAACAGTTTTGACAGTGCAGGTCATTACCCTTCGGTGGTAGCTGGTTGTTTGGATGTCTCCATTTGTTTCTATTGCTCTCAGGTAAACAAGCTATTTATATTTTATTATGCCAGCAGGATAAATCCTAAAACCTAATTTTGTCCTTGGGTGGGCACAACTGAAATCACTACGGGTCTCACTGAGGTGGTGCGCTGAGCTAATAGATGCTTCACGTGCAGCCACATCTAAGCACAGAACCTTCCTTTAAAAAAATCAAATCCACATATAAGCTTGGAAACATTCCTCACATTAAGCCACTTGGTGGCTGCAAAATCAGATAACACATGTGAAATTACCATGAAAGGGATGAGAGGTGGCCTGGATGGAGTGTACCATTATCACCAAAGGGGAATGAGAGATCGTGAACAAATACCTCTACGCCCCACATTCACCTATGGATGGATTCTTTTTCTTGATTCCAATAAAACTTAGAGGCAAGCCTTTCAATCACATGAAATAAAAACATTATCAGTCACCAAATATTGCTCACTTAATTATCACAGTTTACACTCTGTTCTTAGCGCACATCACCCAACTTTATGTAACCCAACTTGTAGGATGAATGAAGTTTCTTCTATGCAAATGTGATACGGGTTTTGCGTGTTTGTAATCAGGATCTGGCTCGGTTCAGGGCAGTGGGATGCTTCTTTGCAGCATACAATGGAGGAGACAGGCATGCTCCTATACTGGGGGCACCACTGATCCGACACCCCTGAACTTAGAGGTAAGGGAAGCTGCTCTCTGATAGGTACGAGGTTCAAACATCGTGAAGCATGCAGAAATTGTGTTCTCTACTTTCACGGAAAAGTTATTACTGGAGAGTTGCTTCAACCGTAGCATAACTACAGACCAGGCAAAGATAGGTCAGCAAATGGGAAACGAAGAGGGAACTCAGAGAACAGCCTTGGCAGAACATGCCTAGCACCATGGCGGGAAGACTGCCTGGACCTGGAGAAGCCAGAACTCTGAGGTACTCGCTGGGTGCAGGAAACTTTTATTTGAAGAAAATAGTAAAAGCCTGAAAGGAAGTTACCCTGAGTCCAAATTTGGGCTCTGCTACTCACCATGACCTCCCTGGCCAGTTCGCTGGATCTCTCAAAGACGCTAATACATTCTTAAAATGGATAGACTTAATCTGAGGATATGCAAAAATACAAGTATCTTTTCCGACTCTACCATGGCAGGGCTGAAAATGACTCGTCAACGTTATTCATAACGCTTCATGGGTAACTGTTTGCTTACTAACCTGGCTTCCCAGGTAGAGCAATCAAAATATAGAAAGGAGATGCTTTTAATAGGGCATAATACTATCATTAATAAAATGAAATATTAAGTATAAATTTACAAAATGGTTTTTCAGTTTTATTCATCAGTCTCATGTAAGTTAACTTATTCAGGGAGGAATATCAAGAATGTGTTTGCCTCTAAGTGAGAGATAACATCCTGCTTAGGAGTCTGGATGTCTGAAGATCTGTGAGTGCGCGCGCACACACACACACACACACACACAATCATCCTCGATCTGGGTGATATAAATTGACCTCACTGGATAAATTTCCTTCTCAGCTGCACAAAAGCTAAGGAATGGTAAGGTCAAAATATAGACCAAACAAGGCAGCTACTAATTTATCTAGAAAACTACCCTGAAGAAACAATATACTAAAGATCATCACTGGGTTCTGGATATAAAAATGCCTTTCCTCCTCGTCACTGCCCAGCATGCAAATTTTTAAAACTCACCTAAACAACACAAGACATGAATAACATTTGCAAATGAAGTCCCATTAATTGGCTCTACTATTAAACTTGTTAGACTATTTAAAACTTGAACACAAGCCAATTAAATAATAATGATTAAATTTTGAAAAAAAAATCTCTCACTTTGATAAATCCAGCTAGCTTCCTGTATATACAGGTTATCCTATTTTAACAAAAATAATTATTGGTGTTACATGTAAATTCATAAATTGTCAAGGTAGGTACTTCAATGACAGAGGACTATGTCCATGAAGCATTGGGTATTTCTTTGGAGGGGAACACCTTTTAAAATATATTTGCCACTGAACGTACCTTGTTAAGATGATTTTATGAGTTTTTCATGAAGCAAGCAGCACATGAAAAAGAATTATACAAATAATACAGAGGGTGACAGGCTGACATGAGCATGCCCCTTCACTTCCATATTTCTTTTCCCCTCACTCTCTCTCCAGAGATCCCCATCAGCACTTTGGTGCACATCCTTCACACTTTCTCTGTATTTGCGTGCATGCTAGCAACTGCTAATGCTCCCAGGGTATTCTGCCCTTATTTAACAAATAGTGAGACTCTTATGGAGTTTTCCTCTTCTTTTCTTTAACTTCCACTGATTTAAAATGCTGATTTTTGTGAAACGGGTCTCTACTGAGATGCTTCTGTTCTTCTCTACAACATTTACAGTGTAAATTAGATGAAAAAACCTGCTATTAAACATTTGAAAAGAAGTATGCTGATCTAATAGGCTTTAATAATATAGCACCGTTGGTTCTAACAGCTGGTTGTGTGCTGGGACCACATACTTTTGACTTAACAATCCAGAGGGCATTAAGTTAGCAATAGAATAAAGAACACCCTCTCCCATGTTCTATAGCTGGTTTAAAAAAATTAGACTGAATTGCCTTTGCTCTCGAAAAGTGACGAAAAGAATCACCCTACTTTTATTTGATCCTGTGGTTTTTTTGTTTTGTTTTGTTTCTGTTTGTTTTTTTTTACAGTGGGGAAATAAAGTTCTTAAGACTGACAATTTCAAGCTGAGAATTCCCTCCACAGAAATCAGAGTTCAGTTCTAAGACTGGTCCTGCAATACGGGGCAAGTCCAGACTTGCCTCATGGCTTCCTACCTTGTTTTTAGAGATGGTTCTCAGTGAGCATCTTGTCAACCAGGAAATGATTTGAAAATCACATGAAAACTGTGGTTCGAACACTTTACAGTTCACACGCATTCCATAAGCAGGTAATGGAGGGGATGGCAGGGGCATATTTACTGGGAGGTATAGGATGAACTATTTGGAGTTGACATGGAATTATAACATTGGCCAAAGTCCCTGCTGAATTAAAAAAGAATTCCATGGCTTGCTCCACAGAACACTGTGCCCTTTTCCAGAGTCCTGGAGAACCGTAGGCGGCTGTCAACAAGAATGGCACAGTCTGAGTCTGTACTCAATCAGGAGACAGCGGCTGGGTCCTGGTGTTGACTCAGAGCTCAACAGTGGAATGGGACAGAACTATGTCTTTAGCGTCCTGAATCTGGATCCTAACAGGTTTCAGTCCTTCAGGCTATGAACATAAGTTTCGTTTCTTTAAGTTTCAATTTGTCTTTCCCCACCATTTTGTAAATTCCAACTGTTTGTTCTACTCTATCACCTTTTGACGTCTACTTCTATATAAGGCAATAACCCGTACTAAGCTAACACTTCCGCACAACTGCATAACTACTCCTACCAATGATAGGCCACCCCGTATCCTCCTTCCTCCCCTACATGCCTTTAAAATTGCTGTACCAACCATAAACCAGGCTGCTCTCCCTTATGAGACAGCCCGGCAGTTCTCTCTCAATAAAGCCTGTTACACTGGTCTTTCGGACTCTGAGTGATTCTATCATTTGGTGCTGAAACCCGGGACTAGGCTCTGGTTGTCTGGACAATCCCCCAACTCTCACCCAAGCTTACTACCAGGGAAGCGGCGGACAGTGGCAGCTCATTCCAGGCTTACTCCCTGATTCTGCTTGGTCCTGAGAGTAGGGGTAGATTGGCCGGCTCCGTGACTCTGATCTGAACCCCTGCTGGACCAGGATTAGGGATCCTTCTACACCTCCCCTTCCTCTGGTAGGTGCTCTTCCAAATTTTTCACCCTAAAAATCTGGGGAGGTAGACCTTGGGGTTTCTTGTCTACTCGGACTTATATTTTTGGAAGTCCAGGCGCCTGGTCAAGAAACCTCCTACTCACAGGGACTGAATTCTCGCGGGTGATGACCCCGACAGTTCTTCCCCTTCCTTTCCCTACAGTTGGAAGAGGAAGAAGGGGTGCTCCTCCTTCCTCCCCAACTCCCATCTACCTCCTTTCCCTACCACGAGGACCTCCCAATTCAAACCACCACGCAATACCCCCGTAGGTCGCTGACTCAAAAATCTCTCAATCTAGATTAGGTCTTTTTCTTTTTTTTTTTCATTTTTCCGAAGTTGGAAACGGGGAGGCAGTCAGACAGACTCCTGCAGCGCCTGACCGGGACCCACCCGGCATGCTCACCAGGGGGCGATGTTCTGCCCCTCTGGGGCATCGCTCTGCTGCATCCAGAGCCATTCTAGCACCTGAGGCAGAGGCCACAGAGCCATCCCCAGCGCCCGGGCCATCCTTGCTCCAATGGAGCCTCGGCTGCGGGAGAGGAAGAGAGAGATGGAAAGGAAGAGAGAGACAGAGAGGAAGGAGAGGGGGAGGGGTGGAGAAGCAGATGGGCGCCTCTCCTGTGTGCCCTGGCCGGGAATCGAACCTGGGACTCCTGCACGCCAGGCTGACGCTCCACCGCTGAGCCAACCGGCCAGGGCCTGAAACTCATTTTCTTTTGCAATATCTTGTGGCTCCAATATAAACTAGACAATAGTTCCCAATTGCCAGAAAATGTACTTTTGATTACAATACACTCAATACAAAAATCTCGATAATTTTTGCCACTGAAGAGGGAAGGCCTCAGAAATTCCCTATTTGCAGACTTTCTTCTTTTTTTGATTTCGACCCTCCCTCTGTTCGTCTTGCTCGACCTACCAAATACTTTTATTTATTTTTTATTTATTTATATATATATTTTAAGATTTTATTTATTGATGTTTAGAGATAGGAGAGAGAGAGAGAGTAGCTGGAAACATCAACTCGTAGTAGTTGCTTCCTGTATGACCCGGCAAGCCCAGGGTTTCAAACCAGCAACTTCAGTGTTACAGGTCAACACTTTACCCACTGCGCCACCATAGGTCAGGCTCAACCTACCAAATACTTTTAGCAAGAACCCTTTCTCCCCCATCCTCCTCCAACACTCCTTTAAGCTCTGATCTTTTTGACCCCTCTGACCACTTGGTGCTACCACCAGCACCTTGACCTCCTCCCCCATATAACCCAACATAGAGCCCGAAACCACTCCCCAACTCCCCCCTCCGCTCCGCTTTCCCCTCCTAAACTCCACCCTTGACCTCGTGATCAGCCTCGTCCGCAACCCTCCTCTCAAACCCCACACCTCACTGGTCTCTATCCCCTATGTGAGGTGGCCGGGGCAGAAGGCATTGTTCCACTCTCCATGCCTTTCTCTCTAACTGACTTATCTCAAATTGAATGCTGTTTAGGCTCCTTTTCCTCCAACCCAGACACTTACATAAAGGTATTCAAAAACCTTACACATACCTATGACCTTACATGGCACGATCTCTACATAATCCTAACCTCTTCCCTCACTCCCTCCGATAAGGACTGAGTCTGGACTACTGCCCAGCAAATCGCAGATGAGGCCCATACTAGAAATAATGCCAATCCCATAGGTACCACCGCAGTTCCTAACACAGACCCTAATTGGAGCTACCAAACAGACCACCAAAATCGGACAGCTAGAAACTTTATGATTGATTACCTCCTCTAAGCATTAAATAAATTAGCGAATAAGGCTGTAAACTATGACAAAATCAAGGAAGTTGTCCAGCGCCCCCAAGAAAACCCTGGAGAATTCCTTGAACGCCTATGCCAGGCTCTCCAAAGATATTCTAGGGTAAACTCGACAACCCTGGCCGGCACGGTTCTCTTACACTCCCACTTCATGTCTCAGTCCGCCCCAGACATTCGGAAAAAACTTAAAAAGTTGGAGGATGGGCCTGAAACACCCCAAAGGGATTTCCTAACCTAAACCTTGCATTTAAAGTATTTCATAACCGGAAGGAACAGGAAAGGGAGGACCGGAAGAGGAAAGATCAGGAAAACTACCTATGCTAGCGAAAGCCCTCTGTGTACACCCTCCAGCGGGCTCAAAAATCCCTCAAAAGGGGCGTTCTGGAACTTCTTCAGACCCACTGGGGCCTTGCTTTAAATGCAGACAGCATGGCCACTGGGCTAAGCAGTGTCCTAATCCCTGACCTCCTCCAGGTCCCTGTCCTCACTGTCACCTTGAGGGACACTGGGGAGTAGATTGCCCCAGCCGCCGAAGGGGGACTGGAACAAATCCCCACCCCCCTACACCTGTATCTCTGACAGATTTTCTGGGACTGGCGACTGAGGATTGAAGGGGCCCTGAGCAGCTGGCCCGGTACTCATCACACACCGCAAGCCCAGGGTAAAACTTGGTGTGGCAGGTAAGCCTATCTCCTTTTTTGTAGACACCGGGGCCATCTTTTCCACCCTCCCTGGATTTTCCGGCCACCTCCAACACAAAAATCATTGAAATCTCGGGAATTAAAACCAATCCCTTAATAACTGAACCCCTCCTGTGCACTATAGAGGACATCCAATTCACTCACCACTCCTTAGTCACCCCACAATGTCCTGCCCCACTAGTAGGTAGAGATATCCTCCCAATTCCGAACTACCCTAACCTTGATGCCTACACATAACAATTCCTCAGCCAACATTCTTCTTTTGCTGGCGACAGACACGGACTCGGTCACAGCCCTCTTCCACTTCTCTCAGAGGAGGTAAATCCCATCATTTGGTACACCTCCCAACCCTCAGTTGCCAAACATCACACTCTCATCCTTATTCATCTCAAGAATCCCAACACCTACCCTTTTATTCCCCAATACCCATTTCTCTAACCCATCTAAAGGGTCTCAAACCTTTAATCTCGAAATTCCTCCAGGCGGGATTACTAAAACCAACCAATTCCCCTTTCAATCCTCCCATACTCCCTGTTCCTATGCCAGGCTCCAAGCCCAATGCTCCTATCGCTTAGTGCAAGACCTCGGGACTGTTAACTCAGCAGTATTACCCATTACCCCAGTCGTTCCAAACCCATACACTATCCTATCCTCAATCCCCTCCTTGTCTTAACTTCTTCACAGTATTAGATCTTAAAGACACTTTCTTCACCATTCTTCTAGATCCACAATGTCAAAATCTCTTGCCTCCACATGGACTGATCCTGATACTATGCATGCCCAACAACTGACTTGGACTGAGAAATCTACCTAGCTCTACACACCAATCCTGAAACCTACACTTGCCAGACAGGAAAATCTGAGCCCCTATGATTATGCCCCTAAACAGCAAGAAGAAGCTACAGAAGAGAGACCACCTCCCCTATAACCCTGCCTTCTCAATTTTTAAATATATTATACAAGAGTCGAGAATAACTGGTTTCAGTTCTTCAGGCTATGAAAATAAGTTTCGTTTCTTTAAGTTCTGATATGTCTTTCCCCACCATTTTGTAAATTCCAACTGTTTGTTCTACTCTATCACCTTTTGACGTCTACTTCTATATAAGGCAATAATCTGTACTAAGCTAAAACTTCCGCACAACTGCGTAACTACTCCTACCAATGATAGGCCACCCCATATCCTCCTTCCTCCCCTAAATGCCTTTAAAATTGCTGTACCAACCATAAACCGGGCTGCTCTCCCTTACGAGACAGCCCAGCAGGTTCTCTCTCAATAAAGCCTGTTACACTGGTCTTTCGGTATTCGAGTGATTCTATCAGAATCCAACTCAACCAGTTAAGAGTCTATGCTTTCAGCAAGAGATTTCTTCTCTTCAAGCCTTTATTTTCTTACCAATCAAGGGGCTGTTGACTAGAGGGGTCCCAAGCTCCCTTCCACTTGTAAATTCTGCATGAAGGCATGAACTGATAGTTTTCATCTGTAGGTGATGGCAATAATAATAATAAAAAATTCTCTTGGCCCTTGCCGGTTGGCTCAGTGGTAGAGCATTGGCCTGGTGTGCAGAAGTCCCAGGTTCGATTCCCAGTCAGGGCACACAGGAGAAGCGCCCATCTGCTTCTCCACCCCTCCCCCTCTCCTTCCTCTCTGTCTCTCTCTTCCCCTCCTGCAGCCAAGGCTCCACTGGAGCAAAGCTGGCCCGGGCGCTGAGGATGGCTCTATGGCCTCTGCCTCAGGTGCTAGAATGGCTCTGGTCATAACAGAGCAACGCCCCAGATGGGCAGAGTATTGCCCCCTGGTGGGCATGCCGGGTGGATCCTGGTCGGGTGCATGCGGGAGTCTGTCTGACTGCCTCCCCGTTTACAACTTCAAAAAAAAAAATTCTCTTTGACTGCTTTCATCAATATCCTTAAGAAGTTAAGAGAGATCAATGAATTCACCCAAACCCTCAGAACCCTAGGGCTTTCTAAGGAACCAGCCTGCTTTCTGTTCAGCTTTACTTTCCATCTAGTTGTGCTTTCAAATAAACTTTCTTTAGGTATATCTTGTGCTACATGTGCTGTTGCTTTCACAATAGCAACTAGTGCAAAGGAAATTAAGCAGGAAAACTCTAAGATTTGGAAATGTGACTGTAATTCAATGGAGGTGTGACATTTCTAGAAAAATTCCTTCAATATTACTTATAGTTATTATCCAACAAAATCATCATAATACTTATTATCATCTTCTGAAGTTCAAGGGCTAGCATATCTGTCTCCTGAAATCAAAGGTCATATCAAGTACATGTAATTTTATGCTAATGCGCAATACTTTGGTATTTTCACTGGTTCTCCACGGATGCTTGAACACGTGAGGAAAACAGCCCAGGGGTCCGATTTTCCCCACCGCAAGGTAGTAATTGCTCAGCCCTCTGACTCGTCCACGCTGTTGCCATCTCCCATTGTTTGTTCTCCACCTCCTCCCTTTCTGATGGCTATAAGGGGATACAGCTGCTAAATTCTATTATTTTTTCCCATCTCATGTTTGTGAGATGACCTTTCAATACTGAATGTTAAGTTCCATGTTGGGAACAATAAGGCTTAATTTAATAATACAGGGGGAGAGCAAGGCACGCTGTGAAATCTGAAATATTATGATATGGCTGAGATGGGCGGTTTGATTTCTAAGGAAAGAAATAATAATAAAGTTATTACAAAGAAAAATGTTACCCTGAGCTGAATAAATGATTTATTTGTGTTTTAATTAGATCACTTTGATCATAAGATGTCATCAGTGTCTGTTTCGCTTTAAATGCTCAGATGAAAGCCTCTCGTTGCCAGTGTTTTTGTTCAATCATTTATTTTCTTTGGGGGCTTGAGAACTCCTGATGATTTTGTTTTTCTCTAAGATAGTGGATTCCTTCTTATTTCCATGCTGGAAGCCAACAGATTAATCCGTTGGAATCTTAACGCATCCCCTAATTAGCAACTTACTAAAAATGAAATGAGTTAATTAGGTGTAATTTCTTTGTAAAGATCAAATGCCAGGCAAATCACTTTCCGAAGGCTATTTCCTTCATTTGTAGCAAAAAATAATAATAATAAATAAAAATAAATAAATAAACAGAAATCAAATCCATTTTTACCAGGGCTGAGAGGGCCATGATACGATAATTAGGAGAGTTCTAAGTGATTCTATTAGAAGCATTAGCTCAACCTGAGTCCTTGCTTACATATAGTAAGATGTCTTCTTAAATATCCTACCTCATAGCAAGAGTTGATGAATATCTTCATAAGCCAATTCGCTAAAATAATGTTGCTTAAGCTAATGAAACTCAACTAACATAAACTGAGTACCTATTAAGTACAATGCAGTATGAATTCCTGCCCCACCATGGACTAGTTCTGTAAACCATGGCATGTCACCTAAATATCTAAGCTTCAAGCTTTGATGACCTTGTCTGTAGAACAGGGACAATGATGTGCGGATCCTCATAGGAATATAGTGAGAAGAAATGTGTGTTTGCTCCAACAAGTTATATTTATGGTATCTCTCTAGTTTTCAATTATTTTTTTGCTCCAAGACAGTGGAGGGCTATGGTGCATTGCTGCAGTGTGGCTAAATTGGAGCCATTTCCCAATGGTGTGTGAACGCATGGGGGTGGGACCTCCTCCTCCAATGAGGATCGCTTGTTTGTGAGAGCACCTTGATCTTTCAATTTAGCATTCTTATCAAAAATGAAAAAAAAGGTCCTGAAGCGATTTATCTGTAGTGTAATCTTGATTGCTAAACGCTGATCAATCATCAATTTTAATAATTCATTTTTATCATAGTGGCAGGGAAATCTGCTGTGTTCCACTTTGCCAAGGACCGAGGACAGGGGTCCCTGCCATTTCATATCTGTGTCTGACAAACAGTCCATTATGACTACAGACCCGCAGCACCTGGGCACTGCCATTGCCCCGGGGTGGTTTGGAGACTCAAAAAAATTATGCCAGTCACAACTCCCAGCAGCATTAGTTGCTGGGTTCACAAACTGTATGATTTTTTTTTAAAATTTTTATTTACTTTATTTTTTAGTGAGAGGAGGGGAGGCAGAGAGACAGACACCCGCGTGCACACCAACCAGGATTCACCCGGCAAGGCCACTAGGGAGTGATGCTCTGCCCATCTGGGGTTGCTGCTTCATTGCTCAGCAACTGAGCCATTTTTAGCACCTGAGATGGAGGCCACGGAGCCATCCTCAGCACCTGAAGCCAACTCACTTAAACCAATCAAGCCATGGCTGCAGGACAGGAAGAGAGAGAAAGCGCATGCGTACGAATGCATGAGAGAGAGAGAGAGAGAGAGGGAGGGAGAGAGAAAGAGAGAGAGAGAAGAAAAACAGAGGGGAAGGGGGAGGGATGGAGAAGAAGATGGGTGTTTCTCCTGTGTGCCCTGACCAGGATTTGAACCTGGTACTTCTATACACTGGGCTGACGCTCTACTACTGAGCCAACTGACCATTTTTTAATGTGTTTTTACCATAGAGTTAAAATTTATATTGCTGATCTACATCCTTTGCTAAGAGCTCTTCTTATACGTAACTAGAAACTCCTCTTCGCTGCACTGATTTTAGACACCGGTGTCCTTTCTCTGAAAGGTTTTTCATTTTCCAGGTTGAAATCTATCTTCCTAGAGGAGAAATACTTGAAGAAAATACAAGTGGACCAGCCCTGCCTTGCTTCTCCCTTATTGTTTGTTAAGCTGAGGCTGCATTCACATCTTGACTTACCATCCTTTTTTATTTTGTTCTGACAACATTTTCTTTTTTCCTTCAAAATTGTCTCTAGGTATTTCCCTTAAGCTCTAGCTTATTCAAAACTCTTAGACTCTGATGTTTTTCATACGGTTAATTCTATCAAGAGCCTTCTCTTTCTGATCAACTAATTCCTGCTCAGGTGTTGCTGGTGGACAGATGGCTTAATGTATCCACCATTTAGGGTCACATTTGCATTTTCAGAACTGTGCTTAAAGCCTCAACCCCAAAGAGGCGCACAATAGGCGGATTTCAAGTATTCTAGCCGAGACAACAAAGAACTCTGGAGATAAAAGATTTTTTTTTTTTTCTAAAGCCCTACTCATCACAGAACACACTCTTGATGAGTACTTATCTCTACATAAGTCTCATTCCTATATATAATGCAAGAAAGTTCAATAAGAGAAAAGGTGAGGCCCCTTCCTCCCTGCAGACACCAGACAGCTCTGGCGTGGCGAGAGGTTTCTAAAGCAGAGCTTGTCGAACTTTTCAGCCCTTTTATTCTGATCTGATCCATTTAATTTGTTCTCACATTGTGGAGTATTTAAAGCAGTGATTACAATTTTATCTGGAAAGTATTTAAGAAAATGCCCACTAATAGCAGGCACTCCAGTGAACAATGTATTATGCTGGTTAGGAGGTTAGTGTCTAGAATCAGTTAGACCTAGATTCAAATCCTCTCACTGACTCTTAAGAGCTGAGGGTCCTTAGGTGAGTCACTTAACTTAAGGCTTAATTTCTATCTGTGTTAATAATAACAGTCGCCTGACGGGGCTCTCCTGAGAATTAATAAGTTAGGGAAAATGTTCAGAGTAGTTGCTAGAACATAGTAAATAGCTAATGGAAATTACCGCTAGTGTGTGCATGTTTTTCAACACAAAACATCACAAAACTCCTCAAGTCAGCCTGGCTGGTTTTAGGGTTCTGACAGGTTACCTTGTCTGATTAACAAAAGAAAATTCAGCAATTGTTTCTATTAGAGTCTTAAGATGCATCTGTCTGTCTGTTCACTCATTGATTTTTTTTTCCTTACATTCTTTCATTCACGTGGCACGTACTAAAAACATCACTTGTGTTATAAGTTAAAAAAACAGTGGTAAACAAGGAAGCCATTCCATCTCCCTGACCTCAAAGTACTGTTTCTTTTTGAAAAACAAATGATACATTAGCCAATGTACCCATTGTCCAAGGAAAAATATAGTATCAAAATATAAAAACAAATTTTAGAAATATTTAGTAAAATTCTTAAAAGGAAAAATTAGAGTTTTAAATTTTTTTTAAAGGAATAAAAAGTATGGAGTTTTCACATGGCAGAGGGACATGAGAAGTCTATAACTTAACTATCACCAAACAGATTTAAGTCAGGGGCCTGCTACGTGCTGCTTGACACAGAACTTGGTTGACCAGCTATACAGGATGACCACTAGGAACCCGCAGACAAAGGAAATTCCTGCAACGACTGACTCCTGGTTCCATACTCAGCCCTTCTCGTTTACACACACCATAAAGGGAAAACAGATCCCAAAACATACGCTGTAAAGGTGAGAGTTAATCTTAACATTTCCCCCGCACTCTATTTCTCCATACCTGTAATTTTCCATAGAAATTACAAAGAGATAGAGGCTCAACCTCGAGAGATGGTTGGAGTCACTCTTCTCCCTTCCGTGAGGAGAGCCCACTATTCTGTCTGTGGAGGGGTTTTTCTTGCTTGTCCCCTCTGCTCAAAATAACCTGCTTTTCCACTATAGCCTCTTGCCTGGCTCGTCTTGAAGTGTTTCCTGTGTGAAGCCAAGAACCCCACTGGCTTAGGGCTCAAGTCCCTGCTAAGGATTCACTCCTCCGGCATCGGTTCTAAAGCACATCTTTAACTTCTGAAGTTCACGTCTAGGGAAAGATCATGCCTCCCTACAAGTTACATTTTAGTGCCTCAGTAAGAGGGAAAAACATAAGGCTGAATAGATCACATATCTGATACGGCATAGTGTAGCTGATACTTTTTAAACGGGAAGGGTACAAAAGAATGTTTAAAATATACACTGCTTGTCCAGGCATAAAATAATGTATATACATTTTTCTAATAGAATACCATTTTAATGACATGGCTAATTACCCTTAGTCAGTCATTGAACAAGTGTTTAATGGGCATGCTCTGTACACCAGGCACTGTGATGTACCTCTGCACACTATGGTGACAAAATCAAGAATGTTTTCTGCTCTCTTGGAGCTAATGATGGTTGCCCATCTCAGGCATCTCACTTCTTTTTAAGCTATAAAAAGTTTCCTAAGCCCAAAGGTAGTCGTTCTGGCCTCCTAATTTCCATTTCTCTGGGTTAAGCAATCAAGATCATGTTTCTCCTCACCTTAGTAAGCTCTGCCGCATGCAAACTAAGATATGTACCATCATTTACCTTTGGAGCCAAAGAGACAGTCTTTTGAGTAACAGCCAACATTAACACTAATAACTTACAGTATTTTGAGGAATGGTCAAATCATACCTTTCTCTTAAGACTAAAATTGGCTTTTGTGTGTGTGGGGGGGTGGGGGGGAAATAAGGTTGGGAATGACAGAGAGCTAGAAATCCATGATTAGAGGAGTCTACTGCTTTTTATGAACTATTTAATTTTGCTACTCTAAATTATTTGTTATAAAAAGCTTCAGGCTAGGATGATGGATAATTGAAAACTTGGAAAGGAAATGAATCCACTTAAATATATTTCCTAAATTCAATATCCTTAGATTAAGCAACCATATACAGATTTTCAGTAGTTGCCCAAGGAGCAAATAATATTGGATGCCACTTTATTAAGCAAAATTGGGTGTGCGAACCATAATCAAATTCGAAGATAATATCAGCTGTTTAATATTAAACAGGGGAGTTGTTATGCACAGACTTCTTAATTAACCTCCAAATATTTATTTTCCCTTTCTTGCATAGATATTGACATTTAGCGGGGCACTTAGTTACCCAGTCTCCCTCGGTACCATGTAAGGTCCAGCCAATGAGGTGTTTCGTATATAACATGAGATTTCAGGGGAGTGGCCTTCAGAGAAATGGGGTGGCACCTCTCATTCTTTACTGCTTGGGATTTGGATATAACATCTGGACCTTCAATGGCCATTTGGGATCACAGGGAGAATACTAGATGCTAAGGACCACAAAGGCGGACGATGGGAGAAGTGAGAAGTCTGATGTTCCGGCCCTCCCTAGCCCACCACAACAGTCCTTACAGTGTGACTTCCACCTTCTTTTATGGAAGAAAGCAGGAGGGAGCTACCTTTCTAATCACTGTCTCTATAACTCAGGGCTGCACCTAATTCAAAAGAAGACCGTATTTAGTATTACAGTTGAAAATAGAGCGTCACGCGACACAGAACCTTACATGTTCCCGGGATTGCCTGCGGTAGGCACCAGCCTCAGGAGTCTGGGATGTTACAGGCTCGGAAAGCCCAGGCTTTTCTCATTTGTAGCAAAATATTTGGTGCGGCTGTCGACTGCTGTTCTGGAGCTGGCAGACCAGGTGCCAAATGAGACTTTTAATACTAGGAAATCCCCGGAGGCTGATGCCCATTGGCTCCTTCCGGCTGTGTTCAGCACGGTCTTAGAAAGAGTAATGAACTCAGTGTAGAACCAGTCAGCCTGCAGGCTGGGATAAAACCAAACCAGTTTGAAATGGAAGGATTTCTCTGCTCATATGGGTAATCTGAACTGATAGAGAATCCTCAGTGGATGTGCTTTAAAAGGTTAAAAACATGTATCCTAAATTAAAGTACAGTAATTATAAGTCATAGCTACCCAGAGATAGCCTGGGAAAGAATAAAAGCTGTGGCCCAAGAGATTTTTTTTTAAATTTATTGACTTTAGAGAGGAAGGAGAGAGAGAGAGAGAGAAAGGGAAATAGAGAGAGAAACACTGACAAGTTTCACTTAACTGTACACTCTTGGAAGTCAAAGTTTTTATAATGCCATGATTCTTTTCTTTGAAAAAAAAATTACTTAAAATTCTGCCTTAAATCTGAATATTCCCAATGCAAGCCAGTCTTAAGAGCCAGAAAAAGACAAAGGCATGTAGACTATCACAGTAATTCTAATGCTAATCAGCTGAAATCATAGCTCAGGTCAAACTTTACTTCTCGGGGGTGTACAAAAGGTCTCCGGAATGAGGATTATGGAATGAATGCACTCCCTTCTGAGGTGGTGAATGCATTCTGTTTCACTGTGCAATTCCCCTCCTCCACTTTGCCCTTTTCTTGTATGCACATAATTGGAAAACAAACTAGAACAATCGAAAATCTTTTGGAAGTTGGACTGAAAGAGAAATGCATCTCTCCTTGTTCATGACCTCATCATGGAAAGAAATGGCTTTAAAATGTATTTATTGTCTTGTTCACTGGAGAAAGAATTTGGATAGAAAAGCAAACACTGATCTCAACAGTTTCAGGGGCATGCAGTTGTATTGGAACAACTAAACCCTGTTTCAGAAACTAATAATTGAGCGTTTCTAGGCTCACTCACTACAATGAAGGGAAGACCAACTGCCTATCGTAGCCAAAAAGGGGGCGAGGAAATCACATATAATAATGAGCCAGGTGAAACAGTAAAAGCACAATAAAATATACAAAAAAATTTAGTTGATGGGTTGAGGATAAAAGAAAAATGAATTCTAGCGATTGTGTGATGTTAACCAATCCACCTCAAAGACACTATTAACAATTCACAGGAATCTCTCATTTGTGATTTCTCCATTGCTTATTTTAAAATTAAATTGTTATTCAGTTGGTCAGAAGAAAAGTGACTCTTTCCATCAATACTATTTCAAAGAGAAGTAATATGACCCAACATATGGGGCACTCACGTATTTCAATAATAATAAGTGATGCTCATTCAGCACTGTGTAAATGTAGGTAATGGTTAACTTCCATTTCCTTTCTCAAAAGGCAATTATTAGTTTATCTCCTTATATCTTCCACTCTCAGTATAGTTGAACCATGGACAGAAAAGTGACCAGGAGGAAAAGATTACAATCAGGGCGTACTTTCGAGTTAGGAGCATATACACCAGGACGTGACATGTGAACTCCTGTTTCAAAAGGCCATTGACTTTATCGCAGTGGCTTTGCACTGAGTCATTTTTCTCCATTTGCCTTTCTGAGTGCCACTATGGTCCCCACATGGGAGACTCATAGAAATTTTAGTGAACCTGAGCTCGTTTTAAATCAGTAGATTCTTGACACATGTTACACCCCAGGTGTGAAGAAGCCAAACGAGCAAACTGTGAGTGTGTGAGGTGGTGGGGTGGAAAGAGGGGTTCGCGGCCCTCACCATTTCAGAGGAGGCACGACAGGTTACTGATGGATAACAACACCTTTAGGAGTTTATGATGTGCAGGTCGGAAGCAACTTTTAGAGGAACACTGCCAACCGGACCTGAAGTTGAGGAGGGGAAGGAGAAAGTGGGAACAGTAGGAAGGGAAAGCACAAGGCTGGTGTTATTCTTGACTCCTGTGTGTGTGTGTGTGGCATAACCCATAGCCCCCATGTCAGCCATAACCTGAGTGGCACCAAGACCACCTGCGGACAGTTTTCCTCAATGGCAGATGAGCAACCAGAGAGGAGGGAAACACTCTTCAGAGGAGGGAAACACTCTTCAGAGGAGGGAAACACTCTTCACTACTGGGTTTGAAAACCAAAATCTGTAAAGAAAATAGCAACCTGTAAAGCTCTCATCCCCTGTAAACTTGATGCCATAAATCTGTGGTTATAGCTATTTGCTAACCCATCTAAGTGAAAATAGATTAAAATAGGTCTTCGACACTCAGCAAGCTCACCTATGGCTAAAGATACTCCACTGTCATTTGGACAGGTGGGAATTACCAGTAGCCTTCTAATGGACTATTATGATCCATTTTCTATGACAAGAATAAAAACTGTTGGCCAAAAGCCCATCACAGTAAATACATCCTTGGATGAAAACCAGTTGGACTACTGGGCTGATTTTTACTCACATCAATAACTAACAACACATCTTGTCTGACTTTCATCGACTCATCACATATTTATGAATAGCCCTTTTAAACGTAGGTAGGTTTAACTTCCAATAAATACCATGAAAGATTAAAGAAGCAGAGACCCAGGTCAGGACTTCTGTCTCCAAACTGTCATTTATCATCATATCGTGATGTGGAGGGAGACACACCTTGGTCCAGGAGTCAGAGGTCTTGAATTCAGGTCCTAGCTACAAACTTAATGGCGAGTCAGTAGAGCTCCTACGACTTTGATTTCTTCTTTCAGACAACAGGGAATACCATGCTTGTCCTGCCTATTTTTCAGAATTTACTAATTCATTCATAAATATTTATGCATCATCAGTGACATTCCGAGAATTTTTTTAGGACCTGTAGGGTGAGGGATACAGTAGGGAACATGGCATACATATTAGATGACTATTCTCAAGTAGGCTTATTCTAATAATTAGAAAAAATGTATGAATATAGTAAACTTTTTTTATATAAGCAGATTATACACATATATGTAAATATTAACGGTTATATTTTCAGAGGCAAATAGATGTGCACATATATTTTTTACAGTTTCAACCAAAGCCTTTTCTAAGAAAGCATGTATTTGTTTAGATTTTACATTGCATGATTTAAGATGAGAAAGGCAATAATCTAATGAAAGATATATAGATCTAAACAACAAACCTAGCACTTTAATAAATGATATCTCCATATTTCATTAATGATAAAAAAAATACCATATTCTGCCAGGATGCATGCCTCAATAAAGAAAAGAATAGGTTTCTGCAAAAACTCTTCTACATACAGTAAAATTTATTACTGAAAATCTTCCTTTTAATTAATTTTTTTCATTACTTAATAACCAAGACATGTATAAACAGTCTCTTAGATGGTCCCAATATTATTCTTAGCACCTGAGGCTGAGGCCACAGAGCCATCTTCAGTTCCTGGAGCTAATTTGCTCCAATGGAGCTATGGCTACAGGAGAAAAAGAGAATGAGAGAGAGAGAGAAGCTAGAGGGGGAGTGGTGGAGAAGCAGATGGTCTCTTCTCCTGTGTGCCCTGACTGGGTACCAAAGGGATATTGTTTATAAGACTGAATGATAAGGAAACTTTGGCATACATCCTGGTAACCCTTCCTTATAGCTTTCCTCTTCCCTTCCTTTTTCTAATCCCCTTTCTCCTCCCTCCACATCTCTCCTTGCTCCCACCTCTCATTCAGTCCCCTATAGAAGAGGCCATTTAAAGAAGAGAGGTCCTGAAGGTTCAGAGTCACACGAAGGAGAACTAAGACACTCCCGCAACAGCCACCAACTGCCAACCAAGTGAGTACACCTTCCAGGAAGCAGACCCTCCAACCCAGTGAAGGCTTCAAATGATGTTGCCACACCCAACAGCTTGGGCATGACTTCACAAGGGGCCCTCCTGAGTCAGAAAAACTAAGCTAAGCCATTTCTGATCTCCTGATCTAGAATAACTGTGAGATAATGCTTGCTGTCTTAAGCCACTTAGTTTTGGGGTAAGTAGTTACATAGCAATAGGTGACTAATATATTATATATAACCCAAGGATAATATTATAAATCACTTGCTTTATGCTGAAAATATTTTAATTGAACTAGAAGAATATGGTGCTATCACTTTAATACCTGTGTCATGAGGAAACAAATTGGACACTCTTCTTCACTCAATGGAATATGACTGGTTGTTTGGTTTTTTTTGATAGCAACTGCATCCATTTAATCAAATATAAACACTTCATAATCAGACTTCATTAAAACTCTCTTTTTAGTAATGTATGAGTTAACCAATAAAGAATGGCATTCTTACCTCCGAAGAAGTACTTCTCGCCAGTTTTCACTTGAAGAGGGCTATTGGTTCTAACAGCTGACGCCTCATCACCATCAATGGTGAGGACAGCAAAATTCTCCTTCGCCAGGAGACGAACCTCGTGCCACTGCCCATCATTCAACCCGGAACCTGTTGGGTCCAAGATAAAAGTATACTTATTTCCTGAGAATGGTTCAGTTTAAAACAATGTTTAGGCCTGACCTGTGGTGGCGCAGTGGATAAAGCGTCAACCTGGAAACACTGAGGTTGCCAGTTCAAAACCCTGGCTTGCCTGGTCAAGGCACATATGGGAGTTGATGCTTCCTGCTCCTCCCCCTTCTCTCTCTCTCTTTCTCTCTCTCTCTCCCCCCTTCCTCTCTAAAATGAATAAATAAAACAATGTTTAACATTGACCAAGTCAGAAATTTGTAAGTAAAAAATTAATATATTTTCATCTAGGACAATTCAGCACCACTCACAGTGGATATCTTCTGTTTCTTTACCATCATAAGTGGTTTCATTCTCCATTGACCCAAACAAGGAAGAATGGAAGCCAGTCGAAGGAGAAAATATTAAGGTGCCATTGCAGTACTTGGGAAAACGAAGGAAGCAAATAAAGTTGTTTGGAAGGTAATAATGAACTATTTTAATAACTTATTGTCTGCTTAGCTTTATTAACTCGATACTCATATGAGAAAACAGAGCTACAGCTGTCTGTCTAATGTCTCTTTTTATAATCTTTTTTTTGTATTGTTAATTTTTCTCAATAAGCACATCTGGCCAGCTGATAGCATTTAAGTGCTAAAAAAATAAATGTGTAAGTATGTAGAGTTATTTGTGCTACTTGACCATTAACAAGCATGAGAAACAACACCAGGATTATCTGGTCATTTACCAATAAGGTGTCTTTATAATGAAGGAGGGTATATTTCACTAAATAAAAAATAATGAAATAAGTCAACACCTCCCACCCCTTACAATCATAGTTCACTATTGCTAGTACAAAGAGCTTGGGAAACAAAAATGCAATCAAGCCCTCCATTAAAAAGACAATACTTCAAAGTTTCTGTTTAATTTGTGTTTGTTTTATGAGGAATAATTAGAAAATTAAGGAGCATACAGAGAACAGTCACTAAAACATAAATATCTGGAAAGATTTTAAGAAAACACTAAGAGACAAAGAAGTCTAAGAGGGTCAGAGTGGCATTCTTTGACTTTCTAGAGTTCTATGCTACATCAAGGGAAGAGAGTTTCTTCTAGTTGGCTCTGGATAGAATAATCTAGAACCCACAGGTAGAAATCACTTGAAGATACAGTTCAATTTCACAAAAGAAAGAGAAGCCTAGCAAGTAAAGGTATCAAAACATGAAATGAGAATAAATCAATGCAATGCTGGTGATGGCTTCTAGCCTCTGATCAGAGGTCTGAAAACCAAAGCTCAAATGCACCTGCTGCTGTCTGTTTTTATACATCCTGGGATCTACAGGGATCTACAGAGAGCTCTCACATTTTCAAATAATTAAAAATAAATAAAAATGTCCCAGTGAGTGGTGCAGTTGATAGAGCATCATCTCAGAGTACCAAGGTTGCCGGTTTGATCCTGGGGTCTCTGGCTCAATCCTAGGGTTGCCATAAAAGTACATGGTTTTGGTTTCTGCCCTTACAATGCGATGAACCCTGCTTTGAAATGCAATTTGAGGCAAGGATCCCGAGGACATCCTGTTACAAATGTCCACTCCCAAAATATAATCCTAAATAATCACACATCCAGAGGAAGTCAAATCCCTTGTAAGATATCTTCAGCTGACACAGGGTCCTGTTCTAAAGGGTAGACCAGAAAGCCTTTCTAAAAATTCCCCGTGAAAAATCCTTTCTTCTCATAATTAATTTATAAATGAAGCTCATCGGCTTAATTGTTCATGGCCAAATGTCTATTATTTCAATCAGATTAAAATAAAATGGTTACTTTATTTTCTTCAAGAAACTTAATTGCTAGAGGCATTGGACCCTCAGATAAAAAGCACCCTTGTTGAGAGCGGTCACGGCTACATCTAAGCTCGAACTGCAATTTCTATTCATTTTAGCTCCAATTATTATTTTGAACCCTTAATGTTAATCATCAAGAGGCAAGCCTCAGCAGTCTGTGATAGGAAAAGGGCCCCCAAATATAATAAAGTTCATTCTTCAGTGGAACAAGAATGATCTAATTGCTCAAAAGAAAATAAGACGCTTCTTTTCATTTTTCTTCAACTGCATGGTTTATAAAAGAAAAAAAATAATAGCCTGAAGGCTCTCTCCAGAGAAGAATACAACTTCATGATCTCTGTGTATGCGAGTATTTATAGATCTCCTGTTCTAAGCTCTGTATGATAGTCACTCTGCTAAGTACTTGCATTTAACTCACAATTCACCAAAAATTAAAAAAAAAAAAATCATTTCTCCAGTAAGTAGGTGAGAGAACTTAATCTAATAAAATTTAGGCATCTGTAGCTAATACACAGCAGAACTTAGAACAGTAACTCAGCTCTATCTGGTTCCAGAGGCTGAAGTGTTTTAAAAAACAAACAATAATAAAACGTGTTATATAATCTCCATGCATCTGTAATCAGAATTCTCTTATCCTATGCGCACACGCACACATACACACAGACACACACACACCACACACACAGATTTCCACATGCCACCACCTCTGGAAAGGAGCTCAAATTCTGGGGACATCTTTTTCTCATTTGGTACCAGGGCTGTAAATAAACGGAGACTCCATAATGTCTCAGCATTTGCGGTCAGATTTCCGTTATACTGGAACATCCCACGCACTCCATGTTTTTTAGTATTTCCTTACATCGATATGTTTCTCTTAAAATTGGAATTAGAATGCATATTTTCCACTACAGGTTTGAGAAGCAAATTCTAGCTTTCTCCTGCCCCAAGGCACATGAAAATAAGCTCATGAGGATTTAGTACAAGGATCTCTACACACTGTGTAATTCTGAGCAGAGGGAACTCCATGTTCACCTTTTCACTTACTAACAAGCAAATCAGGGCTCTTGGACATGCTGTCTTGTCACTAGTTTGTAGAGTAAAGACCTTCATCTAGACCTTTTGACACTCAAATGGTGGTCTTTCCTACCCTCCAGAACTCAGCTGCCAAGTTTTATGGCGAGAAAAAAGAAGAGAAATGCACACACTTGCAGCATATGTCACCTCTTGTCTGCGTCCACTCTCTCCGGTGTGAGGGAGACCCGGACAACTTTGTATGAAACACAGACTAAAATACAAAAGCATGCTTGCTCCCAAATGAGCTTCACCTATATCACTTCCTAGACCATCTGCCATTTGGGAGAAGTGGTACAAATCAGTTTCACCTCAGAGTGCTATAAGGAATTGCCTCTCTTAAGCATTTTCAATATTAACAAGATTGTTTAATAATTTTTAATTTGTATAAAATGAAACATTCATGACCTTTAGGAGGTTTGGAATTAGACACCATGTGGAATTCACTCAGAATACCACTGCTAATCAGATGATAGAAGATACAAACTTACACTACATACAAATACATTTACTCAGGAAAAAAGATGTACTACCATCCCAAGTTTTATTAGAAATAACAAAAAACACAAAGGACTAGATAGAAGTAAAATGGCAATTCTCATTTGCTGGTAAAGATGTGTTATTCCTCTACTCAGGATTCTATAGCTAGTGAATACCCCCAGGGAAGATAGACACTCACCAGGAACACACACATGCAATGCTGTGGGTTCCTGATGGCTGGCCCGTGGATCAGGATCAGACCAATAAAGAAAGATGTTGATGTTTGAACTTGAGAAAGAGACCTGTGTCTCACACACCTCAAATTTCCTGAGTGCCTCTACGTGCCTGGCACCATCTACATGTTCAGCACATGTTACTGCGTTGACTCTTCTCAACAGTGAGTGGAGACTCAGCACAGGACAGGAAGCAGGGTGATAGTGAGGAGGGCTGATCCAGCAGCCAAGGGGGTCTGTGTTTGCTCTTGCCCTTGCTAACCCGGGCAATTTCCTGAACTTCTCCTGCCTCAAGCTTCTCTTCTCTGAAATGCAAATAACACAATCCACTTTTACAGATTTCTTTGGAGAAGCACATAAACTAGTATTTGTAATGGCATTAACGCAGAGCCTGGCAACTAGGAAGCAGTGTATTGCATTGTTAGATTAAAAAAAAAAAGGAAAGTAAAAGCAAGCTTGGATTCATCTCCTTTTACGTAAGAGGAAGCTGAGACTTAAGTTGAGTTCTTTTTTTGGAGGGAATTACTAACCTCACCATTATTAATATGGGTGCATTTGTTATAAATAGCCTTCTAAACAAAATAGCAGTGTAATAAAGTCTCAGCAATGTGGACATCATGAATATCCATATTTGAGACAACTGGAAAAAAAAGTGTGTCCCTAATGTTATGCTAACGGGCACTTCAGGCTTAGAAAAACATGCCCAGTGACAACATTACACATGGAAAAAATTCCTGTACTCAATAACTTAGCGGTGAAGACGATTGTTTCTGCAAAAACACTCTAGCTGTCTCACAACTTTAAAGTCGCACATAAAGAAATGAGAACAAAATCACTTCCTGAAAGGTGAGAGCAGAAAATAAACTTTCTGAGGTATTCATGCGCATAATGTCAAAAACACATAGCAATTAAGTAAATATTCTAGACATTTTTCACCTGCAGCACTATAAGCTTATAAAAGCAAATTGGTCAAAAAGGTACTCTTAATTACCTTGCAGGGAAAATGGGGGGCTGTCCTATATTTGGGGTGATATTTTATTCAGGCACATATAAAACATGCCACCATGAGAGACTGAGCAAGATTAGGACAGGGGTGTCTGACATGCAGAGAGGGTCACACTCAAAGGAGCAGCATTGACCCATGGTCAAGAGCATGGACTTTGAAGTCAGACAAAGTCAGACCTCTATAAACAAATCTTATTTCTTTTGGGTCATTAGCAAGGTAACCTCTTCATGCCTCAGTTCCCTCATCTGTTAAATAGGAATCATAGAAGTATCTGCTGTTAAGCCAGCCTGGCCCAGCAGCTCAAGTTGGTTAGAGTGTTGTCCCAATAAGCCAAGACTACATGTTTGATTCCTGGTCAGGGCCATACAGGATCAACCAATGAATGCATAAATAAGTGGAACAACAAATTGATGTTTCTCTTTCTCTCTCTCTTTCTCTAAAATCTATCAATTAAAAATAAACAAATAAAATAAAAATAAATTAAAAATTAAAAATAATTTAAAGCTAATTTTAAGCAAAATGTATTTTTTTAAAACTAGGTTATTTAATACTAAATAATTATGATATTTATTTATAATTCTTAATAGATGTGGTTCTGAATCTCTGTGTAATATTTAGAAAAATTAAATCTAATTCCAAGCTAAGATTTGTTATGGTAACTAACTTTAAGGAGACTGGTATAAACCAGAGTATATATTTTCCAAAACATTTTTGTTTTTAGAAACATATACTATTGCAACAATTTTAATTTTAAACTGAAAGATTATTTGATGTTACTTTATAATAGATATCTCTAGTTCTTCATTAATTCCTAAGAATGAAAACTTTTCAACTGTACATTACAAAAATACCCCAGTTTTTAACAAAATAGTTTTTAACCTATAACCAATTATTTTTAAAACCATATTTCAGCTTCTGGTCATAATTTTTTCCATAAGATAACTACATTGTTTTATATTATTTTCTCTAACATCTCCCTAACTTATAATAGTTAGAAAATCTTGTTTTGTATGTAAATGTAAAATGTTAATGAAGCACATTCTATCTAGGCTGTCTTTCTAATGGAATTATTTTTAAAGTGAGACTCTTGAGGTGGTTGCTTTGATTAAACTAGAAGAAACAGATGTTACTCTTATTAGAGACAAGTATAAAAGACTGGTTTAATGAATATTGAAAAGAAGAAAGTGTTTAAAATATAGTAGCAAACCAAGATGTAACATCTGTTTGAAAATATTTCAGATAAAATCACAATGACTAGAGTTTTCAATCTTTTTGCTCAACATACAATCTTGAGAGAAAAATTTCCTAGAATACAAATCCATCTTTAGGCAGTTATACTATTCTCTAAGATGCTAATAACATATCTCATAATTTATCACTTACTTATTTATGCAATGAAAAGAAAAAGTATGCATTGCTCTACAAATATGCCACATAGCCCTGGCCGGTTGGCTCAGTGGTAGAGTGTTGGCCCAGCATGTGGAAGTCCCAGGTTTGATTCATGGTCAGAGAACACAGGAGAAGGGCCCATCTATTTCTCCCCCTTCCCCTCCCTTCCTCTCCTGCAGCTATGGTTCATTTGAGTGAGTCGGCCCCAGGTTCTGAGGAGCCAAGCAATGGAGCAGCAACCCCAGATGGGCAGAAAGAACATCAGCCCCAGACGGGGGTTGCCAGGTGGATTTCACTTGGGGCACATGCAGGAGTCTGTCCCTCTGCCTCCCTGCCTCTTACTTGATTAAAAAAAAACAAACCCAAATCAAACAAAAATATGCCACATACTCTTTCTTCTTTATCTCTATATAAATTCCATATCATTAGGAAATTGATCCAATTTAATCTTGTTCACTTTCTCATGCCAATCCAAAGCACTTTCTATAAATGACCAATTACAATCCGACAGAACAATTACAATCTGACAGAACATGTCATAAGGTGCTTGGGCAGGTGCAAAGCATACACACACACACACACACACACACACATATATTTTAGATAAATTGCCAAATGCATTTCTGTATAAGTATAGACAGACTGTCAAATTGCCAAATGCTTTTCTGTATAAGTATAGACAGAGTGTCACCTTGGACTGTGACTTTTCTGAAAGAGCCACTAGAATGGAACCTTTCAGTTAGACGAATACACTGGGGAGAGTACACTGCATGGCATTTCTCATGAGTTGCTAGAAATGACCCCTTCACTTTTTAATATGTAAAATCTCAGGTATGAGATGGTTTCTTTTCTTTTCAGGCACCCTGACCCTTCTGAGGAAGAAAGGACTCAGGTAAATAGGTTTTATTACCTTGTCTGCACAGTAGAGTCATTTGGGGAAACTTGTAAAGTTCTACAATGAAACCTCAGCATCATCCCCAAGGAAATGTTAGAGCTAAATATGTGAAGACAGATAGCATGCAGTCCCAGGCGCACTCTTGATATTGGTCTTTGTAAAATAAGAAATGCAGGGGGCCCTCGGGTTATGACACAGTTCTGTTCCCACGACTGTGACAGAATCCGGATTTTGGTGTTAAGTCAAAACACACCCTAACCTAACACAAATGGAGCACTTGTGCTTTTAACAGTCCAATATGGTGTAGGCAAGCGTACTGGGGGACGCCAACTCCCTCACGTTAGGTTTGGAAATAAGGGGTCTACAACCATGGGAGTGGGGTGAGGAGACTACAGTAGGTAGGAAATGCCCAGAGTGAGAACATATGACCATTGAGTAGTTAACTGTACAGGGACGTAATTCTGAATATAGTCTATAATGAAAATCTGAAGAAAACCATGAATCCCAGGCTAAGAAAAATCCTGATTCAAAGATACTCAAAACTTATATACAATTCCAGGGGTTTTGTTCTTCGTTCAGGTTGAGAATCCTGCTTATTATAATCCATAATCTTTTTTTAAAGGTTTTATGTATTGATTTTTTTAGAGAAAGGGGTAGAAAGAGAGCAAGTGGGGGAGGAGAAGGAAGCATCAACTCCCATATGTGCCTTGGACTAGGCAAGCCTGGGGTTTTGAATCAGCAACCTCAGTGTTCCAGGTCGATGCTTTATCCACTGCACCACCACAGGTCAGGCTATAATTCATAATCTTTTAATTGTACTACCTAATTTTATTGGGCAATGAGAATACTGCCAGTTTATTTATGCTTTATGGAGTCATCACTTTTCTTGCATTCTATTTTATTTTTATATTTAATGGCTTTCAGGTTATATATTCTGCTCTTTAATTTTTTAAAACAAATATGCCAGTTAGTTGGTTTGAACATAAATATTTATTCTTATTGTTTATACACACTGTTTTGTTTCTATTTTAAACTGAAAGCTGTTGATGTGACATAATTATTACACCATTTTGAGAAAATAAGTTGCCATTATTTTATTAATATTATAATTTATTTCTTAAATCTAAATTGATGGAGTCATATTTAGCCCTTTATCTTTGTCTCGCATATTGTCTCTGATAAATTACAGTATCTCACAGTTTCCTCTACAGGCACACAACCATTCTTGTTTCTAGGAGACTGACACTGTCCAAATGGTAAGGACATTCAGATCAATTCCTCTTTTTCCGAGGGCAGACCTATGTGGAACTCTGCAGAGCATGAAAATACGTGTGATGATTCCTGGGCTCAAGTAGTTTGCCCAATTGTGAAGCATCTGATGAGATTTAAATATTTTACCAGGCATTTTTTTTTTTTTTTAATAATCTCCATGAAATGTTTCCCTGTGTGTTAAAAACAGGAGTTGTATGGCACCGGGGAAAATATTTAAAAATACATAGAGAAGGCAGTCTGACCATGGCACAGCGGATAGAGCATTGGCCTGGGATGCAGCAGACCCAGGTTCAAAACCTCGAGGTCACCAGCTTGAGCGTGGGCTCACCAGCTTGAGTGTGGGGTTGCTTGCTTGAGCGTGGGATCATAGATATGACTCCATGGTTAATGGCTTGAGCCCAAAGGTTGCTAGTTTGAAGCCCAAGGTCGCTAGCAGGAGACCAAGTTCACTAGCTTGAGCAAGGGGTCACTCTCTCGGCTACAGCCCCCCGGTCAAGGCACATATGGGAAGCAATCAATGAACTAAGGTGCAACAACAAAGAATTGATGTTTCCCATCTCTTTCCCTGTCTGTCTATCCCTGTCTGTCCCTCTCTTTGTCTCTCTCTCTATCTCTCTCACTAAAAAAAATACATAGAGAAGGCAGACTTGAGAGGGAGATGATTTTCATTGGTATCCAACTGGGGATCATCGACCAGTAGGTAATCCCCAAAATGGGCATTCTCTATTTTCCATAGCCTAACTATAATATGCTATTCAAACTCTGTTCACTCCCACCTTCATGGCTGCTAGACAAGTGAATATTAGAATGATTACAGAGAATAGGATCTCTTTGATGCCCCAAAAGCACACAGTTCCTCCTACACAATAAGCAGAAAAGAGAGCTACACGGTAACATTGGTTGATGACTGTTTTTCAATTCTGTCAGTCAGTATTACAGAAGTAATAGTAAAGAAGTAATAATGAGGCTCTGGCAGGTTGGCACAGTGGTAGAGCGTCTGCTCAGCATTTGAATATCCCAGGTTCAATTCCCGGTCAGGGCACACAAGAAAAACAAACATCTGCTTCTCTACCCTTCTCCTCTCTCTTCTCTCTCTCTCTCTCTCTCTCTCTCTCTCTCTCTCTTCTCTTTTCTTCTTGCAGCCATGGCTCAGTTGGAGCAAGTTGGCCCCAGGCACTGAGGATGACTGCATAGCCTCCGTCTCAGGCACTAAAATAGTTCAATTGCCAAGCAACAGAGCAACAGCCCCAGATGGGCAGGGCATCGCTCAGTAGGGGATTTGCTGGGTGGATCCCGGTTGCATGCAGGAGTCTGTCTCTCTACCTCCCTGCTTCTCACTTAAGAAAAGAAATAATACAGAAAGAATAACAGAATGACCATAAATAAAGATAATGACAATTTACCTTAGGTTCATTCTTAAATCCATTTTTCTAAACTTGGATAATGAACTCAAAGCTGAAAATGAGCCATGGTCAGAATTTAACATTGGCTTTCTTTAAGACAGGACACATCCTTCTTTAAAGTATTTTTGAAAGTGGTAGTTTCATAGTAATTATAGAGACTGTGAATTTAAGTAGCTTTGATTACATAGACGCTTTTCATACCAGTGTATGCTGATAACTACAGTGAAAGTACCGTTTTTACATTAGAGAGATTATCCAGCCACTCAGGGGCTCAGAAATCCACGAGTTCAGAGAATAATCATAAACCAGAGTCCTGGCATAGAAGAGAGATATTAAAATATTAGATTGAGGTACAATACTTTAGGATTGAGTGTAAATCATTATTTTTAAATTGCATCGTAAAATGCATAATTGAACCACAGTTTCTCATTTCAGACCGTTCTGAATTACTCCCCTTTAATGGGACAATGTTTTTATACTTGCCACTAAATCATTTTTATCCGTCACTCAACGCAGTACCTAAATAATGGACCTCGGCCACAGACGTAGGCGAAAAAAAAAATCAGTCTCCACCTCCCAAGTAGCTATTTTTCTGCAAACCTCTCGACTACCCTTTCTGCTCCGTGACTCCCGGCGTGAAAGGCAGTCTCAGCCTATTCCAGCACAGCCATTTCCTCCCCCTGTGAGCGCTGAACTGTGAAGGGCACATCTCCATATATTTATGAACTATTCCTTCTGCAACCTTCAATTCAACAACAATCCATTTTGAATGTCAACTACTTCTTGGTAGGTTCTCGCATGTTTGGTGGCAAAACGAATGTGGAAAAATGCTACAGGTGAGCACATTAAAATAATACGTGGACAGCTAAAGTTCCATATATATATGTAGGTTACAAATTCATTCCACTCATCCCTTCTTGTGGATTTTAACCTGAACATGATAGATATTGAACACGACTTAAAATTAAAACTAAAGTTTTAAAAATTCATACTTTTAAGAGAGCATAAATTCTAAAAACCACTGATTTACTTTTTTAGTGTGGTTTCACGGACTGGTATTATATACATATGTTGGACGTGTATGCACTGAAATGCGATTCGGCACATGGCACATACAATAGAAAAGTAGCGTTAGAATCCGGACAACACAGACAGTAATACCATCTGAGAAAATATTTTTACCTCTTTGGCCCAGAGTTTCTTATCACTCAAATAAATTAGTCATACTGGCTAATTATAAGACTCCTCTTAGCTGTAGACACTTCTGATGGAAATATGTGCATGTGTGGTAGAGGGGAACAGAAAACCACCAACATTGTATTGATTCGATCAATTCACAGAGAACACATTAATACAAAAAACACTTCCATAGCTGGAGTTGGTTGTTTTAGTCTGTAACTCTGTACTTGCCCTGATGGGTGACATGATGCTCATGGCCTACTCAATGTAGATTAAAGAGATTGAGATGAAAAGATAGGAATTATACTGAAAATAGAGTTAGTATTTCAATTCTGCACTCTAGTGGGTAGGAGAAGGCAGCTGCTGGTGGCTTCATGGACCCCTGGGAGCAATAGATGGCAGATCAACCTGGGAAGGGAAGTCTGTATCTCAGAAAAAAAACTGATCAGAAAAGGAAATTTTTTTTTTTTTTGCTATTTCTGTGATTTAACATAAGTAGTGAAGTCCCAGAAAATACTGGGAAATTGAAGACAGAGGTAAGGTTTTGGAGAACAGCATTTGTCCCTTACTGCAGAAGTTCTCTGGACCCCTAACTAGGGGTTAAGAAAAAGATGCACCCAGCAGTACCCTACAAAGGAAATTTGTATTAGATTGGATACCTTATAGCACTAAAACTCTACGATCTAGATGCACAACGGTGGTTTTCTTATTAACAGGTCGTGTGCTATAAGATAATATTAATAAGATCTACAGACAGAATTGTTTTTTCTTGTCTTACAGCGCTATTGTATTTTGTTAGTTATTCATTGAACATTGTTTGGTGTTGGTCGCTAGCTAGGCAACCCTCTAGTTAACATCAATTATTAAATGTAGAAGCAATCTGGGGTGTTGGTTATGTTCTTCTCTTGATCTGTGCACTGGTTACACAGGCATATTCAGTTTTTCAAAAAGCTCAGTGTACATTCATGATTTGTGCATTTTTTATATGTATACTACATAGGGATACCTTGGAGATAGTTCAGGTTTGGCTCCAGACCATATCATAAAGTGAGGATTGCAATACAATGAGTCCTAATAGTTTTGCTAATGGAGGGTTTTGTCTTCAATTTGTAAAAAAAAAAAAAAAAAAAAAAAAGCAACAAAGCAAAGAGCCAACCAAACGGGGTCAGCCTGCATAGTACTAAAAGTTAAAAATAAACGAAGACTCTGTGTAATGTATAACCTCATTGAAACACTTCAAAATGTAGAACACACTGAAGTCACTGTTACATTTCAGGGCACGGGATGGATGCGTATGGAAGCCATCAAAAACACAGTTGTAGAAAATCAAAGCAGTAATAATTTTTTTAAAAAGTGATAGCTACCAATACCATTAATTTAGCCAAGTGTCATACATAAGAAAATAAAAGATATTATTGGCGGACCAGGTTCAGGTAGAGAAAGACAGCAGCATAAAAATTCCAAGGGGAGTTCAGAACACTTACAGGGGCTTTCAAAGGTGATGTCACTTTTGAAATTATGTCTAATTTCACTTCTAAATTTAAGGGCTTTCCTTCCCTTGATTAACTTAGCAGCCATGATTACAACCCTTGCACGTCTCACAGATAAGAGGAAGACTGTTTGAACTCATGGGGAAAAAAAAACTTAAAGAAACTCCTGCTTCCCCCACAAAATACCCCAATTTTCTTTTGTTTTCTCTCTAAATGGCATAGAGCCTACCATCTTCTCTTCTTTTAAAATGACTCTCAGGCTTTCTTTGTTTCTATTTTCCTTGAGCTCACCATGTCTGCCGCTCTTAGATGGAACGGTCTAACCCAATGGCTCCACTATCCTACTGTTTAGATCTTATAAGCTCACTCACCATCAAAGTTCACTTAGTTGAAAGGTTCTCGGTCTTCTCTCTGCTCCCAAATATCTGAGAGAGAAGGCTTTCATTGGAAACCATGGCTCACAATGCCAGGGAATCCCCAGGAGAGGCCAAGCCCTTTGGTAGCCAGAGTTATACATTTCAAAGGGCATACATTATTTGAGAAAGGAAATTCAAGTGGCTTGGTAAATGATTTATATAGGTTATACTCTCTATATACTCTGTATTTATATAATATTATATAATTATATGGGGCACACTGTGTTCATATCAAAGACCACAAACATAGAGTCGACACTAAGATGAATAACTAAAGTCAGTGTCCCTTAGTAGCCAGTCGTCTCTAAAAAGTGTACTAAGTTTTCATACACTAACAAATTCCCAAGTTAAAGCCACATTCTCTGAAAAGCAAGAAGGAATAAGATGACAGATTTCAAGGAGAAGAAGGGAAAACAGTAAGCCAGAACTGGGTTGATCATAAATAATTCTCCAAAGAATCAACTAGTGAATGACTAAATTCACTCAATGCATCAGATTTACCAATTATCAGGTAATTGTTTTAAAGAATATTCTTCTTGAATATACCCTATGAATATGAATAGGTTCTTATAAATATATTCATGAATACAATTCTCTTAAATATATTCAATAAATGTGAATATATAAGTATTTTAAGGATTGTTCAATTACGCAAAAGTTAAGGGTCACAGGTTTAGTCTTTTAATGAATATATTCATGAAGAACATATTCATGAGGAATATAGTTATGAACTAAATCATCCTATGAATATAGTGATGAAGGATATATGCAGTGAATTCTTTCTTTCATTTATTTAATACTACATGCCATGAAATGCCCTAGACACTAGGCTACATCACAATCAAAGCTCCTGACCTCATAGAGCATAGATTTGCAATATGTTTAATGTCTTTAAAGAAGAATAATCTTTAAAAAAAAGCTTTTGGCAAATAGATTTTGTAAATTTGGTGAATTCATGGTGAATTCATCTGCATCCAGGGTAGTGCCATTAGGACTGCCTACATTGGATGCTTAGGATTTGTTATAAAAATCTTACACCAGTGATGTGGAACATTTTTTTCATCTGCCTATTGGCCATCTGTATGTCCTCTTTGGAGAAGTGTCTATTCATTTCTTTTGCCCATTTTTTGATTGGGTTATCTTCCTGGTGTTGAGTTTTATAAGTTCTTTATAAATTTTGGTTATTAATCCCTTATCAGACATATTGTTTAATATGTTCTCCCATTGTGTGGGTTGTCTTTTTACTTTGTTCATATTGTCTTTAGCTGTACAAAAGCTTTTTAGTTTGATATAGTCCCATTTGTTCACCCTGTCCTTTATTTCACTTGCCTGTGGAGATAAATTGGCAAATATATTGCTGCGAGAGATTTCAGAGAGCTTACTGCCTATGTTTTCTTCTAAGATGCTTATGGATTCCCGATTTAATTTTAAGTTTACTTTTGTGAATGGTGTAAATTGGTGGTCTAGTTTCATTTTTTGCAGGTAGTTGTCCAATTTTCCCAACACCATTTGTTAAAGAGACTGTCTTTACTCCATTGTATGCTCTTACCTCCTTTGTCAAATATAAATTGTCCATAAAGATATGGGTTTATTTCTGGGTTCTCTATTATGTTCCATTTATTTATATGCCTGTTCTTATGTCAGTACCAAGCTGTTTTGAGTACAATGGCCTTGTAGTATAACTTGATATCACTAGTCATTAGAGAAATGCAAATTAAAACCACAATGAGCTATCACCTCACACCAGTCAGAATGGCGCTCATTAACAAAACAATACATAATAAGTGCTGGCAAGGGCTTGGAGAAAAGGGAACCTTCCTGCACTGTTGGTGGGAATGCAGACTGGTGCAGCCACTGTAGAAAACAGTATGGAGATTCCTCAAAAAATTAAAAATGGAACTGCCTTTTGACCCAGCCATCCCACTCTTAGGAATATATCCCAAGAACACCACATCACTGACTCAAAAGAAGAAATGTACCACCATGTTTATGGCATCATTGTTTACAATAGTGAAGATCTGGAAACAGTCCAAGTGTCCGTCATTGGCAAATAGATTAAAAAGCTTTGGTACATATATATTATACAATGGAATACTATGAGGCCATGAAAAAGAAGGAAATCTTACCGTTTGCAACAACATGGATGGACCTGGAAACTATTATGTTAAGTGAAATAAACCAGGCAGAGAAATAGAATTATCATATGACCTCACTCATTTGAGGAATCCAATGAACAATGTGAACTGAGGAACGGAATAGAGGCAGAGGTGGGATCAAAGGGACCAGAGGAAAAGTGGACAGAAGGAAAGGGGATGATAGGAGGGGATCAGAGAAGGGAAAGAGATTAGTGAAATTATATACACATAACACAGTGTTATAGAGAGCAGAAAAGCAAATCCTGGAGGGAATGGGGAGGGCGCTATGGGGAGGGAGGCAAGAAGGATGTTGAGGGGAACACGGGGGGGATGCATTCGGGGGGACACTAGAATCTATGTAAATACAATAAATTAAAATCAATAAAAAATAAATAAAAAGATAAAAGAAAAAAAGAGAGAGAAAAAAATCTTGCACCAGAGGTTTATTATACTGGTCTTCATAAGCATTTGTTGTGAACTTTATACAATTTCTATCTGGACATTATAAAGCGAGTAACTACCATTTGGAAAAAGAACGAATAAGTCATGACTCACAAAGGTAGGACACTTGCAAATATCACGCAATAAGTTGCAGTCCTGAGAATAAGACTCAGTTTTTAGAGCTAGCTGCCACTCATTAGTATTTGCAATGCCCCGAAACTTGAGATTTTAGTAGCTGGGTTTAGCACTGACTATTAACTCAAATCTCTACAATAACAATAAAAAAGATATCTTACTTTTTGTATTAAATTTATATGTTCCAGTCGCTTTCTTTCTTTCTTTTTTTTTAAAGAAAGTTATGATAGAAAAATAATCCATTTAAGCAACTTCTATGTTTTAGTGTGAAAATAAGGTTAATGTGAGTATAACACTTATTGTTCCTAATGCTTATTTTTATTAAGCGATGAATAGCTTCATTAAGTAATACATTAGTCTCTTTTTTTTTATGAGCTTGGGACAGAAAGAACAATGAAACTGCTTGAGTTAAGCTTTGTGTAACTTTTTAAAGAGAAAATGTTCCTTCCCAAAGGGCACTATGAAAAAAAAAATCTGAGCTAAACATCATTATTCTCTGAAAAAGTCACCAAAACTAAATGAAAATGTTGGCATTTTCCAAGGCTCTTTTGCATTTTACTGAGCACGATGTACACCAGCGACTGTTGCAGTCAACAGATGCCTGGATGCAGGTGGATTTGCCAGAGGGTGTATGACCTCAGGTTTTGTCTCAGAACTGTGCAATGACAGGGAAGGGCTTCTGTTACTGTTTTCTTGTACGCACCTGGGTTGTATGTTTTATTTCTTCCTGCAACATTCTCAAAAGGAACTAACGCAAAAAAAAAATTAGACACCAGGCCTCCCTTCCCACTATTGATTTTCTGGTTGGTTTTAACCAGAGACTTTCCAACTTTGGCAGTGTCTTGCCTCCAACAAAACTCATGGTCCCACAAGAAACAGTTCACAAGGAACTCTGTTCCCTTGGAAATGATCAAACATTATCCATGTCATACATAAGGGGAAGAAATCCTCTTGAAATCATGGGGAGGATCACTTTGCTTTTATGTGAAGTCACATTGGTTCATACTGCTATGCAGATTTTAAGAACAAATCTTTGTTGGGGTTGTGTCTACACATTTGATGAAATCTCTTTCTAGCACCTTGTAAATATTCACATTTTCTGCTCTGATTAACAAAGTTTAGTATCATCACTGCAATAAAAGAGTCAGAAGCGATTTCATTCCTTGCACATGTTAGCATTTAAATCAGCTTCTTCCAAGGCAGATCTGGTGCTGTAGGGAAACCAAGGAGGTGACCAGGTTCTGACAATGCCTGGAGTATGGTGCAGGGTGGCTCTTCTTGGGATGGGTCTATGTAGCAACACCAGGAGCCAAACTAGGATGAATCATCTTCTTCTTTCTCCTTCTCCTTCCTCTTTCTCTTCCTCTTCCTCTTCCTCCTCTTCCTCTTCCTCTTCCTCTTCCTCTTCCTCCTCCTCCTCCTCCTCTTCTTCTTCTTCTTCTTCTTCTTCTTCTTCTTCTTCTTCTTCCCCCTCCCCCTCCCCCTCCTCCTCCTCCTCTTCTTCTTCTTCTTCCTCTTCTTCTCCCCCTTCTCCTCCCCCCTCCTCCTCCTCCTCTTCCTTCTCCTTCTCCTTCTCCATCTTCTCCTTCTCCTTCTCCTCCTCCTCCTTCTTCTTTCTCTCTCTTTCTTTCTTTCCTTCTTTCTTTTTTCTTTCTTTTTTTCCTTCTTCTTCTTCTTTCTTCTTTCTTCTTCTTTTGTATTTTTCTGAGCTGAGAAGCAGGGAGGAAAAGATACAGACTCCCACATCAGGATCCACCCAGAATGCCCACTAGGGGGTGATGCTCTGCCCATCTGGGGAGTTGCTCCATTGCAACCGGAGTCATTCTAGTGCCTGAGGCAGAGGCCCTGGAACCATCCTCAGCACCTGGGGCCAACTTTGCTCCAATGGAGCCTTGGCTGTGGGAGGGGAAGAGAGAGACAGAGAGGAAGGAGAGGGGGAGGGGTGGAGAAGTAGATGGGCACCTCTCCTATGTGCCCTGGCCGGGAATCGAACCTGGGACTTCCACATGCCAGGCTAATGCTCTACCACTGAGCCAACTGGCCAGAGCCTTCGGATGAATCTTCTTTAATTTGGCACTTCACAATCCAAGCTATAACTTAGCTCCTAGTATATCACAGGAACAATGAGATCTGAAGAAGATAGAGTAAGTTCTCCCTCACGGAAAGTAGGTGCTAGATGAACATGCATTCTATAGGATTATTATATCCTATCAGCATAAACACGAGGAATACTAATAAAACCGTGAGGATCTGTTGCCCGCCTTTATCATGTATTTACTGAATACTGACTAAGACTTTCTTTCTTAGCGAGATCTATCATCTCTGATTTAAATCAATGTTTCAGAAATGAATGACAGGTCTCCCATTCAGCTTGTTCAAGAACTTAAATCATGATATATTTTTTTTCATTGAGAAGATAATTTTTAGCTAAGAAAATATTTTAATATTCATCTTATGCAGAACTTTTTAATGCATTATCTGAAATTCAAGTAGAGCCATCACTAATAAATTTATGTAGATTATAACAGGTTGAAATTTAGATAAGTATCACTAACATATTTGGCATAATATTATAAAGATAATATTCAAAGCGATTAAATTTGGAGTTAGTTATTTAATCACCTTTATTATACTTCTTATTTCAAGTATGTATTTTTGGATGTGTCTAGTAAGCTATGTGTAATGATATATATTCAGGAAAAAAAGCTAATTTGTATTTATTCAATTTTACAGTAAAAAAGGTAAGTTTCATTTTGTTAGGAGTGCAAATTTATATGATCCTATCATAGATAAAAAATTGAAAAATTCACTTATGTATAATTTTAGAGTCATTTTATAAAAGTAATTATGCAAGCTTTAGTACTTAATGTTTTATAAAAAGATTGAAATAATGTCAAAGAATTAATTAAAGGAGGTTAGATTAATGATACACAGAAAATTGTATAGCTATATTATGGAGAAAATAATCATGTCTTCATTAATTTTCAATAAAAATGTTTTATTTTTTCTTATAAAAGTGAAAACATCCAATATAAAATTGTATAAAATGTGCTATAAATCTTTTGAAAGTAAGTTATTTAAAAAAATTTCGATTAGATCATTTCATTGATTCATTTGATTTTTTATCCACTGTAGTCATGGATGAGAAAAATGGTAGCTTTTCCCTCCTAAATCTGTAGGGAGATGAATGAGTAAAGAGAAAATAACAATGGTTCTTTCTTCAATCAAATTTGAATGGTTTTACCCACTCAACAGGTATGCATTTGTCTTGTAGTTTCAAAATCTGGTGATCATGGGGATAAGAGCCATTGGGAAAACTGTCCTTGACTTAGAGATCCTGATTTTTAGAGGGCTTATGTTGAGAAATATTAAAGTAAGTAGATATCGTCTAGTGCTAAGATAAAAAAGAAAAAGGCAATGAACGATGAAATGAATGACTTACTTTCTTTTGAGGAGATGAGGCAAGACATCATGGCAAGGTTTCCACTGATGGAAAATGAAGGAAGTATTAAAAATGAAGGAAGGAAGTTTAGGAGGGCATTATGTGGACATGATTTCTGTCCTTTCCTGAGCCCCTTGAACGTGTAGCTGAATATATAAAAGCTACATATTTGTATCTTTGAGTTCTCAGCCTGCAAATGCTCGATACATATCTGTTGAAGGAACAAACAGGCTGCGTGTCCTTAAGTCAGAGCACTTGGCATGCAGGAGATAAGACGAGAGGAACTGGCTGAAGCCTGCTCACTAAGGACTATGAATTTCAAGTTAAGATGTTTGAACTTCATTCAGGAAGAAGTTTATGGAGTAGAGAAGTAGCATAATTAGAGATTTTTTGAGAAGACGAATCTAGCAGCTATGAACTAAAATATGAGTAAAACATGGAAACTTCTTTGTTTACAACATCCCCTCTGAGAAAGACATTTATAATGTGCATGTGCAAATCTTTACAATAAATTTGTATTAAACACTGTACTTAGAAACCTGAATTATCTCCACTCAGAGACCAAAAACCAGAGCGAAATGACTCAACTCAGGAGTTTAAATAGGATTGCATCAGGAATTTTTATTCTCATTTTGATTTTAGTATTTTATTCTTTAATTTTTATGGAAAATTAAATGTATCTACTCTTATCCTTAGCTTTGTGATGGTGCAGCTGGCTCTTCTCTTTTTCATTTAGATTTTTTTTAACAAGTAAAGGGACTCATTAAAAAAATGTTTATTTATTGATTTTAGAGAGGTGGAAAAGGAGAGAGAGAAAAAGAGAGAGAGAGCGAGAAATAGAAACATCAATTTATTGTTCCACTTATTTATGCATTTATTGATTGAGTCTTGTATATGCCCTGACCAGGGATCAAAATGACAACCTTGGTGTATCAAGGCAACACTCTAACCAACTGAGCTACCCGGCCATGTCCCACCCCCATTTAGTTCTTACTCCTATTTCTGAATCCCTCAAGCATTCAACAAGGCTCTTTGTTACCTATATCTGAACTATCCTGCTATGATGAGATACATGGTAAATTCAACCTGATTTTGAGACAGTCTTAAGTGTTCCTATTTGTATTTCAGCTACTTAAGCAGGTGCGTGATTACAAACTCGGAGTACCTAGCTATCATTAGTGAGCCCCCCCCCCCCCCCCCCCAAATATACTGCAGGCACATCATATTCCACTCACAGGGAAGAACAGACTAGCAGCTGTCAGTGGTGTTTTATGAAGATAAATTATTGAACCACAAGAATCATGAGATCAGTTGTCGCCCGCACTTGCATTTTGTCCCCAAAGGCACTGTGGCTCTGTCAGTTAAACACTGGTGAGCACAACTTAGTTTTCGTTTCTAACAGCATTATTGTCACGACTGACACCTCTACTCATCACGGGAGAAGAGGGAGCTTCCCGGGAAGCCCCCAGGGCTGAACGGCATTACACATTCTGTTCCTATTCACAGCCTCTGAGTTTCATTTATAGGGTTTTTATTTCCCTTTGCCAATTGAACTCAGTCTTTGAGAAAATATTTTCTCCTAAATACAGAGGAATATATAAAAGTCTATCAATACAAAAAGAAAAGCACCTAACATCATCATTCATCTTGCCATAGCTGTCCCCAAACCACAAGAGGAGCTCATGAGCTCCCAAGCACACTTAAATTTTAATGAAATGTTATTTTGTTACAGCAGAAAAACAGTGCTTCAATCTAATGAGGGTACAGAGAGAGTCTCTGTCTGCAGGAAGGCCATTATTCTCCAATAAAAGTTCCAAATTTGGCACCAAATTTTTTTTTCATCTGCTTGTTTTTGCAAGCGGTGGTATCTATGACATTGCTGAAACAACGGCCACTTCCCTTGACTCAGGTGACACTGTGTTGGGGATATAGAAGAGCTATTTAATTCAACTTACAAACACTTTGTTACTCTTTATTTGGGCTTAGAAATGCAAATACAGGATGTGGTTCTGTTTAAAAGATGTTCCTATTATAAATGCGTGTGTGTATGAATTGCAGCTTCAAAATCAAAGCATTCTTCTACATTTGTTTATTTTCAAACAATTACAGTAATACAACGGAAACAATACAAAGAAACACCAGAATCACCCAATCTAGACCACAACTGCCAGGCGGTAGGGTGATGTTCAGGTGGCATCCATTTTGCCTTTCATTTTAAGCTGTTCCTGTGTCAGGGCTTCTGCAGGCTGGGAAGGGGCTCAGGCAGCAGAACACAGGACTCCAAAGGTGGTTTCAGGGGACTTTGAAACTCCAAGACTATGCCCTTCCTTAGCTCTAGGTCAGCTGGGGCCCAGGCAGCATGTGGGGAATTGAGTGAGAAGGGGAATGTATTCAAGTCAACTCTCTAAGGCTGACAAACCACATATCAGCTTGTGTACTGTCCTTCCAAACCCACAGGACGTCACTGAGCAGACAAGGAAATAAAAGCATGATAAAGCTTAAGCCCCACCACCCACAGGATGAATAAATTTGGATCACACCATATAAATTAAGCTTCAAGAAAGTGGGCGCATATGGCAAGAGAGAAGTCAAAAGTTGGAGATATGATAATTATCTTAAAAGATCGGCTCTTTTTTTACATCTTGAAGAAAAATACCAAAGCCAGACCCTCCAGTACACACGGGAGAGGAATCAATATATGTATATATGTAAATAAATAACCTGATTTAGAATTCAGGACTAAAGCAGAGTCAGGTGAGATAGCACCGCCTGGGGTTGTTGGGGAGATTTCAGAAATTACGTAACATCTGGAACCGAGCGGGCGTGGTGTCAGAGAAGCTGAGTAGAATTTGTTAGGAAAAGGGTTACGAGATGCTAGAATGAGGAAACATTCAAACTGAGGAGCTCTAGAGAAGCAGAGTGCATGCTGGGAAGAGTGTGTGCACTCCGGCTGTGTCCAGGAGGCACGGGCCAGGAGCACATATGAAGAGCAATACTACATTTATACATGGAGCAGCAGGTGCAAGTCCACACACTGCAGAAAGGCACCTGAGCATCATGCTATGGAATCCGAGAGAATCTTAAAGGTTGCTTGAATTTCTTTAATGAAATCAATTATCACCATGAAGCTGGAGTTAAATGGAAAGAGAGAAAGAAAAAAAAACACAAAACACTCTTCTTCCTGCTGTTTCACAAATGAATGATATTTTAAAGGAACATTAACTTTCTTAGCCTCTAAGACAAGGATCTATTCAATTTAACAAGGTGTTAGCATGCTCTAGACAAGTTGTTCTCTTGTGAAGCTGCTTAAATTTCTATTTTAAAAGCTGAAGTTCTACCTCGATAATGTTACTCCAAAGGTAATGAGCTGGCAGAGTCGCAAGGTCTTCCACAAACAGTGATGAAGCTGACTGGGGAACAATCAAGCTAGAAAGAACAGTTCTACCTTGGTCAGTGCTGGAGGCTCCCTACAAGGAAGAGAGGGGCCACGGAGTGAAAAGAAACTGCAGGTCCCAGGTCGGGGGGGCAGGGTCCAAAGTGAAGCTGCTATGCCAGTAACTACATTAGTAAGCAGAGAAATTATGTGATGTTAAAAGACAGTCATGGCCCTGTCTGGTTGACTCAGTGATAGAATGTCAACCCAGCATGTAGATGTCCCAGGGTCAATTCCTAGTCATGACACATAGGAGAAATGCCCATTTGTTCCTCTCCCTCTTCTTCTGCCCCCTCTTCTCCTCCCATAGCCATGGCTCTGTTGGAGCAAGTTGGTCCCAGGCACTGAGGTTGGCTCCATGGCCTTGCTTCAGGTGCTAAAATAGCTCAGTTGCCAAGCAATGGAACAACTGCCCCAGATGGGCAGCGCATTGCCCTATAGAGGGCTTGCCAGGTGGATCCCAGTTGGGGTGCATGTGGGAGTCTGTCTCTCTGTCTCCCTGATTCTAACTTGAGAAAAAAAAAGACAGTCACATAGTTCATTGATCATACTAATTTAAAATAACCGAAATGTTCCCTTTTGGCATCTCCCCTCTCCTCTGTAGGATTTGAGTATTTGAAGAAGAGAAATTTCAGTTTATGAAGAAAGCTCCTAGCACTGGCTGGCTGGCTCAGTGGTAGAGCATCGGCCCAGCGTGTGCAAGTCCCAGTTTCAATTCCCAACCAGGGCACACAGGAGAAGTGCCCATGTGCTTCTTCACCCCTACCCCTCTCCTTTCTCTTTGTCTCTCTCTTCCCCTCCCACAGCTAAGGCTCCACTGGAGCAAAGCTGGCCCAGGCACTGAGGATGGCTTCATGGCATCTGCCTCAGGTGCTAGAATGGCTCCGGTCACAATGGAGCAATGCCCCAGATAGGCAGAGCTTCGCCCCCTGGTGGGCATGCTGGGTGGATCCCGGCCGGGCACATGTGGGAGTCTGTCTCTCTGCCTCCCCGCTTCTCACTTCAGGAAAAAAAAAGATAAAGAAAGCTCCTAGTAGATGTAGAAATGTAAGCTTGTCTGTACATGCTTTTGAGTCCTAGTATAATTGAGCTTTTTGGGCTACATAAGGAACAGCCATTTTTCTCAAACTTTGAAAAGACTGGTCCTGTTGTTCTCAACAGCCCTTGAAATAAGGAGCACTTAAGGACTGTACTTTGGAAAGCAACCATAAGTATCCATGACCATGACAACGCTTTAGTCAAGATAGGAGATGCCTAAGCCTGAAACATTTTAATTAGGAATAAGTGTCTTGAAAAGTGTAACACATGGGAAGGAGGCATGTGCTTCTCAGTGTGCCTATCTAGCATCATTCCCTTCCAAAGCAGGCTGCACCCCGTGTTCACACTGGGGGTGCCCATGGAGGGCAATGTGTCTCCTTTGTGAGCTTGCACCCCTTCTGCATCAAAACAGACTGGACAGAATTGAGCCCCCAAAGATGTTTCTGTCTGGCAAGCAGGTGCACCATGGCAGAGAGACATAAGAAGGCACTGGTCATATATTTCTATTTCTATTAAATTATTTCCCTGGAGTTGAGCATCAGTCTGGGCTGCCATCAATAGTAACCTCACTGACCAACGACTCTCCACAAATGAGTCTGCATATAAACTTATCCCACACAAAAGGATTCCTGGAATTGGTCTGCATTCAAAGGGATAGCTTGCCAGAGGCTTGAGGGCAGAGAGATACAGAAGTGTGACCTATAATACATACATTTGAGCCACGGTATTCACAGGAGCAGCCCTGGGATACAACCCCTGGGTTACCAGCCTGAGCCCTGAGACGTTCTTGTGCCTTTCATGCGAAGTCTTTTACATACGTGCACCAGCCACGTTTTAAGTGCTCCAGAGACATACGTGGCCAGCACTAATGAACTGAACAGCACAGGTCTCTGAGTTACTAAGCTGCTGTGCATGCTAAACCAGCCTCCGGTGCCAGTTCCCTTGCTACCTGGGTCTTTGACAGCCATCCCTTTAACCCCTTGGCCTGGGACCCTAGCTCCCTCATCACCACCATTTCTACCCAGTCATTTCCTACCCGTGAGTGCCCAATACCATTTCCTCTCTCTCCATGGTCCTGACTCCTCTCATTCTCCCCTCCCCCAACACCACCAAATATAAAATCAAATCGGTACAGCAAACAAATGTGTACACAAGCCATGGGGTCCACGTTCTGTGTTTCCTTGTTCTAGGCTCTATGCACCAGGCGGGTTGATAATTGTGGACGCGCTCCTTCTCTATGAGGAAAGGGGCTGTCTCTCTGTCCAGCACAGGGTCTGGCTCAGGGCACTCATTCAAAGTAACTGTTTTCAATAGGGGAGTGAACGCCTAGTTCCGGAACTGAGCTCACCCCTCTACTGAACTAACTTGAAAGCATCTTTGTTTTTTGTAACCAAAAAAAAGCCAGAGTAAGGCATTTTCTACATAAGTTACCACAGACATGTAAAAAACAGGAATGGAATAAAAGTAGAGTTTGGAAGACTCGTATGTCAGTGTGTATATACACAAACACACACATATGTACACGATTTTTTTTTGTTTGTTTTCTTTTTTGTATTTTTCCGAAGCTGGAAACGGGGAGGCAGTCAGACTCCCACATGTGCTGGACTGGGATCTACCCAGCACGCCCACCAGGGGGCGATGCTCTGCCCATCCGGGGCGTCACTCTGTTGCGACCAGAGCCATTCTAGCGCTTGAGGCAGAGGCCATGGAGCCATCCCCAGTGCCCGGACCAACTTTGCTCCAGTGGAGCCTTGGCTGTGGGAGGGGAAGAGAGAGACAGAGCGGAAGGAGAGGGGAAGGGGTGGAGAAGCAGATGGGCGCTTCTCCTGTGTGCCCTGGCCAGGAATCAAACCCTGGACTTCTGCACGCCAGGCCGACGCTCTACCACTGAGCCAACTGGCCAGGGCCTGATTTTTCAATTCCAAACCTTTTAAGTACCAGAGGAGAATTTACTGCGAAGCTAATTAAATTCAAGCTTCAGGGAACTTCTCGTTAACAAGGACCACCGTGAGTAGGAATTGCTGGGAGTTAGTTCCCTTCTCGGGAGGAGAAGCCAGGTGACATACCCAAAGCATTTCGGTATCAGGATTTCTCCTAGTGATATCTCAGACAATAAGGGACTCAAACCTTGAAGTCTCCAATAATTTGTGAGATTTTTTCCTATTCTAAATAAAAATGTCCCTTTTGCACCTAGTTTTCTATTTGTAATTTTGTATTTTTTTTTGTAAAGAATTCCCCCATCTCCACATTTTATGAAGCTCCGATCTCACAAAACCTGAATTGACCCCTGCAGAGAAAATACAAGTTTTTATTCTTTCATCATTTTTTATATTAGGGGAGAAAAAAGAACCCCAATCCTTTTCCAAAAGTTTGGACTGTAATTCTTCTAGGTTTATCATCCTTGTCAAAGTGAAGGATTCCAGCACAAAGTGGAGGAGAGGGGAACGGGGGTGTGCATGCAGGATGCGTCCATTGCCCCTATCAAAAACCCTCACCACTGCTCTGCGAAGACCTGAAAGATCCCAGGGCTAATGCGAGATGTTCCGGAGACAAACGGGGCTCTCCTGGATTTGGTTAACTTCATGAGTCAGCAGGGAAGATGGGAGATTAGGGAAATAAGAGGTTAAAGTCACAGTCCCTCTCTTTGAGAGTCTGATTACCTAAACATTATTCAGCAAATATAAAATTTAGGAGAGTGCTATGAGAAAGAATTGAAAATGGAATGACACCCTCATTCATTCATTCATTCATTCCTTCAGTCATACAAACGGAATGATGAGGCCTGGGTGTAGAATGGGAAGTGAATCGATCCCTCCCTCAGCCTAGCGCTGAGTGATAGCATCACAATTACGGGGAATCAGAACAACCAAATCATGACAGCGCCCGGCTGGTGAGATTAGGAAAGGTTTTATAGAGAGGATAAATCTTGAAATAGATCGGCAAGGGGAAGAAAAATGTGCACAGAGAGTGTGAAAGGAAACAAGGTTCCAGGGGAGGCTGTCACCATCCGAGTGAAATGTATTAAACCATCCAACCGCCGTCTCGATCATCACCCATTGACATCCAACCTCAGAGCATTACTGATCATTTCCCTCTTTCACTGGTGTCGTTTGAATTTTCATGCTGTTATAAACTAAATTTATTTGTAGATATTTTTGAAGCATGACGCGGATATGCAATGTATATGGATATAATAAGCGTGATTTTTAGAGGAAGTATAGGTCTAGCAATGAAAAAGGCATTCTAGATGGACTATCATAAAGCCCACATTTATTCTTTTTTTTTTCTTTTAAAGTGGGAGGAGGGAAGATAGAGAGACAGACTCCCACATATACCCCAACTGAAATCCACCTGGCCACCCCTATCTGGGGCTGATGCTCTGCCCATCTGGGGCTATGCTCGCAACCAAACTATTTTTAGCACCTGAGGCACAAGTTCCACGGAGCCATCCCTCAGCACCCAGGGCTGATGTGCTCGAACCAACTGAGCAATGGCTGTGGGAGCAGAAGAGAGAGAAAAAATGGGGGATGGGTGGAGAAGCAGACGGTTGCTTCTCCTGGGTGCCCTGACCTGGAATCAAACCTGGGACATCCACACGCCAGGACATTTATTCTAAAAAAATATTTTCTTGTGTGTGTTCCTCCTTCGTTTCTTCTCCTCTTGGCCTGATTATCAGGAACCTGAAAGGAAGCTGAGTAAGAAAGTCAAGAGGCCACAGAAAACCCTCTGTTGACAACTGAGTCTGGAGTAGAGATGGGTTGGAGAGGCAGCCTTCCTTGCCTCTGTTACTCCTCCTCACTGGTAAGTAGCTTTCATTTCCAACCATCTCTTCTTTTCGCCATTTAACCATGATGCTACCCCAGAGTGCTAAATAGCTTTGGCTGGAGAAAATGAAATAGTTATTCTATAACCTTTAGAGATGTGCAATGGGAACACGCAACATGTAAAACGGGAAACCAGAGAAGTTGAATCTTAAACAAAGAACTACGGTTAGAAACGGAATTCTGCTTATGATCAATGACTTAATAAAAGAGATTTCAAAAAAACCCCACAAAACAAAAAACCAAAAACAACTCTTGTAACTGCTCCCATACCCCCAGTTCTGCCATAAAAATAATGATTAAATCCAACAATAAGCTAAAAAAAAATCCCATTTTATTCAGTGTAATAATAGATAGGATTTTAAAAATCATTTTTATGAAAGTGCAAATTTCTCAGTGAACAGAGTGCTGTGGGGTTTCTCGGCAGCTGCAGAACGAGCTAAACTGGACCTTGCTCTTTGTGGCGTGGGTCTCCGAGCTCCCAGACACCTGGAGCCCCCACGCAGGGGGGCAGTCACCTATCAAAGACCCTGACACCACCTCTCCTGCCCGGTCCCCGAGGGTGGTACACCATGGAAGGTCACAACTAGATCGCGGTGGCCTCTACAATCTTTGGCAAAATTGAAAATTAAAAAGTAGTGGCCTATGGCCTTATGCACGGTCGTTTTAAGACACCTCTGTGAACATCAGAAATCAGGGGCCCTTCCTTGGGGTGTTCACATCCCTGCTTGGCAGGGGCTGGATTTCACCTCTCATTTACCCCTGACCCGAGAGCCCATGTGTAGTGAATTCCCTGGGCCACTGTGAGGACAACCTTGGTCTCAGATGCCCGAGACATGGTGCCCTTTCTAGAAACCAAGATGCGTCCCCACGAGAGTTTGTCTGCTGTAATTTGCAGAATACTCACTACATCCATCACCTTCCCCCACATCCATAACTTGAGACTTCTGTGCAGAAAACACAACTTTTCTTTATTTTTTCTGGCCCTCTAGATGTTTTCCGAGCTTTGCCTCGGATGGCTCAGAGCTGCTCAGGGGTGACAGCATCAGGAAGCAGGAGACACTCGGGCTTGAAACTGTAACCGCTTGAACTGTTACTGTGAATCTTGCCCGAAGGCTCCCTGCAGTTATGAGCTGGTCGGCTGCTTCAGAAGTCTCCAAGGGGAGAGGCTGCGGGTCTGACCTGTGCAGGCGGATACAGGTGGGCACAGGCTCTGCGGGGACCAGAGGGCGAGTCAGCCTGCTCTTCCTGCAGCTCAGCCCCTCCCGTTCAGTTCAACCCTCTCCACCTGCAACTGTGGAACCGCCCCCCCAATATTGTTCCGCCCTCCCTCCTCTACCTCTTTTTTCCAGAGACAAGTGAGCTTAAAAAAAAAAAACTCATGGATATTATGGATTTGCATATCAAAAGTTGCTACAAAAATATTTCCTACAATAAATAAATATCTAATGGGGAAATTGCATGCTTCTCTGGGGAGACTGTTCTGGAGACAGTGTGCTTTCTTGAGACTCCGGTTACAGATTGGAAGCAAAAGCTGGTTCAGGCTCTGCACGAGGTCTGTCCTATTTCCTGTGATCATCTTGGCTTTCTTTGCTTCCTTTTCCCTTAACCTTGCCTGACCTTTTGAAAACAAAGTGGGTTCACCCCATGTCTGCCGGTCCCTGTCATTTAAATGCCAATCAAATAGAGCAAATTCACTGCTTATATCCACCGGGCTTCCTAGGTGGGAATCCGGAGGCCTCCCTGTCCGCTGGGAGCAGGGTAAACAATCCTCTCCAAGTGCCTCTGCTTCAAGGGACACCATCTCCAGGGACTCAAACACACAGGTCCTCTCTCTCCTTTGTACGTCTTACTCTGCAATGGTGTCTCATTTCATTCAAAGCGACTTCCCAGAGAGTGAGACTGATTTTTAATTTTTTACCAGGATGAGGAAACGAGACAGAAGGACATATTTAAATATCAAAGTGTCCATCTGTCTGGCTCTGGGTAGTATTTCTGTAGTGCAAACCGCACGTGGCCCCTTGAGCCCGATTTCACTCCTTCTGCGTGCAGCACCCTCAGGGTGCAAAAGATCAAAAGATATTGAAAACAACAACAACAACAAAAAAAGCCCCTCCAAACCTCACGCTAACTCTATTTAATATTATGCGTAAGTCAAAATATTGCCGGCAAATCTTTGATCTGGTCCAAAGAGACGCAGCAGATAGATGGCAGTGGAATACTGATCTGTTATTCCTCCAGCCAAGTGTATGTTTTTCCTTCAAGGGGGAACGATGCTTACTGACCTCAGACGTTAAAAATAGGTAATTTTAAAATTTAAACTATCACTTCTGAGCAGATGTCACATGTTGGGCAAATGAGTTTGTAAAATTTGTTTTTTGTTAAAAATGGCTGCCCAGCTATGTGATCTGTGATTACCTACCTGCTTAGGAAGGGCTTTGTTATGCTAATGTGTGCTGGAGGAGGGGTTCTCATGCCAAAAAGTTTTAAGAAGAAGAAGAAGGAAGAAGTAGGAGGCCATATTTTTGCAGAGAAGGCAGCCAAGATGGCAGGGTGCTGAAGGAGAAGCCAGTTTGTGCGAAGAGTAGAATGGAGAAGGTGTGCAGATGGGGAACACAAGTGAGGGCTCTTGCGAGCTCCGCTGAGACTTCCGGGGGGGACTTTGATTCTAGGAGAAACCAGAAAAGATTCTCCTGGTTGTGGAACCAGAGAACATGTGAGTGGGTTTTGGTGCCCCGTGTGTTTTTACTCGCTGGCCGGTTGCAAGGCTAGAATAAAGGCATGGCCCACCAGTTTATGACTCCGCTGTTTCTTTACCGTCTGTCCAAATTAAATGGGAACCTGCACCTGCATGGCGGCTCTGATGGCCGCACCTATTAGCCCTACATCACAGAATCCCAGATAACCCCTCTATTTTAGAAGCGACATTTTACATTTTAACTAACTTCTGTTGCAATGTCCAGTTCATTTTCTAGTGTTTGTCCCTCTGTGGGCACTGTCTACAGAAAATTATTACCTATATTCATTTGCTAGGGCTTTCATTACAAAATACTATAGGCTTAAAACATGTAAATTAATTTCCTCACAATTCTGGAGGCTGGAAGTCACTGAGAAGACATTGGTAGGTTCCGTTTCTTCCAAAGACTCTCTCCTTGGCTTACAGACGGCTGCCATCTTGCTGTGAGCTCGCATGGTCTTCCTTTTGGGTGTTTCTGTGTCCTAATGTCTTTTTACAAAGACACCAGTCATATTGGACAAGGGCTCTCCCAGGTATCCCTATTTTAACTTAATTACCTCTTTAAAGACCCTTTCTCCAAAGACACTCATGTTGAGGTGCGAGGGTTTAGGACTTTAATATATGAATTCTGCGGGGTGGGGGGGTGTATGCAAATTCAGCCCATCACATTATCACATATTTAATTCCTTTTAATTACCAGAGATTTGACGTTCAGCCTCCCACAATCTTCATTCCAAGGGAAATCATGCTGTTTTATAAAGATTTCAAACTGTGTTGTAAGATTCTTTAATATAATAATCTGTCACTCCTATGTTCACTACTGCCCTGCTCTGAACTTTGCTGTATCTTAGACATCCTTTCTGGATTGTGGTCCTTCAGAGAGAGCAGTCTACATTATATAATAAAAGATTGTTATCCTTCCTTTGTATCTTTTGCCTGTCTCTTAACACCACGCTTTGCTCATATTAAGCATTCCAAAAAAAAAAAAAGAATTCTCTTTCAATAGGGTAAGTATAAAAATTTCTATTAATAAATGTGGTGACAATAAGGGTTATAATTCTGACTTCTCCTCTCTCCTCCTGTAATCTGATGTGGTCGGTCGTCACATCCATTGCTTCCTTTGACACCTATTTCTATGGCCCTTTGCCTTGATTCTTGTCACCACCACTTAGCCCGGGGTTCCCACTCTGTGACTCCGGTGCCTTTTCCTCTCCTGTACGCTGCGACCACATTCATCATCCCTAACTCACTTATCACACCATTTGTATGCTCAGTGACCTATGCTAATGAGGCAGAGGCAACTGTAAAGTTTAATGTCCCTAGACAAATGCAGACCCCCTTTCAAATGCAGTGATCCACACTCCTTTGCATAGCACTTCTGATATTTACAGTCTAAAGACAACAGGTCCACGTTCCTCGCTCATGCCAAGAACCAGAGGCCATATTACTTTTTCCCCTTTAGGTCACAAAGTCTTTCCCACCAACCACAGTGCCTGCAATTTCAGTGTCTTTGGGAGAGAGGGTGTGATGCTTGCCTAGCCACTAGCTAGTGAGCAGCTCCCCAGTTTCTTATTCCAATGTAGTGTACACACACACACACACACACACACACACCAGATTCTAATTTTAAATGCTAAATATGCAGGGTTGGAAAAAGTAGGTTTACAGTTGTTCATATGGAAAAATATATAACACAAGAATAAACTCTGCTTCGCAAAGTCACAACGGTAAGCCTCCTTCTGCTGACGCCCATATGTACAGGTCTTGTTCTCCAAAACACCATGCTGCATATCCTTTTCACTGTAAAACATGGAGATTTTTACCCACGCCTTACATGCAAATGAAATGAACAGTGGTTTTACCAAACGCACCATGGCGTTATTCTTTTTTTTTGGACAGGTCAAGAAAATCTTCCCTGTAGACCTATAAAGTTCTAGAATCAAGTAAAAATTAAAGATATTAACTTTTGTTTTAAAAAGCACACAGACCCCAAAGCATGCTGTGCTGTGTGGTATTCAACATTGCAAGCAAGGACAGGTGTTGCAAAAGACCTTTATTTGTTTATTTAAATATTTATTTTGTTAATTTTAGAGCGAGAAAGGGAGAGAATGAGAGAGACAGAAACATCAATCTGCTCTAAGCAACCGAACTATGCCGCCAGGGTGTGAAAGACTTTTAATATGCACAAATAAATGCAAAAATAAACAGAGCTCCCCCTACTGGCAGAGGGTCATCACCTACATGCGCTTCCTCTGTGTTGCAGGGTTTTCCCGCACCATAATTGTGTCTACATTGTTCGCGTGCACTGCCAGTAGAAGGCTATAACTATAATTTAAAAATAAAAGCGATTCTATGTTTCTTTCCTTTTTTTCTGAGCAATATAATTATATTTCTCTGGGATATAAATTGCCACCATTTTTAGAGTTAGAAATTCTTCAAAGAACAATTAAGTCTCTGCTGAGACATGAAATAGAAGCTAGTTCTGGAGAAGATTACAGCGTCTCAAATCAGTGCTTTCAATGAGGATAAAAAAAATGCCTTAACTGTTGCCCTCAGTCAATTCTTCGGGATCTCAGATATCAGGCTGTATATTTTGAATAAGCTTAAATATCTTTGGCAATATAAGAGCAAGCCTTGTAAACAATCAAGTTATTCAAGTGAAGCAAATGTTTATTTCCCTTTATAATCAAAAACTGGAAAAATCATGTGGTTGTAACATTCAACATGATGCATGTTTAGGTTTAAAGCATTTCTCCATTACCTTATTTATTTTACAGAAAGAACGGGTGGGGAAAAAAAAGAAAAAAATTACTTGAACTCATGAGGGAATAAAGGAACTATAGTTCTAAACTATAATATGGCTCAAATGAATTATTTTTAGAGTTCAACTTTTTAGAGTTGAGTTACATTTTTACCCCAGTGCTTAGCAATCGGTTTATACTTTTTGTTCTTGTAAAATTTCACAGGGGTCAGAGCTATGATCTTGTTCTGACGGAGTTGTGAATGCTATCTTGTAAACTGCATTGTAGGAAAGCTGGCAGGATCTTTTATTAGAGGAAAAGACCCTCAGTAGCAGCCTCCTGGTGATTGGCGGGTCTTCGAAAAGTTATGAACTTTCTACTGAGTCACAGGGGGGTCAAGTTCAGCAATACAACCTGACTCTCACAAGATAGCCATCGGATGAGAGGTGCACACACAAACTTGGATCTGAACACAAACACTGGCAATTATACGAAAGCAAGGAAACACTCCTAGATCATAGGTCAAAAAGGAAGAGATAGTCCTGCCTGGTGGGCTCGGTGGAAGAGCATCAGTCCAGCGTGTGGATGTCCTAGGTTTGATTCTCGGTCAGGGCACACAGAAGAAGTGACCATCTACTTCTCCATCCCTCTCCTCCTCCCTTCTCTCTCTCTCTACTCCTCCCACAGCCATGGCTTGGTTGGAGCAAGTTGGCCCCAGGCACTGAGGATGGCTCCATGGCCTCACCTCAGGCACTAAAACAGCTTGGTTGCCAAGCAATGGAGCAGTGGCCCCAGATGGGCAGAGCACTGCCTGGTAGGAGGCTTGTCAGGTAGATCCTGGTCAGGGCACATGCAGGAGTCTGTGTCTCTGCCTCCCCGCTTCTCACTTAAGAAAAAAGAAAAGAAGAAAAAAAAAAGAAGGCAGGGATACATAAGAGAGAAGAAACCCAGCACTAGACTGGAGTCAGAGAACTTGGAGAATGAATCCCATTGTCCCTACTTACTGTGTGGTTGGAGCAACTACTTAAAATATGGGCTCCCATCATTAAAATAGAAATATCACTGACGCCATAGACATGAAGACCCGCCAATAATACTGTGTTGGCACTGTGCTTGACACATCAGATGCACTGAGGAAATGGGACTCCCAGGCACATGGTATCCAGAGACCACCCATCATCAAGCCTGGAGCCTGAGATTGCTCCGAACTGTGGACATGAGTGACATGAACAGAACCGCGTGGTGTCCAGCTGCCCACCCATGAGGCTCTTTGCCCTTGAGCTCTATCTTGAAGAACAGGGGGACCACTGTGAAGCTCTCAAACCTGAAGGTGCCGTTTTGTGGGTGGCAGGAGGCCTTATACTTCCTAGTTACGCTATGACATCTGATCACTATTCGTTTTTAGCCTTCCCAGTGTTTAGAGATCTCCAATTTCTTGTCTCCATATCCTGGGACGTTACACCATTTTTCTTAACAATGTAGAGAGCCTGCTAGGTGATTAGCAATATTCACATGGCCAGGGAACCCTCCTTCGTCAAAGAGATGCTTCTGAGTCATTTGTGTACCGTCTTCTGGAATAACAAGGGCGAATCACTGTGTCTATGCTCAGACCTGGAGTAGAGGGTTAATCCAGGGAATGACGACTCCAGTATGAATGGACAGGCTCAGAGTGGGCAGTAGGCATGCAGTTAAGATCTAGGAGGTTTAAATTACTAACCAACAGTGCAAAAGAATCAAAGAAACTTAGAAGAGATGAGAGTAGAAACTGTGGGGAAGTCAGTCCCAACTTTGTTGTGAGACAGAACTTTCTTTTTTTACTCCTTTGGAATTACTCCTGAAAAATAATTAAAATTCCTGATATGACTCCTGAGCTGCTTTCTAAGAGACCTGCATGATATTTCAAGATCCAATCCCGAGACTGGAAGGGAACCCATGGAGCAGACGGCCTGTCAGTTTGGGTACTTGGCTACATTTTTCACCCATTTTGCATTTGGACCAGCAGGGGGAATCCTTGAGTTTGGCTTCCATAGTAACCTCTCACTAATGAGCAGCATGTTTAAAATAAAACTGTGATATGAACTCATAATCCTTTTATCAAAGACATTGTCTTGCAATATACACGCATTTCCCCCACGTAATAAAGCACTCCTTTGCTCTATGCCTAACGCTTCTTACTCCCTGCTGTTTTCTTATTAATCCTGAAAATGCCTAGATCTGCTGAATGAGCTTTGGAAAGGGTGTGAGGGACCAGCCAGGCCAACAGCCTTAAGTGACAACGTCAGCACCTTCTCAGCTGCAGCTATGGTGACACAAAGAGAACTGGGAACTGAGTATAAGTGTCTTGAATAAGCCTTACTTATTGTTTCTAAGAGCAAATATATATAGATATATAGATATATAGATATATAGATATATAGATATATAGATATATAGATATATAGATATATAGATATATAGATATATAGATATATATTTATTTATTTATTTATTTATTTATTTATATTTTCGGTGGGTTTATTTATTTCCTATCCCCTTCCCATTCAGGCTCCAGACAGAAGGAAAAGTAGCAGGAAGGCTGAGTTGAACTCTTTCTGTCCTTCCTTTGTCTCTCTCTCTCTCCCACCCTCCCTGCCTCTCTTTTCTGGACAGAGAAAGGGGCCACATACTAACCCTAAGAAGCTCAGGGGAGGCTCGCACGGTGGGCGTTGCAAACCCAGAGACCAGATGTAATCACACAGAGGGTCTGAGAAGTTAAAAGCGGGTTGTGGCAGGTAGTCACCTCCTAGGCCTGTGGTTTCTTTGACAAAGGTCAGTCTTTCCCTCTGAAATTGCCTGCTGTCTTTGTGCATCTAAGAAAACATTCCTGTGAAATGTCAGCGTCATTTTCTACTCCAGATTCCTCAAAGGCACAACCACGGCCCCAGAGCATGAGATGACAATGTTATCCTATTGCCTGAAGACCATCTCTAAGCACTGCAAATATTAACTATCCCGTCACAACCTACCCCCCCCCAATGGAAAATGGCTATTCTCTGAAGCATTGTCTCAATCTATTGAGATTTTGGCTTCCAGCGGCCCCTGTCATCAGTTTAACTCAAGTAAACTTTTACAATACTTTTTCTTTGGCAACATCCTTGGTCGACACTTTCTTTCTTAGAGACCAAAGTTGGAAGGAGCAGCCCAGAGCAAACATGAGGCAGCCAGTCTCAAACCTTAGCCTGCACCAGCACCACCTGAAGGGGTTGTTAGAACTCAAGATTGCTGGGTTCCAGCCCTGGGGTTCTTGATTCTGTAGTGCTGTCTGGGAACCTGCATTTCTAACAAGTCCCAGATGATGCAAGGTGCCCCGCAAGGAGTCACCGTGAGACAAGCCACCTCAGTGTGAAAGTCCTTTGGGATCATCACCTTCAGGCCAGACATGCCTTTTCTCTCCTTCTCCAAATACCAACTCTAAGAGAAGGGGGTGGGGACTAAGACAGACTGAGGACCCGGCACAGGAAGCTGGGAGATGATCAGTTTGGAGCGCAGGCGTGCTGAGTGGACAAGGGGAGACAGGATGTGTTGGGAGAGGATGGGGGGAGTTCCCTGTGGGAACTAGATCCTCATCCTCAGAAGCCACTTCTGAATCCCTACCACCTGGACTTCCTATGAGGATTGGGCTGTATGTATCAATTTAAACTGGAACAGAGAACTCTTGTTGAGCCCTCTTCAAAATTTTCTCAGGGTAAGGTCTACACCAGGGGTCCCCAAACTATGGCCCGTGGGCCGTATGCGGCCCCCTGAGGCCATTTATCCGGCCCCTGCTGCACTTCTGGAAGGAGCACCTCTTTCATTGGTGGTCAGTGAGAGGAGCACATTGACCGTCTCATTAGCCAAAAGCAGACCCATAATTCCCATTGAAATACTGGTCAGTTTGTTGATTTAAATTTACTTGTTCTTTATTTTAAATACTGTATTCCCATTTTTTTTTTACTTTAAAATAAGATATGTGCAGTGTACATAGGGATTTGTTCATAGTTTTTTTTAGAGTCCGGCCCTCCAATGGTCTGAGGGACAGTGAACCGGCCCCCTGTGTAAAAAGTTTGGGGACCCCTGGTCTAGACACACTTCACTATTTGAGCTTCAGCAAATTTCTCCAGGGGAAACAAAGAGAGGCATGCTTGACCCCACGTTGTTTTTGGTGGTTCTTGACATCTGGAACCCCCCACACCCCCCTAAAGACCTTGTTCAACAGAACAAAGGGGAGGCGGGACGTGCGGTTTGACTGTGATGGGGGTTCCTTCTCCCCCATTTTTAAATTCCCGCAGGTGGGGTAGATCTAAGAAGGGACAGGTTCTCCATCTTCAGAGGGTGGGAGAGAGAGACGTGGAATATGAGGGCTTGAGCCTTCTTTTCCCTCCAATGTCTTTCTTTATTGTAAGTCTTCCTTGTGTAATTTCAGGAGCTACCCAAGTTATGGCTGGGTCACTCAAAAGTGTCAGCATTTGGAGGATGCCCAGGAGAGGGGACAGCGGTCATTTCACACAAGATGAGGTTTTTTTTATAACTTTCCTATGAGAGTTATGGTTTGAATTTCTCCTGGAAGAAAACAGAAGGCATTGACAGCAACGGTGATAGCTTCTGCCTCTTACATGGGGAACCAAACAGAAATGTGAAATATCTGATTAAGATCTCTGCTTCTTCTTTAACCTAAGATAATAAAACTCAGTTACCCACAACGTGATTAAATGCTACATCCTTAGGTATAAAAGAGGCAATTGCATTTTGAAAGCCTTTCCCCTTATTTAACTGCTCTTTTTAACCAGCTGACCCAAAGAGTCCCTGGAAAATTTCTAGAAAATGGGTTTCCTAAGCATGTAATATTTAAGTGGTTTTCTTAACCTGCACAAACCCTTCAGTTGGCTTTGTGTTTTCAACTAATTAAGATGGGTAGGGTTTCCTGTGGTGTCTGGTATTTGGAAATTGTGTGTGTCTTCCCTCATTTCTTAAATAGGAAGTGTTTTTATTTTTTTCCCACAAAGAACAGGTGGATCATCAAAGCCAGAATTATTTTCAGAGTAACATCCTTCTGCTTAGTCATGACTCCATTAGTCATGCCCCCTGCTCCCTTTTATATGAATACGGCTGTCTCATTGCTGTCTTTAAACCCTTGTTCTTGCTTCATGTCTGTTTTCTTTTTTTAAATTTTTTAATTTTATTTTATTTACTTTTTATTAATTTTTAGAGAGGAGAGAGAGAGAGAATGTGTGTGTGTGTGTGTGAGAGAGAGAGAAAGAGAGAGAGAGAGAGAGAGAGAGAGAGAGAGAGAGAAGGGGGAGGGAGGAGCAGGAAGCATCAACTCCCATATGTGCCTTGACCAGGCAAGCCCAGGGTTTCGAACCGGCGACCTCAGCATTTCCAGGTCGACGCTTTATCCACTGCGCCACCACAGGTCAGGTCACTTCATGTCTGTTTTCAAAATGTGTGAAGGTGGTTAAAAAGTGTAGGCTCCCATCCATAAGATAAATAGTTATGGGGATGTAAGGTAAAGCATGGGGTTGTAGTTAACAACATAGTATAGAGTTTTTAATATCCTTTTGACACTATTAAGATAAATGGCAGTATTCTGAATACTCATGTAAATAATGTTTAATAGGAAACAACTTTAAAAAAAACTTAACACTGTTTTTAAAAAAATAACTTTTTGTCTATTCTCAGTATTCAGTTGATCTTTATCAACAAGACCTAACTGGTTTTTCCTTTAAGGGAAAATAACCATAATTATAAATTTTTCTGGCTTTGGTGCTGACTTGTCATACTGCTACGTTTACAAACACATGTGTTCATGACTGGACCCCATCAGCTCTGAAGACCTGATATTTTACCAAATGAAATGCTAAGCATTTAATGAAGACATAAGCAAATATATAAAAAAATTACGACTTTGATTTATAGGCGAGTCGGTGGGTTTTTCATAATATCTTTACCTACAAATCTCCCATCAAACAAGCAGCCCCCAGGGATGTTGCTAAGACTTAGGAAATAAGGAGTAAGGCCTCCAAAGTCACCAAACAGGCTCAATAAAGCTGAAACACAGCCGCGCCCTGGGTGGCTCACCCACAGTTTACCCCGGTTTTTCCCCAGGTCATTAAAAATGGGTGAGCTGAAACCTCCACTCACAGCTGGTAAGCTTCAAACTGGAAAGTGAGAAAACCCTGTGGAGCACTGGGAATGGTGCAGGGGTGGGCGATGAGGTGGGTCATTGCAGGAGGAGAGCATGTGGGCAGGGGCAGGTCACCCAGCACCCAACAAGAAAACGGGGCAATGGAAAAGCCAACCTGAAGACCAGGGGGAGCCTGCAGCATTTAACAAGGGGAAGAACCATGTGGAATGCAGCACAAGGTATGCAATCTTCGCAGATTCGCGATAAAATGGTACGTGCACGTCAACGTGTTCTGCTTAAGGAGATGAAAGAAGGTGCGCTCAAAGAAATTTCAATGAGATTTCATCAAGAGTGATTTTATAAAAATATGCTTATAAAGGGGTCAATCTGAGTTGTCTAGGAAAAGTATTTCCTGGTAAAACCAGGTAAGTAATTAACTTTTAACTTTTTCAAGTGCCCATTGGATAGTGCATTTAGGAGCACATATTAATACCATTTATAGTTCCCTTTCCTTAGCATCTTTAAGTTGAGAATTTTTTAAAAATTGAGTCATAACCTCATGAGAGAAGATTACCATCTATTTAGTATCCACAATGTATTCCATGATGGATCAGCTGCCATAAAATGTTATCATATTTAATCCTCTTAGCAAGCAAGTAAGATAAGAATTATTAATCCACTTTGTAAGATGATAAAACTGATCCTTAGAAAGTCAGGCTGTCAAAAGCGTATCCAGAACTTCATTCAGATGTAGCCTCTTTTCATTGCAGTATGGTTACATCAATTAAAAGTGTGTTAAGAGTTCAGATAGAAATAGTTTGAAAAATGAATGGGTTGATCAAAGGAGCATCCCATAAGTGATTGGTGGGGACTTAGTGTTAAGAGATTTTGTATTTTGGAGGAAGGTGGAGTGGATCAAACTTTAGAGTTGGTTAGATAAGTGCTGTGTTTAACTAATTTATGTGAAATTAAGACGGAGGATACCAGCAGAAGGTCCTGTGTTATTTAAAAACTTCAGTATTACTTGTGTCATTCACAGAAGATATAATTCTTATCAACACTTTGGAATCATTCTTTTTTTTTTCTTCCCCACAAGTATGAATGGTAATAGTAAAAACATTGAAGTAAGGAATGAGGTTATCGAATCAACAAGGGATAAGGTGATCACATTGCAAAAAGGAAGCAGAATCAATAAAGAAAAACATTCATGGAGTGATAGGAAGACCAGAAAACCCAGTAAACTCAAATCAGAAAAGGATGGTTGGTAGTTTTGCATAAGAAAAAATAAAAGTAAATGCATGAGGAGTCAGAAATAAAGCTTGTGTCTGAGATGGGACCAGAGATTCCATTGCTCGGAGATAAAGAAATGAAATGAAAAGGTATTTAGACTTAGAGATGACTTGTATTGTGGCAGTTGCTTTCAATTCCCGAAAAGAGAATGAAGGTATCTCTGTGTGTGCTACTGTAGTCTCATAGAAAATCGTTCCACATTAAAAGTTTAGGGATTAAAATGTTTTTTGCTCTCTTTCATTAACTTTTAGAAACAACAATGAAAGTGTTTAATATTTATGAAATAAAACGAATTCAACAGTACTATAATGTCTCTCATAAATATTAGCATTCTTATAGGCGTTTTCTGTATCCATTGCATTCAGTGGTTATTGACTTTAAGTTTGTATGCACAACGAGAAATACCCACCAATGAGGTGGCTAAATTTTCAGATGCAAACTCAACAGACATACAAAAGCACTTCTGTGATATGTTTATTAACGTAGGGCAGCGATTTTCAACTGGCATGCCACAAGAATTTTTAAAATGTGCAACACCCGACTATGTAGTCAGAGCCACTGACCACCTTTCCCTTAGATTGTCAAATAAGAAATGACAATAGCAAATACAATAGCCACTCAGTGTGAATGAATCAAAATTATACCTGTTTTTTTGTTAGATTGGCAAAAAACACATTTTTTGGTGGGCAGCAAAATTTTAGTCATTAGTTCATGTGTGCTGTGAGATGAAAAAGGTTAAAAATTGCTGATGTAGAGTATCAATGCAGAATATACCACCTACAGACTACCTGATGCTTTGATAAGTTCTTATTTAGATTCCTTCTTATCTATAAGATTACCTGCATTCTCGTTCTTTTTTCCTTCTTTTTTTTTTTGACTTGGATGGTGAATAGAACCCAACCAACTCTAAACTTCATTGAATTATAACCATTCTTCAGGACAGTAGCTCTAAATCTCTTGGGATTCACCTTGAGGTGGCTTAGCAACAAATATTGAAACAATAATAATTAGAGAAAGGCTTGGGAGTAAACTTCTAAAGTCCAGAAACTTAGTAGACTGATACTCTAATAAACTTGTTATTCACTTACAGAAAATGAATAGCTGACTTTGTATCTGGATACAGAAAGGAGGAGGAATAAATGGTAGATAAGAGGAAATCTCCAAAAATCTGAATTTGCCTATGCTTACTGGGAAACCCATCCAAATGAAGAATAATAAACACAACCAGGATTGACAGTAACTTAATAAAAACAGTTGATTAAAGAAGAAAATTGGTAAAAAATTACACATCTATTAAATATTTTCATTAACTTTAAACATAGATTTTTTTATTCATTTGCCAATATTTTATACAAGATACTTTTTTAAAAAGTCTATTAATTAGATTTCTGAATAGTCTTTTAAAAATAAGTTATATGAATATGCATATAATAATTTTTTTAGAGAAAAAGAGATAATCACCTGGCTGCTCTTTCTGTCTATTAGTATGCTTCCTTTGGTCAGTATTTTACAGTTGTCTTATCATAATCATTTGAAATAAATATAGATAATTTTTCACTGGTAGCCTTTACAGATCAGTAAGAAAGGTTTTCCTCGAACAAGTTTTTCTCTACGCATCACATTTTATAGCATACTGTGAGATTTCAATAAATTGTGGTACTTAAATAACAAGTCAAGACGACATCATGTAAAAGCGAACAGATATCGGAAGCCGCGGTGAGCAGCTGGCTGGGGTGGGGTAGGGCTTTGCCAGGGGCTAGGAGCGATCAGCAGTCAAGCGTTTGCCCCGCCATGGTTGTGGCCAAGGTTATGGCCATCGATGTGGGCAGCAACTTCATACAAGGAGGAGGGAATGCTGGCTCATCCAGCCAAACAGGCTGCCCGAGGGTTTTCTCTAGGGTAAGACCCTGGCTTATTTTGTTCTCTTCCTGATTAGTTCAACTTATTTGTTTCAAAAAAAAAACAAAAACAAAAAAACTACGCTGATTTATGCTCAAAAGCATCTTTGAAAATATAATGAGCATTTTTAAGGGAGGAATATATAAAACTTCCTTAAGCTTGGTTTCATTCTCTTTGGTCAGAGGCCATCTGAAAGGTCTCATGTCAGCCATAGCATCACAACACAGGTTATCAGAGCTGTCCATAAATGGAGGAATAGTCAAGCTATTTTTTCTGAATTCTGAACTCTTAGCAAGAGTAAAGTTGAATCAGAGTGGTCACGTGGCTTGCTCCGGTTCGCTGACCATTTACAGATCACACAGCAATGAAGGTAACATCGACATCTGTTCTTCAGAGAAATAACACAATGTAAGGTGAAGTCCTTTCCACATCTTGAATGCAAAATAAACTCAGGAAGGGAGAGGGTAAGAAGCATCAGATTTCTTCCAAAGCACACCCTTCTTTTACCATTTGGTGAATGTGCAAAGCAAGAGAGTCGTTTACATAACTAAAGGCTAGATGAAAATAATCTATCTGTGAAAGCTGACTAGGATGTCTTGGTCTACAGAGACAAGAACGTACTTGGACTGCAGTGGGGAGTGTGAAAGTACTGATTACTCTCTGGGAGTTTCTGCTAAGTCTGAGCAGAACATGGTCCACAGCTGTGACTCAATCACGAATGGCCCCTCCCACCGACTTCATTTGCAACCTGCCACTGTGTTCACACTCCTATCTGTGAAGACCAATGGAAGCACTTTAGAAGTCAGGGTGCAGAAGTGGCATTCTGGCTTGCATGCATGCTTTCTTTCTGTGAATCTGAGTTTTCATTGGGGCCCACATCGCAATAACCAACCATGGGTTTCCAAATGGACCACCCACCTGCCCACCTGTCAACTTTTAACATGAATTCAGTGATTCAAAAACCAAAAATTGTTCAAACAGTGGAGTTCAAAGTGTGACTGGAATAAATTTAATTTAACTGGTAAATTTCCTAAGAGAGTTCAAACCAAGCTGTCTCTTGTGCTTGAACAACCCCCCCGGAGTCCCAGTTCACAGACACAGGGGTTTATTCTCACAAGGAGGAGGATAGGAGGATGAGTGGACCCCCCTAAATGGGTAATAGTCAATCCCAGTAATGTTTCTCCCAGGGTTATATTTTCATAGCAGGACTTAAGGGGCTTCATTAGTTTTGTTTTCTACCTCAGCAGAAAAATTTACTTCCATATCCTGATGGAAATTCATTTTAAATTTACTAAAATTGTATGATTCGAGCTTGATTTAGCTAAATAGTACCTTATATCTTTATGTGAGTGCTTCTGTAAAGGTTAAGGGGCCTTATGCATCTTCATTCACCCACACTCAACCATCCCCTCTGCTACTAAGACCAACTGTCCCTGCCTCTAGGGCCTGCCTCTCTTTGACCTTGATAACACCTGTCCAGTAGATGCTGAATGTAAGTGACTATGAGTGAGAGAAGAAAAGTTTCCTCTAGTAAGTCTTTTTCTGCCCTGTTTCTCTTGGCTCCCAAGTCTCCTCACTAATCTCCTCCCAGCCCTGACCAAATCCAATGCCACATGGACACACTTCATTTCCAAGCCATAGTCAGAAGCTATCACTCAAGTCTCAACTGCAGGATGCAGACCTCACATAGATGGTGACCAAGTAGATCACACCGAGTTCCCTAACCGATCCCTTCACTTTACTGGAGACTGATTAGTAAGAAGAAAATGGTCTCCCCAGCAGGCTCATTCTCTTTTACAAACCAAGAATGATCCCTTAGTTTGTTCGTTTGTTTGTTTTTCTTAATGAATTCTTTGGGGTAAAAGGAAGTTCCAATCCTCAACACCGGAATTCTAAGGAACGCAGAGACAAGCTCAGGATAGAAATGCCCAGTGAGGTTTCACTTTCAAGCTGGACATCAATTTAAAGCCACTTGAATATGTTCTGGAAAAGTTTTCAGATGATGTCTACGTGAGCACATCGATAAAAGGCAGCTTGAGAGATGGGTCATTCGGGCATCACCTGTTAGTTCTTTTCCTATGCTGAGACAGAAGGTCAACCTGCAAAGGTTTTCTTAAATATAATTAAAAACAAGAGTGGTATTGTTTGGGTGAGTTATCACATCCCTACACTAAGGAGGAAAAGTCCTTTTCACTAGGTATTATGTTTACTTCCAGCACAGTTTTGAGTTAATAAGATAGTAGTTTAGCAAAAACAATCATGTTAAAAATATTTAGAAACACAAAGCACAAAAGACCAAAAAAAAAAAAAAGACACTTCCACTTCAGGTACAAGGTACTGCACACACAAAGTTGTCAACATTCACACGGTACCAGCTGAAAACAGAACTGGTAATTGACAGTTGTGCTTTGTCGTAAGCAATATGGCACCCTGTTTATTTCTGTAATTATTTTAGAACATTTAAATTGTGGCTTCTATTTGCAAGGCCGTAGGACATGGCAAACACAGCCAAGATTACGGAGGGTTCATTGTTTGAGATGTTTTATTTAACTCCGAGTAATTGAATTCAAGTCGATAAATCTCAATGAAGATTTACCAAATGGCTTACCCTGTGCTTGCTACATACTAAGCAACAGGGGGAGATTTTTTTTTTACATGTGTAAGACAGAGTTGTCTCTACATTTAAAAAGTCATTAGAGAGCTCAGCAAGAGGGATCAGAAAATAAGACCAAGTCACTCAAAAACAAGAACAACAAAAAAATAAAACCCATGGTGTTCAAAATGAGTATTTGTTAACAGCGTAGATGGACCTGGAGAGCATTATGTTAAGTAAAATAAGCCGGTCAGAGAAAGACAAGCACCATATGATTTCACTCAAATGTGGACTTCAACGGACAAAATAAACTAACAACATAGACACAAGACTCAGAGATGGAACAGACTGACAGCTGTCACAGGGGAGGGAGGTTAAGGGGCTGGGTGAAAAGGATAAACAGATTAAGCAAGAAAAATAAAAGCAACCGTTAATTACCAATTCAATTTTCAACTGGCAATAAGCAAATGTAGAGAGCTCTGGATGGTCATGGACTAGGATTCCAGCAACAGAACAAAGACTCATGAGTTATTTAAACTTCTTAAAATTCGTAAGAACGATGTAAAGGTAAATGCAAACCGTTCAAATCTATCTATATCTATCTATCTATCTATTATCTATCTATCTATCCATCTATCTATTTATTTGCAATTAGAGTATTTGAGATATGGAGTTTAGGGGAAAAAACAGTATTTTTGACAAAAAGTGTTGCCGATTCCTGTTGAAAATACTAACATGTTTTTTGGGGGGTAAAGGGCTGTGAAGTTCTAAGAGTTTATTGATTTGACCTCCAGTTGCTATAAAACTTCACCTAAAAACACATCCAAGAAATTGAGTATTTATTCCCGTGTGACTCATCTCTCAAGAATCACATTTTTTTCTATATAAGAACTGCTCATACTAAAATTATATAGTCGGTTTTAATTATTTGTATTTGTTTTTAATGCCGTGCAGAAAAACTAATAACTCTGGTGTTTATTTCCCAAACTCCCTTCCTGGAAGACTTTAGCACATCTCTCAACAACTGAATTATAGATCCATTGGTACATGGACCGGGTGTTGGGTGCGACAATCAATTTGATAATTACATCACCATCGTTTGGATAGTATTATGCTACTTCTTGTGAGATTAGTCCATTAAATGAAGTTTATTTTACTATAATGGGCTTGATAGATTAAAATAGTTTATTTTTCTTAATGTGACTAATTTAAACTGTTCATTAGCAGGGACATGCTCATCATTTTTCATATCTCCATAATATTTTATAGCCATTATATTTATTCTGTCAGAATTACCCTCATTTAAACCTTCCATAATTATCCAAAGAATATTTGTATATATTAGATATATGTGTGTATGTGCTTGTGTTTATTGTAACTTTTATAAAATGTCTAGATTTGTGATTTTAAACCCAAGCCCAGAAAGTATATGGCCTCTTTACTTTTTTTTTTCTTTTTTTTTTTACAGGGACAGAGAGAGAGAGTCAGAGAGAAGGACAGACAGACAGGAATGGAGAGAGATGAGAAGTATCAATCATCAGTTTTTTGTTTTGACACCTTAGTTGTTCATTGATTGCTTTCTCATATGTGCCTTGACCGCGGGCCTTCAGCAGACTGAGTAACCAGCGACCTTGGGTCCAAGCTGGTGAGCTTTTTGCTCAAACCAGATGAACCTGCGCTCAAGCCGGCGACCTCGGGGTCTTGAACCTGGGTCCTTCCGCATCCCAGTCCGACGCTCTATCTACTGTGCCACCGCCTGGTCAGGCTACTTTTTTTTTTTTTTAATCATCAATGTACTTATGTACCCACCAAGGAGATGTGAAAAATATATATTTTTTAAAACTTTATTAAATTTATTGGGGTAAGATTGGTTAATAAAATTATATAGGTTCCAAGGGCACAGTTCTATAATATATTCTATGGATATGTTGTATTCTGTATTCAGCACCTCAAGTCACACCTCTTTAAATCACCATTTACCCCGCTGTGCCCTATACCCTCTCCTACCTCCCCCCACCCCGTTTCCCTCTGGTAAGCACCACACTGTTGTTTGTGTCTATGAGGTGTTTTTTTTTTCTTAATCCGTTCGCTTTTTTCACTTAGACCCCCAAACCTTCTTCCCTCTAACAGCTGTCAGTCTGTTCTCTATGAATCTGTTTCTATTTTGTTAGCTTATTTTGTTCATTAGATTACATATATGAGTGAAATCATATGCTACTTGGCTTTCTCTACCTGGCTTATTTCACTTAGTGTAACCTTCTCCATGCCCATCCATGCTGTCGCAAAAAAGACTGCCTTCTTTTCCACAGCTGAGTCGTATTCCATTGTGCAAATGTACCACAGCCTTTTCTATCCACTCATCTTCTAATGGGCACTGGGGCTGCTTCCAAATCTCAGCTGTTGTAAATAACGCTGCAGTGAACACAGGGGTGCGTATATTCTTTCGAATTAGTGTTCCTGGTTTCCTCTGATATATTCCCAGAAGCAGAATCGCTGGGTCCTAAGGAGGTTCCTTTTTTTTTTTTTTTTACCTTTAAATGCTTTAATTCAATCTTCCTTCATCTAGGTCTTTCAAATACCTCACAGGGAAATGTAAATAAAAAAATTCACAGTAATTTCTCTAAGGTCTTCCCTACTGGACAATATATCTTAACCTAGAGATTTTTCTCCTCTCCCACTGAATTGATTAAAAACTCTTCCCTGACCTTTAACTGTTCTTACGTTCCAGCCGGAGACAAGAGGGATAATTGCTGAATTGTGAACATAAGCCAATAGACTGGGATTCTGTCTGAATATGAATATGAAACTGGAATAAAATAATGACAATTTAAAAAATCATTTACAGAATGGAGCTGACAGAAGACAGCCTACCTGCAGAACAGGAGCAAGGATACAGTGACCTGGGAAAACTTCTCCTGGGGACATCCAGAGTGAGCGAGCCCCCAGGGTAAACAACTCCGTTCCCATAAAATATCTTATTAGACAACAACCACACATGTGGCGCAATCACTCTGCAAAGGAGACTAATGCGCTCTAATAATATATTTTTTTAAAGTACTGATGGCTTGTCCAAGGCTGGTTCGCGCAACCGTAGCCTTTGGCATCTGTCTTGATAACGGAGCAGATAACAGATGGTATTTCTTGAAGGACAGGCTCAAATTAAACCGCCAGGCTCAGAGAAAATCAACTTTATTCCTCTGTTATCACCAACATTGTCAAAACATTTTTTATTTTATATATTTTATGGTTTTTAAGTTGATGTGATCTCTTACAGTAGTCTCCTGGTTATTGAAATGCCTCGCCAGGAAAATTCTCTTTGCTTTTGAGATGACAGAATTTATTTTTAAAGTAACTACTGTACAACTAGAATACAGGATAGTATCCTTGGGCATGTACAATGTTAGGGTAGTGATCCTTAATGTTACATTAAGGTAAAAATCAAATAGAGTTTCTGTTCGCTAGGATTTCTACATACCACCTTAACCGAGCTTCATTTTATTATTATTTTTTTATTCAGAGGCTCATTTTTTTAAAATGGGATTTTAACACAATGTTGGCAATACCTAATTTTGTATGTAGAATGAGTTTAACTTCACTGCGAAGTTGGAACTGTATCAGATGATGCTATTTTTTATAATAATGGAGGGCTACACTACACTATACTGCCTCATTTGTTACATTTCTCCACAGAACTAGCATAGTGAATATTTTCTCACGTCATTTCCCATGCATTGCAAAATCTATGTCGCGGCCGCATGGGGTCCCATCAGATGAATACGCCTCGTGTTTAGACTGCTGACTTCTGTTTCCTCATATATCAGAGTATCTGTCGATTAACCAGTACCACTACCCCCACATCTATATCTGTTCTCTCCTTTATTCAGGGGCTGAAAGTCTGGGAACTGTTTCCCAGAATCGCTGACAGGTTCCCCCATTAGAGTCTGCCAATGAGGCATTTGAGCAGGATTTAGAAGATGGAGTGTGCAAGGTATTACTGCTCCTTGAAGCAGGCTATAAAATCATGGGCAGCAATTTTCTGTCTCTCCCCAATTTTGGGTGCCCTACAATAATCGGCCATTTCTCTCACCTATGTTCCCCCTGTTGGTCCAATGATTTTGTAAATCTCCGATGCTCTGAATTGCATTTCTTTCTGTTTAAAGTATCTAAAGGGGTTTCTGGTCTTCTGATGGAATCAGCTCATGACGAAAAGAGTCAGAAGGTAACCTGGTCTAAGTTTTATTTTGTTTTGTTCTTATGATCATTTTCAGGGGGTGCATCACAAGAATGACCGGGTGTGGTGGGTTGCCAAGAAGGTTCCTGGAAGATGCGTGGTAGTTTCACTAGCTTCACCTAAGGGGGCAGTAACCCTGTTCCCATAGACGGCGGTGTGCAGAGTTGTGGTTAAAATGTTTCTGTTCACTTTTGTGTTAAAGATGACAACTTGTCTGTGCATGTGCTGCAGATTGGAGAGACTAACAAGATTTATTCTGCAACTATTATTACTTATAAAATTGTTTTTGGAATTTCCAAGTTTTGATATTTTCCAAATTTTTTCCCAATCAAGGTTTTACTTCAGAACAATTTTAGTTCCCACTGCTACCTTCTTAAATTAGGACGGCACATTGGTTAAATAAATGGACCGATATGATATATTATACTTACATATAAAGCCATAGATGTAAGTCATCAACACTACGGGCATAGCTCCCAATTAAGAAATGCCGATTTGTGGCTTTTAAAAAACCTATTTATTAAAGATAGAAAGTCAATTTTTAAAAATGTATGCCCATCAATTGTTCCTCTTATGACTTCTCTTTGTTCCATATAGAGTGGGGTTCCTCAGCTTCAGGCTCAGCAAATATTTGTTAAAGTAAGTTTATTTCCTAGTTTCTTTTAAAATTTATTTTTATTATTTTTATTTTTTATTTTGAATTGCATTTTATTGGGGTGACATTGGTTAACAAAATTATACATATTTCAGGGGTACAATTCTGTAATGCCTCATCGTCTATTGTATTGTATATCCCAGTTTCTTTATCCATAAACTTTTGATCTATTTGTTATATATTTTGGAAAAGTGAATGAAGCATCAAAATTTAGCTTCCCCTTCAGAGTAAAAGACATTTTCCGGAATGGCCTATTGAATAAATAATTTTATTCCATTTGATTTAAGTGCAACAGTAAATAAACATATTTTGGATTTTAACTGTTCTAGTGATAATTTTCTATTTTTGTTCCAATCCCCCATTGTTATATTGTCTATTTAACTAGGCTTTAATGTATATCAGTATAAGATGCTTTCTCATTTGTTTTTCTTTCAATTTACTCTTGATCATTTTGATTACCATCCTCCCAGATTAATACAGAGTCCCTTTAGGTTACAAAACTCTTTCTGAAATATTTATTATAATTAAACAAAATTATTTCATGGAAAGTTAAAATCCTTACACCAGATACTTTTATGACACAATTTTCCCTTTAATTTTTAAGCCATCTTTTATAGCCTTCTGGAAAACAAAGTCTTGTCAATATAGTCTCCCATCTCCTTCCTATTTTATTTATTCTCATATTTAGTTCATCATGTTGAGCTGTCCTGAACAGTCTTTTGTGGCTTTTTATTCTCGCTGACAACAATTAGTGGTAGAGGTTAGTGTATAAGTTTGACATAACATTGCAACTAGCGATCTTACACCTATCCCCCTTGTCTACAGTTTTGAGTTCTGTGGTTTCAATTACCTGCAGTCAACTGAGGTCCAAAAGTATTAGATGGGAAATTCCAACATTAAACAATTCATACGTGTTCTATTTCATACTGTTCTGAGCTGCGTGATGCAATCTCACACCCTTTCCCTTCCAGCTCTTTCTCACCTGGACCATGAATCGTCTCTTGTCCAGAGTCACCTCAAGATAAAGGGGGTGCTACTGTACTGAGAAGGTGCGTGATAAAGCTTAAAGATCCCTGAAGAAACCCGAAGAAGTTGTTCAGGGAAGAGACAAGGCTCGAACCTGCAAAATATGGTTGCATATCCTGGCCGATGACAGAAGTCATGTTAGCTTTGGCTTTAGTCTTCATTGAATGCAAACATCCCATCCCTTTGGGAAATCAGGCTGTAAGCCAGTGGTTCTGACCTTTGAAGTCCATCGTTTCTTCCCTAAAATATGTAAATATCAAAGCACTAGCTTAAACCCTCAGTTAACAATTCTTCAATCATATAATTGAACATATCTCAGCTATGCAAGGGTTTTTGGAGCCAAATATTTTATTTATTTACAAACAAAGATTTTTTTTATCTTCCTCCTACTAGTGTGGAATTATTTTATGAGGTATGCTTTATTGAATGTCCCATTTTAACCTCACCCTTATCGGTTCCTCTACAAACCTTTCCACACACACACTGAGAATATGCCTGTTGGGAGAGACTCCCCATGCATGTGTTGTGTTTCTGTCCTTCCTATAGGCAAAGCCCTGACCACCCTGTGCTATGGACTCGGAGGAAAGGGTGGTGCATCTACTAGGCAGAGTGCATGTGTGCTTGCTGTCCAGGCTAACCACAATTATGTCACCTCTGGGCAGATGTCGGCCAGGTTTGCTGTCCTTCGTAAAAGACTGGGGTTTCCTAAGCTGGGGATTGCTCTTCTGACATGGACCCCACTGTGTGGAAGGCCATCCTGGCCCTCGTTGGACCATGCTGTGGGAATCAGGGCTCGGGGGACCTGTGGAAATGCTAACACCCTGGCCACTGCTATTGCTGTGAGTAATGAACAGCCCCGGCCTTTGCCTGGGAAGCCACGTTCTCCACCAGCGGCGCTGGCACTGTAGCAGGCCAACTGATTAGCGGGTAAGCAGGGTACGAGGCCAGTGCCTCAAGGTTCTTGACACTGTCTGCTACATCTGAGCTTTCGTTTAAATCTTGTTTTCAACTTTCTTCTTGAAAAGTGGAGTGACTGGGGGAACACAGTAGAGAAGCAGGTAGTGAAATAGTACACTGAAGCCAGAGGGGAGGTAAAAAGGGCACAAGAAGTGGTGAGAAAGAGAAATGGAGAGGGGGAGAGGGGAAAGGTGAAGGAGGGAGAAAAAGAGAGGGAGAGAGAGATAATGGAAACTCCCAAAATCAATTTAAAGCTGCTTTCCCCTGTGCCTGGAGCCCTGCCAATCTGCCCAGCCCTACCCTCCCTCCTGAGTGTGGCCGAGGGTGAATTAATCCCCTCTGCCTAAGCATAAACCAACCCTGCTGGCATGTGCTTCTATTAATTCACACAGAACCCCACTCTTCCCAACTGAACTGAGACAACTATCTGTATCGCATCCCATGTTTTCTGAGATGGTGAAACAAATTTTTTTTTAAGAAAAGGATTTGGAACTGTTTTCTAACTTCTCCGAAGTAGTCAGCCTATCTAAGACCTCAAAAGATTCTCTGCTTCCCTCCAAGCCACGTGTCAGAGTCGCTGTAATAGACAAACTTCATTTCTTTAATTCTTCTAATGACTCTAAGTGCTTATCCACTATCTCTAAGGAACTCATGTGGCTAGCAGTGAAAAAACAAAATACAAATGCAATCTTGATAAAAATATCCTATTCGATAGAAACTTTAGAAATGGCCCTAATTAGAGAAAAAGCACACATACAAAATAATCCTTTTAAAAATTAGCAGGAGGTAGTTACGGGTTTGAATAATTACTGAACGAGTTTGAAACAACCATAGATTATTTTGGCTTTCACAGTATAGCACCTGAAAACGGAAGTTCTATATTTCTTAAGTTCTGTGTTTGAGCTGAATTTATTTTTCCAGGACTACATGCTGTGGAATTTTAACACTCTTCATTATAGAGATGAATAGGGCTTATTCTGGGAGGCGGACGTGTATTTGACCTTATCTCTTGGCGCGATGCTAAACCTTGATTAGTTCGCCAGGGTATACGATATCCCAGACCGTTGATCTTTTTGCTTATATTCTGGCTCAGTCCTGGTTAACTAGTAGGACTCATTTGTTTTATTTCAACATTTAAATCTTTCCAACCTACATGTTGTGGTTTCTTGTTACAATAAAGCTGCTGGAATGAGTTTAAAGAAGTCTTTCCTTGATGAACAAGGATGACTAAGGGCCTTAAGCTCATTATCCAGCACCCCAGAATATACACATAAAGTGTGTTTATTAAACAACAGAACAGCAGGAATGGCGAAATCCCCAAAATAAAATCTGTCTTTGCCTCAAAAGAACAAAAACTTCAATAATGGCTACAGAAACTTTGCGTACCTGTATTGTCGGTTAAGGCACATTTTACTTACTTTTTTTTTAAGGTGGTGTGAAAGTATTTTATATACTTGTCCAGGCAGGGCACACCTGTGCACACCTCACGCCAACAGGAGACTTAGATGGAGGACTGCCTGGCACTGAACACAGCGTGCCTTCATCCTGTGGGTCCAAAGGCTTCCCGTCATACTAATTCGTCTTCTGGAAAGGTCTGCGGTGCAGGTGGACATCTCTGTTGTGGCTCTTTGATTTTTTCGTACAAAGGTAGACAAAAGAAAACAGGAGCCTAGCAAACCAACAGTTTGCTATTAGCCAATTCAGCACGCATTTTCTGGGTGGGCTGGATACTGCCTATAGAAGAATTTTCTGCCACATACTGGTTTCAATTTGAACTGCTAGCCGTCGTTTAAGATATGGATGATTTAAAGTTAGCATGTTTGTTCACCAGGGTCACCGTAACAAACAGAAATTTATTTTCTCACAATTCTTGAGGTGAGAAGTCTGAGATAAAGGTGTCAGCGGGGCTGGTGGCTTCTGACATGTCTCTCCTTGGGTTGTACATAGCTGTCTCCCCCCATGTTTGCACATGGTCCTCCTTATGCGGGGGCCTCCCCTTATAGCTTTTTTTAAAGCAAGAACTCCAGTCTCATGTGATTGGGGAACCTCTCGCTCCCCTTCCCCACGCATGACTTCATTATGACTTAATGACCTCTTTAAAGACTGTACTTCCAAATATAGTCACATTCTGAAAAAAACTGGGGTTAGGACTTCAACATCCCTCTGATGATCAGTTTGCGATGACAAATTCAGCCCATCACAGCTAGAACCCAGAGACCTGGCTCTTTTTGTTTTGTTTTGTTTGTTTGTTTTTCAGAGACAGAGAGAGAAAGAGAGAGGGATAGACAGAAAGGAATGGAGAGAGATGAGAAGCATCAATCATCAGTTTCTCATTGCGATACCTTAGTTGTTCATTGATTGTTTTCTCATATGTGCCTTGACCGTGGGCCTTCAGCAGACCAAATAACCCCCTGCTCAAGCCAGAGATCTCGGGTTCAAGCCGGTGAGCCTCCTGCTCAAACCAGATGAGCCCGCGCTCAAACCGGTGACTTCAGGGTCTCGAACCTGGGTCCTCAGCATCCCAGTCCAATGCTCCATCCACTGCGCCACCACCTGTTCAGGCGAGATCTGGCTCTTCTTAACAGAGCACACTACAGGGTGGTGCTGGCCACTCATTACTTCCTGGTTCTACATCTATTCTGCACACTCTTAGCATGATCTTTTCAAAGCTCATTCTTTTGTTTAAAAGTACCCCCAGTCTCCTCCCTGCCTCCTCAATAGGTGGGAAGGGCCTGGGGGTCTTTCCTCCGCTGATTTCTTCATTCTCATCTCCCTCATCCACCACACACTTGAACTTTTTCGAGTAAACCACACTTCATCTGGCCTCTTCCCATTTGTACATGCTCTTCCTTTGGTTGGACATGTCCTTTGCCATGTCCCCTCGCTCTGATTTATTTCCTGGCTGGCTCTTGTCCCTCTATTAAAACTCTGCCCAGGTGTGCATCCATGAGCACCTCATCCCTGGTTCCCTGCCCTTGACAGCCTCCGGGCTCCCTCCACCCGCTGGGTGGCTCTATACCATGGCTCTCATAGAAATGGACAGACATGGCGGTTCTCTGTCTTTCCACCAGAATGTGATTCTTTGCAGACTGTGTCTTTCTCCTCTGTGTTCCCAGAGCCTACCCCTTTGCCCCTAGAAAGCAGGGGCTTAGCAAGTATTCTTGAATGAACTAATAAGTACATGAATAGATGAATCTCTCCCAACAATGCTTCCTATAGGTATTATTGGCACCTGCTCTATGGGCTTAGATAGACGTTGGGTTGAAATCCAGCTCCCTCTTAGCTTTTAGTTGAATTAACTCAGGTAAGTTCTTTAATAGCTCTACATTGCAATGTCGTTGTCTGAATGACTGGAATTAAACACACTTCACCAGGCTCTTGTAAAGTTTTAAAGAAAACAAACAAACATAATTACCCTAGTCTATTGTGAGTCATCAACGTCATCATCATCACAACATAATTTTTTACTATTGTCGCACAATGAAGAAGCCAGGTTTCCTCAACACAGGCTGTCTAGCTACCTACCATCGCTTGTTAGTACTTTCCTAAAATATCCGATGATGGGAGAGGTAGTCCAAGAAAATACCAGTCCTGTTTACTAAATAATCCTCTCTGGGGTAGTTCAGAGTAAGACCAGTAGGATGGGTCCACTTCAGTCAAACGGAGCTAGAAAGAACAGTCGAGCCATCCGTAAGTCACGACTTCATTCCCAGTGTCAATTAGCCCTACCATTATTTGGCAGCACTAAAATCAATCCACATGTGCAACTCCTCAAAATGCAGAGACACTGGTTATAACCAGTAGGTGGCACAGTGAGTATAAGAAGAGAAAGGAGAGAGATCAAGTGGTCTGAGAAACATGACAGGTAAGGAGAAACCCAGGCTGCGGTGTGACCCTTTGAAAGATGGGATATACTCGAGTCTCGGTTCTCAGCTGTGAGCCTGCTCCATACCCACCTGCAGGGCTGGTGGAAACACAGAGGACTGGCCCTGGGAGGGCAGCTCCATTGGATAGAGCATCCTCCAGGACATGCTGAGGCTGTGGGTTTGATCCCCCGTCAGGGCACATACAAGAATCAAGCAATGAATGAATAAATAAGTAGAACAATAGATCTATTTCTCTCTCTCTCTAAATAAATCAAAACACACACACACACACACACACACACACACACACACACACACATGCATTATTGGGATCCAGTAGGTCTGGGCATGAGCCTGAGGAACTGGCATATGTGATAAGTTCACAGGTCATACCAATGCTGCTGGTGTGGGGACTGCACTGAGAACCGCTAGGCATGAATACAGAAAGAAGAGAGGGGAGACCTTTAGGAGAAAGAGGGATAATCAATCACTGAACAAGGTTTCCGTGTCAAGGAATACAAGACCAAGGGAAGGAGTCATCTTGAGAAAGACAACCGCCATCTCTTCCCCTGGGAAAAGCAAGCTGAGCTGAGACTTCACCAGCTGGTAGTGGGGACGGGAATGTCACCAAGTATGCCGGGGAGAAAAACAGGGCTGCTTTTGTGCTCTGGCCAGGGGAGAGCATGTCGCTGAGGTCCAAGTACTATTTTCTTTTAATTATTTCCTGCTTAATAGATACGTCTGAAACCACTCTCAGAAATGATCAGAACCCACAGAAATGATCAAACTCACAGAAATTATCAGTCATTTGCAGACGAATGTTTCTGTACCTCATAATCATGTTTAGACCTCAAACGGCACATGCCCCTCCCACCTCCCCTAGAGAAGGTGGGCACACATTCACCCCAGTTTAGCTCACTAAGAGGCAAGAACAGGATCTTGGGAAGTGAAATTCGGTTTTGTTTTTCCGAAAGCAGGTTTGCCCACGTGCCTGCTGTCTTGTTTACACATTTCTACAATGGCTGCAGTGCTGTTGAGGCGGAATTAAGAATGGGTAGCATCTGGCACATTTTGAAATTCCTAAAGGGTTTGGAGACTTGGGGCTCTTTGGAGAAAGCTGGCTGGAAATATAAAGGCAAAAAAAAAAAAAAGGGAGAGAGAGAAATGAAATAAAGAAGAAATAGGAAATCTAGCATTCACTGGATTGTTCTTTCTCACCCCAGAAATAATATTTTTCACTGTCATATATATATATATATATATATATATATATATATATATATATATATATATATATAATCGTCTTCTGTAAAGTACATCAGACAAACCTTCCGGATACCAACTCATTAGGCAGAGTCTCCAGAGCCCTAAGAACAGGCCTGTCTCCTTGCACTAAAATTGTGGATCCCATCACGGGCCCCCAGAAATATGGTCCACGGCCTCCATTCCTGTCCCTCTGAACAGAGGTCATGGAATTGTAAGCCTCCCTTCTCAAGGTGAGCCTATGACCTTTGCCTTTTCACAGGACATTTTTAAAAAAAATTAAGTGAGAGGAGGGGAGACAGAGACAGACTCCTGCATGTGTCCTGACTGGGATACACCCAGGAAGCCCACTAGGGGGCGATGCTCTGCCCATCTGGGGCATTGCTCTGTTGCTCAGCAACTGAGCTTTTCTTAGCACCTGAAGCAGAGGGCATGAAGCCATCCTCAGTGCCTGGGGCCAACTCATTCTAATTGAGTTATGGCTGCAGGAGGGGAAGAAAGAGAAAGAGAGAAGAGAGAAAGACAGAGAGAGAGAGAAAGACAGAGAGAGAGAGAGAAAGAGAGAGAGAGAGAAATGAGAGGTGGAGGGGTGGAGAAGCAGATGGTCACTTCTCCTGTGTGCCCTGGCTAGGAATCGAACCCCGGACATCCACATGCCGGGCCGTGCTCTACCACTGAGCCAACTGGCCAGGACCTAGACATTTTTTTTTTTTTAACTTCAGGATCTGGTTTCAGTTTTGTGTACCCATAAAGATGGTATTTAACTTTAATTCTCATGCAAATTTTATGGAAATTGGTATTTAGCTTACTCCCTGAATTAAAATGTTGGCTATACTGAAAACTTTTAGAATTTATAAGCCTGTCACTAGCTGTGCTTTCTCTGGTGACCCATTCACCTTTCTTCAGACTTTGGTTTTCATCCATAAAACCCAAGGGACAAAAATATCATTTTCCAGGGCCCCTCAACTCTCCCTGTGCCTCCCCCACCCGGCTCTCTGTTTCTAGAATGTACATTGTGGGTTATTTTATATACCTTTTCTCCTTCCTTTTTCTTTCTTTCTCATTTAGAACATTCTGTCGGATATGTCTATCTTGAAATCTTCCAGGTTAGAGTCCTGGTTTTTTTTTTTTCTTTCCTAATCATTTGATTTTAGTCCTTTAGAAACCTTAATGGGCTTACACCAGGCAAGTGAGAGTAGTCAGCCCAGGTATTGTATCACAATCACTTTCCTGTCTTCAGATATCAGTTTGGTTACCATTTTTCATATCTTCTCCACAAAGCACTTTATGTAAGTGTATAATGTTACAGTGAATTTAATCTGGTGAACAGTGACATAGTTTAATGCTTCATAAATTCTCCAGTTTGCCAGCTGACGGGGTGCTACTCACTGACAAGGTGATGGGGTCCGTCATTACTCACGGTGATCTATGCAAATTGATTGTAATTAATTTTTTTTTTCCTTTAGGGATTGTCACCACTACAATGCATATCAATATCGTCCGCCCTCAAGCCAAGAGGACCGCCAGGCTGATGTCACATCCAGTGTTCACTGCTATGGAAATTACAAGCAGATAATATAGGATAACGGCTGGAAGAACAACTGATACTAAGTTATATCACAGCAAAGCTCCAGTAACACAGAAAAAGATGGATGTCTCTAATGTTATTTTCTTTTTATTTTATGAACACATCGAGAAAAACAGTTTTTATATTTGATTTTGGCATACCAGCTTCCCAAGAACTGATTCTGGACCACTTCAATGGAACAATAAGTTATACAGTAATGACTCCTTTAACTTGTTTTATATCATGATGTAGCTAGGAAAACTAATTCCTCCTTTGCTTTCTTGAACCAAAATGAATGGTCACAATAAAATGTTCTTTTTGTTTCCAGCACACTGTTGTGTATGGATATTGACCCCTTAGGAGACATATGGTTTGTAAACATTTTTCCCATTCTAAAGATTGTCTTTTCATTTTGTTTCTCCTTTCTTTTACTGTGCAGAAGACTTTTAGTGTGATGTAGTCTGATTTTTTTATTTTGTTGCTTGTGCTTTTGATGTCATATGCAAAAAAAAAAAAAAAAATTACTGCCAAGACCCATGTCAAGGAGCTTTCTTCCAATTTTTCTCTTAAGAGTCTTATGGTTTCAAATTGGCCAAATATGCCAATGAACAGCTCTGTCACGTACAGAAAGGCAGCTAATGAAAACGAAGTCAAGGTTGGCCACCCGGATTATCGAGTGGTTGGACTTCACAGCATAAAGGGTCCTTCCATGTCTGAGATCTGCTATATACTTTAACTTTCTAATTATACATCTTAATTAGGCTTCATGCACTGTGAGCTGCTTCAAGATATTCCTGTTTTATGACTAATGTCATTTATTAGCTGCTAGCCAGTGCCTGTTTCTGCTTGGGTTTTCAACACATTATTGGTGACTTTAATTAGAATATCTAAGGTGGAATTTTGACATAAAATTAAAAAAAAGCATTTTAAGAATTCTTTTCACCTTAAATTTAGATACGATATAGTTAAATGCTTCTATTTTTAGAGGGAGGGGGTTCTAATTATTGGCAGTCATTACCCACTGTTATAGTTTGAATTTTATCTAATCTTGTCCTAAGCGGCTAGCTCTTTGGTTAGATAAGGCAGTAACACAAATTCTTGCCTCTCCCAACAATTCCAGCAATAACATGAAGTGAATGAAGATAAGCCATTTATGACTTTCAAAAATTCTTTTTATCACATTTTTTTAAATTTACTTTTCCATTATAGTTGATATACAAGCTTATATTAGTTTCAGGTGTACAACATATTGATTAGATACTTATATACTTTACGAAGTAATCACCATAATAAGTCTAATGCCCATCTGGCCAAATATATAGTTATTATGATATTATTGACTATATTCCCTGTACTGTACATTACATCTTCATGACATTTTTTACATTAAAAAATTTTTTTTAGTGAGAAGAGAGAAGGCAGAGAGACAGACTCCCGCATGCACACAGCAAGCCCACTAGGGGGCTATGCTCCACCCATCTGGGGCCCTCGCTCCATTGTAACCAGAGCCATTTTTAGCTCCTGAAGCAGAGTCCATGAAGCCATCTTCAGTGCCCAGGGCCAACTTGTTCAAGCCAATCGAGCCATGGCTCCTAGAGGAGAAGAGAGAGAAAGATAGAGAAAGATAGAGAAGAAGGAGGGGTGGAGAAGCAGATGGATGCTTTTCCTATGTGCCCTGACCAGGAATCAAACCTGGGACATCCACATGCCAGGTGGATGCTCTAGCACTGAGCCAACCAGCCAGGGCCCGTGACTACTTTTATAACTGGCAGGATGTACTTCTTACTCCCTTTCACTTTTCTGCCTGCCCTCCCAACTGGCAACCATCAGTCTGTTCTCTGTATAAGTTTGTTTCTGTCTCATTTGTTTGTTCATTTATTTGTTTTCTTCATCCCACATATGAATGAAATCACATAGTACTTGTCTTTCTCCGAGTTACTTAATTTAGAATAATACCACCTAGGTTCATGCATGTTGTCACCAATGGTGAGTCTGATGCAGTTCCATTTATTTTAGCTTTTGTTTTCTTTGTCCGAGGAGGAATCTCCAAAAAAACATTCTTCTGTCTCATCTAATCTGCTGTTGATTCCCTCCAGTATATTTTTTCATTTCAGTTATTGTATTCTTCAGCTCTGACCAGGTCTTTTTCGTAGGTTCTGTCTCTCTGTTGGCATTCTCCCTGGGTTCATCTAGTCCTCACTGACCATCTTTGATAACCATTGTTTTCAATCCATTATGTGGCCAATTGCTTGATTGTATCTGTTTAGTTTCTTTTTCTGGAGTTTGGTCCTGTTCTTTCACTTAAAATAAATTCCTCTCTTCTCAAATTTAGGCTGTCACTTATTTTTGTTTCTATGTCTATTAGGCAGATCTGTTACATTTCCCAGTCTTCTAAGAATGCCCTTATGTAGAAGGTGTCCTGCAAGGCCTAGTGGCACAGTGTCCCCTGGTCACCTAAGCCAGGTGCTCCAGGGGTGATCCCTGTGTCAGTTGTGTGTGCCCTCCCATTGAGTTAGGACAGCACACGGACAGGTAAGTTTGGGCCTCAAGTCAAATGGCTGTGAGGACTGGCCACGATTACCGCCAATGAGCTGTTGTGCGTTGGAGCAGGAATCACCTGGGTGGAGCTCTGGTGCAGGTCGAGGCTGGCTGTGGGGTGTTTTGGGTCCAGAGCCTCTTACGAGGGTCTCCAGTGTTGGCCAAGTCTTACCCCAGTCTGCTCAAAACCAGATATTATAGGGACCCCCTCTTCCTGGCATCAGTGCCCCAGGCTGGGAGGGCGGGCATAGGTCTCAGAGCCCCTTACTGCTCAGAGGGAACTTTCACAGCTCACATATTCCTCTGGTTTATTAACTGCTCCACTGTGGGCACAGGACCTGACCCAACTGGATGTCCATCCCTCTCCCTGTCTCAATGTGGCATCTTCTTTAGTTATGGGAATTCTGTTCAGGTAGTCTGAAGCTGGTTCTTGGTGATGTTTGTCCCACCGTAGGCTGTGATTTTTTTATGTGTTTGTGGGAAGAGGCAAGTTTAGGATTTACCTACCCGCTATCGTTACTCTCCCAATTCTATTCATTTACTTTTAAATACCCTTGGGTGATAGGTCTAATAGCCACAGTTACTGACTGAATGACAAAAATATGCCTAATAAAAGAATGAATATGATTAATTTATATTTCCATTCATCTGCATTGAATTCATGATGCTTTCGTAAACACTAAAATTATTTTCATTATGTGATATAGAAAATGAAGGACTAAGCTCCAGGAAAAATGGATTATGACACTGCATAATAAAACTGGCTTATTTTATCACATAAATAATAAAGTTTAAGAACAGAGTGGACAAAAGTGAAATCCAAGAAAAAAATATGGTTCAAGGTCAACAAACTTAATTCTGTGTTATAGCCACATAAAACATACCCCAAAACCGATACTTAAATTTTAATTAAGGCAATCATAGAGTTTAGTAAAGAAGAGAAAGCAATTATGGCAAGTTTAACATTGGGAAAAGGCCTAAATATTGAATGGCAAGGTTTAAAAAAAATTAAACTAATGTGCTTAGTGTACAGTTGCTAAAGATGTAATTTTTTCTCTTTGAAAATAATGTGCTTGCATAAATATACCTTATTTTTAGGTAATATAATTACTCTAGCATCTCTAATGCAATTTAGTAAAATGGTAATTTGAAAATATAACATGTTAACACAAGGACTCTAAAAAGTATTAGCCAAGAAAAAAAGAAGGTAAATATTTATTTTTTACTTTTTATTAGTTAATAGGCTGCACTATCATGGGGTGGCCATGCTGGTTAATTGGAGTTAATAGACTTTGCTTCACCAAAAACACTTAGCTTTTGTCCTTATCTCCTGTTTCATGTGGATGCTACTCCCAAGCATGTCAGCTTTGGCCATGACTGAGAAAAGCTACATGTGACTTGTGACTTTAAGTCCTATTAAAAAAAAAAAAGCCACAGAACATTTTATAACATTTTCTGAAAAGACTGACTATATAAGCCTTCTGGATAGTCTGACAAATCACATAGTGAAAAGAGTATTTTGATAACTTTTTTTAAATTAAGTTTATTGGGGGTAACATAACATGATAATATGGGTTAATAACATTATAGATATATTTCAGGGTCACAAATTTATTTATTTATTTATTTATTTATTTATTTATTTATTTATTTATTTAGTAGTTTTCAGAAGTGAGAAGCGAGAAGGCAGTCAGACAGACTCCCGCATGCATCCAACCGGGATCCACCCGGCATGCCCACCAGGGGGTGATGCTCGGCTCCTCTGGGGTGTTGCTTCACTGCTGCCAGAGCCATTCTTGTACCCGAGGCGGAGGACACAGAGCCATTCTCAGCACCCAGGCCAACTTTGCTCCAATGGAGCCTTGGCTGCGGGAGGGGAAGAGAGAGATAGGGAGGAAGGAGAGGGGAAAAGTGGAGAAGCAAATAGGCACTTCTCCTGTGTGCCCTGGCTGTTAATCGAACCCAGGACTTCCACACACTGGGCCAATGCTCTACCACTGAGCCAACCGGCCAGGGCAGCACAACTTTATGATGTGACATCTGCTATACTCTATTGCATTCTTAATGAAGTAAGTGGTGGGTCATCCTAATCCCTTTGTACTTCACCTGCTTAAAAAAATTCACCTTTCTGTTGAAGCATTTCTTCATGCAGTAAATTCTTTTCTTTAGTGATTATCAAGGATAGTTTTTGTAAGTTTGCAAATAGTTCCTTTAATTTCTTTATACCTGTAATATTTAGTATTTAAAGGACATACAGGCCCTGGCAAGTTGGCTCAGTGGTAGAACATCAGCCCAGCATGTGGAAGTCCTGGGTTTGATTCCCAGCCAGGGCACACAGGAAGAGCAACCATCTGCTTCTCCACCTCTACTCCTCTCACTTCTCTCTTTCTCTCTCTTCCCCTCCTGCAGTCATAACTCAAATGGAGTGAGTTGGCCTGGGCGCTGAGGATGACTCCATGGCCTCCGCCTCAGGCTCTGGAATGGGTCAAGTTGCAATGGAGCAATGCCCCAGATGGGCAGAGCATCACCCCCTAGTGGGCTTGCTGGGTGGATTTCAGTCAGGGCACATGTGGAAGTCATCTGTCTGTCTCCCCTCCTTTCACTGAATTAAAAAAAAAATTGTCCACTCCAAGTAACCTCTGATGCTAGGATACACTTAACTGATCATTGACTCAGGTGTTCATGTTCATAGGAATAACACACGTGATAGCCAGAACTAAGAGCATTCCAGTAAAGACAGAGAAAATGACTGGGTTCTAGAACATTTTCAGAGAGACAATCAGGAAGACTTGTCCTTGACAGTTGGTTGACTGGGCAGTGAAAATAGGGAGGAATCAAGGATGATGGCTGGATATTTAGCTTAAGGGTGGGCATCTGGGGATACTGCCCCACTAAGGTGAAGGGTATAGGTACAGAAAGAACAAATGGAGGAGGAGGAGCCATTTATTCTTAAGAAGAGGATTTTTGTTTTGGGCATGATGAAACTGAAGTGTCTACAGACCTTTCAGCAGTAGTTGTCGCAGAACGAGTGCTCGTATCAATAGACTTATTATCAAATATTTGAAATTTAAAGGGAACATGCTATTCATCATTCCCTACTTATAATTCAGTCAATCAAGTCTATGTTGCCCTATTGAGGATCTTACTACTCTCTTCCTTTGACATTTTTAATGTTAAATATTGCCTATTTGGAATAAATTTGATCTAGGTAACCTTTTTATGAAGCGCAGGTACTGGGATACCATAAATGTCAAGGAAAGAAAAGGCTTTGTCTCTCCCCACGCATATAACAAAGGATAAAGCTGTTACTGGTGTCCATTAGATAGTCATTGGAAATATCTGCTTATGCTCAAAATCATCAACTGAGAATAGCATCATTAAGAAAGGTAATAAAAGTGGAAATTAAAATGGACCAATATTAGTGAGAATCATTTCCAGACAGGGCAGAAACATCATGTTAATCATCCCTGTGTCCTCAACAGTGTCTAGTGTAATGTTTGGGGAAAAAATCCTGGCACTTGGTAAATGTGTGTTCAGTGAATGGCACTTTGAGTTATTTAATTGCAGGTTTCTCCATTCCCCCCCCCCCCCAAGGACTCTATTTTACTATTATAACTCATGATCATGATGCAATATCCACTTTATAGGTGATTGCAAGACAGAATAAACAATTATTGACTCAAGTTTCCTGGCACTATTTTCATCAGAAACTGGTTAGTCAGCGTGACCATGGTCCCAAGCTACAAACTCCTTGTTAGGGACTGAATGTTTGTGTCTCTCCCAATTCATATGTTGAAACACTACTTCCCAATGTGATGACATTGGGAGATGGTGCCTTGGTGTGGGGGAAATTAGGATCAAATGAGGTCATGGGGATGGAACTAACAGAAAAACGGGGACAGTTTCCTATATAAGAGTGACAAGAGAGCTTGCTGCCTCTCTCAGTCTCCAACTTGCAAAGATACAATGAGAAGTGGACAGTCTGGAAGCCCGAAAAGGTTCTGCACAAAACTTAGACTATGCAGGCACCTGCTCTCAGACCTCCAGCCTCCAGACCAGGGAGACATCAATGTCTGTAGTTTACAAACCACCCAATCAGTAGTACTTCTGCTACAGCAGCCCGAAGGACTAGTACACTCCTTATTTGGCTTTTAAATATGTAAGAAATTTTACATGACACATATCACATACATTTCTGGAGAAGGCTGAAGTGAAGTCATCAAATAGATTTTTCAGGATACTTACAACCAAACTGAGCCAATCACATGACTGAAGCTTTGTAAAATGCTGTACCATTAAATGAAAGATACCAATTGACCCCTGTGCCTTTTAGTTACTAAGCAGATTTTGTTCCATCACATAGAGCTTTTATGCTTTGCTCATTTGTGAGGTTGAAACTTACTGATCTGGTCCTGGCTAGTTGGCTCAGTGGTAGAGCATCGGCCTGGCATGTGGAAGTCCAGGGTTGGATTTCCAGTCAGGGCACACAGGAAAAGCAACCATCTGCTTTTCTACTCCCACTCCTTCATTTCTCTCTCTCTCTCTTCCCCTCCTGCAGCCATGGCTCAAATGGTTTGAGCAAGTTGGCCCTGGGCACTAAGGATGGCTCCATGGTTTCTACCTCAGGTGCTAGAATAGCTTGGTTGCTGAGCAACAGAGCAACACCCCAGATGGGCAGAGCGTCACGCCCTAGTGGGCTTGCTCGGTGGATCTTGTTCAGGGCACATGCAGGAATCTGTTTCTCTGCCTTTTGTCCTCTCACTGAATAATAATAATAACAAAGTTCACCATTTAACATCAGAGGGACACTTCTTATTATACCATTTTTCTGGAAACCCAGCAAAGAACACAAAAATTCTTTATTGAGAAACCATAATAGATATGGAAAAACTCCACAAAAGATTCTGATACACACCTTGTTTCAAAAACAAACAAACAACAACAGAAACACTGATCAACTCAAACATTTTTATTTTATAAATAAGAGAATTAAATATCTTTACTTATAAAATTTTTGTTTCCCCCAAATGGGGAAAATAAAAATTAACGCTATTAATCATTAATACAAAGATGAAGATGTATGGATGGCAAGTGGTTATGAAAAGAAAATGTCAGGTTCCTTATGATCCATCTATTCAATAATTTTTGCCAGTGTTGACTGGAAGAAAAAAAAGAAGAAAAAAACAGCCTTACAGTGGTGGGGAAATTCCTGATGTATAATAGTATTAAAATCTACTAATAGAATTGTTTAGAAACTGGGCAAACCATTTTGCTGTTGAATCCTAATTCCCTTACTTATTAAATAAAAATTTTTGAGTTGATCAGTGTTTCTGTTGTTGTTGTTTTTGAAGCAAGGTGCGTATCAGAACGTCTTGTGGAGTTTCTCCAGTAACATCATCGTGGACTGTATTTTGTTCAATGAGGCTTTACAAACTCTGCACCTCCATCAGCTTCCTTGGAATGGCTAAGTCAAAAAACAGTCTAGGAATATTTACTTTATCCTTGTCAAAGGTCTCCAGTAATGAGATTAGAAGTATAAGGGATTATTACTTCCTCATTCAAAGAAATCAAAATTATTCTGAAAACACTAATTTTTTTTTTTTTTTTTTTGGCCAGGTCTTAGGGTTCATTTGAAATCCTTACAGCAGGACAGAGCCAGCCTGGGGCATTGAACAGAATAAAAATTAGGAAAGGACCAACTCGGGCCAAAAGTTGATGGTGATCCCACACTCTGAAGTGCAAAGTGCAGGTTGGAATATACAGTAAGTGTTAGAGAATGAAGTCTACACTGAGGAGAGCTAACCTTCTAACCTCGGCGGACTTCAATTTTTCACCTATTTAAAATGAAGAATGCTGACTATGGAGCCTTACATTTTCTTTCAATTCTAAAAACTCATTAAACCAAAGTGTTACATTTAATTCAATAATATTCTTCATTATGTTTAACTGTACCATATAGTAAAGAATAAAATAATTATTTTAGTAAGCAGAGATTAAAAATAAAAACAAAACATTTTAAAAAGGACCATGTGTTTTACATGACTTTTTTTAGCCATGTATGGCACAGAACCTAATGACAGGTCGGTCCACCATGAACCCAGTGTCCACATCCCTGGAGCCTGCTGGACCAGGTGGGAGTCTACAAGCTGTGTCTATTGGGTCTGCTCAGTAAACTCAGTCCAATGAAGCGATGACAGCTATCAAAATGTAAGAAATGGTGGCACACAGACCGCCCTTTGTTTTCCTAACTTACCAGCACTAGAAAACTAACGAGCTTTCTTGCCATTCTGCTTTTGCTTTTTTTTTTTTTTTTTTACAGAGACAGAGAGAGAGTTATAGAGAGGGATAGACAGGGACAGACAGGAACGGAGAGATGAGAAGCATTAATCATCAGTTTTTTGTTGCGACACCTTAGTTGTTCACTGATTGCTTTCTCATATGTGCTTTGACCGTGGGCCTTCAGCAGACCGAGTAACCCCTTGCTCGAGCCAGCGACCTTGGGTCCAAGCTGGTGAGCTTTGCTCAAACCAGATGAGCCCACACTCAAGCTGGCAACCTCGGGGTCTCGAACCTGGGTCCTTCCGCATCCCAGTCCGATGCTCTATCCACTGCGTCACTGCCTGGTCAGGCTGCTTTTGCTTTTAAAACATACGCACACCAACACCCCCACAAGCACCAAACTTTATCTGTGGAGTGCTTCAGGCATGAATGTCTTTCACATCACCGCCGCTCCCAACGAATGTCAACATGTGTCTGCCGCATTGCGGAGGGACTCATAGTAGAAGAGACCCTCATTTCCCCCTTGATTCTGGCATTATCTGAAATTTCAGGATGCATTTTACTTTTGTAAATTCAACATTGGAAAATAGAATGTCTGATTTGGAAAAGCTAAAATGATTTTGTTCAAGAATAGAAAATGGCTTGGGGGGTAGTGTAAGTTCCTCACTTTCTCTGGTCTGCGAGATAAGCTGTCCAATTCAGAAACCCCCACAAGCCCAGACATCTCCAGAGGAGGACTTCTGTTTCTCCCGTTAATGCCACCAGATAGAGGACACATCTGGTCAGCAAATGACGACAGAATTATTTCTGGAGGGGCATGGAGATAAAGGACAGCTTTTCCAATGTCAAAGCAACTTCCGTATCACACAACAGTTCATAACTGTATTTCGCTCAGTGTGGCTTTACACACTCTGCGCGTGCGTTCTGATCGTTACACACTGTGCACATGTGTTCTGATAAAGATTTTCCTTGTAAATGCTGATATTGGAAATATTCATGGAGAGAAGTGTCTTCACCTAACCTCAAAGCAGCCTTCTAGACACCAGAGGAGACATAACACATTGCCTGTCTGAATGTCATAGGTGCAGTGTAATAGGAATGAAGACACAGTCATATAAAAAAAATTCCATGACAAAAGGAGGCCTCAGTAATTATATACCAGAATAACAAAGACGCTTCCACAAGGCAGTAGTTCTTCCCAACCATAAAAGATATTTGTTAAGTAATGGAGCATTGACAAAATAAGTAATAATAAGAATATGTCAGAGTACTTACAAATATTTTAAATTCATGAAAACAATGAAACAGCAGACTAAAAAACATATATCACCCGTTTCACTTGTTAATGATGAGCACGATGTCATCATGTGGCATTAAGATATTGTGTGTCTGCCCTCCCCAGGACAGGCGCAGACCCTGGAGCTCCATCTGGCCCCAAGGAGAGGCACAGGGAGCAAACCTGAACCCAACCCAGGGGATGTGACCCCATGAGAGTGACAAGAGTAAGCCTCTGTGTTCTTGCAACATGACTGGAAAGAAACATTATTAATCCGTAGGCTTAAATCAGATAGTGGCCAGCTCTTCTTTTCCTTAAAGTCATACATGTTTTTATGCTGCTTAGCTCAGCTGACATCTATTAACCAAAATTACAGATGTCCATGCCTCTAGATTTGTGGAAACCAAGTCATGACTTGAAAGGGCTTACTAACTTTCCACATCAGCTCCCGAACTGGACATGTCATGCCACCCACTGACTGGTGTGTGGAGACAGAGAACTAAAACGGGCAGGGAGTATTTCGTAGGAGATTACTATAACCAAGGATTTTCCACATAATGACATTTGTATGACATATGTATGAAGTTTACACCTGTCTACCCTCATGTGTCATGCGTACAGAGTCGCTGGATTGCTTTGGCCGTGGTCAATGGGTTGACTAATTATGAAGAGATCAGAAGCAATAACAACTATTAGCTCATGAAAAGAAAGAGAGTTTTTCTACTTCTTTATTTTGTACTGGATAACATTATTCAGGATAATAGTCAAAAGACAAATTTTTTTTCCTTTTGCTAAGTGAACGCTGCAGATACTCTAAAGATGAAGTTTTAAGCAGTGATGTACGGAGCCACATGAACACCAAAGTACATGAGAACAGATGGGCCATGCAATAGACTAGCGGTCAGTGCTTCCATGTGCTCGGAGTAGAATATTTATGAACCTTTACCACTGAGAGAGAGGGGGGCCATTTGTGGGTGTGCAGAAAGGTAGGTTAGAAACTGCCAAAGATGCTTTGTGCTTCAAGGAGACAAGATGGTGGCTATGGTATCTGTTGTTGATTCGAGAGCACAAGATTTCATTCATAGTATATGCTCTGGCCACATCTACGGGCACATCCACGTCCCTACCCACATGTTTTCATGTATGTTAACACAAACTCTCCTGGCTCACCTGCTGTTCTGGAAGTGAGAGAGAAGGTCAAAGCAGGCGACTCGGGACAAAGCGGAAACGGTGTGCGAGTTTCCCTGGATAAAAAGGAAATCAAGACTCGTTAAATGCACCTTGTCAAGTTCTGCTGGGATCAGACCTCCACAAAAGGCATGAGAAGGGGACCTCCTGAACGGACAGATTCACAGGGAGAGATTTTAATTGTGTGCGAGGCAGAAAGAAGCTCTTCACACTGAGGACAGGGACACTCCAGGGAAAGACGCCAGTCTCACTATGACAGAGGACAGAGAAGGATGGGTCAGATTTTCTCTTTTCAACCGGACTGCAAACAAGAGAAAGTGGTACCCAGAGAGTCAAGAAAATCTCTCTAAGGGAAAAACCTGGGAAAATCGCCAGAATATTCAATCCGCTGCCGCTGAGTTCCCACTACGTGACGAGCGCTACACTCAGCCGAGTCTAGATCAGTAAACAGACTCACATACCCTTGTATATGCATAAAAATAGTGACATATGTATAATATACATTTTTGTAAATGCATATGCTCAAAGGATAGGCCAGCTTAACAACAATCCCCGGGATATAAAACACCTCCTAGAAGAAGGCTGACTTATCCTGATCCCACACACCAAAGTTCTAGAAGAAGCCACGTCCTCCTACTCCTGGTTAATGCAAACTGGAGTTAGGGCATCCAAGAGGCACTTCAAACACTAGGTGTCCTAAACTGACGTCATCGTTCCCTTAGATCCGTTCCTTCTTCTATATTTTGAATCTCTGTTAAGGCCAAGATCATTCACTGTGCTACTCAAGTCTTCAATCAGGAAGACCGCATTCCCACCCTCTCCCCCTCTCCTGGCTGATATACACCATGCCATTGCTCACCAAGGCCTTCACTGCCTCCCTGCTCACTGCCTCCTGAAGCTCTCCCCTCCTTGCCATGTGCAGTGCTGCCAACAGACAGATTCTGGTCTTTAAAAATACAGGGTTAGCCACAAGGCTCACCAGCTTGAGCCCAAGGTTGCTGACTTGAGCAAGGGGTCACTTGCTCTGCTGTACACCCCCCCTCCCATCAAGGCACATATGAGAACAGCAATCAATGGACAACTAAGGTGCCACAACAAAGAACTGATGCTTCTCATCTCTCTCCCTTCCTGTCTGTCTGTCCCTATCTGTCCCTCTCTCTGACTCTCTGCCTCTCTGTCTCTGTCACACACACACACACACACACACACACACACGCACACACACACACAAATACAGGGTTATAACTAGCGAAAAAGGAGTTCACTTTAATATACTTTAAAATAGTGACATAGAGACTGAATAGTTCACCAACATTGAAGACTGAGTACAGTTGATTATATGTCTAAAAAACAAGTTATTCTTAAAAAGGTTTCAGGCAATTAAAATTTGAGACCCCATGGATAAACAGAGATATCTGACTTCCTACATACTCAATTTCTTTATCTTTACTTTTATTCTAACCCTAAACTTGTGTAGATATTTTAATAACTAATACATCTGTTAAAAATTGAGTTAAACATTTAAAAGTGTTTTTCTGGTGTATATATTTCTGACCTGTAATTTTATTTTTATGTCCTTTTTGAAATTAAAAATAAATCCAACTGACAATCTAAAAAAAAAAGTTAAAAATTGCCACAAAAATCACATTTTAAAAATGCAAATTTGATCATATAATTTTTTTACTTAGATATTTCTAATAGCCACCTACCAAATAGAGCAGAAGTTCCCTAACACAAGACTTCCCAGATACCCCAGAAATTCCTTGACAACACTGTTCAATCTCATACCTGGCAAAGGTTCTCACCTTGGTTTAGATCAGCTCACTCCCCTGCCCTAGTCGAGAACCCTGACCTCCCTTTCATTTCTCTGATCAAATGCCATTTCCTCTGCGACATCTGCAGTGACTCCCTGCAACTCAGAAAGCAAGGTACCCCGTTGCTTGTATGCAAAACGACACCTATGCATTATTTGTATGGAATTCATTACACGACCCTGTAATTTTTTGGTTGGTAACCTGTTCCTGTCTTTAGAACATAAACTCTTTCAGCATAAGGAGCCTGTTTGACTTCTCTCTCCATTTCGCTGCAGTGTTTGGTGCATGGCCTCCAATAGACACTCAACAAGGACATCATTTGTTCCCGCACACACAGGAAGAATGACAGGCACAGGAGACTCCATCATTCAGCTTTCATTACAGACGTAAGCATGGCCAACAGCTTTTTAATACGGAAGAAAAATCACCCCGAGACACAACCACCTCCATTTTGTGTAAAGATGCACTAATGTGTACCTTCCATCACCGCTTTAGACTCTATCTAATGCACAACTAATTGTGCTGCATCTCAGATCAGCCGACTAAGATTTGATTTAACCAAGCAATGTGAAAAGTCATTTCTTTTCATAACTATACACAGCCCAGGGTGCTGCCGTGCGTGTAACCCACAGTGCAGGCAGAAACCCTCAGAAGAACTATTATCATAAATAGCATTATTAGGGATGAGCAGAATTTAATTTTTTTTGAGCTATCATTCAAAATGGATTTATAAAACACACAAAAGGTCCTTTTAAGCTTGGTGGAGGCTTGTTCCATTAGAAGGCGATGTGGTTATTATTGGATGTTTCCATATGACTGTTCTCAAAGCCCATGAAATTTTAATTTACTTGAAAAAATCCCAAAAATGCAGAGTTATTTGTTTTGACATGTTTAATCACTTTTCCATTTGAAAAGTAACGACGAGAAATCACTGGGGGGCATTAAAAAGGGAGCCAGTGTCAGGAGGGGCACAGAGAAATGAGAGATTTGCAAATAAAACTTCCCGTTATTAAAGTGTCATTTAGTTGCCACGTTTTCCTCACTTCTTTAGAACATGCAAAGCATTGAAATGGTGTTTGTTATTGTTGAGTTCATGGGAAATTATGAACGTACTTAAAAAAAAACATAATGAGAAATTATTTTCCAGCCAGTAAGTATTACCAATATGATGAGCATAGACAATGGCTTAGGCTAGTTAAAAGAGATCAATGCCACTTTTTTGAATTCTAGGGGAAAATTAATAATTCTCTTAAACAAGTTTATTTTAACCCAATAGAACAAAAGATGGAAACTGTTCCACAATTTTTGCACAACTCAGTGGATCACTTTGCTGCCAAATTTACTTTTTAGTATCTATCTAAAACTCAAGTGTCATAAACTAGTGTTATTTGTTCATGAATCAAATCTTATTGTTTTCAAAGTCATGAAAGTCATGTCCTTTTATTTACTTTTAATCTCTTCCACTAGATTGTGAATTTGTGGAGATACTGATTCTGTCCTCTGTTTCTAGCCAACCAAGGTCAGTAACGATAGAATAAAGCAATAAACATCACAGTCTCAGATTTATATGAGCCAGTGACCCTTCTAACCATTTTGCATTTAATTCTCACAGCTGGCTTAAGAGGCAGAAGCTATTATTACCTTCATCTTACTGTTTCAAAAATGAAGACTCTGTGACAAAGAGAGATTAAGTAGTTGATCAGAACTACTAGGCATTCAGGATCTAGACTCCAAGTTCTTAACCACCACAACATGCTGCTCCTTAACTAATTGCTCAGGACATTTTAGTTATTTAGACAAATGAAAGACAGAGAACAAAACCAATAAACAGGTACGTGCTTTCCTGATTATCAAACTGTCTGAACACAACTCGATTAATACCTAGTTCCCTGAAAGAGATTTCATGTCCTATAGACACAATTCTGTATCTTTCTCACCAATTGTTTCTGCTGGGCACGGGCAACTTCAGCATTGTCATGAGCATCAAACTCAAGTGTTAAATAATGCACGTTGGAGGGCATAAGCGATGATGCTTCCTTCCATTTCCCACTGGCAAAGTTCAAGGTAATACAGCTCTTCCACGGCAGCATCGGGGGAAAGAAATTTGGATGCATAAGAACATCCAAAATTCAAAATTAACAAGGGAGGCTTTCCAAAGACAGTTCCATTTCCAAATGAGTACACAGAAGCCAAAGGAAGACCCAGATGCTCTCCCTAGCTCTGTGCTCTGGTAGTAACCATTCAGCAGCCATGGAAACATATTGGATGAACACACACACACACACACACACACACACACACACACACACACCATCCCTGAGAGGAACCACTGTCTTTTGAATTTTCAGGCAAAACAGCTGCCAAGTGCACACTCAGTGAAAGTTATGTTTTATGTGTGTGTTACTTTTTTTCACCTGGTAGAAAAGGTTTTCCAGAAAAATCACTGGTGAATACACAAAACAATTATGTTTCTGCAGGTGAAAGTGAAGTAAGGAATGGACGTACTCAATGAGGTCCCCTAAAATAGACTCTTGCCCGAAATACCCAGACTAGATGTAAATATTTGTGTGAGCATCTATAAGTGATGTTATTCCAAGGGATGACTTAAAAAGTACATATTTTGTTCTATTTGGCTTTTTGTTACTACTCGACAGCTTGATGCTAGCTACGTGCTAACTTAATTATCATTTTACTGCTTCTTTCCCACAGTTTTTTCTTACTGCCTGACCTTACAAAATAGGAACTAAGCTTCTAGATCTGGTCACCATTTTCCTTACACCAGTTTCCTCTTATTTATCTTTTGATTTGCCCGATATTTCAACATTTTCCCTTGCTTTTGGAATACCTGCCACTTCGTTATTTTTTTCTTTCTTTCTTTCTTTCTTTCTTTCTTTCTTTCTTTCTTTCTTTCTTTCTTTCTTTCTTTCTTTCTTTCTTTTTACAAGCACGAAGTACTAGAAAGTTTGAGAGTTTAGGAAAAGAGCCAAATGTATTTCAGATACCAGCTCTACTTCTTTAAATGTTAGGTGACTGGCATCATCTCTACAGGGTTTGGTTTTCTCCTTACAAAAGGTTAAACAACCACTTCAGGATTCATTGCAATGATTACACAAGGTGCACACATATTGAGCACCTATTTGTCACAGAGTGCCCCTTAGATGTTCATTCTGTTTTTCTTCTAGTTTTTTTTCATAAAGCAACTCTGTCTGGTTGATGGTCTACTTCCTTTAGAGTACTTTGAGTGCCTTCCAGGGTTTAGCCCTCTCTACTGATCTCCTTTGATGGCCACTTCAAATATTTTCAATTCATTTTCCTTATGATATCATCTCTGATTATTCATATATATATATATATATTTTAACTTTCACCATTCTGAGTAAACTTACTGTGTTAGCATTAAATGTGAGGAAGTTAAATATGTTTTGGCTCACCCAAGAAGTCAACACCGACCATCACAAGCATAACACATTATTTTCCTATTTTAGATAGCACTGGTCTGGGTTGACTCTATCCAGTAGAGATGGTTTCTGTTCTCTTGGAGTCTTTCAATAAATCAGTAAGCAGGAGAGCTGGGAGAATTCTCATACCATATTCAATTCTACCTGGCACTTAGACAAGGTCTACGTATTCATTTATTATATAGTTGACCACCTAGGTGTATTGTAGTATTTTTCTTTTAATAGTAGTTAAAATATTACTTTTGAGGAATTCTCCTGCTATGATTCCAGGATATTATCCTCTCTTAGCTTTTTTTTCTTCTTACCTCACTGTCCATTCTTTCTCTATCTTCTTGTGGGCTTTTCCCCTTTTCCCCAAATGCTGAAAAGATTGACTGCCATGAGGCTTGGTTTGGGACTCTTCCCTTTCCTCTGTCTGTCCTTCCTTATTAACTAAAGTAATTTGGTGCCATGACTTCCAACACAAGCCATATGCCGATGACACCCACCCAGTCTATAACCCCAGCTCTGCCTTCTCTGAGCTGCAGACTCTTCCCTGTTCACACAACACAATCAGCTGTGTTCAGTGCTGGAGCTTTCCTCTTTCACAGTGACAGAGCTCACATTCCTTAGTGTTGGTTTTGTTTTGTTTTGTTTCCATAGTGATGCCCATTGGCTGTGCTATGTAACACATTGCACTGTGATCACAGAACTGCTCCGAGAAGTCAAACAATACGTCAAGATAGAGAGCACCCTCTCTGGCTTTCATCTTCCTAAGGGAAATAGTTCCTATAGCGACTATCATGGGCTTTATTCCCCTCATCACACTCTGTACAAACAAACCATACCATTCACTGTGTATGCCTGCGGGGCTGATTACCCTGCCTGCAACAGCTCACACCGCTCCTTGATCAGAACCTCCCTACATGCATGGTCCTGATTCCCTATTTCCTGTGTGTAGGCATTGCATACTAAAGAACACAGGAGCCCTGGCCGGATAGCTCGGTTGATTACAGCATCATCCTGAAGCACAGAGGTAGCTGGTTTGATCCTGGTCAGGGTATACGCAGGAACAGATCGATGTTCCTGTCTCTCTCTTCCCCCTTCTTCCTCTCTCTCTTTCTCTACAAAAAGAAATCAATAAAATAAACATTAAAAGAAAAAGAACTTAAGAAAAGACAAAGCGCTTATTAGCTCTACTCTTCCCATTGTGGTTGAACACAAGTGTGCCGGAAGCTCAGCACGGGTGTGCTATATGGTCTTAACGTGGGCTTAAGACCAGCACGTGTGCTGAGGCTGTGATGGCAGGACAATGGAGGCATCCTTCAGCCCTTTACCTGAGCGTACAGTTTCTCCTATGATGTATCTCTGACGGGTATGTCTGATTGGTTAGTTGTCTAATAGAGAAAGGATTATTGCCTGAATTTACCAGATAGAAGACCATTCAAGACACCATTTCCCTTGACAAAACCCATCCAGTGAGGCTCCTTCAGCTAACAGAAGGTCTCTGCTTTAAGTGTGTACAGAACTCACTGGCGATCAGGAGGCCTTAAGTGGCAGGTAGCAAAAAATTTGATTCCCTTATTTTTCCCTGGAGGTGTCATGTCGAATGCCTTCCCAAGCCTGAAGAAAAGAATTAAAGCTAAATTAATTTTAATCATGCACATTTCATTTTTTTTTAATTTTATAGCCCGTGAGGAAAATAAAACTAAATAGAAAGGGAATATGACTAATTTCAGGGTTTCGCTGCACGCCATGCTCCCGAGAATACATTTCTTCGGCAAATGTATATGCGCTTTGATTTTATTCCTATAAGAGTTTATCCAGGACAGCTCCAGGCTTTGAGACATTAAAAACAACTCTTGTTGCTATAAGTGGATCCCATCAAAATTCAGGTCTTGATCAATTTCACACATATTAGCCTCCTACCGTTAAGCAATTATTTCCTCCGAGATACTTGCTATTCTCATTTCACAATGAATTTGGTTCATATAAATTGATGAAGACAACAGAATTATAGAGTTACAGTTTATAACATCTAGGTATCAGTTCATTAAAAAAAATCAATCAACTGGATATTTGGAAACAGGCCCCATTATACTAAACTTGGAAGTAGACGGGCAGTAGATAGAACAAGGTTCTTATCCTCAAAAAGCTACAGGAGATTGTTTTCGGCCAATGTCTGAATAATGTAAGACACGGTCAAACAGTCAAAAACAATAAACATGGTTTGAAATTTTAGAAGGGTCTGGGATCACCACGGGATGAGCGCTCATGCTTTTCTGAAGGAGGCTACGTGACTCTTAAAAACTTGGGGGTACATGGAAGAATTTCTAAACAGAATGCAATGCCACGGAAACAGTCACTTTGAAATCTTCAGCAGAATGGAGTCTGTGGAGTGGACTTGTTTAGAAAGGCAGGAGGTGGAGAGAAGAACAAGGAAACTGCAAATGTCTAAGTGTAGACCAACAGCAACCACAAAAATCAATGATGATGAAAATGTCGCTCACTGTACTCTTGCAAGTGCCGTCCAGGGTAAACCTTAGGATCACGGACACGAGCGAGTGGTGATGGTGGAAGAATTCTGCTGTAAGCTGGGAAAAAGAAAAATTATCATTATTCAAGATATGAGGGCCAAGGGATGACATCTGCTCCCTGGGGTTGAAAGGGGCAGTGAGGCTAAATCGGCATTAAAAGATACTAAATTTGGGTCTCGCAGGGTGAGCAGGAGTTTAGCAAGGTAGCCTACAGAGGAAGACAGTGGACAGTAGAGCACAGGGTACGAAGCAGGAATAATGAAGGCCACCATGTCCATCAGGCTCACTTTGGTACTGGCTCTTGTATGGCATGCTAAGAAATGAGGAATTATCTTTCAGGTCATGGGGTAAAAAAATCAGGGTCTCCTCCTTGCATTTTAGCAATGAAAATGTGGAAGAAGTAAGAGAGAAATGAGAAGCCATAAGGGAGGTTATTTGAAAGGTTCTTTGGTGAATTCCAAGGAGACGTGATGGTATCACTGGGTGTACGGAGCTGCATTCAACACAAACTTCAAATGTGTCTTAGGAATCCAGGAACGCCTGAGCCTCTGCCTTGGAAGCCAGTGTGTTGGATGCATGTGAGTGGCCATCCAGTGGCGTGGACGTGGGTGCTGACTTGAGGCTCAGATTCTGAGACCCTTTGCAAGCTCGGCTATTTCATCACTGGACAAGTCTGCATGAGTTATTCTATCCCTGTGCCTCTGTTTCTTCACTGATCCATGACAGACGATCATGACCTTTATCCTGAGGAGTTACTGAATTAAATGACTAAATGCACTTCGGAAGATGAGCTTAATTTACACAGGGACAGGAACAGAGAAAACCTTCCATCAGTGTCAGCCAGCTGGGAGTTGGGACCCAGAGCCTACGCTTAGGACACACCCATCATCCTCACAGGACGATGACTGGTGATGAAGACAGACCTAATGATCTTGTCAGGCGATGATATCTTGAACTGGGATAAAAAATAAACAAATGCATGGATGATGAACTTCCAAAGAACTGGTGACACATGAGCCAGGCAAAAAATATAATAAAAATGGAGAACAAAATTTCATTTTCTCTTAGGCTTTGAACTTGGGTCACTAGAAGAATGATTTTTAGCACTGATATAAATGAGGTTGAAAGAAGATTTTATACCTAACTCACAAGGTCATTGGGAATGTAAGGAAGAAAATCAATGTACAGGATTGAGCACAGGGACAGTCACGGTGGAAGCATGTAATAGCCTTTAGTGATCGTCATAATCATTACCACTCTCTCTGGAGTAGAAGAGGACCATCTGAATGTTCCTATACATCATTTTCTTCCACCTCCTAGTTCCTTCGTGGAGAGCTGAATTAGCAGACGAGGGAGCACCCCATAGGAGCCAGATGGTACCAGCCTCCACAAGGCTCCCTAAGAAGTCAGCTTTCCTGACTCCTGCCCCGTAATGATGTAGAGCAGTGGTCCCCAACCCCCGGGCCGCGGACCGGTACCAGTCCATGGGCCATTTGGTACCGGTCCACAGAGAAAGAATAAATAACTTACATTATTTCTGTTTTATTTACATTTAAGTCTGAACGATGTTTTATTTTTTAAAAATGACCAGATTCCCTCTGTTACGTCCGTCTAAGACTCACTCTTGACGCTTGTCTCGGTCACGTGATACATTTATCCATCCCACCCTAAAGGCCGGTCTGTGAAAATATTTTCAGACATTAAACCGGTCCGTGGCCCAAAAAAGATTGGGGACTACTGATGTAGAGCATTCAATGGGCAGGCTCCTCTCTGATGGAACCCTGGCAACAACAGCAGCTAGCCACCAACACCCAGCCCAAACGCACACTTGGGGAACTGTGTGCCCTTTTTACAGCTTCCCTGCTTGTCATTCTCCCCTTACCCCCTTTCCAAATTAATGGTTGTATCTGCACACCTGAAGCAATAGGAATTGGTTGACAGAGAAGGAAGCGTGAGGTAGAGCCTTGGTGTAGATAAGTACAAGGATTGACAGAGGCATTTCAAGTTGGGAGACGGTTAGAACTTGTGCCCAAAAGACACAAGGCAATCTATGTAGGATCTCAGAGGTTGCAGCCTCGACTCAAGTCAGCCATTTCAGGGTCCAGAATAAAATTGCAGGGACCTGGAATGAGGGGAGAGGAATATCGCTGGGAAATCAGAATGAGGCATACTCTCGTATCGAGGCAGGGACCTGGCAGTGGGGTGGTGTGTTTGCAGGCAGCAAAATCCCAGCCTCTGGACAGAGGGTCAGCAGCAGGCTCCTGCCTCTGAACGGATCCCAGCAAAGACTGAAAGCATGGCTGGAAGCCATGGGAGGAAGACTGTTTGATTGACTGGGGAACAAATTTTTATTTTTATTTTCTGTTGCATGAGGTTTTAGAACTGTTTCTATATATTTCTGCATCGTTGATTCCAAATCTGAAATCCGTTTTTTGGTACATGCTCTAGTTTTTATGCAATTTTCATTTCTTTATGTTACAGTTAATGACATGCATTGGTTTTTAAATTGGAGTTAAAGGGCAAGTACTCTTGGATTGAACATAACCACAAGGCAATTAATGTTTTACAAACATCACTTTTACATAATTGTAGTTGTTTTTAAATGTAAAAAATTATTATCTGAGGCCCTGGCCAGTTGGCTCAGTGGTAGAGTGTCAGCCTGGCGTGCAGGAGTCCCAGGTTCGATTCCCGGCCAGGGCACACAGGAGAAGCACCCATCTGCTTCTCCACCCCTCCCCCTCTCCTTCCTCTCTGTCTCTCTCTTCCCCTCCCGCAGCAGAGGCTCCGTTGGAGCAAAGATGGCCTGGGCGCTGAGGATGGCTCTGTGGCCTCTGCTTCAGGCGCTAGGATGGCTCTGGATGCAACAGAGTGATGCCCCAGATGGGCAGAGATCGCCCCCTGGTGGACATGCCGGCTGGATCCCGGTCGGGTGCATGCGGGAGTCTGTCTGACTGCCTCCCGTTTCCAGCTTCAGAAAAATGAAGAAAAAAAATTATTATCTGATAAAAAACACCCTCTTATTTTGTTTTAAGATTGAATCATGGCTTCTTCGAGTAGGTGTAAATATAAGAATAGTCTTGACACCTTCTGTTATATATGTGGCTGTTACACACTTCAATGTCAAAGGCGCAATATTCATCATTTGTGACACGTGCATATATTGCCTATTTTCAAGTTCCCCTTGGCGATCAAGACAAGAATTGGGCTCCTCATACTGTGTGTCATAATTGTGAGGAAATGCTTCATGACTGGCCAAAAGGAAAACGCAAAGGGATGCCTTTTGGTATTCCCATGGTTTGGCGTGGACCTAAGGACCACAGCAGTGACTGTTACTTCTGTCTGATCCAATTGTAGACAAATTCTGATGCAATCATAACTTTTATTATGTGTATTTACTGCATTATATAAATTATTATATTTTCACAAAGATGATGCCCAAGAAGACATTCTACTTCATATTGTTAAACTAAATGTTGAAAATTTTACAGTAAGATGAAAACCTAAAATATTTAATTGCAAAAAAAACTGTAGCTCACAAAGGAAAACTAATGTCAGATTTGAGATCAGCACACTCTAATTAGGTAAGAACAAGTGTTTTTGTGGATGCAACAAAAATTTTGTTCCCCGATGTTATCAGCAATGTTTAGAAAACTTCCCATGCGAACACGTGGTACAGCCAAGATCTAGGCAGAACTTCACTTATAAAAATTAGACCACAGGAAGTCAGAGGGGCTAAGCTGTGACTGCAGAGAAGACAGACGACTCAGTTTTCAGAAGTTGGGTCTGTGCTTGGGTTAGAACGGCCTCCAGGGTAATGTGTCCGAATAAAACACATCATAAAATTGAATGCTGATAAAAGATGGGTCCAGACACACAGTTCCTTTATGATACAACATCACCAAAGGGAACTTTCTGAGCAGTCTTGTGTGGCTCCTCCAACATTTTCTCGTTAAACATTTTTATGAACAAAGGCAAGACGCAGAGACACCTACGCAGTACCCGTCTCAGAGGCTGTCCTGCAGACTCCTTCTCTAGGGGGGTCTCGGGTTAACTGCAGAGGTTCCCAAGTGGGTCTACTGGGCCTGCAGGACCCCAAAGGAGGCTCAACTCTGCAACAAATCTTAATGAAGCAACAGGTTACGCAACGTACCTTCATTCTTCCCACGTGGAATAGCTCAAATTGCTTAAAAATTATCAAAGCGGGAAAAAAGGTAGATGATAATCTACTGTACTCTCGCACACTCTGACTTCCCTGGACAAGTGCACTACCCCAAGTACTTCTTATGAAGTTCTCATAAGATTAACGGGGAGAGGGTGGGTTGGGAAGGAACTTCTAATCCAACAATTGCGTTCTTTCTGATTATGAAAGGAACCAATCTCTAACTTCTGCATGACACTATTTTTTAAATTTATTTTGTTTATTTAATACAGACCTAACTACTCAACAACAAAAGTATCTAAAGTTAATAAGATGGTTAATTTTATGTGTCAACCTCCCTGGGTCAAAGGGCGCCCAGATGTTTGGTTGCACATTTTTCTGTATAGTATACCAAAGTTTTTAAAACACAACACACTCTCTGCTGGGAGGTTTTAACCTCCATTTTATCCACCACCATTTACTAAAGTTTATTCTCTCCTTGTCATTTTAAAAAGCTATTATACGAGCTCTGGCCGGCTGGCTCAGTGGAAGAGCATCTTCCATACTGCCCACCGTGTGGAAGTCCCAGGTTTGATTCTGGGCCAGAGCACACAGGAGAAGTGCCTATCTGCTTCTCCACCCTTTCCCTTCTCCTTTCTCTCTCTTCCCCTCCCACAGTCAAGGCTCCATTGGAGCAAATTTGACCAGGTGCTGAGGATGGCTCCATGGCCTCCACCTCGGGTACTAGAATGGCTCTAGTTGCAATGGAGCAACAGCCCAGATGAGCAGAGTATCACCCGCTGGTGGGTATGCTGGGTGGGATCCTGGTCAGGCGCATGCGGGCATCTGTCTCTCTGCCTCTCCACTTCTCACTTCAGAAAAATACATACATAAATAAATAAATAAGCAAGCTACTGTATGCACAAATACACAATCATGTTTGATTCCTCCTCCCTGAAAAGGGCATAGGATATTTTTAAAGGTCCAGATACCCCATAGAAACAAGGCTAGGTATAGTATCTTAAAATGTGATTATAAATTAAAATGTCCCCTTTTCTCCAGACATTGTTTGCTGTAGTACATTTTAATAATACAGGAAATGTACTAAGAAGTTAGTCATGTACTGATAACCCATCAACTAGAGATGATTACTATTTGTATTATTCAGTTTTTATTTCGATCTGAACTATGTTTTAGCCATCTATATATTTATATAATAATATTGGGGTCATATTCTATATATATTTTTATAAATATTTCAATATACCATATTAAATTTTCCAAAGGTATTAAACCTTTACTTAAGAAACATGATTTCTCTGCCTAACCAGGTGGTAGCACAATGGGAAGAAAGTTGGACTGGGACGCAGAGGACCCAGGTTTGAAACCCCGAGGTAGCCAGCTAGAGCACAGGTTCATCTGGTTTCAGTGTGGGCTCACCAGCTTGAGTGCGGGGTTGCTGGCTTGAGTGTGGGATCACAGACATGACCCCATGGTCGCTGGCTTGAGCCCAAGGTCATTGGATTGAGCAAGGGGTCACTCGGTCTGCTATAGCCCCCCAGTCAAGGCCCATATGAGAAAATAATCAATGAGCAGCTAAGGTGCCACAACAAAGATTTGATGCTGCTCACTTCTACCTTCTGGTTTGTCCCTATTTGTACCTCTATCTGTCTCTCTCTCTGTCTCTGTCACACACACAAGAAAAGAAACATGACTACTCATGACATAATGATATTCCACCCATAAGGTAACACTCTTCAATTATCTCTTCATTTAAAATATTTAGTTTATTTTTATTTATTATTATGTTTTACATATTAAGATAAATATTCTGTGTACTTCTTTGCTCCTGTGAAATCAGAATGATTCAAAATTAATTGATTAAAGATGGGTGACATTTTTAAGGCTTCTTATAATTATGGTTTGAACTTGAATTAAAGAATATAATAAGTATTACTAAACAAATTTTCCAGTCACTTCTGCTATAAGACATTGTAAAACAAATCACCTGAAGCAAGTAAAGTAATGTCTAGATAAACACTATTTAATGTTTGAGTTGTGGAAATTTGTTTTAATATCAGCCATTTGAAATAAAAAATTTGAAAATCAATCTCAATCAACAATTATAACTTAAAAAAATAGTATTACAAATTAAACCTTTCTATCCTTATGGGATAAGGAAGTAACTCCATGGAGCAAGCTATCACAGAAATCGGGAATTAAAATGAATTAATTCTTTCAAACATCAATGTGCTAACTACATTCTCTAAAGTTCATAAAATCAAGAGAAGAGATATTCTAATTGCTTAGGCTAGACAGGGGCCATGAGTAGTCTCAGGGAAATGCATTCACTGAGACTGATCTGTGAACTTGGCAGTCCTGACCTGTAAGTTCCCAACTACACGAAAAGCCAAGAAAACATCTCCTCCTTGTACCCTCATTTGAATGTCTGTGTTCCCCCAAGTGGGGCAAATAATTTTTTAAAAATTGTGTTATTTGATTTTGTTCACTTTTATTGTTAAAAATGGTTGCCCAGATATGTGATCTGTGAAACTGCTAATTACCTTCCTGCTTCGGAAGGGGCTTCGTTATGCTAATGTGTGCTGGAGGAGGGGTTTTCCCGCCAAAGTGTTTTAAGGAGAAGAAGAAGGAGGAAGAAGGAAGCAATGATTTTTGCAGAGAAGGCAGCCAAGATGGCAGGGTGCTGAAGGAGAAGCAGCTGGGGAACCTGAGGTAAATAAGACTGTAGGGGCCTTTGATTCTAGGAAATCCTGATGTGTCAGTAGCTTTGTGAGTGCTGAATGAGTGGGTTTTGGAGCCCTGTGTGTTAGTGTTTACTCGCCGGCCAAGTGTGAGGCTAGAATAAAAGGAATGGCCCACCAGTTTTTGGCTCCGCAGTTTCTTTACCATCTGACCGAATCTAATGTGAACCTGCACCTGCCTGGCAATGGCAGCGATGGCCGTGATTACTGGCCATACACCCCAAATTAATATACAATTTTCCCTTGAGCAACATAGGGATTAGAGGTTAGAGGCACCCCTCCCCCCCCCCCCGCATGCAGTAAAAAAATGCACCTATTACTTTAGATTTCCCCCGAAAACTTAAACCACGAATAGCCTACTGTTCCCTGGAAGCCTGACCGATAACAAACATTTGACTAACACATATTTTGTTGTATTATATGCTGTATAGTCTCATCATCAAGTAAGCTAGAGAAAAGAAAACGTCATTTAAAAAGTCATAAGGAGGAGAAAATGAATTTACAGTGTTTCCTGGGGGGAGAAATACACGTGTAAGTGGACCTAAAGAGTTTAAGCCCACGTGGCTCCAGGGCCAACTGCACTGATATGCTCATGTCCAGTGTACTGGTATTAGGAGGTGGGGCCTCGGGAGGCTCTCAGGTCAGGAGGAAGGGAATAGGCGTCTGTTGTTAAAAGCCACTGAGTTTTGGGGTTATTTTACCAGAGCTGCCCGAATGGAACTCAAAGGTTAACAAAAGCAAAAAGAAAGCAAGACCACGGGAAGATTCTTCGCTGGAGGCGGAAACACAAGGTTGTTACTTGCTGAGGGCAGCTTTTCCATCAACAAGGATGCAGCAAAGCCCTTCCAAACTGGAAGCAATGTCGGCCTAAACAAAACATGGAGGTCTGACTACTCCAGCCTGACCAGCAGTTGATTTAGGAGATGGCAGGCCCTGAATGATTTTTCTGGAAGGCTTTGTTTACACGGATAGAAATTGATTTTTGTTTTTCAATAGGTGAGAAAGGTCATTAATAGAATTAACTTTCCTTTCCCTATATAAATGCTAAATCACACCTTAGAATCTTATTAATATGGGCAGATCACAACTTTAGGGTATTATCCTAAACGTCTATTTGTGATTTAGTGGCATTAAATTGAGGCGTTTTACAATAAAAACCTTATTTCGAGTAGTGGTTAGGGATTTTTTCTTTTTTTTTTTTTTTTTTTTTGGCCATACATCAGAAAGTAATATACTCATAGTACTTTCTTACTAGAAATTACTATCATAATTTGTTCCTGGAAGATATATTTATTTTTCCAATATAAAGTGATAAAGGAAATGCACCGAGGCAACTTGAACTTGAAATCATCCCAATGCTTCAATGGAGAAAACAAATCTGTAGGTTAGTATTTTCCGAACTGTGGGTCACAACTTGTTTTTAGGTCGTGAAATCATTTAGTGGACCATGGCAATTTTTTTTAATGGAAAAGCAAAAGGTAGAAAAGAAAACCTCAAAATTATTGGAGTACATCTACAGTGAACTTATTTTTCTAAATTAATTGTTTTCTCATTTTTACATTTCATTGAATTTGTTAAAATGCTTTAAAATACAGATGAAAATTGTCTTCTGTGGACTACATGTACTTATGGGATGAATGGATGTCATTGTCTCATTGGAGTCCCTTGTTTTTGTTTTCCTATGTGTTAATAAACACAGTTTAAATGACTACAGGATACAACTTTTTAAACTGGCTGTGCCTGTATTTACTAGACCTTCTCAAACTGGAGCAGTACTATCTGATGAGATCTTAGTTTTCACTACATGAATAAGAAAATAAAAACGAGAAATATTTAAAAGACCAAGGTCTTTTCATTGTAATATATAAGAGTGAGACTACAGAAATATTGAGATTTCATATCAGTTCCCCTTAATTTGCATGAATTCTTGGCTAAATTGACACACATTTCAAAAGTCCAACTTTATCATACTTACACAATTCTATTAAGATGTACAGTTGTTAAATATTGGGTTTCTCCTTTTTTTGTTTTTAATAAATACAGTTTAAATTAGATGAGAGGATCTTCAAGTCCTCTACTTGACCCACTTCCATTAGTAACTGTTGGTCATGATGTTTAAGATGCTGTCCCTCCCCTGATGATGTCTCCAGGACGCCGTGTTATTTAAGGTGCTCCAGAGGGAGGCCTCCCTACATATAGATATGTGTTTACTCACCAGAAAAGAATCCTTCCTCATAACAGAATTTAGTGAGTTTCCCCACTGTGCTAAATATTTATACGTGTATTTGTTTTAAGTGTTATTCTGATCTCTGCAGATAGTTCCCAGTTGCTCTACATCTCCCCAAGTGAATTCAGACGGGGAAGCAGCGATACCATATGGTTGATCAATCATTTTGACTCTGTACATTCAGGGAGAAAACAAAACTAACAAAGCAAACACAAAAAGCAAATTTCTCAGTAGCTCGCAGCAGCATTTGATTTCAGAAACACCTCTTACAGAATGGTAGCTTTGCCCTCCATTTCTTTTCAGTAGCAGTCCCAACAGCCATATCATACGGAAACACCAAGACTATTTATTTACAAAAGAAAGGACACCTATCCTTCAATAAGAGATACTCTGTGAGTGAACACTATTTCAAAGAGCCACTGGGCTGGACTTGACCAACATTCATTCCCGAGGCACCTCTTCTGTTATAGGAGCTGTCCTAGGTGCCAGGGACAACCCAAGCACGGCCACTGTCCTCAGAGAGCTGACAGCGTAGAAGGGAATGAGATGAACACATAGAGCAGGATGTGTTGGGAACAGTGACCGCATATGGTGTCACCAGTGAACCGGGAGTGTTTCGACTCAGAGCCAGCTGTCACGCAGCTGAGCACTCGGTCATGAACTTGCTCTGTGTGTTGTACATCTGCACAAGGAGCTCAGAAATTACAGTTTCCCTCTGTTTTCTAAGGAGTCCTTGACAACATAAATACAACGATTGCCCAGAACATCCCAAGAAATTGTGTGAAAACTGTACTGCTTTCTCCATTTCCTATCCTGTCCCACTTTCCTCTGGGAACATCTCGCTTTGCAATCGCTTTGGAGTGCAGGACTCAGAGAATATTGCCAGGTTTCTGTGTCTGTTCAGGTAACGATGTTACTGAAGCCTCCCGAAGATGTCAGATTTAAAAATGACCCTCCAGCCAGGCCTGTCTTCCTTCAGCTGATACAGACATCTTGCACTAACCCTTGTTTGTTTGCTTTTTTCTTTTTCCTGACAACTTGCATAAATTTAGCAAAACCACTTTGAAGTTTTGATGCAGGCCGTTGACTATATCTTTGAAGTTATAATGAAGTTATTATAATCCTATTACTAGTAGTGAAAGCGATTTCAATGTCCATGAAGTCAAAAGGTACCAGATACTGTGCTAGTAAAATAAACATTCTTTGTTTTTAAACATAAAACAGTCACTTAAAGGAATATCAGTTCCTCTATTAAATAAGAACGAGCATTTGGAAGAAATAGAAGGTTTTAGTGCCCTAAGGCAGTCTCAACCAACTCTTCTTCTCCTCGCCCAAACCTCCCCTCCTCAGTGAGGTTCCGAGTTTCCCTCATTCGGTCAGCACCCGGGACAACCAAGTCAGAATCTCAAAACTCCAGATCCAAACAGAAGCACCAGCATGAACCCTGAACAACACAAAACAAAAACGAATGCTACTTTATCTATGAAAATCGCTTCAGCAGTTGCCGGTGACAACGTCGCAGGTGTCACTGACCTGAGGAGATGTCGATCTGGCTCATCTTGGTCTGCGTGACGTTGATGTGAACACCCACTTTGCTCTCCGTGAGGTCGATCTCCACGTTGCCCAAGTTATCTGCGAAGTGACTGAAGAGCAGGAGCCCGTTGGGGTTCCACGTCCTGAACTGGAAACTGACCGAAAACAGGTCCTGGTTGAGCCGTCCGGGCACCTCCAGGTAACTGGTGGCATTGAAGAAGACGGGCACCGTGTAGGGCTCCACGCACGAGAAACTCAGATTGCCCTGCAAGAACAGGAGGGTGTTCTTTGCAGTAAATGCCAAGTAAAACAAGCATGCATGTAAGACAGCAGACAAAGTGACAGTTCTACAAATTGCACAGCAGAGCACTAGCCTGTCCCGAATGCTCGCACACGTGATGTGAATTCAGCAACTGGATACCTTGGCATGGGTGTCCTTGGAGGGTGTACCTAGCAAGGTGCAGAAGTTGGTCATCAGGTGAGGAGTCTAACAAGCACCATCCAACACGACACTGACAGACAGCCTGCTGTGATGGGCTGACCCGGATGGGCTGTGTGTCTCTAGAAGTCTGAGTGTGGACCAGTGGATTTTCTGAAGACCACCAAGACCCCTCCTTGAAATAGTTAAAACCTGGAAACCACTCACATCAGAGCCAGAAGACCACAGTGAGCATCTATGTCACAGGCTTCACTACCCAATGGTAGTCAATCTTTATTTAATTACCTCATATTTGATAGGTTTAGAGCCTTAAGGGGAAAAAAATGTATTTATTTATATACTCGGATGACTTCTCCTTGGAAACATGGAAATGAGTATAATAAAGGTCCTGGTTTTAACACTTTTGAAATACTGAATTCCATCATAAACAAGAAATGGTGAGCCCTGGCCAGTTGGCTCAGCAGTAGAACATCGGCCTGGTGTGTGGGGGACCCGGGTTCGATTCCCGGCCAGGGCACATAGGAGAGGCGCCCATTTGCTTCTCCACTCCCCTCCCTCTCTGTCTCTTTCTTCCCCTCCCGCAGCCAAGGCTCCATTGGAGCGAGGATGGCCCGGGCGCTGGGGATGGCTCCTTGGCCTCTGCCCCAGGCGCTAGAGTGGCTCTGGTTGCGGCAGAGCGACGCCCCAGAGGGGCAGAGCATCGCCCCCTGGTGGGCAGAGCATCGCCCCTGGTGGGCGTGCCGGGTGGATCCCGGTCGGGCGCATGCGGGAGTCTGTCTGTCTCTCCCTGTTTCCAGCTTCAGAAAAATACAAAAATAAAAAAAAATAATAAAAAAAAATAAAAAGAAATGGTGAGCCACATATGTGAGACATTTGCAAACACGATGCTGGCATTTTAAGGGCTGCACACCTGCCCAGAAGAAGCCCACATGGGACACCTATTCCCGTGAAATAAGGAACCAGACACATGCAGGCTAACATTCCCTGCCCCACTGGAATGAAACTCACCATCTATTTCTGGTGAATTCAATCCCAAAACCAGTATCACTTCTCAGGATACATCCAGTATCTACTCATTCAGTGATTCTAAAGTCAGTTTCACACTGTTGAGCCCAACACAAGCATGATAAAAAATGATGCTATGATGTTGCTGTCATACAATACTCCACACATTCTGACAATTAGATTATAACAGAAATTCTGTGATTTTTCTATGAGTCGATATTTCAGGTGGAAACAGATCTTACCACGTTCGAGGGCTCCAATTTCTTCCTCCGTGCCAGGTCAGTGATATTGATGCCATTGTAGTTAATGGTCTCCATGCAGCCTTTGAAATTCTTCCGACTGCTGGAACTTGGCTTCCCAGAGAAAGGTATGCCTCCAAAGGTGATCTTTGAGAAAAATAATAAATAAATCAATAAGCATTCACAGTGTATTTGACTTTTAAAAAAAATTAACATTCCCAATATGTTAGACAATGCTATTAATATAGGCAAGGCCAGTTACCTTTACATCGACCAATATATATAGACATTGATCTGACTCTGAAAACTGTTGCTTATAAATTTATTCTGTTATTGAAGTGTGTAACAGTATCATTAATTCTGACAATTAGATTATAACTTGAAGAGGAGAGCAACCGTCTCTTGTGTTTCTGCTGCCCAAAAGGCATTTCATAAACTTCCCCGGGAATGTTTGAAAACATATCATACAACAAACATATTTTATTATGTAATATTACAAATGAGTTTTTATGTTTATCCTTCAAAGACATACTATCAATAAATGCTTCTAGCTATTATGCGATAACCAGCACTTATATGTAAGTTAATAAAACTCTAGCCAAAGGCAGGAAATATTGTATCTACCCAACATTGACTTATAGTCTAATGACCATTAAAGTAAAAAATTAATTAGACTTGTGGTGAATACAGGAAATAGTTCATGAAGGCCCATTACTATATTGATTAGGAACATCTTAAAACTTGGGGGATATAGCTGGAGATGTACAGGCCCATATATATATCTTTTAAATTCTAAGGAATAAAAAATTTAAATTCTATTTCTTTTTGTGAATCTCTAGCTATTATTATTGCCTATAAAAAGAGAGTTATGTATTTTTTCGTATATCTTTGGTCAAATTACAGTATTGTTCTATAATTTTCATATAATACAAAATTTTACTTATTTATGCACTGCCAATTATGACATTTACCACTAATAAAGGATTTGTAGTAGATGAATCTACTAATCATACCTGTACTATCAAGATATATAATCTAGATGTTATCTGTGCTTTAATTATCATTCAATGTTACCATTATCAATTTTCCTTACAAAGTTTTGAAAATGAAAGCAATAGTTAAGATGATTTTAAATGTCAAGACTTCATATTTGATACATAATGCAAAAGTCTTTGCGTTCTAGGAGGCCATTAAAAAATTATGTTCTATTACTTGGCATCATGGCATTTAAAATGTGTAATTGGATTTCAGGGAAAAAGCACAAATTAATAATGGTTTATGAGGTAATACAGAAAATCAAAATACCTCATTTAATAATGGTTAGCTATACATCATTAATCATAAAGTTTAAATATAGAAAGGAAAGAGGAAAACAATATATTTAAAGGTTTAAAAACTACAAAAGGAAAAATAGATAATAACTAAAATAATAGAATTATTGAAACAATATTTTCAAGCAGCACGAAACTGAACTTAGGTACATGTAGGTGTACCTGACACCAAAGGTTAAGAATTATAGATACTTTGGGGTGGGGGTGGGGAATATTATATTGAGTGGGACACTGAAAACCATGTTAGCGCAATAAATTAAAAACTTAAAAAAAAGAATTACTGATACTTAAATGGAGTGTTGGGTTTCCTAGCCATACCTTATTATATTGATATCTTCCCCAGCTGACAGTAATACAATCTTCTATGCTTAATGACATGTCGCATCACATTTTTAATAATATGAACTAAATACTCATTTAAAAGTGTTGTTTTATTTCTTTTCTGTGTGTTAGAGTTTACCTAGGTATTTTCATTTCCCTTTGGGAAAATAAAATGACATATGAGTAAATTAGGTTTTGACATTGTCAGTTAAGTTTTCTTTGGAGAAGGCACCTAATTAGCAATAATCCAAGAGGCAGCCAATAGAACCCCGAATCACAGGTTACACTTCCTCAAGTTCACCTCATAGTCCAGGTCAAGGTAGTCGAACTCCCCATTGGTGCGGAAGTGCTGCATGCTCCGGTCCAAGGTGAGGTCAATGCTCCGGCCCTGGCGCTCGATGACCACAGAGTGCCAGTGGTGGTCATCCAGCAGGCTGCCCATCATCACGGACGTGTGGCCGTATATGGGGCCAAGCTGGTTGCTCCCTGAGGCACAGGAGTGGAAAAGAAACATGAGGTGACAGCACAGCTCTGGGTAGCAGGAGCCTTTTGATTCAGACACTACTGATGGCTGCCTGGTCCACTGAATTTGCTATAGAAAAGCTGGCATGATGACTAGACTTAAAAACAGCTTTATGTTCAAAGTACATAAAAGCTAGTAAAGATGAAGAAAGTTTACTCCCTTAAAAATAAAAAAATAAAACAAGCTTTTATTTTTTTAGATCCAAGATATTTATTTTAATTTACAATTATTTTATATTTCTTTTTCTTTTCTTTTTTTTTATTCAGTGAGAGGAGGAGAGGCAGATAGACTCCCATATGCGCCCTGACCAGGATTTACCTGAGAAGTACACTAGGGGGAATGTTCTGCCCATCTGGGGCATTGCTCCATTGCTCAGAAATGAAGCTCTTCTTAGCAACTGAGATGGAGGCCATGAAGCCATCCTCAGTGCCCTGGGCCAACTCGCTCCAATTGAGCCATGGCTGCAAGAGGGGAAGAGAAAGAGAGAGAGAGAGAGAGAGAGAGAGAGAGAGAGAGAGAGAGAGAAAGAGAGAGAGAGAGAGAGAGAAAGAGAGAAGTAAGAGGGGGAGGGATGGAGAAGCAGATGAGCACTTCTCCTCTGTGCCCTGAGTGGGAATCGAACCTGGGACTTCCATGCGCCACAATGATGCTCTACTATTGAGCCAACCAGCCAGGGAAATTTTTTTATATTTAGTTATGAATTTACTGGGGTGACATTAGTTAATGTAGTTATACAGGTTTCAGGTGCACAATTCTCTAACACATCATCCATACATTACATTGCATGCTCACCACCCCAAGTCAAGTCTCTGTCTATCACTATGTATCCTGCCTCTACCCTCCTCCACCTTCCGCCACCTGCCTCTCCCTCCTGCAATCCCCACACTCTTATCTGTGTCTATAAGTTTTTTTTTTTTTTTTTTTAAATAATACCCAATTTATTTATTTTTATTTATTCATTTTAGAAAGGAGAGAGAGAGAGGGAGAGAGAGAAACAGAGAGAGAGAAGGAGGAGGAGCAGGAAGCATCAACTCCCATATGTGACCTGACCAGGCAAGCCCAGGGTTTTGAACCGGCGACCTCAGCATTTCCAGGTCGACACTTTATCCACTGCACCACCCCAGGTCAGGCCAAGTTTTTTTTTTCTTTGCTTAATCTCTTCACCTTTTTCACTAGCCCTCTAACCCCTCTCCTCTTTGAATGCTTTCAATCTGTTCTTTAAGCTTGTTTTTTTTTTTTTTTTTTTTTTTAATTATTAGGTTCCTTTTTAAAATGATTCCCCAGCTCTCATGAACTCTGGGGTCAGTGGACCTGAGTTCTGAGGATCTATGATGCTGGGCAAGTTAACTTCTCTAGGCCTCTGTTTCTTCAGATGTAAAAATGGGGAACTAATAGTCTCTGCTTTACAAGGCTGCTGTGGGGATGTGATTACTTAGCACACACAATGAACTTAGCACGCTTTCTGACATGCAGGGAACATTTATTAAAGGGCTCTTGTTAACAATTGTTTACTATGGAGGTCGGTGTTGTTATTTTTGGTGAAGAAAATACAGCATGACAATGTTCAGTTTTCTCTGGCTCCAAATGCCATAATCTGAAGCACAATGTAATATCTAATGACATGGAACATTTACACAATGTCATACTTGAAAATAAACACCTGCAAAAATAAATATGTAGCATTCATCTAGCTTTGTAATAAGATCTCCACAGCAAGAAGACTACACATAAGAGTGAAAGCCTGTGGAGAGTCCAAAATGTTTACTAAGATCACCTCTGGAGGCTGTTCAATATTTCTATGCCTTTTTCTATTTTGTTTTTTAACAAATGCTTTTTATAGTCAGGCAATACTAAATGCTATTAAAATATACAGCTGCTTCAGAATGAATAGCATAATAGTAATAAAATAAGAGAAACACAGGGCTGACTGAAGAATTAAATGGTCTCCTTTTGCTTTTCTGCACTGAAGATCCTGATGATGCCTACCCCTGATATTCTTTACTGATTCCCGAGGTTAAGCTTTCTTCCCTTCGGTGATAAGAGTGTAGGTGATGACTGTGTGTGTATGGGGGGGGGGAATAAATCTAAGCGAGAGGCTACATTTGATTTTATTTGTGGGGACTAGAAGACTCAGAAGCAGATAGATGTGCCTGATATTTAGGTAATGGCCTTAAAGAGTGACAGTGGATGAGTGACTGCATTTCCATGGCTGTCATAAATTCTGGTCAGTCAATAAAAGTCTGTAAGTAAACAGCTCTCCAGGAAAAAGACCCTAACTTTTTTATTTTTTTCCTTTTGGTGTGGTCACATGATTAGTTACTTGTTTCAGAACAGTAATGTTTCAGAACACCCTTGTAAAAAGCACAGTGGTTCTACATGTTTCACTTCTCTTTAAAAAAAAAAAAAGACGAAAAGTCTGAAAAAATAAACTCTTCATTGCTGCACCAGTGTGCGTGCGTGTATTTTTAAAAATAACTTCCATTTTGTTTCCTGGGTTTCTCTCCCCAATTCCTCCTTAGTAACTTCTCATTAAACTTACTGGGTTGATCAAATCATATAGATTTCAAGTGTTCAATTCTTTGACACATCATCTGTTGATTGTCTTCTTATTTTCTAGTGAACCTTGTTTCAAAATAATTAGGACTAATTTTCTCCCGGATAACACATAAAAGCACAATAAAAGTTCAATATTAAGAGTAGGGAGTATTATGAAAAATTACTACGTAAAGTGTTATCTCTTATTTCCACCATTGAAAAGAATATGGTCTATGTCCTTCCTGATTTCCTTTTTTATGTTTCATACATATTATACCGAGTGTGAATCATCAGTGACCCCTAGGTTGCCAAATGGTAACTTCCCTGTCTGTCTTCTTATGTGACATTTAAAGGAATTCAACACTGTGACCAACTCTTTCCTTTCCCTCATCTTTGTGACCTCACATACTCTTATTTCCTGCTATTCACTGCCCACCTGTCAATCACCAGTTAGCACCCTTTCTTGTTAATTTCACACATGCAACTCCCTAAGAGAAATCTCAACTCTGGTGACTAATCAGCAACTAAAATCTACCAGGGAACAGATCTCTGTAGTTCCTCTATTAGAGGAAGCTAATGATCCTCTATTAGAAGCAACTCTACAGGGGAAACAGAGCTTTTTCTATTTTTGAAAATGGCAATGATGTCCCCTGGAGCCTAAACTGTACCCTAGGAAATGTTTTCAACTTATTCTCTTCCATTCTTACTAAATGCTCAGTTCATTACAAATCATGCTGAAGTTGGCACTAAAATCATCTCCAGGGGGGACCTTTTTCTCTGCATCCCCACTGAGAGCCACCTGCTGCAAGCCAGTGTCAGCCAGCACCTTGTACCATGAGGCGTCCATCTTTGACTCTCCTGTTGATGGGAACATTTTCTCTTATAAGAGGTCTCAATAAACTTCCCATGCTTTAAAAAAATTATATTTAAGGCCTGTACTGTGCTCTATAGAATCTTATGGAATTTAGACAATCCCTAAACTTTTGGATTTCATCTGCTCTTCCACTTACTACCTCTGTGCACACCAGCAGCCTTGCTGTTCCCTGAGGCTATTAGGTCTTTGTCTGTTGCAATGGCTTTCTCTGAAATGCTCTTCTCCCTGGCATTTTCCTGGCCAGTGGTTGTCATTAGTCGCAGCTTAAGCATCTTCTTGTAGAGGACTTTTCCCAGTATACATTCTGACGTTGACCCCTGTTGCCCCTGAAGTATTATATTAGTCCATTCAATTCATTTCATACTACAGGTGACTCTCAAACAACACGAGCTCGAACTGTGTGGCTTCACTTACACGAAGGTTTTATATCATAAACGCAGTCAGCTCTTTGTATCCATGGACCTTAGCATTCCCAACCTCAGATGGAAAATACTATTTGCGGTCCATGGTTAGATGACCTGCGGATGCAAGAGTCAACCGTAGAGTTGAGAGTTATGCATGGATTTCCACCTGCAGAAGGCAAGGGTTAGGCACCCCACACCTGCCATGCTGTTCAAAGGTCAATGGTACTTATCATTGGAACTCATTCCTTTTGATTTAGTTATTGTAAAATAATAACAGATAGCAGACTGTCTGACTCCTTCACTGGGTGATAAACTTTATGAACTCCAAAGTCCTTCTCTAGTTTTTCGACATTGTATCACAGATGCTAGTACACACCTTGTACAATACAGGTGTTTAGTAAATATGTTTTTAATAAATAAGTTGTCAGTATGTCAATATCCTGTGTGTTAGAAACAAATTAATAACAATGTGAACTTTGTAAAATAACTTACATTTTAAGAGGCAAACAGCCTCAGCGTTTCACAAACGGAAATATTAATGAATGGAAAGAATGAGGGCAAAAGTCAGAACCTACCGAGGTTCAAACTGAAGACCAGCTTGGCTCTTTTCAGTTCCAGAGTGATGTAATCCCCCTGTTGGCCTTCCCCATGCAAGATCACCCCTTCACTCTCGGTGGTCTTAAATTTCAAGGCGATGACGTCTTTCAGTGTTTTCATCTTCTTGTTTCTGAATCTATAGGGTAGCACCACATGGCCATCAAAGTTGATAACATCAGCCCCTAAAAATAAGAAAAATAAAAATAACGCTACAGTTTAGTGATTGCACACTGACATCCGGTTGTGAGTACATCCGTTTCCAACCTGGGTCTGCACAGAAAAAAAAAAATGAGAAAGAAGTGTTTGTTTTTTTTTCTCTGAGAAATTTGGAGTCCTGGATTCTTGTTCTATTTTTTCTTTTGGTTTATTGTGTGCTCTGAAGTGAATTATATGGAAAGTCGTCATAAAAAAAAATGAGCACAGACACCAATATCAATATAAAATGTTACTTCAACTGTAATTATGTGTAATGACATAAATGCTATCAATGATTTATAGACTTCAAATTTTAACTTGGGAGTCCAGAGTTTATGGGAAAGAAGTCAAATTTTTAATTCCCTGCAGGGTAATGAGATTCTAATGCCTTCCTTTTTAAATGAGGCTAATTCTTAGGATTTTTAAACATACATTTTACTTACAAATTAGCTTTACTTTGACAGAAGATGGAAAGCCCTTGAAAGTCAGTCAGGGTTTGACGGTCTACTCACTCGCTAATGCTTTTTCTATCCTACAACATTTTGGGTAAACTTTACAGTAGCACTCAGAGTTTATAGTGACTTGAACTTTAAGGAGCTTCTTACCATTTGCTCCTGGGCCTCGTGTCTGCCTGAAATTTCTTGTTGGCTCCTTGCCTGCAGAATGGAGAACTGCGCTACTCATCGTCTGGATTACATTGAGCCTCAGACATAAATGAGTTAAAAGAACACATATCTAATCTATCCTGTGGCCATAAGAGTTCTAATTGGTCTTTAGGGAATTGCACTGGAGACAAAACTGTAGAAACTTTTTAGACGTATTTACAACTTTGCCACCATCCTCAAACAAAGACGATTGTGGGGATTTGTTTTAAACTGCTACTTTGTTTACCTCAGAAATAAAAATGGGATGATCGAATTTATTGTACTCTATTGGTTATTGTGTTTCTAATCCAAGGGGTCAATCTTTGAGTACGAATAGAAACTTAGTTCCCATAATTAGACCTTTGTCATTAAAAGTATTTTTTAAAATCCATTCATGTGGCTTTTAATTTGAAATCACGGAAAACCTAGTCAAACTGGGTAGCTCTAATTACTTTCCAATCACAAGACTATCAGTTGGGATAAGCGTGACAGAAGGAGTCGTGACTTGGGGCGGTGGATACACAATATAGTCAACAGATGATGTAGTACAGAACTGTACACTTGAACTTATATAATTTCATGAACCAATGTCCCCCAATAAATTCAAGAAAAATAAAAAACAAATAAAATGAAAATAAGAAGTGAAAAAAGAAAGTAAGTTTAAATTCCTTCTTCAAGTCATTAACAGACTTTGAATCCTTTAAAAATATTTATCCCATTATCTCAAAATATTTACATTAAAAATAGTTTAGAGAATTCTTGCATTCTAAAAAGTTCAGAGAGAAAATTATAACTTTGCAGTTTAAGTTAAAATTCTAATAGCCAGTTCTTTACTGCCCATAAAAAAAGACTTTCTTAATCAACAGAATTTGGTTCTTGAGAGTGTGAATCACAGAGGTTTATTTTACTATGGGGGAAAAAACACCAGCCATTAAATTTTGGTTTCTGCTCACAGTGCAAAGCCAATTAGACTTTGGTTTAATCAACTATACTGTCACAGCTGAATTCTAAGTGAAATATCTTTATCATCTGTGATGAGAAATAAAAGAGAGAAAAACTGAAATTTGATGATCAGAGACCAGGTTGAATTTATAATCCCATTGTCATTGGTAGATATTACTTTTTTTTTGTCTTGAAACATGCATCAATGAAAAGTCAGAAGGAAGGGATAAATTCTGAACTCTAGAAAGTAACTCTGCACTCAATTTCCTATCAGTGACAATTGAAGAACAGACACATCATGCTTTTATACACCATCCATATATATTAATTGACATAATGTATTTCCTGCTCATGTCTCAGGAGGCAAATGTTCCCTGAGCTTAGATAGAAAGAAAAAGATACCCCACCTATCTTTTCTTCTAAACCAAAATCTATACTCAGTCTCAGGTACAGGATAGTGACTTAGGCAAATGTTATCTTTCTTCCCTACATGCAGGGCAAAGGAAAAGATGGCAGAAAGGATGGGGACAGTTGACTTCTTCAGCCAGCAAGTCCTAGGATATTAACTAACATGGACACTATCCAAACAGATTAAGCCTCATCTTACACCTGGTCAGCGGTGAGTTGAGAAACATACGTAGTGCTTATCATGTTATGAAATCAAAGGTGTTCTTTTCTGAATGAGTTAAATACTTGCACAGTGTCAGTTAGTTGGCTGTGATTTTAGAGTTTGCCATGAAATTACAACATTCCTAGAAATAATTGATGCTATATAATGTATTCCTACATATATACCATGCACTTTTAAAAGAGTCTTGGGTATTGTAACATCCAGAATTGAGTTCAATTTCCTACAAAAATACCTTCAAATTTCATTTGACATCTAATAATATGTTCTGGTTATTCATGGACAAGTCACCGCCCTGCCCACCCTCCCCCCTACCCCATAATACTGACTTGCTTATCACCTCCTAGAATTAAGTTTTCTGTGCAGTGATTAAGTACGTGGTTGCCCTGTTTAAGCAAGCTGAGCAACAATAACAGTCACAAAGTGATTGCAAAATCACAGAGCTTCCTCAACCGTGTTTCCAACAATAACTCAAGAGAGCTAGCTGGTCATGTGCCTGATTCATCAAATCAACACCCTAGAAAGCATTAGTTGTCATTGTTGTTGTTTTTAAATTCATTGTTACTTACTCTGCTTTCTGAATTTGGAGAAGATATTTCGGGAAGTTCTTACCCTCTATTCAAATCATTACAGCCTTAGCGACTGGAGAGAGGTCCTCCCGGTTGGTTCCTGTCTCTCTTTGCCACGCCTTCTCGGCTCCACCCCCTTCCTCCTTTCTCTTCTCCCTATTTTCTCTCTCTTTCTGGCACTGCAGATCCTGTATTCTTCTGCCTTACACTGAGAATCAGCCACTTCTCTGAGGAGACCCTATTCCTTGGTTGTAGAACAGTATTAAGAAGTAGGCAGGTTTATTTTTTGTTCGTTTGTTTCCTTTGCTTTTGTATAAAGCAAACAATACATTCCCTACATATAAATATACTTATAATTCATCTGTATGATATATTCTCCCACACAAATAACTAAATTAATGAGAAGAGAAACAGAAACACAAAAGTCTTCTTGTAATCTATTTCACAAGTATTTGCTATGTTTTGAAGCACTTTTCATTTTAATCAAATGCTTTTGTATACACCATGACTTTTAAAAACAGTATTAATAATTGTTAATATTTAATTCAGTGACTACTGATTACTAATTAAATGCACTAAAGTATCACAACTACTGAAGGTTTTAACTGTCAGAGAAAAAGAATGATAATATCAAGCTACATTTGTGTGGTGAAAGGGAAAATTCATACCGTTACTAATTGACTTGGTATTATTCACTTGACAGACATTAACTCGGGTGGGACATAGTCTATCTCATCCCCTCTGCACACGATTTTTATCTGATTTTTTTCTTTTAATTCCCTGCCTTGTATTTCGATATAGTATCTGTGGTTTAAATCTAAATCAACAGTTAAAACAGATTTCAAAATGTCAATAACAGCTAATTCAGAGTAATAGCATCAAATGAGTTTTTTCTAGATAGCTTTATTTATTTATTTATTTATTACTGAATTTATTGGGGTGACATTAGTTAATAAAATTATATAGATTTCAGGGGTGCACTTCTATGATACATCATCTGTAGACTGTATTGTGTCTTCACCACCCCAAGTCAGTCTCCTTCACCATCTATTCCTCCTTTATCCTCCTCTACCTTCCCCACAGCCCTTCTCTCTGGCCATCACCACACTGTTGTCTGTGTCTGAACCCTTTTAGAAATGGTGACTCTGAAAAACCTCTCCAACTTCGAGAGAAATAAAACAAAACAAAAACCTTAAAAGCTCTGTCTTGAAGGTCAGCATCCCATGTTTTATGCAATATTTCTTCCTAGAATGTGTTGTTTTGTCCTTAAGTGCCTGCCAACTCATGCTAGCACCACAAGAGTACCAGGAGTCTGATTTCATTTGCCCATAAAATTTGGACTCCACTATGTAATTACCTGGATGACTGAGCCACATGACCTTCCCCAGGCATACCGAACTCTACCTGTCCAACTTCATAACTCTCTCTCGGGGGCCCCCGGGTGTCTGTTCTTAGGACAGAGAGCAGGGACTTTAGTGAGCCTCTCCCTTCCTCATGCTCCTGCAGCCAGCTCACAGTCCTGTAAAATCAGTGCGCCTATGTTGCAAACACAATGCTTATGTTTTATATGTATGACTGCCACGCTACCAGCAGTCATATGTTAACTGTCTATTGCGTTAACATTGTTAATGTACATTTCCCATCTCCCCATCTCATTTTCCTCAACTCTGTTCTCCACACAGAAGCTAGAGAGATCTTTCCGAAGTTAACATGTTTTTTTGCAAAAAGCTCTTCGGCATGGCCTGCAACACCCTTGAGGGTGGACAGACCTGCCTTCTCCCCACACCCCACACCAGCACACCATGGTGCCATCTACCATGTGCCTTTCCAGGTGCTACGCTCATTCCATTCCACAGCTAATTTTAAAATCTAGTTCGAGTTTAGCATCCCCCAAGGCTCGCCTACTAGAAAAGCCACCTTGTATGAAGCAGCCCTTGCTTGTGGTCCCAGGGCGCCCTTGGATAGATTACCGTGTCCCTTCTCATCTCACATGGAAATGGAAATGATCTCTCTATGGCACGGATTTCCTCTGTGGAGCTTACACTTTCTTAAGGTACAGACTCTGCATTGTCCCACTTTGTATTTCTGGCACAATAAACACCTGCTGCATAATCGGTGTTCGGGCAAGGTAAGAGGACATTCCAGGGTTCTCATTCTTCTTCTAAACCATGCCTAGTGAATGCAGTTCTCTTCGTAAGAGTGCAGACTTAAGCAGCATTTAGCGTATGCATTTATTGAAATACAACAACGGCAGGGTTCTGATGGGAATAAGCCATTTAAAACACTGAATGGTTTTACACTAGTTATACTGGATTTATTTGTTTAAAAGTCAAAGACGAAAACCAACTTTAGTGTGAGTTTAAATGCAAAATATATGTATTCCTTTTTGTTGACGACAGTTAAGGAAAACTTGCCTATTCAAACACTAAAGTTACTAAGTTTTAGACACCTTTTTAACCAAGAAATTTTAATCTAACTTGAGATATTCACTGACATTCTATATTATTCAATGAAGAAGAAAGATGGCTTTACCATTACATATATTTTATTATTGGATTATGTCATGAAAAACTATAATATATAATGAGCCGCAATTAGCTAATCACCTGATAGGCTCACTTGAACAAAACACAGGGAAATATTAGTAATATTAAGAATTATATTATTCAACATGAAAATATAAAAAGAATACCACCAAGACTCCCTGCTTCCCCAAAATGGTAATGTGTGTATGTGTGTGTGCGCATGCACGCACACATAAACACACATACACACAGACACAGGATATCAGAAATACAAAGTGATCCACTTCTGAGAAGGGTTACAGCTCTAACACATCAGATAATACAGGGATAATAGGCAATTTCTGAAAATTAGCCTAAAATCTATTTGTAGGAAATCCATATGGAAGCTATTTTTATTTTTGTAAATCAAAAAGTCCAATAAATCAGACTTGCCATCTCTATGACAACATAGCTTGTTTACTGAAAATAGCTCTACAACTTTTGACCATATAACTAACATCTAAATTTCTGTTAGGGAAAAACCAATCTAGAGTTCTAAATCCTGAGTAAATACTCCCCAGGTGAGGAAAGGAACCAGATCAGATTTAGGAACTTGTCTTTGGGGTACTGTTTTCATGGTAATTTGCATAGTGTTGAGGAAAAGACAGTAATGATCCAGACTAGTAAGAGGGACTGGTGGACGTATTTCGGATAATAAGGGAGGGACCCTTTATCCACCTGTCGCAATCTGAAGGTAAGCAGTAAATCTGGTGTTATGGATGGATGGTCAGAATGCCATTGGTTCAACTACATGCTTCCTGGACCATGAGAAAGCTGACATCACCTTACTTCCTTAATAAATGTCCTGTTCAGCATCTCTTTATCTCTGTGGAAATGAAGGCTGTACTCTGTTTCTGGGTCTACATTGAGAGAAATTCAAACATTGACATTTTAAGGACTTCTCTGAGTATAAATAGCTTTTGTAACAGCATTCTATCTGTCACACCTTGGGAAGCATATAAATTGTTAGGATTGACCTAAATGGTCACAAATATGAACTGTAGGAAGTTGAAAATAGGATGCGTAGGCACAGTGTCAAAATGGATCCCAGTTCCAAATTCTGTTTCTTTCTTAATAGCTCTCTCGCTCTCCCCAAGCCTCTCCCAACCTTTCCTGGAATTAATGGGAATGTGTGACATTTGTTTGCCATTACGTCTTCTGAATTCAAAGTGATCCTCTTATTGAGGCTGCAAAGTTCTTCCACTTCACCTCAAGGTGTCAAATTATTCTACTAGCTCAACTCTTCTTCAAAAGAAAAGGCGAGATATCACCAATAGGAAACCTTGGTTTATGTTAGGAATGGAAATTTAATGCGTAAATCATACAGAACAATATCTAAAGTCCTTAAGGTAAAAGAAACCAAGTCAGTTCGCTCTCCGGGCCCAAATGAAGCAAGGGAGCACACAGTCTTACATTCCCTTTGGTGCCAGAATGAAGCATCTCTTGTTCTGCGTGACTTGGTCAAGCTTACGAAGGACTCTGCACTTATTTAATTTTGGATTTCAAATCAGATTTCAGATTGGCAGAATTCTAAATTATAGGGCATATTCACATTTCCTGATTAATTTGGCACATTATCAGTAGGAAATCTCCAAAGGCAATTTTTATTTTTTTATTTTTTTGTATTTTTCTGAAGTTGGAAACCGGGAGGCAGTCAGACAGACTCCCACATGCGCCCGACCAGGATCCACTCGGCATGCCCACCAGGGGGCGATGTTCTGCCCCTCTGGGGCATTGCTCTGTTGCAACCAGAGCCATTCTAGCTCCTGAGGCAGAGGCCATGGAGCCACCCTCAGCGCCCGGGCCAACTCTGCTCCAATGGAGCCTTGGCTGTGGGAGGGGAAGAGAGAGAGAGGAAGGAGAGGGGGAGGGGTGGAGAAGCAGATGGGAGCTTCTCCTGTGTGCCCTGGCTGGGAATCGAACCCCGGACTTCCGCACACCAGGCCGATGCTCTACCACTGAGCCAACCGACCAGGGCCCAAAGGCAATTTAAAACATAAAATCCAGGAACACTGAAACGAGTCACTCTTGGGTGACTAGTTTGAATAGTTAGTTGATTTATAGGCAGAAAGGGGTTGAGGGAGGGTGAGGAGGGGAGTAAAGAGGGACAAATATTTGGTGACAACAAATGATTTAACTTTGGATGATGGGCACACAACATAATCAACAGTTCAACTGCTATAGAAATATTTACCTAAAACCTATGTACTCTTATTGATCAATGTCACCCATTAAATTTAATTTTCTAAAAAAATTGATTTACAAAAGATCAAAATTTGCACACTGAAGTAAAAAACTATATTCTAAATGACACATACTGTTAATTTATAAAAAGGAATTGTAAAGAAGTGTATATACAAATGTACACTCAAAACCTAAATAATCTTATTAACCAATGTCACCCCAATAAATTTAATTAAAAAGTAAGATAAAATAAAACTAAAAACAAAATAAGACAAAAAATGTGTTTTTCTTCTCTAATTTCTAGTTTTCTAATTTTAAAACTTCCAATTTTGAAAGTTACCACAGAGTGGCTGTAATAGTTATAGAAAAATATCCTTTTTTTGCCATTAAACTTTTACTGTCCCATAGAGATCCTTTTCCATTTCCCCAAATTCAAGTGAAACTTCTTTTCCAAAATTTGAAAGACCTGTTTGATAACTTGATCAATCTTTCCCTCTTGAAATTTAGACAAGTTTTGAAATATGAATTAGGACAATGAAGGTCAAAGTGCAGAGGTTAAGGAAGGTCATGAATTCAAAGAATTTTTTGTGAAACTCTGCTCTCAAAAATTTGTTGCACTCCACTAAAAAGATGGTCCTGTTCCTTTCAATGGATTTTTTTTTCTTCTAAAGCACAGACAGCCATTGTCACTATCTGCTAAACTTTGTGTTTAAATTGTTCTTCCAATTATGAAAATCAATGCTGTTTCTGTGATATCCATTTTATTGCAGAATTCATTTAAAAATGAAATAGAATGCATCTAAGTTCACTCGTATCCCTACACACACAGACATGCGTAAGTGTATGTACATAAACCGGTCTTATACACAGACCCACTTCTGTGCTGAGCTGGCCAAACCCAAAACAATGGCTACAGATGTTTTTCTTGGGCATCCTCCTATTTCAGTGACTGCCCACTCCTCCTTACCCATTCAACATGCTAACAGGCACACTGCAGAATATCTGAAAAAATAAGTCACATGAAAACAAGTATCTAATGATGCTTAACACTTGAAATACTTTATTGGGAACAGCACTTGAAGGGATTGAGAGGCCCCAAGGAGTGGAGGAAGAGTTCCTGAAGCTTTCGAGTTCCACCAGGTCGATAGCAAGGGACTCGCTGGAACGGTGAGAACGCGGAACCGCAGCCCCTCTCTCTGCGACAGCATCCCTCTCGATCACAACAGAGGCAAGAAAAGAGTTATTCCCAGTATGAAAGGGTAGCAGAGGCAAAAACGAGCCCTCTCTCTAAGTTGTTAAAGTTCGGCAATATGCTTTACTGAGGTTTCGCCTGCACCTGCTTTAACAATAAACTTCTATCCAGCTAAAAATGAAATCAGGGCCCTGGTCGATTGGCTCAGGGGTAGAGTGTCAACCCAGCGTGTGAACGTCCCAAGTTGATTCCCAGTCAGGGCACACAGAAAAAGTGACTACCTGCTTCTCCCCCTACCCTCTCTCCCTCTCCCACAGCCATGGCTTGAATGGTTCAAGCAAGTTGGCCCCAGGCATTGAGGATGGCTCCATGTCCTCTCCTCAGGCACTAAAATATCCTCAATAGCTTGGTTGCCAAGCAACAGAGCAGTGACCCCAATGGACAGAGCATCTCCTGGTAGGGGTCTTGGTGGGTGGATCTCAATGGGGGCACATGCAGGAGTCTCTCTGCCTCCTCGCCTCTCACTTAATAAAATAGATAGATATAAAATCAGTTATTTCCCAGACAAAAATTTCTCGGTAGCATTAGACAAATGAGGAAGTCTGAGATTAATTATTTCCTGTGACCATATCAAAAAGAGAACAGTCAGAATATGTTCTCCTGTTACTAAGGACAAAAGTATGAAATTGCTCCGTTGTTTTTCTCTTATCAGTTTCACTCCATTGCTTCCCTTTTCTTCTTTGTGTCTTCCTCTTGTTTCTTTTTTTTAAACTCATACCTATTCGTCAAATCTCGTCTCTTTCAAAACTCGTTAAGCCAAGAGCTTGCCCCTTCTTTCCTATTTAAACAATGTGATTCAGTATTTTCATTATATTCCCATTAAAATGCTCCTTTAATAATATCCCTATTAATTTTTTTTTAGAGTTTATGCCATTGATTAGTATTAAAGTTGAAAACATTATAATGAATTTTTCTGGGAAACTGCTTTTCAGTGGCACGCCTCATTGGGTTTCTTACCATTTCAAGTTGTGCTTTATGGGGCTCCAAGGTTTAAAGGAAAATTCGTTGGGGAGACAGGACCACTGTCTGACTTCCAGAGCTTCTGTGGGCATGCAATGGCTAAATAATTTCTAGAGAAACACACCAGGAGTTTGGGCTGCAGACACAAATGGCTTGCTCACCACTATTAATCATTTATATCTCTCTGATCAATAGATCAGAGAATGACTTGTATAAAGACTGTCTGAATGACAGAATGGGAAGCAACACACTTATAAAATCATGAGGCATAAAGAGGATTTAAAAATAAGAAGTTAGCTTCAAAGGATTGACTAGGTAACATACAGTAAAACTTTCATACATACACAGTCAAGGCATGTCTAGCTCGTATAAACAGTAAGTTTATGTTTTAGGAGAGATGTCACCTAGGGTAATGTTCTTCAGCCTAAACAAAAAAGAGATACAGATCACAGTAACAACATTAGGAGCTGCATAACAAAATCACTAAACATGCTATTATTTTCAGTGCACTTTTCTTTTTTTTTAGCGAGAGACAGAGAGAGAGAGAGAGAGAGTCAGAGGGAGGGACAGATAGGCACAAACAGGAACAGAGAGAGATGAGAAGCATCAAATCTTCGTTGCAGCACCTTACTTGTTTACTGATTGATTTCTCATATGTGACTTGCCTGGGGGTCTACAGCAGACCTAGTGGCCCCTTGCTTAAGCCAGCGACCTTGGGTCCAAGCTGGCAGCCTTGCTCAAACCAGATGAGCCCGCGCTCAAGCTGGAGACCTCGGAGTCTCAAACCTGGGTCCTCTGCGTCCCAGTCCAACACTTTCTCCACTGCACCACTGCCTGGCCAGGCTCAGTGCACTCTTCTTAATCAAGTTATTTTTCTTCAATCAAAGATACCAACTTGACATTATATAATTTATTTAAACTAAAAAACATGTTTTCTTCACTTTGAGAAAAAATGAACTAGCTTTTATACTTACAAATAGCTGAGTCAACGGGTAGCAAATAATTAAATTATCAATAATTCATTGAGGCAAACATGACATGATGTATTAAATGATGTGGCTACAATTTGGCCCACCCACAACCCCTTCCTAACACACACAAAAAATACATTAACTTTTGCTCTTAACTGTAAGAGGAGGCAGCCTGTGGAGGCAAGAACAGCATTTACAGACTTTCAAATTTATTTACTCAAGATAAGTTTAGAAGGGGGAGTTTATGTTAGTGCTTGCTTCTCTCCAAGCCCCTAACAAGAAAACATAGTACTCCTCATATTCTAAATATTAATTTTTCATTAGTATTGTTCTTGTAGAAGCAGATATTTATATTAGAAACTGTAGCAGACACTCTTGGCTGCTGGAGCCAACATTAATTTCCTCTTTTGTTGTTGTTGTTCTTAGATGGACCTTGTTTTTACTCAGGTGTCCATCTCTTATAATCCAAAGGAAGGAGACCTCTCTCAGCACCAGAGCCAATCTTGAATTGACAAGTCAGCCACGGTGACGCCCTGCCTTTTGCTACTGTTCGGCTGAAGGGTGGGCATGTGAACCAGTGATGGCCAACGTTGAATAGGGAATTGAGCTGAGAGGAGAGGGCCTCTCTTGGTTCCTAAGACAGAGATGGCATCACAGATGGCCTCATCCTTTCTCTCCTAATCGCAGAATGTGAATATGAGATTGAAAAGGGGTAGCCATCTTGATATGAGGATGGGTCCAGCCCCAGGACCAGATGGACACATAAAGATGCAAGCGTAGTTTATGAATCATTGAGTTAATAAATCAACTAGCTCTGACATCTGCTCCACCATTGAACTGTTGGCATGTGGGCCTTAGAATGAGAGCGTCTGGGTTCATGCTGAGCTCCACAGCTTCCTAGCTACTGGATCTTGAGAATCTTACTCAACCCCCCTGTGGTCTCCATTTTCTCATCTATTAAGAATTGGGGATAATAGTAACACCAACCATCTAACGTTCTTAGTGAGGATTAAATGAATCAACACATATGAAGTCTTTAGAACAATGCTTAGGAAAAAAAAATCATGCATCAAACTATGCTGCTTCCATTTTATTACAGACTCAGCATGGAGTAAATAAAGGTTTAGTATCAAACCAAATGAGACAAGTGATAAAGAAAGAAAATATATTCAATTAGGCTAGAGAATAGAGCTCTTTTATAATAAAAAGAAGAAAATGAGGCAGACACAGAATAAAGTTGCTTGCGTTCAAGTATCGCAGTCAAGGGACCTGACCTATTGCTTCTACCTGAACGGCGGCCAAAGTGGAACCTGCCGACACCACGCAAGGTCTGTTAAGGAGTAAAAGAACACTGAGGTGATAGAGAGTCAAAAAAACCTGTTCTTTCAACAGCTTCCGAATTCCCTGTCTCATCAGTAACAGCTTATCAAGCATGAGATGGGAGAACAATAATCATCGGGACTCCAGATGGAAATGTTTAATGCATGTGCTGTTTACAGGGCGAATATAAATTGCAAACATGGTGGGATTTGGTTAATCTGCTGAATAAAAAAAAATAGATTGAATTTGTTCGACTTTAATTAATGAGTAACTGAATATTTGACACCGCAACAGGCTTAACTCTTTCCTGCAAAGTCAACTTCCCATGACTCAGCAAAAAAATACAAAAAACCCCCACCCAAAACCCAACTTGGTAATGCCGGTATTATTTTCCTTACCAATGCAATCTTTTCAGAGCCTATTTTGCCACAGAGGTGAAATCTCAGGTGCCCTGCCATCTTTATGCTCTACAATTGATGATAAAATGTGTTGATTTACATAACTCCATGGTCTACACTGGAGAGGAATATAGAAATCATTGAAAATGTTCAGCACCCCTGGGAGGAAGGGAGAAAGGTGAACCTGATGTCATGGGCAAAGGGATGAGACGCCTAATACCCGCTGATAGTGACAAGGAGTCGGAGGATGCAGGGGACGGTAATGGAGAGGGATAAAATATACTGCTCACAAAAATTAGGGGATATTTCAAAATAAATATGAAGTTATAAAATATCCCCTAATTTTTGTGAGCAGTATACATGTTTCTGTCTGTATTTCTCTATTGTATCCTGTGTATATTAGTCAGATTTTAATTGTGTGCATGCATATATATATATATATATATATATACATAGAGAGAGAGAGAGAGAGAGAGAGAGAGAGAATTCAAATAATTTAACAAATTTAACAACCGGTTCTCTGCCCTAATGACCATTTTAAGTATGAGAAAACGATATAGTGAAAGATAGTTTATTATTTCATGCATTTTATACTTAAATAAAAACAATAAAAGAGATACACAAAACTAGATTATGAGTTTTTAAATATTAATAAAAAATATTAAATAATACCCCCCCAAAAAACAATAAAACTGTTATTTAAGACATTTCCATATTGCTTCGTGATTGGCACCCTGACTTACAATTTTTTTTCACCTATGGATGGAATGAACATTCCTACGGGCGTTTAGAATACACTGTTGTGCAGAAGAATGTTAAAAAAGAGTAAGGAATGTAAACTTGTGATTTCCAGATTGAGCGGCTGCCCAGGCACCCACCTTAGAGAGAATCCTGATTACAAGTGCCATTTTAACAACTGGTTTGCTGAACTCAACAAAAAAGTAGGTAATCGGTTTGGTTTTCCCAAACTGAAGCAAACTGGCTGAATCCCACCATTGTGTGTGTGTGTATGTGTGTGTGTGTATTATGTATTTATATAGTACTTTCTTTATGTTCCAGGGATTTTAGAAATATTAATTTATCTAGTCCTGATAAAAACCCTACTACAATGGTACTAATGTTATTCTCACTTTACAAGTGAGAGAACAAAGAGAGAGCACAGAGAGGTTAAGTAACTTGACAAGGCAGCTATGAAATGGTAGGGCTGGTATTTGAGCTATGACCCCGCCCTAGGACAGTTCTACGCTCAGCCACTACACTGATGGCCACACTGATCTAGACAAAATGGAATGCAGGCATATATGTATTTAGTAGGTATCTGTTAATAATGTCAAGATACTGAAGAACGAGTCAATGTTTTGCTGGTTAGACTGTTTCAGGGAATACGAGGATTTTGCTTCAATGTAGAATATTCAACTGCCCATCGACACTCATGTTTTCAATTTTTTCCTTTTGTGAATCAGGGGAAAATCATCATAAGCAGCTCATTTTTTGCTTGCACAGAATAGCATTTGCAAGTGGGGAAAAAAAAACCCTGCATGTCCTTCCATCACAGGGTAGCATGTGCTACAAATGCCGAAAGGAAGAAAATTTAGGCCACCTCATCTGTCATTCTACAGCTAAAGATGCCAATGCAGGTCCTCTTTATAAGAAAACGAAGGAGAAAAGGTAATTATGCAAAAACAATAAGGTGGTTTCATTTTAAAAAGAGAGAGAAAGAGAGATAGAGAAAGAGAGAGAGAGAGAGAGAGAGAGATATGAAAATATGAACCATAGGAACAATATGGCCAAGATGGTAAAAAAAAATTTAGGTAGATATTGTCTCATAATGAAAGTAGTCTTGTTATTTTAAGAAGCTCCATGTACAAGTATTTTCTAAGTAATTTAATTAAAACCTCTAATGTGAGAAGTATCATTAGAAGCAAGAGAAGCAGTTGTGTTGTAAAGAAACCCAGGAAAAGAATACAATGTCTTCTATTTTGGGGGCTGATGGGTAATTGCTATCCATTTGTTGATCTGACATTAGAAGTGAAGTAGCTATTTTAAAATGCAAATAGTTTGAACTTGACAGTACTGTTTTGCTTCTTCTTGCTGTGTTTAAATTACAGCTCTTGCATTCTTTTCACTAGGAAAGCCAAAACTTCTGTTAGAATAGGAAATACAAACAGCCTCCATATTGCACATTATCTGCTGATGCCCCTCGTAATATTAATGACATTTACACTGACAGGGAGACGTACATAAGGAACATCCAAGAGTCTCTGGTGGAGGGTAAGGTTTTTGTCTTTTGTTTTTTCTTTATTAAAAATTGCCTACATTTTCATCATTTAAAACACAGCAGATTCAGAATTGCCTGGAAATTCACAATTAATTTCACCTGAGAAATGCGTTCACCTAACTCGATCACATTAAAAACTTTGTATTTCATACATGCATACACTACTATTCTTGTGAGTGCGGGATGCTTTATGAATGTGATCTTACTAATTCTCAAAATGTTATCCCCAAAGGCGAGAAGGGACGGAATTTTTAGTAATAAAACTTTTGTGCTAGGTAGAGCGAGGAGGTGAAACGCATTATGATCCAGTCTGCGCTTCGTGCTGCCCACCTGCCTTGGGAAGTTTTTAAGTCTTTGATAAATGGGTACATGAGAGCAAAGGGCGCTAAAGCCCTGCGGCGGTCAAGAGCACCCAGACCTCAGGTTAAAGAGACACATGGTATAAGAGCAGGATAATCATACCTCTCTCGCCCAGTAATTTCAGACAAATGGGCAATCAAAGGTTGTTGACCTGCGCAAAATGCATAGCAATTTACATAAATGGAACACGTACATTTAAATAACATTTAGCAGTGGACGTTTAGTTCCATGCATTACCATTTCCCCTATTATTTATCGTTGTGAAGGATCGTTTTTTTTAAAACTTGCCTCTCTAAGTCAACCCTTAGAGAAAAACACTGTGGTGTAAACTCAGGGCAATTGACAACTTTCTAAAATGGACCAGGAGTTCATATCTTAATCTCCATGTTATGCACATCCACAGGGTGTGCCCCAAATTGCTTGGTTATAAATGCAGTGCCTTCACTTATAATGGAAACAGTGCTCCCAAAGGAGCAAATCTTCAGATGTGCCAGCCACGGATACTCGAATAGTTCAAACCCTGACATCTCACATTTGCAGGCTTCAGAATTCTTGACTGTCATCTCACTTTTGACAGGCACTTATCCACAAAGATAAGATAAAACACATGCCTACATACCTCCCGATGTGCAATAAAATTTTACAGTCATGAAACCACAATGACATCGTTATATAGACCCATTTTGACTTTTAATCCGATTTGTATTCTAAACTCCTATCTTGTCTCATCCACACAGTTCTATTTTAGTCCTATCACGCCACTCTTCAAAGGTAACTCACCGTACAAGGCATTTGGAAAGAAGGAAGGATAAACAACAACAACAGATTTCCTGCAATGAAAGGGGCTTTTACATTCTGACCATGAAGAAATGCAAATCAAAGCATGAAACTACTGCTGATATTTTAAAAATGTTGATTGGCCAATCATAAAAAATAGAAAAGGTATAGGCATGACCTAGCTGAGTTGAGGATGGTGAACAAAAGATGGGTTGTTAGCAGGGCCATGTGCTGACAGAAGAAAATGAGCAATTTTTTTTTTGTAGCCACCAACTGATACACATCATCTGTAAAGGGGAAAGGAAATGCCATTACTTGCCTACTTAAACCCATAGTGTAAGCCAGTGGTAGTCAACCTGGTCCCTACCACCCACTAGGGGGCGCTCCAGCTTTCATGGTGGGCGGTAGCAGAACAACCAAAGTATAAATAAAAAGATAGATTTAACTATAGTAAGTTGTTTTATAAAGATTTATTCTGCCAAACAGCAAAAATCCGACATAAAGTACTTGGTAAGTAACACTATATGCTTTAACTTGCTGTAACTCTGCTTTATAAATTTTATAAAGTAAAGTTACTTCCCTACTTTATAAATCATCATTACTGTGGAACCGGTGGGCGGTTAGAAAATTTTACTACTAACAGAGATACAAAAGTGGGTGGTAGGTATAAAAGGTTGACTACCTCTGATAGTAGACCATCCAAGAACGTCAGGCAGATGATACATGGAAGAATAGGCGGAGACCTCAGCAACAACAAAAGAAGGAAAGCGGAGTGGTGGTTAGAGAAGTGTGTTGGTTTTGGGGCGGGGGATGCCACCGGAAACTTTGGATCCGATCTTCATCCAGGGTGCAGAGAATGCAGTAAATCCCCTCTAACAGAGGTGCCACTAAACCATGGTCAATGAAGAAATAATAAAAGGCGATGCAATAATGTACCACCTTGATTCTGAAAGCGAACTGGTCTGAGGGAACCCATTCACTGCCTGGTGGTTGTTTTATTCTACGGATCTGTGTTTAATTTGGAAACACTACTCTGTGCCCGCTGATTCAACCCTTTAAATGCTCAGACACTCCTTAATTCACATCACACTGCTTTCAATTCCTATTACTGCGATAATCAATTCGCTTTACTTTTACTAATTTAGAGGACAGTGTTTTAATCCTCATCTTACATGATCTCCTCCCCACCATGATACCATTCCCAGTCCCTTGCACATGGTTGGTCCTAGTAACTTTTATTGAATGAATGAATATTATTGTGACCAAACAAAAGTTGTTGATACAAATGGCCAGAACTCCTAAGAATGACCTGAATCTCTCTCAAGTACAGCATACACCAGTATTGGTTCCTGATTCATTAAACCCTAGTGAGTTCCTTCCAGAATGTTCCTTTTGCCGTAACAACCCTGGTCCTCTTTTGCACATGTCCCATTCATACTCATTTCCCAGATCTCTGCAAAAGTGTTCCATTCTCGTATATGGGCTGCAAATATTTGTTAAATAAATGGTGATCCTATTAGGCACTTATTAATTGCTGTAATTAGGTGCCAGGCAGCACACGGGGGGCCTGGGGTTACAAAAATGGCTATGAAATGCTTTCTGCCATCAGAAAGTCATTTACATATTTGGGGATGGCAGTCATGTCGAGAGACAGTTCCAGCATCGTATAAATGGGACGAGAGAAGGAGGCAGCCCCTGCTGCTGGATGGCGCACAGGGGAACCCTGCCGCTGGGCTGCCGAGCGTGACAGCGGGAATGTCTCCATCCCTTGTTCGGGATAATCTTCTGTTAGCCGTGTAACTCTGACCTAATTACTTGTCAGAAAAGAGGGAAATCCACTAAAACTTCACAGAACACTTTGCTGAGGCTATTTGCAGATGAAATGATAGGTCCCAGTGCATCAGTTAAAAGGCTGGGCTGAACTGCTCTACATAGAAAAATGGAAGGCGCATGGGGACAGTGGACCAGCCAGAGGGAGCCGAGCGGGGTTCTGGAGAGGGGAAGACATGGAGGGGCTGTCCTGAGGCCCAGGGAAGAGAGAGCTGCACCATCCATCCAGCGCCTGGGCATCGAGGACACACACATATACCCACAATCAGGGATACATTTAGTTTCTTTTGAAAACAGAGGTACCATCAGCTATGTAGTCTTAAGCAGTCCTGCTCTGATGTGAATATCCTGCTTACACGAGAATCTTTCTCTCATACGTTCTTCCGCCCGGAGACACGTCTATTCAAGGGAAATGAAGAACGACATGATTTCCCCTCTTTGGTGGGATGTAAAACAGAGACGCAGAGACACAGACAAGGTGTGGCAGTTACCAGGGAGAAGGGGGTGGGAGGTGGTGGGGAATAAAGGGCTTCAAATCCATGGTGACAGAAGACGGTTTGACCTTGGTGGGCACACTATGTACTATACAGATCACATATCATAGGAATGTACACTTGAAACCGACATGATCCCCAGATTCATTCCCTGGGGCTGGGGCACATCACTGGACAGTCTCCCCCAGTGTGTGGGCAGGCCATGTTGAGGGATGGGCTCCATCTGTTGACTCGGTCACATCAAAGTAGGGCACTCGCAGATGCAAGTTTCCTGAAATCTATATAATTTTATTAACTAATGTCACCCTAATAAATTCAATATTTTTTTTTTAAAAAAAACAAAGACTACCAGAACTGAATAGAATAACCTTAGAACTGCCAGTGATCTGCCAAATGTTCCAGTCTACAGACATCTGTAGTTCATTCGGAAGCATCGTTATGGATCACTGAGAAGACTTTTCTTTTCCGCTCTCTCCCCTACTCAAGTAATAGGTCAATGTGACCTTTGTGGTTTCAGAGCATCTGTATATCCAACTCCAGTTGCAGATGCCAAGTCTTTGCTGTTATCCCTAGAAATTAACTTTTTACATACTCTCCTACAAAACTATCTTTCCAATCTTAACTTTGCTTTACAGTTTAAAAGTGTGTGTGTGTGTGTGTGTGTATATATATATATATATATATGTAACAGGAATCAAGATTATGATCACTTTCCCCATGATCTTGAAGATTCCTGACTTTCATATCCACTAAAGTCTAACTAAATGCAGGAATATATTTCTAATTATTTCCACCTTTAAAAAGTCAACTTAGAAACGAGTAGCAGCTACGTGCAAGATACAGTTTTGGTTGCTGAGAAGGCTAGGAATGCTGTATTAGAAACTATTTATGTCTTCAAGAAATGGATAATAAAGTTGGATAATATACTAATAAAGTATAATTCACTCCTCACGAAAGTTTATAAGGGTTCCAAATGAACATAAAAGTGATGCTATAAAAAGGGGAGATATTTATCCACATGACAGACTGCAGCCTGTGGGTTCAATTCTGCAGCTGACGCTACCCAGCTCCTTTGCAATAAAAAAAATTGCAGCCACTTGGGATTTCATTTACCTGTTATTTGCATAAAAGTTGGAAAAGATCACCTTAAGTTGTTCATAAGATTTCTACTTACTTAATTTTTTTAATACAGTAATAGGAATCAATAGGCTCGTACGTAGATTCCAACATTATCTACAGTCTGATCTCATTCTTAACCAATATAGTTCTTGACTTCAAACACAAATTGTTCTCTAAGTCAGTGGTCCCCAACCCCCGGGCCATGGACCAGTACCGGTCCGTGGGCCATTTGGTACCGGACCGCAGAGAAAAAATAAATAACTTACATTATTTCCGTTTTATTTATATTTAAGTCTGAACGATGTTTTATTTTTTAAAAATGACCAGATTCCCTCTGTTACATCCATCTAAGACTCACTCTTGACGCTTGTCTCATAAGTTCGACAATTATATTTAAAAATACCACAGTTTTTACGCCAGTCGCATTAATTTTATTTTGTGCATTTATCCGTCCCACCCTAAAGGCCGGTCCGTGAAAATATTTTTTGACATTAAACCAGTCTGTGGCCCAAAAAAGGTTGGGGACCACTGCTTTAAGTGAAGATTCAAAGGGCTGGCCATTTATTTACCAAACAATATGTCCAACACATTTTATTCAATTATTATAATATCAAAGTATAAAAACTCTGCAATGAATACAATATCAAAGATTAGATATTTTCATATCATTTCATATTGATTTCAGAAAGGATCAATGACACATCCAAGGCTTCATGGCTAATAAGAGAATAGGGTTTGGACAAGACTTTTTAGAATGGGTTTCCTCTTTAAATTCAAACGCATCAACCAGCTTTTCTATAGGAAGTTTACTTAATTATTTTCTTTTCCATTTGAGCAGATTCAACATTTTCATAGGCTTACTTTTTAAGGAATTTAGCTCTGGAAATGTTGCAAAATTGATGTGGGATTGAAAGACTTGTAGTTATAATTCTGCATCCCTTCCTAACTTCTCTGGGCTTGTAACAGTCCTTTTCATTTTCCAGAGAAACTGAGACATTCATTGATTCCTCACCCTTAACTAAGTGTCAGTAAAATTCCCATGTGGGTAACAGAACCTAACTATATCCCAATCCCATACAAGTGTTTGCCTCACTACCCTTTAGTGTAAATTGCTGAGTAATTAGTTAGTTCTTGCCCACTCTGTATTTATTTGGTGGTTAAAACGGGGACTCATTCTTCCAGAAATATTTCAGTAGTATCTACGATAGGCCAGGCAGAATATTTGGGCCCAACATATACCAATGATTGAACTACAATAGGAATGAATACACTCATGTTACCTCTGATATTATACAATAGAAGAGGACCCAAATTAACTACTAAAACCAGATTCAACATGGTTCTGCTCCTAGTTCTTCCATCAGTGGTGTCAGGAAGATTCATTTAATCTCTTCCCAGGAGCTCCTAGTCCCCCATCTGCAAACGTAGGGGGCCAGAGAAGATAATACCTAGGAGAATTTCCACCTCTAAACATCTCCTGGCTCCACGATCCCTGTTTTCTGCTTTTTCTCATGTCAGTCATTTCGGAGGACCTCTTAGGAGTACTGGGGATTGACTGTATTTTGATATGATGGCCACACCTTGTCGAACGCGATCATTACTCTGTATGCGCACTGAGACCTCATTTTTGACGCTTAATTGTGAAGGCCTGTTTTCTCATGAGGTAAAGACAGGTGCTGGATAGTAACGTTCGCCTCAGAGATGAGGAAAGGAGGAAGAACTATGAAATAGTCCTATGGGCTACCAAGGAGAACCAGAAAAGGTGAACAACAGTGACAACAATAGTAAGAGCTAATATGAATGAGGGCTTACCTTAAGCCCGCCTCTGTGTTAAGCACCTGACATCAGTTATCTTACTTAATCCCCATGACAAATCTATGGAATAAGCATTATTGTTCCATCCCAAGGTGGCAGAAGGGGAATTTGGGAAGCTTAAGCAACCATCTCAAATCACCCATTAAAGAAAAATGGCATTTAATTTAGGTTTAAACCCAAAGAGCCATCTCTTTTCATTATATTATATTGTTATGTTGTAAAGGATAATGTGATGTTTCAAAATACACTTAGCATAAATAATCCCTACACTATGTGTGTGGTGTGCAAAACCAAAAATGACACTGTGCAGCAAATTTTTGCAAATGAATTCTGAATGTGTCGATGACATATGAAATCACCCATGGCTCTAGGCAATATTAGAGAATGATGGAAACACAAATGATTCAAATTGAAAATTGATGTTTTATCGTTTAAAGCACACACAATGTGTCATTTAGCTTAAGTATATATATGTATAATTTTTTGTGTGTGTGTGACAGAGAGAGAGGGACAGATAGGGACAGACAGGAAGGGAGAGAGATGAGAAGCATCAGTTCTTCGTTGTGGCACCTTAGTTGTTCATTGATTGCTTTCCCATATGTGCCTTGACTGGGGGTTATAGCATATCCAGTGACTCCTTGCTCAAGCCAGTGACTTTGGGCTCAAGCCAGTGTCCTTGGGCTTCAAGCCAGCGATCTTTGGGCTCAAGCCAGCGTCCATGGGGTCATGTCTATGATTCCCCGCTTAAGCCAGTGACTCTGCACTCAAGCTGGTGACCTCAGGGTTTTGAACCTGGGTCCCCTGCATCCCCGTCTGATTCTCTATCCAGTGCACCCCCACCTGGTCCGGTACTTAAGGTATAGTTTTTACCCTTTCTGAGCTAAAGATATGTTTTTAATATTGTTTTCTCATTATAAGAAGTATAGTCTTTAAATTATAACTAACCTGAGCATTCTACATAACATTCAAACAAAAATTTGGAACTATAAATCAAAATAGTACAGAGATATTATGTTACTTTTCACATATCATTTAAAATACAGATGTTAGGTACTTTTTATGGTATTATTGATTTTATCTCATTAAGAAGAGTTTTTGAATTCTATTACTAGCATTTGAACATTAACTAGATATGTTTATTCAGCTAGATTTATATGCTTGTTCAGATAAAATGACTGGTTGTTTTTTTATAATAATAATAATAATTTTTTTTTTTTTTTTACTAACTGGGAGGTGAAAGATATCTTGCTTTGTAAAAATAATTTTTATAATTCTTTCCTTCACCTAATACCATACCATGACTATTTTTCTGTCATTAAAAATTCTTTAACCTGACCAAGAGGTAGAGCAGTGGATAGAGAGTCATACTGGGATGCGGAGGACCTAGGTTCAAAACCCTGAGGTCGCCAGCTTGAGTTTGGGTTCATCTGGTTTGAACAAGGCTCACCAGCTTGAGCCCAAGGTTGCTGGCTTGAGTAAGGGGTCAATTGCTCTGCTGGAGCCCACTGGTCAAGACACATATGAGCAAGCAATCAATGAACAACTAAGGTGCCACAACAAAGAACTGATACTTCTCATCTCTCTCCCTTCCTGTCTGTCTGTCCCTATCTGTCCCTCTTTCTGTCTCTCTCTGTCTCTGTCACACACAAAAAAATTCTTTAACTTTTTGTAATGGCTGAAGATATAGTTTATTCCACCATTTTTATTTCTGTCACAACTTTCAAAGAACTACTTTCATGAAAAATTTTATTTCAGGTGTCTTGTGCTCCAGTCTGGCATATAGAAACCCACATTTTCCCTTTCAGTTGTTCTTTTGGAAGCACTTGGGAACAGGTAATCAATAAACAAACACATCATTATCCTGGTTTTACAGTCACTGGTTGAATGAGTAAACAAAGTTTTATTTAGTCCTTAGTCTTCTCATTGGTAAACAGAGACTATAATCGTTCCTAGCTTCTAGCAGTATTAAGAAGATTAAATAAGGCACTTAGCACAGTATCTGACATTCTCAATGCTCAGGATATGATAGATATTCTAATTACATAAAATTTATTATTATTATTATCATTACTATCCTCACTGTGGCTCTCTTAGGCTCTGGTTTTAGGCTACCTAACATGTTTTAGAGGAAAGACCAAAATTTAGAATGACAGTGTTTGAACACGGGTAAGTTCTAACTTTGGTATTCTCATTTGCAAAATGAGGGTCCCATCACCTATTCTGTAGACTTGTGAGGACATTATAGATAGAAGCCAGAAACACTCCATCAATGTTGCTTCCTTCTTAGCTCCCAGAGCCACTATTTCCTAGCAACTATATTTCTGAGTCAAACTAGCAAGAATTAATTTAAACAAATGGCAGGTTTTTTTAAAACCCAATCACCCACTTTTATTAAACTGTAAAGCAAGCATGAAAAAATTTGGAAATTTTTGTAATGTGATGCCAATATACTATGAGAAATAATCATCGTCAAGGGCATTCCTGGTCTTACAACCTCCTTCCCCCCAAAATGAATCAAATTTCCTATACCAAAAAAAAAAAAAATCAGTTTTGTGTTCAAGATTCTTAAAAGTACGTGAATGATCTGAACCAAATTGAAGCTGCCTAGAGTGATCCAAACAGTATTGATTTGATCAGTTCAATTTAAAGCAATAAAAATCAGCCAAGCCAATTTAACGGTATTGTCCACTAAAGAAATTGTTTGAACCCCTATATAGAGAGCATTGCTCTACCTCCACATACTATACCGCTGTGTACCTCTCTGAATAAGCCCGATTAAGATGATACAGTGGCCTTGTCCTAAAAACCAAAAGCACATTTCACTTGTATCATATCATTCCATTTCTTACCATAGCCCAGGTGGTACAGAAAGAAAAAAGGTAGAGTACAGGGGTCCTCGGGTTATGACACAGTTCCCTTCCTATGACAGTGATGTAACCCAAATGTTGGTGTAAGTCGAAACACATCCTAGCCTAACACAAATGGAACCCTTGAGCTTTTAACAGTCCAATATGGTGTAGGTAAGCGTACTGAGGGACACCAGCCCTCACTCATATGCCAACTTACTGCGTATTCTTCTACCACACAACCTAACTAGTTCGCCCATGTAGTCTGTAAGTAGGATGCTAACAACGCAAGCCAAAGCACTCACATCTCAATTTTTAAAAGTTTCTATAGCAGTGAGTGTCGTAAACTCGAATCATCGTTTGTCAAGTCTGTTGTGACCTGAGGACCGCCTATACTGTAGATGGACAGGAAAGGTCTGACTCGGATTCCTGAACAGATTCCCTGGGTCATGTGGTGTCACGTGGCATTCCGTGGCCTACGGTAGAGTTAGTAGAAATGCAAAATGAGGCTTTCTGCCACTCCTTAATTAGTAGGGATAGAGCCCTTTAAAAATGAAGCTTATAAGAGGTAGGACATTTTCTTTTACTTATTTATTATTTCCTCTTTTAGAGAAAATCACTGTACATTCAAGATCACTGTATTTTTGAAATCTGAATGGAGTCTGTGAAAAACAATACCAACTTGTAGATGATAAGCAGAGCACATTCTGTAATATTTCTATTGTTTTCTACTGTCCACTGACAAGTAAAAAACGCAAAGGAACCACCATATAGTAGGTCTAACCTACGTATGGAGGGTCCAGTCAATCTTACCTTAATCTCAAACTTGAAAAAATTCGCAGGAAAGAAAATGTAAAACCAGCCAAAGAAGAAAGATGCAAATTAATCCTCACTGAAAAGATGATGTAACTCATGGCCAAGATTGATAGGTGGCAATGAATCAAAATAAAACAGCTTATTTTTGCACGATTTTTCATAAATAGCACAGGAAAAAAAGATATGAGAATCCAGGGGGTCATTTACTTATTTATTTATTTTTGTTTTGTTTTGTTTTGTTTTGTTTTTTTGTATTCCTCTGAAGCTGGAAACGGGGAGAGACAGTCAGACAGACTCCCACATGCGCCTGATTGGGATCCACCTGGCACGCCCACCAGGGGGAGACGCTCTGTCCACCAGGGGGCGATGCTCTGTCCCTCGGGGGGGGGGGTCGCTCTGTCACGACCAGAGCCACTCTAGTGCCTGGGGCAGAGGCCAAGGAGCCATCCCCAGCGACGGGGCCATCTTTACTCCAATGGAGTCTTGCTGCAGGAGGGGAAGAGAGAGACAGAGAGGAAGGAGAGGGGGAGGGGTGGAGAAGCAGATGGGCGCTTCTCCTGTGTGCCCTGGCCGGAAATCGAACCCCGGGACTTCTGTACGCCAGGCCAACACTCTACCACTGAGCCAACCGGCCAGGGCCGGGGGTCATTTATTTTTGCAATATCTATGCTGCTAAGGTGATCCAGTACTGTTTCCACCTAGAGTGTCACAGAGATCTCTCCATATCTGTAAGCACACTTTCACACAAGGACTCTCACCCTCACCAGTATGAAGTCTCGGGAAATCTCAGCATGCAGTACATGCTTCCTGCACATGGCAGGCAACTATAAGTGTGTCTACTTTGTTTATCTCATACTTCCTAAACATAGAGTGAGCTAAGGACCAGGTGACAAGCACCATCGACATAAACAGTTCTTATCCAGGGGGCTGTTTTGTGCCCCAGGAGGCTTTTCTTAATATCTGGAGTTGGTTTGGGTTGTCACAACTAGAGGAGGTGTGATGGACTATTTACATCTAATGGGTAGAGGCCAAGGATGCTGGAGATTCTATAATGAACAGGACAGCCCCCGTCCCCTCCTCTCACCAGTGCCCAACAATACAATATGTAGCCCAAAACATCAATGGTGTCGAGGATAAGGGACCGTGATCTAGACTGATATTCACTGTGGACAAAATAGAAGATATAATTTGTTTTAAAATATTTATTTTATATATAATTTATATAAAAATATACAAAATAAGAAAAAAATGGAGAAGAAGAGGAGAATGAGAGGTATGGATTATAAAAGAAGGCGAGGAGGTGATCTCAGACCCTTCTGGGAAGGGGATGTGGGAGGCTGAGGGGTCCTACCACCAGGTGGAGCGACGTGGGGCTCGTCTACAATGGGTCCCACACTGTGGGCTGATAAAGGAGGAGACACAATGCATTCTCCTGTCATCTTAGGATCTTAATTCAGAGTGCTTCCTTTGTAGCTCGGTTTGAAATGTTATCTGAGCAACGATCACAAATCCAGAGAAGCAAAGCATGTTTATGACAAGCAACCTAAAACAGGGATATCTTCTTGCTCAACACCATCCAGAGATAAGAACTGTATTCCCCAGAATAGATCATGATTTGGGGGTGCTTAGGGGATACAGTTATCAGAACATGGACACGTGTAGGTATTGGTCACCTGCCTCCTTTCTTTCCTAAAACCATTCTCCCAGCAATTGGGAGTTAAAGGAAGGTAGGGGACCTCCCTTAACTCCTTCCAGTTAAACAAAACAAGCATGCAAGGCTAAAAAGACTAATATGACACTATTTGGAGCAAAAGAAACTGTCACATACATGTTTAATTTAGAAAAAGAGTATAAAAATAAAATGATTGTAATTTTCTCCAAGTCTAGACATAAAAGATCTAAAAATAATCTAATAGAAATAAAATTATTAAATATTTTATAATGACTGTTTTCTAATTTTAAGTGTATTTTCCCAAGAATTTGGGTTGCTTGAATTTTTTTAATCATATCAAATGATTATTTTATTATATTGTTACTTTTAATTCATGAGGGTAGTAATTGCCATCTTAAATATTTGCTCTTTTTCTCCCTGGCTAAGCTCATTTAAATAGGCGATAATTAAGACTAACAACTCAAGAATAAAAGCTAATAAAAGAATCTTGGAATATATATGCAGTGTTTTAAATTTTACTTCTTTCCTCACGTTAAACAGATATTATACGTGACATGTTGATGGACCGTGTAACTGTAACTTTGACTTTAATACTCTTTGCAATCACCTAACATAAATAAAGATTAACACGTATGGCAAAGTGTTCAAAGAGCTCACGAGCTAAGATTCCTCCTGAGCCAATGCCCTGACGGAGGCTGATAAACTTTCTGCACCAAAACGCAAGGACAGCTGGAGTTGTGTTTATTTGCAAGCTGTCCTTACATATGTGTGTTATGGAGATCAGTCCTTCGCATTTTCCTGTTCAGTATATGCAATGTGCAATACTGTCAAGATATTTTTCTTGCTAACCAACTTCTTTTATATGTCTGTACAGTGAAAACTATGGGCCTGTTTTTAGTCATTAGAGTCTACAAAATACTATTTTTTTTCTCTATATGCCTTTACTGTGATTACAAAAAGTCTTCCTTTTGGGTGGAGAAAAAAAGAAGGAAGTAGAGGAGAGAGGGAACTAATGTCATACCAATGCTCTTGATGGCTATGCAGGTCTACGATTAATTCTCTTATGCAAGTCACATAAACCTGTCACGGTTTTGGCTCCCTCACGGGTAAAAGAAGGGATTGGGCTGATTGGTCTCCTGGGAACTTTTTAGTTTTGAAGTGCGTGGAGCATATACATACGGCTCTTTGTAGTAATCAAAATGCCTCATTTGTAAGCCATGCTGGAGCAGAGATACTTTTTATTATCTTTATTCTTCTCTTCAATCCGTTATCATAATGTGTGCATGCTTTGTTCTGATATGTTTGTTTCTGTTGGAAAATTATTTTATAAAAATATTGGGCTAATATTTACAGTAAAAAAAAATACATCCTCTCTTATTCCACAAGAGAAGTATACTGCTTTGCCTAATTCAGGGCTGCAAACGTTGGCTTAATTACATGTTACACTGTACCAACAATTTTGGTTTGCTTTTAAACCCACATTACTGTTACTGATGTTTGATGTCAAATTAACTTTGAAAATTGTTCAGTATAAGTTTAAATTTAGACTTTGTAATGAGCCATACAATGTAACTATAACTCAAAATCAGGCACATACTAACTATATCTCCAAAATACAAGCTAGTTGCCCTTTGTAACTGTCCTGTACATAAGTAGAAAGTTACATTTGCCAAGTTTTCTCACTGAATAGAGTTGCTAGTAATTGTCTTCCATGTAAAAATAACTACAGGTTTGAGGGCATGTATCCCCATAGATATGAAAAATGAGAATGTAATTCTTTGTTTTTCATAACTTAAATTTCCTTTAAATGCAAACATCACTATCAAACGTCTATCTAAGAACAAGACCCGGTAAGTACCTTTTTATTATATAAAGTGACAATATCTTACTATATTGTAATAATTATAAATTAAAATTTACACTACTAAATAAGGAAAGACCATGACACAAATAATTTCATATCTTTTTCACCACCTCAGAAACATCAGACTGCTACAAGAATGATCGGTGCCTACATTATCACCATACAGGTGAGCCTCACTGGATACAGAGAAATAGTATCTGCATTGCAACATTCCAATTCTGGTCTGAAACACAAACTATTTTTTTTAAAGAACTGAAGAATACTACATGTGCTTGAATATATGTTCAAGTTCTCTTAATTGCAAGGACATCTCTGGTTATAATACACTGATTATTTTATCCAATGCACAGAAATTTAACCACACACATGTCCTGCATACATAATTTACTAACATCACAATTTTAATTATCTCTTTGTCATGTGTAGTTTGGCTAGAAATGCTATTAAATCTATTTTTATATTGACTTACTTCTATTTTCAGATTAATCTGGGTATAAAGTTCAAATTAATTAATAAGAGGGTGATATTTCCCCTCTGATGATAAATAATTTATATACGGAATCCATGAAGCAGTCTTGTAACACTGTGGATTAAAATAACCTTAAATAGAAATAACACACGGTCTACAACCCATTGAAATTAGAAAAAGAAAAACTAAGGTCTTTGCTTTACATGACTCCTTTCGAAAATCTATTAATATATTCAGTTTAGCAATTATTTCTACATTCTGTAGGCCCCTAGAGCACCATTCAATGTGATGTAATGAAATTATACTCTGTTGAACCAATGGGGGGGGGGACTATACCACATCAAATAGTAATCAGTTTTTACTGTGGGAACAAATTAGGTCTATATCACATCTTACATCCATTTGGTTCGGCAATTATTAATTGAATACAGGGAATCTGCCAGTTAAGAGGATGCCAATGATGAATAAGGAGACTTTGTGTGACCCCTCCCCACAGTATCTTAAGGTCTGTTACGTATTGGAATGTTCTGATCAATATACAATTGGATATATTCATATAATGTAATGAGAGTAAAGAAAAATGAGAAGTGGTTTATTCTGGAAATTCAGAGGAGTCTCTTGTTGGAAACTGCATCTCAATTGAACCTTGGACAATAAGACAGATTGGCTAAGTAGAGAATGATGGAGAGGCCACCGCAGTCAGAGAGGACATCTTGGATGAATGCATGTGACGAAACAGGTCATGCATTTGGAAACAGAAGTAGTTTGTAGTAGCGGAGCGTCAAGGGCAACATGGAAGTGACAGGTGGAGGACTGAAGAGGTAACAGAAAGGGCAGATGTTCCAGGCTCACGACGTGGACCCTACAGGCCAGGCAGCAGCATCAAAGTCATCTAAGCACAGGTGTGATATGGTCAGATTGGCACTTTGGATTTAAAATTAGCAAAATGATGTATAAACAGTAGAATTCAATATATGCTAATGAGACTGATGAATCTGTGTCACAATCTATCGATCCTCAGACATCATAATAGATCTCTTCATTTGTGGGTGTGTATGATGAACACAATAAATAAGTATCTGGGACACTTTGATATTATGCAGAATTAAACATCTAATTTAAATAGGAAAACACAGGCTGACTTCCAAAATTGTTTCCTATGTCTCTGCCCAGCTGAACTGATCTAAACAGAAATTTTTACCAATTGTAATGCATATATGTTGTACCGGTTGAAATAACGTCCCCCCCCCCCCCCCAAATTCATATACACTCAGAAACTCAAAATAGAGATTTATTTGGTAATAGGGTCTTTGCAGATGTGACTGGGGTGGATCCTAAACCCAATGGCTGGTGTCCTTACAAGAAAGCCACGTGAGGAAACAGACTTAGACACACAAAGGGATGCGGCCACGTGAAGGCAGAAGCAAAGCTGGGAATGATGGTGGAAGGATACAGCTACTAGTGAATCAACACAGAGAACTGCTGGCAACTCCCAGAAGCTCGGGGAAAAGCATGCACATTTCTCCTTCTGAGCTGCCAAGAGCAACCCACCCCGAGAACCTCTAGATTTCAGACTTCCCTCCTTCCAGAACAGCGAGAGACTAAATTTCTATTCTCTGAAGACACACAGTTTGTGGCTTTTGTTATGCCAAGCCTAGTAAACTAATGCATGTATGCATGCAGTACCTCTTGCCTGGGCAGTATGAGAGCTATTCCCATCTTCTCAGTCTGTGTTTCCTCTAATGGAATATTCTCATTAACACTACATGAATCGGACAAGACATGGTCCCCCTGCTGTTTGTAGTTGGCTTCTCCTGATAGATTTTTTTTCCCTCCAGCCTGGCACTTACTTTCCACCATGATCTGCACTGGGTGACATAGCTAGGCTTTGTTAATTATTCACCCACACTAGAGGCATATTTAATAATTACTTTAGTTCTATGTATCCTGGTTTCCCAACGTGCTGACCTGATGACTCTTACGAACAAGGCTCTGGTTAGACAAAGACGATTTAGTATTTGTTATCGAAAAGACTCAACTACTTTAATCAATGCACCGTGTTGGGCTTTTGCCCAATCAATGTTTGAGTCCTGCGGCCATAAGTAATTTTTAAAAATTATTAGACTGAGACTTCTCTCTTCTGTTTCATGCAGTCCTTTTGGTATAGAGTAAGATGAGCCTCCGTGTTTTGGGAGCTGGCTTTACTGGGTCAAAACACATGGGCACGATCACTACGTTTTAATAATAACAGCATTTTAATAATAACAGCATGTGCTTGTTTCCACTTAACAGAGAGAGAGCAGCAGCATCCGAAATGAGTGTGAATTCCCTGAAACTGGAATTCCTGTTATCACCAAGACAAGTCAGGACACAGCAACTAAAGAAGCCCTGGAGGCTTCAAAGCAGCGGCCTGGAACTAACTATATCTCCAAAACACGAACTAATTGCTTCTCACTTCCACCACGAGAAGAACCTCATTTCTCAGACAATGACGCGATGGTGGAAGAGCCCAGCACGGCAGAAAGATGACACGCTCAAGGGGACGTGCAGGAGAATGCATTCCAACCCACGCCGGGCTTACCCTGAAATGTCTGCCTCCCCCATTCTGGCAAAGGAAGAAAGATCAAAGAAGTACAACTCCACTCCCTCGCCTGCAGGTTTCAGATGGAGCTAAGACACATCCTCGAAGGGGTTTTTAGAAAGATGAGAAAATGCATGTCTCTGTCCCCTACAGGTGATCAAAGCCTCCTTTCTCCTTGCAGTGACCCACCGTAGAGGACACAGCGCTGCTACTCCTCAGCGGGCAACACGGGAGAGCGCAGCGATCCGAGCTGCATTTCCCACTGCCGGCCCCGTGACTCCTGTTCTCATTGAAGAATTTAACCCAGCCCTCGAGCCAACAGTCCACTGAGTTTGAGAAAAAACAGAGGACCATCTTCTGTGCACCCACTCCGGTCTGAACTCCAGTCTGGATAAATCAACGCCACTGCAACTTCAGGAAAATCGTTCATCACGAGTTGAGGTTACACAACATTTTTTTTAGTGGATACATGTATCCTTTTTTTGAAAGAGAGAAAAATATGATTTGCATCTTTCCAAAAACAGACAGATCAAAAATAATCTGATCTGGAAACGAGTGAGGACAATGACCTGGTTTAAGGAGCTGGTGAGGGACATGACCTGTCATCAAATTTCTGACAGGAAAGGCATTCCCCTCCCCCTAGTATAAGGAAATGGCTGTGTTCTGAATGGATGGAAAAAAAGTTTACAGACTGTCATTTAAACAATGGATGTTATAATGTGTTTTCTTTTAACAAGAAAAATAAGAAGCGACGTTTCAGTTCCTCAAGCTGCGTTGTCCAATAGGGTAGCCAGAAGTCACACTATTTTAATTGAAGTGAATTAAAACTATATTAAAACTTTAGTTCCTCCACGTCTTGCCTGCACTTCAGGTGCGCTATAGCCACATGAGGCTAGGGATCAAGTGCAAAGGATTTAGAATGTTTACATCTTTGTATAAAAGCTCTATTGAAGAGCATCACTCTAGAGATATATTTGTGTCTTATTTTTCTAATATGAGATGGATATTTGTATGAGTGTCCTGTTGCTGTTAGAACAAATTACCAAAAACATGGTGGCTTAGCACAACAGAGGTTTGTTCTCTAATTGTTTCTGCAGGCCAGACGTCCCAGGTGAGTTTCGCTGGGTTGACATCAGTATGTCAGCAGGACCACAGTCCCTCCGGAGGCTCTGGGTGCAGGAAGGGATGGGGTCCTGCTCCTCTCTCCTCCAGCTTCTGGGGGGCTGTGCCCACATTCCTCGGCATACAGCGACTCTCCTGTCTCTGCCTCGATGATCACCTGACCCTCCGCCTTTTCTGCCTGTGAAACCTCCTGCTGACTACGGCTTATAAGGACACGCGTGACTGCACTTGGCGCCCACACGGACAGAGCTGGCTAGCTCCCCAAGCCAAGATTTCAATCACATCTGCAAACACTTGCCTTATAAAGTAACGGGAATTAGACCCTGATGTCACTGAGAGGCCAGCATCCAATGTCCTAAAACCTGTGACAGTGCCATTTTTCGATTCCCATTTTACTCTGATTGATTCTGTGTTGTCAATGTATTATGCATTCCAGTGGCTCTATAGGTTTAAAGGTTAATTCTGGTTCCCAAGATCCCCTCCCAACAGCCCCCCAGAAAGGCTTAGCCAGTAGACTATCTAGCTTCTTAATTAGCTTCAGGTATTTTTTCCTCCCGTGTTATGATTTCCGAAGCCCAGGACTGACGGAGAAGCCTGTGGTGGCTCTAACTCCACACTTGACACACCCGCTTGCCACGATTACAGAACATGTTGTCACAGGGTACGCCTCGCCTGGTCCGAGGGCTGTCTCCTTTCAGCAAGCTGCTTTTAACCTTGACTCTGACTTCTAAAGTAACCTCAGGGATTGTGTTGGTTCTAAAATAATTATTTTTTTAAAGCCAACTCAAAAAGAAGATACATGTCCAGATATCATAAAGAGAATGAAGAAAGAAACAGAGTAGGCTGTAAACACTACTCAAAACAATTAGAAAAACAGACAAATGAACTCAATAGAAATATGGACAACATTCCCGAACAAACATTTCAGAAATGAAGGTATGTATATGACCAGTAAGCATGACTTTTTGAGCAATCAGAAAAATCAGATATAATACACATCCACCAGCATGATTAAGACAACAATGAATGTTGACACTTGTGGAGCAGCTAGAACCCTTGTGCATCACTTGTGAGAGTGTGCATTGATAACAAACACTTCTCATTTAACAAATGTGGAATGTAAGCATATGCCTCCAATGTCTATACCCATGAGAAAAGCTTATAGCAATTCTATGGAAGTCATCAAAACTAGAAACACTCAAATGTTCATCCACAGGAAATGAAAACATAATTGTAGAATATTCATACAATAAAACAGTCCTACTAATGGAAATAAATACCGTAACAGCATAGACCACTCTCACCAGTAGAATGGAAGGGGACCCCAAGAGTGCTTCTGGGGGTGATAAGATTTTCTTACTGGTCTGGTGCTGGTCACATATGTGTTCACTTGGCTGGGATTAAGGAGCTGGAGAACAGGACAGCGGTGGGGAGCTCTGTCCTCAAACCAGACTATTGGGGCTCCCTCAGCAATCACTCAGGCTGAGCGCCTTCGGGGCAAATGCTAATGCTCACGTTCTTATCCTAAACAATACAACATTAATTGCTCTGTCTGTCATTTCATGTTTTCCTTAGTTGCTGTGGTATTATTTCCAACAGTGGGTTGGAAATTAGCATACTTCATGACACCTAAAAATTTCTCAAAAATCCACTGCTAATAAAATAACTTACATGCCTCACAGTTTCAGGGAAGAATAGTGCATGTTTCTCATGTATTGAAAGTTGAACGTGCTCCTTATGAAATCTGTCATGTTGATAACAGTATCAGTTTTTATTTTTACATTATTATTATTATTATTATTATTATTTTGCCTTCCCATCATGACTTTGTGTGAACACAGGGCTCTGGGTCCAGGAATACCTGAATCACACAAGAGAAAAGAATCAGATTTAGGCTGGGGTCCCTCTGAGGCTCCTCCTGAAGTGTTAGAACTTCCTCCCCGCAGGTCCAGTCTCCTGAAGAACTAAATCTGTCTCTCTCCTCACTATATTTGCTATAATAAAGTGAGGACCAAATAAAATAAACCTCTGTAGAATTGTAAAAATGATCTCCATGGCTCCTCTGTAGTAAGCAGCTCAGTTTACCCATAACCAATTTTGCCCATAAATTAATAAAATATGACTTGATCGTCATTATAGCTACTCTTTCCACTAATTTCTGCAACTAATCTCATACAGGCCCTGGCCGGTTGGCTCAAGGGTAGAGCATCATCCTGGCATTCTGGATTCGATTCCTGGTCAGGGCACACAGGAGAAGCGCCCATCTGCTTCTTTACCCCTGCCACTACCCTTTTTCTCCCTCCCCTACCCTCTCTTTCTCTCTTGCAGCAGCACGGCTCAATTAGAGTGAGTTGGCCCCAGGCACTGAGGAGGGCTCCATGTCCTCCCCCTCACTTGCTAAGAAGAGCTCGGTTGCTGAGCAATAGAGCAATGCCCCAGATGGACAGAACATCTCCCCCTAGTGGATTTGCTGAGTGGATCCCAGTCAGAGCGCATGCGGGAGTCTGTCTCTGCCTCCTCTCCTCTCATTGAATAATAAAAAAAAAATATGCAGAAGCGAAAGAAAGCTTTATGTGTTTTTCATTATAAATGACCAAGTGTTTAGTTAATTTTAAGAAGCCTGCCCGATTGTATATTTGCTGTTTACTGAATACAGTGTTTCGTTTCTATGGGTTTATGGCAGCGGTTTTCAACCCTTGTCATCTCATGGCACACACAAACTGTTAAAATTCCATAGCACACCCAAAAATATGTTTTTTGCCAATCTGACAAAAATAGGTATGATTTTGATTAGTTTTCACCAAACATCTATTGTTGGGCTTGCGGTTGTCACCTTTTTAATTTGACAATGGAAGGGAAAAGGGGTCTGTGCCCTAAGTAGTCAGGAATTGCATGTTTTACAAATACTTGCGGCACAGGGATTGGCAACCGCTGGTCTACAGGAAGGGTTAAGGGAGAGGCTAGCAAGAGATCCTTTGTATAAGGCTAATATCCCGATTCCCTGCCCTGTCCACACCCAGCACCCCTCCTACCCTAGCCCATCAGGAGGGAGAACAGCAACAAAATTTCTTGGGAGGAGGAAAAAAATATTTTAAAAGAGCCTTCAGATTCTAAAGCCAGTGTTTGCACCTCATGTGTTTGCAGATGGAATGTACACTATCTCGTGGTCCCAATAAGCCTCACACAATCCTGAAAGTTACAGTGTGTTGGTAAAGTTATGTTGTCTTTATTGAATCAAATAAGCAAAGGTAAATCATCTCTAGAATAATCTACCATGAACTTTGGCCTGAAAGAAGGTCCACAGATGAAACTTTTGAAGAATCTGGCGTCAGAGGCAACTAGAGGGGTAAGGATGAGAGAGAGATGACAGGCAGAAAAGAGGGCTAAGAAGATGAAGAAGGAAAGAAAGAAGAGGAGGAAATGGAGGAGGAGAAGGAGGGGTAAACAAGCACTACTTTCAAAAAGAAGCAGAAACAGCAGTCAGCAGAATTAAAATCTCGCCAAGTCCTCATACTGGAATCAGTACAACAAAGTATAACGTATTTCAAAAATACAAAAAGAGAATAGAAATCATGATTAAAACAAAATAAGATGGCCAAGTCAATCTGAAAAGGGGCAAATACTACTTAACAGACATGTAAAAAGCAACTGACATTAAAAACTCAGTGTTTAGCATTAAAATAGTGATTTATACCTGAAAGGAACTGGAATAAAGCTAAGCTCTTAGCCATGTATCCAAAATCTATCACAAAAATCTAAAAATGTGGATAAAAAACACAGGTTTCTACTTTTAAAAAAAGTTCATGAGACTTTAGGCAACTCAATTAATTAGCTTTGTTGTATTAACCTATTGAACAAAATCGCTTTCCAATCCTTAAGGTATTTTTAAGGTATGTGGGTATGTTATGTGAATTTATAACAGAAAAAAAACCCTTATATTTTATTTATATATATTATATGTAATATATATATTATTATGTATATACATAAAACAGAGGGCAATTTACTGTCTGAGAAAGCAAGCGATGTTAAAATAACTGAAAATGATGAGGTTGCAATTTGAATGATAACAGCAGAACCCAGCACAGATTTCAACAGCATGATACTCACAGTAAGAACAGCCATAGACTTCAACTCTGAGCCCAATGCGGCCCTCCCCGTTCCAGTCCAGCGGCACAATGCGCACGTAGCGGGTGATGACCGCGTGCTGTAAGTCATGCCGGACCACGCTATCGGAGTTGATGTTCCCGGGAAATGCCTGAGGGGAAAAATGGGATTTACATATTAAGGGGGGGGGAAATAGAGTAGAAGCAAATGAAAAAAAAATATCCATTCACAGAGACAGGGGAAGGGAAAGATGATTAGTGAAAATTTAGATGAACCGTATTTGAGATTTCACTGTCAGATTGAAAGACCACATAGAGAATTTGAGACCCTGATATGTGAAGGAGAGTTGTGTTTTCTCCAAGTTCAGCTTTGTGGAGAGGGGGCACACTTAGCATTTATGAACAAGTGCACGACAACAGTGTTTTCTTCAGGGTGGTCAGCAATGGGGGAAGGTCACATGAGGAACCCAGACCCGGGAACTTTGGCTGGAGCTGCCCACACTCATGCACGCCAAAAGAAACCTCCCAGGAGTCCCCTTGGAAAAGAGTGACGTCTGCCAGCCAGTGAGATTTCACCACATCATATTAGCTCGACCACCCTAGAGACCCTTTAAATATCCCCCACACAGGTCACCCCATGCAACTTCCCTGGCCTCTGTCCTCAGGACCAGGGAACATCGTCAGGCGGGATGCGCTGTATTAAATAAAGCTTTTACTTATCCACACTTTGTAGATACGCCCCTTCCTTCTTCCTCAGTGGGGAAAAATGCCTTACAGCAGGGATGCCATTTTTGTTTGATTTTTTTTTTTTCCAAATTGGGAAACTCAGGTTCAGAAGAAAGGGGGGAGGCCTGGCCAGTTGGCTCACTGATAAGAGTATTGCTTGGCATACAAATATCCTGGGATGGATTCCTGGTAAAGGCATACAAGAGAAACAACCATTTGCTTCTCATCTCCTCCCCCTCCCTCTGTCCTCTCTCTCTCTCTTCTCCTCCCGCAGCCATGACTCAACTTGTTTGACCAACTTGTCCCCTAACCCCCCACACTGAAAATGGCTACCTGGAGCTTCCACCTCAGGCACTAAAAACAGCTCAGTTGCTGAGCAACAGCCCTAGGTGAGCAAAGCATCACCAGTAGGTGGCTTGCCAGGTGGATCCCAGTGGGGGCACCTATAGGGGGAATCTGTCTCCCCTCCTCTCACTTAGAAAAAAAAAAAAAGGAGAAAAAGGAAAAAAGGGAGGACTTATTAGATGCTGAATAGTTAATAAGGACAAGCCAGGGCAAAGCCCTGAGCTCATCCAATCCCAACCTAAAATTCGAGGATCAAATGTTCAGCCAGGAATTAAGGTTATCCTACATATTTAGGCACTACGCCTTTCTTTTTGACATTTGGTATTGCGTATATCAGGGGTCAGGAACCTATGGCTCGTGAGCCAGATGTGGCTCTTTTGACGGCTGCATCTGGCTCACAGACAAATCTTTAATAAAAAAAATACTAACATTAAAAATATAAAACATTCTCATGTATTACAATCCATTCATTTCCTACCGCTCATGTTCATGGTTGCGGGTGGCTAGAGCCAATCACAGCTGTCCTCCGGGACAACACCAAATTTTTATTGGATAATGTGTAACATACACGGGTCGTTGTATAGCTCTCATAGAATTACATTTAAAATATGTGGCGTTCATGGCTCTCTCAGCCAAAAAGTTTCCGGATCCCTGCAGTATATGATCATTTTTATCACACCACACGTTTAGATGTTTGTGTGATTTCCAGCCCATTTATCAGATACTATATTATTATGTTTGCATCATTTCTTTCTCTCTGTACTTTTTATTTCCAGAAATTTTGATAAAATTAGGATTTTGCTTTCTTATACATTTTCCCAAAACATGCTCATATTGTAGTCACTAGTAAAAGACACTCTCCAGTTTCAATACAAATAATTAGATGTTTGAATGGCAATTTACTGAAAGGAAAGAAAGACTGGGCTATGGTACATAGAAAAAAATATATATATATTTTTTTTACAGAGACAGAGAGAGAGATAGACAGAGACAGACAGTAATAGAGAGAGATGAGAAGCATTAATCATTAGTTTTTTGTTGCGACACCTTAGTTGTTCATTGATTGCTTTCTCACATGTGCCTTGTCCACGGGGCTACAGCAGACCAAGTAACCCCTTGCTCGAGCCAGTGACCTTGGGTCCAAGCTAGTGAGCTTTGCTCAAACCAGATGAGCCCATGCTCAAGCTGGCGACCTTGGGGTCTTGAACCTGGGTCCTCCACATCCCAGTCCAATGCTCTATCCACTGCAGCACCGCCTGGTCAGGCAGTACATAGAATATTTTAGTACCAACAATCACAATGTCCTAGGTTTTAAAAAAGACCATTTTTTATAAACATAATGTGACATCCAAAGTCACTTGCTGCTTTTCACATAGATGCAAAAAGAAAAAAAAAAAACAAGGAAAGATATACCCAGCTGATTTTTATTAAATCTTGAAGATTTGGAAATCTACATCAAAATTAAAAGATTTATTTCAAATCTTTCTTGAATAGAACAATATCCTTTAAAATCCCATTTCATTGAGACAAATGTCACCAAGTAGCATATGCTTTGTATACATGAAAACATGGAATTCATCACGATAAGACCAAAAAATCACTTTATAGAAGCTTGTGAGTTACATGTCACCACTATTATTAAATCCACCCCCATTTTGTTTGTTTGTTTTTTGCTGTGATTTGTACATACATACTTAAAAGGATAGTTTTGTTTTGTTTTATTAACATATCATTTACATAATTTGCAAAGCTTTATGCTAACTAAACCTAAGAAAAATATAACACAATGCTAAACCTATGCTGCAACTTTATAGTACTATAAATTGTTAAATATACAGCAAAGAGTTGGAGCTTTTCTTTTTTTATTAACACATACGGAGTCATTCCAAAGGCTAACCATAAAAATAATCTAAACATCGCTGAAATTTTCATAACTAAATAATTTTTCACCCTGTATACTAAATATTCTTCCTGCTCAAACAGTAGTTTGGACAGCATAAGAGAAAGAGAGGCAAACTTCTTCTGTAAAATACTAAATATTTTAGGCTTTGCAGGCCACATACTTCTCAGACCCATTTCCTCTCTCTTCTTCTTCTTCCCTGTTATTGAGAACACCTGAAAAATGTAAACACTGTCTTAGCCTGCAGACTTTCTAAGAACCACCAGGACCCAGAGTGGGATATGGACTCTGGTTTGCCAGCCCCTGATCTAAGAGAATCTTTCAATTAGTAAATCTTCCCCTTAACCCAGAGAGGATGCAAAAGTCTAAGACTCTCAGAAGACTGTGTAGCCACTTGGCATTTGAAAGCCAACATACTTTGGAAAAGCATTCTGTCGTCCCTTAAATCATATAGTGTATCAGAAGGAAGGAATACATGCAAGGATTTAGAAGTAGGCTGTGTGTGAAGCATAAACTAAAATGTCCCTCAAGTTCACTATTATGGGGACATGTATTTTATGTCCCCATAATGGATGATGTATTTTATGAAGAGAATAAATATATTTAGCCCTCACTAAAACCTCACATTTCAAGACATCCTAAAATAAAGGCTCACCAGCTCCTGCAGCAATGACTGACAAGGTATATCTTAGTGCAAAAGTGTTGGCTAAGAATGAAAAAGAGGCCCTGGCTGGTTGGCTCAGGGCCTGCAGAAGTTCCTGGGTTCAATTCCTGGTCAGGGAACACAGAAGAAGTAACCATCTGCTTCTCCACCCTGCCCTCTCTCCCCTTTCTCTCTCTCTCCCTCCTTCTCTCTCTCTTCCAGTCCTGCAGCCATGGCTCAAATGGTTTGAGCAAGTTGGCCCCAGGCACTGAGGATGGCTCCATGGCCCCGCCTCGGGTGCTGAAATAGCTTAGTTGTTGAGCAATAGAGCAGTGGCTTCAGATGGGCAGAGCATCACCCTGTAGAAGGCTTGCCAGGTGGATCCTGGTCAGGATGCATGCAGGAGTTTGTCTCTCTGCCTCCCTGTCTCTCACTTAATAAAAAGAAAAAAAAAAGAATGAAAAAGATGTCTAGAACTTTCAGCTATTGTGTAAGCGAGTGCAGACAAAGTTTTAATGCTCCTGACAAGTCTTGTACAAGGGAATTAGGTGAGAAAAAACAACAATATGTGAGTACTTCCTAAAGTGAGAGCGCATATTTTCTTCAAACACACAACTTACCTGCTACAACAGAAACACATATTGATTACTCCCTAAGTTGATGTCACACACCTGGGATGACTATAATCACTTTTCTGAAAGTGAAATTTGATATCTGGCTGAATTTCAAATTTTATTTTCCCCATGCTAACCATTTAGATCAAACTGCAGAGATAGATTTTTCCTTCCATAGCCTTTCTGTGAGTCTCCAGTCTTACGCACACCCCCTGCAGGTGCAGGAAGGAGAGAAGCACACCTTCATAAAGTCCTGCATCTCCTGCACCCCTGACCTGGCCTCTGCACCTGGGCTCACACACCCATCCTCTCAACCTGGCCGTCTGTACACATTCTGCACGACTTGGCTCAGGTCAAGCTTCTGGGCCAGTGAGGACATCCGGTGACCCTTACCCTTACTTGTCAACCCCTCCCCATTCTGCCGGGAGCCTCATAGCATCCTGCTTTGTTAATTCTCTTCACTCAACTGCAATTACTGCATTATGACTTTATTACCCACCTAATGACTGTTTTATTTTTTTTTATTTTTTATTTTTTTTCCTTTTCATTTTTCTGAAGCTGGAAACAGGGAGAGACAGTCAGACAGACTCCCGCATGCGCCCGACCGGGATCCACCCGGCATGCCCACCAGGGGCGACGCTCTGCCCACCAGGGGGCGATGCTCTGCCCATCCTGGGCGTTGCCATGTTGCGACCAGAGCCACTCTAGCGCCTGAGGCAGAGGCCACAGAGCCAACCCCAGCGCCCGGGCCATCTTTGCTCCAATGGAGCCTTGGCTGCGGGAGGGGAAGAGAGAGATAGAGAGGAAAGCGTGGCGGAGGGGTGGAGAAGCAAATGGGCGCTTCTCCTGTGTGCCCTGGCCGGGAATCAAACCCGGGTCCTCCGCACGCTAGGCCGACGCTCTACCGCTGAGCCAACTGGCCAGGGCTAATGACTGTTTTAGTTGTCAGCTTTGAAGTTTGTGATACAACCCTGGGTCCACCATTACATTGGACGCCCCTGGGCTAGTGGTTGGTGTTCAATCAGAATTTGTTGGCTGCCTGATTAAATGACTGAGTGAATAAAAATGTCCACTCCCAATGTTTGCAGTTGATAGCTCTGTTATTTTTGGATATACTAGAAACCAGTTTTGTAACCATGTATAGGGTGTCCTCAGGTTTTGACACAGGTCCGTTCCTACAACAGTGACATACCCAAATTTTGGTGTAAGTTGAAATACACCCTAGCCTAAGACAACTAGAACACTTGTGCTTTTTTTAATATGAATTTTATTATTATTAATTTATTTTTTTTGTATTTTTTTGAAATTGGAAATGGGGAGACAGTCAGACAGACTCCCACATGCGCCCGACCGGGATCTACCCGGCATGCCCACCAGGGGGCAATGCTCTGCCCCTCTGGGGCATTGCTCTGCTGCAACCAGAGCCATTCTAGCACCTGAGGCAGAGGCCATAGAGCCATCCTCAGCGCCCCGGCAAATTTTGCTCCAGTGGAGCCTTGGCTGCGGGAGGGGAAGAGAGAGACAGAGAGGAAGGAGAGGGGAAGGGGTAGAGAAGCAGATGGGCGCTTCTCCTGTGTGCCCTAGCCGGGAATCAAACCCGGGACTCCTGCATGCCAGGCCGATGCTCTACCACTGAGCCAACCGGCCAGGGCAACACTTGCACTTTTAACAGTCCAAAATGGTGTAGGTAAGCGTACTGAGGGACGCCAACCCCCTCACTCATATGTGCGTCACTGCATATTCTTCTGCCGCATGCAACCAAACTGGTTTGCCCATGTGGTCCATAAGTATGGCCAATGGCGTAAGCCGCAATATGCACCTCTCCTTTTTAAAAAGTTTTTATGGGAGTGAAAGTCGTAAACTCAAGACGTCGTATGTCCAGACTGTCATAACCCAAGGACCCCTCTGTATAGTTAATAATCCTCATGTCTGATGATGACCTACAAGGAACAGTCAAGGAGACACTAGGGTCTTTGGCTTTTCTCAGCGGTATGGGGATGCTATCATGAGCGTGTAAAATGTGTATGAACCACCGAAGTCATGGGGAAGAAAAGGAAATGGTCATGCAAAGCGCAGGTCAAAGTCAGAGGGAAGTATAGGAGCAAGGCAACGCACCTGGGCTGCACCTGAAGCATTCTCTCTCTGAGCTGAGCCACCACGGCCAACCCGCAGGGGACCAACGCCGGACGGACGGACTACCCCATCTGCAGATGAGCAGCAGGCCTCTCTGGCCACCTCTGCTCCTGCCCGACCCAGTCAGATACATCTGCTTATCCTTTGCATTTGGCCAAAGTTATAAACAGGTTTTGGAAGTATTTAATTAGAAGAACCATTAATTAATTAAGAACCATGATGTAAGAAAATAATAATTTCACTTAGGAAAGCAGTAAGGTGAAAAACCTGAAAACGTAGTCGTCTACCTCTCTTTATTTCTTCCAGGGGTCACATGATGGGGTCCCGCGGCTCTTTCTTTGCTGCTCACTGGTCCTCATTCTACCCAACAGGTAGAGCCAGGCTTTCTGACATCCTCATTCTCTCCCACAGTTCACTCCTCCTTAATCCAGTCCCAGGTACCGGGATCTGGGGTCCCTCCCTTGTTCCCTCTCTCTTGTGGTGTAACATAATCTCTGCTGTAATTTCTATTTGACTCAAATTCATTAACATGCATTTACATTGTATGTTCTCCAAACTTCTCTATTTTCTTTCTGTCCCACATGCCAAGCCTTAAGAAGAGATAGAAATGATTAGATACATGATATCAACTTTCCTTTCCTTCTCAACACTTGAAATAAATGTACAAAGGACGAACACCAAAGGTCAGTCTAGGAAGCTTGAGGGTGTTAAGTGGCATTTCTGACAGACTTTGGAGCTGGAAATGTTTGGGAGAGAATGTATGAGGAAGCCTGTGCTAATATCCAAGTCCTTCCAGTAAAGAGTCAAAAGATCCAACTAAAACTTGATAGAACAGCAAACCCACTTCCAAGTACATTATTAGAAGTAACAAAATTGACAGAGGCAATTAAAAATATAAAACTTTTAAAAACAGGGGCCAGGGACAGGGGGAATAATGCAAGTAGCTACCTATGAGTTGATCTATCAGAAGTCAGTAGTCCATAGGTCATTTCAGAGTGGATAAGCATACAAACTGCTCTGTAATATATGGAGAGAATGGAAATAGAGAGAGGAGGCAATAGGAACAGATCTTTCACTTTGTAAATTAAATCCTCTCAGTGATATTTGATTAAAAGTATTTATCCACAGCCCACTTTGATCAATAGCCACCCAGTATATTTCTGATGGGCTGTGTAATACTTTGGCTCCGGGATTCCTAGCACAACATGCAGATGGAGACGTAGTCAGTTGTGAGATGCATCTGGTCTGTAATAATAAAATACAAGCAGTTGCTTAAAGAAGCACACAACGCCTGGTCCTGAGCCTAGAAAGAAATACCTCACGTGAGTCCTTATGTAACAATGAACACAGTGTTTAGCAGCATCTGTATGAGAAGAGAAAGAGACACATCTCACAGGGGGGCCTTCCTTCAAGGCAGCCCGATGGAAAAATGCCAGCATGCCATTCAGTGACCACCGTTTCTTGATGGTAACCATCATTTCACGTCTGGCGTGCAGTTCTCTGTTGACTGGCTTAATCTGGAAGTTGACCATCCAAGAGGAAGGCATGCTTCCACTGACCTCGGGTTAGCCTCCATAAACACTGTTTTCTTCGAGTATTGTACACGTTTCAACGGCAGTATATTTCAGGTGTATTTGGAAAGTGACTGGAGTACCTCTCTTCCTAAATGTGGCATCAAAAACTTTCATGAGCATAAGAAGCGAGAAAACACAACCAAGTTTCATTTAGGGAGAGAAGGAACAGCACTTAAGTAGATGACCATGCTTACACCGTGTCTTCTCAAAATGTGAAACTCTTCATTTGAGAGAGCCTGATACCAGGAGACGTTAATAAGTTCGGCACCAAATGCATTCTCTGATTGGAACATGAACGATGACTTTATTTTCTTCTCAATTTACTATATGTACACTTCTTCCTAGTTTCACATTTTATAGCAAGATCAATACCCAGTAAGGTCTTGCTGTGATACAAAGAAAGGACCCAAATGGGGAAACTTCAGCTCAAGAAGATGATTTATTTTCTAATATACAGTGTGTCCGTAAAGTCATGGTGCACTTTTCACTGGTCACAGGAAAGCAACAAAGGACGATAGAAATGTGAAATCTGCACCAAGTAAAAGGAAAACCCTCCCAGTTTCCATAGGATGATGTGGCAGCATGTGCCCATGCGCAGATGATGACGTAACACCATGTTTACAGCGGAGCAGCCCACGGCCATGCCAGTCGAGATGTGGACAGTACAGAGGAAAGTTCAGTGTGTTCTGTGGCTCGTAAAATTCAAATCTGTGACCAAAGTGCAACGTGAATATCAGCGTGTTTATAAAGAAGCGCCACCACATAAGAATAACACACTTGGTGGGATAAGCAGTTGAAGGAAACCGGCAGTTTGGTGGAGAAACCCCGTTCTGGTAGGCCATCAGTCAGTGACGAGTCTGTAGAGGCTATACGGAATAGCTACCTAAGGAGCCCTAAAAAATCTGTGCATGAGCCCACATCAAACTGCACTGAATAGGTATGAAACTGGGAGAGTTTTCCTTTTATTTGGTGCAGATTTCACATTTCTATCGTCTTTTGTTGTTTTCCTATGACCAGTCAAAAGTGCACCATGACTTTAAGGACACACTGTATTTGAATTTCACCTTTCCTGGGGGACCGGGGGGGGGGGGAGGGATAAAAAAAAGCATTTTACACTATGTTCTTCCATTTTTACTAGTTCTGCTTTTCTTCTCCCTCTGCTACAAAATGCCTGAAATGAATGGGTTGAGTTCCACATCTCTCTCTCTCTCTCTCTCTCTCTCCTGTCTCTAAGCTTCAGCAATTCCTTTGCTGTTGTCTTTTCTTTCAAAATAGACATCAGAATGATCACTGATGGAGACCCAATAAACTCCATCCTGGTTTTCATCTGATTTTTTCACATCCCGCCGGGTTAGTCCTCTTCTCTGTGAGTCCCTCGCATTCAAGGGCATTTCTACTATGCTTGTGTTATTTGATCTCAGATCATTTCCTCATCCTCTTCACTAACTATCCCTTCTGATGGGTTATTAAAGAACAGGTTGTTCTCTCGTACCTTTCAGAAGCTAGATCATCCACTTTCCTGGCATCGATCACAAGTTCTACAAGTTTATCTTGATGTCAACCTCTGTTTCTCCCACTACCAGGTTTTCCCGCCCTCCAGGGATCCTGAGTAATGATGGTGCTCACGGATTGGATGATGCAGGCAGGCTCCCCTGCTCTCTGCACATCCTAATGGGGCACACCAACAAGCGAGCACCCCTCCCAGCAGCCTGCCTTCCTGTTGCTCCCCTTCTCACTGGTCTCTGATGATACTCTTTCTCTCCCTTATTCTGTGAGCCTCAGGAACGGAAATAGCTTACCTCCGTTTCTCGCTCATGAGCGATTCATCATCCCTTGTCCGTTCCCTTAAACCTGGCCATGCTCCTGTTAACTGTCCCTGCACTCAATTCTGCTTAGGCAAACACTTTACAATGTGCCATCTGCTTCTGAGCAGAGCCAGTACCGGCACATATGTGTACAAAATCCCTGTAATAATTAAAATCCTTCCAGAACATTCTTTCCAAACATCCTTAGGGTATATATCCAGTTGGAAATCTGTCTGTCTACAATGCTTCTAATTTTTCAATATCATATTTTCCCTAAAAACTTCAGTTCTACTAACTTCAATCTCCTATGCTTTTTGTGATTCAATCCTAGCCACAATTCCTTATTTATATTTACTTCTTTTTTTCATTTTTGTATCTGTTCCAGGGTGGAGGGCCTCTCAATTTTTTCAAATCTAAGATAAAAGATGCTTCCCCAGCTCCTCTATAATATAAATGTGGTATTGCTCATGTCAAGGCCTTCAACTCAAACCTTTCAGGAAATCCTTATTTTGTGTTAAATAAAATCCAAATTATTTAGTGGAGTGTGCTATGAAAAGCTATCCTGCTACAATCACATAATACCAACACTTAAGTCATTTATTCTACCAAAGTTGTTCCCTAATTTGAAAGATTCCACCACTCTAATACACTATAAAACTCATATAAATTTTTTCAAGACATAGAAATGCAAGTGTAAAATGCACACTTTAAAATATGCTCATCACTAGTAATTGAATTTTTTTTCATCAGCTCATGCAAATCCTCTCTTGTACTGAGTTACATTCAGAAAATCAAAGCAAAATCACTCAGATAGAAGCCTTTATTTTATTTGCAAGATACTCAGACTAATCGTACTCTTCATATATTCTCATGAGAACACTGAAGTTAACAGAACTCTGATATTAAAATGTTTTTATTTAACCAAAATAGATCTGAGGATTGAGATACTTAGCATAGGGGCTCAACGGCCACGTTGATTGCCCAAAGTTGTTTATTATTTTGTACATACCTTTCTTTTCTTTTCTGAATTAGCCACGTCTAAAGAAACTGGTTACCATTTTTTAAATGTTTCCAACAATAACAGTCTGAGATCTGTGGAACACATAACATTACCTGATCAAAGGGTATAGTAACCACCTGATAAATTTAGTAATTTTATTTCAGATGAGAAAAGAAATAGAAACAACTTAAATAGTTTGAAGCCAGAATTTAAATTGTGTTCCTGCATATCCTGTGAGCAGAGCTTCCCTTCTGTACTATCTTCACTGAGAAGGCTGGACAGCACGGCGGATCCTTACCGTGTCTCTGAGGCTGCGATCTCATTTAGATTCCGGGGCAGGAACCACATCTTCTCTCTCGGGTCTCTGACTCCACAAACCTCTTCCAGGAGGTCTCACTCTTTATTTTTATTTGTTTTTGTTTTTTTATTGATTTTAGTGAGAGAGGCAGGGAGAGAGAGAGAGAGAAAGACAAGAATATCAATCTGTTCCTGTAGGTGCCCCAACCAGGGATCGAACTGGCAACCTACACTGTGCTTCAGGATGAAGCTCTTAACCAACCGAGCTATCTGGCCAGGGCAGGAGGTCTCATTCTAATCCAAATAATGGGCCTTGGGTTCCATATCCATTATCGCCAGCCCTATATTGGATTTTGAGAGCTAGGCCAGCATTTCCAACTGTCTGACAGACACCTTTATTTGGATAGCTGGATGATGTTTCAATTTCAAAAAGAAAAAATCTTTGTCCTCTTACCATCAAAACTTATTCCATTTACTCCTTTTCCCACACTGTTGCCTGACATTCCCATTCTCCCGACTGACCCACCAACCCGGAATCTTATGTCACATATATAACTTTTCCTCCTTGTCATTCACACCTATAATGCCCCAAGTGCTGGTGGTCCCATCTGCATAGTAATGGCTTTACCACTTCTGTGGCCACTGTATTTGTTCAAGCCCTCACCTTCTTCCGGCAGCTCTCGAAATAGTCTCCCTGTGTCCAAACTCTTCCCTTTTCAATTTAATTTACATATTACCCAGAAAGAGATTATTTCTGAACAAAAATTTAAGTCTCATTATGTGAGAACCTAATTACTTAACTTCAAAGTATAGGTATGGGTTGCCTTTGCCCACATGTTTCCAACTCCATCAAATGAAAAGAATAATTTGTACAATTAGCACCCTTTGTTTTCTTCAGAGGACTCTACATGATTCACTGAACAGATTCTTTTCAACAAATTAACAGAACTGACTTAGCAGAACAAATACATTTGTTGCATTAGTGCCACGCATACACAACCACAGGGTTCTTGCTGTTAGAACCCGAGAGGAGGAGCCGGTCACAGCTCTGACTGACAGAGAGGCCCCACTGCAGTTTCCAGCGTTAACGCGTCCTTTCTAACCAAAGATGTTCCATTTCTTAGGCAATGCGATGACTATTTCAGAGCCTCACTCCATTCCCCTGTACCCATGAAAATTTTCTTTGCTTTCTGAATTTAGTAATTTAAAATTTCAACTAGACAACCATCACGTTAACTCCTGAATACATTTTTCTCAATTAAGGGAATGGCAGGGTGTGTGTGTGTGTGTGTGTGTGTGTGTGTGTGTGTGTGTGCAGTGGGGAGACATGTAGAATATAGGGCGCATTAAACTATTGTAGCAAAATATTATCCAGAGACAGTTCTTTTTTTCTTCTCGCCGGAGCATTCAGCAGTGATAAAGGCAGGTTTGCACTAATTTTATGAATTTTTTAAAACACTGAAACAAAGCTAATGAGCAATAGCTTTTGTTAGCCAATTATATAGAACCAGAGATTCCGGGGAACCAAAAATTAGCAAGCTTATCGTAAATATGCTTTTTTTGAATTAGTGTAAAAAATAATACAAAACCATAAGCCAAAATACCTATTTGAGTATAAGATGGTGCTATTCAGGTGTATTTTGTTCAACCTGACATTAAGAAATACCCTATTGAACTACTCGGAGGAAAGGTGGCTCGCGGGACAACATCCTGGGGAGAAATAAGAAGAAAGTGACACTGAACCTCTAATGGAAAGTGCACATCATAAGAATAACCCCATATTATTTTAAACAACACATTGATTTCCAGATGTAACCATTACTGTAACAAGAAAGAAAGCATTTTTCTTGAATTTTATATATATGTGTATATAATATATATGTATCAATATATATATATATCATGCACATTTTTTAAAATTTTATTTATTCATTTTTAGAGAGGAGAGAGAGAGAGAGACAGAGAGAGAGAAGGGGGTAGGAGCTGGAAGCATCAACTCCCATATGTGCCTTGACCAGGCAAACCCAGGGTTTCGAACCGGCGACCTCAGCATTTCCAGGTCGACGCTTTATCCACTGCTCCACCACAGGTCAGGCTATCATGCACATTTTATACAAATAGAAACCAAAACCATTTTATGAATCTTATCAAGAGATCAAAGCAATGGAGCAGAGATACATTATTTATCACGTGGTCTTCAGAGTAATTTGCACCCAGTAATATTTTGTTTCAACATACAACTAGATTTGGGGCTCTAGTCATCTTATTTATATAGTTTTAGATAAGAGTATTTTACTGTCATTTCTTCCTACTCAGGAATGATCTATTTGTCTATCTTTCACATAAAGGCCTATGCTTTATAATGCTTCTATGTGCAGTTCAGGATTCTATGTTCAAGTTCATGTTCAGCAAGAATATCCAAACAGGGTAAATACCTGTAGGCTTTCTAGCCATACACACTGATGATGTCAAATCGTGCAGGTGCTGAGCTGAGATATAGACATGTAATATACACACAGAGAGAATGAAAGAGACAGGGGCATGAAATCACAGGGCCACAGACAAGTTTGATACTCTTTGCCTGTAGGTTGTTTCTGAAATAATTTTAGACTCAGTACTAGTTGCAAAGATAGCATAGAGTTCCCGTCTATCTTTTCCCTACTGCCTCAAATAACAACACTTTACACAATCCAAGTATAATCTTGCAAGCCAGACATTTGACACAGGCATAATATTATTAGCTAAACTACAGGTTGGTTAAACTAGCTTTAATATCTAGTCTATTGTTGGGGGGAGTGCCTAAAACTTTTACCACTTGGATAGATTCATGTAACCTCTACGCTGGTGACCTAGAACGATGCTATCGCACAAAAGTAATTCTCTCTCCAACGGTTACCTTAACAAGACATACCAGATTGTGCCCAGAACGTCTAGTATTGCTTTCATTTCTGAATTTAGTCCTCAATCTAACGTGCATTCATTCATTTCTTGCCACTGTTAGGCTAGTTTGTGGTTGTCCCTGAATTAGGTACTTAACAGTAAGTGTTAATAATAAGGGTAAAAAAAGAGAAAGAGAGAGAGAGACTGCATCTAAAGACTGTACTTAAATTCTAAATGAGACAAAGCATTACCTTGCACTGGGATCAGGATTGGAGATTAGGGGAAACAAAGGGAGGAACAGAAGATTAACGTCTCTCCGGTGCAGCCCCAGCGACTACCCGTGCAAATTAGGAAACCTAGCACAGAAAAAGACACCTATGGGAGCACTGAGCTTTCTTCTCATTTTACCATGAAACCCAAACTGCTCTGGCACCCGGAGGGCTTGATTACATCTGTAGTGGAAGGCGGGCAGGAAGCAGACACGGCGTCCGTGAAGGGCAGGAGACTGGAAGCTGTAGTAAGTGACTGGCAGTGAGAGAGAAGAGGGGCAGTTCCTGGGAGCACTGAGTTAGGACTACATGCTCCTGTTCACAGATACAACAGACCTGTGGGTTGTTAGGGGTGAGGGAAAGGCCGCTGGAAGGAAAGCAAGTGTGGCTAGAATGGCTACATGAGGCATTCTTGAGGTAATGGGCATATATTCTGTATTTTTTAAATTTAAATTATTTTGTATTTTTCAATTACAGTTGACATGCATTTACTATGTTAGTTTCAGGTGTATACCTCAATTGACTAGATAGTTTATAACTTTCTAAGCAATTATCCCGATATATCTCGCACCCATCTGACACCATACACAGTTATTACAATATTACTGACTACAGGTATTGATTGACTTACGACCTATGCAACTTATGACCATTCAACTTTACCACCACAATCGCTAGCCATGACTATTCCACGTCTGGCAGCAAAAGCGTTGCCCAGCTGGGCGTATGACAGTGCGGACCAGCTTCCGGCAGCATCACCATCTCCGCATGCACCATTTCAACTGTTATCCCAGACTTGGCACAGCAATTTGAATTTTGTGTCTTGGATATTTTTCATCAAACCCCTCCCAAGATGTCTACCAAGAGGAAATTGTCTTTGCCTTTGACTTAAAGATGTTTATAACATCATTTCACAGTACTGTACATATAGCCTACTCAACTTACGACCAAATCGTGTTACGGCCAGTCTGTCTGAACCAATTGTGGTCGTAAGTCGAGCACTAGCTGTATATCCCCTGTGTTGTACTTCATATCCCTGTGACTATTCTGCAACAACCAATTGGTACTTCATAGTTCCTTCACCTTTGTCACCCTTCCCCCTTCCCTCCCATCTACAACCCAACTCTCCTCCCATCTAGCAACTGCCAAAGTGTTCTCTAGTATCTTGGTTATAGAATTAAACTATAGTTTTTCAAGTTGCCACCATTGGGGGACACTGGATAAAACAGGGGTGTGATATCTCTTTACAGTATTTCTTATAAAATACAGGTGAATCTATAATTATTTTATTATATTTAAAGTTTATTGAAATAAAACCTTAATTAAAGGAAGGCTAAATGCTAAGCATCATGAGTATGTCCTTGAACTAGCAAAATCTGCATCTTAGAAGATTCTTTTTTTGGCCTCAAAATGATATAAAATTTATAAACACATGTTGGCACATGACTACAAGTTAAGATTAATGATCCTCAATTCCCTAGATAATGAACTGGTGGGCTCTATTATAAAGAGTAAATACACAGACTAAATATAATGAACTAGAAGCATGCAATGCGACCATCACTATGATGTCTGATGAATACAATACAATTCTTTGATTAGATACCTAAACATATGGCTGAGGAAGAAAGCCCTTTATCTGACTGTTTTCTAACTTGAAAGAAGAAAAAAGCACTTTGGCAAAATGCCACAAAAATGGAATTTTCAAACCACAGTATGGTTGTCGTAAATATTTTGTTATGGATAGAACAGTTTATTGTATTTTCTTGATATAAGCATGCTAACAAAAGAACCCTCCAGAGATCTTATTTGATATTGACGTGAATAAGAAAGAAATAGAAAAATGTGCAATTTATACTCTCTTTGTAGACAGTTCTAAACAGTTCTGCACAGTGAAAATACAGGTCAGTGGGAAAATCTGCATTACACATAATAGGAATCTCTGGTATGATCAATTTAGGATGATTTTCTAAGGATGGAGGTGGATGTCCAGCCTTGTATTTCTGGTATAGTGGACTTATTACCACTGAGGACAGATCTAGAAGTCACTGTAGATTGTTTCTGGCAGGCAGGACCTCACAGTCAAGCCAGACGAAAGAAAAGAGAAGCTTTTTCACGCTGTTGTAAAAGACTGTTTCTGTGGAGTACTTTCTGTGATTCTGGTCACAAAACTGCAACAAAGAAATAACAGAACCCTGCCAAATCTAGAAAGGGTAGCTGAAATAGTGCAAAGAATATATAATCTCTCACAGGCAGAGGATTTAAAAATATTAATCTCAGTACCAAAAAATTAAAAAAAAATAAGAAGAGAAAGATAGGGTTTCACAACCATACTCAAAATGTATCCACTAATAAACACATCAGTGTCACTGGATGGACGTCCTTACTGGTGTGTTAGAGAGTTCTTTCCACAACCCTCTCTAGGTCAAAAACTCATCTATGTTTGATGAAAGGAAAGAAGTCATTGCTATCTAATTTTCAAGGGGTGTCAAGCTTAGGAAAATAATGAACAGAGGTACACCTGAGACAATACTACAAAGAGAAGCTAAATAAAACAAGATCAAGATCAGTAAATGAAACAGTAAATATCTTAAAGTTTAAACGTGAATTAAAGCAGCTGGAGAGACAGAGTTTAGAAACCTGTTGAGTTGAAAAGGCTCTGAGAGGTTTTTGCAACCCCAATTCACTGTGAGCCGTCACATGCTCGAAGGGGAAGTGAGACACCTGCTAACTGCTCAACTTTAAAATGAATTATTAGAAATAAAATGATCGTGCCAAGAGAAATAAGAGCCCCACTATATTTTACTTTGGTAAAACATATTATTTAAAAATTGGCTAAAAAACAAAAATAGCATATAAGACAAAGCTCAGTATTTCACCTTTTAAATAAAACTGTCTCTATAGAATGTGTAATTAAAAACAGTAACAACAAGGAGGGCATGTTTGATTATTAGGTCAACTGACCGGGTTCTAGAATTTCTGGATGCCTGTTGAACTTGAGTGGGTTAGTATATAATCACATCATCATTTTAGGATTTTTGTCAAAATGTTGCGTAAACCTGAGGTACTGGGCAGATTCTCAGGTTGTCTTAGTTTTTATTTTTAATCACAAAATACTACACAATGATAATACGAAATGCACCATAGTGATAATATTTCTAAGAACACCGAGTCATGTTCCTTCTCTGTCACCTAACATCAGTGTTGTCTGAAGTGTATCCCATCCCACACTTTTCTGTTTTCCCAGGTTTATGCCAAGATGAAAACCTTCAACTGGCTTCTGAAGCTAGGTTTCATCTGCCCCTGGCACAGTTAAAAATTATTTTTAAAGGAGGCGCTGTCAGAGAACTTGGCACTGGTGACAATATTCCTGGGTTGTTATAGGAGACAGACTTGCCACATGCCAGCCCATTGCTCTCTGTGCACTGTCCCTCAAACCTGGATCTCCCAGTTTGTCTGAACAAGAACAACAAATCAGGGGCAAAATGGCACTGGGCAGCAGCCTGTCTCTCCCCTTCAGATGACAGCATTTAATGGGTCAATTCAGATAAATGAGAGCTCGGCTCGTCAAGGGGACTGAACCCTGAGGTGGGGTGCAATGCACAGCACTCCAGTGAAACAGGCAGTAAGCAAGGTCAAGGCACACAGTGCCACATCCATCATTCCAGGCTAGACCCTTTCAACACCATTAGCTCTCTACTGTGTTGTTAGATTCATCTTAATTAGGCATTCAAACTCTGGTGTTAAACTGTTTCAATGAAGTCTATAGAACAGGAAAAGAAAAATGTAAAATGGCCTGACCAGTGGTGGCACAGTGGATAGAGCATAGACCTGGGATGCCAAGTGAGCAGGTTCAAAACCCCTAGGTCACCAGCTTACATGCAGACTCACCAGCTTGAGTGTGGGGTTGCTGGCTTGAAGCCCAAGGTCGCTGGCTTGAATCCCGCAGTTACTGGCTTGAGCCCAAGGTCGCTGTCTTGAGCAAGGGGTCATTGGCTCTTCTGGAACACCAGCCACCTCCCCACACCCATGGTCAAGGCACATATGAGAAACAATTAATGAACAACTCAAGTGCTGCATCTACAAGTTGATGTTTCTCATTCCTCTCCCTTCCTGTCTTTTCAGTTTCTCTCTCTAAAAAACCTAATATAGGTCATATAAAATATCCTAAAATAGTTTATATAAATATTCAAAAGCCTTCACTGGCATTTCAGTGCTTATTGAATCAAGTGTGAATTTTAAAACCTCAGCCTAGAAAACATGATAGATAACTTATGATACGTACAAGTCAGTCCCCTCAATCACCCCCCTCCCATCACCTGCAGACAGTATATAGTGCACCTGCACTGTGTCACACATTGTCTTCCTGCTATCTCATGTTTTCTTCTTTAAGCCTTTCCTCATGCTGTTTGCTACAATTAGTACCTTTCTGGCCACTTACATATTTTCCGAGCTCAACTCTATCATTGAAGACCTACACTAACAACCACCTCCTTTATGACTCTACTGTGACCACAACTAAACTGTCCTGAGCCCTTCTGTCTCCAAAACATCCTTACCATCCAAAGTACTGTCTGTTTTGCCATGTAAAAATCCACACACTGGTTTTATTCATGTATTATATCTGAAACGCGTGGAGGAGACATCAACCGTTTTTATGTATCGGTATTTCCTCAACCTAGATTTCTGTCTGAGTCATGCCAGTCAAAATAGGCAGCGAGTGTAAAACAAATTCACAAACTGATAAATACTCCCTTAATACCAACATCCCAATGAACAGGTCTGACATTGGCAACTTCACATATTATACTAAAAACATTAGAACTTGAACCTGTTAAAGAAAAACCTTTCTAGGAAAGGTACATAGCTTATTGACACGGGTCCTTCTCTTTGACGTTGGGTTTATGTGCTGTGTGTTAGTGCTTCTGTTGTGAGTTTTTAAACTAGTGTTTTCACCTGGTGAGATACCCCTAAGGTACCATTCAGTCAACTATGCAGGTGGCTTTGCTGGGTTCAAGAAGGTCAAACAGCACATAAGACAAAGCCAAGCAGACGGCGCCACACCAGAACACAGGGACATTTACAAATGCATTGCCACTCGTGGTAATAGTGGGCTACACAGGAGAGAATACCCTTCCTCGAAGGTTTACTTCTAAAACACAATAAGGGTTTTAAAGGTGACTTTTCAATTGGCCAGTAAATTCCCAGTACTCCTTAGGAAATACAGGCGTTACTATAACAACATAAAGAGCTGCAAACACCATTTCTTCTTACCGTCTGGTTAAAGTGCCTGATTTTCATTAAGAATTCTTTACTCGGAGCCTAGGTAACAATGCTCAGTGAAAAGACGTGTGTAGTACATGGAAACAGAACCAGGCAGCTGGTCTTCCACAGCTAATTAGACAAATTAATTGTGAGGTATTAACGCTGATTCTGCCCTTTGCTGTCATTCTCATGACATGGGTTCGAAGTCTTTTCTAAAAGGGGGATTCCTATTGAACAAGGGAGCAAGTGCTTCATACACACGATCATGCCTTCAGCTTATCAAAACGAGAAGAAGCCGATTCTCCCATCCTTAGGCCTTGTTATCCAAACGTTACTATTTCTTTAGCTGGCTTTCACAGCCACAATTTTTCTGAGAACCATTTGCATTTAGTTATGTATGGCCTTTAATCTAAGTCTAATGGTTTTTAGACAGTTTTAAGGTAATGGAACTCATTTTTGTCAAATGTAAATGTAAATAAATTATCAGTTTGTCAATCAAACAAAAAAAAAACCCCATAATTTTCTTTGAAAAAAAAAGCCTGGTTGAGGAAAATATTTCTATGTGGTATTCTTCCTTACCTTACTTCTGTCCTCAATCAAAGCAGTCCCTCCCTTACAACCATCATGCAGCACAGGTGGAAAACCATTGCACTAGTCTCAAGTAAACAGTAAAATGTGGACAGGGCACATCTAGGCACATGGCATGGGTGAGTCAGGAGGAGACCAACACAGAACAGGAGTCAGATCACTATTCTCCCTCACTGGGGCTCATTTTTCTAGAAAGAAAGCAGTTTTGTCCTTCAATTCTATGCCTGTGTGGAAAATTCTCTACCTAACTAATGTGATTAGTACTTTATTTGCTATTATGGGATCTTATGGTTTTATATAGGGATTAGTTAGAAAACGCATTCAGAAGGCTTAGAAAAAAAAGTAGTGGCCCTGGCTAGTTGGCTCAGTGGTAGAGTGTCAGCCTAATATATTGAAGTCCCAGGTTCGATCCCAGTCAGGACATATGGGAGAAGCAACCATCTGCTTGTCCACCCTTCCCCCTCTTCTTTCTTTCTCTCTCTCTTTTTCTTCCCCTCCCACAGCCTTGGTTCAGTTGGAGCAAGTTCACCCTGGGGGTTAAGGATGGCTCCATGGCCTCTGTCTCAGGCGCTAAAATAGCTCAGTTGCTGAGCAACGGAGCAGCAGCCCCAGATGGGCAGAGCATTGCCCCCTAGTGGGCATGCTGGATAGATCCCAGTTGGGGCACATGAAGGAGTTTGTCTCTCTGCCTTCCTGCTTCTCACTTAATAAAAAGAAAAAAAGTAGTTTGGATGGGTTTATAATCCATTTAAAACTTACACTTTTTGTCTGCTTTTTTTTTCAGTTCTGCTATTTCAAAGATTATCTACAGCAAGCTTTGCAATGGGCAAGAGTGGGAAAATATCTGACTATATAAATATTTGATTCCTTAAATCCAAAGAATAATCTGCTGTCGAGAGCTCTCACATCTGGCTTGAACTCAGGCAAAGAGCAGATACTTGCTATTCACCAGTGACACTTAGACAAGCAATCAGACACCAGATAAAAGACTGTCATTGCGCGATGGTTTCCGCTTCTTTCATCAACTGTGAGAGCTAGCTAACTTCTACTCAAATTAGCGCTGATGTGTCACAAAGTTTTTGAAAAGTTGCATAGCTTTCAATCTCCCAGAACTCAAATAGAAAATTACCAAATTTTGAGCGCTCCCAAGGGGTGAACACAGTGCACAAGCAATAGAAATCAGGTAAGTACTGTAAAAATATTCAATGACAGATGCTGTAACCTGATATTCCTCATGATAATGTCTATTATTACTCAGAAGAAGTGACAGTTACTTTACCTGTCATTCCTGAGAAGGAAGAAATAGAGGGACAGCGTATTAGCTTCAAAGTTCTTCCTATATTTAGACAATGCACCCTCAAAGCCATACCTCAACAAGTAGGACACATATGAGTTAAAACTTAAGTTTGATGGTGGTGAAAGGGAACAGAAGAATATGTCTTAGCCCTGGACAGTTGGCTCATCAGTAGAGCATCAGGCTGGTGTGTGGAAGTCCTGGGTTTGAAGTGACCATCTGCTTCTCCACCCCTCCCCCTTCTCTCTTTCTCTCTCTTCTCCTCCCACAGCCATGGCTCGAATGGTTTGAGTAAGTTGGCCCCAGGTGCTGAAGATGGCTCTGTGGCCTCTGCCTCAGGCTCTGAAATAGCTCAGTTGCCAAGCAATGGAGCAGTGGCCCCAGATGGGGAGAACATTGCCCCCTAGAGGGCTTTCTGGGTGGATCCTGGTCAGGGTGCATGTGGGAGTCTGTCTCTCAGCCTCCCCGCCTCTCATTTAATAAAAAAAAAAAAAAGGAGAACCATGTCTTTCTATATACATTGAAAACTATGCAGTTTCTAAGGAAGAATCAGAATAGATTTTGTAGTAATACCATAAAAATCCCACCCTAAAATGCAAGCCTATGGCTTCTTTATCTCGCCTTCTGACTCTAGGCTGACAAAGACCTAGAGAGCATCCCTTTCAATAAAGCTTTCAGTAACATTTGGAACTAGACTGATAAATATTCTACTGGATATTGAGCTAAGTTATTCTGCTGTTTCTTTCTCCCCATTAAACAAAGCCCCATTTTTTTTTATCTGAAATGATCCATATTTAAATATATTCTCTCCCATTTGATTGAATTGCAAATTCAAGATAAACACAGCTCGAAAAGTCCACTGGCTACAAATGATACCCTTTCAAAGAGAAATTATTAATTCAGCAAAACTCCCAGGGACATAAATACATGCTTCTGCAGCCAAGGTGAGTACACTTATCGGGCCGAGGCTGTATTTAAAAGCATTCTTTTGTCAAAATTTCACCATCTGACAACCACCAATTCGGGCAGAAATTACACAGCTTGATATTTCTAATCAATGCTTTCCTTGGTCAGACTTAGGTTTTTGTAAATTACTGGTATTTGATAAGCAAATGGAAGAAGAAACACCTGATGGCGATTAGAAGATGGACCTTATTGCATTTTAGATTATTCCTATCGCTAAATGTTATGACACTTGGAAGCCAGAGATGCTATGAAATGAAGATTCCCAGTCACATATGGCATAGAGATTTGCACTAATTATATAAGCTAGTGTAAGTGTGCATGTGTTCTACACATGTAAAAAAATCATAACATTTGGTCCCTTCTTGGTGTGGGATCATAGACATGACCCAGTGGTTTCTGGCTTGAAGAACATGTAATTCTCTTACATATGTGTCAAGGAATTAAGAGCTGTCTGTGTGTTTTAAGTTCTCCACTTAAAGTCATGTAATGGAAAAAGGACATTAAAAGTAGTTAAACCATAATACAACCACAATGAGAAAAATCACTTTTAAAATTAACAAACTACATTAATACTTATAAAATGATTAGGTCCCATTAATACAAACATGGCAACTTCATATAACTCCACATATGTAAAACTGACATTCTATAATTGAGTACCTGAAAATAACCTAAGCAAAATAATCACTAATTATATTCTTGGGAATGAAAAAAAAAAATAGCTGTATAGTGTAATGGCCAAAAAAAAAAAAAAAAGAAAATCATTTTATATGAGTTATTTGCTTAGCAGAAATCATTCCCAAAATTGCTGCAAGAAATATTTCTATTTTTTCCTGTAATCGTCACTATAAAATTTAAACTGTGTCGAGCTAGAAAAATTGCTTTCCTAATTACCATAAAATTATAGTTAAGAATCCATCATCTTTAAAATCACCAATTTGAAAAGAAAACACCTTTCTAAAAGAACTTTAACAGTAATGCTCAAAATATGAACAATAACACTGATCTATCCTTAAAACAATTCACCAATTCTTTTCCTGAAAAGGAAATACAGTGCAAGAAAAGAAACGCTAATAGTAAGGTGCTTTCTTTGCATGGTGCTTGCAAAAAAAAGTATTAGAATGTTGATTAGGAAAAATATTCAAGTCCCAACTCCCTTTTTACTTATTCCCAATAACCTACAATGTCATATGCTACTTGTTTCTTTTCTGATAAATTTAATTTACTAACTCTTCCCCCCCCCCCCCCCCCACTAAGCCTTGTAGTGTACAGTCATCTTCCCTAGGACTGGGAGCATCCATCCCCTCATCTAAAATGTACTGCCTGCTAGACAGTTGAAAGAGATAAAATATATTTGAGACAAAGTAGATCAGCTCACAGATAAACGATGCTTATTTTAAAGGTTTATAGCACCTCAAAATGGTATTGGTTAAACCTGAAAAACAATGAACAGTTTCAGAAATTGTCACTTGCAAACTTTTTCATCTTGAGCAACAAATTTGCAACCCTCAAGATGATAGTTGTAGCCAAGAACAAATGGTAGACTGTGGCGCAATGTTTCTAAATGAATGGACAGAGGAGAGAGGAAAACTGAATCACTAGCATTTCCAATGCTGATTTGCAACTTGAAACAATGTGAGCAATACTTTCCTAGGAAGGTAGATAAAATATTAATTTATATTAAAACATCCTTTGAAACTTCAGAAAGAAAAATCCTTGCAAGGATTTACTTAAAAAGCCATACAATAATTATTTTTGCATGATTTTGTTGATAATTATTGGTATTCGGATTAGAGTAGTTAATTCTAACAAAAGACCCTAAAATGAGCACCCTTTCTTCATGCATTATAGATTTAATGACATTTGGTCTGGTCATAGGAAATCCGGACTATGAAACTATCATCTTTGTTGTCTTTATAAACACTTCTGGGGAAGGAGGTACACTCTAGAATTTTTTTTTAATTTTTTATTTTATTTATTGATTTTTAGAGAGAGGGGAGAGAGAGAGAGAGAGAGAGAGAGAGAGAAGGGGGAGGAGCAGGAAGCATCAACTCCCATATGTGCCTTGACCAGGCAAGCCCAAGGTTTTGAACCGGCAACCTCAGTGTTCCAGGTTGACGCTTTAGCCCACTGCGCCACCACAGGTCAGGCTACACTCTAGAATTTAAAAAGGAGTCTATCTGGCCCTGGCCGGTGGCTCAGTGTATAAAGGGTCGATCTGGCACACCGGACGTGGCAGATTTGACTCCCAGTCAGGGCATATGTGAGGGCACAATTAAATGGAACTAAGTGGGACGAGTTGATGCTTCTCTCTCTCTCTCCTCTCTTCACCCCCACCTCTCTCATCAATGGAAAAAATATTTTACCTTCTTTCACCTGAACGCGCAGCAATACACATATTAAAGCATTTCTGTTTCTAAATACGCTTTTCTAGAGTACACTGTTGGCTCCTCATACTGCATAGTTTTTCCGTAGTAGCAATGCCTAGCAGACCCACTTGCAAGGGAGTTGTGTGTGTACATAATAGTACCATTTCTCCGCTGGAGTCTTTTGCTTGATGTAACACCAGAACCCAGAAATGAATAGTGTTTGCTGAGTAGAGAAAAACGAACAAACACCCAGCTATCATCATTCAAGCGGTAACAATACATTTATGCTAAAGCAGTAATTTCTTCCTGGTGAACTCTTCCAGAGGCATTCAGCAATTCATAATCACTTATCCTGCATGTCATTCACATGCCATTAGGCTCTGAATACACAAATCACCGTAACGTGGAAAATGAAAATATATCATCACTCTTTAAGTGTTGCTGTTCAACGATCTCAGCACTTTTCCTGATGCGGTCTGTGCCTGACTGTTTCTACGAGAGTGACGGAATGATTTCCATCATGAGGTTGCACTTGCTTCTTTCAAAGAACTTAGTGAAGTCTTGGGAGAGGTTTGTGTGTACCTAGAATTTCTGAATCTACTCCCTCATTGGTTTTAGAAATTATTACAAAGCATTAATTTAATAAAAACTGTTCTGTTTATAACTTTTTTCTTGCTTAATAACCTCAAAAAATTTCACTAGATATCTGAGCATTCTCTCTCATGGCAGTAATAATTCAACCATGTGGGGGTGCCCTGCCTAAACGCGCTACCACTTTGGGTGGTCCAAGGGGGTCATTCCTCTCTTTCACTGCCTTCATTCTGGCTTTTGTATTTAATGATAATGAAATGCTACCTGCAAATCAGGTGCCCTTTCTCCTTCGTTTGAATTAAATTATCATGTGATATTATGAACTGACTGCATATGCCAGCATATTTTTTTCATTAATGATATTCCAAATTAAATGACTCATACTCTCATATATGATCTCAATTGCTCTGATCAAATTTCAATATTTCAATGATAGTTATTATTCATTTCAGATCACAATCTGATTTCTCTCTCTCTCTCTTTTTTTTTTTTTTTGTATTTTTCTGAAGCTGGAAACGGGGAGAGACAGTCAGACTCCCGCATGCGCCCAACCGGGATCCACCCGTCACGCCCACCAGGGGTGATGCTCTGCCCACCAGGGGGCGATGCTCTGCCCCTCCGGGGCGTCGCTCTGTCGCGACCAGAGCCACTCCAGCGCCTGGGGCAGAGGCCAAGGAGCCATCCCCAGCGCCCGGGGCCATCCTTGCTCCAATGGAGCCTCGGCTGCAGGAGGGGAAGAGAGAGACAGAGAGGAAGGAGAGGGGGAGAGGTGGAGAAGCAGATGGGCACCTCTCCTGTGTGCCCTGGCTGGGAATTGAACCCGGACTTCTGCACGCCAGGCTGATGCTCTACCACTGAGCCAACCGGCTAGGGTCTAATTTCTCTCTCTTTTGATAGGAATATACTTAATCCTTTATAGAGCCTTAAAGAATATTTTTTCTTTTTATTAAATGAGAGGTGGGAAGGCAGAGACAGACTCCCACATGCACCCAGATTGGGATCCACCCAGCAAACCCCCTACCAGGCAATGTTCTGCCTGTCTGAGTTGCTGCTCTATTGCTTGGCAACCAAGCTATTTTAGTGCCTGCGGCAAGGCCATGGAGCCATCCTCAGTGTTCGGGCCAACATTTTATTTTTTTTTAACAGGGACAGAAAGAGAGTCAGAGAGAGGGATAGATAGGGACAGACAGACAGGAACAGAGAGAGATGAGAAGCATCAATCATCAGTTTTTCATTGCGATACCTTAATTGTTCATTATTGCTTTCTCATATGTGCCTTGACCGGGGGGCTACAGCAGACTGAGTAACCCCTTGCCTGAGCCAGCGATCTTGGGTGAGCTGGTGAGCTTTCTGCTCAAGCTGGTGAGCTTTCTGCTCAAGCCAGATGAGCCCGCACTCAAGCTGGCAACCTCGGGGTCTCGAACCTGGGTCCTCTGCATCCTAGTCCGACACTCTATCCACTGTGCGACCACCTGGTCAGGCTCAGGACAACTTTTGCTCGAACTATTTGAGCCATGGTTGCAGGAGTGGAAAAGACAGAGAGAGATAGAGGGGGATGGGGTGCAGAAGCAGGTGGTTGCTTCTCCTGTGTGCCCTGATCAGGAATCAAACCCGGGACTTCCACACACTAGGCTCTACTGCTCTTCTGCTCTACTGCTGAGCCAACCAGCCAGGGCCAAAGAATATTTTTAACCCATGTGTATTATGCTTTCTCTCCTTCTGCATTGAAACTTATAAAGGTAGAAACAATCATCACTGTATTTCCCATAGAGGAATGACGATTTTGAGCACTGACAATGTCCCTACAGAATACCAAAAAAATGTGCGTGTGTGTGTGTGTTTGTGTGGTGGGGAGTGGTGATGAATAAACTAACCCTTGGGGTCCACCTAGTTCTCCCATAATCCTTTGAATATAGCACCATCCTCTCTGCTGAATCAATCCCTGCTTGCTTCTCTCATCTGTTTGTGGTCTCTTCTAAGAAGAGTGCCATAATTTTTAAAACAAAATCATTTCCCATTCATTTAGGCAAGGAATTTTTCTTATTAATATATTTTTTAAATTGTTACTTCCCAAATACAAACAGACCACAAAATGTGCTTGTCATTCAAACACTAAACAACTTTTAAAACTACAATTGACCCCTGAACAACACAGGGGTCAGAAGAGTTTAACCCCCCCCCCCATACACACACACACATACACACACAGTTGAAAATTTACATCTAACCTTGAACTCCCAAAACTTCAGTCATCCTTCCCTATCTTCAAGAACCGGTTCCAGGATCCTTGCAGATACCAAAATTCTCAGATGCTCAAGTCTTTTTCAAGAAATAGCATAGAACAGCACATGCTGCGGGCCCTCTGCACCTGCAGATTCCCAAGGGCAAATCAAAAACACCGGTTGTGATCTGCAGTTGGCTGAATCTGTGATCATAAAACTAGGAATAGGGAAGGCCCACTGTATGTTTATTGGGGGAAAAAATCCACATATAAGTGGACCCGTGAAGGTCAAACCCATGTTGTTCAAGTATCAGCTATAATAGAATGGCAGCGTTTCCAATTACTCTTTTGATTATACAGTGTTCCTAAAAACACACACACACAAAAGAAATGTCTGATGATGAACAACATTTTCTTGGCGAAATATTACTTGGATCTCAGGAGAAGAGAAAAGAGACAAAAGGAAGAGAGTCACAGAATAGAGTAAGATACTCTTAAACCATACTGGCCTGTCACAATAACAACCCAGACTGCATGTCTATTTGAAGTTGTAGATAAAGAGCGCATTAAGAAAAGAAGGTAAAAGGGACTGTAACACAGTTCCACGCCGTGCCTTTGTAAGACTGACACCCTGTCAGACCCACACGGGGAGCACAGCTGTTGTTATCACATATTTGAAAGGCTCAAGCAAGTGGGACCCAAGTTTTCTTGACTCGTGTATATTTGATAGTAGATCAAACTAAGTGTTCTGGGCAACTCATTCATTGAATAATTAACAGTCAGCATGGATATGCCAGATTTTTGACCCGAGAAGCATTAAAAATGGAAAAAGTTGACTTAACGGGAACAAATAAGCCGACTGAAGTTCAAATAGCATTACAGATCAGATCTCTCTGTAAACATGGCCTCTATCCTAAACTCAGCCTGTATGTTTATTTCTCTAAAGAACCTAAGTCAAATCAGAAATTAAACATGGCCAAATAATCTATGTGGTAGTTTTAACCTGGTATCAATATAAGTCAGGCAGACTTTTATTTTGCTGAAAACATTTAAGAATAGTTGTAGAAACAAGAAAATTTTTCAGTATTTTGCTTCCTTAACCAACATACCTATTTTGAGAATAAATGTCATGTTCTTAAAAATGAAACTATGTGTATTCACCCCAGTTTGTCAAATTTACAAACCTAAAGTGTTCCTCCTTCTCTCTCTCATTCCCTCTCTTCCTCCCGTGCCCACACTCTTGTTTTTCTGAAACTATTTCACCATACACAAATCACCGTGATGGGATCTGTGTGTCCTCTTTCTAGGACACTATAATTACTTTAAGAGTACAGAGAAAAGATCACTTTCAGCCAAGATGATTAGAATCATCCTAATGAAAATCCTTCGAGTTGAACCGAACTCATACACTAATTTTTTTTGTAAAGTTTCAGGGTACAGAACCAACATCCAAAAGTCAACTGTTCTCCCATACACTAATAATGAACTATCAGAAAGAAAAATTAAGAAAACAATGCCATTGACAACAGCACCAAAGCCAGTAAATACTTAGGAATGCATTTTACCAAAGAGGTAAAAAAAATCTGTATACTGAAAACTATGACTTGATTAGAGAAACAGAAAATGACACCAATAAATGAAAACCCATGAACTTGTGCTCTTGGATCAAAAGAATTACTATTATTAAAATGTTCATACTATACAGAGCCAACTATAGATTCAATGCAATCTCTATTAAAATTGCAATGGCATTTTTCACAGAAATAGAACAAAAAAAAATCCTAAAACTCATATGGAACTACAAAAGTCCCCAAAAGCCAAAGCAACTCCGAAAAAGAACAAAGCTGAAGGCACCACCTTATCTGACTTCAAACTATATTGCAAAACTATAGAAATCAAAACAGCATGGTACTGGCATAAAAACAGATACACTGAACAATAGAATAAAATCAAGAGCCCAGAAATAAACTCATGAATAACAGCCAATGGTTATTTGATAGGAAACTAAAAATACTCAATGGGAAAAGGAGATTTTTAATAAATGAGGGTGAGAAATTTGAATATTCACACACAAAAGAATGAAATTGGACCCCTAGATTATGACATTCACAAAAATTAAATTTAAATAATTTAAAGATTTACATGTAAGAACTGAAACAGTATAACTCCTATAGGAAAAACATAGGAGAAAGGATTCTTGACTTGGTTGTTGGAAATTATTATTATTATTTTTATTTTTTGGATATGACACCTAGAGCCCAACTCAAAAGCAAAAATAAACAAGTAGGACTGTATCAAACTAAAAAGCTTCTGCACAGCAAAGGACACCATCAACAAAATGAAAAGGGAACCTACAGAATGCCAGAAACTACTTGCAAAGTATGTATCCAACCAGGGGCTAACATTGAAATATAAAAGTCACTCATCCAACTCAATATGTACGAAACCACACACATATATGATTAGAACGTGGGTTAATGCCCTGAATAAACATTTCTTCCAAAGACAACATACAGATGGCCAACAGGAACACAAAATGTGGCTCAATATCACTTCATTAGGAAAATGAAAATCAAAACCGCAATAAGATAGCACCTCACACCTGTAAGAACGTCTACTATCAAAAGTAGAAGAGATAAATGCTACCCTTCACCCCCACTCAGGCCAATGCTGAAGGGCCATTCCAGATTGAGAGCTTCTAATGAGGTGCCCTGAAAGCTCTATGCAGACTACATTGCATCTCGACCTCCCCCTCCCCACCTTCCACATTCCCTTCACTGCCTCCCCTTTGTTCCTCTCCTTTCCACAAGCAGTGACCCCCAGAGCACTCCTCACAAACTCCCTACATGCTAATGTTCATCACAGAGTTAAACCCAATCAGCAACAGAACCAAAGAGGATGCTGAGTATTCAACTCGATTGACAAGAGAATTGTGAGGCCATGCACCAACAGCTACCAACAAGAACAGGTGAGTGAGAAAGAAATACGGGGAAGAAAAAGAAGTGAATCACAGCATGCTAACCGACATCCAGGAGACGGTAGGCACGAGGCAGAAACACCCAGAGACAGTTCCACCCCTATTTTTAGTACTGCCATTGCTGACTTTGCTTCTATTAGCCTGTGAGGAAATCCAGAGAGCCTGAGATCTATTAGTTGATTTCTGATAAGATTTCCTTTAAACTAAACTCTCTTTGGTCTGTGGATTCCTCGTGTGTTCAAATGGACCAGCTGAGGATTTAGATTCGCATCTTGGACAAGTTTTGAGCAATGTTAAACCAGTTCATCTGTTCAGAGACACAATAACTGCTTTTTTTTTCTTAAGCTTCCAATGAGATAAGGAGTAATCCCTACCCAAATAAGTCATTTTACTCAAGGACAATACAGAACTCTGTGAAACCCTGAATCTTGACAAAAAGCCAAGCTTTTCAAAGAAAATTTGGGTACCGGGTCTCAAACAGACACTTTGGGAGGGATTTAATGCATGTTTTTCTGCCTCTGTGATGGACAGAACGTGACCAAGAAGCTAACAGTGATCGGAAAATAAGGCAGAATGCGTACCCCTATCTAGATGTAAAAATAACACTTTGTTTTCTTATTCCGAGCACTTACCAAAAAGCCATATATATTTTACCAGTTTTTGTAAAGGTTTTCTTTCTCTGGTAAGCTGAATTTCAGAATTCGGAAACATATTCCACAATAATGTTTCATTCACTGTAGCTGAATGTGAATTTCCTCTTGCACAGGTAAAGGTATTTCCTCATCTGGGATCTTAACATGTGCCTTAGAAAGTGACCTTGTGAACACATGTTGCGTCATTAATTTTCTTATTTTCTCAAATAATTGAATGAAAATCTAAACTGTACAGTTTTAGAAAGTCAGAGGTACTTAGTGAGGAAATTGGGGAATTTCTTGGGAAGGGCAGAGTTATGAGAATTGGGGCAAGAGTTAAAATTTATGGAGTATCATCTATGAGCCCATTACTGTACTATGCTAGGTTCTTTAACAAAAGGTTGTGGGGATTTTTTTTCTTTCTTCTTTTCCGAGTAAGAGGAAGAGAGATAGAGAGACAGACTCCTGCATGCACTCCAATTGGGATCCAACTGGCAACCTCCGTCTGGAGGCTGCTCTGCCCATTTGATGCCATGCTCGCAACTGAGCTATTTTTAGCACCTGAGGCGGAGGATCCACAGAGCCATCCTCAGTGTCCAGGCCCATGTGTTCAAACCAATCCAGCCATGGCTGCAGGGGAGGGGGTGGGGGGAAAGTGAGAGAGAGAGAGAGAGAAAGAGAGAAGGGGGTGGGGGGGGGAAGTGGAGAAGCAAATGGTCACTTCTCCTGTGTGCCAACCTAGCATTTTAGTCCTTAGTCATTGGTTTTGCTCAGCATCCAAACTATGGTTTGAGATTTATTGAATTAACTGAGCTCTTTCTATGTGCCAGAGTCCTTGTTGAAAGCTTAACAAATGTCATTTAAGTATCAACAATAATCCTCTGATAGGTTTGTGATAATATCCCACCTGCTTTGTAAAATACTGAAACCTAAAGGGGGGGGGTGACCAATTCGCTCCAAATCCCACAACTTGTGAGTGAAAATATATAGCCCTGGACCATGTGACACCAATCCCCTGGCTCTGAACAAGTGATTCTAAGAAGCCACTACTTACTTCTGCGATGCATTACAACCTGTTTAGTTGAAAATAAAAGTTTCTAGAAAGCCTGGTTAGACTCACTTGGGAGGTTGGGTTTCTCACCCAGCAACATCAATTACACTGAGAATTTAGTGTTAGAAAAACAGATGTCTGGGGCTGGGGTCCTGCACCGTGTGGATCACCAACCTCTGGAAGTGAACCCCACCCACCTTGGTCTATGGGAATTAAAGCAGTACAGGGTTATGCACCCTTTACATTGACAGGAGTGAAATTCTGAGACATCCTCAATCAAATCCCAGCAGCCAGAGGGTAGGAAGAAGAGACCAGGGCAGTTGAACAGTTAACTGAGCCACTGGAGAAACCGGAGGAAGACTGCCTATGTTCCTGAATGCATTAGGAAACTCTAAATCAGCCTCCAGGCGGTGCTTCCAGCTCTTGGCTCCAGAGCAGCAGACCACCTGACACTACAGCATGCTGCTTATGTATAAACTATCCGAAGGGTTGATTGTACCCAGAAGCAGCAAACACTTCCTCCTTACCAACTACCCTCCTATCCCAGGACGAGCCCTGCTCTCCCTTCTCCAGCCCCGTTTGTCCATAGTCAACATGAAGTCTTTCGACACAACATACATCTTTCTTCTCCAAACCCACTGCATAAAGGTACCAGGATGGCGGCCATGTTTGTCTTTTCCATCCAGTCCTGCTGCCGGTGGTTTAAATTGCACACCCCATGACCCGGTATTTTTCCTGGCTGGCATGCAGCTCAAGAAACCCTTTCCTTCAGAAAGACCTTCAGCCTGAAAGGTTATTGTTTATCAACATATCCCAATAAGTAAGGAAAGAAATGCAGGTGGAATTTCACTGCCTTAAGATGATTGTTTACAGTTTCTTCAGCAATACATATGTTATTGATGCATAGGAATTGCTAATTGCCAAATTTCCAGTGAAAGCAAGTCATAATAATGGCCTAGTGCAGGGCAAAGAGCTTTAAAAACTATTTTAGTGACTGACCAGGCGGTGATGCAGTGGATAGAGCATCGGACTGAGATGTGGAGGACCCAGGTTCAAGACCCCGAGGTCGCCAGCTTGAGCATGGGCTCATCTGGTTTGAGCAAAGCTCACCAGCTCGGATCCTAGGTCTCTGGCTTGAGCAAGGGGTCACTAGGTCTGCTGAAGGCCCACGGTCAAGGCACATATGAGAAAATAATCAATGAACAACTAAGGCAGTGGTAGTTAACCTGGTCCCTACCGCCCACTAGTGGGCATTCCAGCTTTCATGGTGGGCGGTAGTGGAACAACCAAAGTATAAATAAAAAGATTTAACTATAGTAAGTTGTTTTATAAAGATTTATTCTGCCAAACTTAGCAAAAATCCGACATAAAGTACTTGGTAAGTAATTATTATTATATGCTTTAACTTGCTGTAACTCTGCTTTATAAATTTTATAAAGTAAAGTTACTTTCCTACTTTATAAATCACCATTACTGTGGAACCAGTGGGTGGTTAGAAAACTTTACTACTAACAGAGATACAAAAGTGGGCAGTAGGTATAAAAAGATTGACTACCCCTGAGCTAAGGTGTTGCAACGAAAAACTGATGATTGATGCTTCTCATCTCTCTCTGCTTCTGTCTGTCTGTCCCTATCTATCACTCTCTCTAATTCTCTGTCTCTGAAAAAAACAACAACAAACTGTTAGTAAAAAAATGTGGCTGTAATGGGTACAGAAAATCATTTTTAAAAGAACTAATCAGGATGTTTTAAATAAACTGTCAGTATATAAGTGTCTTGGCAAAAATTACACACACACACATACACACACATACACACACACATATAAAATGAGTCATGTTTTGTATGCAGAGTTTGTACACAGGTAACAGTTGGCCAATGGCATTATTCAGCAGCTTTAATATTGTCCAGAAGAAACAGTAAATATTTGAAATCTAAACCTCTTCTTCCTATGCATGGTTTCTCCATTTCAAAGAAAAGTGGGTTAAGTATTTGTGAAAAAAACGCTTTGACTGTGCTGATGGTTAACATGACTGAAGATGACTGTTTGAACTAAGAAAGAAGCTCAAAAATGCAAGTGAAGAATAATTAACAATGAGAAATTCAAAGCCCTATGTGATGTTTAGGTATCTTGCAGATATCTGACATATCACCACTAATATGGGCGGGGAGGTGGGAATGCACTAATGAACTGGACTTCCAGGTCATTGCCCTCTACTGACTAATGGCATCTCACAGGGTAATTAAGGAAGCCTGGTGTTTATATTCTTCATCCTAACCACTTTCATCCCTCTGGGAATTAAATTAACAGTCTTCACTCTATTATAACCCCGCAAAAGTGATTCAAAAACAGTGCGGAAACCCTTTGCCTAGAATCGTGTTTCTATGGCAAAAGGTTAATTTCACTCTATTCAAGCCATTAGGATTCAAAGAGGGCCATTTCCCCAGGGATGTTGGAATGCAGGAATGGGGACTGATGAATGCAAATTCCGCTGAAATGAAATGCCTACTTAGAAAAAGAATGGTGCTTGCATTTCAAAAGCATTGAATTTAGCTGATGGCAGGCACATGGGCCAGGATAGCCTACTGATTGATAGGATTTCAACACTGGGGAACACTGGCAGAAGAGGAAGAAGGGGGAGACCCAGAGGGCTGCAAAAAAAAAAAAAAGCCAGATCTTTCAAGAAAAAGGAAATGTAAGATATGAAGGTGAGACATCGTCTAAAAATCAACCTGATGAGGCCATGGAGGTCTTTCAAAGAACCGCACCATTGGGAGAAGGGAGAAACCCTGGCTGAGGAGGTCGGCAGCTTCTCTTTTATGATCATTTTTGTTCTCCTGAAGACAAGATGCATTATCTCTCAGACGGGTCACCTTCTTGGAGACATGTCTAAATTAGAAGCCATGCTTCTTAGGAATAAGGCAAGCAGTGGGAAGAGTGAGAGGGAGAATAAGAAAGAAGAGAATGCATAAAAGACACAGAGAAAAAAATGGAAGGAAATGATGTGGGGGGGTGCAGGTTAATAAATTTTAAAAGGTCATGAAAAGAAGAGAGGAAAAACAAGAAGGAAAATAGAACCAGCCAAGTATAGAACAGCCTTCTGGCACGTGTTGTTCTGTAAGTGCTCATGATGCCTCATTAAATTGGGCAAAATACAGTGACTGAAAGGAAACAGCTTCCAAGTAGGTCCTATTTACCATGGGGTATTTATAACATTTAAGGTACAAATGTTCTTTTTAGTTGTTAGCCAGTTCTTGCATGTGGTAGAAGGTAAATATGTTTACTTTTTTATTTGAATTTATTGGGGTGACAATCATTAACATAATTATACAGGTTTCAGGTGCCCAAGTCTACCACACATCTCTACACCATATTGTGTATTCACCCCCCACATCAAGTTTCTGTCCATCACCATTTATCCCTGTTGGGCAGATAAAATATATTATGCTCACCTTGTTAAAGATGGTGCTGCCCACATGGAAGCCCGTTGCCCAGGTGATATTAATGTGTGTTGGGGCAGGTTGTGGGCAGGCAGGATCCTTGTAGCCTGGGGCTTGGTTTCAGGACTAAGCCTTTCCCACCCTTTTTGATGTGGGGTGGTACAGTCTCATCATGCCCCAGATAAGTGACTTTGTATCAGAGACTTCCTTATTTGTATATTGGATTACAGGTTTTGATTTCTACACTATAAAATGGGGGCAGACCTGGAGTTTGCTCTCTCTTGGTTCCTGAGATTAGCATTAGAGGAGAGAGCAGAGTAGAGAGCAGAGAAAGGCTACCTGGAGGGGGCCAGGAGAAGCAGACAAGATGGTGGAGTGCTGAGGAGAAGTCAGTTTGTGCAGAGTTTGTGCAGAGAGGAGGAGATGGGGAACAGAGGTGAATAAGGCTGGTGAGCTAGAAACCTTTGATTCTAGGAAACTCGGATAAGTCAGTAGCTTTGTGAGCACTGAATGAGAGGGTTTTGGAGCCAAGTGTGTGTTTTTATTTGCCCGCCGGGTGCAAGCTAGGATTAAAGATGACAGCCTATCAGCTTTTGGCTCTATTGTTTCTTTACCAACTGTCCGAATCCAATGCGAACCTGCATGGGCCAGGCTGCTGTGATGGTGGCCATGGATACTGGCTTTACAATCCCCCCATACCCTCCTTTACCAGGCCCTGCACCCAGCCTGCAATCACCATACTTCTTTCTTAACCCTGTGGAGGGTTAAGAAAAGATTTGCTCTAGCAAACTAGAAAAGTGGGCTCTTTGTAATCAGTGCTCCAATGAAGGCACCGGAACAGGCTGAGCAGAAGGCAGTGCCCTGCCTGCCAACCTGCCAAAGGGGAAAGCATTTGAAGTTACGGTACCTATTGTAGGTATACCCTCACAATCTCCGCTCCTTCTAGAAAGACAAAAATTCAAATGTGATACAAAAGAAAGGTTAGAGTTTGTGGGTACTTATGGGGGTGAGAGTGGGGGAACTCATGAAGCAATGCATTTATAATTCTTGCTTTGTGTCAATAATTAATTTGTCTAGGGGTGTGTGTGTGTGTGCGCGCGCATGGTCTCTAAAATTTTATAGTTTCTTGTGAGGACACATTGCAGAATACGTTGAATTTCTTGGGCAGAGTCCTGAGTGAAATATCTGGTGCTCTTCCTGTAGCTAAGAGAGTAAAGGAAATTTCAGAGCTAATGAAAAGCAGGAAGTGAATGTATTATTTCCTGGCCTCCAAAGTCCCATCTCAATTCAATAAAATCTTCCCATAGAAAAAGAAAAGTAAGGGCAAATCTAAAGACTTTCTGTCTCAGAAATAATGATTAATGAATAATTTTATAGACTGAAAGGTTGAACTAGATGGTTGAAGGTGTTCTCTTGTGCCCCAGCCATTCAGCTCATTGGTGAGTGTCAGCCTGGCATGTGGATGTCTTGGTTTCAATTTCTGGTCAGGGCACACAGGAGAAGCACCCATCTGCTTCTCCACCCTTCCCCTTCTTGCTTTTCTCTCTCTCTCTCTCTCTCTCTCTCTTCTTGTCCTGCAGCCATGACTCAATTGGAGCAAGTTGGCCCTGGGCATTGAGGATGGTGCCATGGCCTCCACCGCAGGTGCTATGAAGAGCTTGGCTGCTGAGCAACGCCCCAGATAGGCAGAACATCACCCCCCGGTGGGCATGCCGGGTGGATCCCAGTCTGAGAGATTGCGGGAGTCTGTCTCTCTGCCTCCCCTCTTCTCACTGAACAGAAAAAAAAAAGGTGTTCCACTGTGACAATGTATTAGTTTATTATTTTATTTATTTATTTTTTTTAATATTTTATTTATTGATTTTTTTAGAGAGAGAGGAGTGAGAGAGAGAGACAGAGAGAGAGAGAGAAGGGGGAGGAGCAGGAAGCATCAACTCCCATATGTGCCTTGACCAGGCAAGCCCAAGGTTTCGAACCGGCGACCTCAGTGTTCCAGGTCGACGCTTTATCCCACTGCGCCACCACAGGTCAGGCCTTAGTTTATTATTTTAAAGGGTGATTATCCAATGAAACTGTCAGTGTACACAATGTTAGCAGTACACCTTTAATGCTGTGGTGTAACAAGCTGATAAACCATTGCCAAGACATTTTCTATATCTCTATTTTCTTTTCTCTTTGCAGCTTAGGCACAAACAAATGAACAAAAAAATCCCTGCTTACGTGTAGATAATAACAAACAGACACCTACCATACAAAACTTAAACAAGACCAAAGAATTGAAAATGGGCATTTATTTTCAATTGTTGTTAATCTAAACACAGATGTAGAGCTCCATTTTCTCCCCTGGACCTTCTGACATTTGCAGCGACACGTTCTGCGTTTCACTCTTTCATCTGTACTGCTGGAAATGAAAGGTGGCGTCTGATCGGAAGCATCCAGCATGAAGCCAAGCAGAAGATACCTGAGTACTTTCCGGTCCATTGCCCATGGTGATTGAGCTCGCAGCATCTAAAAGGGACACTGAGGTCTGACACACAACATTGTCTCTTGCTCCCTCTCACTCACTTGCCAACACCTATACACGTGTAGAAAGAGCCTCCCCCATCAGGTGGCTACTAATTGACTAATTGAGGGGCCAAATCTTCAGATAGTTCTAAACAGGAGTAGAATTGAAAGTTTCTTTTCCTTTGAACTGACCTAGAATACTTTCTTATAGTTTCATTAGTATAAATAGCTCAAAAAGGGCAGGAGAGGGGACTTACTACAGGGCAGGGCAAAATAAGTTTATAGTTGTGAGTATGAGACACAGGGTTTATTCTTGTACTATTACTTATTTATTATTGTATTATTTTTCCATTTGGACAACAGTAAATGTACTTTTGTCCCACCCTGTATTTATATTAAAATTCTATAGTACAGCCCTGGCCAGTTGGCTCAGTGGTAGAGTGTTAGTCCGGTGTGTGGAAGTCCTGGGTTTGATTCCTGGTCAGGGCACACAGGAGAAGTGACCATCTGCTTCTCCACTTCTCCCCCTCTCCTTCTCTATCTGTCTCTTCCCCTCTCGGAGCCAAGGCTTGATTGGAGCGAATTGGTCCCTGGTGCTGAGTATGGCTCTATGGCCTCCGTCTCAGGCGCTGAAATAGCTCCCTTCCAAGCCATGGAGCAAGGGCCCCAGATGGGCCTAGCATCGCACCCTGGTGGGCTTTCCGGGTGGATCCCAGTCAGGGCACATGCAGTCTGTCTCTTTGCCTCCCTGCTTCTCAATAATAAAAAAAATTCGATAGGACATAACATCATCTCAAGTTTTATGCACATAAGAAACAAATATTTTATTAATTTTCATCCTAAATGAACATGTAGACTATTAACAGGTAATAGTCTACCTGTTAAAATGTGTGTTAGAGGCCCTGGCCGGTTGGCTCAGCGGTAGAGCGTTGGCCTAGCGTGCGGAGGACCCGGGTTCAATTCCGGCCAGGGCACACAGGAGAAGCGTCCATTTGCTTCTCCACCCCTCCGTCGCGCCTTCCTCTCTGTCTCTCTCTTCCCCTCCCGCAGCCAAGGCTCCATTGGAGCAAAGATGGCCCGGGCACTGGGAATGGCTCTGTGGCTTCTGCCTCAGGTGCTAGAGTGGCTCTGGTCGCAACATGGTGACGCCCAGGATGGGCAGAGCATCGCCCCTGGTGGGCGTGCCGGGTGGATCCCGGTCGGGCGCATGCGGGAGTCTGTCTGACTGTCTCTCCCTGTTTCCAGCTTCAGAAAAATGCAAAAAAAAAAAAAAAAAAAATGTGTGTTAGAGGTTACACATTTTTAAATAAATTATATTTAACTAAACCTATCTAAGCTGGCTCTAAATTGAGGTTCTTTTATGCGACCATGACAAAAATCAAGCAGTTGCAACAGAGACGGTACGCACCCTGCAAATCCTCAAATACTGTTCACCCCTTTTGAAGAAAACATTTGCCAGCTCTTGCTTTATATCATGTTCATCTACTTCAGGGGAAGTAGAAATAGTAAAGTTAAGTCTAGCAGTTTAGCGTGAAGCGTTTTTCAGGCATATTTTCTTCTAAAATTTAATACTAAACTGACCACGTTATAGTGATTACAGGAGGGAAAGGGGGGGGAGAGGGTAGAGGGGGGAGATAAATGGTGATGAGAGACCTGACCTGACTTGGGGTGCTAAATACAATACAATATACAGATGATGGATTATAGACTTGTACCTCTGAAACTTGTGTAATTGTATCAAATCAATGCCTTCCAATACATTCAATAAAAATAAATAAATAAAATTTCATTCTTAACATCTTATAAAAATCTAACTCTCCCCTGACTCTTCCTCTACCCCAACCTCTACTGAAGTGATTGTTCCTATTCTAGTGTATTCTAAGCTCAACACCAACTGTTTAGCCCATAATGAAACTGAAATATGCTTGAAGACAGATTAAAAAGTAGAAAGCAATAATAAAAAAAAAAAAAAGGTGGCCATGATCTTAGTTGAACAAGTGAGAGGACCAGTGAGTAGAGTATAAGAAAAGGCCAAGAGGTGGGCAGGAAACTGGGCATGGGAAGGAACTGATGCTTTAGATCTTCTAAATAGACTGGCTAGCATTTGGAGAGACTGCAAACCGGAGACCTAAGGACTTACAGAGACCTACGAGACTTTATCACTAATAAACTAGATAAATTGAGGAAAGCCAGTCAATTTCTCAGGCTTTTGGATTCACGTTTGCAAAACATAGGGGTTGGAATTGATAGGCATTAATGTTTTGTCTGGCTCTAGACAATCAATAAGAAAAATCAATAGCTCTTTAGAACTTCTATAAGTGTTATTATCTAAAACACAAATTAACTTTAGTCAAACTCTCAACATTTTCAAGGCCTCCCATCCATTTTTTTACAGTGACAAAATTTTATTCACACTCTTGGCTTTCCTACTTTAGGGTGATTTAGCTTTCCCTTGTTTATTTTCCCTGACAGGCTGAGACTATTTGCAAGGTTGGGCCTTTTCTTCTTAATTTTTGCATCTTCAGAGATCAGCATGTGATACTCGTTCAATGACTATAAATGCACCTCAACAGTAAGTTGAGAATAAATTGTATATGTCTCTTGTGCACAATGAAGACAGAAGGGCCACTCATTTTAATTCATTTTTACATGGCTCACAAAAATTAGGGGATCAGGGAACGTGCAGATACTCCAGTACTTTCAGCCTTTTGTATAGTGCGTTTTCACCAATGAAATCAAAGTTGGTTTTGCATCTCATTTGCATAACTGAACTGTCTTTAACTTGTCGTTTGCTTTTCTGATGTTCTTTTTTAATATAAAAAAATTAAATGCTTCTTTTCTTATCGCTTCATATTCATTTTGAAATATCCTGATTTTTGTGAGCAGTATATAACATATGTGCCCAAGGGTGAAGTTAGAAGTACAAGTGCCTTAACTTTTTACTTAGAAAAAAAAAAACTTGAAAAACCATGTAGTTTAGCACTATCATTTTATAGACAACAAAAGTAATAATTTGAGAATTTCCAAAATGCACACATATTTTGCAAAGCCGATAGGGACAAGAGTGTATTTATGGCTATAGAGAGGTAGAAGGAACTTTACCAAACATCAAATGATGGAGTCATTCTAATTCTTGGACACCAGTCAGCTGGGAACCAGATAAGATGTCCAAGTCTAATCTGTAAGGATTCTTTTGCTCATTAAAATCAGCCTGTGCTCTCAGCGTGCAGACTGGCACCAAACTGGGCACTGGGCTGAAGCCAGGTTGACCGGTCATGCCCTTTGATTATCAAATACTGGACCACCAGCATTGCTTTTATGACAAAATGACGAGCTATACTCAAAGATTACTGAATTTTAAAAAAATCAAATGATCTCATATTTTTTTAAAAAAATAAAGAAGATCCTAAATAGCTTAGCAAAAAAGGGTTAAGCAGAAATAATTCATTTGGTGAACTACGAAAGGCTTTTAACCACAGCTGGTCTGGGGTATTCTTCTATCGGGAGAGACTTCAAGGAGAATGACTTGGCTTCAATGCGCTAAGTCATCTAAGTCCTTTTCTTTATTTATTCCTGTCTTATCTTTTCAAAAAATTCAATTTCTTTGCACAGTGTTAAATCCACCCTTAAGAAAAAAAGCCCAGTATGTGTGATACCACACAAATCTTTGTAGTACAGTTTTAATTTTATCTCTCTTCCATATCAACCTACACAATTTGACGGGACCCCCTTCTTGGGATTTTGGAAGATCTGAAACTGACCAGCCAGAGGATGGTGAGTCTGATAATTATAGGCTCCCCTCGTTCACGAAAATAAATATGAGAATCAAAGAAGAAGTTGAAGGAGACAAAATATAGTGTCTACGAGACTGTTCCACTTGAACTGCTAGTCCGGCAATTCGTGTTATATAAGAGTTGGTGGAAATCTTCGAACAGAATGGAATACCGAATGCACTATTTCATGCTGGGGTGCTTAGCAACGTCAGCTCTAGCGTGACGCTGTGTCTGTCTCCATCTTTCTCATTCAGGATGCTGCTGTTCTTGTGTGGCAAAAAAAAAAAATAAATAAAAAAGACAATTGTATCATCAAAGACAGTGAACATTTCCTGAGGGTCACTTCATGGATGGTCACTCCTGAGTTATACATCTTTTTCATTCTCTCCTGGACTCTTACTGGTTGGTCTTCTTCTACATCTGTATTCATCCTCTGTGTTTATCAGTCTTTTGGGGTGTGCTGCTATGGACAGTTATCAATGAGGTCGAGATGTCTTTCCTTTCCTCTTGTCCTACATGAGCCAAATCTCCTTCCATCACCACGTATCCTCCCTTCAGCCTCTTCCACCACCACCCATCCCCTTTCCTTCTGGTCATCACCACACTGTTGTCTGTATCTATTCGTTTATTTATTCATTTGCTTAATCCCCTCATCTTTTGCACCCAGCCCTACACCCCCACCCAGCTGTCAGCTCTGTTTTCTTTGTCTAGGAGTCTGTTTCTAACCCTTTGGGCACAGGTAATTTGTGTTTCTGATTTAAAAAGTCACAGGGGTTTATAAAGTTCTCCCTTTTGGGTGATCAGGATTCGTTTGCCTGCCCAGCTCCATGCAGGCTACGCTACAGCCGGAAGGAGTAAGAAAGATTGCTAAGGCTTAGCGCAGGCATCTCAGAAAGGACTAATGACCAAGATTTCCGTCTCCCTCATTCACCTCAACATGAAGTGGCTCAAGGAAGCAATCCTGGCGGGGGGCGGGGGAGCAGACACTGTGGAGTTCCACCCCATACACATGAGGAAGCACATGAGCACCAGGTCATACCAGTGTGTTACGTAGTCATCTCTGAACAACCGTAAAAATGTTTCAGAGGAGATACCTGGGTGACTGACACTCTCCGGTTAGTAGGTTGTTGTCAAAGCCACATGGGCAAAAAGGCAGAAGTCATCCAGTTTGCATTCAAAGGCGTGGGCTCCCTGACACCCATATTATCTGTCTGTATCCTTTTTCTAATTGCTACTTAACCATTATCCTTCCAAACAAAATTTGGGAAAGCATATCACTTTTATGACTTTTATCTCCTCAATAACTCAAAACACAATGCTTTATATTAGGAGTTAGCAAACTGTGACTCCGAGACCGAATCTGGCCAGTCATGTGTTTTTGTCATTGACTTTTTTTTTTTTAACATGTCACAACTATTATTTTAAGTATTGTCTGTGGTCTGTCTCATGCCACAGTGGCAGTCAACTGCTGAGACGGAGACAGATCATTTGGCCATAAAGCCTACAATTTTTCTCTCTGGCCCTTTACAGACAGAGTCTGTGGACCGCTGCAGTACTTGAAAAGGAGAGTCCTCAAATAGTTGTTATATTGAGTTGTTCACTTGAAACCTGTCAAGCTTGGCAAGCTGCGTCAACCCAATAAATTAAAAAATAAGTAAAAAAATAAAATAAAATTAAGAATTGCTCCAAACTGCTCCTAAACTCCCAGGAAAAGAATTATTTTTCAGAGTCAAATTCCAGATGTAAAGTGTATTAACACTACAGATGATCACTTGCTTTATCCCAACATGAACTAATTAGTTTTAGTGCCACAGGATAGCCAAGGCTATATATAGCAAAGAGACAGATCTGTTCTTGGAATTAAAAAGCTATACACTGGCCCTGGCTGACTGGCTAAGTGGTAGAGTGTCAGCCTGGCATGTGAATGTCCTGGGTTTAATTCCTGGTTAGGGCACACAGGAGAAGTGCCCATCTGCTTCTCCTCCCCGCCCCCTCCCCCTTTTCTCTTTATCTGTGTCTCTTTTTGCCTCCTGCAGCCATGGTTCGATTGGAGCAAATTGGCCCTGGCACAGAGGATGGCTCCATGGTTTCTGCCTCAGGCACTAAGAAGAGCTCAGTTGCTGAGCAATGATGCAATGCCCCAGATGGGCAGAGCATCGCCCTCTAGTAAGCTTGCCTAGAGTATCCTGGTTCAAGACATATGCAGGAATCTGTCTCTCTGCCTCCCTGCTTCTCACTGAATAATAAAAAAAATTTAAAAAAGATATATACTCAGTGCACACCTTTGTTTTAGGGTTTTACCACCTTCTATTAAGGAATCTGCAAATCAAATTTAAAGAAAACCGTTTTGAAGACACACCAAAAGAAAGCTCCATAGCATGCTCTTCTTTTTGCCAAAACTAACACTTCATTTAGATAAAAGACAATGATAAGCGATTTGGAGCGTGTGAGGAACACTTTCTGGTAAAATTCCATCGTGTTATAAATGTTCATGAAGGTTTGGTCCTGATTACAATGACAGTATCCCAAATAAAACCACAAGAAAGTTATTTTAATTCAGGAATAGTGGGGCTCAGGCGGCGGAGTTTCCAATTGATTTGGATTTCAAATGCACCTTAATAAATCAAGATGAACCTCATGGATTTTTTCATTTGCAGCCTCTACTGCCGGTGATCAGTGCAATAGGATGGCTTGTTGTTCGCAGCCCTCTTCCCCTGAATTGTCTAATTTTCCAACAGGCAACCATTCAACATAAGAAATTATCCTGTCTCGCCTAATACAGTGAAATAAATTAACCAGTGTCTCCCTGCCCGGGAAGATGAGCTTTCAGATTGTTTCTTTGCAAATCAGAATCCTGCTGTGTCGAGCTATTCACATTTCATAAACTGCACAGTATCCAAGGCTGCTCAACTTATGAGAGCCATGCGTTAATTGCTCATAATGCCTCAGGACAACATGAGATAATTTTTAAAAACGCAAATAAATATTATACACCAACTCCGCTATTTAACAATATAATGTGTTTCATTGGACGTTTATAGTCACCTACCCTGTTTAAAACCTGGCTCAATGTATTTAGGTGCTATATCCTGTGTTTGCAAAGAAGCCTAAATCAATGGCATTACTGTTAAAGACACTGCATTTCATTCTTTTTAAAAAGCAGGTTAGAAGGGAAGTCAAAGTTAATCTACTGTCTGAGCTATAGAAATAAGAGGGAGGCAAAAACTAAACCAGGGTACTGGAAGCATCTTGAAAATCAGAAAGTCAAATGAATAATAAACACTCAGGACATTTCTCTTGCCGCTAACAGAAATCTTCTAACACTGCTATAAATTGCGTTGTCTTAGGCAAGAGCAGGTGCGTGCAATTCAGGATTTTAAAAAAATTGCTTTTTGAATAAAGGGAAAAAAACAAGTGAGCAAATGGCTTGCAGTCACTTAGAAAATCATCCAATTAAAATAGAAATACATAGATAAATTTCAGAAAATTAAAACTTTTATTTCACCACTTTGGTTTCATCTGAGTTCTTATGTCAAAATTGAGTTGTCCGAAATAATGGCTTCTTCACAAGGACTTTTTCACTGATGTCCCCCTGGTGAGGTGACAGCTTCTCCGCCCAGCCATGGCGCCCTCCCACACAGAACGGTCTACATAGACCCGCTCCCTCTGCTTCTATTACAACCTAACATTAGATGCATTTCTCACCCTCACCTCTTTGATTTTAGCCTTCCTTCCAAACATCTGATACTTGTGATCTGGAGAGTATCATTTAGGGGAGAGGGTCCTGAAGTCTTTGTCTTGAACTCCATTATTTGTGAGATGTTCTGAAGTAAACACTCTGTAATGTGAACATTCATTTTACTGTAGTCTTTTGTCTCTTAGCTCATCTTCATTTCTACTCAATGCAGCTGCCTGCAAACTAGATTACTGTAGACCTTTAAACCTTCAAGCCCACATCATCTCAAACATTTGTTGATTAGATAGAAGGAGGTTTTTGGATGCAGGGACCAGCTCTGGCTGACAAGTGCATTTGGAACACCAAAATCTTTAGCAATCACAACAGGGAAACATTAATGGGGATTAAATCTACAAATCACAACTGTATACTATTCATTCTTTCCTTTATTCAATAATTATCTTATTTAAAATCTATCATTTGTGGGGACACTGAACTATTTATCTGGAATATAGAAAAGCACTATGATGTCCTGGTCCTCAAGAATCTCATGAAAGGATCACTTTTGTGTTAACAAATGCATTAAACCGAATAAAGAATTCTATCAATCCTAAGTAAGAGAAATACAGTGTTTAGTTACCTCAACAGGTTACACAGGTAAGCCCTTCATCCTAACTGTGTGACTCATTTTTACATCCTGACCAAAACAATGAGCGTTGCCTTGTGCTTGCCTAAGTTCCCTGTGATCTCAAACTGCTCACTGGTTACTCCAAATCTGTCTCAGAGTCAGCGGTGGTAGTTCTAGGCACCAGGGTGATTTCAGGAGCCAAATTTAGCCCATTTCCAAGAGAATGACACACTTTTTAATAGTTTTCAGAGAATGAGATCACCCTGCAGCTTCCTAACAGACCCCAAGTACCTCAAAACCAATGACTCCTGTCTTAGGCATTTCTCTGCCCCCCAGTCCATGGCTAGGCTCAGGATTACAATCATTTCAGAGGCTGACATCGCTGCCTGTCCCTGCACCATTACAACACAATAGGGCATTAGCGTTTCCCATTAACACCCCCGAGGAGAGGAGAGGAACCAGGAGGTATGTCACAGAACAGAACAGGAAGGGACACAGAGGCAGCACCCAGCCCCTGGGATATCTTGTAGTATGTTACTAAAACAACCTCTCCTGCGTTCAGGGTACAGGTTGCAAAGAGAAAAGGCATGTCCCCTTGGAGAAATAAAAACACAGGAAAGTTCCAATAACTAACTCCCCTCGCTTCAGAGTTCTCTTGACTTCTTCCACGTCCATCTTCGCCACTCAACTGTCTGCCTCAGGTTCGTAATGGCTGCCTCACACAGGCAGACGTGTCACCTACACAGAGGTTATTTAGGTTCCTACAGGTTGACTCGTAGTGGCATTCCTTGCGGTGCCTACTAGGCCCCTCCCCAGCGACTCAGTTACTCTGCCAGGAGCAGTCACTACTGCCTGACCGACCCCACGTGTTCACGCCACGGCCAGCGGGAAGATGGGAACCTGTGTGGGTTCACAGGTCACTACGTCAAGTGGAAAATGAAGAACAGCTCTGCTCCTGTGGGCTGCAGAAGAGCACGCATGGTTGATCCCTCAAGGATTAATTCCTCATGATGAATGTAATTGTCTAAAATAATGGTGGGAAAAACCCATCATTCTCGAGGCAACACCCAGAGAGTGAGCACGTGAGAGCTGTCTGTTTTGAAAGGACAAGGAGTTCCAAAGCCGTGGCTGTAGGTGCCCTTAGCCTATGTCAACAGTTGCTCATAGGCACCTGATGGTTATCCCTGCACAGCTGGAGGTCAGAAATCAAAGGGGGTCCCCATATCCAGTATGTTTAAGACGGGGCTACTCAATGTGATGTGATCTTTTAAAAGCAAAAAGATACAGAGAGATCACCTTCAAACTTGGAGCTAACTCGCTTGGGATTGGCTGAAATTCTAATACCAAACCAAGGGACTTATTAAACTGAGAGCTTGAAAGAGTAATAGCTCATTTTCCTGCACGGAGGAATTTGCCTAATGTTCGTAGTGATAACAGAACAAGTCTTATTGTCATTAAATATCGAATCCATGGGTCTCAGATTGCTGCTAAACTTTTGGTTAACTCCTTATACCCCCTGTATCACAACACGGCTGCCACCTTTCTTTAAAAAATAACAAAAAAAATTGTAGAAAGTGAAGTTCTTTTCCACAATGATGGGACATGTTGCAAATGACCGCTATGAACTCTATAAAAGTAAGGCCACAGGCCACAGTGTAATCAATACAGGCGCAGACAAGTGTGGAAGCTTGGAACCTAAGAGGATTTCCCAGTCTCCGGCTTCTCTCCCCGAGCCAGCTGCCAAGGCTGTCACAGGCCAATACAGAGAGAGACGGAACACTCCCAGAATAAGTAATAAGAATGTGTGGAAAGAAAGCGTGGTAACCGCTTGCAAAGGGAAGGATGCTTATTTTGGATCTGGAAGGGATTATTAAATATTGTATGTATGCCTCAGGGGGGAGGAAGTAACTGTTGATGATTTTTCCCATCTCTCTGGGGATGGCTACATATGTTAGGGGAGATTTTAGTAAAAAAAAAAAAGAAAAGGCAAAGGCAAGGAGATGTGGCAGGTGGTGTTGGGTGTAACCCGGAAGTCTGGCAAGAGCCAAGATGACAACCCCGGCAGCCCTGAGAAAGTGGTCCTTGGAGAACAGGAGCGGGGTTGTCGACCATGAATAGCAGGAGAGTAAGATGCCCAGAAAAGCGACATGAGAACATGTGAGCACAGACAACCCGTGACCTAGGATCAAGAGGAAATGAAACGCCAAGTGTGGACGCTGGTTTGGGTCCCCTGTCCTTCTGACGACACCCTTTCCCTTCCAGCCTGGAGTTTGATCCCTACAGCTCTCCAAGAATTCCTGCCTTGACCTCAGGGTGACATCTGAAGACCTATATTCTGTGTGCCTGAACATCTCCCTTTCGAACCCTTTGCCTGACCTTGACTTTGATCTCCCCGTGGACGCGCTACCTGGGATTCTGAGTCCGGTGTGTGTTTCTCAATAGCCTCGCTTGGTCATCATGACCCCGGCTTGCATGCCCCACACTGAGCAGAACCATAGCCATGAGAGAGATCTGAGTCCTTCCTCTGTAGCTCCCGTAACATCATGGTCCCGATTCAAGGAACTATGACGTCTTGGGGGAAATTACAGGAAATGATAGAAAAGGCATTCTCATCAGTGATGAGTTGAACAAAGGAAAATAAGTGGGGCGAGGATTGCTCAATTGGAACTTATTTATAAGGTCTCTTGATGAGACACTTTTATAGTTCGTTCCTTCACTCAATTAATTTTAATGGAATACCCTACTAGGTGCTGTGCAACAGTCTAAATACTGAGGTTGTGTAAGATAGATGACAATAACTGAGATAATAATTTAAAATATAGGAGAATGTGCTGTGAATAAAAATGAAAGCACCTGTATAGCAACAACAAAAATTTAGAGGCATCATTTTTGTCCGTGTTTTATACATGATGTATGAGAACAAAAGTATGACTTCAAACAGCTTTTGCTAACCACCCCTTTCATCCATCTGGATGATTCCTACTTGTATTTCTGGAGAGAGATCAAACATCATTTTCTCAATGAAGAGTGTGTATCCCAACTCCACATAAAGTTAGCAGCGCCTTAATGAGGGAACTGTGTGCTACTGCTTTGGCACATGTTAGAGACCCAGCAAATGTTAGTTTCTGGTTGCTCCCCAATTCTTCTCTGATAGTACCTTGTGATAGAACCCAAATGAAGAGACAATTTCCGAATTGTGTTTATACAGCAAGACTGTACATATATTACAATACATTCAGGCTAGATTCTAATGGCTTTGCTGAAGATCTGTATATCCAACTCATTCTTGAGAGCTTTATTAAATCTAAAATATGTAAAGATACTCTATAAATGGAAAAAATACTTTATAAATGATTTTATATATAAACATAAAAATCCATCAATTCATTATTTCATTCTGAGTCTTTCTTAATGACTTTCAATGGCCCTCAAGTAATCTTTCACTGTTTACCACAAGGATGACATTGATACCATAATCCTCCCCTTCCCTGGATGAGTAGCAATAATAACCCTTTCTTTCTCTTTTATGGCCTGGAAAATGTAAAACTCATTTGCACATTTATTCCATAGCTTTGGGCATACTTGCGCCACTTTTTTTTCCCCTCCCGGTTTAATTGAATTTACTGCTTGGGGAAAGACCTACACTAAATAAGATGGAATAGAAACCTATCAGTCACGACCAGTGTTCCATAATATGTGAATTATCAACCTACTGACTACTGATGATTCCCTGAGATGACTAATATAGTTAATATCGAGGATCTGTGCTAACTACCAGAGGCCACGTGTTGATGAATCACTGTTGGGTTTCTCTATCGGATTCTGTACTATGAACACTGACCTGCTAATTGAAAACAAAGCAAGACAAAAACAAAGTGAACTATTTTACGCAATAGGGTCATTCTAAATTCCACTGGTCTCTTTGAGCAAAAACAAACAAACAAACAAAAACACTGAAGGAACACTGCATTTTAAGATAGCCAACATAGCCTGACCAGGCAGTGGTGCAGTGGATAGAGTGTTGGACTGGGACGCAGAGGACTCAGGCTCGAAACCCTGAGGTCGCCAGTTTGAGTGTGGGCTCATCTGGTTTGAGCAAGGTTCACCAGCTTGAGCCCCAGGTCTCTGACTTGAGCAAGGGGTTACTTGGTCTGCTGTAGCCCCCCCAGTCGAGGTACATATGAGAAAGCAATCAATGAACAACTAAGGTGCCGCAATGAAGAATTGATGCTTCTCACCTCTCTCCCTTCCTGTCTATCTGTCCCTATCTGTCCCTCTCTCTAACTCTCTCTGTCTCTGACACACACACACACACACACACACACACATAGCCAACATAAAATGCTTGAAAAGCATGATCTCTAGGGTTAGCTTAAAATGTGTTGTTTTGTAATGTATTTGATAAGCTCTTCATGTTTAAAATGGCCTAGTGGAAACTAAGATTTTTTTTCCCATTGTCTTGCTTTATTCCATGTCAGTAGGGCACTGAGTAAATTGAACTTGCTTGGACAAGTGGTGAGTGGTCCGTAGGTCTGGGTGCCAAGAACATTATAAGCAGCTTTTGAGGGAAATCCTATAATTATGTGTGTACACAGACTTCAGTCTTCTTGGATGTGGGAAAGATTTAGGAAAATGAGATGAATGTTTACCAACCACTAAAAGGAAATATGTCTTGGGGCAACAATGCCAAGTAATCTAGAGTTGAATGGGGTCAGATAGTTACAAGGACAGAGTGAAGTCAATAATGATGACAAAATATAAGACTAAAACTATATTAGCTATCTTGTTCAAGGGGGACCCTGTAACACATTTTGTCAGGGTAAAGAGTCACTTACACTATTCAGATGTCAAATAAGGTTGTATAACATGTCAAAGAAGGATGTCACCCACAAAACAGAATTCTCAATAATGGTTATGCTAACAAGATATTTAAAATCTCCTTATCGTTTCCTTCTGCCAAAGGTTGGCTGCTACTTCCCTGCTCCTTGGACTGACATTTGAGAACTTTGTATGATTTCAGACAGAGCTGGTATCACACATCATTGATAATATAATGGACTCTTTCAGTAAATGTTTCTGGAACAATCTGATACCTACGGATAAAAAGAGTAAAAGCTAGACCAGTACTGCACATTCTATACTAAAATAAGTTCAGGTAAATTAAGATTGTATAAGTGATATTTTTAAATTTTAGAAAACAGAGTGTCTTTTTGGCACTTTAATAGAGGATTTTTTCTCGTGAGAAAGAACACACATAAGAAAATGTAGATCAATTAACCTTAATAGAAACGTGGTATAAATAAACACAATGGTACAGAAACAATGTGAAAAGACAAGACATAGATTTTGGAGGAAAAAAAAACAATATTTAAAAGTTCGCTAGACCCTTCAGTTATAATAGAAAATTATCTTCTCCAATAGTGGGAATCAATGCCATTGTTAAGTCCCTGACTGATGAAATAATTCTTTTCTAGATGCAGGAATTTTTATGGAAGTTTGCCTTTCTTATTTTTTATTTATTTATTCATTTTAGAGGGGAGAGGGAGAGACAGAGAGAGAGAAGGGGGGAGGAGCTGGAAGCATCAACTCCCATATGTGCCTTGACAGGGCAAGCCCAGGGTTTCGAACCGGCAACCTCAGCATTTCCAGGTTGACGCTTTATCCACTGCGCCACCAAAGGTCAGGCCGGAAGTTTGCCTTTCTTTGTTTCTTCCTTGATATAGTTTTTTGCCTCTTTCAGTCACTTGAAAATGTATGCAAATTATTTTTCATCTAAGCATTCTCTTCAGGTTTAACAAGCTATTAGTGTAGCCTTTCCATTACATGGTCACATCCATTCAGCTCCAGCAAAGCATACGTTTCAAAATGCGCAATGTGCCCACTGTGTGTCCATTCAATGTGACATCCTAATATTAGAAGAAAAAAAATAGCAGCCACCCTTAATGCCATTTTATTAAACACTAGAAGAAACCATTGTGTGTGAGAGTGTGTGTTAATGAGATTTTATTGCAAAGGCATGTAAATGCAAGGAATAAAATTTCAAAGCAGGAAATAAGATTGCAAAGCCTCTTCCAATCTATGCAGCGATTTAAGAAAGAAAAAAAAACAACCAAAATGAAATGGGTTAATTTTCTCTGAAAATTACAGTCTACAGATTATCGAGCAGTATCATAATCGTATGGATTGTCTAAAGCTATTGGAAAAACTAGAAACTCTGTATAGGTGTACCCTAATGCTCTTCCATAAAAAATGCTTCCATATTTATAACCCTGTACAAAAAGACCCAGGGTAGATTGACTTTCTACTGTTAATCACAAGCAATTACAATTACAAATTACATTGGTAATTCTCATAGTTTACAACCATTGTAAATATTAGGAATATGGAGCTTTAGCTAATCAGAAAATAACTAAGAAATACATTGTCCCAGCCCTCAAAGCTGCCTCTGAGTGGGTTATTCATTTCAATGAACACCCAAGCCAATGGTTGGGCAGTCGTATCTATACAAATATTTACATTTCACTTAACATTTCCAAGTTTTGGGTCTGATTATGATTTGTGATAGCTTATCTGCTATGTTTTCGTATCTTGTAGTCAACTTTTGCAACTTTTTGCACCCAGACCTACGGACCACTCACAACTTTTACAGTCAGAGTTGAGACTCCTGTTCATTCAGTGTTTGCTAGTTTTGGTTCAGGAACTGTATTAGGCATCAAGAATTAAAAAGATGAGTCTCCGTCTCCACATTCAACAAGGTGAACAGCCCCTTTGGAGGGAGGGACAAGGAATAATGTTTGATTGCTTATGATGCATAAGACACTGCTTTATGCTTGTTGAAAATGTAATTTCTCACCTTCATTACAACCCTATAAAAAAAGTTACCTCTAATGCATCTTGGTTTCCCATGGGCTTCCATTTTTCTTGAGTTGATTTTTTTTTCTTTAGGTACTAAAATCACCAAGTTTCTGCTCAAAAGGAAACATTTTGCCTACTCAGCCTAGAGTTCATAAAAAGCAGGGATGTGCCCAAGCTATTCAGCTTCTTTAATTACCTTAGAAAACCAAGGGGTTAAGAAATGAGTTTCATGAAGGAAAAGTATATCAAGGGACCCAGAAAAGATTTCATTTTATCTATAGAAAATGTTCTCTCTTATGGGGACACTGAACTCGGGGAGGTAAATGACAATCACGTCCCCACAGCTATTATGGCACTGCTGAATAGACAATCATGTCAAACTATTTCTTTCACTGGACAAGATATTTTGGAGAAAGAAGAGCAAAAGTAAACTTTTTAATGTCTCCTCTGTTATTTATGTGTTGTTCACTGACAGGTGAGAGGTAATTTTGAATTTGCTGCAGACACATTTGCTATACAGAATTCTTTATCTGCTATCCCTAAGTTTTTGGACAAATGGATGAGGAATGGGTTCCCCAAGTGGAAAATGAGCCACACACAAGAATTCAAAACAAACTCCTACTGTGAATTTCTGAGCTCTGTGCTGTAAAGCAGGAAGAAAATTGTGGATGAATGTTTTCTTAGACCTACTGATCTCTTGTAGGTGGGAAAAAGGGCGCATTCTCTCCCATCTGGGGATATTGTTGGTGATGTGCTTCTCTTTTGGCCAATATCTAGTATTAGTTACATTTTCTATTATATCCCCATGTTGCCAATGCTAGATAGATTTCAAGATTACACACACACACACACACACACACAAATATCAAATTTCCATGTGTCCTACAGTAAATTACAGCTAGTTTGCACTGAAGCCTTCCTTTTCTATACAATCTTACGTAGGACAATAATGGATTTATAAATTCACCTTCCATAACCATTGACTCTGTCAGAACTGTGATATTGCTGTGATGACCAACGTCTAACATTTGGCCTGTTATAGCATAAGCTCAAAAAATATCTGTCAAATGACTAAAAGTGGCACCACCATGGGTATAGCAGAGAAAAAAAATAAATTATGTAACTTTTTGGCAGTCAAGAAGCTGGTGGGTGAATGCGGAGCATATAAAATAATAAGATTGGCATGCCAAGTTTCAAAATAAATCCTTTGGAAGGTTAAAGAGCAAAATAATTTTCCATAGAAAATAGAAATAGTAAACTATACACATCACACTCTATAGTCAACAGGATTGAAAATTTTAAATGAGATGTCAGCAAGCATTAATGGGAAACAACTGATGGTAACACAGGCAAGGCACAGAGGGGTTTATTTTGCTTTAGATGGGCAGAAGCCAGCCTTCTTAAGTGCTTAAGAAAATCTACTAAAGAAATATTATATAACATATAGTATACATAGTATAACATATGCTATAGGGTATATATATAGCAATAACTATCTATTTTAAAATGTTGCAATTCTATAAGCATATTAACATATATGTATATATTATTACATAATTTTAACATTATTCAAGGACCTGTCCTTGTATAATGATGTCACACGATTTTAAATGGAACACAGGAGACTAAACAGAATCTGTGTATGTGTTACAAAATTCCACTAAGACGATGAAACATTTTCTTTAAAAGCAAAACTGGACATGGAACAAACTGTAGGGAAAAACAACAGGATAGAAAGAAGCCCACTATTTCAAGGAAAATTATATATGAAATACCTGGCTGCCCACTGGGGTGAAGTGCCACCTCGCTGTGACTCTGAATTTGAAGGGCTAGACGTCCACGAGGATTGGGTTTTGCCTGACAAGTGGCCTGAGCCAGACATGTGACTGGGTTTTGCCTGACATTAGTCTGAGCCAGAACGAGGGCCTCCTGCACATGGGCACACAAGTGTTTGTCATCCCAGGACTCCGAGATCCCGAGAGACAAGGCTTCCTCCGGAAAGAGTGGTCAACACACTGGTGCCTCCAGCCCAATTCTGGCACTGTGTGACCCAACCCTGACACTGAGTAGACCCCAGGCTGTCCTCTGCCTCCCCTTCCCCTGGACCGGCACTTCTCCCTCACACCAGAAACCCATAGTGCAACCTGCAGGATCAACTGGAGATGGTGGTGCTCCTGGGAAACCCCAGGGCTTGTGGGTAATATTAGATTATTTCCTGATGAATGGGTCTGGGTAAGAGGTGTTCTTCCTCACTGCAGGGTGCGGGCAATTTGCTGAGTGAGAAAGAGAGCAATGACGGAAGGTTTTTTCTGCAGGAAAAGGGCTCAAGAGAAAAAAATATATGCACACATACACACACACAAACACACACACACACACACATCTTATTTTATGTTTGACTATACCAAAAGAACACTAAAACTTGCTGGAGAGTTTAGAAATAAACTAAAAAATAGGTACTAATACCAAACTAAGCAATTAAAAATTAAGATAATAACAACACGGTATTCATGAAGGAAATCTGATCATTTTCTATGCTATGGGGCTCAGATGTCAAAAATGTTGTCGACTTCATTCATCAAAAAAGTTTGATAGAAATGATTTTACAAGTTTTCCAGAGGGCTGGCATAAATGGAAAGCAGTACAAAATATCTTAAGCTCAAAAAACAAGCAAACAAACAAACAAAAAAAGCACAAGAAAATGCAAGTATTCAATCATCTATGAATGAGTCATTTATTATAAAAATTGCAAAATTACTAGAGATGGCCCATAGGGAGCGGGGGTATGGGGTTAGAGTGAGTGAGGCACTATTGTTCTCAGTTGTAAACCTTTTAATACAATATGCTTCTTTAAAGTAATACATATACATTACCTTGATTTAGAAAAGACAAAGCATGCATACAGTTTTATTCCATGAGCGATGTTATATCTTTATACAAATAAAAAATTTGCATCATGGTTTTTTGTTTTTTTTTTCTGAAGCTGGAAACGGGGAGAGACAGTCAGACAGACTCCCGCATGCGCCCGACCGGGATCTACCCGGCATGCCCACCAGGGGGGGAACCTCTGCCCACCAGGGGGCGATGCTCTGCCCCTCCAGGGCGTCGCTCTGTTGCGACCAGAGCCACTCTAGTGCCTGGGGCAGAGGCCAAGGAGCCATCCCCAGCGCCCGGGACATCTTTGCTCCAATGGAGCCTCAGCTGCAGGAGGGGAAGAGAGAGACAGAGAGGAAGGAGAGGGGGAGGGGTGGAGAAGCAGATGGGTGCTTCTCCTGTGTGCCCTGGCCGGGAATCGAACCCGGGACTTCTCACGCCAGGCCGACGCTCTACCACTGAGCCAACCGGCCAGGGCACATCACATTTTAATGTTAATGTTAGAGACACAGATATTTTACTTGTAACATGAGTTTTGCAAAGGAATATCATTTTATGTGTTCCTGATTCTGAAGAAAGCAGCGAATCGTCTCGTCAGATTTACTTAACCATAGCTAGATTATTGGGGTCATGGTCGAAAGTTAATCATCACAAAACTGTAAGCAAAATCAATCTTGCTTGGTACATTTAGTTTTCAACATTAAATGAGTAATGTATTTTTCTACAATACATTTTAACAAATATAAAATCTTTTCTAGTGTCAAGGTTTTAAGCCATCAGTCCTCGGAACTATTGAAACGCATGCCTAAGTTTTACAGAAATTACCTTTGCCCTTCTCAGTAAACAGATTTAGAAAATTAAAGTTTTGACGGCATTAAAAGAATAAGACTCTACTGAAATCTTACAGTAAATGGTCTGCCAAGATGGCTTCTTTATCTAAACAAACAAAGACTAAAGACGACCCCAAAGCTCTTGTGTCAACAGTTTCTTTGCTGGAAATTTCTCTCAAGGATTTGTTTTGAACTGTTAGTGGAAACATGTGACCTATGGGTTCACAAATTACTTTCAAGGCTGAATCAAGGTTATTTGTGATTTCTTATTTTTAATTTCCCTATCTATTGAGAAAGAGAATATCACAAATATACATCCTTTAGGCAATGCATTAATCTTTGAACAATACAAAGGACTTCCATTCTATACCGAAAATCCACATGTTTGTTTCATTTTAGAGTTCCTTACAGCTCTGCACTATTTACATTTACTCCATTGCTGTTATATCACTCCTACCATAACAAAACCAATTTAAATGATGCGATTGTTTTAAAAATTGCTTTGCCAAGAGAAAAATTCAAAGGCTACAAATACAATGAGCACAAGCCTGACTGTAACAGACTGAGCACCAAAATTATTTAGGAGGAAGGCTTCCCAATAACTCATTCATTCCTTCACAAATATTTACTGGGGTTCTGTCATGTATCAGGTATTGTGCTACGTACCCATTACCTTCCTACCTACAAAACCCGTGGTCTGGGTGGAGAATGAAGACACACAAGTTCAATGTCAGAGGTAAAACTCAGTTGGAATTAGAACTTAATAACTGAAAGAAAATATTTCTGCACATGGTGGATGGGTGTCATTTTGTGGTTAAATATGCCCTTCATATTGGCCGCTAAGTAAAGACTAGGGAAGATTACTATTAGAGGGGGCCCAGAAACAGTTCAAGAAGTTTAAAATTTTTATCATATGGTCTGTAAACACATACACACAGACACACACCCTTCAGATGAATATAGTATACAATATCCAATGCCCTAATCAGAACTACAAACACTTGTGGTTAGTTATTGAACAATTAAATGCTCTAAGAGATCGGTTAGCTAGCCAACTAAAGAATTTTAAGCAGAAAGAAAAGTACCAGAGCCTATTACTGTAACCATGCTATACAGTGTAGCCTTCAGTCAATGTCAGGGGTTTGGCAAATAGGGACAAGTATGTATTCTTTCAAATAAAATAGTGAAAAGGTTGATCTTTCTCGTCTGAACAGGATAGAAGTGCCCCAAAACATATTCCTGCCCCCAAAAGATAGGGTATAGGAATCTAGAAACCCAAGAACTTATAACCCACGGACTGGCACCTGCCCCTCAGATCCACATTGGTCCTGTGGCTCAGGAGCTTACCGAAGGATTTCAGAGCCTGACGCTGACTAGCAGACACTATCGGGACCCTGCTGCTAGAGTATTATGGCTTTGGCCTCAAGTAAACATTTAAGGTGCTCTCAGAGCATCAAAAGACAGAGAGATTTAATGGAGTTTAGAGAGGAAAACACTTTTTGTGCCAGTTTTTATTTGCTCTAATACTAGTGTTCTTTGTGACAGATCAGGCCCAGCCCTTTTTCAATTACTGGAGCACACTGGGATCTATCTATTCCTTTATATACCTTTTCAACGTGAAGGATCAATTTCTCTTTGGTAAGTTCCTAACATTGTTCTCCTATTTGGGTGTTTTTCTAATACATACATCACCTTGCTGTACTTGATCCTCACTATCAATTTTTCATGAAAGGAAATTAATTCTTATGCTTAAATTGAACAATATTCTGGTTGAATATAACTTGAGTTAAAGTGCTTAGTGCCTGACCACTCCGGGAAGGTCAGTGAGAACTGCTACCGCTCCTCAATCTATGATACTAGTTCATGATTGATGCGTGTTTTGGCTCACGCAGAAGTCACCTCAAACTTGCGCAAGTGTCTTCCTGAGAGCAGATGTTGGAAAGAGAAAGCTGCCTTTTCCCAGATGTCTTTCTAGATGTGGTTTGAGTTAGGCTAATTAGATGCAGAGGTCCAAATCATGAATGTAGGGCCAAACTGCATGGTGTGAGTAGGGTCTGGGGTGCGTTTTCCTGCACGGATAGCAGTGGAAGCGGCACAGGCTGGATTCAGCGACCGTGGCAGCAGCCTTATTAACCGCCGACCAAGGGGCAGCTCCTAAATGATCCAGGCCTACAGTATGGCTGGGGGAGACTATATTTGAAGGTCAGTTTACAGCCTATTTCCGAAAGCCCTGTCAGTTTGCTGGGGACACACTTTGATAAATTACTTTCCCCTACAATAGCGAAAATGGTTTCTGCCATCTGCAACTGCGAATCGCACAGAATAGCACTCTCAAAGACAGTGCCCAAGACTGTCACGCCACCAGGCCCTCTGACGGAATGTTCTTATTACTTCCAACCTTACCTGCTGAACTCATTCCCGTCCTCACTCTCTCTGTTAGCCAGACGGAGAGGTTGTAGTTATAGATGTGAAGGGGAAATGGTGAGGGATTCATGCTTCTGCTTAGTTCAGTTATAAGGACACATTATTTTCAGGGAGAAAAAAATAACTTACTAGGTGCTCACAGTATTACGTTCTCTGTGTAAAACAGACACAAATGCAGAACAGGTTAACAATATGTCCTTACACTAGAACTTTACAGCAAACCACAAAGCAGTGTGTGAGACTGAGTTGTAGTCATTTCTGTGGTGATTTAAAGAGCTAGGGAGCTTGACCAGATGCTGGACAGAGCATTGGACTGGGATGCTGAAGACCCAGGTTCAAAACCCCGAAGTTGCCAGCTTGAGCATGGGCTCATCTGGTTTGAGCAAGGCTCACCAGCTTGAGCCCAAGGTCCCTCGCTTGAGCAAGGAGTCACTAGGTCTGCTGTAGCCCCCCGGTCAAGGCACATATGACATATGAGAAAGCAATCAATGAGAAACTAAGGTGCCTCAGTGAAGAATTGATGCTTCTCATCTCTCTCCCTTCCTGTCTGTCTGTCCTTATCTGTCCCTCTCTCTAACTCTGTCTCTGTCACAAAATAAACAAAGAAACAAGCAAATAAATAAAGAGGGAAAATAAGTGGAACATAACACACTAACCAGAAAACATATTTTCATTAAAAGGTTTTTGCAGGACATTCTACTCCTGCGTGCAATCAAAATTATTGACATGATCAGATTTTTCTTCAGAGTCCTGGGTTGAAACACTTTTATATCAAAAGATATAGAAAATCATTCAGTGATGAGCTTTAATACCACTTAAACACAAATCAAATGAACAAACAAAAATTTCTTTGGATTTTTAAATAAGAACTATGAGTAACATTAGCAAAATTCATTCTCAAATAATTGTGGGAGGTCAAAGACTTAGATAAGAGAAACTGCCTTCCCACTATCATGAATAGAAAGTGATGTGTTTATTTCACAGATTCTCTATCCAGCATCTTACTTTTTAATCTTTGATAACAGCTATGGCTTTCAAAGTTCTTAAAGGGAAAGTGCACGGCATCTTCTCCCAGTAGCCTCCTTTGGCGACCTCCCAATGCAAATAAACTGTGACCTCTGAGTGTCTCACATTGCTTGTTAGAAACATTATATATACATCTGTCGCAGATGACTGCGTATTTTGTGACTGGAGAACACAGAGGGAGCCTGTGAACATGGGAAAGAGGACGGAGCTGGACTGCATTATGGCATTCTCCACCTCTGGTCAAAAGGGGTGAATCCATATGTTGATGCAGAACATACCTCCCAAATGAACTCTTAAAGAAAGAGGGTTAGTGGGGGGGGGGGGAAGCATAGGAAATAGAGTCAATAATAGTATAATAACTCTGTATGGTGCCCGGGGGGGGGGGAACTGGAAATACCCAGGGGAACACTTGGTAAAGTATGCGATTGTCTAACCACTATGCTGTACACCGGAAATGAATATAAAATAATACTGAATGCAAACTCTATTTGAAAAAAAAAAAATTATAAAAAAACAGTTTGTAATACCAAAAAAAAAAAAAAAAGAAAGATTTTTACAAATCTAAAATTTCGGAGATTATAACTTGTGAAAATCAATAATGTATATAAGAAGAGAAAGCTGGAAAGTTAGGCTTTGCCTTGGGACTTTGTGTAACCTGCTATTAGGGATGGGGGGAGGAGTGGGGATGTTGTTGTTCAGCTATGAGAATTCATTCTGCTCAGATTCAGTCTTTGTTTCAAGACTCTCAGGCCAATGAAAAATAAAATGATGAGTTCAACATCAGTTTGAGGGGAAGCCACAGGAGTTCTCACCTGTCTGTGTGCATAAGAGTCATCTGAAAGCCCCTTTAAAACACATGTTCTAGGCCCTATGTCCTGAGTTTCTGATTTAATACGTCTGGAAGAGACCCAGGGAATGCTCATTTCATTATTATTATTATTATTATTACTATTATTATTATTAAAGTGAGAGGTGGGGAGGCAAAGAGAGACAGATTCCTGCATGCGCCCCAACTGGGATCCACATGGAAAGCCCCCTATGGGGCGATGCTCTGCCCATCTGGTGCATTGCTCCATTGCTCAGCAACTGAGCCATTTTGGTGCCTGAGGTGAAGTCATGGTGCCATTCTCAGCACCCGGGGCCAACCTGCTCGAATGAGCCATGGCTGTGGGAGGGGGAGAGAGAGAGAGAGAGAGAGAGAGAGAGAGAGAGAGAGAGAGAGAGAGAGAGAGAGAAAGAAAAAGGGAGAGAGAAGAAAAAGAGGGAGGGGAAGTGGTGGAGAAGCAGATGGTCACTTCTCTTGTGTGCCCTGACCAGGAATCAAACACAGGACTTCTGTACATGGGGCCAACCCCCTATTGCTAAGCCACCTGGCCAGGGCTGGAATGCTCATTTCTACAGGGGTCAGGTGATAGTGTTGCTGTTGGCCCTGGCATTATACTTTGAAAATCAATCCACTAAATAAATGGGCACAGTACATGAGAAGTGAGGGGGCTTATTCAGCAGTGGCATGGGAAGTAGCTGTAATGATCAATGCTATAACAAAAGGAGTAAAGTCCCCCGGCAGTAGTGGACTATTCATAAAAGCAGCCAAAACACAGTACTAATTAGAGCAGGAAAAAGAGCCACCACGGAGTGAGATTTCTCCCTTCCTTGGAGTAAATACCATTACATTGTTTTGTTTTCCCAAATTTGGTTTCCACTAGAAAAAGAAATACGTGTACTTTATCTTTATGGCTACTTAATTCAAAAATTGTTTCTGAGCACACATATTTGAGAACTGTGCCATGCAACGGAATAGAAGGAAGAGGAAGCCTCAGTCTCTTCTCCCAGGGAGGTCAGCCCATCACCAATGCAGTGAATTCCACAATGCAGAGACAACAACTTGTGCATGTTAGAATTTATAAACATTTCATCACAGGGTCCTGTGCTTAGAAAACACACAGTAAACATGTTGAATAGTTCTCGTGTTCACTAGCATGACAGGACCATCACATTCTGCTGGTTTCTGTATTAGCTGAACTCTGAGGATATTCCAGATGCTCTGCTGAGCATTGATTGCTCTCTCTTAATTCTTACATCCACCCTGTAAAGAAAGTCATTTTATTACGCTTGTTACAAAAAAGAGGCAACAGAGCTTTACAAGATTAAGCAACTCGCCCCCAATCACACACTAAAAGTGTCAAAGCTATAATCCGAATCCTGATCCGTGTGACTTCAAAGTCCCTCGTACATCTGCTATGCTGTTTTTCTTGGGTTATCAAACACGCTTTCCTGTGATCTCTACCCTAGTAATACGCATAAGAAATAAATATTTTCACATGGCTCATTCATTTTTTTCCCCACTCATTTACCAGAGTGCAAAATGCCTGCTGTAATTTCAGGAGTTAACCCAAAGCATGGCTCTAATAGAAAGAACTAACATTGATCATTCCAGGCCATGTGTTACACAGCTTATCTAATTTTACTTTAAAAAAAAAAAAGAACCACTAGAAGTTTCATTACTGTTGCCACTTTAAAAACAAGGAGTTAGAACCAGAGAAACAAAGTAACATTTTCAGTTATAGAGCTAATAAATGGCAGATCTAAAATGTGAGCCCTGGTTTTATTTTATTTTTCCCCCCTAACCTTAGAACTCTCACTAACACCATTATTCCATGCTGCCTGCCTTCAATTTGCACCTGCTTTCCGTTTGACTTAAAATACTAATCACTACGTTTCACTTTTGCCTTCTTACAAAGAACTTTGACTGAGTTACCTTTAAAAACAGAAATATATGTTGACAAAAGAGTGAAGGTAAGTCACTCAAATGACACAGCGGTGCTTAGTTTACGGCCACATTCAGACACCTGGGGGACTTCTATGCATTTCACACATGAGCCAATCAACAGGTAATGACTACCAGTAGATTGTGAATGGGACAAATTTCTACAACACCAATCAAAGTAAAACCAATCTGGTAGACACACAATGCAATATGCAGATGGTGTATTACTGAAATGTGTACTGACATCTATATAATCCTATTACCAACGCCACCCTAACACCTTTAATAATAGCAAAGAATTATCTTCATCAATACAATTACATTTTATGTTTCAACAAAGAATAGAAGTTTCACTTAAAAAAAAATTCATCAAAATTCCAACTCCCACCTGCTATTGGAAAAAGCTCACCCCCCACTCCTACTCCCAGCCTACCATCACATGGCTACTCAGTGGTAGAGCTCTGATTTGCAGCCTCCGCCCCTTCCACACAAACTATCCCCTACAGCAGGTGTGGCCAACAGTTTTTGCCCCCCGGCCAAATTAGAAAGAAAACTTTTTTCATGGGCCAGATGAAATTTTAAAATTAAAAAATGTTAAATACAAAAATGATTCGTTTAAATAAACAAAATTTTATTATGTAATTTGTTTATGAATGAATATGACTGAAAAAAATTTTAATATATATTATTTTAATAAAAATATAATTACATACCATATAAATATGCAAACTGTATAGTAATCAATTGAAACAATATTTAATTAATAGAATGAGCTTAAGGGGGTTATATCGCAAATAAAACAATTATTTCATTTTACAAACAGCCTGGACACGTTTTCAGGTATCAACTGCAGCTGTTGTCTATGCTACAATGCCACTTGATTCAGCACACTTGACCACAAAAATAACAAATTATTGGACCTTGGATGCGCACTGGCAAACTCCACCTAAAAGAATGTGGGTTTCACATCACCGCTAAACGTCAAACAGTTCATATTGAGTATAGATGAGTACAAAAGTTGTAAATCTTTGTAATGGAATTTTTTTAAAAAATAAAGAAGTATCGCGAATCCATTTGACCAATTATTGGAAGTTAACCCTGGATTAGTCACACGCGGAATTCTTTTCTGCGTATCACTATCTTCTTAAATATCTCAATTTCCAATAATCAAAGATGCTTCTGCTTCTGAGTAGCTGAGATTTTAAAGTAGTGGAGAACATTAAAAATTTAATCGCAGGCCCATAAACTCACTACGTGGGCCAGATTCAGCCCACGGGCCGTATGTTGGCCATGCCTGCTCTACAGACAGACACCGTGCGCTCCAGCGACTGTGACCAGTAAGGGCCTGGGAATTCTGCATTTTCCATTCACACTTGGGAACGTGGCCCACCTCATCTGCCCACTCAAAGCTTAGCTAATGGTCCAGGCTCAGGTCCTTTTTTTCACAAAACTACTGATTGTTTTCTATAGACTGCATTTGCCCTTTTGACTTCTATTATTATTATTTTTCTCCTTTTCCAAGTGAGAAGAGGGGAGATAGAGAGACAGACTCCCGCATGTGCCCCGATTGGGATCCACCCAGCAACCCTGTCTGGGGTTGATGCTCTGCCCGTCTGGGGCCAAGCTTGCAATTGAGTTATTTTTAGCACCTGAGGTGGAGGCTTCACTGAGTCATCCTTAGCACCCAGGGCCAATGCACTCAAACCACTTGAGCCATGGCTGTGGGAAGGGAGAAGGAGGGAGGAGGAGGAGGAGAAGGAGGGAGGAGGAGAAGGAAGGGTGGAAAAGCAGATGGTCAATTCTCCTGTGTGCCCTGACTGGGAATCGAACTAGGGACATCCATATCCTGGGCAGATGCTCTATCCACTGAGCCAACTGTCCAGGGCCTTGACTTCTATTATGAGAGGGGATAAACTCCATTATGACCAATATCAAAGGAGCTGATAATTTCCCCAATAGAATCAATTACTTACAACTTCAAAATCTAAAACCAGCAAGGGAAGGGAGCAAATACTGAGGAATACCTATATCAAAAGACGGGATATCAAAGTGATCAAAATAATAAAGGGGCAAGAACTGCTGTGTCAAAAGTCCTGAACCTGGTACCCGGTTTGATGCCTTCCTCACTCAACAGCCTTGTTTTTATTCCCACTCTCAAATGAATCATACTTTGAAGTCTTTAAATGCATCCTGTCTAGAACAATGCTGTTGGAAGTCTCTAAGAAAATTGTGCCACAAAAGGAAAAAGGGAATAGAATTTTATCAGCAAATCACAGAAACCGGAGGTGGGAGTGTTACTTAAAGTACAACATGTCCGTTGCACCAAAGCGAATGTAGCATTTTCCACAAAAATATTATATTGATTTTTATTTCTCTTTCTTCTGGACCTTGCCATGCATTTTCCCAATTATTAGACATAAGTGATACGCGCTGATTATATAACTGTCAGGGTCTGTGTTTGATAAAAACAAGGAAATCTGCTTAACCTAATGGGAGAAGAGGCAAGAGTATTACATTTTCAAAAAGTATTATAGTTACATCTTTTTTCAATGCTTTGGAAGCACCTGTCAGAAGAACATCTGCATCCTAATAGTCTAATTTAAGGAAATTTAAATCATTCTTATGCTGACAAATGCAGCCATATTCCAAATATGTGCATCTCATAAAAGCAAATGCATATTCAATGACTCATTAAAATCAAATGTTTAAAAATTCTCATGATTCAGGACTCGATTCATATTTTTAAAATAACAATATTTCTTAATGAAAAGGATCATATACTGCACTGTATGCAAATATTTATCTCATTTAATAGTGGCGATCACTATAAAAGTGCCTCTTCATCAAAGGAGAGAAATCTTTACCACACGTCTCGCCACCATTGCTTACTCCTCTCTGTGAAATACAACGTGTGTTTGAGATACTTGAAAATCACCGTTTATTACATATATAATCATTGTGATGTTCCCGAAGGTGGTAAAGCAAACTGTCTTGTTTTTAGGAAATATTAAACATTGCTGTCACTTTATTCTTCTAAACACAATGCTCATTGCTTTGTCATCTCCCTGTCCACTAGGTCCCACACTTCAGAAGAAGGACTAATGACCGCTATCAATCAACGAAAGTTGTTTGAGTATCATATCCGATTCCATTGGGTCTCTGCATGATTAAAAAAAAAAGGCCTTGAAAGCTATTCTTTGTGAAAGATAAAAGTCGTTTCTGAATTCCATAAGCTCCCTTTAAAAATCAAGAGATGGACTTGGCCCATTCTGATAAAAAAAAAAAAAATACAACTGTTTTACTCCAAATCTTTCCTGGGAAATGAACTCAGGGGAGGATGAAAGGTAAGGTCTTTTCAAATAGGAAGAGAAAAGAAAAAGAAAAAAAAAGAAGTTCTATGTCCCAAGAAATTGAAGTGGAAGCCAGGAGAATGCTGGAGACGCCCGAGTCCCTTAGAGGAAAGAGTCCTTGAATCCCCGGGTTTCAGGCAGAAGGGCGTGGTGGGTGAAGGTACAATTATTAAACACTTAAGAAATCCCACATCCCTCAAAGGTGGAGGAAGAATTCAAAATCCTGGAGGTAAGGGGTGAGTCCCTCCCTCTCCCTTCCAGAGGACTTTTGGCAATGACAGGAGGCATTTTTATCACAGCGGGGGAGGAAGGTTGCCACTGGAAACGGGCATCCAGGTATACAGAATCCAGGGATTTTATGAAACAATCTACAGTGCTGACGGCAGCCCTTCCCTATAAAGAATTATCTGGTCCAAACTGCCAACAGTGCCGAGGTGTGTGAACAGTACTCTAGCCTGGTGTTCTGCCGGGCAGTGGGTGTTTCCAGATAGGTGAGCCTGTTATCCACCCAGATGTGACCAGCGTCCACTGTCAACAAGAGGGGCCAAAAGCTCATCCTCTAAAGATAAATTCTTTCATCCAGCAAAGGCAGTGTGGTATATGGATGCCTGACATGGTTCCACTCACGAAGGGGACAACACTGGATGCACCGGCCACTGTGGGTGGAGAAACCAGACAGCCAAGAGTGTGAGGGTGGGGCCACTACTCCCTGGAAGGTCTTCAGTGACATTCTCTGAAAAGCTGAGCTGCTCTAGAGACCCAAGGAGAAGAAACAGCAAGGATAAAAATGTCCTGGGCAGAAATGGGTGGGGTTAAGGAGGAGGAGGGCTGAGGATCTTGCTTACAGGTGAGCCCACAGAAAATATATTTAATTGACTATTTTTAAATTAAGAATTGTTTTTAGAACCCCAATGTTTTCTCAAGCTTCTGACACAACTGACGCCATGTGTCTTTTAGTTTTCAACATTCTACCCAAGTATGCCCCGACATTCCGCTTTGGATTATAACACAGTTGCCATCAAATATTGAACTTCATGTTTTTTGCTACTGAAAATTCCATAAAGGATTTACAGCAACAGATATAATTTTATAAAATGCTTTTCTTTGATTCATCTCCTTTGGCTTTTTATTTTATTTTCCTCATTTTAAGCTAGGTTTCATTTTGTAGGACATGCAGTGCGTGTTCAATTATTTATTATATCGATACACTGTAATGGTATTCAATTATTAATTCACTCCCTGGGTACTCATCCATGTACTCAGAATAACTGAGAAATTATACAGAGAGCTATTTTTTTAGACCAGATTAAAAGTACCTATAGATAAAATATTTTATTCTCAGTAAAATCTGCAAAGAATTTTGGTTTATTTTGTTTTCTATGGAAATATCAAACTTCATTGGGCACACAAACTTCATTAAGCACAATAGAGAGTTATTATTTCTGTCTTATTTCTCTATTTATATTGGTATGTAGCTATGGTTTCCATGGCTTTTCCTGTCTGTTTGTTTGTTTCTGCCTCAGTTTACCATCTTCAAAAACAGTTTTTTATGCTCCCAGAGTGTTGACAGCATAGGCTGAGAGATAAAGCAACTTTCTCCATTATTATTATTATTATCATCATTATTATTATATTACAGTGTTAACCAGGACAACATTTATTGGGTTCCACATTGTCTGCAGGATAGTTGTAGAATATAAAAAACACTTTATCAAGAGGACAGGGAATTTGCCTGTTTGTCAAATAATGAATGACTCTGTATTCTGTGTCTGTGATTAACAGCAATGACAACAAGCACCGGAAGAGTGAGACAGGCTAGAGTCCCCGGAGCCCCAGGGCAGGCTAAGGAGAGGGGACAGCGAGCTCGTGAGTGTAATGAAATTCAGGAAGCACTATGTGCCCAGGGAGGGCAGAATGTGGTGCAGAAATAGTGGCTGCCTCAGTGGAGTTGGGAGGGAAGCACGGAAATCCACCAGCGTGGACCCGGAGACGCGGAGGGCGGGTGGGGAGTATAGTGGGGGTAGGAGCTGATGGGATACAGTCCCGTCAGCCATTCCAAGAACTTCCGAACTTTAGATTTAATCCTAGAGAGAACTGAAGGGCACAGAGTGCTCAGGGGGTGGGTAGGAGCGAGGAGTGAAGAAACGCTTACAGAAATAGACTTGTTTACCTTTTGGAAAGGTTTCCTAAGGATGTACTGACTTATGGATGGTCAGGATCAAAAGCAGAAAAGCTATTTAGGAAATTATTCGACGAATTGGGAGTTGCATCATAACAGGGCTTATATTAAAACAAAAAGATGAAGACACTGAGATCACTTCTAGAGACAGTATGATGACAGCATTGATAGTTGACAGATTACATTATGGGACAATACTCGAGAACATCTGAGGACCACCAAGCTCCTGACAGTCCACTTAGTGAGCCTTCCTTTTTTTTTTTCTCTAACTTTTGAGAAGCTTCAAATGACAACCATTTCATTACTTTCCACGCGTCTGTGAGTCAGGCATGTGGACATGATTTAGCAGAGAAAGGGCATGCAAAACAGTACCTGCATATAGTTGGAACCTTGGCATGCACGCCTGTCTTTGTAGTCTCTGTTCCACGTGGTCTTTCCAGCAGAGTCACCAGGTTTCTTATAAAGGGTCTCAGGAATCTCCAAAACACAGAGTGGAAGGGGCCAAGTCCTTTGAAGGTTTAGGACGGGGAAGGGCACCGGGTCACTTCCCCAGTGCTGCATGTTACTGGTAATAGCACGTCCATGACTGAGTATAGGACGCAGCCACACACAGTCCTGAGGACTGGAAAGTGTGGAGCCATGGGGACCGCCTTAAAGACCAGCTATCACAGAGGTGGAGAACAATAGTCTCTGAGATCTGACACATTTTTTTTTAATGCAGCTTATAACTCTAAAAGGATAATTTGTACAATGAATCAGATCAATCTGCAGCCGGCCCACCCTGAAAGGGCCCTATCTTGTCTGATCTCGGACAATGAATCAGATCACTTAAAAATAAAGCCCTGGTCGGTTGGCTCAGTGGTAGAGCGTCGGCCTGGCGTGCGGGGAACCCGGGTTCGATTCCCGGCCAGGGCACATACGAAAAGCGCCCATTTGCTTCTCCCCCCTCCCCCCTCCTTCCTCTCTGTCTCTCTCTTCCCCTCCCGCAGCCGAGGCTCCATTGGAGCAAAGATGGCCCGGGCGCTGGGGATGGCTCCTTGGCCTCTGCCCCAGGTGCTGGAGTGGCTCTGGTCGCGGCAGAGCAACACCCCGGAGGGGCAGAGCATTGCCCCCTGGTGGGCAGAGCGTCGCCCCTGGTGGGCATGCCGGGTGGATCCCGGTCAGGTGCATGTGGGAGTCTGTCTGACTGTCTCTCCCTGTTTCCAGCTTCAGAAAAATACAAATAAATAAATAAATAAATAAACAAACAAACAAACACACATGTACAAATACCCTCCCCCCAGACCCTCCCCCCCCCACATACATACAGGTTTCATTTCCTAAGGGAGTATGAGTTTATTTTTAAAGTAACTACTTTGTTTTTGTTGTTGTTTTAAATGAAGCTACTCAGGCAGCACCAGTGATTTAAAACAAACTGCTCGAAACTCTTAGTTAACCAGGAAAAGCAAATTCTCCATCTTGAGAATTGCAATTAATACAGATATGCCTTAGATCTGATTCCCGAGCAATTTCTTTGCTCTGCAGTTTTATATCTACTAACAAACAAATGGAACATAATGAAAATATTCTGTGAATTGTTCTTTCTGGCTAATTGCAGTCACAGTTGATGGTCTCTATTTTTATCCCGTAAGTCCCCATACCCTCAGAAAATATTGTGTATTTATATGAAAATATAGACTCTGATCACTTCTGAAGAAGGAATAAGTTAGGTATTGTTTCTAGTTAATTTTGCTTCGCAAGTTTTTAATGATCTTTCAAAAAGGGCACTAGAGTTTCCATGTGTCTTATTACATCATTCATTCTGGGAACCATTCCTTAAGAACAGCTTCAACTCATTTCTGGTATGCTAATGAACTTTATACACCACAAACCATTTGTAATTGACACTCACTGAGCTGTGCTCCTCGGATATTAACATACAGATCTTCCTTAAATAAATTATGGGGGGAAAACTGAGTCACGCTCCAAAAGTTTTCTCCTTCTCTAATCGCCAGGGAAACATATACAATTCTTAAAAACATATTAAACTCACACAACTATATCTCTGATAGACTTGAAATGTCACTACGGTCAATTGATTTGGTGGGATGGGTGGGTAGGTGGATATTGACATTTTTAGATAGGGCTTTAGTACCAAAGAGCTGTTAAGAGATTGTCATTACCGATATGTACCAAGACAGGGCAGAGAAAAATTCATCAGGGCAAACTTTGGCTCTCGAATGTTTTCATAACAGAGGTATGTCCTAAGGGACAAGGAAAGAAAAATTGCTGCGTGTACCAAGCCAGAAAGCACTGTGTGAGATCCACTTTCTACAGGTAAAGTTTATCTCTGAAGGATTCTGCCGCAGAGGTCTCAGGCTGGTGGGTCTCAGTCTTCCCAAAACCAAAACGGGATCGTTTGACCCGACGTTTCAAACTATTTTTAATCTGCTGCCAACATTTTAAAATTGTGAAGTTTTATATTATACTTCTGATATCAGGAATCTCTGAAATACCAGCATGGTTGACAGTGCTGGGCTCCGAATTTACAAATGGCCCACTTCATGTCATGACCCAGGCTGTCGGCTCTGCACCGGTATTTGATTTTGAAACTCTGTGTAAACAGTAAGAAGTGCCAGGAAAATAATATCTGAAAATGAAAAATAGGTAAAATAGATTATTGGGTCCTAGCTCCTTGTAATAATGGGCTTTATTTTCTGCTTACTAGGTTATGTTACAGGTCTGTGAGGGCTGAGATTAAGACAGAGACTTGAATATTTTTGTCTATAATAGAGATGCTCTCTTGGAGGCTACTTACACTGATTATGAAAGCAATTTCTGTCCAGTGGAACAGAGAAGCTGAAAATTTATGGCGTATTTCTCTGTTAGACACAACACAGTTTTATATCTCACCCCCAAATTTTATTTTAATATTCATTTCTAAATACTCTCTATAGACTTAACTCCTTCAATGTACCTTAGCCCAGTTTTAATATCTTAAAAGTCCATGTATTAATTAATACACAAAACCTTTGAGTACTGTTTCTTTTCTCTTTGTCTAGAATTCATCATTTTATCATATTAAAATTATAGGTTAACAGAAGAAATTTGGCCAGTTGACCCAATTATCAGAGTTGTTTCGAGTACACAGCACTTGGCTGGGGTATAGTTTCTATTCTACCTGACATTGCTTGGTTGGGCCATCAGCTGACAATCTTTTACTGATTACTTTTTATGAAGACACGGGCTAGCCCTAGAATTCAAAGGATAGTGCCTGAGATTTATGAAGAAAGTTATTATAATGCAAAGTGTTGAGCATGGACACAGATATCCACAAGATATTCTGAAGAACGAACTAAAATTACGTACCTAAACTGACTGGGGAGGGGGTGCTTCCTGGATTGGACAATAAACGGACTTCACAATGAGGGATGAGCAGGTGCCCTCCAAGTAAAGGCAGTTGGTCATTTCTGCAAGAGCAAAAATTCAGCAGGCATTGCCTGAAAGGAAGCATGAGGGGAGGGACCATGGGGAGGGGCCAGGAAGAGTGACAGTAGGCACACCTTTCACATGACGTAATTACAGAAAACCAAAGCCTGGCAGATGATGTCATTTATGTTGGAGATGTAAATTAGTCTGGATTCGAGTGTGATTCTGTACCCAGTTCCCCAACTCTGAAGCTCATTTTTTTCCTTAGCGCTAAAAGTGTCGATATTGATGGCACTTCATATCACAATTGACCCCAATCAGTTGCCTTTAGGTTGGAGAGAAAAACTCAGTTCTTGAAGGAAACAAACTTATGACCCAAGGTCTTGACTTGAATCCTTAATTCATTCCCACACATTCAGCAGCAGTGAAAATGTAGCATTTCATGATAAATTTTCCATAGACAAATACTTTTGTAAGTCTGTTTATGTGGCATGATACTGCCACGAAAGTGGAGATAGGAATTTATTGCACCAGCACTTGGTATTCCAAAGAGCTTTAATCATGTCCTTTGGAACCAGGAGATACTAAGTTAACTTTTGAAATATGAACAGTTTGAGTGTATCCCATGGTATTTCACTTTTCAAAAAAAGAAGACGCTCTTGTCTCTTAAAAAAAAAAAGTGCCCACCATGCTGTTGTTTTTATCTAAGAACTACCTTTCATCTCGTAATGTTTTTATATATTTCCGAATGGCTCTAAACTCATTTATATCAAAGAGTGTCAATCTTGTGTTTTTAACAACTACAGATAAGCATAAATTGGTTATGAGGCTTTATTGTGCCGAACGTAGACAGCTCTTGCATCCTTCTCATTATTTATACCTTGAGATCATAGGTGAATCTCAGGAAAAGTCAGTCAAAAAACAGTTTTGATTCAGGAGGCTTTGCAATGCTAAAGAAAGAGAAAAAAATGACTTAAAAGAAAGGAAAAGAAAAGCCTCCAAAATTAGAAATTTCTCCAAGACATTAAAAAATCTAGATTTAGATTCATTTGCTCTCTCATAAAAAGTAGTGCAGTATAAGAAGAAAAAGCTGTTCCATATAGACATGATTCCAGGTCCAATATAAATATCAAAGGCTTCTTTATAGTTGTTTTAACTAGGAGCAAAAGATATCTCAGGCAAGGGGGGACTGTACACGAGGCCAGCATGGGGGTTGACAATTTCTGCAGATTTTCAACCGATTTCTACAGCATCCTCAACCACTCAATCATTAAAGAGTCTCAAGGTTACCCATCTGCAATCACAATGCATTCATATTTACTAAGCACCAATTACACGGGAGCTGATGAGAATATAAAGACAACCTACAAAACAGTAATCATCTTCTTCAAAGAGACGAGCAAATTACGCTCACAGAACATTTTTTGCTGTCTGCTTTTACAGAGGTATGCACGAGGTAAGGAAAGGCGAGGAAGAAGCAAAACTGACCCTGTAAAGGGAACGGACACTTGAAGGAACTGTTCCAAGTTGTCACTCGCAATTGAATTATTTTTCATGGCGAATTACAGAGATCACAGGATTCCAAGCCCAGGAATTTGTATACGCAAAGAAAAAAAAAAAAAAGATGGTGAAAAGAACAACAGAAAACCAATCAACCACAGAGTTAAAAACTGCCAAAACTGCCTGACCTGTTGGTGGCGCAGTGGATAAAGCATCGACCTGGAACACTGAGGTTGCCAGTTTGAAACCCTGCCCTTCTCTGGTCAAGGCACATGGCATGGGAGTTGATGCTTCCTGCTCTTCCACCTTTCTCTCTCTCTCTCTCTCTCTCTCTCTCTCTCTCTCTTCCCTCTCCCCTCTCCTCTCTAAAATGAATAAACAAATAAAAAACTGCCAAAACTGAGGGTACAAGACACATTAGAAACAGAAGATTAATTTAGAAATATAAACAGAGACAGATTTGGAAGGGTATTGATTCCCATATAAAGCAATTTTGGCCCTATTTTTGTTGACTGACCTGGGTTAAGGAACAGTTGCCCAGAGCATTAAAGTATCCCAAAGGCATTATATGTGTCACAGGAAATTTAGGAGACAGAAAAAAATATTGTTTACTTTTATGCCCTTTCCAGGTAAACTGTAAAAGTGTTTGGAAGAAATGGTTCAAAAAGTTGCTTGGTGTGGGGTGTGAGGTCTCTGGTGGGTTGTTATGGAATAACAAAAGTTGGCTTAAACACCTTCCACCATTTTTGTAGACAGTCTCCACCATCTTCTCGAAATAGATAATCAACAAATATTTCAAGAACGTAGTTAAAGGGACAGACCAAACGTTAAATTCTCCAGGGTTCACATAGCTTGTTAGTATCTGTCTTCCAAAACATGGAAGAAGTCACCTTTTTACATCTTTTGTCAGGGCGCCTTCTAAAGTCAGCCATTTGTCAGCCGTTTAGTATCTGAACCATAGACTCACAGGGTAAAATGATTTCGGAAGGTAGCAATGTAGGATGACAGAAATGATATTAAGGTTCCTTGAAGACCATGCTAAAGAGACACGCAGTATAACGGGGAATGGTTATTTCGCCATCATGCACCAGACTTCTTGCCAGGTAGGAAGCTGGGCACCTAGGTCATCACCTACTCCGCCTATAAAGGAAGATATTTTTAAAAACTGTACATACTCCTGCTCTAGGAGAGAGGAAATCTGTTTCCCTCTGGAAAACACACGCGCATATATATACACATACACTCATTACTTCACTGCATTTATAAATGCATTTTTTTTAGCATTATAACTGTTCTCTGGAAGGGATCTGTCAATTAAAACTATAAAATCCAAAGCCCAAAATTAAATAAACTAAAAGGAATATATGAGGATGTTTTGGGCCTCGTTATAAAACAACAGATGAAATAGCTCATTATATATGTGTCTTAGGTCTATCACATTTTTCTCCCGGAACAAAATAGATAATACAACAAAGAAGACAGAAAGCACAGGTGTTTATGTTAACTATATACTTGCCAGAGCACAAACTACCCAATGTGTGTAAAACATTTTTATGGGCAATACATGTATTTTTTTCCCTCCCAATTTCTGACACTATGATCTACCATAACTTTTCCTATAAATTCATAGATGTGATATACTTATAAAAACCTCATTTTTTTGCATATATAGATTTCAAAATTTCAAAGTCTCGTTCTTTCAAGGAACTTAACATTCAAAAATATGTACTTGGAATATTTTGTAAACAGTCATTTTATTTGCTCAAGTTGTATAATCTACATACAAAAAAATTAAACCACTAAAGGAATTACTTAATATAATTTTTAGACTCCTGTCTCTCAAGAATTTTAGTGAATGACGGTTAAATGTTCGAAGACTGGGCAGGCAGTCACCATAACCTGTTATACTTCCTCATCTCTTCTCTCTACATTTTTGTCTATGTCTCCACCTCTTGAAACGAGGTGGGCTCTGTGACTGCTTTGAGCAATAGAATTACAGGAAAGTGACACAGTGTACACTACACAAGATGGAGGGAGACAGATGGAGAGTTCACGTGAACCGAGACAGCATGGACTTGGCACCCATGCAGGAAACCTCTCTAAGAGATTCCTTCATTCCAGGCTGAGCCATTCCACCCGATGTCACCAGAAGCTGAAATGAGCTATTGCCACCAACCTACCCAAGTTGTAAATTCATGAACAGATGAGTGTCGCTCTTGTTTTCAAGCTCCTAAATTTTGGGGTGGCTCATTACGCAGCCACAGAGAACTGGAAGTCATATATTTGCCAAAAATATCAATCAATGGGTAGAAAAGACAATGAGGATTAGAAGGTGGACAAAGTTTATGTGAAACTGTATCAGAGACATTGTTAGCAGTACAGAAGTCGTAATGCTTAGGGAAGAAAATGAGTTCCTGTGCCAGCTTCTTAGAGGAGGTGTGGCTCCCTGGAGGGCGAGGTATCTGCATTCTGAGACTGGCTAATTATTACCGTGCATTTTATGAATAACAGCCTTTCATGATGTGCCCAATCTTGGGTACTGTCATATTCAGGTTAGGAGATCCTCCATAATATCATAAAAAGAAAAGTATTCACCAGAAAGAAAACTATTAAGATTTATTCAGAACCTTTATTTGCTGAAACGAAATATATAATTGATATTTAAGCTATGCAGAGGTTTTTGTAAAACCTCTGTTCCTGGTAATTTCTGACTTTTTCTCACCTAATACTACACATTTTCAGCTAATATCTTGGGTGAAACATTGTACAAATTCCGTCTTTTAATTCTAGAACTAATACCAATTAATGGTATCTGATCAGAGTAAAACACACCGTTGTTAGGGTATGTGAGTGAGGTCTCCCAGGTTAGAAACAAAGTCACTGACATTTCCAAAATGTTCAAACACCTAAAGAAAAGTGTACACTGGCTTCTCTGAGAACTAATAAAAACAAAAACAAAAACAAAATTGAGATTCATTTCTTTTGGCTGGGTTTATTTAAGTTCTTTTAAATAACTTTTGTTAGTTCAGCTTTCTCAGAAATTCTGATCAAAAGCTATACCTACCGGCTTCATTTGCAAAGGCGGGAAATTAATTACAGCTTATTAAACGAGATTCGGTAGAAAAACATTTCAGAACGTGGCATCGGTGGGTGACAAAGACAAGGTAAGCGATTGTTGACAGGAAGGAAAACAAGGATCTATTTCTGAAAGACAGCGCAGGAAATCGACGTGAGTGGCTGACCTCGATTCCGCATTCCCTTCTGCCTCTTAGCCTGTCTGCGGGGCTTTGGGAAAATCACTTCATCGCTCTACCTATCTTCTCATTTGACAAGCCAGGACAAGGATCCCAGGCTTCACACACTATTTTTAAGAGGCTGGAAATACAATGATGCGCAAAATAAAATACCTGAGAGATCAGGAGACATCCTCTGGAATGTGCATTATGAGTACAAAACTCAAGCCCTATTTCCTCCTACATCTGCCCCCCCCCCTTTCTGGATATGAAGAATCATTCTCATCTTTGCTTTATGAAAGTCGGAACTTTGGATGATAAAGGATGCTGTAGGGCATGAATATCTGGCAAAATTGCTGGCTGGCAGCACTTGAATATGATTTGGCTTTTTATCCCACGAATAAACCCAGAGTGATAGGTGCTTGGCTAGAGCACCTGAGAGCTCCTAATGAGGAACGGAAAAGAAATGTCTGCCTGGAGACCTGCCAGTTTCATCAGTGAGACTGAGGTCTAAATTAGAATCAGAGAGAGAGAGGGAGAGAGAGAGGGAGAGAAAGGGAGAGAGAGAGGGAGAGAAAGGTCCCAGATAATTATACGACCAGATACCAAGAAGGGGTGATGAGGGAAACATAATTGACACAGACATGCCCAGTCATTTATATGATAACATAACAGGAAAGGGCTTCAGAAAAACCTTCAATGGTCTCTGTTGTCTCCGTACCAAGACGATGGGATAAAGAATCAAGTATTCTGATTTTTTTTTTTTTTTTTTTTGTATTTTTCTGAAGCTGGAAACGGGGAGAGACAGTCAGACAGACTCCCGCATGCGCCCGACCGGGATCCACCCGGCACGCCCACCAAGGGTGACACTCTGCCCACCAGGGGACGATGCTCTGCCCCTCCGGGGCGTCGCTCTGCCGCGACCAGAGTCACTCTAGCGCCTGGGGCAGAGGCCAAGGAGCCATCCCCAGCGCCCGGGCCATCTTTGCTCCAATGGAGCTTTGGCTGCGGGAGGGGAAGAGAGAGACAGAGAGGAAGGGGGGGGGGTGGAGAAGCAAATGGGCGCTTCTCCTGTGTGCCCTGGCCAGGAATCGAACCTGGGTCCCCAGCACGCCAGGCTGACGCTCTACCGCTGAGCCAACCGGCCAGAGCCTCAAGTATTCTGATTTTAATAAAGGGATGTAAACATAAAAATTATAATGTCTAATCAAGACTCAACAGTTGGGATTCAACTAGAAAATGACAGTGGTAACATGTACTTCATTTTGTAAGAAGAGGCATTCAGAATGAAACAGTTGATTGCAAGTACTGTTGTCTAAAAGAAAGAGAGGAGAGCATAAATTCACTTGAAAAGTGAGAAATTAGAAACTGCTAGAACATGGGATTAAAAACTAGACATCAAATATTTATGGGTCAGATAGTTCCCGTATTTTCTCATATTCTCTCTGTCTTGTATACCTGAGCAAGAAATAAGTCTTACTGCACAGAGGTGCACCCCTATGTAAACAGTTATAGAATGACCAAAAATAATCACAGTTCTGCAATTAGCTTTGTCATTTTAAAATATAAACAACAACAACAACAAAATTAGAAGAATTAGGAAGGCAGATTTTGGCAGCTCTGAATGGGAGGTTGGGTGATAATCAGATACAAGAAATATTTCTAATTTTCTTAAAAGTAGAAAGTAGCCCTGGCAGGTTGGCTCAGTGTTAGTGTGTTGACCTGGCATGTGGAAGTCCCAGGTTGGACTCCCGGTCAGAGCACACAGGTGAAGTGCCAATCTGCTTCTCCAACCCTCCCTCTCTCGCTTCTCTCTATCTCTCTTTCTCCCCTCCTTTCCTGCAGCCATGGCTTTATTGGAGCGAGTTGGCCCCAGGCACTGAGGATGGCTTCATAGCCTCTGCCTCAAGCACTAAGAATAGCTCGGTTGCTGAGCAATGAATCAATGCCCCAGATGGGCAGAACATCGCCCCCTAGTGGGCTTGCCAGGTGGATCCTGGTTGGGGCACATGTGGGAGTCTGTCTCTCTGCCTCTCCTCCTCTCACTGAATAAATAAAAAAAAAAGGAGAAAGAAAGTGGACAGAGGAAGGATGAAGAGAGGAAAGTTAGGAAAATGGTGTCAAAAACCTATGAGAGCAACAAACAATCCTCTTTTGGCTCCTGGCTTTATATTATCCACTTTAAATCAACTTAGAGTTTTAGGGTTGAGGGGCACATTAAGACATAATCCATCAGATTTTTTATAAAGGCAACCAGAGAACAATTGGATCAAGTTTACAAAACCTTGTCTTAGAGTAAGTCATACCCGAATGCGTGCATACTTGAAATCTAGGGAACATAAAAGAAAACCCCCCACGCAGGAACATATACACAGAGTAAAACAGCATAATAATGTACAACAATTTCTATCTTGAGTGAAATTAGCACAGTTGTTACTGAAATGCTTGGTTTACAGTTAATGTTGAAAAAAAATCTCTTCAGTGACAGGCCAGTTGTCAAAACAATAATAAAGTACAGTCTAAATAAGAGAAGATGGTGATTAACTATGACAAATGTAATCACTTCTGTCTTTTCTATCCCTATTCTATTCTATTGCTTTCCTTGCAAGAGAAGTTCTGAAGGCAATAAGAATAATTGTTGCCATGTCCCCTGTAATGTTAACATCTTAAATAATCAGTTATTCATTTGTATCTACACTCATCACGTACTGCTCCTGCTTTGCTTATGGGAAAGGCAGAAGAAGCAGCTACACTTACATACTAGCAACCTGTGTGCATTTTTACCTCACATATAGAAGGGCATATTTTGCCAGATTCTTATCAAGTTTGGACTCCTGGCAACGCCCCGCATTCAGTCCATCCATATAGAAGTCAGTGCCATGACTTTCCCCATGGAATGACTCATATCAGACTATTGCCTGTCTATTCTTCTTGTTTCTGGCCGTTAACTTAAGAATTATTTTTAAAAATATTTTTGCAAAAAAAGAAAGAAAGAAACACTATATTTGATAGAAGCTGAATTTGTAAAACAAAAACCCTTTTGCTTGCTTTCCAGCTCTAGTATAAAATGAAGGCTTCAAGGATATCCAATTTTGCTGCTCTTTAAAATATAATCTGTGGATCCCTATGTCTCTAAATATTATGAACAATAACATCATCTCTCCCCAGAACCCCTACCCTAGGCACTGTAATGAGGTTTTGTTTCCTTGCTTCCCAAATTTATACAGCAAACAGCTACTTCTGAGTCTTTAATAAGGTGATCTGGAATGAGAGATTTAAAGTTTCATTTCTATAATACTATCTCTTCAATTTGTAATTTTTGGTCCAGAAGGCTCTCATGTCATAGCTAATACACACACACTTTGCTAAGTTTGCAAAAATTGTCTAGATTTAATGTACCCTCAATTCAATGCTCAGTTCCAATCATTTTAAGTAGTATCTGCCCATTCATATTTGTGAATTTTTATGCATCTCCCTGTCAGCTTGAGCAAATTTTATGATGTGTTTTCTTAGTTTTTGAAGATCATGGAATATCTTTCTGTTGTTTACACTGTGGGAGCTACAAACTGGCTAGCTCTGGCATTATTGGACAGTAAGTGGTTTTCTTCAGAATTCTATAGACCTTTCTTCATTATATTCTGTCAGTTACATGGAGAATCTTTTATAATTACTTTTTACAAATTTTTGGAAAATTATCGAGAATTTGTATTAACCTTCCATCCATCTTGGATGCTTTTATGTAAATAAACATATTTTTCCCCATGATAATAGCTATCTTTATTTGAAGAAATCAAGATATAATAATTATACATATTTTCTAATTCACAAATATAAGGGATTACCACTATTTTTTCCCCCTGAAACACAGAAAGTTTTCAATAAGAGTACACTAAAACCTGTCTTAACCCAGGAAAGGTTTTCAGGATTTTAAACCTGTCAAATGGCCCTGGCCAGTTGGCTCAGTGGTAGACCACTGGCCGGGTGTGTGGATATCCTAGGTTTGATTCCCAGTCAGGGCACATAGGAGAAGCAATGATCTGCTTCTCTTCCCCTACTCCCTTCTCTCCCCCCAACCCCCAAAGTTATGGCTCGATTGATTCCAGCAAGTTGGCCCCAGGTGCTGAGGATGGCTCCTTGGCCTCTGCCTCAGGTGCTAAAAATAGCTCCATTGCTGAGCAATGAAGCTGTGCCCTAGATGGGCAGATCATCCCCCCATAGGGGGCTTGCTTGTCTAGGTGCATGTGGGAGCCTCTTTGCCTCCCGTGCTCTCACATAATTTAAAAATAAAATAAAATAAACCTATCAAAAGAAAAAATCTTGTCTTACTCATCTGTCTCTTTACAGTCCATTCATGTTGACACCCATACAGTAGATCCAAATATGATATTGATTCACACTTCTAGTATATCTTTGATTACTATTTCTGATTTATATTTTATACGGTGATATAGTTGGATATCCAGGTATTGCCCTGTGCCTGTTTTTATTTCATCATTTTTAATCTTTTCCATTAACCTTTGCATTATTGTTGAACTTGCAAAGTGGAACTTCATATCGCTCATTTAAATTCTACAGCATCTCTACTCAACATGAATTTCCTCTCTCCAAAGTGGATTTTTAAGTCTACCTAGCATTTTTTGTTTTTTTATTTTTCCTTCATTTAGAAATGTGTTCTTCTGTAAGCCTATTCTTTTTATTTTAATCTTATCCTGATTTATCTCTATACTGAGCAGATGCCAAGGCTTTTACTCCTTAATTTTCACAAATTGTAAAATTTGTATTTCTTTACAGCTGCATGAGATGGAAAATTTAATGACTAGGGATGTGTCTGGGATCATGATCATGCCTTTATCATATTGGGAAAACCAGAGTCTGTAACGGAAGACTGAACCGACAAGCTTCTCATAATCAATGCTACACTGAATCATTTGACCCAATCCGGAGGGTCTGGAGCCTCTTCTCTCCCAAAAGAAACTAAAAGAAGAAGATCCATCAATAATTAAAGACCTCAATGAAAATCAGTCAGAATGGGAAGACAGCTTTACAAAAAAAAAACCAGCTTTATTTTATGATGGATGTCAATAAACATTGTATTGGAGAGAAAGAATGGTCCTGTTGAAATCAACCTCAAAATTATAAATCCCTAAAAAAAAAAATCAAATGTCATCTTAATTTAATGCTTCACTTTTTACAAATCAGGCACAGAGAAGTAAACTTAAATAGACTGGTTTCCAATAAAACCAATACTGTGTTACTGGGTTTCCCTATAGCAAGTACGTAGTCTATAGGTTCAGTTCCTTCAGAGCTAGTAGGATGCGAATAGAATTTGAATTGTTTTATATGATGTTGACCTAGTGGATGGTAGTTTTAAAAAAAACAGATTTGGCTCAAAATTCTGGAGGATTTTTATTTTTAAAAGAGTTCCTTGGAATCTAGTCAATTCTAATAATTACTTGGCTAGTAATGAAAATAATTTCTTATAAACATCTCTTGAAAATTAAATGTGCTCACTTCATAGCTTCAACAGATGTAGAATTATCATTCAAACGCTGCTGGTTTATTATGCCAATGCAAGGCCAGGATTCTGCAAACACATCTCCGAAGACCTCTCTGGAGTTATTCAGGCCTTGAGAACCCAAGGACAATATTACATCTCCTGAATCTATTCAGGCATCAGATTAAAATAAAATACACCAAATCCTAAACCCTTTATGAACAGAGATTTAAAAAAAATTTTTTTTAAATGACAAAAATCTGTTTCTTCTTCTACTGTATATTATATAACTAGAAATGCCAAGGACAACAAAGATGTTTTTGCCCATACACCTAAATGTTGAGAAGCTATTAGACATTCTGTTCTTGATGTCTCCTGGTTGGAATAGTGATGAGAGAAATGTAACAGAGATAAAGAGCTCTATATTTGGTGCCTGTGTTCAAAGTCCACCTGTACTGTAGAGTGGATGCTTCAGCTCAGGGAGGTTATGAAAAGTCTCTGTGCCTCAGTCCTCACGTCTGAGAAATGGAACTGCTCCTTTCACAGAATGTATGAAAATCAAGTGAACTACAATCCACAAAACACGTACAAGAATATCTGTAACATAGCCAATGCTCAATGAATATTACGTAGTTTTACTATTACTACTATAACCTTGGTAGGAAGTCTAAGAGAATTCCTAAAAAAATTAAAAATGGATTTAATATTTTCACTCTACAGTTCATTAAGTATAATATGGAAAGTAACTTGAAAAATGTTCACCAACATCACATATTAGAGTGGGGGGTATTTTAGAAAAAGTGATGTACTTAATTCTAATTTTTAAAAATTGAGAATAGTGCTAAATGTTCTAGAAAAGGATGAAAGTAGAGGTCATCTTCCATGCCAACATCAGTCTTCGGCAGTAAGGACTGGACTTGTGAGACAGGTTTTGTATGAGATCCTCTCGAGTAGGTGGTGATTAGGAGTGGTGTCTGCTGCAGGTCATGGGATGGTGGTGTAGACGTTGGCCTATCAAATCTGCTTACTCATTGGCTTGCCACTGTATATCCCTTCAACAAATATTTATTTAGGACAAGCCTACCAAGGTTCTCGGTTTGAAAATGTCATTGTAAGGCAAGCCCAAGTCTTTCCCCTCACAGAGCTAATTTGTGATCGAGAACATCGGTAGTCCACAGAGCAATGGGTCAAGTTCACACAAGGTAAATGTTACACAGCAAAGTAAAACAGGATAAGGTGTTAGAGAGAGACGGGGGACACTTTGCAGTGACCCACCCATGCTGCTCTGGGGTGCTGCTATTGGAACAGGGAGATGGTGGGGGATGAAGGGGGCTTAGGAAGATCAGCAGGTGACGCTGTCTAGAGCAGAGGCCACGAGGCAGGACAAAGCACACCTCCCCCAGGTCCCCGCCCAAAGGCGAGCCTGCCGAGAGGTCCAGGTCCGTGAGGAGCGAGAACAGAAGGAATGAGGTCAGATGGACAAGCACCAGCCCAGTCGCAAAGGGCCACGTGCCCACGGAGAGTCTGGACTTTAGTCAGAGGGCAAGTTCGCTGTGAAGAAGAGTTTTTGAAAAGAGAAATGACAGTCTTTAAAAAGATCACTGACTCTTAACTCCTGCTGAGATCACGTATTTCTAACACATTCTCAGAGGTGACACAACCTTATTAAGCCTTCACCAATGTCTACCTCTTTCTGTTCAGTTCTCCTTTTTTTTATTTCTTTTTTTTAATTCCTGACTTAATTTTTTTAATTCCTGACTTAATTTGGTATCCCCTCCAAATCCTATCCTACTAGGTACATACAATAAGTCATATTTCCTAGAAAAAAATAATATATATTTGTGAGCAATATTTTAAAAGCAATGGCAAAAGAAAAGATTCTAAACCCTCTCTCCCATACTTGCATGGCCTTTTATAATCAGAGTTTGAAGAGAAGTCACTAGTGTTCCCAAAATTTGAAGGAAAAAAAAAACTACACAAAAAAAGCATGTATAAACAGGACGCAACCCAGCTCCTCTGAGGTTGATAATCACTACCACCTCCCATTGTAATTGTGGTGCCCGGATACTTCTGAGAAATGCAGGGAGGAAATAAAGTGTAGCTCCCCATTCAAGTTGCACACACTCTTTTCTGAGTTTATGGTTCTTCCCCCTCACAACCAAATGTTCAACATTCCAATCCTCAGGAACCCTGCCTCTGACACACAGAGGGTCTCCATGCAGAACCATGTGTGTATGTCTGTGTGTATGTAACCACTAAGCCTCCCAAAGCGTCTGACACCTCGCAGGTAACTAATTAATATACGCACTCCACAAACACCTGTCTCAACAGTGGAGAAACCCAGCACAGCCTTTGAAGAAAACTAAAATAAGAGCCAGACCAGCTCCACACAAAGAGAGCATGGGAGAAGAAATAAACATGGCTGGTACAAATAACAGATACTAATTTTCTAGCAGCAACTCAATCTTAGTTGTTCTTCTCATCAGCACAACAAAATTTGTCTCCTGCTTAAAGTTCCTATTGTGAGTGTGGGGAGGAGAGCGTGGAGTGGAAGGGGCTATTTCCAGTAATACTAGTTTAAACTGCACGTCATGGACAGCACACATGGGAATTCCTGGCCTAAATCTGCAGGATGCATTGAAAAGACATAAAAAAAAGTCTCCACTGGTGGGAGTTTAAATAAACAATTCCTTAAATGTTTGGATCTGCAAGCGACCCAAGGATTCGGAATGAGGGGGTCTGGCACAATATCTCATGGGCCAGAATATTGGACACAAGCAATCAACAGTTTAAGTAAAATGTAAGTGTTATGTTGGAATAGCTATGAATAAAGAATGTTTTCATTTAAAATAAAAATAACTCAAACTTTGGTGAAAATGTGTTATTCCCATGACAATGCCACTCAGAGAAACAGATACCTTGAACCATTTGCCTGTCGTATGGTATTTGCCAAAATAATAAAAGAATAGTGTTCTTAAGACCATAATACACAGGTTTCTTCTAAGAGAGGTGTTCAGCCTTCTAGCGAGTATCTTCTAATATGCATACAATGTGTTTGACAGTTATTTGGGTATGCCTTCCAGTTAAGCATGCGCTATTCACAGCTAAGCAAGCACTAGTCAATTTGGAGGCCTTGAATAAGCTCTCAGTACTTTTGAGAGCTAATTAAAACTTCATTATTAGTACAACCGCAGTACCACATTACCGGCTTGATAAGAAACCCAATAACTGACAGTGTCTGTGTAGGTGTTTCAGCTGACAGTTATAATTAAGTTGCATGGGACCCGCTGCCCTCTAGAATCTCGTTTAAACAGGAAAACAAAATAGTAAGCATGAAGCCCATTGTTGATTTCCATTCAAGGGCAAGCAACGCCTGAATTCTGTCCTAGGTTTTCAAAGGTTTAAATCTTCCATCACAGACAGAAAAGAAATTATATTTGAAGCACATAGGTTTTTAAAATGTACTCTCTTTTCGGAAGAATGAATGGAATATAGAGTTGCCTTTCTGTGTTGTGAGCTCTGTTTATTTATAGAAATAGATGACATATCGCCCCATGAAGAATTCAGTTGATAAAAAATGAATACAATAATTTAACCTGTCCAAAGGGAGAGAGAATTAAGTACTAATATAATTAACGCTTTTTTTTAAAAAAAATATTGATGTATCCTTAATGGTTTACTTTTTAATATAAGCTGGCATCCTCCCATTAGCCAACATTGCTCCCAGGCAATTTTCCTGTGGACATCCTGTTGTGTATTATGGGAATGTCAATGAACTTTAATATTATCTAGAACAAAACCTAATTAGGAAGGAAACTCTTTGGGGAACAGCAATATGTAATATATCAAGTTGCAAAGCAAAAGAGATACAGTTCTGTGTCATTTGTTTAAACTCATTTAAGCCAATGAAACATATTAGAAAAAATATCCTAAATTTCTTTATAGTCTCTCTATGTAGTCTGTTGAGGTTACTGTCAATGACGTTGGATAATTTTAATATCATCATAAATTATATTAATTATAGCAAAACATGCTCACATCAACTATCTTATATTGAAAAGATACGTTGTTGCAAATATTATGATAAGAATAAGGATAAAATGTTAAAGAGACCATCCTAGAAACAGATAACCCAGTAGAAGGGCATCAGTACAGAAAATATAGCCCATGTTCCTCGAGTCCTTGCCCCAAAACATTGTGAAACATGCCCAACCTTTCAACCCCTTCCTGTTCCTTCAGCCCAATGTACTATGCAGGCCCAATTATATGTAAGTCATGGGCCTAACTCTGCATCACAAATAAATAATGTCACATTCAATTTTATTTTAACTTTGAAATCTTTGTGGATATGTTAATACTACTGCTAACTGCTTTATTTAGCTAAGAATAGTGTCAATAGTTAATAAATTAGTATTTGCTTTGCTATAGACAGGAACTAAACTAAGCATTTTTTTCCAGTATAATACCCACAATAGTAAATCTTCTGAACTGTATCATGTACTGAAACATGAAAAAATAGTGTCAAGAGAAAAATCACTCGAAAACAATAAAAAATATTATTTAATTACAAGGGCACATATAGAATCATCTAACAATTAAAGTTCGGAATCTTCATTCTTTTAGAGATTTTCCTTTTCCCTTGTACATTCTTTGCATTTGTCCACGTACTTTAGACACAGTAGCCTGAAGCCTTACTGGTTTTTATCATCAAGAAAGGAAAATTAGAAGATTCAGAAGCTCTCAGGGGAAAACACTAAAATTATGAAATGGAGCAGCAATGAATTCAGTAGGGAAAACATTTTGTTAGTATGTTAAGGACAGTACCTCAGAATAATAACAGAAAGTGGTGGGTTTTTTGTGTAAATAACATATGTGAAAAGAAATCTAAGAACAGTGTGTTAGTATGGGTCCACTGAGAAGCAGGTGTCAATACTGTGTTAATGGTGCAAAGATCCTTTATAAGAGAAAAAAATTCACTGTATATCTGGTTAGAAGGTGTTTGCTGGATTTGTGCAGTGGGAATATGTTTTCCTACTCTGTGGTTTGTCTTTTCATTTTCTTTCTTTTTTTTTGTTTTTTGTTTTTTTTTGTATTTTTCTGAAGTTGGAAACGGGAAGGCAGTCAGACAGACTCCCGCATGCGCCGGACTGGGATCCACCTGGCATGCCCACCAGGGGGCGATGCTCTGCCCATCTTGGGTGTTGCTCTGTTGCAACCAGAGCCATTCTAGTGCCTGAGGCAGAGGCCATAGAGCCATCCTCAGCACCTGGGCCAACTTTGCTCCAATGGAGCCTTGGCTGTGGGAGGGGAAGAGAGAGACAGAGAGGAAGGAGAGGGGGAGGGGTGGAGAAGCAGATGGGCGCTTCTCCTGTGTGCCCTGGCTGGGAATCAAACCCGGGACTCCTGCATGCCAGGCCGACGCTCTACCACTGAGCCAACCGGCCAAGGCATCTTCTCATTTTCTTAATAGAGCCCTGGGAAGAAGGGACACTTTTGATTTTTATTTATTATACTTTATCCATTTTTCTTTTATTGCTACCCATTTTGCTCTGCCTAGGAAAACGCTGACCTATCAAGATGGTGGTTGTCTTCTCCTATGTATATATTTATCTAGAAGTTTTGAAATACTAGCTCCTACTTTTAGGTGTATAAACCATTTTTAACTAGTTTTTTAAAAAAATCTTATTTTTATTAATTTTAATGCAGTGACATTGATAAATCAGGGTACATATGTTCCGAGAAAACATCTTCAGATTATTTTGACATTTGATTATGTTGCATACCCCTAACCCAAAGTCAAATTGTCTTCCGTCACCTTCTATCTGGTTTTCTTTGTGCCCCTCCCCTCCCCCCCACCCTCTCTCCCTCCTTCCTCGCCCCCTCCCCACCTCCCACCCCACCTCCCATTACCCTCACATTCTTGTCCATGTCTCTGAGTCTCATTTTTATGTCCCATCTATGTATGGGTTCTTATAGTTCCTAGTTTTTTCTGATTTACTTATTTCACTCTGTATAATGTTATCAAGGTCCATCCATGTTATTGTAAATGATCCAATGTCATCATTTCTTATGGCTGAGTAGTATTCCATAGATATATGCACCAAAGCTTTTTAAAAGTTAGTTTGGGTCCACTGAGAAGCAGGTGCCAATACTGTGTTAATGGTGCAAAGATCCTCTATTAGAGAGAAAATTCACTGTTTATCTGGTTAGAAGGTGTTTGCTGGATTTGTGCAGTGGGAATATGTTTTCCCACTCTGTGGTTTGTCTTCTCATTTTCTTAATAGAGCTTTTTAACTAGTTTTTGTATAAAGTGTGAGGTAGGGGTCAATGTTCATTCTCCCATAGGAATATCATTGTCCCAGGACAATTTGTTGAAAAGACTTACTATATATAATTGAAACTGCTTAAAACATGTGGCTGAGGAGAAAGTAAATGGAAGTCAAAACTCTTAGGTCTGCTTTACTATGCCATAGGCCAGAGGTCCCCAAACTACGGCCCACGGGCCACGTGCAGCCCCCTGAGGCCATTTATCCGGCCCCCGCCACACTTCTGGAAGAGGTACCTCTTTCACTGGTGGTCAGTGAGAGGAGCCTAGTTCCCTTGGAAATACTGGTCAGTTTGTTGATTTAAATTTACTTGTTCTTTATTTGAAATATTGTATTTGTTCCCGTTTTGTTTTTTTACTTTAAAAAAAGATATGTGCAGTGTGCATAGGGATTTGTTCATAGTTTTTTTTTTATAGTCCGGCCCTCCAACAGTCTGAGGGACAGTGAACTGGCCCCTTGTGTAAAAAGTTTGAGAACCCCTGCCATAGGCAATAGTTTACTTATGCCCTTTATACTAATCTAATTGTTGGTCATTTGCATTGATTGATTTTTGAGTATTAAACCAACCTTGCTTTCCTAGGACAAACCTCACTTAGTCACAATGTATTATCTCCATATACATATTGTTGTATGTAATTTTCCAATTTATTTTTGTGTCTATATTCATCATAGATACTGGTCTGTAACTTTCTTTTCTTGTAATTTTTGTTGAGCTTTGTACACATTTGAAATGCTTTATGTTCCCAAAGAGGAATGTAAACATATAGAATCCCATTCCATATTTAAAATAGATACACATTTTACAATGTAACCACTAAAAATGTCAAGAGCATTTAAATTCTTAAGAAAAGGGGGGATAGGCCCTGGCCGGTTGGCTCAGTGGTAGAGTATCAGCCTGGCATGCAGAAATCCCGGGTTCGATTCCCGGCCAGGGCACACAGGAGAAATGCCCATCTGCTTCTCCACCCCTCCCCCTCTCCTTCCTCTCTGTCTCTCTCTTCCCCTCCCGCAGCTGAGGCTCCATTGGAGCAAAGATGACCTGGGCGCTGGGGATGGCTCCTTGGCCTCTGCCCCAGGCGCTAGAGTGGCTCTGGTCGCAACAGAGCGATGCCCCAGAGGGGCAGAGCATCGCCCCCTGGTGGGCAGAGCGTCACCCCCTGGTGGCGTGCCGGGTGGATCCCGGTCAGGTGCATGCGGGAGTCTGTCTGACTGTCTCTCCCTGTTTCCAGCTTCCGAAAAATACAAAAAAAAAAAAAAAAGATAAAAGGGGATAATAAAACATAATAACCTCAAATGATTAGCAAAAAGGGAGGAAAATGAGGAAGAAAAACAATTAAAAGACTTTTTGTTTAAGGCGGAATTTATCTCTTGGATTAGTTTTCTTATTTTCTAATAAACTAACGCCTTTCTCTTTAATTAGTCTGCAAGAAAAAGTTAGAGGTTTTTATTTTTTATTTTTTAATTTTCAAACTCTCTTTAGAAACCCAAAATTGTCCAGCTAAGCATTTGTGAAATGGTACATGCTCAGGAAAGCTTCTTTGATTTTCCTCAAGGTTAAATATTCGGTTGGCAAGTGTCTTGTAACAGGGGAGGAAGCAAATAGCATATTTTCTCATTAGGATTATATGCATTATATATTTTTTATTCAAGTCTGATCATTCTTCCCTTAATGAACCACCAGTGACTTTTATTGAACCACATTCTGTCTTTAATTAGTATTTCTGAATTGAGGCTATTCTCATTTCATAAGCTAACTGTGGAAATACCTTGTGGATGTTTGACTAATATTATAATCAAAGCACAGAGTCATAGGAAAAGACGTACCTCTTATCTTGGATAATCATCAGCTCTTGATAATTATTCCTCCATACTGAATAAATAAATTTTTGTCAGTATGCTTATTAAGTGTCAGACAAGGATTATAAGCAAATAATTATCTAATACTTTAATGAAATGCCACCTTTCACTTTATTTTCTTAAGCTATATATATCGTTCAGAAAAAAGAAAGGTAAAGCACTTTTCAGTACAGTCATAAATGCTTATTATTAAAAGAAACATTTAAGGATTTCAATATGCATATTTTTAAGCCATCTCTTGTTTCTGTAATTCAAGTTCACCCCCTGCTCACTTTACACTTCCACATAACTACTGATCTAGAAAAGGATGTTTCAAGAAGTCAAATAATATTATTTTCTTTTACAAAAGATACATTATGCAGGACCCCAATTAAAATGTTCACTACTTATTTCCCTAGTTAAGGTCACAATATCAGACCAGAAGCATTCAATAAAATAGCAATTAACTAAAGATCTTCATGCTTACAGTCTATGCAAGCACAGCACGAGAGTCAGTATAACACAAGCTTAACTCTGAGTCAGCCTGGGACAGTTTAAACACTGAAGGTACCAGAATAACCACTTTATTTATTTATTTATAAAGATTTTATTTATTCATTTTAGAGTGGGGGAGGAGCAGGAAGCATCAATTCCCTTATGTGCCTTGACTGGGCAAGCCCAGGGTTTTGAACTGGTGATCTCAGCATTCCAGGTCAATGCTTTATCCACTGTGCCACCACAGGTCAGGCTAGAATGACAACATTGTATTCAGGGTTGCTGCTATATTGTGGTACCTACCACAAGAAGCCCTGTAGTCGGGGCCATGTTTGTAAACTCTGCTGCACACAGTGCAGGAATATGAGGGCATGTGTGTGTGCTTCCTAGAATTTTGACTTCCTAGCCAAGTTAAGTTTAAGGAAATCTTCACATGAAAATAGCATCTGCTTTGAACTTTCAGGGCTCTCTGCAGGGTCTCTGATACACAGCAAAGCAGCATTACACCTTTCCCCCTAGGTCCACCTGCAGATATAATGAATCAACATCGGTTCTCATTCATAAGGAAACTGAATGTGGTGCATTGGCTGTTCTAACTTTTGTGGTTGAGTTTCCCAGGAGTCCTAGGGCATCTGTGGTACTATTACTACAAGAAAACATGATAAGAAGCAAATTATTTCTTTTTTCTTTCTTTCTTTTTTTTTTTTTTTTTACAGAGACAGAGTAAGAGTCAGAGAGAGGGATAGACAGACAGGAATGGAGAGAAATGAGAAACATCAATCATTAGTTTTTCGTTGTGACATCTTAGTTGTTCATTGGTTGCTTTCTCATATGTCTTGACCGTGGGGCTACAGCAGACTGTGTAACCCCTTGCTCAAGCCAGCGACCTTGAGTCCAAGCTGGTGAGCTTTGCTCAAACCAGATGAGCCTGCGCTCAAGCTGGCAACCGTGGTGTCTCAAACCTGGGTCCTCCACATCCCAGTCTGACGCTCTATCCACTGCACTACCACCTGGTCAGGCAAGAAGCGATTCATTTCTGTTTCTTCGAGGGACAACACACTACAAAGCAGATATTGTCAGAATACCTATTCTATTTACTTTCATGTCTTTAGTAAAGGGCCAGATACTGTAGCTTCTTTAACTTTATTTATTCATTTTTAGAGAGGAGAGAGAGAGAGAGACAGAGAGAAAGGAGGGGGGGAGGAGCAGGAAGCATCAACTCCCATATGTGCCTTGACCAGGCAAGCCCAGGGTTTTGAACCGGCAACCTCAGCATTTCCAGGTCGACACTTTATCCACTGTGCCACCACAGGTCAGGCTACTGTAGCTTCTTTAATGTTACAAGATCTGATCAAGATACTTGGAATATAATCCAAGACTTAAGTAAAGAATTTATTTAACATAACAAACATTCTCAAAATATAAGTTTAAGTCTTAAACTGTAAAATTAATTAAACAAGAAAACAATGGCTCAAATATTAATGAGTAACCTCAAGAATTGGTAGAGAAAGAGTTCTCGCCAAAGAACTAAAGTCTCACCATTGCCATTGACTTTGCCCCAGATGAATTATTTTGTTTATTTTCCCCAATATACTAGCTGCTAAATTAGGCATGTTAGCCTTATCCACAGGAGGATGCTTTTAGAGGATGAATAATTAAAAAGGTTGGCAACTGCTTTTTAATTAGGATGGTCACACAATTGCCAACAAATAATAACCTCTTTATTCAAAATCAAATGTCCAGAGGTTAATTGATTTGCCGAGGTCTCAAACACTATCATCATGCATCTATATTCACATTGCTAATCACATTGACCTTTGAAATATTTATGAGGCATCAAACTTCCAGAAACCAGTAAACTATATAAAACCACTTGCTTTTCATTAGATTGGATATTATTTTGTTCTTTCATTTTTAATTTTCTTTTTTTTGTTAAGATTTTATTTATTCATTTTAGAGAGGGGAGAGAGAAGAGAAAGAGAGAGAAGGGGTGGAGCAGGAAGCATCAACTCCCATATGTGCCTTGACAAGGCAAGTCCAGGGTTTCAAACCAGCAACCTTAGCATTCTAGGTTGATGTTTTATCCACTGCGGCACCACAGGCCAGGCCAAGCTTGTTCTTTTGCCATTTTACGAAGGCAGATGAGGCAATGTAACACAACCCTCATAACCTTGATAAAGAAAAAATGCCAAGGCCATAGACTATTTTGGCTGTGTTCATGTTTTAAAACAATCTCACTAATGTTGCTATTCTTCTGATTATACCTTTTACATATAAGGAGGTGACTGTCATAAGTACCTCATTCTTGGAGATGGACTCACAATCTCCAGGTACCCGAAACACAAGCTTAATTAGAATACTAGTATTCATAGCCATTACGTTCTAGCATAATACTTTATATAAAGATATATTTTTATTCCACTTACAATCAACCTAGAAGATAAAAGCTGAAATCCTCTAAATACAATGAATGTACTCATGTGAATATTAGCCTTTAAGAGAATAACAAATACCTCAACAAAAAAATGGCCAGATAGTATGGAATGCCTGAGAGAAAATCATGTTCTGTAAATAGTCTTTTTTTTTTCTCTCAATCATTCAACAAATATTTTAGTGACTACCATGTATCGAGCAGGGATGCAGTCAGCCACTCAGCATGTAGTAGTCTAAATAGAAAGATACCAGCTCTTACAATTCTGTCTTTAAATTTTAGACAGACAAACAAATAAATATAAAATGTAAGTAAATTACAGAACACACAGAAAAAGGCATAGTTGCCATAAAAGTGTTCAGAGAGAAGAGAGAAGCAGGGTTGATGACCAAGTGCTTGGGTGTGGGAGCATATCAACAACGAGATGAACCAGAGTGCACAGGGCAGACTTCATTGAGAAGGCAACATCTGTGCAAACACACACAGGTGAATGTTAGAAAAGAGTGCATGTGAGGAAGAAATCTTCTGGGTAGATGAAATACCCAAAGGCAATGGCACTCTTGTGGTGGTGCCAGATGAGCATGTGCCTGTGTCTGAACAAGTAAAGGGGAGAGTCATTGAGATACGGGACATAACAGGGATCCAACTCATAGAGGTCCTTTTGGGCAACAATAAAAACGTTAGCATTGGCCCTGGCTGGCTAGCTCAGCGGTAGAGCGTCGGCCCAGTGTGGGGTAGTCCCAGGTTCGATTCCCAGCCAGGGCACACGTTCACAGAAGAAGTGCCCATCTGCTTCTCCACCCTTCCCCCTCTCCTTCCTCTCTGTCTCTCTCTTCCCCTCCTGCAGCCAAGGCTCCACAGGAGCAAAGTTGGCCCAGGTGCTGAGGATGGCTCCATGGCCTCTGCCTCAGGCACTAGAATGGCTCCCGTTGCAATGGAGCAATGCCCCAGATGGGCAGAGCATCGCCCCCTAATGGGCCTGCTGAGTGGATCCCAGTCAGGTGCATGCAGGAGTCTGTCTCTCTGCTTACCCATTTTTCACTCCAGAAAAATACGAAAAGAAATACAAAAACAAAAACAACAACAACAAAAAAAACCCATTGGCGTTCACTCTGAGTAAAAGGGTGAACAACTGCAAAGTTCTGAGTAGCAGAGTTGTTACATGATCAGGTTTCTATTTAAAAAATAATGAGTGTGCTTTTTTTTGTACAGAAGGGAGCAGGCACAGAAGTAGAGATATTTGAAAGTTCTTAACACCATTCAAGAAATAGATGGTGTCTCAGACCAGAGAGGCAATATGTAGTAGAATTTGGGGAATAGATTCAAGGTCAAGCAGCCAGCAGAATGTTCTAATGGATAATATGTGATATGTGAAATTTAAAAAAGGAGTCAATAGTAATTCCACATTTTTGTACTAATAATCCAGAATAGTGGCGTTGAAAGCAAATAGAGAAGAGAAACACCTGGTGTTTAAAGTCATAAGTTTGGAATCTCCAAAGAGGTGAGTGGAAATGGAAAAATAAGAAAGAACAAAACAAAACAAAAACAACAACAAAAAATCTTGGGTTACACAGAAAAAATCAAGATAGGAGACTGACAAAGGAACAACACATCAAGTAAGAGGAAACCCCAAAGAATGAGGTGCCCAGAAATCACAGAAAAAATACCACGGAGGAGGAAGCTTTGAACTCTGGTAAACTGTGAAGGTGGGTCAAGTACAACGAGGACTGAGGGGTGAAGGGCGGGTTGGAGCGGTCTGAGAAGAGAAGGGGAGCGGACAGAGAAGCCAAAACATTTCTCGAGGAATTGTGCAACAAAGGAGAAGAGTCGAGCAGCGCCTGGTGGGGTGGGGGGATCAGGATGGTTTGTCCAAGTCAAACGAAATAAAAGCATATTTGTAGGCAGAAGAGAAGTGATCTAGAGTGAGGATGAGACTAGAGGAGAGAGAGGAGAGAGTTTCTGAAGTTGTGTCTCAGATTGGATAACATGTGATAGGATTTGATGCATGAATGTGGGATGGGCAGGGACAGCGAGTCCAGCTCTCTCCTCTTGCCCCCCCCGCCCCCCGCCGCCTTGGCTGGCAGAGAGAGGAAGGAGCACAGACCATGGGGCTCCATGACAGTGAACTGGGAGGGGGCAGCCTGAGAGCTTTGCCCATGACTCCCCCCCCCTCAATTTCCATTGGCTGCAAAGAGTCACATGCCTGTCCTTAATACAAGGGAGGCTGGGAATCAGGCTGCGTGACAAGGAAGAAAGGGACATGGGCTTGGTGAATGATTTGATTTTCAGACAAAAAAAATATCAATTCTAGGAATTCTTACTGATTAAGTAACAGAAATGTAATGAATGAAAGAGGGAAAAAAAGATATAATATTATCAACCATAAACACACATGCTAACAGAATCATGTTAATACAGGGAGGAAATATGTTGGTAATTGCTCTTCTGAAATTATATACTCTACAGAGCAATTTGCTCCTACTTATGCTTAAAGAACTATTTTTATCAATAATGTGATTGGAGAAATTACTTTAGTTTCTGTGTTAGACTTGATTTGATCATTCTTTAAATAGAGTTCCCCTAAAGTGTAGTGAAGATCAATAAAAAATAAGAGTATATTAATATTTAAGTGATCATAAGGATATTAAATAGATCTCATATATATTTTCTTGTTACATGACTGGATTTTTATCAGATAATTGAGGCTCAGTTCAAGTTCAAGTACACATTTACTGGGCAACTACAGGTTATAGTTAGAGGTAGGGTTAGGGCCAGGGTTAGGGTTAGGGTTAGTAGTAGAGCAGAAATTGAGTTTGAAGCCTCGGTCAGAGCCAGGGTCAGGATCAGGGTTTGATATTAACAACTTTTTAAAAACTTGTTCTCTTCATTACCTATAAGAGTTCGTGTACAACGTTGTGCTGGTCTTATTCTGCCAACATTTTTGTTCCAGGCCCATCAATCAGAGGAATGGGTCACATTCTTGGTGCGAGCATCCCACTTTAGGAATGCCCTTTAAAACAAAATTTGACTTTGCCCTGCTTTTCTTTGAGATTTGCCCTGCTTTTGGTTGAGGGAGTTGAAATATACTTCCTAATCTCTACCGAAATACACCTGCAGTTTTAATGGAACGTTGTATAAATTGACTCAAACTTTAACCTTTTATGCTCAATCTCAATTGCTTTTAATACTTTTCATTCAAAGGACCTGAATCCATAGACTATGTCAGCACCTTGCCTTTTTTTTTTTTTTTCCTGAAGGGTTAGGGATTCTTTGATATGTAAATGTAAAACCCATGTAGCTTTAATGAGAGGCATATTCAAGGTATTATTTTCTGGGCTGGCTTCTCCCTGGTATTCCAAATGTATAAAAGCGAAAGGCTCGTTTGCTGACATGTACATTACATGAAGTAAATAATGTACAACAAAATCTATCCAGAGGAGAAGAATATTGTGCAATATATTTAAGTTATCATAATAAAAATGTCAGAATATGAAATGATGCTATTTATAAATATGACGTCCTTCCAGCAGATGATGTTATTAAATAAGGGGCTAGTTAAGCATTTTAAAAACCAGATCACCTCATGTGAAAGAAAGAATCACAGAGTTGGTAGGGAAACCAGAAAATATTTATACCCAGTTGCAGAAAAAAATTTATACCATGGGTACTTGAAAGTAGGTATAAATCTTTTCCTTACTAAGCCATGTTCTTTTTGATAACTGAACGGAATAAATGTATGCAAAAAAAAAAAATCTGAAAATCATATTTGCCTGAAAACCCTCCCCAGGGAACTCTTAAGTAGTCCTCTGTCAAGAGAAACCTCACCAACGTAGAACTTGGTGCTTTTTCTCCCAGAATGAGATCTAATTGTGATATATTTCCTTCAGTCTCAGCCCTTAGCGCCTCTTCCTACAGATGTTCTTGAAATATTGAATTGTCCGCAGCTAATTTGCTCCAGTCTTATTTCTTTCCACTTTCAAATTGGATCTGCCAAGTTCAATGTGGTTACCTTGGAGTTCTCTGTGTCTGAGGGCAGGATCCAGGGTGCTACCAACCCCTATACCCTCAAAATCCTGTCCCATAACTAGGTTTCGAAGGTGTAACGTTCTAACTAAGTATATGGGTAGTATTTTTGAGCATGTGATATAAAACAAAGCATAAAAGGAAGCTGCAAGGGCCCACCGTCGCTAGGTAACCCTGTACGTTGACAGATGGAGGTGGGTTTTTCTTGTATCCCACCTCCTCATGTCATTTCGGGCACCCACCCTACTTGGCAGTTTGACTATTGCTCATGGCCCCTCACGTGGTCCCCTCAGCCACTGCTCATGGAGGAATTTCTCTCTCCCCTACCTTACACCATCCCATCTCTAATTTCCCCGGGACATCAGCTCTCGTCCCCTTTGATGTGAGAGAGACAATGAAACCTACTGGTCCAGATTTGAAGGCTGGTTTAAGAGCGGTATATTTACAGACTCTCAAATGGCACCTGGTTTTGAAGGAACACCCTGTTGAAATGGCGACAAGAAAGATGTGTTTCTAATACTGCCTTTTCAGAGAAATTTAAAAAAATATGTGTTTTAGGTCCTGGCCAGTTGGTTCAGCAGTAGAAAATCTGCCCAGCGTGTGGATGTCCGGGGTTCAATTCCCAGCCAGGGCACACAGGAGAAGTGACCGTCTGCTTCTCTTCTCCTCCTCCTCCTCCTCCTCCTCCTCCTCCTCCTCCTCCTCCTCCTCCTCCTCCTCCTCCCCCCCTCCTCCTCTTCCTCCTCCTCCTCTCTCTCTCTCTCTCTCTCTGTTTTCCCTTTGAGCATCCATGGCTCGGTCAGGCAACTTGGCCCTCAGCACTGAGGATGGTTCCATGGCCTTGCCTCAGGAGCTCTGTTACTGAGGAACAGAGCAGGGGCCCCAGATGGGCAGAGCATTGCCATGTAGGGGGCTTGCTGGGTGGATCCCAGTTGGGGCACATGTAGGATCTGTCTCTCTGCCTCCCTGCATCTCACTTTTAAAAAATATATGTATTTTAACTCCTCTGGAATTTCCAGCATACAGCAGAGTAGTATGAATGGCAGTCTGGGTGTCTGGGTACTGTTATGGGACACGGAGTACCCTCTGTTCCTTATTCAGACTCCTCAGTTTTGCTATGTGCTGTGGGATTTATCATTCTTTTTTCTATTCCTCTCCCTCTCCCTCCTTTCTCTCTCTCTCTATTTTATGAATCACTTTAGAATAAGTTGTCTATTGTATCCATTTCCTGCTGAAGTTTTCATGCCATGAAAATCTGAGCACAAAATAAGAAGTATGGAGTTATATTAGGGCATCTATCCATGTTAAGTTTCCTGAAATAGATAACTGTACAACCAGCCTTCCGTATCCTCATTTTGTCCACTGACCCAAAAATGTTTTGATACTATTTATTTTCCCCATCCAGCACAGGATCCAAGCTAGGACGACATATCTCATGTTGATGTCATTTTGGCAAATCTCCTTCGATCTAGAATAATTCCTGAGCCTTTTGTTGTCCTTTGAACAGCTCTGAAATTTATCCTACATCCTTCCTGTTTAGTAGGATGTTCTCCATAGAACATTCTCATTTGGGGTTTGAGTTATGCTTCCTCATAACAGATTCAATCCGTTTAGCAGTCCTAGTAATCTCTTACTTGCCTGATGCTGGGTCCTGCTCTATACATCACATCGGGAAGCACACACTCTTTGTCTGCTTCTCACTGGGAATTTTTATTCTGATCACCCAATCAGGGTCTTGTCTAATTTCTCTTATATAGTTACTTTTTTTCTCTCATAGCTTGAATAAGTAATTTGTGGGAGACATTTGAAGACCATACAAATATACTACATGAAATAAAAATCCTTCCAATCCCCTAGTTTTAATGTACATTAATGTCACATGCCACACTGATGTTTACAGAGATGGCTGCAATAATATGACAATTTAAGTCCAGCACAGCTGGACTTATGCAAACTGACTACTCAGATGGTGGCATTCTAGTGTAAGCAAGAGTCCTGTCTTCTCTCCTACTCTATCTGTCTATCTATCATCTATCATCTCTATTATGATATATCCCAATGTCCACTAAATCCCATGACTCAGTCAATCTGTTAACACATATTGACTAAGCGCATTTATCGCACAAGGCACTGTCCTGGATGGTGAGACTCCAAAATGTCAACATTTTGACAGAGACGAATAAACCCCTCTGAGAACTTACACAATTGTTTCTTCCTCAATCTGGTGTAAGGGAGAAAGCAAAGACTTTGGCAACAGAGAAACCAGAGGACAGACTTGGTCCCTCCCCTTTCAGGATCTCATCACAGTCTCTCACACAGAGAAAGGACTTCAGGGTAGTCCTGGGTGAATGGAAATATCAGCCATGGTGTTTGATCTGAGTCAAAATGCCCACCAACCTGTGCATGGCAACTGCATCAGTGGAGAAGCAGAATCGATTCTATTCAATATCCACAGATTTTATGCAATTTGGGGGAAGATTGATAGTTACATTTTAGTAAGGGCTGAATGTGCGTGCGTGCGTGTATGTGTATGTGTGTGTGTGTATGTATTTTGTTTAATTTCAGTTACCTCAAGGCCACACACTAAATAATAATCTGAATAATTAATTCTACAGTCTTTGACTTTAAAATTAAAAACAAACAACACTGACATTAACCTTATTCCCAGAAAGGCTAAAAGGCAATACTCCCTCCAAAACTATTCCAAGACTAAAACTGTGTAAGCATAGATACTGAATCACCCACTGAGCCTTTTATTTATTAAGTCACCTGACAAACCCATTGCATATATCCACTGGTATCACAATCACAGAACCCTTTCAAAGGGACTGGAAACTTGTGCAATTGTTTTTGTTGGTCCTATTATCAAATACTCGTTGGTGCCAGGCTGACTGTGAATAGCCTGAATGAGTTTATGGTAAAGTCACGGTTTTTCCCGTTGCTCTCAGGCTAGATGACACACAGCCATTTCCCCACTTGCAGACTGTAACGAAACTGAAAATTACACAAGCAGGACAGTCCCTGCGGGAATGGCATGGGCAACTCTGCCTGCTAAATGCATATGATGCACAATGCCTTTCGCCTGGGGCAGGTCAGCTTTCATATATGAAATAGTGGGCATGTGTCTCCTAACCTTCTCTGAAGACACTGTGAGGACCAGCTAATGAAACCTGCTGCTTTCAAATAGATGCCATTATAATCCAAATGAATCAGTAACCCCATCTCAAGATCCAAGGGGACCAGGCTGTTTTATCTTTGAGAGCTCTTTTCTTTGCTGGCAGAATGTCTGTGATTGTTTAGAACGCATGTCGTCTACACTCCGTTCTTTCCTAACTAATCTGTCTTAAGGAATTCAATGACATCCACAGTGCCAAAGGATATTTAATTCAGAATAAACCCACCATGTGAGGTTTGAAACTTGGACATTTTTTCCAAAGGCCAAATATTTTTCATGGGGTGGGGTGGGGTGAAGGGACCGATTGTGTGTATGTGTGTGTGTGTGTGTGTGAGAGAGAGAGAGAGAGAGACAGAGACAGAGACAGAGACAGAGAGAGGGACAGATAGGGACAGACCGGAAGGGAGATGAGAAGCATCAATTCTTTGTTGTGGCATCTTAGTTGTTCATTGATTGTTTTCTCATATGTGCCTTGACCAGCGGGCTACAGCAGAGCGAGTGACCCCTTGCTCAAGCCAGCAACTTTGGGCTCAAGCTGATGAGCCTTGCTCAAACCATGAGGCCATGCTCAAGCTGACGACGACCCTGGGGTTTCAAACCTGGGTCGTCCATGTCCCAGTCCAACAACACTCTATCCACTAAGCCACAACCTGATCAGGCTAGGGATTGATTTAAAAAAAAAAAAATCTTTGCCTCATTTGCCAGCCAAGAGAGGATAATTTCTTTGAAGTCTTACTTGTAAATAAAAACATACAGAGAGTTGTATATAACTGAGTCATCAAGCATTCTCTCATGGTGTTGAAGAAGGAGACCCCCCCCCTTTAAATAAGAGGCTTTAAGGATATTTTATAATTTAGATCAAGCGTTCAGAGAGATTTTGTAAGAATGATTTTATACTTGTGTTATTTACAAAAGCTCAAGATGGCTGATCGTATTCCTGCTTAGGAAGGGCTGTTATATTGTAAATGAAGAGGTTTTCATACTTAGAAGGTTTTGAATAAAAGGAAAAAGGAGGCTTGGACCCCCTCCCTTCTTACACCTGGGTGAAAGAAGGTAAAAAAGCCAGGAATGTAGGAGCAGGAGGGAGATTTGAATACCTTTTCCTCTCCCCTTTCTTTCTCCTTCATGGGCAATTTACAAAGGATTATCCTCTGGCATACTGTAAGCCCCCTCCCATCCTGAAAACATGTGATTGACAAATATACCTCAAGACAAAGGAATCACGAGACCCACGGATGTGAATTTATGTTCTGTAAAGGTATGTAAGATGTAAGAAATCTGGCCCTGGACGGTTGGCTCAGTGGTAGAGCGTCGGCCTGGCGTGCAGAAGTCCCAGGTTCAATTCCCGGCCAGGGCACACAGGAGAGGCGCCCATCTGCTTCTCCACCCCTGCCCCTCTCCTTCCTCTCTGTCTCTCTTCCCCTCCCACAGCCGAGGCTCCATTGGAGCAAAGATGGCCCGGACGCTGGGGATGGCTCCTTGGCCTCTGCCCCAGGTGCTAGAGTGGCTCTGGTCGCATCAGAGAGACACCCCCTGGTGGGCGTGCCAGGTGGATCCCGGTCGGGAGCATGCGGAGTCTGACTGACTGTCTCTCCCCGTTTCCACCTTCAGAAAAAAAAAAAATACAAAAAAAAAAAAATGTAAGAAATCTAATTTTGGGGAGCATGTGTCTTTGGAGCTATACTCCACGTGCTTCGCTGGCTTTTATTAATAAATTCTCTTTTTCCTCTTGTAGTTATCTGAGTGTCAATCCTCTGAGGTTTTGCTCTCCTGAAACAGTGTGACCCAAACATATGTCCTGAGTTCATGAGGAGTGATAACACCTTTTAAAATCTATTGACTTTCTTATAAAGACCAGTACGTAGTCTTTAAATGTATACAACACTACCACCACCACAGTTGTAGCAATTATGTTTTAATGCTATAACTTTATAAAGTACTTTCTAGTACTTAGGTATTATGTGTTGAATTATAGTCAATGAAAAGTCATAGGTTGAGGTCCTCACCCCTGGGGACTTTAGAATGTTATCTTATTTGAAAATAGGGTCACTGCACATATGAGTAGTTAGAATGAGATCCCAGTGAGGGAGATTGGACCCCTAACCTGATACAATTGGTATCTTTACAAAAAGAATGGCATGGCATATATAATACACCATCATATATATGGGCATCACAGTATAGCTAACAGGTGGTGGGTCACCAAGTTTTCTGCAGACTATGAAAGGGAGAGCTGAGAAGAGTTATTGGGGTGAAGGGCACAGGCTAATTAGTTAGATAGTCCTGGTTTCAAATCCCAGGTGCACTGTTAATTCACCATGTGCTCCAAGGAATACACTACCTTCGCTAATCCTTAATTTTTGCATCTACAGAATAGGCTTAATCATCGTCATCATCACCGTTACTGCATTTTGGTTGCTTTGAAGATTAAATGAGATAAAGCATATCGAACAGTTAATTGAACACTCAACACGTGTTGGTTGGCTGTTATTTATTCATTGGTCCAGGGAGATTTTTTTTACCCCGAACTTCTCTGCTACATCACAGGACAGAGGCATAGACTCCACTACAGCTCCCTATTAATATGGTTACAAGCCATGTAAATGTCAATTAAAACAGACCCCCCACCCCATCTCATCCGAATATGCCACTGAAATTCATGAGAGAAATGCAGAAGTATAGCTCAAATCATCTTTGCATTTGGAGGCACAATATAATTTTTCTCGCAGAAATCTCCGCTTCATCCCTTCTCCAGGCTCCCGAAAAGGCAGTGAGGGTAACTGCATGACCCGTTCCGACAGGCTATCCACGGGACATCTCTTTCACAAGAATGATAATACAGAATATAATTAAGCTAGTTTATTCAAGCACACCATATTTATTTGCCAAGATGTTTTAACATTCTATTAGTTCTTCCTCAAAGTCAACGTTGACTACATTAGTCGCTTGGCTAAATTGCGTACATCAGTGACTTCGACAGTATGGCTGCCTTCACAGTCGCTAGGCGCATAAGCGCACGGAACATGGCACAAGATAACGCGGCTTTTATTTACATTTATTGTCCTTATAATTAGATTGTGTTCCTCTCAAGGACAGATCTATCAACTCCTTTCCTGATGCGGTTCAACCATGAACCCTGAACATAGGTGCCTTCATCACTGTTACAAAGAGTTGGAGCGGGTTTTGATGTTTTGAAATCCGGCTCCAGAACCCACGGTATTCCTGTTCTGTAAATTGTTAAGTATGAGATGAAATCATTTTCACTTAGTCAAACTAAGCAAATGGTTGTTATAATCACAGGACTTCTTGCTAAACCAAAGATAGGTATGAGGCTCCATACTGAGTACGGGTGTCAGTCTACCTGAATTTGTGGCTCCGATTTAAGTAACATCGTGTCTCTCAGCTTCAGCCCATCCATCCTCAGAATGGGGTACTTCAATTCAATTGCTCACTCTTAAACATCTATGACATGCTTGGCTGTGAACTGTGCATTGAGTGATACAGAGACTGCATCAACTCTGACCTTCTCCCAAAGCTGGATATTCACATGATATAACTTAAATGCTACCGATTCAAAGGATATGATTACAGGATTTTAGAGAAAGGTTAGATTTTTTTACTTATAGGTGTGTAATAAAAAAACTCGGGAAAGATGGGCTTATTGACAGGGTCTCACTCCTTGTTCCGTGCTATTTCAGTAGCGATTCATCTGTGGGAAATGACTTTCTGCTCCTCTTGGCTGCATGATCGACTCTGTACCTACTGAGCCAACAATACTTACCTCCTCAAGAAGCCGCTGTAGACCATGACCTACAACCAGTCTGAATGAGGTGTTCTTTATGTGTTGCCAGAGCAACCTGGGAAAGCTTCTATCCATTAGGATACATATAAGCATACGCTATAATTATGAATTTATATGTTTGGCATTACCACTCTATTATTTGCCCCTGGAAGGCAGAAATTGTAGTAACTGTGCTTGTTTGTTTGTCTCTAACCCTCAATAAATGGTCAGGTCTCAGCAAGTGCCTGTTTGTCCAAGTTTATCCTCTTTTCCTAAACCGTTGGGCAATTTGCATTGCGAATTCTAATCCTCCTCATTCTGCAGTTCTTGTTTGGAGACCCAGGGGACAATTCTCATTCCCCTTCTTCAGGAGAGCTCCTCAAATATTGGGAACAACCCATTTGCTCTTTAGCAAGTATAGGGATCATCTGCAAAGACTGTTTGAAGTGCAGAATCCGATCTGAAAAGCAGAGGGAGGGTCTCTGAACTCCCACACTTCTCACAGGCTCTCCTCTGACACTGGTGCTATCTGTCCAAAGACACACTTTGGGAATCTGACATTCAAAACAGCCTATTTCCCTGCCTTCAGGCTTTCTACTTTTGGGGACCAACTGACATATTCCTCCTCTTATCCATCATTTCCCTTTCTGTAGTTTCAGTCAACCATGGTGGTCTGAAAATGCAAATGAAAAATTCCAAAATTAAACAATTCATAAGTTTTAAATGGTGCACCGTTCTGAGTAGCGTGATAAAAGTCTCATGCTATGGTTGTCCCTCTTGCCCAGCACGTGAACTATCTGGAAACAGTCTGTACTGAGATGCATGGGACACCATGTGACCATGAATAGGAGCAGGGCTCAAACGTCATAACCAAATTTAGTACCACCAGGTATACTTAGACATGAGCTCTTAGTCATTTCAGGCCAAGGAGCACAGCTGTCATGCCACGAACATGCCAACGTGTTAGTACAGAAAAGCTATTGCAGAGGGAGAGCAGCAGGCTTTCTTTGAATTTTCAAGGGCAGATACAATGCAATATACTAGAGTAGGGGTCCCCAAACTTTTTACACAGGGGACCAGTTCACTGTCCCTCAGACTGTTGGAGGGCCGGACTATAAAAAAAACTATGAACAAATCCCTATGCACACTGCACATATCTTATTTTAAAGTAAAAAAAAAAAAAAAAAAAAAAAAGGAACAAATACAATATTTAAAATAAAGAACAAGTACATTTAAATCAACAAACTGACCAGTATTTCAATGGGAACTATGCTTTTCTCACTGACCACCAATGAAAGAGGTGCCCCTTCCGGAAGTGCGGTGTGGGCCGGATAAATGGCCTCAGGGGGCTGCATGCGGCCCGTGGGTCATAGTTTGGGGACCTCTGTACTAGAGCAATGCATTTGGAGGTCTCACACATGTAAAATATAATAACAAGCCCTGGCTGGTTTGCTCAGTTGTAGAGCACTGGCCGGGCATGTGAATGTCCCATGTTCGACTTCCAGTCAGGGCACTCAGGAGAAGTGACCATCTGCTGCCCCTCCTTCTCCTCTCTTTCTCTCTTTCCTCCTCCCACAGCCACAGCTCAATTGGTTAAAGCGCATTGGTCGCGAGGCTGAGGATGGCTCTCTGGAGCCTCTGGCCTCAGGGACTAAAAGTAGCTCAGTTGTGACCATGGCCCCAGATGGGCAGAGCTCGGCTCCAGATGGGGACACCATGTGAATCACCGTCAGAGTGCATGCGGGAGTCTGTCTATCTCCTCTCCTCTCACTTGGAAAAAGAAAAAAAAATACACACACACACACACATATAATAACGGAGTGGCTAATATGAGCCAGATATTCTTTTAAGTTCTTTACGTGGATTTAATTTAATTACACGTATTAATTGCAGGGATTAATGTAATACCTGTAATCTCTATTGAGGAAATTACTATTGAAGTTAAGTAAGCACTGCACTTAGTTGCACTGGACAGCCGAGAAAACCGAGGCACAGAAAGCTTAAGGAACCTACCCTGAGTTATACAGATTGATGTAAACAAAGGCTGATGTTGGGTCTGAGCAGTCTGATTCCAGGACACAACTCTGAGCTGCTCCTGCCATGGCCTCCCAGGGGCCTGTGGCCACACAGGGGCCTGGTTTCCCCTGCTCCAAATCCCCCAGCCAGGCAAACTAGCATTCCCCTGACTTCCACAAAGACCCCTTGAGCAGAGCATCTTCAACAAGGGAATTCATAGTTTATCCAAATGTTTGTAGATGCCTATCTATCAACATATCAACACTGTGGAAATGTGCATTTGCTTGAAGTCATTTAGCCTCATGTCACCTAAATCCAGCCCTTGCTCTGGTAAGAAAAATAGTAGCGTCTCTATTATTTGAGTCCAAAGTATAGTAAGCACTGAGAATATCGTGATTTTTATTGAGAGCCCTCTCTTTCCCAGAGAGCGTGCCCAGCAATCAAATTATACTTTAAAAAGTTTAGAACAATGATTTCGTATCTCCTATTTTATCTCAGATGAAAAACTCACTAGACCGTGAACAATCACATACTCTTATTTTTATTGCCTCTAAGAAATCTTATCATAAAAGAATAATAATTTTCCTTCACCAACCAGTGTATGCTGACAATACATTCTCTATTATTAATAACATCTTATTTTTCTCTTCCCCATTTTTGGACAAAAAATAAACACATCATCATGTTGGTGAGAATGGTTCTATAGATTTGTATATGGTTAGAATATTGAATGACTCACAAAATGACACAGGACATAATCTCACGACCTCTTAAAATGGGAATCTCACAATACAAATGTGTATTTAGAAAGGTGATCTAAATTCACTAGTAGAAGCATCACAGTATATGCGAAAGGTTTTGGAATATCCCCTCGACCTATTAAAATTCATGAGACTTTGAAAATGTCACCCAGCCTAAGACAGGTGTAAATAGAAAAATCTATTTCAGAGAAATAAAGTGCTTATCATAAATTCCCTTGGAAATGATTTTCTTCCTAAAGATTCTACCCCATTGACGCCAGGGGTCATTTCAGAAAGGGTTTCATGCAGATTATGCTAATGTACTTTATTTCTCAATAAGCTATTGATAAAATTATTTTAAATATGCCCGCCGGATGTTTACCCCAAATGACTGATGGCAGCCACAATGCAGTTGTATACACTAACAAGTGAGGAATATTCCTGTCGAGTGCTGGAAAAACATTGTATCAGTATCCTAAGTGAAGTAGAGGATGTTATCGTTTGAATGAAGATTTATGAGACCGGGATGGTGGTCTTCCCTCATTTCATATGCAGCAGCAAAAAAAATTCTAGATCTCTTTGAGAGAATCTCAGTACACTATTGAACTGTGAAACAGTTACGTGTCACATTTATAACTAGAGCATATTTTTAAATGATTTGGAAAATTAGGGCAACTGCTACAACAAACGGTTGAAAGGATAGGACAGAATAATCCATTCATTTTAAACAATATCCCCTTACACGGCTCATTAGACACATGGCCATCATTATGGTAACAGATAATTTGTTACAAGCACTGTCATGGCCCTTGGCACAGAGCTGGGTCTACCCGCCATGCCTCTCAAGCCCAGCCTGCCCTTGCTGTCTACTATGGCCACTCCCGTTTGTAAACTGGAAGCTATGCCACAGGGATGTCCACATCCCATTTTCTATTTTACGTCACGCTTCCACCATCTAAAATGTTCTTATTTATTTTAAATCATGAATTAGAGTAAATCCAGGTAGATTGGACCCCGCCAGGAAAGAGAGGGACTGAAAAATATAACAATTATCACGACAGATTATTCTTCTTTTTTTTAAATTTTTTTTTTAATTTTTTAAAATTCATTTTTAGAGAAGAGAGAGAGGGGGGAGAGAGAGACAGAGAGAGAGGAGAGAGAGACAGGGGGAGGAGCTGGAAGCATCAACTCCCATATGTGCCTTGACCAGGCAAGCCCATGGTTTCGAACCGGCGACCTCAGCATTTCCAGGTCGACGCTTTATCCACTGCGCCACCACAGGTCAGGCACGACAGATTATTCTCACTGAAATATATATACTACACTAGTTTCGTAGAATGTTTCCAAGACAGGCAATTGATAAGAGCCAATGTTGCTAAATCTTGGTAGCTGGCAAAAGTTCTTGATTTACATCATCTCACTTAAATCTCCCAATACGCATTATGCCCATTTCTCAGATTGGGAATTTGAGACACAAAGTGACCTCTCCGCGTTCATAAACCAAATACATGCAACTAGATATTTGAATTGGGACTTTTAAAGGGATATCTTGGCTTCCATTTGCCAAACACCTGGTTAGAGGCTGATCTAGAAAGATATTTTAGGAACTCTTATTAGGCAAATATTAGTTGATTGGATCTTTGGCTAAAAAGAAAGTGGAGAACACAGTGCTCTATAGTTAATGACTTGATATTCAGAAAACCAAAGATTTTACTAAATTAATCAGTTAAATACTATTTGCTTTTAAATGTTTCAAATTTATTAAAATCAATTAAGTTTTATGTGAGTGGAGAAAGCATATATGGCAGAGAGATTCAGGCATTTCACATATCTAGCAAATTAATACTCTTTAACATTGCTTAGAGAATATAAACATCTATATTATAATGACTATCTAACCATGTTATTAAAAATAAAACATTTCTGTTCTGTAGATTCTCCATCTAATATATTCAGGGGTACTGATCACAGTCTAATGCCTGCCTTCCATTAATAAAGGGATCAAAACTTATTTTAGAAAAAGAGTTAAGAATGCATAAACATTTTGCCATGTTTTAAGAAAAAAAATTTCAAAAGGAAAAAACATGTTTAAATCACAGATAAATCTGTAGTATGTTACAATCCTACAAAATGGTAGAAAAAGACATTCATTAATAACACTATAACTTTCTATTTTGGCTCCAAACAGTCTGCATTCAAAAACCAGTCATTGAATTTCCCCAGCAAAACTACATAAATGCAACTGCTTAGCAAATATCTGCTGGAATTCTTATTTAACATCAGGCTGAATGGATGATTGCTGAGAAATGCTTATATAGAATACTTAACCCCTGTTCAATGAATTATACTTAGGAAACTCAAAAGTTTCTCAAGAAAAGTATGCAGATTAGAATTTGTGGAATATGTAAATGTAATGATTGGTGGGGGGTTAATTTTTACCAGTCTGCACATATTACCTTCTATCTTGTAAAGGAAATTCTAAATAAAAGGAAATGGTATTGTGGGTAAAGTATAAACACTTGTATTATGCTTAGTATTTTCAAAGAAGAATGAGGTTTGACTAGTTAAGCTTATTTAGGAACTCACATTTTTGAGCATTCAATATACAGATTAACCATTTTCAAGAATTATTTCCAAGAGGCATTCCCATTCCACAGACAGATTCCTAAACCAGATTCATGACTTTAAAAATATTGTGACACTGTCATAATTTCTCATCTACATAAACTATTCTTTGCTTATTTTCATATAGTAGTCAAAGGTCAGAAAATAATTCAAAAACTCCATATGGGCATTTTGTGAGAATATTATAATGAAATTAGTTATGTTATCCATTTCCCCTGCAATTGCAGAAAAAAAATAACCATTCATATTTGTTAAAGACAACATTCAAGTGATTGAATTTACATTTATTTGCATTCTTCTTGGTAATCAATCATTTTAGGAAAGGATAGAAAAAGCGACCTCAAAACAGCATCAATTTTTAAAATTTTGACTATCTGAAACTTTACATAAGGGGTTGTCCCTCTAAAAGCCATCCAATCTTCTCTATGTCAGAAATATCTTTAAGTGCAATATATATTATGTTAACTAGTAGTTGGATTAAAAGAAAACTCAATATAAATGATCATTTTTAATAAACTGAAGCCAAAGTGTATTTCTTGGTTGATATTTATAAATGCTAAATTTTAATTGCTTAATGCATGGTAAGACATATACTCTACAGTTCTCAAAACTTTTTTAGAAAACAAAGAGTTATATTTAAGAATATATCCAAACGATGGACTATTTTCATATTAGCAGGATTAAAACATTTCTGCCACAGATTATTAAATGTAATGTAATTGCTATGTTGTCCAAAGAGTTCAAGTCACCTTGGAAGATGACTACCCTACTTAGTAGCCCTTTGAATTTGTGTCTCTTTCTTTGGTCATTACGGAATTATCCCTAAATGCTTAGTCTCTGATAAGTGAATTAAACCTCAAGTATTGCTTCGTATGACTGGAGAAGATAGATAATCTCTCAATTACAGTGGTCCCTTGAGATACGAACAGACCAACATACAAATTTTTTTTTTTTTTTTAAGATATGAGCTGTGACTCGGTGCATATTTTTGTTCGAGATCTGAGCGAAATTCCAAGATATGAGTTGTGATTCAGGAAGCTGCCACTAGCTGGCGCATTGGCGCACGGGTCCAGTATCGGCAGTTTGATATACGAGTTGACTGACTTACAAGCTCGGTTACAGAACAAATTAAATTCGTATCTCCAGGTACCACTGTATCAGATAAAAATTTGACAGAAAGAGGAATGTGAAAGATACTTTGGAGTCTGACCTACAGCCCCATCAAGTAGTACAACTGGAGCTTTATAATCCCTGTGCCTGGGTTGTACCTTTGACCAACCAAATCCAACATCTGGAGGTGAGACCTAACACACCTATGTTTTAAAACTTTCTAGGTCATTCCATTGTGTATCCAGGGTTGAAAACCACTTTTCTTAAAAGCTATGCTTGAGACTCTACTGAATTGTGAGACAAAAACATTCCCTCAAGAGACATTTTCCCCATTATTTACTTCCTGCCCCTTATACAACCCAATATTCATGTGCTCTTGTCATACAATCATGGCTTGATAGAAGTTACTAAAGACCACTCTAGCATCACATTTATTTATTTGGTTGACTTGATAAGGGGATAATGGCTAACACATTTACACAGTTTTCAGGGGCCCTGGCATTGCATTTCTTCTGTTCAGGACATTATATCCCTATTCCACATGACGGTGACGATCTTTGGATACTGCCGTGGAAATGACCACCGACGCAAGCCAGCTTGACCACAGAACCAACTCACCAAGGCCCTGGCCTCTTTCTAACAAGATATTGATTTGCTTTTCAGAGACAACAGATCAAAGCCTGTGTGGAGGAGAGAATTTTGACCTCCAGTTGTACCGGGAACCAAAGGACCCCCAACACACATACACACGCACACGCACATGCACACACACACACGCACACACATACAGAACCAAAGGACCAGGACATGACTGGAGCTTGAACCCTGCCACCCTTTCAGGAGAGAAGGCTCTGCTGTCCAGGAAGATCAGGTAGAGAGATCTAACATAAAGCCAAGTTCCTGAGCTCTCCAATCAAACCTTCCCCACCAACACTTCCACACACAAGCCTGGTCCCCAGATCCGTTGAGACCTGTCCCAAACCCCGGGTCAAGGAGACAGAATTAAGCCTTGCAACAGAATTAAGTTGACTCCCATCTTCTTGTGGGTCAACTTAGGAATAAAAGCTCTTTCTTTTCTTAAAAGCTGGTACCACAGGCCTGGCTCCCATGTGCCTCAGGCTCTTGCTCTGAACTCTGACTACTCACAAAAATTACTCTAGGACTTTTAAAATATAAATTCTCCAACCATGGACTCTGATCAGTTAAAAAAAAAACCCAGCATTTTGCCTAATACTATGAAGAACACAATTGAAACAGTGAATATTCTCCGCCTTCTCCTCCCCCTCTCTTCTTTAATATTGCTTTTTGGTTGTGGCTGCTTTTTAAAATAATTAAACTCAAACAGATCCTAAAAATTCACTATTTTAAAATAATTTATTCAAATATGATACCTTCACATAATTTTCCAATGGAATAGAAATAGTTTAGGAGCAAATGGGTTAAACTTAAAAAAAAAATTTTTTTCTCATCATAAAAGATGTAAGTGGATAGAGATCTGCAATAAGGGTCTCAAGCACTATTATAATATGGGAAACATCTTACTACATATTACTGTTCCTGTTCTTCTAGATCATTTCATCACAATTTCAATCTTTTATTCATATTGAGGATTCATATTGTCTGTCTTTAAATATGTTGTCAGTATCATGAATCTAATTTCTACTTAGACGATGTCGATTTCATGGGTCTGGGTGTGTCTGGCTTCTGTGTTCTTTACAGCCACCTCAGGTCACTCAAATGGATAGCCCAGACTGAGAACCACTGCCTTAAGCTTTGTATAGAAATTGCAGGCTAAAAAAGAGGCTTCTTCGGTCAAGAAGATTAGATAGATGATAGATAGATAGATGATAGATAGATAGATAGATAGATAGATAGATAGATAGATCTCCATATGTTTTTAATAGATAAATATTGACCAGTGCATACATCTCAGAGTGAATGCCAGTCATATTTTAAAATGTTTACAAATGTTTGGGGAAGGGTACTCAGGGTGCCGTCAGATGTGCTCCGGAGGAATGGGTGGTCTCCCATTTTCTTCTATTTCAAAAGAAAACCATATTCTTACCTTTCTTTTCTCTTCATATATAAATGGCCAGTAACTGGAACTATTTTGTTTCAAGAAATTATCTGTCCTAGTATCTTTAAATGATTTACCTAATAATTATTTTTTTTTCAGGTTTCAACACAGTTTTAATGGGAGGTTTTGTTTGCTGAGCAATACCCTAGAACTTGGGGGAGAGGACACGTTCAGTCTGGGAGGTAAGGCTTCCACCACTATGAGAAAGGCATGGTGTGGGGCAGGGCTCCATGGGGTTTGGGTCCATGTTTCCCACCTCCTCGTGCCTTGCTCACACTTTTTCTTCCTCACTTAGTAAGTAGAGTAAGTAGCAAAGAATAATAACAAGAAGACAAGAAAACAATCCTCAGCAAGATCAACCTCCCCCCCAGGCCGTAGCCAAGCCCTCGCCCCCACCCCAGCCTGAGCCAGGGCAGAGAGGGTCGCGGGTCAGACATCTGCAGCTCAGCTTGGTGTCTTGGCTTTTCTGACAATAACTCACCCAGATATTCCCATCTTGGTGGTACGGTTTCCAGTTCCTTCCGGTATCACTGTAGAGCAGGCGGTACTGGGTCACCCAGTCCGAGCTGCTGTATCTTCCTTGGGTTGCAATGGCACTGATCTGCTTCCGATTGCCAAAGTCAACCTGAAGCCATTGATAATGGTCACTGTCGGAGGGAGACCAGCCCCCAGCACCTGGACAAGGTAGAGACCAAAGGGGAAAAATAGACATTGAAAGTTAAACTTCTGTAAATGGACGATGGCGTCTTCTACATCTCTCAGCTGGCCGTGGCATGGCCGTATTTCACAGAGATATTATGAAATGTCCTTTACAGATGCCATGGGGACTTGGACTAATACTCTTCCAGCTGGGTTACACTGATCCCCTAACCTCTTTATGGTATAATTATGCGCTCATTTTCTCCTGAGCAAATGTCTTCATAATTCCTCAATTAGATCTTATTAGTACATGTCAAAGTCTAATTGGTTGAGCGTTGATCAATTTACCATGAATTCTCCAACTAAAAATCACTAGGAAGAAAAATATGCAACAATCTATTAGTTCCTCATATCTGGTTTAAGGTTTTATCGTTTAGTAGATTATAAGTGAAACAAAAAGGAATTACATACAAACTCTAAAATAATATATTTTGCTGCCAAAAGTTTCGAGTTCAAGAAAGATGAGTTTTTAAGATGAGGCCTAATCTTACATTAAGCCCTTGTATTCAAGAGAACTAAGATATATAGTGAATCAGGTGATATTTTCACTAACGCTAAAGAGACAACCAATAACTCTATAATCACATTTTTAGGAAAGCCTTTTGAATTACTAAATGAAATGAAATGCTTTTGGCAAAATATAATAAGTGATTGGCAAAAGAGCAAGAATGCAAAAATATTTATTAGAAAAATAGCACTAATACAGAACAAAGAGACTCCTAATTTATACCACTTTTATAAAATAACTTTGGTTGCACATAAATACATTACAGAAAACAGGACATAATGCTTAGCGCTAACAGGCATAATTTTATTTTTTTGGAGTGAATGTGGCTGCTAACGGGAGTAAATACGAGGGAAATATTCAACAGATTATCCAATTTACAGTTCACCAAAATATATGCACCACCTTTCAAATTTGAAATTTAAAGGCTGACAATAAAATAATTTATCCAATGAGGACCACGCTTAATAAAGATCATTTTGCAAACCATCCCAGATAGATCATTCATGTAATGATATTTATATGCCTTATTTCTGCTTTCAGCTAGGGTAGAATAGCTATCCTACCACAAAAGTTACAAAGCTGAGAAGAAGTATAAAATGACCCCTTTTATTTGAGGAGGGGTTGGACCACAGACAGGGCAGGACTATGACTCATGAGAGAAAATGAACAAATGAGGTGAGGCCCTGCCAGCTTCCTGGCCTCCTGCCTGGTTCACGTTCAGGATCACAGCCCGTGGAGATTGCCCCAAATACAAACAGCAGCAGCACTGAGAGAGAGAGAGACAGGGAAATCAGAATCAAAGCTACCGAGGACAAGACTCTGTAGGACACAGTACCAGAAAGGGGAGCACCATAGAAAGAGTTCTGACAATGTGCCTGGGATCAACACTGAGTCTCTACAGTTCAGGTTCTGAATGAACACCAAGCTGTGTCTCTGAAAACCAACTGGAGGGGATTCTGAAACCAAGAGCAACCCGAGGACACCCAGGGCTGCGACTAGGTTGATTTCAGACTGGACAAGATGGAGCACACCTGTTGAATAGCTGTATGCATTCAGTAGAGATCTCAGAAAGGGACAGATGCTCGTTACTGTATTTCTCCATGTATAAGATGCACCATTTTCAAAAAATTGGGGGTCTGAAAACTGGGCAGTCTTATACAGTGGTTGTAGATTTTTTTACTTGCATTTCCTGCTTTTTTGTGCTTGTTTTTTTGCTCATTGTTGAAGGCAGTGATTCGTCCTCAGACACAGATGAGGACAAGCTAATGGATGGGAGTTTTGACAGCGATGAGGAGTTGTATGAATTTTATGATGAATAAAACTTGAGTTCAATAACTTTATGTAATACCTTTTTTTTTTTTTTTCAAATTTCGGGCCCCAGCCTAACTTGTGGTGGTTCAGTGGATCAAGCGTCAACGTGGAACACTGAGGTTGCTGGTTCGAAACCTTGGGCTTGCCTGGTCAAGGCACATATGGGAGTTGATGCTTCCCGCTCCTCCACCCCCCTTCTCTCTCCCTCCCTCTCTCTCTCTCTCTCTCTCTCTCTCTTCTCTAAAAAAAGTGAAATAAAAATAATCAAATTTTGGGCCCCAAAATGAAGGTGCATCTTATACATGGGAGCATCTTATATATGGGAAACTACGGTAGTTGTAATTCCTCTTCAGGAATTTCCCAAGTTAAAAAGGGGGACTTTACCCAAGGTCGTGCACCTTCCTGGGGTTGTATGGAAACAATAACTGGTTCAACAGGGATTGGAGGGGGACAGGCCTCTCACCCCAACTTGGGAAAACTCAGAAGGGTCCTCATGGTCTCAAAGCCATTGCCCTGTAGAAATAGTTGAAGCCTCCTTTGAGACTACATTGTATCTTTTTTTTTTTTTTTTTGTAATTTTTTGAAGTTGGAAATGGGGAGGCAGTCAGACAGACTCCTGCATGCGCCCAACCGGGATCCACCCGGCATGCGACCAAGGGGTGATGCTCTGCCCATCTGGGGTGTTGCTCTATTGCAACCAGGGCCATTCTAGCGCCTGAGGCAGAGACCATGGAGCCATCCTCAGCGCCTGGGCAATCGCTGCTCCAATGGGGCCTTGGCTGCGGGAGGGGAAGAGAGAGACAGAGAGGAAGGAGAGGGGGAGGGGTGGAGAAGCAGATGGGCGCTTCTCCTGTGTGCCCTGGCCGGGAATTGAACCTGGGACTCCTGCACGCCAGGCTGACACTCTCTCTTTTTTTTTTTAATACTGCTGCATGGCCCCTCAGCTACTGGTTTTATTTATTTATTTATTTATGTAACTTTTTTTTTTTTAATTTAGACAATTAATTCTAATGGGGTGACACTGATTCATTAGAGTACACAGATTCAGAGAAAATATCTCCAGGTCATTTTGACATTTGATTATGTTGTATACCCATCACCCAAAGTCAAATTGTCTTCTGTCACCTTCTATCTGGTTTTCTTTGTGCCCCTCCTGTCCTCCCACCCCCTCCGTCTTCTCCCTTCCCCTCCCCCTGGTAACCACTACACTTTTTTTTTTCTTAATTTATTCATTTTAGAGAGGAGAGAGAGAGACAGAGAGAGCAAGAGGAGAGACAGAGAGAGAGAAGGGGGGGGGAGGAGCTGGAAGCATCAACTCCCATATGTGCCTTGACCAGGCAAGCCCAGGGTTTCGAACCAGCGACCTCAGCATTTCCAGGTCAACGCTTTATCCACTGCGCCACCACAGGTCAGGCCACCACTACACTCTTTGTGTGGTGAATACACAAAGTACAAGAGACTACAATGTATCTTGACCTCTCCCTCTGCCTAGTTCCCCTGCATCCCCTTTTCTTCCACAGGTTCCCCCCCCAGGCTAAAATTCCCTAATAAATTTCTGTGTGCTATTTTCCAACTCAGAATTTGTATCCTGAAAAATCTAGTTGGCAGTACCTCCTTGGAACCACTCTCCGGATAATCTGCTCACTAACCATATGAATTAATTGTCTCTGCTTTCTATTTTGTGCGTTATTGATAGGCTGTAATGTTTTCCTATTGTAATATCTAATAATCCCTAAGGTCATGCCTATTTCACTTTGAATTCTGTAATATTTTGGAGGAGCTGTAGATAAATTTCTGGAATTACAACCTATCCAGTCATCAAGAGATTATAATAGATTTTCCAGTCTATTAGATATATTGTTTCCAAATTAGGAGACTTTGTATAGCTAATTTTATATAAAGTACTACCTATGTGTTATAAAAAGCAACCAGGTGGTTTGGCCGTTGAAGTTAACAAGCAGTTATTACAATGAGTGAAGAGGAGGAAAAACGTTCAACTAATTGTTGAAATATAAAAAATTTCCCCTAATGTGTCCTACAAAAACATTCCAGAACATGTCTTCTTAAATTACCCAATTCTTGCTGTTACCATTTTTCAGTAAGAAGGCAGTTGACATACTACTTAATCCCATTAAACTCATTATTTTTTTTAAAAAAATAGACTTTATTGACAACTTTATGGGAAGCAAAATTCTAAAAAGAAGGAAAAATATGAGTTAAGACTTACTCCGTAGCGGAAGCCTGTGGAGAGAATAGTGAGTAACCTCAAAGGGAGGGCAGATGTCAGTTTCCTGAGGAACATGGTATAAAAGGTTGATGAAAACTTCCTGTTTCTCTTTGATCTATCAAGCAATGTCATTTGGGGTGGTTGATTACTTTGTTCATTTGGCTAGTGAAATGTATAACCTCTATCGATTCGAGGATTAAGGACGATAACCCTTTCTTCACACGGACCTTGGGAACACCACACACAGAGCGGACACGCTTCCTGAGATAGTGCGGAGAGTATAACTGGGGCCAACATGTACCCAGTGGACATCGTGGGAGCTCAGAGGGGAAATAAATGGAATGTCGAAGAAGTGGCAGAGGTTTTTTATTTTATTTTATTTTTTTACAGAGACTGAGAGAGAGTCAGAGAGAGGGATAGACAGGGACAGACAGACAGGAATGGAGAGATGAGAAGCATCAACCACCAGCCCCTCGCTGCGCATTGCGACACCTTAGTTGTTCATTGATTGCTTTCCCACAGGTGCCTTCACCGCGGGCCTTCAGCAGATGGAGTAACCCCTTGCTCAAGTCAGCGACTTTGGATTCAAGCTGGTGAGCTTTGCTCAAACCAGATGAGCCCGCGCTCAAGCTGGTGACCTCGGAGTCTCGAACCTGGGCCCTCGGCATCCCAGTCTGACGCTCCATCCACTGCGCCACTGCCTGGTCAGGCGACAGAGGGTTTTAAATAGTCACAAACTCTTAGTTTCTCAGATGACTTAAGTATAACTGTCTAGAAATAATAGAACCAAAAATGTCAAGTAAATAACTAGTAAATTGTTAGAGTGACTTGAAGGATGTGTATGGTATGGAACTCTTACTACTATTCCCTAACAGTAAGGATGCTGTTGCCTCCCTCCCTTCCTTTCTCTCTCTCTCTGTTAATATTGCTCTTTTTCCTCTCTCTCTCCTGTTTCCCTCCCAACTCCCTCCAAACCTCTGTCTCACATACACACCTTCTTCCCCCTCAGTATATTTGTGTGTGTGTGTATATATGAACTATACAAATACACAGCATCTGCATTCTAGATGCCCACTCTACTGGGGCTACCTGAGTGATAAATTATAACAGAGAACCTAGGGAAATAGATGAAATTTTCACTAAAAACTTAGCGATAGCTTATAATGATAAGCTTTGTAAATTACTACCTCTGAGAGAAAAACATGGACTTAGTGGATGGTTCAGGAGAGAGCGTGGAGTTCTTTGCTCATGATAAATGGCTTCTGCCTGGACATGGTGCCCATGGGGGTGGTTCTACCACCACTGGAGACTATGAGTCTGGAGTCTAATTTTTTTTTTTAAATTGTAGAAAAGAACTTTCAATTAAGTATAGAACTATCCTTAATAACTGAGCTGAGAATTATGTATCAGATGAAAAGAATAAATGAAAAAGGAGACTTTCATGCAAGATAGCATTATGCGTTCAGGCTTGGTGGCCTCCTTCTGGTCTGAATACACAGTATGTTTAGATAAGATGGATAAAAAGAAAATTGAAAAAAGAACATAGCCGAGATAAAAAATAAGGTAAACATCTCCATGCACGAGAAAGGCAACCAAAATGCAAGCAATGAGGACAGCAGTTGAACCTGCTGGACCTGATGTCTGGGGACACATGGAAGAAGCAGGACATTTGGGTTCTGAGCAGTGCCAGTGATGGGAACCTGCTGCGTGTGTCAGGACTGAACCGAGGAACCCAGGAACCTGTGGGGCCACTTGTAAGAGAGACTGAAAATAGGAGCTTACCGACTTGGGAAGATGAGATGTGTGTGTGCCCAGAAGAGTTGGGAAACAGGCACAGCTGAGCTGAGTAAAGGCACCCCCTGGCTTGGGGGCTGGACCCGTGATTCCCCAATAACACTGCCCGGCTGAGGCCCAGGCTCATCCACGTAGGATGGACTTCTTGATCGGACATCTGGGAAGCTGAATAGAAAAAGCCACAAAACTATACGGCCGAAAAGGATGGGAGAGAAAGAGAGAGAGGGACAGACAGACTCTGGTTGTCAAGAAGAGTGTGCAAACCAAAATTTCTAAGCATCAGAAAAAAAGAGTGTCACTCAAGTCAGCTAACAAAATCATGCAGATGAACCCCAGATGTAATAGCAATTTAGGACCAGTGGACAGATGTATGGTTTAGGTTCTCAAATATATAAAATAAGTCATGTCAGCTATTAAAAAGAGCAGTAATGATCAGATACAACAGGGAGAAATAAAGTATTTGCAGAGAGATATTAAAAAGAACCAAAATGTTACCTTAGAAATAAAAAATGGAGTCATTGATAGGAAAAAAACACCTCATCAGAGGAAAATCCACAAATTACATTATCTCACAAATAATCAGCCCACTAAAAGGTCAATACTGAAGTCACCATAGAAAATGTATATATAATAATTTGTATTTCAGAACCCCTGTTTCCAACCAAGATAGAGTAACAAAAATTAAATTTGCTTTCCTGCCTGAAAAGGCAAACGAAAGACATGAAACATTGGCTTGCAAGTTAGAAGATAGGAAGCAACAAAGGACTATGATTCCCTGAGGTGCCCAGAGACATACAGGAAGTAAGACCAATTTCCCCAGCTTCCTATCTTGAAAGAGGATTGGGGCTAAGACACAAAAAGAAACCCAGGCAGAACCTGGCAGAATCCCTGAGTTGAGAAGGTAGATCTGAGAGCTGGGGAGATCAAGGTTAGCTGAACTCAGAAGCCAAGGAAGGAGCTGCAGAGAGAGAAAGCTAACTCCAAAGAATCAGCAGGGGGCGCCCTTGATTTTTCAGTTGAGTCATGATTAGCCTGCGCCTACGAAAAAACTACCCACCCACAGATGGGCAAAGAATCATCTGAATGGATAAAGTGGTTTGTACTACTGACCAGTGATCCCACTATCCCCCTCTAGGGTATTTTCTCAAGAGGAAATGAAGCATGTGAACATACAATGTCCTGTCCAGGATGTTCCCAGCAGCTTTATATGTAATTGATCAAAGCTGGAAACAACCCACATGTCTATTAGCAGATGAACAAGTAAACAAATTGTGTGTAGCCATTGAAAAGAACACTATGCAGGAATAAAAAGGAATGGATGTTGATTTACATGATTCATAAAATTATTCTAAAAATAATTATGCTGCTTGATAAAATCTGGGGGCGGAGGGAATACATACAGTACAATGACATTTATATAAAATTCTAGGAAATGAAAACTGATCCATAGGAACAAATGCTTGCTTGAGGATGGGGAAAAAGAAGGGAAAAGGTAAGGATTGCAAAGAAACAGAAAACTTCCTGGGTGATGGATCTATTCATTATCTTGATTGTGGCAGTGGGTTCGTGAGTGTATTCATAAATAAAAAGGATCAAACTGCACAGTTAAAAAATATATATATATATATATATTTATTTGTGTACATCAATGACACATGGATAAAGCTGTTAAAATTTCTGGGGAATAAACAGACAAAGGAGAAAGTAGGAATTTCAGTGAGACATCTATGACATTCTAGAGTAAAACCAATACACAGACTATAAACACGCAAAGAAGTCATCATCGAATATTTCTTCATAATTGAAAAGAAAAAAAAAAGACATAACTCAATACATTGAAATGGCCCTCTGAACAGTGAAAAGTGTATGTGATGTGAGCATGTTTTGAAAAGTATATTGTGAGGGACAAAGGAAAGCTGAGCTAAAATAATGCTGTTGGTGAAATGGGACCTTAAGAAAAATAACACTTAAGTATGTGATTGCAAATGATCTCACTGATAAAGAAAAAACAGCTGTCATCCAAAGTGCTAACAGTCGCTTGCTTATGAGCTCAGATTTCATTTACAGTGGGACAGAAACAACTAGAAGGTGTGGCATGTGACCTACCACAAGAAGTAGGATGAATGAGCTTCAACCAAGCCTAATTACTGGTTAAATAGAAGTAGCCCAAACAAAGAAACCATGGGCATTGATTAACATCTGCTAGGAGACAGAGGAGCTGAAAGATCAGGGTTACAATCATTACTAAAATAGAGGGTTAAATTAATGCTTATATAAAAAGGAAATCAAAACAAAAAGAGTATACAAGGATATTTGAAACAAAACAGGAGAAAGAAGATGTGATTTGATCATCTATTATCCAATGATGGCAGGGCAGAGCTGCTCACCTCCCATTTCTACCTCCTACAAGGGCAACAGCTTTCTGATTGTCCTAGGAAAAACGGAGCTCATCACTGAGTACAGGGAATTATTTCTGGCATCAAGGTAGGACCTAATAAGACAGGCATACCCTTAGCTGCTTTAACATTTTGGAAACATTCAGATTACATCCCCAAGGACTGGCATTGCTCTTTTTTTTTTTTTTTTTTTTTTTTTTTTTTTTTTTTTTTTTTTTTTTTTTTAGAGAGGACAGAGAGAGGGAGAGAGAGGCAGAGAGGGAGAGAGAGAAGGGGGGAGGAGCTGGAAGCATCAACTCCCATATGTGCCTTGACCAGGCAAGCCCAGGGTTTCGAACCGGCGACCTCAGCATTTCCAGGTCAATGCTTTATCCACTGCGCCACCACAGGCATTGCTCTTAAATGGAAGGGTAACTTCCTTGAATATGTATTAAAGGGGCTTCCAGAAAAGTAAAGGCAGCCAAAAACATACAAACAACAAAAAACCCATAAGTTAAACAAAAAAGAGAGGACTTATTAGTAAGTCTAAAAAAAAATAGACTATTATTCAAAATTTGGTGTATAGGTGAGAAATATTTAGAACAAGGGTCCCCAAACATTTTACACAGGGGGCCAATTCACTGTCCCTCAGACCGTTGGAGGGCCGCCACATACAGTGCTCCTCTCACTGACCACCAATGAAAGAGGTGCCCCTTCTGGAAGTGCAGCGGGGGCCGGATAAATGGCCTCAGGGGGCCGCATGTGGCCCGTGGGCCATAGTTTGGGGACGCCTGATTTAGAATAAAAGAAATGGGGCGTTGGTGATATTAGAGGAGCTGTGGTAGGTTATAAGGATTTCCTTCTATGATCACATTCTTATTTAATAGGACACAATACATTATGTAGATGCAGCACCAATTTAATTTTAGCTAAGCATGTGGCAATATCTCTGATAACTGTGAAATGATGAAGTGTCGTCTGAGAGATAACAGTTTTAGGTAAATTCAAAAATAGTTAATAATTATGCTCCAGATTTGTTGACTAATGATGATATCAACTTGAAGAGCACTCTCTAATGATGTGCCACAGGCTTTCTGTGTATTGTGTCAAATTTAATACTTTTATGATCTAAGGCATGAAAGACATACTTATGAAATTTGTCAATTATCTAAGGCTGAAAAAGAGACCTAATAGGATAACTAACCGAATTACGATGTAAACTGTTCTTGACCGCCTGGAAATCTGAGACTGCTCCAGCACAATTTGTTTTAACATCCATAAGAAACTAAGATGCTCGTTTTGATCAAATGCCTCCTCAACTGCATGATTAATGATATATGATGCCTAGAAATGATTATGGAACCTTAATTTACTTTATAAAAAAGTATAGTGCTTAAATTAGGACCTCTGACTATATAATACTATATAGGCAGTATTTCACTCAAAACAGCTTTGATACATTTTCATTAATATTTCACATATATGCACAAAAATGAACAAATTACAAGCACCTAGGACTGGGGATTATCACAAAAGGCACAGAGTCATGTAATACCTCACAGATCTATACAGAAATCGTTCCCAGCAACAACAGAACTCTCATTGTGTCCTTTTCTAAATATGGGCAACACCCGTCTATTCCTGAGGATATTCAAATGAAAGCTAGATTATAGGAATATTTTTTTAAGAAGAGAATTTTACATAGGGTGGCAAATGGGACTAAATATCATACTTTTAATGTGCATAGAAGTAAGGTCTTCTGTGAAAAAACAGAGGCAAATGAACATACGATAACCAAGTCCAAGACACAGAAATCGCATTTGTTCTTTGCAACCACGAGAAACTCAGAACACACCCTGAACCCGTACAGAAGCAAGCTAAGGATTATCAACCTTCTGGAGGTCCAGGACTGCATTTTAATTATCACTTAATGACCACTGCCAACCATGGTTCTCTAGACATAATCGGCGCTCAGTCAGTATCTGTTAAATGAGTGAATATAAGAATTAATTAAATAATAAATGGATATTTCGAGGGACAAATTGATAAATAATTGACTTTCTGGAAGTATGACATATAAGAAAAGCTCAGATCATAATAGACAAATATAAATTGAACTGTAACAACAAGTAATTTTTTTTTTAACCAATACTAGTGATTCACATGGTGTTTCAGTAAAGAGGAATGGGAAATTTTGCAAAGGCACTCACTGTGTTGATTCCAAACATTATTCTTGGCTTACCATTTGGTAAGTGGATTCTCATTCAAGAACAGGTATTCATTATTAAAAATCCTTTGGTTGTCTTCATTAAGTAAATTTTCATAAGTTAAATCTTTAGCCATTACCATCAAAAGGCCCTTGGATTGTATCAAAACTTCAGTCATCAGGGTAGACAGAACTAAGAAAGAAACTGTCTTGCGGAATTCGATTTTAACACATTTTCCTTGGTCTGCAGTTACTTCTCATGCATTAGCATATCCAATAACCTGAACATTATCACTGTCACTTGCTCGGCAGGGTGGGAATCATCTGGCCTTCATGGGTCAGGAGAGTTTGTGGACAGGCTATTATTCCGAGGAGCTGGATATGAACCAGGACATTCTCAGTTATCCCAGGAGGAATGGGGAATCTCACCCTTAGTCTACGCCAGAGGAACCTTGGCTAAGATCGTAAGTGAAGAACTGAGATGTAACTCTTCAGTGTAGAAAACTCCTTTAATTTCTGCAACAGCTCTTCACTAAATGGCTTAAAATGATGTGAATTTCAAAATTGATTCTCATTTCTATCATCAAAACCTCGTCTCCAGCTGGCATGTGGAACAAAATAAGGTCTGGCTAGCTATTGCTGTTTCCTTCACTTAAGAAGAAAAAGGTCAGAGGCACATTTACAAAATGGGAATGTTCCTGCCGGTAACTAAATATAGCTTATTGTTTATTAACAAAATAATTAGGGATGCACATGATAGCTCCATGCCATCTGCCTCAGGGACTCCTTTACTGAAGCCTCATTATTTTCTAGGGAAGAGGCTCTGCCATAAAACAGATCATGAGAAGAAATACAGAACAGCAAAAGCAGACATGTACATATTGTCTGTCATTGTATATGCAATGACGTCAATGGTATATGCAAATAACACAGGAAACACTATATGCAAAATTGTCTGTGGTGTGTCCAATGGCAGTCAGTTGATGTAAACACATTTTTATGTATACAATGATGCACACAACAATGCAAATGGGCAATGATCTACACAATGCTATAAGGGAAATAGCTTATTGTATATGTGATGATCTTCAAAACTAGGTATACATGAAGGTACAAAGGTAAGGCCATGTTCCAATAAAGTTGTGATCACTGAAAGCTGTATCTATTGACTTGAAATACGTGGAAAATTGCCTCATATCTCCACTTGCCATATTTGAACACTGTCTCAAACTGAGTATTTTAAATGTTTGAAAACATAAGTTTATAAAGACTTTCTCTCCAGTTCCACTCTTTTTTTTAAGAGAAAAAAAATGCAAAATGATTATGTTCAAGATCAATATAGTTTAATAAAGTCAACACGTCCTAAAGATGAAATTCCTACATCTTTCATGAGTTCTCTGATCTTCCCCATGACTCTCGCATAGGAAGGGATTCCTCCTCCTTGGTCGGCACTTGCCATGTTTCATTATTAATTCCAACACTAACCTCAGTTCCTGGATGACAATGGGCATTGTGTTGTTGTTAATTTCATGCTTGGTCCCGGTGAAGGTGCATGGAGCATAGCAGCTCCTTCAATTACTATCCCCCGACTACAGAATGTCTTAGAACTACAGAATGTCTTAGAAAAGAGGGGAGATCTTCGGCACTCGTATTATATTTAACAACATACAACTGTTCCACCAAAAATGTAGTAGGTGTATCTTGATGTAATTGAAAAAAGTATTCATAGTTGTTCCACCTCCTTAGGCTTTGAATGAGTAGGGAGACACTAAGAGACAGATATAGCAGATGGGCCTGGTAAATATTGTCATTTTTAGTACAATTTTCTATACATTGTATCCTCATAGACTTAAAGCCACCCGTTCTCCTTGCAAAGAAATTCTTTAACAGGTTTTCCCATAGTGCAAGAAGCTTGAAATTGGGATAGAATGAAAATTTAGAGAAAAAAGTCAAAATCCACATCAAAGCCAAATGGGCCCAAAATGTTTTATGCACCTTCATAGGTTTAGTAACTTCTACTTTCATGAAAAATTTCCCACATGTTCATGACCAGCCTTAGGGTACCTGATCTATGGGATATTCTAAATTTCTCCAAGAAAACTGTAGTACCTAGCAACTTCTGATCCAATTACAATAGTAACTTTTATGTTGGAAGCAAATAACGCTTTATAAGAGCCATTTAAAATAAAAGACCACTGAAAATGGAAGCACTTGACAGCACCTATCTTCTGTTTGCAAACGTGGCTTTGGTTTCAAACATGGTTTCGTTTCTTACAGAACTGTGGAAAAACACATCCAGCAGAGAGGAGTATGCAAAATACTTTGGCCTTCTTAAGAAACTGAAAGTAAAGGAATTCTTATAAACTTCTTAACAGGTAAATCAAATACCTTTTAAAATTAATGAAGTGACACTAGTTTAATACTGAAATAAAGGCAAACTCATCATGCTCCATTAGTAACAGTGTCTCCTGTTATAATTTGAATTTGGGGTTAAAGATGGATCAATCTTATCACCCATTAGTAGAAGCCTGCCCCTTCAATGCAACTCTTAGAACTGTCTTGTTCAAGAACCAGGAAGGATATTTAAAGCTAATAAAGAAGAGAAGAGAAAATGAAAAAAAGGATATTGTGACCAAATGAGGAAAAATATAAAGTATAGAAATGACTAACCATATTACTAATGTTTATTTAGCTCTTAATTTTTATTCTAATTGTTCAAAAATTAGATGTATTTGTATAGCTGGGGAGGAGGTACACTTTTTTACAAAAAAACACTATAATGCTATGATAGGCTGAAATGTATATGATATACAGCTATAAAAGAATTTCTTCATGATTAAAGACATCTATCTATATGATCACAGCCGCTGAATTCCTGTTCGTTTTAGTGCATGTTTGGGTGGTGAACACAATACAGTATCCAGATGATGTGCTGTGGAACTGTACACCCGAAACCTGTATAATTTTGTTAACCAGAGTCACAGTTCCTGAATTCTTGAACTTGCTCCTACTCAGCAGTGAAGCTATGTAGTACTGGGCATTCACTGTATTCTTATCAACAGATTAAGGATCAGGTAAGATAAGAAAGTGTGCATGTAGCACTGATTTATGAGGGAGACCGTTTGTCATCTTGAAAAGAAGCTCTCAGAGGATGTGAAATGTAGTGACCAATTCTAAAGAGTTTATAACTTCAGTGTAATTCAGGGTCCGTGAATTACATGGTATTTGTTTAATACCCGGATAAGAAAGTTAACTTTTTAAAACACGAGGCCAAATTAGTTCTTTAAGTTATTCCTTTTTTTTCCTCTTTTTTTTTTTTTTTATAAGTACTCTACATCTCAAGAAACACTACGTTTATGTCATACTAATCAGTGGACACTTTACAATTTTTTTTATATAACAGGGACTTGGGCGATTAATCTGATCAGAGCAGAAGTGGATGAAAATTTTGTCTAGAAGCTGCCACAGCCCGCCTAATGCATTGTTTTAATTTACATATATAAATATGTTACATATGACTATTCTTTTGGATCGTTTCAGGATGTTAAAGATAGTGGGTGTGGCCAAAGCCCATGCCTTCCTATTGGTCATCTGTCACTGTTATCAACGCAGCCTTAACTATGTGTTCAGAGTGTTGGAGATTCAGCCGCAATCCTAACTTTTTTAACAAGGTCCACAAATTGTGTACAAAATAATAACTGTCAAGAGAAGGATGATCCAGTTTGAAAACCGGCTAAGCTCAATTCACATGGGCTCGGAAGACGTGGTCTGCAGCTTATGGTTTCCATTTCAGCTGTGCTCTTTATTTAGACAAACATGGCAAAAAGGGTTCTATATTGTTAAAATTTTTATTTTTTATTTTTATTTTATTTTTTTTTACAGAGACAGAGAGAGAGTCAGAGAGAGGGATAGACAGGGACAGAGAGATGAGAGGCATCAATCATTAGTTTTTCATTGCGCATTGCAACACCTTAATTGTTCATTGATTGCTTTCTCATACATGCCTTGATCGTGGGCCTTCAGCAGACTGAGTAACCCCTTGCTGGAGCCAGCGACCTTGGGCTCAAGCTGGTGAGCTTTTGTTCAAACCAGATGAGCCCACACTCAAGCTGGCGACCTCGGGGTCTCGAACCTGGGTCTTCTGCATCCCAGTCCGACGCTCTATCCACTGCGCCACCGCCCGGTCAGGCAAAATTTTTATTTTTTTAAACAGTATTTCTCCATTGACTTCCTATTTGTTGACAAGCACTGAGCTAAGCAGGTGATATTTCTTTAAAATTTCAACATTGGCCGAAGACACAGATGTTATACCCACTTTTAAAGACAAGGAAAGACGGAGGGGTCTGAATTCAAATCCAAACCTGTTCGGTTCTAAACTCAGGGCTCCAGAGTCAACCAGCCGGAAGTCAAACTCCACGCAGCTGATTTTGATTTTGTTTTCTGCTAATTTCTTTATGCCTATCATGATGTGTCAGAGAAGAGGTTTTTTCCTTTGTTTGTTTGTTTTTTCTTAGTAAAAGGAAGAACGTTGAATAATAAGATAAAGACTAAGAATGATTCAATCAGAAAAATTAACAAAATCCAAAGCGAGCAAAGGCAGCGGAAAAGGAGCAGAAACCAGCCCTCTGCCCTTTCAAGGATACCCTAAGCTTCGATGGAGGAAACTTTCTAAGTGGTAATGCGGGCACCAACCTTGACAATTTCGGTTTCATTCTTGACCGGGCTCCCGATCAAAGAACAGGATCTCATTCTAGTCTGTAAAACATCAATTACAAATCTCTGTAGAAGAATTATTCGAAACGCATAGCGCTTTGGTCTTTGAGGTTTAATTCTGGATATTGTAAGCTGAAGAAAAGAAAGCCCTAAGGCGGCAGAAACACAACCGTGCGCTCCGATGAGCAAATTACGTCAGGGACATGGACTTGAGCAACGGCAGGAAACGGGAGACCGGCCGCTCACGCAATCAACCCCGGTCTCCCACGCAAAGTCACAGACTGCGTGGGCTGCAGGAACAGCATCGCCGGGAGAAGTTTGCTCTTTTCCAGGACATCCCCTATTCTTTCTCCACGCTTCACACCAAAACCAAAAAAAAAAAACACACGTGAGTTTCTGGTAGCCCCCCCAGAGCCCAAGCCAGGAGCAAATAAAGGTAATGTGACAGAAAAAAGAACGTGAATTGCAAAGAGTCTCATTATTAATTACAAAGTATGGCGGGGAGGGGTGTTAGGAAGAGAGTCATTACTTAGACATTAAATTAAGACAAATCTGAGAGCTCACTTGTTCTCACTAGTGCTGAAAAGCGGCTCATGCCTTTCTTGTTCTCTTTTGCAGGCCCGCGAGGCTATGATGACTTCCTTCCCCGAGAGGGGCCGGAGAAAAGCTTCTCCTTCAAGCGCACTGGCTGTGTCTGCTCAGACCCTTGTATCTCAAGGCTCCACTGTTGTCTCTTGTTTGGCACTGAGAAAATGTGACAGCCAGTAGGTGGTGTTGGAAGGCCCAGGGCTCCAAGAGCATTCTGATCCTGGAGGCATGAGAATTAGGATGACAGCAGGGTCTTATTCCCTGAACTTTCTGGATCACAGTGGGAGGTGGGATTATGGAGAACAGGGTGAGAAGAGAGAGAAGAGCATCACCTAGAGTGAGGTTCTGTGACTGTCCCGCAATGGATACTTGAGACCCGATGAGTGTCATTTCTTGTTGATCAAACCTCTTTCTGAAATCGCATGTACTGTGTAGTTAGACGTGGTGTTTAGAGGTTCTTCTCTAGGAAGGAGAATTACTGCCAAATGATATGTGTTGTATTGTAGATGTAATTGTTTTTTATTCTTACTAATAGCTAATATTGTACAACAAAAGATTCAATGTGGTCAACCTATAATACTTTGCCTACTTATAGCAATTTTTCTGAAATATCTTTTGCTTCATTACACTTTTCCATTCAGAAAGAAGTCGATTAGAAGTCCCCCGGAGGTGAGGGCTGTATCTGACTCATCTCTTCATCCTTCCTGCACCAACCCCGGCGTCTCGCCAAAAGCACTCAATAAATATGTGTAGATTTGAAACAATTTAGGGTCCTGGAGACAGAACACATTTTCCTTTATAAGCGAGCATGATAAATAAACCTGAAGCAAAAATATCATTTTCTTAGCAAACAAATCATTAACATCTAAAAGTAGGATCAGTACATTTTTGCTTTCCGTGACTATAAACAGAAATGGTCCCTGGGCAGCTCTCCCTCTTCCCAGAGGAGGGGAGGGTCCCGTCTCCTCCCCCAACCCTCTTCTATTCCATCCCCTCCAGAAAACAGATGGGACCAAAGATGCAGTCAGAGGCTTGGCTACTTGTAATGGATTTAGTTCAGGTAAACCTGAACAGTGCTGAAGTCCAAAGGTAGAATTTTTATCTGTAAACTGAAAAAAAAAAAAAAAAAGCCTGTTTCAAACCTTTGCCTAGAAGGATTAAACTTTCCCACCATCAATTTCTCATTCTGGGAATGAAGCACCTTTGAAATCAAAGGGAGCTTTGCAAAAAGAAGGGAGGCGAGAGGAAGGCATTCATTCAATGGCTTTGAATTACACTCCAGCCGTACTTGAAAAATATGCAGCTCACATACAACCACAGCCTGGCCTTCATCGGAGCAAACATTTTAACACCCAGCTGAATATTGTATCATGCATGCTGGGACACTGTTTCTAAATAATTCACTGCCACTTTTACAATTCTCTTAATATTTCATGATTATATCTTTAAAATTATATGCATCGGTATTTCTGGGGAAAAGTAATCTATCAAATTCCTGCCAGACCAATCCCTGGTCCTAACAGATTTTTTTTTTCTTTTTGGCATAGATTACCTCCCATCATCTGTGAATATGATGAAATAGCACTTCCATGATTATGTTACACTCTAGAGCAAAGATGACTGTACAGGTGTTCAATAAGGTCGCTCATCAGTTGACCCTCATGACAGGGAGACTTGTCTGGACAACCTAAACTGGTCACATAAACAAAGCATTTTCTCAGGGTGGTAGCAGAAGTTAGAGGACTCAAAGAATGGGAGAGTTTTGCTGCAAGGAAGGCTTGCCATTGCTGAAGGAAACAGAGACCGTGGTCTGACAACCATAAGGCATCAACCTGTCAACCTGCACGAGGTTGGAGGCAGGTGCTTCTCCAACATCTCTAAATGACTGAGCCTGTGACATCTGGAGCCAAGAACCCAGTCCAGTTGCCTGGACTTCTGACCTAGACAACCACGAACTCAAATATGGATGTTTTTTTAAGCCACTGAGATTGAGGGAATTTCTTATGTAGCCATGGAAAACTAATACACCACATTAAACACAACACATTTTATCTAAACGAATTATCCTTCTGTTAGACTGTGCTTCCCATCACTTGCCTATGGTCGTTGATGCCTGACCATTGAGAGTCATGTCTGCCTTCCTCCCCACACCTGAGAAATATTGCAACAACAAAAGAATCTACATAATCTGCATCCCTTTTTACCATGATGTGGTGAAAATCCTCCTAATCTGTGGTTTGGGATAAAGAAGTAGCTTTCTAATTTCTACCAGCATGTTCACTCTGCGCAACACTGCAAACAGAAACTCCCTAACACCTGGCTTTCGTCACATCCATCTCTTTGCTGGACAAACATTCAAATACGAGAAAGCAAGTCAAACCTGACTTCTCTAGTCTGACATTTACCTTCAGTGCCACTACCTATCTGGGACCAACCAACAGTTTTCTCAAATTGAACAGCCCATCTAATCCTGAAAATTCTCTGTATATTCCCATGTATATATCTACCTTGACAATTAAAGACCTTTTACTTCTGAATACATCTTTTTTTTTTTTAATTCTGTGAGGGGAGGGGAGGCAGAGACAGACTCCCGCATGTGCCCTGACCGGGATCCACCCGGCAAGACCACTAGGGGGTGATACTCTGCCCATCTGGGGTGTTATTACATTGCTCAGCAACCAAGCTCTTCTTAGTGCCTGAGGCCATGGAGCCATCCTCAGTGCCCAGAGGCTCACATAGAGCCATGGCTGTAAGAGGGGAAGAGAGAGAGAAAAGTGAGAGGGGTGGGTGGGTGGAGAAGCAGATGGGCACTTCTCCTGTGTGCCTTGACCAGAAATCAAACCTGGGACTTCCACACACCCTGCCAACGCTCTAACACTGATTCAATGGGTCAGGGTCCGAACACATCTTTCAACATCTGCAGATTTATTATTTTCACAAAACACATGCTGTCTGACTTTGCATCTTCTTTCCCTACATGAAATGCCTTCTGTCGATGTTTGCTCACAGAGCCAATAAACGTGGACTCTCCTGACTCTTTCTGGAGGCAGATGTTCCTTCGATGCGTTTCCAGGGCACTTTATTTTTCCTTCTCACACATGACACATGACATAATGTAATGTCTGTTCATGACACCTCCCTTACCTCACTGCAAAAATTCAGAGCAGGGTAGCTTACTGTTCTCTGTATCCCCAAGTACAAATCCTATAGGAGCACCCACCAAGTAGATTTTTCTCACTGTGTTTAAAATAAGTGCATGTATTTAAGCAGTTTAATCTTATTGGTACTAATTAATATATCAGGCAACAATCATCTCTCTCAATTAAATACGCCTCCGAGGGTTGTTTGGAGTGGTCGGTGAATCCTGTCCTAGGTGACTCCCTGTGGCCTGTGCTCAGACTCTGTGGTCACCTTTCCATTTTAAACAACCCTTGCATCTGGGGAATTTCAGAGGTCCATGTTCTCAGTTTCTCTTGCTGCTAGGGTAGACGTGTGTGACTCTAATTCTGCCCAACAGCCGGACAAACACAAGGCCTTGTTTTGGAAGAGAAGGCAGAACAGAAGTGGTAACTGCACAGAGAGATTTGCTGACAAGGATGCTGTCGGACACAGCTGGTCTCCCCAGGCCAAAGTGGGGTCAGTCCTGGAATGCAGTGCCTGGTGCTGGCAGGTATGTGCAGCAGAACCCACCTCCCCGGAGCAGCCCTATGCAGGTGTGTGGGCTGCTCTTGCCGACAGCCTCTCCAGAACTTTCTGTGACTGTCTAATATCTTTTCACAAGTCCTTTTTGGTTTGAACAGCCAGTGTGGCTGCTATTGCATACAACTGGAACCCTGAGTGATACGTGCGTAAAGGTGAAGCAAAAGCTTATTAAAAAGAATACCCCACCCTGGCCGGCTGGGTCAGTGGTAGAGCATTGGCCTGGTGTATGGAAGTCCCGGGTTTGATTCCCAGCTAGGACACACAGGAGAAATGACCATCTGCTTCTCCACCCTTCCTCCTCTCCTTCTTCTCTATCTCCCTCACCCCCCAGCCACGGCTCCATGAGAGCAAAGTTGTTCCACATGCTGAGGATGGCTTTATGGCCTCCACTTCAGATGCTATTGATAGAATGGTTCCAGTAGCAATGGAGCAACAGCACAGATGGGCTGAGCATTGTCCCCTGGTAGGCTTGCCAGGTGGATTCCTGTCAGACGAATGCAGGAGTCTAATTGCCTTCCTGCTTCTTACTTCAGAAAAATACAAAAAAAAAAAAAATGCCCCAGATTGGTTGTTAATAACTCCCAAAGTTCCCTCTACTATTCAGAATGAGAAGTGATGCCATCTTCATAAATGTGGTTTTTTTCTGTTCATGCTCCTTTGAAAGGAACCTCCGTGAAGACAAATGGCTATCTGTTTTGTTCATGACCATAAACTTTGCCCCAATAATAACAGCATCTGGCTTATAACATATATGTAATACTTCTTTCATGAACAAACAAACTATAGAAATGATCCCTGAAAGTATAGTCTTACTTCTTTCATGAACTACTCTGCCAATCTTTCATCAGAAATCTCTCCCACATAAACTGCACCTGATGCAAATGTGAAATTATATGACATTCTGTCTGTTTTAGGCAATGTCACAAACAATAGCCATTTCATTGTCATATCAATTGCTTTTTAAGGCAGTGATTTCCAACCTTTTTTTTTCATGGCACAAACACACACTAATTACTAAGGGCAGTGCCCCTGACTAAATACAACCATTTTCATCTCATGGCACAAACAAATTAGTTACTAAAGAAGAAGAGGTCAGGGCCCCTTTTTCTTTAGTAATTAGTTTATGAGTGCATGAGAAACAGAGGTTGAAAATCACTGTTCTAAGGTGACCATGGGTAAGATGGTATGAATAAAAGGCTCAAGGTTGTGGTAATTCATGTGGTGATTGCACACATAGATATAACTGAAATATATTCTGGGAGAGTTTGTTTTGCTGGCCTATCAACAGCTTGAGAAAAAGAGACTGATCAATGGCAATGACCATAAAGACTCGTGTTGAATGCTGCAGCCCACCCCAGACCCATCTTTTTAAAAATAAAAATATCTTCATTGCTGTAAATGGCTGAGATGTAGGGTGTCGTCTCCTGCCATGCAATTGTGTCCTTTCCTCTCTTTCTCTCCAAAGCTGATTGAGTTACGCATGACAATTAACTTTAATAAAATGACCATTCCTCCTCTACTGCTTTACTCAAGACTGGCAAAATTTTTCAATTGAAACAACCTCTAAGTGGTCTTCTTCCAACAACTTTGTCCTGAGGAATACATTTTACACTTTTAGTGACTGGTCCTTGAATGCTGATTTGTGGGGCAAGAATGTATTACTTAAGTCAGAACCCAGAAAGGAGCCTGAGTTAACCAAAAGTCAATATACAGAACTGAATTGTTTAAAATAGTTGGTCTTTTTCTTTTCAGTATTTATCAATTATATCCTAATTTCCCACTAAGCTGTATGGTGTAAGGAAGTACGCTTTCATCATAAGGACTTATGTTTTCTGATCAATGTCTAGGTTTTAGGGAAAAACTGATATATTCATATACCTACATTATATCTGCATATTGGCATTTTTTCGTGTGTAAAATTTTCTCCAAAAACTCCTCAGTGGCAATGGGCACCCCTGAGTTCTACTTTCTTCAACTTCTCTGCTTTGAGAATAGAGAGCAGTATGTCATATTCAGAGATGCTGCATTGTAGACCAGAACTTATAAATATATAAAGGCATGATGACATCATTAATGTGGTAAAAAAAAAAAGCACATGTTAAATTATTTTAAAATAGATATGTTCAAGGTATTTCAATTACCTATTTCAAAACAGTATTTGATATCATTTTCGCCCTTTTGCTTTATGCATTTGCTCTAAGAAATGAGGTTGAGTCAGGTTTTCATTACTTTGAAGTGGTCCTCACTGACTTTACCTGAATGAGCAACTGGAAGAGCAGCATGTCATGCCACCTCTGGCTGAGTATGACCACTCTGGGCCATTCTAAGTTGTGGGCAGCTCCTCATTGGGAAAAACAGACAAAGTTAGGTAGACCTTGATACCAATCCTGGCTCCAACAGACATGACTGGCAACTGGGGAAAATCATTTAGTCTCTTTTATATCAGTCTCACCTCTGGAAAATTATATCTACCTGATGACTATTAATACTTTAATCTTCACTTTGGGACTTTAAATCATGACCGATGTGTTCCAGGGTCACGCTATTTATGACACCGGTACTTTTCCAGCTGAGAAATAATTGCCTGATTTCTATTTTTAATGAGGTGCATTATCCTTGCTAAAGAATGCATTCTCTTGTAATTATTAAATAATGTCCTCTTATCCCCTTCCCATCACCAGTCCCCTTAAACTTAATAGAAATGATGCATACGGAATGATCTGGACAAACTTTTTGACTATAATATTGAACAGGAGGTTACATGTGATGTTCAGAGATGTGAATGCATCATTGTCTCTACCCAGGCATAGGGCTCAGGACCTGCCACAGTGACAAGGCCAGGTCTATACTGCTGGGATTATACCCTTGAAACAGACCAACCAAAGGCATTTAGTTCAGTCTTGACGGAGAGAAGAACATTCTCACTAACACTGTGAAGTCAGTCTGGTTCCTTTAGAAGGATTTGCCTTCAGCTGTCCAACACAGAGGATCCTAGCTCCTTCCCCCAACAACAGAGGCAACAGCTGTGTCAAGGGGAGGCTGAAGGAGTTCTGGCTGAGCACACCCCGATGCAATCTCAGGAAACATCACACAGCTTATAATATGTTCTGAATAAAAAAGGAAGCTATAGGGCCCCTTCTTCAACAGTAAACATAACTCTTCACCCTGAAGGAGCTCCTGGTGGGCTCCCTGGAGCTGTGACCCACACACTCCCTCCTCTTCTTTAGCTTTAAAATAGTACTTACTGGCCCTGGCTGGTTGGCTCAGTGGTAGAGCGCCGGCCTGGCGTGCAGGAGTCTTGGGTTTGATTCCTGGCCAGGGCACACAGGAGAGGCGCCCATCTGCTTCTTCACCCCTCTGCTTCTCCACCCCTCCCCCTCTCCTTCCTCTCTGTCTCTCTCTTCCCCTCCTGCAGCCAAGGCTCCATTGGAGCAAAGTTGGCCCGGGTGCTGAGGATGGCTCTGTGGCCTCTGCCTCAGGTGCTAGAATGACTCTGGTCGCAACAGAGCAACACCCCAGATGGGCAGAGCATCGCCCCCTGGTGGGCATGCCAGGTGGATCCTGGTCGGGCGCATACGGGAGTCTGTCTGCCTCCCCGTTTCCAACTTCAGAAAAATATATATAAAAAAAATAGTACTTACTTCTGGATACCACTCACTCAGAAGAAATCCAACCAGTGCCAGAAGCTGCAACTGGCTGCTGGTCCTCAGAGCTGCCCCAGGCCGGAGCTAGTACGGGACCCTGCATCTCCGACACCCACGAGGATATTTTAAACTATACTTTTCTCAAAATTTTCCAACACAAAATAAGAGTGACCTCGTTCTTATCTTTGCCATTATCTATCACTTTTCCCTTTAAAAAGAGGCTGTTCTGCAGGTTGACATTAAATACTTAGCTCTCTCCCCAGCCCTGCAGTTATGCCAATTCTGTGGTCTTCCTACCAGCACCTGCTTTTACCTGAATTCTGACTCTTCCCCAAAGATCAATGCCATTGCTGGCGATTATCCCAATCAATCCCCAGAGCCACCAATCACATAGACCCAGGCTGACAGATGCATGTGGCTGCTGAGCACTTGACAGGTGGCCAGCAAGACTGCCACCTGTCTGAGAGACTGAGAATCTAAGTTTAAAAATGTTTTTCCCATTGATTTTTTGGAGAGAGAAAAGGAATATATAAGAAAAGAGGGAGAAAGAAAAGAAGGAAGGAAGGATTTTTGTTTGCCTTACAGGGAACCTCGGGTTCCTCAAAGGGAGACTAGTGGGGAGAAACTCTTTAATAATCCTCTTCATTAAGTAAGACAAGTTCCAATGACTTTGGATTTATACTCAGATGCCAACCGAGCCTTCTCCAAATTCAGAGATGGGAACGCTCACCAGTGTGCTTCAGACACACACTGCCTCTCGTAATGATGACCCTCATCACAGAATCCCCCACAAACCCCCTCGTCGAGTCTTCAGATTATTTAAGTCCAACATGCAAATGAGCATTTACTCCAACTCAATGGACGTTTATGGAATGACTGGACTCCTCTATTCCCCCTAAACTGAACATCTCAAGTGTTATCCGGATACATACTTAGTCTTGTCTGTCAGGCTCCCCCAGGTCTTGACCTGTGTCACTAGACATTAAAACTGTCGGAGAGGGTCATGGCAAATTGATCCTGTTATCTTAGTCCGCTATTCCCACTCTAATAGAATTGGCCCTTGTCCACGCGTTCAGATTGCTTCTTTGAAAAGACACAGCCTAATGGACTACGCTAGCCTCGTTTTCTCAGAGGTACTTAGCCAAAAATTAGAAATGTAGATCTACGTGCAGCAGACAGGGTATTTTTTTAAAAAACAGTTTTTCCTTTCTTTTAAATACCGGAGGTCTTAGTAATAAAGAATACATTTTAAAAAATGGTGACGTTCTCTCGCAGCCTGAATTACTCAGAGTTACTTAAGTGTTGATGAATAATGACTGTCTATTTGAGCTGCCTGAAACATGAATAACTGTACTATTTGAACACAGCAGTGAGAGGTAGGATTCTCTTTCAGCAAAAGGACTTTCATGTCTCTGGTTCTGCCTTCTGTTACTCCCGCTGTTGAGTGGGACACTCTCAGCATCACACTTCAGGGCTTCTGAAGGAATCAATCCCACTGTTTTGTTTTGTTTTCTGTACCTGCTGGGCCATCCACACATAGGGGAGTAAAATGGTAGAAAGAGTTCCCAATGAGTTGAGAACAAAGTGACCCTTCCATCTTGATTAATCCAAAAGGCACAGAAACAAAATCACAGGGTTTTTGATGTGCATCTCAGTGAGGAGTCTATTTGAATGTAAATTGTTGGCCTCCCTGATTAGCATGTCTTGGGGCTGTTCACACAACATCTTGCCTGTCTCTCCTTAGGGAACCATTGCTGTGTTATTGATAACTTGCTAAGGAAACTGATGATTTCCAAATGCATGTCATAGCAATAGGAAGAAAAGTTCCAAAGATCTTGAAAGAAATCAATGTGAAATTACAAGAAGAAGAAGAAACCCCAGCAGTTTCTCCTCTGCTTTGCTCCTTGAAGAGTATGCCTTGTCTGTTTTGAGTCCTTGTCCCCAGCAAAGAGCACAGGGGGTCCCGGTGGGCATCTCCAGGCCTGTCTGCCCACACGTCCCCTCATGCTGAATCACAGAGAACTGGACTGCAGACTGAGGGGACCACAACCTGTCCCCAGACCCCTGCAGAGAAATCCCTGGCTAATGCATTAGGATAAGGCAGTGTCTTTGCTGGACTTGCATTGTTTGGGCATATCCACTAAGATCCCTAAAACTGGGCCACCTGGGCTGTCCCCTAAGCCTGATGGCCACTCTCTGGGATCGGGCACTCAGACCTGGGAAGAGGTGAGGCTGCCCACAGGTCACACGGTCCCTCTCCTTCCTCCCTCCCGAGGTCCTGTGCTCCTCCCTGAAGTAGAAAACCAATCAACCCTGTTTGTTGCTCAAAAACCAATTGTTTGGTTTCAAATTTCTCTTTCAATTGTGGAGAATTAAATACAACTATCTGAATGGGAAACCAAAGGCATGTATTGCTTCTCTGCCATTCTGTTTAGGAAATCATTTTCCATCCTAAATGGTTAAGTCTTGAGTTAGATGTAGAGAAGATTGAAAATCATACCTTGGGAATAATTGTTTTGGGTTTGCTTATTCCAAAACCTGACTGGGGAAAACAAACAAACAAACAAAACTGAATCCATTTCCTTGACAGTCTCTCCAGATTTCCAGAAAGCACGGTCCTTCCACTCAACAATAACAAAACGGAAAGCCACATGTAATAATTCTGAACCCCCCACTGGAATGGGAGAAACAATTCAGTCACTGGCAACAATCCCACAGTGGGGTATTGTTAGTTATTCACGCCCATGTATTTACACCTCATACCAAACAGAGGTCCAGGTTATGGCACCACTGGTGGATCTCAGACATTTTCTATTTTGTGGTTGTGTTTTAGTTCTGTTATTCCCTCTCTTTCCCTTTGTCCTTGCTGACTGCTTTGTCTCCATGAGTGTTTTTGGAATATTAAGAGTGCGGAGTGCGAAGCAAAAAAACAGAAAAAAAATATTGCTCTGTCAGTTTCTAGCACATCAGTCGTTTTTTTTCCTGGCTTTGATTCTTTTCCGGGAGATAGAATGTTGGTCTCGTCGTTGCGTTCCAGTTCTTGCTGTTCTCACATATGTAGTATTTCAAGCACAGTATGTCTTTGTTGCCCTTACTACTTCATCTCATACAAATTCAGAGAGGAGACTGAAGATGTCAAGATTTTCGCTACTTTTAGTTTAGGGGAAAAAAAGAAAAGAAAAGGTGGGTCTTTGAAAAATATGAAATATGTTTTTATAAGTAAATATGTCAAATGTTATCTTTATTGCCCTTTGATGACTTAAGACAAAGATTAGAAGTATACAAAGAAATGATCAAGTCCGTATATACTTCCCCAAAATAAAATAGAGACACGTATTCTAAAATACCAGCGGGAAAATTTTAGTTATGCCTTATAACCAACTCAATTATCATTCCAACTTTTCTTAAAGAACAACTCACACAGGCGGGGAAGATGTGGAAAAGGGAACAGTGAGTGATTTTAAAGTCAAAGAGGTTGTTTTAAATGCTCTGATCTGCTGTTAGCAGTGGCTTTGGGCAGGAATCGAAACTTTCTTGAAGTTTTTAATTCATAAAATTGAATTTTATTACCTCTGAATTCTTTCCTAGAGTTTTTGGAGGAACCAGATGCGATGCTGGTTATACACAGACGCATAAGACATAGGGCTTGTGTTAAACTCACACCCAATGTCAAGGGCTCAGACAAATAAGTTTACAGTATGAGTTCTCAGAAATATAAACATGGTGCATCTTGGACAATGGAGAGCTACCTGTCCATCCATCAGTGATGATTTTTTTAAAAAGCGACACCTGAATTCACCACTCAAGGACAATCTACCTAAAAATGTTGAATCTCTGCATGAATAATGGAGGCCAGTGGTAACTGTTTATAATTTTTTTTGATTGATTGATTTTTAGAGAGAAGAAGAGAGAGAGACAGAGACAGGAAGAGAGAGAAAAAGATTGACTTGTGCCCCACTCACTCATGCCCTCCCTGGCTGCCTCTTGTATATGCCCCAGCCCAGATCCAACAGCAACCTCAGCATGTCGGTGGCTGCTCCAACCAAGTGAGCTACCTGGCCCCCGGGCTGGAATTGCTTATAATTTGATACAGTTTGGACATAATGTGTGAAAGGATTGAGGTGGGGGGAAGTAGTGACACCCTCTGGTTTTCTAGCCTCCCCGGACTTGTTTATACGTTCTGAGCCCTTCCGCAATGAGTTAGGTCATCGGTTCTGCCCTCTTGTTAGCACTCTGCAAAAGCTCAGAGTAAGCCTCTTCCTTCTGGGAACCCATCTGACCCTGTAGGAGTGTGTGGCCTTATCAAAATAGAAAAGAACAGCCCTTCGCAATCACTTAAAAGTCTCAGATATCACAGAAGCATGTCGACTAAAGAAGCCTGTGGCTTTAATTTCTACTATTTTAAGAACATTCAGGGAGGAAGGGCAGGGGATTCGACAACACTGGAAGTCCTCACTTAACCGACATCAATAGGTTCTAGGACTTTAAACAAAAACAACATGTAACACAACCAGGTTTCCCAGAGGCTAATTGATACAAACCAGAGTTAGGTTGTTGCAGGGCTCTTGAGTGTTACAGTGCAACGACATTGAGCAAAACCACATTATTCCAGGATACTTTTCATCACCCTAACAACAGTCTATACACCTTATCTGTTCTAGCATCAGCTGAAAGCAAAATAAATAAACAAGCAAACAGGAAACGCCTCAGATTAATAACCCCTTTAAATATATACGTGCCCGACACAGGCTAGGGAAGAAAATCCACAAAGCGGGTGTGATTATGCATTGTTCATATATATATGCTCAGGCACAAACTTTCTAATAGAAAATAATTCACCCTGGAAGCAGACCGGTCTGTCTGGCTGCTCATGTCTGCTGACATGAAGGTAACAGATAATTCACACAAGCATCCTCGAACGGAAATGAATAGCATTGCCACCGATTTTAAAGCAGAAAACAAATATAGAGGACATAAATTCTGGAAGCTGCCAAGAAGGAAAACAAACCAAAATAATAATAAAAAAAAACCCAGAAAAACATCCACTGTGAATTCCTTCCACGGCGAAGAAAATAAAAACTGTTAAGAAAAAGAGTTGCACAAAAGTGACCTTTGGGTGGAAACCTGGGGAATAAAACTTTCTACCTTTTGTGTTTACGTTTTAATGTTAAAGGGGCAGGAACAATAAAAGCAGACCGTCCTAAATGTCACGGTTTATTGTCAGCAGTATTCATGTCAAACATATATCTCTATTTTAAGGCAAGGGACCCGGTAAACAGGGTTGATTGCTCATTTGCAGAGCGTAGTAAAGACAGAAGGCTAGCCACAAAGGCTGGGCTGCTTTGAATTGTTATTCGTGACAATATTTTTAGAATTCATTTGGAATGCATGGGTATAAAAGAGAGGTAATCTAATTTTTTTGTTTTGTTCTTCTCAAAGAAAATTGTGTGAAAAAGTCATTAATTTGCTAACAGTATTAGGACAAGGGTCTATTCATTCTAATAAGTATGACCTAACCAGGTTGCTAATAGAGCCATAACTAGATTAAATCCTTCCTAATGGTCTTGGAAATAATTTGGTCTGTTTTCTTCCTCTTCTTATTGAATGAAATAAGGAGAAAGAGGCAGAAAAGCAAAAAGCAGGCAACTTTCTCTAATTGTAGAAGAGCAGATATTGAAGAATGACACAGAGTCACTCATCTGATATGGAGAAAATGTAATTACAGGGTTTGAAGTGTATTTTTCAAGAATGCAGTTGTTTACACCCTAACCTTGTCTAATGAATGGACCCTGGGCAGTGTCCCTCAGAGAGCAGTGTCCTGCATGTGGTCAGCTGATGGGAGTTTACTCGACAGTCACATGGGGACATGTGCTGCTCATTTCCAGCCTTTGTTTTTCTCAGAGGTAACCATGTCACAACTGAAACAGAATGTATTTCTTATGGGCTAGACATAAGATACAAAGACCCTTACAGTGTGTTCTATTACCTGAAGGCGTCTGTTAGTAACTGGAGGCAGCAGCTCACATGGAAACCTCATCTCTGCAGACTTTATCCTGAGATAAAGGGCACATTTTACCAATTCAAACTCACTATCCTGATGGACCTGTTTCACAACCTGAAAGCATTGGGGGAACATCGAGACCGTGGAGCCATTTCCCAATTGTTCTGCATGTATTTACAGGATTATGAAACTGATAGTAAATATTTTTATTTATAAATGATAATAATAATGTTTACTATTGTTATCTATTCTCTAACATTATCTGGGCACACAATTAGCAACCTCAGTGACTAGAATAGTTGCACCTTTTTTTTTTTTAAATGAAAGATGTTAGCAAATATTCACTCTTGATTTCACAAGTCATCCAACGTAGAAGCAATGAGTATTTGAACTTTAAAATGGGTAGAATAATATATACAATAAGTATGATTTGACTCAAATGTTTGTTAAGAAAATATTCTTTGAGAGTCACATCTATGAGGTCCTGTGTTAAGAAAGTGCTTTGAGAATGTGTGAAGAATTCTGTTTTAAGATGAACACTTCTGACATGGGACAAATCATTCCCATACGTTCTCCACCTTCTTAGCAGAGATATGAAATATATTCAAGTCTCTCTTTAAATAAAATGAGCCATCATCAAAGGGATAATTCAACGTTTAACCTCCAAAACATATCACTGGCATATATTCCAGAATGGTTTAAAAAAGAAAAATTCAACCTGTAAAAACTTTATTGGGTAAATATATTCTTCCAGCTAACCTGGCGATTTTCCAAGTTCTTGAATAGGATGTATCCGTATGCACCGAGGATGGAGTGGTGCAGGGGACCAAGCTCTCTCCAAGGGCATATGGGACATCTAGCTCCTCTAATTCTGCATCCACAAATGTACAAAGAAGTATTTAATCTAGACATCTCCTTAAAATGAGTATTTATTTAAATGCATTTCTTTGCTAGTCTAGACATGAAGTCTTCCCACCCCATTTGATCTAAACTTTGGAAGGCGAAATACCAAAAAGCATGGTTTCCAATATTGTGTGTGAAGTAGTATTCCAAGGCATACATTATGACGATGTATTACAAATACATTAATTGGTTGGTCACAATGTCCCCATTCTTTTAGACAATCAACTGTTAATATTGTGCTATGAGAAGAGCATTAGGAAGGGAACATTCCAGAGTCATTTCATCAATAGTAGCAGTGATTCTAATTCAGCTCATCATTTTCTCACAGCTAAATATGAAGCTATTTGTTACAAGCTACAAACCTAGTATAACAGAAACTTCCTTAAAATAGTCAATTACAAAGTTCTTCCTCTCATCAATAGAAACTATTGCATTTAAATATTAGTCTCTTTGCCATCAGCTTCCCTCAATTCCTAAAAATAATAATGTACATATTAATATTTTGAGGCAACTGAATGAAACACCCTTGTCATTGCTAAAATAGTGCATCCCTAAAAATGATTGCTATAATTTGGGTGCGTGCCATAGTGTGTGTGTTTTCTCTATAATCATTTAAGAAAAAAATATAAGAAATTGAAATATAAAGTATTTTAATGAGTTTCACATAATTAAACTGCTAGTTAACATTAACGTAAAGTTGCCCAAGTATTTCTCCTCAAATTCCTTTTGGCAGTTGATAGTAACTCAGCAACTCTCCTATGCCTATATCTGATGAATATCAGATTGTAAAAAGAACAGTTACTAACACTCACTTTAAATAAAATTTTTTATTTATTTATAAGTGTACATTCCTTTACCTTTGATTGTATGTCTTTCACTATTATCATAATCAGTCCTTTTACTGATTAAGATCTCATCATATTTCTGTGATTCTCTGTACATATTAATCTGTACACATTTATTTTTATCTTTATCTTACCTATTTTCCTTTCCCATTTGGTCTTTCTGAATCTCTCTGATAACTCTTTTCTGATGCTATTTTTTTTTCTTTCATTCTCTCTTCCTCTTTTCTCCCTCTTTTGGGTTTTCTTCTGTTCCCTTTAATCATCTTTATTTATGTTTTCTTCCTCTCTTCCTCCTTCCGCCCCTCTTTCCTTCTCTTTCTTGCTTTCTTTCCTTCCTTCAAATTTCTTTTATTTTCCCTCAATGGACTGTGATTTGAGTTCAGTATTCCTTTTTTTTTACTGAATAAAAATGATGGTTTTTGTTGAGTGATTCTTATTTACCCAAGAAAATAACTTCCTTCCCTTTTAAATTGTTGTTCACTGATATTTGGATCAGTGTTCCTTTGAAGAAAAAGAGCTTAAAGTTTCTGTCCTTAATCGTCTTTCTTTTTTTTTTTTTTTACTCTCTGAACACTGCGGTCTATTTTGAAATTACCATTTACTAATTAATACCATGACTTTACAGTCAAAAACTCAAATTTCAGTTGCAAATGTATAACTTTTTTTTTTTTTTTTTTTACACAGCTTTAATATCAGAGTTAAATTCTGGTGTACTGGGGGGAGAAATGGGAAAGGGTCATAATTTTTGATGCTGCAGTTTCAACAGAAACTAAGTTGTACATTAATAAGAGGATTAAAATAACAGTGAATACAAAGTATTCTTTTTTTATGTACTGTGCACAAACTTCTTTGTATGTGAGTCTCTGATTAACGAGAATTTCCTTTACTCAGAATGTTTGTGTCCTTTTGAATTTATTATCACATGCAATTTCCAAAAATTCTCCTCTTTAATTTATCATTTTTTCCTTCCAGCCCCAATTCTCACTGTAGGGTGATGGGCAATGGGGGACGGTCACGTGGGGAACCCAGACCTGGGAACTTAGCTAGAACCACCCACAGCCAAACGTGCCAAAAGAAACTTCCCAGGAGTCCTTGGGAAAAAAGCAACTGTCCGTCAGCCAGTGAGATATCACCACTTCATATCAGCTTGACCACCTCAGATGGGACCTTTTAAATATCTCTCACACGGGTCACTCCAGGAGACTTCCCTGGCCTCTCTGTCCCCGGGACCAGGGAACCTTGTTGGTGAGAAGCGCTCTGTACTCAATAAAAGCCTTTTATTATTCCACACTTCTTGACTCCAGCCCCTTCCTTCTTCCTCGGCAGGGAAAAATACCTTACATTTGGTGCTGAAAACCCGGGAGGAGTCAGAAGTCCACAAAGACAGCTCCTCTCCCTTTACCCTCCGAAGAAGAACCAGGACCTCTGACCTTCCACTCACTTTGGCACACGGTGCAGTAAATCCCCTGCATCCAGCCTCCCCTCAGTTCTTTCTGCCGAGACTCCCTGTCTAAAACCGCAGCTGTGTCAGGGACCTCTTTCTGTTCTGAGTGTGTGTGTGCCCGTGGAGACATCCCGAGCACATCCACTTTACCTTATCTGTCCGTGGCCAGAGTTTGAGTTTTGGGACGCCAATGCTCATCTCTTACCACTCTGAGGACTGAGGGCGGCCTTGGAGGCACAGGAATAAACAAAAACACTCCTGGAGTGCCTTATCCAAAATCTTTCCCTCCCTAAAGAAGAAGAAACTATTCTTCTCCGCTGTGGTCAGGCCACAGAACCCACTGGACAATTGGACCAGGTAGCCTCCTGAACGGACTCTTGGTTTTAACACCCTCACCAATTTAACTATCGCCAAAAAAGCTGGGAACTGGTTGGAGACCCTTACATTCAGGGCTTCTAGTTATTCACGCTCCCGTCCTAATCTCTGTGCCACCTGTTCTACCACACAGGCCTTTTTCTGGCCAGAGAAAACCTAAAACCTCCACTCCTAATCTTTCCTTCTCCACCGACTCCCAACTCTCTCGCCTTCCCGCCTGACCCCCGGGGGCACCCCTCTCTCAGGACCCCTCTCTGGTTCCTCTGTGACCTCTTTTGCTCGGGTCTCTTCCCTCCAAGAGCCCCCTCCCTTCACAAAATCCTGTTTCTTATTCACCTGCAAATACCATTCTCTCTTTCTCCTCCCCTGCCGGCCAGGGGCCCTTCCCTTCTCCACTGTGTTCTTAAGCTCCTCCTCCGCCAGGCCATTCTCAGCCTGGCATTGACCCTTACACTAGTTTGCAGGATTCCCAACCCCAATTTTCTTGCAGGAAGTTCTGGCCCTATCCTGCCTCTAGCTCCAGCGTTTCTGGCAGGATCTGGGTGCTGGGCTCCCCACGAGCCCCCCTCCTCTTATTCTCAACCCCCAAACCCTATCCAGGACCTGTGAACATGGCATTTAAAGTTTTTAATGGTCTCAACTAGTAAAAACAGGCTGAGGCTACTCGCCAGGCCCACATACAGTGGAAGGTAACACTCCAAACCCAGGCTCCTGTGGCAGCCCTGAGGCTGACAGAGCAACAGGGCAAGGCACAGGAAGTGCCCGAACCAAGTCCAGGCCACAAAGGAAATCTCCACCAGGAGCTTGCTTTAAGTGTAGCAAGCAGGACCACTGTGCCCGACAGTGCCCCTGCCCACGGCTTCCCACTGAACCCTGCCCTGACTGCAAGCAGCCCGGTCACTGGTGGAGGGATTTCCCCTTTGGACAGCAGGCTCATTCTCAACGTCTCTACGTGGAGGACAAGCTGGCCAGGTGGGCCCATCACTTGAACTCCTGGCACTGATGCCCTGGACTTGGAGACTCATCATCCTCACCAAAACCCAGGGTAACGCTGCAGGACCAGGTAAGTCCATCTCATTTCTTGTGGACACGGGAGCTGCCTTCTCTGTTTTGCCATCACACTCTGGACCTCTAGTTCCCTCACAGGTCTTGATTATGGGACCTCTTCTTTTCCCCTTCACACGCCACCCCCAACATGTAGTTTGGACGGAATCCCCTTTTCACACTCGTTCTTAGTTATGCCATCATGCCCTGTACCCCTTCTGGGTCGAGACATTCTACACAGTCTCGGAACTACTGTCTAGCTGACAGCACCTTCCCACTTACTCCTACCATTCCTCTCTACCAAGGGCTTCCCCATAATCAATGCTACCCTCATTTCTAACCTTGTCTCTCACCTCAAGCTTACCCTCATGCAGGACCGCTGGCAGTTTGGAACCACTGGGCCCTACCCATCTCTAGCTCACCAAAAGGCTGGACCCTGCAAATCCCCTATTACTCCTCTTTTTTTTTTTTTTTAATCCTTACAGGACTGCATTTGCGAAGTTTCTCCAGTCACAGCCAAACAGATGTTCCTCCTGACACCTCTCAAAGCCATCACCTGCTGATTTTCCTCTCCCCACAATGCCCCTAATCAGCAGGAAGTAGCCAGACGAATAAGTGGCAACCCTAATTAACACAAAAAGATCAGAATGTAGGGTGGTGGGCAATGGGGGACAGTCACGTGGGGAACCCAGGCCTGGGAACTTAGCTAGAACCGCCCACAGTCAAGTGCGCCAAAAGAAACTTCCCAGGAATCCTTGGGAAAAAAGCAACTGTCCGTCAGCCAGTGAGATTTCACCAGGTCATATTAGCTCAACCACCCTAGATGGGTCCCTTTAAATATCTCTCAAGCGGGTCACTCCAGGCAACTTCCCTGGCCTCTCTGTCCCTGGGACCAGGGAACCTCGTCAGGCGGGAAGTGCTCTGTACTCAATAAAGCCTTTTATTATTCCACTCTTCCTGGTTCCAGCCTCTTCCTTCTTTCTCGGTGGGAAAAAATACCTTACACTCACTCCCCAGTTAGTGGCTACAAAAGAAAGTTACAGTATCTATGGGTCTTTTAATAGACACGAGAAGAATGATTTCGGTGCCTGCTAATGACTACTGTGCAATAAAACATACTTTGGAACTAGGGCTGTAAATGTAACATTTCTTTTTAACACACTTGTTGCCATGGGAGATAAAAGTCGCCTTACCCCCTCGCTTGTTGATCTTGGCATAGCCCGGAGAGTAGCTCGCAGACATGGAGGACGAGCTGCTAAAGGCTACATGGGAGAGTCCAGACACAAGGGGCTCATCACATTTTTCTGAAAAGAAAAGAGATAGGGAGAGTCAATAAAAACCTTTGCGTAATGATTAGTGTGTTTTTATTAATTATTGACTACAGCTCCAATTTAAAAATCTATGCGCTACAACCATTTAGCAGATGATCAGAATTTAGGCAACTCAACTCTGACAATTCTGATAAACCGTGGGAACAGTTTCGACAAGTGTCTTTCAACCGCTGGTCTGCAGACCAGTCCACCAGAAATTCCATGCGGGTCCACGAAAGAGTTTACCACCCTAATGTTGTACGAAGATTATAGATCCAACAATCTTAAATGAATTTGCTTTATGCTCAGGGTGATTTCTGCCTTAGTGGTCCCTGCAATAATTCTCCTATTTTCACTGGTTCCCAAATGTAAAAGGTTGAAAAGCACCGGTTTAAACAACCTTCCAGCTTTCAAGAGTTATAACTATGACGCAGTGCTTTATTCCCGAAGCCCTCAATTCGGGTCTGCTGTCTTGAGCAAAGTTGAGGCTGCTTATTGAACAGGTGTTGGAACCTGGTATCTCCTGCCAATCTTCATGATAGGAATAGAGGATGAGAAACATTGAGACTGGAGGAGAGAAGACCAGGAAGACAAGGAATCCTGCCCAGACTAAGAGACTAAGAAACAGGTCTCAGGAAAGGAGAACACAACAATCACCCACTTGAAAAGCATTGAAGATTCATCAGTTCCCAAATTTGCATGGTCAACTGTGTCCATCCCAGGTGACCCTTCAATTCTATTCCTCACATGCCTTCTATAGCGTTATTCATTTCTTGGTCCTCCTCCCTGACTGTCGGCTTGTTTTCCGATTCCTTTGATGGACCTTTCTCATTTTCCTTACGTCTGAATGGTGACCTGCCCAGGACACAACCCATGGATTCCCTCTCCATCTGCTTGCATCATCTGACAGACAGCACCAAAGCCTGTGTCTCCTCATCTGGAGCATCCCAAATGCGGCCACCTTGCATCACCTGGCCATCAGTCTCCAGAGAGACGGCTGTCTTCCTGCTTCCTCCCTTGTTCCCCTATAGTCCTTCTGCACATAGCAACCTAAGGGACACTATTAGAAATGTAAGGGGGTCATGTGGTTCCTGTGTTCAAAATGTCCATTGCCTCCTGCTCTCAATCCCTCGGAATAAAGCCCAAACCACTCCAATGGCCACAGTGGCCACTGCACTGGTCACATCTCCTTCCTGCATCCTTGTCCATGATTGTCTGGCACCATGGCCCCCTCTTTCTTCCTTCAACAACAGCCCTACTCCTGCCATGAGCCTTCACAAATACTATTCCAGTGGCCACAAGCCTTCACCCCTCACTGCTCCCAAGCTCTGCTCAATGTCACCCTTCGTTGCTGAAGACAAGCTTCTTGAGTCCACTTGACCCAAATAGCATGATACTCGCAGCACCCACATCCTGCCTCATTTTCCTATAGGGAATTGAGAGTCTTCTGACAGGTTATGTTGCTCCTCATTTAATGGTTTAGTTGACTGGAAGCTGCATGGGAATAGTTTTTGATAATTTGCTTAGTGCTTACTCTCCAGGGATCTGAGCAGCTCCTGGTACTTGATACATACTCTAAGAGCATTTGCAGAATTAATGAACGAGTGAACAAACACAGGAACAAGTAACAAACAAAGCTCAGAGATCTGAAGCACAATGCTCAATGACAACACAGCACAATGTCTGACTTAGAAAGAGGTGGTCTTAAGTCCCCCAAAAATGTTATTTAAGCACATGCTTGGTCCTCCGTTCAATGACACAGGGAATTACATGGCACATTCTACAATGATTCCTGGCTGACATGCTTATAAACAGAAAACACTAGAGCAATAGAAGGAATGAACTCGTTTACCTGAAAAGTCACTCAGGTGGTGTTGAGTCCCCAAAGATATGGGAAAAACAAATTATTATTCATCATCTCGTCCCTCAAGTGTGTACAAATTTGAAGTTAAAATGAATAAATCCATCCTTGTACAACATTGTTACTGTTCCTATTTTTCTTAGTTATATTGCAAGTGCCGCTGGGAAATACTGCATGTGTGTATGAATACATTCCCCAGAAAGTTAAACGTAAAAAGAACAAAATGATGAACATAAAATTTTATTTTACTTTTTTACTTACTGATTTTTTTTTTCAGAGAGAGAGAAAGGAGGGAGAGAGAGAGAGAGAGAGAGAGAGAAACATTGATTTGTTGTTCCACATATTCATGCCGTCATTGGTTGATTCTTGGTTTATTGGGAAGATGCCTTAACCAAATGAGCTACTTGGTCAGGGCTTAAAACTTATTTTAAAAGTATCAGGACACAAAATGGGTAGCTAAAGTCAAGAATTTCATATCAATTTTTTTTAAAAAAAATGTACTATTCTGTTTAGCTACCAGTAAGCCCAAATAGATAAAACCTTGATTTCCTATCTCCTGACTCTTTTAAGTCTAATTTTTTTTTGACCATCTTTTGCAATCATTCTGCGTTTTACTGGGCTAATCGTCATTTCTAAGGCTCCCATTATATTAAGAACGTGCTCATGTTCACTTATGTGCCTTTCATTCATTCAAGTACGCACCAAGCACCTCTGCTGTGCCAGGCAGAGGAAACGCAACAAGAGGTGAAGCTACTGTGACCACATTCCTGTCCTCGCGGAACTTAATGTTGTCGTGGGAAGCCACAGACTAAAGAGTAAAAAATGAATGCATACTCTGCGATGGTGATGGATACTACAGAGACGTTAATATAAAAGAGGGGCAGGGAGTTTGGGGGAGCATGAAGGTTGAGGGAATCACCGGGGTTTTGGCTGCCTCCTAAAAGAGAAAAGGCTCTGTGAGCAGGTGACATCTGAGAAGTACCCTGAAGGGACCGAGAGGCGAGCCCTGTCAGAATTACACAGCATTGCGCAGGGAGAAACCCCCCTTAGTCTAAAAGACTGCTCCTTAGGCCGCTAATAAGGAACGATAGATTTTGCCAAAAGGAAACATTCAATGGGTATGTATTGTGACACCAAAAGTAATCAAAATGAAATTGATGAAGAATTGATTAAATGATCCATTGGCTCATTTAAATTTAGAACGCAGAGCATGAACATTTATAAAACCTGTAGTTCATCCATCTTTTTATCTTTTTTTTTTTTTTTTCATTTTTCTGAAGCTGGAAACAGGGAGAGACAGTCAGACAGACTCCCGCATGCGCCCGACCGGGATCCACCCGGCACGCCCACCATGGGGCGACGCTCTGCCCACCAGGGGGCGATGCTCTGCCCATCCTGGGAGTCGCCATGTTGCGACCAGAGCCACTCTAGCGCCTGAGGCAGAGGCCACAGAGCCATCCCCAGCACCCGGGGCCATCTTTGCTCCAGTGGAGCCTTAGCTGCGGGAGGGGAAGAGAGAGGCAGAGAGGAAAGCACAGCGGAGGGGTGGAGAAGCAAATGGGCGCTTCTCCTGTGTGCCCTGGCCGGGAATTGAACCCAGGTCCTCTGCACGCTAGGCCGATGCTCTGCCGCTGAGCCAACCGGCCAGGGCTCATCCATCTTTTTAAATTAATTTATTGTGTTTACATAGATTCTAGTGTCCCCCCAAATTCATCCTCCCCTACCCCGTATTCCCCAGTACAACCCCCCCTGTCCCCTTCCCTGTAATGCCCTCCCCCTTCCCTCCAGGATTTGCTTTTCTGCTCTCATCCCATGCTATCAGTCTATCATCCCCTTTCCCTCTGTCTGCTTTCCTTCTGAATCCTTTGATCCCGCCTCTGCCTCTATTCCATTCCTCAGTTCATATTGTTCATCAGATTCCTCAGATGAGTGAGGTCATATGATATTTTTCTTTCTCTGCCTGGCTTATTTCACTTAACATAATAGTTTCCAGGTCCATCCATGTTGTCACAAAAAATAATATTTCCTTCTTTTCCATGGCCCCATAGTATTCCATTGTGTATATGTACCACTGCTTTTTAATCCACTCGTCCACTGACAGACCCTTGGGCTGTTTCCAGATCTTCACTATTGTAAACAATGCTGCCATAAACATGGGGGTGCATTTCTCCTTTTGACTCGTTGATACGGTGTTCTTGGGATATATTCCCAAAAGTGGAATGGCTGGGTCAAAAGGCAGTTTGATTTTTAATTTTTTGAGGAATCTTCATACTGTTTTCCACAGTGGCTGCACCAGTCTGCATTCTCACCAGCAGTGCAGGAGGGTCCCCTTTTCTCCACATCTTCACCAGAACTTATTCTGTGTTGTTTTGTTGATGAGCGCCATTCTGACTGGTGTGAGGTGATACCTCATTGTGGTTTTAATTTGCATTTCTCTAATGATTAGTGATGTTAAGCATTTTTTCATATGCCTATTGGCCATCTATTTGTCCCCTTTGGAGAAGTGTCTATTCATTTCTTTTGCCCATTTTTTTTATTGGATTGTTTATCTTCCTGATGTTGAGTTTTCCAAGTTCTTTATAAATTTTGGTTATTAACCCCTTATCAGATGTATTGTTGAATATGTTCTCCCATTGTGTAGTTTGCCTTTTTATTTTGTTCATATTGCCTTTAGCTGTGCAAAAGCTTTTTAGTTTGATATAGTCCCATCTGTTTATCCTGTCCTTTATATCACTTGCATGTGGAGATATATCAGCAAATATATTGCTGTGAGTGATGTCGGAAAGCTTATAGCCTATGTTTTCCTCTAGGATGCTTATGGTTTCATGACTTACATTTAAGTCTTTTATCCATTTTGAGTTTATTTTTGTGAATGGTGTAAGTCTAGTTTCCATTTTTTTCAGGTAGACGTTCAATTTTTCCAACACCATTTGTTAGAGACTGTCTTTACTCCATTGTATGCTATTACCATCCTTCTCAAATATCAATTGTTCATAAAGGTACGAGTTTATTTCTGGGTTTTCTGTTCTGTTCCATTGATCTGTATGCCTGTTCTTATGCCAGTACCAACCTGTTTTGAGTACAATGGCCTTGTAATATAACTTGATATCAGGAAGTGTGTACCTCCCCCTTTATTCTTCTTTTTTAAGATTGCCGAGGCTATTCTTGTTCTTTTTTAGTTCCATATGAATTTTTGGAATATATTTGTTCTATATCGTTGAAGTATGTCCTTGGTATTTTAATAGAAATTGCATTGAATTTATAAATTGCTTTGGATAATATGAACATTTGAATGATTTTTATTCTTCCTAACCATGAACACGGTATCCACCTGTTTGTATCTTTCTTGATTTCTTTTATCAAGGTTTTATAATTTTCTGAATACAAGTCTTTAACCACCTTGGTTAAATTACTCCTGAGTATTTTACTTTTTTGTTGCAATAGTGAAGGGGAATGTTTTCTTAATTTCTCTTTCAGATAGATCATTGTTGGTGTATAAAAACGCCTCTGATTTCTGAGTATTAATTTTATATCCTGACACCTTGTTGAATTCCTTTATCAGGTCCAGTAGTCTTTTGACTGAGACTTTAGGGTTTTCTATATACAATATCATCTCATCAGCAAATAATGATAGTTTTACTTATTCTTTTCCAATTTGGATGCCTTTTATTTCTTCTTCTTGTCTGATTGCTGTGGCTAGGACTTCCAGAACTATATTGAATAAGAGTGGTGAAAGGGGGCACCCCAGCCTTGTTCCTGATCTTAATAGGATTGCTTTTAACTTGCCCATTGAGTATGATGTTGGCTGTGGGTTTGTCAGAGATGGCCTTTATCATGTTGAGGTATGTTCCCTGTATTCCCACTTCGTTGAGAGTTTTGATCATAAATGGGTGCTGGATTTTATCAAATGCTTTTTCTGCATCTATTGATATTATCATGTGGTTTTTGTCCCTCCTTTTGTCTGTGATAAATCACATTGATTGATTTGCAAATATTGCACCAGCCTTGTCTCCCCAAAATAAATCCCACTTGATTATGATGTATGATTTTTTTTCATGTATTGCTGGATCCGGTTTGCTAATATTTTGTTGAGAATTTTAGCATCTAAATTCATCAGGAATATTGGCCTATAGTTTTCTTTCTTTCTGTTGTCTTTGCCTGGCTTTGGAATCAGAATTATGCTCGCCTCATAAAAGGAGCTTGGAAGTCTTCCCTCCTCTTGAATTATTTGAAATAGCTTAAAAAGGATAGGAGTTAGTTCTTCTTTGAATGTTTGGTAGAATTCACCTGTGAAGCCATCTGGCCCAGGGCTATGGTTTGTTGGGAGTTTTTTGATAACTGTTTAGATCTCATTTGTTGTAATTGGTCTATTCAGGTTTTCTGATTCTTCCAGATTGTTTTATGAAAGATTATATTTTTCAAGGAATTTGTCCATTTCACCTAGGTTGTCTAATTTTTTGGCATACAGTTCTCATTAGTATTTTCTTATAATCCTTTGTATTTCTGCTGTGTCCATTGTTACATCTCCACCCTCATGTCTAATTTTATTTACTTGAGTCCTTTCTCTTTTTTTCTTGGTGAGTCTGGCTAAGGGTTCATCAATCTTGTTTACTTTTTCAAAGAACGAGCTCTTGGTTTCATTGATCCTCTGTATTGTTTTTTTAGTCTCTATGCCATTTATTTCTGCTCTGATCTTTATTATTTCCTTCCTTCTACTTCCTCTAGGCTTTACTTGCTGTTCTTTTTTTAGTTCTTTTAGTTTCCATGATTAAGTTGTTTATTTGAGCTTTTTCTAGCTTCTTAAGGTATGCCTATAATGCTATGAACTTCCCCCTCAGGACTGCTTTTGCTGTGTTTCACAGATTTTGAGTTGTTGTATGCTCATTTTCATTTGTTTCAAGGAAATTTTTAATTTCTTCTTTGATCTCATTGTTGACCCATTCATTGTTTAATAACATGCTGTTTAGTTTCCAAGTGTTCAAATGTTTTTCAGTTTTTCTATTTTAGAGAAGATGCTTGATATGATTTCAATCTCCTTAAATTTGTTGAGACTCATTTTATTCCCTAATATGTTGTCTATCCTAGGGAATGTACCATGAGCACTTGAAAGAATGTATATTCTGCTGCTTTAGGTTGAAATGATCCTAAGATATCTATTAAATCCAGTTGATCTATTGTGTTCCTTAATTCTTCTGTTTCTTTGTTAAATTTCTTTCTTCAGGATCTATTCATTGGTGTTAGTGGGGTATTGAAATCCCCTACTATTATAGTATTGCTGTTGATCTCTCCCTTTATGTCCATCAAAATCTGCTTTATATATTTAGGTGCTCCTGTATTAGGTGCATAGATATTTATAATGGTTATCTCTTCCTGTTGGATTGCTCCCTTTATCATTATGTAGTGACCTTCTTTATCCCCTACTATAATCTTTGTTTTAAAGTCTATTTTGTCAGATATAAGTATTGCTATCCCAGCTTTTTTTTTCATTTCCATTTGCATGAAATATTCTTTCAGTCTATGTGTATCTTTTTTTTTGAGGTGGGTCTCCTGTAGACAGAATATGTATGGGTCCTGTTTTCTTATCCATTAGCTACCCTATCTCTTTTGATTGGAGCATTTACATTTAAGGTTATTATTGATATGTAGTTGTTTATTGCCATTTTTTCTTCAAATCTATATTCATATATATATATATATATATATATATATATATATATATATTCCCCCCCCCCCCGCTTTGTTCTGTCTATAGCAGGCCCCTTAACATTTCTTGAAGCATTGGTTTGGTTGTGATGAATTACTTGAGGTTTTTTTTGTGTTTTTTTTTTTGTCTGGGAAGCTTTTTATTTCTCCTTCAATTTTAAACAATTGTCTTGCTGGATAAAGAAGTCTTGGTTGTAGGTTCTTGTTCTGCATTTCTTTGAATATTCCTTGCCAATCCCTTCTGGCCTCAAGTGTTTCTGTTGAAGAGTCGGATGTCCTACAAAGGAATGTGTGTTCCTTTGTAGGTGATTGTTTTTTTTCTTACAGCTTTTAGTATTCTTTCTTTATCTCTTAGCTTTGGTATTTTGATTATGATATGTCTTGGTGTGGGTCTCTTTGGATTTTTTTAATGGGGTTCTCTCTGCTTCTTGAACTTGTGTGACTCTTTTCTGCATCAATTTAGGGAAATTTTCATCTATAATTTCTTCAAAGAACTTCTCTATTCCTTATACTTTCTCTTCTCCTTCAGGAATCCCTATTATGCGGATATTGTTTCTCTTCATGTTGTCACAGAGCTCTCTTAGGGTTTCCTCGGACGTTTTGATCCTCTTTTCTTTTTGCTTTTCTGCTTCCATGTTTTCACTTGTTTTGTCCTTAAGGTTCTGATTTGATCCTCTGCTTCATCCAGCCTGCTTTTAATTCCTTCTAGTGTAGTTTTCATTTCTGATATTGTGTTTGTCATTTCTGTCTGGTTCTTCTTTATGATTTCCGTGTCCATTTTGATGCTTACAATTTCTTTATTAAGATGTTCATTAAGTCCATCCATTGTAGCTTTGAGATTCTTAAGCATCATAACAATCATTATTTTATACTCTGCATCTGATAATTTGAGTACTTCCAATTCATCCAGGACTTTTTCTGAGGACTTATCTTGTTGAAGCATATGACTTATGCTGCTTTGCCTATGCATTATTCTCTGTATGACTTACAGGCTTTTTCCAGTTGTGGTCTCCTTACCTAGTAGAGACACATTATGTTTTTAAAAATTCAACTTCTGCAACAAATTGGTCATCTTTATACCACATTTTAAATTTGCTCCTATTTTTTTAAAAAAAATCATACAATGCAGAATAACAAAATTAGAACAAAACTGGCATCAGGGACTATTGGAGCATATAAGAGATTATTGAGGCTTTTTGTACAAGGTGGCTGTAAAGGTATTATCAGAATTTAAGCACCGGCAAGCTCACATTCTCATAAAGTGAGACATAATATATAACTATGTAATTATGAAAAACACTGGACATATGTTTTCTTGGATAATTACAAGTGTATTAAGATTCGACTCTATGCCTTGTACTATTCTAAATAATTTAGGAAATTGAATGTAATGACTAAATAAAAATATTTGTATATATTCCTATATATTATAAATATATAGAAAACCCATTTCCCAACCACAGGTAATAATATATGGACCCACATAAAGTAATTAAACATGAAAGAACAAGAGATAACACAAACAGTTTGTAATTTAGTGCTGATGATATTTAGTAGAATATCATCAACTACTAGAAGTAACAAATAAGTAGAAATGCAGACTTGTTGTTTAGATAAGCTGCTTGTCATTTCCAACGCCGTCGTAAATGTGCAACCTTGAGTTGGTCAGTTAAGCCCCTTCCTGTGAATGAACTACACATAATATAAGAAAATTAGCTAAGTTTTTCTCTCAAGTTCTAAATGAAAAAAAGCATTGTTGAGTATAGGAGCCTTGTAAACAATGTCCTGTGAGTCAAATCTGACCTGGCCCACTGCTTGCTTTTGTAAATAAAGTTTTATTAGTGCACAGCCATGGTCACTCATTTATGAATTGCATATAGCTGCTTTGACACAGGAGTGGGATGTCACAAAAGAGACTGTGTGGCCTCCAAAATTAAAATATATATTCTCTTACCTTCCACAGAAAAAGCTTTCTAAACTCTGGGATCTAATATTAAAAAAATATTCCAGTTATCCAGGAAGAAGAATAATTAAGGATCACTTATGGTATCAGGTAACATAAATATAATAATAATAGAACCTAAATACTTGAAGAGCTAGAAACTGGTGAAAAGAGGATCAAGAATATTCTAGAGAGAGGGAACAGCTTAAGCAAAATCGTGGAGGTCGTAATGCGTAGGACATTTTCTAGAGATGGTTGTAGTAGCATGCCATGCAGGGACATATTGCCACACAGACTATGATAATGATGAACTATCCACTTTTAGTTCCAACTGTAATAATAGTTACAACACAACGCATATTCCAAAGAGCCAGCTTGTTTGTCGTGTTAGAACGGGAATCTTCAATATTCTGCAGAAATTAAATATTAGGAAATTAGGCAAATACCCATAGAAAATGATAATTTGTATAAAAGGGGAGAGAGAGAGAGAGAGAGAGAGAGAGAACGAGAGAGAGAAAATGCAAACATTTGAAATAATTTAGTATTGTATTTTCCCAAACTGGGATGTCTTCCAACGCTGCAGCCACACAGCTACGGTAAATATTTGGTCTTTGGTAGGGTTCCCTTCCAGGGAATCTTGGATGAAAACTACAGGAGCAGATGGGACTTGAGTTTTATTTTCACACAATTTCAGTCAATCAGGGAGGCAGATGAGCTGTAAGAATTCTGTTCTCATTCCATAAATGGCTGTTGCCCTTCACCTAGGAGAAGTGGGCTCTCTCTGTAGATAAGAGACATAGGCAGGAGTTTTCAAGGTCCAAGGACTTCAGAATGCATGCAGTAGACACTAGAGATGCATTCAAATGTTGCTCTAAAATAATGTAGAATTTTCACAACACAGTATCTTTTAAAATTATAGCACTCAATACATGTTTTCTATCACACATTTGGAAACATGAGTCTCATACAAAAAAAATGATTATAATGGGCAAGGGACTCCAGATCCAAACAGTGCTATATGGACAGAAGTTCCAGCAACATCCTCCTTTGTATATACTTTCGGGGAAAAGCTATTATGAAAGGCACAGTCCCAATGCAATATATCACTTAATGGTCTCCTTATGTCCTGTGCAGCCAGTTCCTCACTTTTGTAGCTGGAACTACACTGCCTCAGGCTTGATGGCCATTTTCTTCCACAGTGAGAACAAGTTTAAGAGTCCAGACCTCCCGCTACACTCTCTGGTTTCAATCAGTGCTCCTTATGGCCAAAGCCATTCTTGAATTACAGGTTGAATTGTTGTGCTAATTTTCTTCTAGGCTCGCCAGGAGCATCTCAGTTCTTTCCAGCGATGTTCTGTCTTCCTTTGATGTTCATTTCAGGGTTGAAGTCTCAAGGACTGCATTTTGCCTCTTGTTCCTGAATTTCCTTATGCTCTGTCTGCTCAGCCATGTGCCTGACTATTGTCAATTACTTTAATCACCAGTCTGAGTACACAACTTCCCATGTACCCACCTAATGAGTACTGTGCCCAACCTACTGCTCACTAGGCTGTTATTTCCTGATACCACTTGTCTGACCTCCTAGACAGATCATGCTGTTTGGTTCCACGGCCACAATGACAATGGGAAATCCCCTTGTACAACTAAAGTGCTATTTCTTGTCTAGCCTAATGGATCGTTTCAGGGTTTGAATGCAAAGGAGACTGAAGTCATGACTCAGGTGCGTCCTGAGTAATTGCTGAGATTTATAAAGCCTAGGATGGTCTTCATAAATGATAAGTAGCACCACTTTCCACTCTTGGACGAAGATAAAACTTGCATAGGATCTAGTACATCTATATTTCAGAAACTTCATTCCCAAGGTTATGATTCCTATATATTTTTTCATTTCCTTTTCAAGAAAGGGGGAAAGAAAGAAAGAAGGGAGGGAAGAAGGGAAGGAGGAAAGAAGGAAGGAAGGAAGGAAGGAAGGAAGGAAGGAAGGAAGGAAGGAAGGAAGGAAGGAAGGAAGGAAGGAAAAGATGTAGCACTCACAATAATTCATAGTCTGTTTCTGTACAGCTTGGCCGGCTGACTATATTCACTTCCCATAAACCTGGGCATCTGGTTAGAAAATTATTTTGTTTTGATACTCTTGGAAATATGATACTTTTTCATTTCTCAACATGCATTACTTGAGTAGGCACTATATTTTTCATCTTAGAACTATGCTAACTTTAGCATTCTATTAAAAAACAAACAAAAAGAAGTACCGACTTAGATCATTCCGTATGTCATCATACCCCAATAATTTCTTTTTAGGGACAGTGTATAGTAATCATATTTGAAAACCAAACCTTCTTTAAATATAGTAATCTATATCATAGAATATTCAAGTATTGTATTAATTCTTTAATAATGTATGGAAAATACAGGATATAGAAATATGACATTCTCTCCCAGTATTTTTTTAATAAAATTTTTAAATAATTGAGATCCATTTTTTTTAACTTAACATTGTCTAATAAATATTCTCTCCAGATAACAGTGACTTCCAGAGGTAGTATTAGGTTGAGGTTTCTCCAATACGAGTCAAGTGAAAGAGAGAGCGTGCCCCTCGTGGTCAGGAGACCTAGGTTTTATTTCCATCAACATGAATTCAGATGACTCCATTTAACTTTCTCTTAACTCACAGTCTCACAGTTTCCCCATGATTTCAAAAGTCCTTTTCCAATTTGGAATCATTTTTCTATGGTTTGTAAATCATAGCAACAGAAAATAAATTATTTAAAAATAATCAATGATACTGGAGTATATTAGAAAAATATGCTTCTCCTTAAGGCAAAAACATCACTGAGTCCAATCAGTTATTACATCTATTTTACATAGCTTCACTTCCACAGGGTAAGAAACATCTGACCTCTTCTATATCATTAGGGGATGTGCTCAGCCCAAGAATAAACCCAACGCAAGATATACACATTTTATCCGAAGCGAGTCTGGGGATGACTGTCCTTGAAACGCAGCCCTTACAAGCAAAGACTCATATCTCTCAACCAAAAGAGGTTCCTGAAGTTTTAAACAGGTGTTCTAAGAGAATGTCGCCCATAATGAGCCACTCAGTGGGCATGCGTCCCTCCCAGAAATACGTGTTCAGCAAAGTACATAGCATTTATTCTGCTCATTCATGTAATAAGTATTTATGGGACACATTTTCTGCTTCAACCTTTATCCCCTTAAAAATCCATTTTCTTCACAATGGCCAGATGGGCCTTTTAAAAATGGGGCTCAGAGGATTCCAGGTCCTGACAACCTCCCATGTCACATGAAATCCCAACTCCACAGACTCCACAGACCCTGGGACGGGCTGTCCCTGGAAGTGACGTTGGCGCTGTTGTATCTCATGTTCTTCCTCTGGGTCACTAAGCTCTAGTTTCACCTCCCTTTCTCTCTAGTCCAGACACACCAAGCGTACCCCTCCCATTCCAGGATCCCTGCCCCCACTGCACCACTTTCTCTGTTCCTGGCCATTGTATCTACGTCAAATAACTCAACTTCCGCCTTCATCCCCTACCTACATCACTTGCTAGTCAATTGCCCTGTTTTTGCTCATAGCACCAAGCACAATCTAAAATTACCTTGTTTATTTTTTTTTTAAAAACTTGTTTATTACTTTATTTTCTCTCTGTCTTTGAGATAGTGATTTCATTTTCTTTGGCCATGTCCCCAAACGTGGGATTGCTGGACCCTACGGCAATTCCAGTCTACAGATGTCTTCAAGGGTTCCTTTCCTTTCTTTCTTTTGAAACAGGAATCATCTCGGCTTCAGCACAAAACACAAATGGTCCCAGATTCAACCTTATTAATGCTCATTGCGTCTTGGGAGGAATTAGCACTTGGTTAAATGGAAAGAACTATAGTATATTGTGATATGGGAGAAGCCTTCAACTGAATACAAGGGACCAAATTCCCTTCAATGGAAAATACAGATTTCGGTCTTGTTTGTAATTCGCAATCTAGCCCTACTTCTTAATTTTATGTACAGATTTTGTGCTTTTTGATTCCACCTCTAGAATTTCGTTTTAGTCACAGGAAACACCCCCCCCCCCAACACACACACACACACACACACACAAAGGGAGATAACAATTATTTATTTGAGGTTTTTTTAAAAAATGTATTTATTAGACTAAAAACCACAAGGACAGGACATGGCCCTGACTCACTGAGCCCTTATTCCTGGGGCGGAAGAACCTGGCCCGCAGCACAGATTTCACCAAAGGGGTTGGATCAACAAATGACTGACAACAATTAAGTAATAAATCCATCTAAAAGTGAGCAGGGCAAACTAGTTCCTAGTTGTGGCTATTGAGATGCATTCACTTTATCTAAAGGATACTTTTGCATTTTTCCATTTTTAAAAACCACCTGTACAGAAAGAGAGAGCTGGCTTCATCCTGTGCCGGAGCAGGAGGGAATATCTTCCACATGGTGTTTGTTATAGACAGGAAACATCACCTCTCTGATCTGCAGTTGGGAACCCGAGGGCTTGTTTATATATATCATCAATATCTACCTCTAGAAGTTTTAAAGTAACTTGGCTCCAGCAAAGAATTTCTTGAGGGTGAAGTCTATTGACTTTGCTGACTTAGCACTTTTACACCTCAGAAGACTTTGGTATTTCTCACAGCAGTTTCACCCTGTTTTATTAAAAACCTACTGTGACATGTGTTTATGTGTTGATCTCCTGGCTCTACGCTAATCTCTTCCATATGAAGGCAGCTTCTTCCCATTCTCAGTACATGAAGTGTAGAACATAGAGTTGGTCTTCTTCACATACTTAGAAAAATGTTGCATATAGTCAGAATAGTAGTGCATGCAATGGATAAATTCCATGCTGTGACCTTAAAAATATCAGATCATATTTCTTTCATTTTCCTTTTGGTTGGTCCAATAGCTATGCTTAGAAAAAATATTTCAAACATACCTAGAAAATCAGTCACATTTGCAAGAATCATGGTTGTAAATCAAACAGGAAATTGTCTGATCGGCATGGACCAAGGTCAAATTACTTTGAGACTTGTAGTTCAAATTTTGCTGGACATTTAACAGCTGCAGCATATTTCAGACAGATGGTATAACAGATGAATCAGTTTCAAATTATCTACTGACCTATTGTATACTCGGAAAAAAACCAGATTCATGAGGCACAAAACACAGTAAGTTTTTGTCTCCTCTAAGTTGGTCTTCTAATTTCACAGAAATAAGCTCTCTTACACAATTTAATAAAAATTAATTTTTACCCTTTACGTAGTCTAAAAAACTTTTTGAAAATGTAATTCATAGTATTTATGCAAAAAAAGAAAATGACATTAAGAAACGGATGACCTATTTGCCCTGGAACCAGGCAGTGGTTTGAACCTCTAAAACAAAGATGACAGCGGTCTCTTTTTTTTAACTCAAATTCGGCAGTTGTATGCAAAATCACAGCTACTAGCACCTCTAATAAACTGTTAATAAACTGTCAAGGTAAATTGAAATATGCCTAAATGACCTTGACATCCATCGACAATCTTCCTAGGGCTGAGGCTTTTTTGGACTGAAGTTTGTTGGTCCACTGGTATGTGCCTCATGTGTTTGACTTGTTCATTGGTTATTTCCATGCCAAAATTAAACAACAAACACAATGTACTTATTGACAACCAAGTCTATTTCCTAGACTACATAACCCACTTTTTACTTTAAAATAATAGGCTAGCATGCTATAGAAGTGAATATTCTCAAGGGTTCCTGGCTCAAGTCACTAAAGATCAGATCACACACTCAATTGCTACAAAATCACACACTATAGAGTCCACCAAGTGAAGCTATGGAATGTTTAATTAATTGACCAAGATATATGGGATGTTAAATTAAAGAAGTAGGATATAAAACAGTATTTATAATAGGGCCCTAATTTTTTGATGTACAAATTTATGGATAAGAAAATGACTGAAAAATTACATAAACCAAAATATGAATCATGATGTCACCTTATAAGATCAAGTGATGGTTATTTTCTTATTTCTTACTTTTCAAAAATGTTTCTCCGTGAACATATACTGATTTTATAATGAGATATAAAAAATTAAAATTGTTTTAAGGATAATGAGTGCAAAGATGATATGCATTCATTTATTCACAGAAAAAGTATAACAGGGAATAGCATAGAGTTTTATACTACAATAAATAATACATTTTAAAAATGCAGAACATGTCAGACAATGGTAATTATAATGGGGAAAATAGAACAGGGAAGGAAGATGAGAGTATCTGTTGGGGTTTGGGTGGGTGAGTGAGTGCCTTTTAAATTAGGGGTTCCAGAAAGCCTCATAGATGAGCTTTTTGGGAGTAAAAACTACATGCACAATGGAAACAAGCCCAAGTGTTATCTGAGGCCCATGAAATGGTAATTCTGGGATAAAAAAAACCCACGTGAAAAAGTCAGGAACAGAAGCCAGATGGGCTGTTCAAAGGCCAGGAGAAATATGGGGTGAACAGAAAGGAAAGAGGACAGAGAGACCAGAAGGCGTGAGAAACAGGCTGGGTGGGCTCCAAGGGCGTTATAGTGGGTGTAAAGAGCTTGTCTACAGTACCATTCCAAGATTAGAAGTCCCTGACAGCAGAAAATGTATTTTACCACATTTATTATAAAGAAGAGAATGTTTAATATCAAGTGTTATTTTTCCTCCCCCCCCTTACTTTTAAGACTTTTCTTAGAAAAATACAATTTCAAGGGAGGTACATCGATTCCTCGTATAGTCCCTGCTCCCTACGTAGAGTCTCCTCTGTTATCAGTGCCATTCACCAGAAGGTTATATATTTTTTATCAATGATGAACCTTATCATTACTCAGAGCCTGCTAGTTTACCTTGGGACTCACTCTTGGTATTTTGCATGCTATGAGTTTTGACAAGTCTATAACAACATATATCAATCATTATCATATCAGAAGGAGTATTTTTTTTTTCATTTTTCCGAAGCTGGAAACAGGAGACAGTCAGACAGACTCCCGCATGCGCCTGACCAGGATCCACCCGGCATGCCCACCAGGGGGCGATGTTCTGCCCCTCTGGGGCATCGCTCTGTTGCATCCAGAGCCATTCTAGCGCCTGAGGCAGAGGTCACAGAGCCATCCTCAGTGCCCGGGCCAACTTTGCTCCAATGGAGCCTCGGCTGCAGGAGGGGAAGAGAGAGACAGAGAGGAAGGAGAGGGGAAGGGGTGGAGAAGCAGATGGGTGCCTCTCCTGTGTGCCCTGGCCAGGAATCAAACCCGGGACTCCTGCACGCCAGGCCGACGCTTTACCGCTGAGCCAACCGGCCAGGGCCCAGAAGGAGTATTATCATTGCCGTAAGAGTTTCCTGTGCCACACCTGTTCCTTGTCGCTAGCTCCTTCTCTGGCAACCACTGATTATTTCACTGTCCCCATAGTCATGCTTTTTCCAGAATATCATATAGTTGGAATCACACAGTATGAAGCCTTTTCATGTTGGTGTCTTCCCCTTATTAATATGCATGTAAGGTGTCCCTATGTCTCTGAATGGCGGGATAGCTCATTTTTCTTAATGCTGATTAATATTGCATTGTCTGGATCTAACAGTTTATTTATACATTTACCCAATGAAGGGCATGTTGGGTGCTTCCAAGTTTTGGCAATATTAAAAAAGCTGTTACAGACATCTGTGTGCAGGGTTTTGTGCAGACATAACCCTTATTAGGGTAGGGATATGATATTATCCCATCTGTATTTAAAAAGAAAGAAAACTTTGGTAGTGGCAGTCGGGTGAAAGAGAGATTGGATGTGCGTTCTGGACACAAGAAGATTATAATGACAGTGTCAATTAGAAGGGGCAGGGAGAAGAAGAAGCCAGTGGCACTGATCTTACAACAAGAGAAGATGTAATATCTATTTTGGAAGGTGACTGAAATTGGTTTTCAATGGGGTGCATAAGGTGACAGAGGGAAGAGCACCAAAAATTACCGAGAGTCCCAATGAAGGAGACAGTAGTGTACTGGCGTGCCAGCCCATGCTGGGGAGGACCCCTGACTCAATTTAGTTTATAGCTACAGCTGTAAGAAGAAAATTCTCACAGCCTAAGCATTCCTAATCTTGCTAACAGAGGCAGGATGTGTGCGTTCCTTGTACACCAGCCTTGCAGATATTGCAAGAAGGCGGTTTATTATCTTAGAACAGTGTGTACTTTTACAAAGATATCGTAAAAGGTCTACCGGAAAGTTCTGTCCGTTTCTATCACAACAAGTTTCGACACGTAAGCACATGTTTATTTGGCACATGTGTGCCTCTCTATTTTTATCACTTAATGTATACATAATGACGTAGCAAATTAACTAAAACAAAGTTGATTCACGTTAGACTTATGTGTGAAGCGATAGTGTACCTATGGCTACTGATAAAGTTCATTTACGCCACTGTATTGTATACGAATTTCAACAAGGAAGAAATGCTACAGAAGCATGTAGAAATTTATTGAAACTGTTTGGTGAAGGTATAGTTTCTGATAGGACATGCAGAAGATGGTTCAAAAATTCAAAACAGGTGATTTTGACCTTTCTGATAAGCCACGTTCTGGGCGACCACCTTTGACCAAGGACGATGTTGTTAAGACCATGTTGGAGCAAGATCCTTTTCTGACAACATCAGAGATCGCAGAAAGGCTTAATTCAGCTCAGCAAACCATTTCGGACCATATTCGGAAGATAGGATTAGTGTGGAAATATTCAAGATGGGTGCTACATGAATTAAGTCAGAAGAATTTGTATTTTGTTTTAATTCCAAAAATGGACAGAACTTTCCAGTAGACCTTTATACAAATGTACGAAAGTAACTGTAACCTTGCGGTTTTTGTCTATATATACCCCTCACCTCCTGAGCTCTTTCCTGGTCGTTGCTTCCTCGCGTACAGCAGACAGACCACTGGCTGGTGAATAAAAGCTCTCCAAATTCCTAATCAATTTAGGCTCTAGTTCCGTTCCTTACGGGCAAACCACAACAAGTAGACTCGTGAAGCCATTGAGTGAATCAAGACTGTAAAATATGATATTGCACTAATTTGCTTTAATCATTTATGAAAACAAGATCATACAAGAGTCTACACTAGCCTGACCTGTGGTGGCGCAGTGGATGGGGCGTCGACCTGGAAATGCTGAGGTCGCTGGTTCGGGACCCTGGGCTTGCCTGGTCAAGGCGCGTGTGGGAGTTGATGCTTCTAGCTCCTCCCCCTTCTCTCTCTCTGTCTCTCTCTCTCCCTCTCTCTCTCCTCTCTAAAAATGAATAAATAAATTAAAAAAAAAAAAAAAAAAGAGTCTACACCACGATTACATCTTCAGGTTCAATTGATTTCAAGCTTTTAACGAAAATCACCAGTCATAGGTTCTTATCATTCATTTGTTGAAATCATCAAGTCTGCTTTACCAACAAGCAGAAAGCAAAGATGGCGGCATCGATGAAACCCCTGTAAGATTCTCGCTGGTCTTCTTTCAATGAGACAAAGCTCTCCGTGTTTGCTTTCACACCTACATATTCAACTGCAAGACTCTGTCTCTTTCACTAAGAGGCTTCGTTGTGGAATTAAAATTTCTCCAGCAAGCACAGCTCCATTAACGGAAGTTCCGGTAAGTAGGTACCTTTCTTCATAATAGCTGAGCTACAAAAGGAAGCCGCCAGGGCACTAATGCCTATCCATTTCCAACATCTGATGGACTTCTGTTTCATCTTTTATTTTTTTATAACATTTTTTAAAAATCTTTTTTCTGATGCCTCTGGCTTTAAGCATATGCAGATTTCCCTATTTCAGGAAAAAATATTTTCATGTCACCGCCGACCCCAACCCCCCCCCCCCGAGAGTTGGGCCCCTTGACTGAGAGTTCTGTGTTCTGCCCCAAAGGAAAGTCCTGGGAACTTGGGGCAGATGTAAAGATAAAAGCCTGTTATATTGATTTCTAGGAATAGATCCCATTTAAAGAAAGTTGCTTGCTTTGGTACATGTTTCTTTGATAGGTTTCTTTCTTTTTTTTTTTTTTCAGAAGGTTTCTACAGAAAAGGTAAAAACCACAATAAGATAAAATGGAAACAAAGTAACTCTTCTCAAATACACACATGTAGACATGTGCTCATTTTAGAGGGGAGGTGGATCAGAGGAGATGGATTGGACTATTCTGCCAGCATGCCCTGCCGTGAATAACAATGGAGAGTATTATTCTGGTGGGAGGTTTTGGAGATAAACAGTCAGGGACTGAAACTTAATTTTGGTCTTAGAGAGGCAAGGACAGAAGAGAGTCCAGTTCAGAAAATTCAGGTCAGGAAGGGAGGATCAAAAATAAAGACAGCTCGAGGCAAGCTGACAAGAGACCGGCATCCCAGAGATCAAAACCCCAGCCAGACACCAGCCGGCCAAGCCTGAGAGACTCGCCCCATCCCCACGGACCTCTTCACAGTCAGCTGGACCAGAGACAGGTGTTTTCCCCAACCAAATGGCGATCTTACCCCTTCCACAGAAAGGAAGAATGAGAGGCCAGAAGCAACCAAAGGCACAGAAATGATACTAATTAGAGGTTACCAAAAGTAAGTTTGATTCATGTGCCAGGTGCATGTTGGGACACGGTAAGAGAAAGGGTTCGATCGAAGGAGTGGGCAGAGCCTTTAAAACTAAGTGGGTTTTTTTCAATCTCCCACGGAGGAAATTGCTAACAATTAAAGGTTTCTGAACAGAAAAATTATAGAGTAAAAGTTGAGGGCATGTTACAAAAATAAACAATGTTTTTATTTTGTTTGTTTGTTTTTTTAAGCTTCCTTAGAGAGGAAGATACCCAGGGAATGAATCCCAGATGGAGAAAGAAACTGCATAATAAGAAGACAATGCAATCAGAAATAAACAGGAGATGAGACCCCTCCCCCACCTCCAGAATTCTGCATTGCCTATGTGCACGTGGCTTGCTTCCCAAGAGATGGGAAATTTATTGGTTTTACATGTTGCAATCAGAAATAGAGCCACAGCGCCGAAACAAAAATGATACATATATATTCATGACCGTCACAACTGTCTCACTGAAACAATCACTGTTGTCCCAACACACCCACTTTTACAGAACTGACATCCAAACTGGATTGGAAAGAAAATCCATGTTCTAATTTTTATTCAGCCTACACCTCTTATGAACACGTCACACATTCATGTGGCATCTCAGTTTCCCACCTGCAAAGCAAGATTCTTAGGTATGAAGCTCTCAGGTTCCCTTGGATGGCTGATTTGGCCAGATCCCATAATGTCATAAGATGTGCATACAATTAAACCATTTTTCTGTGTGTGACAAAGACAGACAGAGAGAGGGACAGACAGACAGGAAGGGAGAGAGATGAGAAGCATCAATTCTTTGTTGTGGCACCTTAGTTGCTCATTGATTGCTTTCTCATATGTGCCTTGACCGGGAGACTACAGTAGAATGAGAGACCTCTTTACTTAAGCCAGCAACCTTGGGCTCAAGCTGGTGAGCCTTGCTCAAACCAGACGAGCCCATGCACAAGCCGGTGAACTCAGGGTTTCGAACCTGGGTCCTCCGCATCCCAGTCCGAAGCTCCATCCACTGCACCACCGCCTGGTCAGGCTGATCACACCATTTTTAAAAGCTAGGCTACTCCTTACTATCAAAAGGTACTTCCTTCATTATTGCAAGCTTCTATAAAGAAATCAAACATATTTCAGGAAATTTACAAAACAACTTCTTCGTTCTGGTATAGATCGATAGTGTGAGCACCAAAGGACAATTATTTTGCACCTGAACCTCTTTGCCTCAGGCTGACAGGACTTATTGGGAGCCAGATGAGTCATCATAAGTAACAGATAATGGCACTGCCTTCCTTTGTCAATAAGCCTGGGACACAATGCCAACTCCGCTCGTTTGAACATACCCAAATTTTCAAGACATTAGCATTCATTTGCTCCTGCCTTCGTAGGACATGGGGCTCACCCGATTTGTTTTATCAACGCAATTGTGGGGTTTTTTTTGGGGGGGGAGGATTAATAAGAAATATATATTCAAAGGGTTCTGAATCTTTGGCTGAAAGGTTCACATTAAGGAACTTTTAATTACCCAATCTTGAAAGGAGCTTGGCTCTGAGATTCTTTCATTCAATCACAGTGTGAAATGGAGCGGAGATGGATGAATGGTGGGTGTGGTTCACAAACACCTAGAAGCCCAGGCCCCATGAGCTCCATTAGGAAGCAGTCCTGCAAAATGAGGGTTTTAAAAGATAGGACTCAACATTTGTTTCTATAAATATCAAGGCATTTTTGTTACATAAGCAAATAGATAAAAAAACTAATGTTTAGCACTATTTAAGAATATTTGCCTAAGTATTATTATAATGTTCCTTACATTGTAGCCCTATCACTCAAATATGCAAAGAAGAGGCAAATAGAGAGGATAAAAGCTTAGACTTTGGGATTCAAAATGAAGAAGCCCTGAGTGGCATTCTGATCTACCTCTCAATAGTAGCATGTTTGGAGGCACCTCTTCACAGCTTAGACCAGTGGTTCTCAAAGTGTGTGCCAGGGTGCACTGGTGCGCCCTAGAAGATTTCCAGGTGCACCCTATGATATTCCAGAGAAATATGCTCCTGTTGGTGACCAAAAAACCAACAGGTTTTTTAGAATTTAGATTTTGGGGTGACAGAGGTGTGGGGAATTGGCTGTAAACTGACAGTCTGCCCAATCTCTCACCTCACTTGGCCTAATTAGGTTGCAAAAGGCTGTTAGGCTGTGGTGCTGGATTGTTTACACTACCCCATGTTCCCTGGAAAGACTGGAGGCAAGTTTCTTCTATCCTTTGTTTGGTGTAAAGTTAAGATGATATGTAAGGTGGGGGTTTTCTACACTCAACACAATTAAGAGTAAAAAGAGAGGAATTTTTTAATGCATTGACGAGGAAATGAGAGTTTGCCTTTCAAATATATGCCCAAACATTGAAGAAATCACGAGGACCCATCAGGCTCATGTTTCTCATAAACACAAGAATTAAAAAACAACACATTCTTGCATGGACATGCTGAATTACTAAATCTTACTAAGAATGCATCTATTTATGTAAAAAGATAACTTTTTTGTTGTATTTTAATTTTTAACCCCTCTTTTTTTTATGAATCCTTAAAAGCATAATGAAAATAACATAAATATGGTTTTTAATGTCAGAATAAATTTAATTTTGTAGTATTTATTTTGTTTAATTACCATAAAAGCATGCTTAGATTTTATATATTTTTCTTTAATATTTGACTTAATTATTATAACATATTTCTCAGAAATTTGTATATAGTGCACCTACAATTATTTGTAGGATTTGAAATGCGCTCTGACTTCAAAAAGTTTGAGAACCACTGGCTTACACCCTCAGTTTTACCTCCGGGAAACCAGGAATGAAATTGGATCAAGTATTATTAAGTATCAATAGGTGGCCTATCGCTCCACGTGGAGTTCGGGAAGTGGGGGGGGGGGGAGGTTGGTGTGGATAAACTGTTTCTTGCTGGCTGGGACTATAGATCCAGACGGAGATTTCACATGAGCAGACACCAGCCACACAGTATTAAACAGTGCTGCTGTCATGGGCCCATGAAATGGATATTGTGCACAGGGCTAGTACAAGTCATTCGGCCTAGAAGTTATATCACCGAGCATATCGCTATGCTAGTGGAGAGTTCCATGAAATAATATATATAAAAAAATAATTTTTAAAATGTAAGTCATATACAAACATTAGTTTTATTTACTAATGTAACCCACTAAACAAAACTAGAGTTAACTATTTGATATTTTTCTGATTTCTTAAGAGGAATTAATCTTAAAATACAAGAAAGTACTAGTTATGCCAAGAGATATAATTACTTTTTCCTTTGTTTTTTAGATTGAAGCTATTCTGTTGTATTTTGCATGCTTTCTTTTTTTTTTTTTTTTTTGTATTTTTCTGAAGCTAGAAACGGGGAAAGACAGTCAGACAGACTCCCGCATGCGCCCCACCGGGATCCACCCGGCACGCCCACCAGGGGGCCACGCTCTGCCCTCCAGGGGGCGATGCTCCGCCCCTCCGGGGTGTCGCTCTGTCACGACCAGAGCCACTCTAGTACCTGGGGCAGAGGCCAAGGAGCCATCCCCAGCGCCCGGGCCATCTTTGCTCCCATGAAGCCTCAGCTGCGGGAGGGGAAGAGAGAAACAGAGAGGAAGGAGAGGGGGAGGGGTGGAGAAGCAGATGGGCGCTTCTCCTGTGTGCCCCAGCCGGAATCGAACCCGGGGCCTCCGCACGCCAGGCTGACGCTCTACCACTGAGCCAACTGTCCAGGGCCTGCATGCTTTCTTTTTCTTAATTCTTTTTTTTTTTTTTGAGATTTTATTCATTTTAGAGAGGATAGAGAAAGAGGAGAGAGAGAAGGGGGAGGAGCAGGAAACATCGACTCCCATATGTGCCTTGACCAGGGTTTCATTTAAACCAATGGACAAGTGGGTCCCTGAGGCTGGACCAGCTCACAATATTTCTTTTATCTATTTTTGTATTTTTTTTCCATAGAAAAACCATATCGATTCCAGAATTTCAACTGGATGACTAATTTGAAAAAACTACAAATTGACCAGTGAAGGAGAGAATTCCTCCAACTAGCCATCCATTTTCTATTCATATTCATTATAATTTTTTTAACCTTTGCTAAATATATTCTCTTTTAAAAAGTGCACCATTGCTAGGCAAATAAACTTACATTTTGGAACAACTGCACTGTATTTACATTGGAGATGTCACAGGAGAAGAATTTCCTCTGTAGTAACTATCTGAATCTCTACAAGTCCCCTGTAAATAGCACTGTGTTATTTGAATAACTCAGTAAATAAAGTTGCAGACTAAGTCTGCACCCTGTTGCACTTCCTTGATACACTTTCTGACTTCTGTTACAAGCTAACGAACAAAGATCTGAATTATGCCTTTGCTATTAGCTCATAACTTCACATTCCATATTTCTTGATGCTCAGAACATAAGAATATGCACATTTATACATTTTTCCTAAGTTTCTCTCCTTGGTTTACGGTGATTTGAAACATATTATCAAAATGCACTTGACAAAGCACCCTGGAGGTGATACAGTAGTTTGCGCAAAAAGAAGCAGGAACATCATTTATTCATGGCAGGGCAATGATCCCTTGTGATTGGAGTCTTCTAATATCTTCAAATGCCACTGTACATCAATAACCATTTATTTTTTTCAAAGGTACAATTGGTGATTTGGAGAATATTTTTCCTGGATGGAAGAGGGCATAGATATGTATATTTACAATACCCTTGCAGGGGTCTCCAAACTTTTTACACAGGGGGCCAGTTCACTGTCCCTCAGACCACTAGAGGGCTTCCAAATACAGCGGTCCTCTCACTGACCACCAATGAAAGAGGTGCCCCTTCCAGAAGTGCAGTGGGGGCTGGATAAATGGCCTCAGGGGGCTGCATTGCGGCCCGCGGGCCGTAGTTTGGGGACGCCTGCTACAGCCAATCCCTAGTCCAAATAAGTTTGATGTCAATTGCACCCATTCCCCACCTGTCTCCTCCTCCTCTCACTTCCACACCCAGCTGAATCCCCAGCATGACACGGATGCTAAATACATGTTTGTTGAATGATTAAACACGTCTGCTTATTCCCATTCCTTAGGATGGGAGCCCCTAGGGTTTACGGACACAAACTCTAATGACGGCTCCAGCTGGTACAAAGCCAAGGAAGGCTGAGAAGATTGGGAGAGAATGCCACCCCGAAATGCTGTAGAAGATTGGATGCCAGGGGGTTACTCCTCCCCCAGATCGGGGTATATAATCCAGATATAATGGAAGTGAGAATGTCTTTGGAGAAATCTGCAGTCAGCATGAAAGCAAATTTAATGTGATCTGCAGCCTTTGTGTTGTTAAGAATCATTCCATACTTCGAGGAGACTAGGGTGTGTGGTTTCCTCGAGATTTCATTTATTAGAAACAGATGGCCTTAAAAAATATATTTCTTTCCATCAGAAACTGCAGGGGCAAAATAAATAGCCTATCTTTCCTAACCCCTGCCTACACAGACTTCACTTTTTGCCCAAGAATTCTAAAAAGACCTGCGGAGAGACTCTTTAACTCTTAGGCACAGCAATATATCTATCCCATAGAGCTATCTCAGTCAAGGTCAAGCATCACTACTGTGGCCTGCTAGATTCAGGAAAAAAATAAAAGATACTAACACCTACATTACTTAGTTTTCTTTCCTACCGGATAAAAGATGGGATAGAGAGGGTGCCAAGTTAAACAGCCGTCAATTGACAAGCATTTTTGTTCCTATTTCTAAGGATAGCAAAAATTGGAACGAAGAACTCAGAATGTATCTCCCTGATATTCCATTTTTTCCTTCGAGGGGAAAAATGTTTTCCCTTACAATGTCTCTTTTATGGCTTATTGCAGGCTGAACTCTACATGTTAACACATCTATTTGACTCAGTGTTTTATTCATTTTCCTGAAGAACTTAATAAATACCTACGGAAATGAAAATGTTTCTGTGAGAAACAGAATGGGAAGGTGCCGTGAGGTCCTGAAAGGAGAGGTGTTTGAATGAAGCTTTCACGGGTGATCGGATGGGGGAGGAGTATGGGGCGAAAGGAGAAACAAAACGGAATATGAAAATACGAGACACTGAATCATAGAAATGATAAAATCTGGGTCTTGGCTGGAAGCAGAAAGCCAAGGTAATCACACTAGTTTGCCTTTGACTAGATCTGTCGGCAAATAACTTATCTACGCGTCCACAGAAAAGACAGGAATAAATGAAGACATCTATAGCTGGTATGAGGTCACATAGATACCTAAAAAAAATTAGTGAGCTCACATTTTAAACATCTTCTAGATTAAATTCTCATGAAGGTTCCAGACATTTGAATCTAAATGGAATTTTACCCTTTATCCTACCCACCCCTTGCAAAACCTCTCAGTATTACAGATACTACTGCAAGTCTAAAGGTAGCACCAGTTGGGAAACTGATGTCTGAGAAAAATTCAGAAGTACTGGCAAATACATGTTCTAAAAGATGAACGCCCTGGTGACCAATGTGAATAAAACCGGTTCGAGCATCAAGAGAATGTTTTCCAAGATATTTAAATAAAAAACAGATTTCTAGTTGTATATCCTCCATTCACTTTAGTAATGTGCAAGAGATAAAATTCAATATTGCAGGAGGGGGTGGGGGTGGGGGGTCTGGGGGAGGTTAGATGTCCACATGGTTTGATTGAGAATCAACGATCAGTTCATGGTCAATGGGGAATATCAAATGAAGGGAATTAGTGTGGTCAAATTGAAGTGTTAACAGCCTCTTGCAAACTAGAAACATAAATTGATACTCATGCCATACCATGGGGAAAAATCTTAGGAACCCTTTAGTCAAAAAGATGTAACTAATATGAGGAAACAGACCCAGAAAGTTGCCTCACTGAATGTCAGTGAAATATGTGTGTGTATATGCTTAATTTCCACTTTAACATATAACATTCCAACATCCCAATAATATGTAGGTAATTTACAACGAGGTCTTTATAGTGAGCCATACGTAAATATATGTTGTTCTCACATAAGTATAGAGTTAGATTGGGAGAAAAAAGGAGAATTTTTATTAACTAGCATACCTCTTGATATTAAAATGTCTTCCAGATTACTTATTTTTCATGGTGAATAGGTCTGGGGAACCAAGTAAATTTTCCCTACACTATTAACCATACAAAGTGCCACAGTAACAAAATACAATATTATCATCATACAATATTGTTGGATTGACTTCAAGAAAACAAATATGAAAGTTTCATTGTTCTAACTGTGCTTGATTTCTTAGAAAGCACATCCTTTGGAAAATAACATGGAATGAATGAGTACAAGCACTTAATCCTCTGGTTGATTTCCATCAGCCCTGTTTTCACAGCTCTGGATGCTTAGACGAAGCAATTAACCATGATATCAATATTTAGCTTTTTGTGAAAAAAAAATAAGATTCTGTTTCTGATTTTCTCAATACACACTTAATAATAAGCTATGTGGTTTAGTGAGTCTCACAAAGCAATGATGGAAAATAATACAAGAAATATATCAATTTCTGCCTGTACTGTAGGCCAGTGGTCCCCAACTCCCAGGTCAGGGACTGGTACCGGTCCGTGGGCCATTTGGTACCGGTCTGCAGAGAAAGAATAAAAAACTTACATTATTTCCATTTTATTTATATTTAAGTCTGAACAATGTTTTATTTTTTAAAAAATGACCAGATTCCCTCTGTTACATCCGTCTAAGACTCACTCTTTTTTTTTTAAATAAATTTTTATTAATGTTAATGGGATGACATTAATAAATCAGGGTACATATATTCAAAGAAAACATGTCTAGGTTATCTTTTCATTAAATTATGTTGCATACCCCTCGCCCAGAGTCAGATTGTCCTCCGTCACCCTCTATCTAGTTTTCTCTGTGCCCCTCCCCCTCCCCCTAACTCTCTCCCTCCTTCCCTCCTGCGTCCTTCCTCCCCCTACCCCTGGTAACCACCACACTCTTGTCCATGTCTCTTAGTCTCGTCTTTATGTTCCACCAATGTATGGAATCATGTAGTTCTTTTTTTCTGATTTACTTATTTCACTCCGTATAATGTTATCAAGATCCCACCATTTTGCTGTAAATGATCTGATGTCATCATTTCTTATGGCTGAGTAGTATTCCATAGTGTATATGTGCCACATCTTCTTTATCCAGTCTTCTACTGAAGGGTTTTTTGGTTGTTTCCATGTCTTGGCCACTGTGAACAGTGCTGCAATGAACATGGGGCTACATGTGTCTTTACATATCAATGTTTCTGAGGTTTTGAGGTATATACCCAGTAGAGGGATTGCTGGGTCATAAGGTAGTTCTATTTGCAGTTTTTTGAGGAACCACCATACTTTCCTCCATAATGGTTGTACTACTTTACAGTCCCACCAACAGTGGATGAGAGTTCCCTTTTCTCCGCAGCCTCTCCAACATTTGCTATTACCCATCTTGTTGATAATAGCTAATCTAACAGGAGTGAGGTGGTATCTCATTGTAGTTTTGATTTGCATTTCTCTAATAACTAATGAAGCTGAGCATCTTTTCATATATCTGTTGGCCATTTGTATTTCTTCCTGGGAGAAGTGTCTGTTCATGTCCTCTTCTCATTTTTTTATTGGATTGTTTGTTTGTTTGTTGTTGAGTTTTATGAATTCTTTGTAAATTTTGGATATTAGGCCCTTATCTGAGCTGTTGTTTGAAAATAACATTTCCCATTTAGTTGGCTGTAAGACTCACTCTTAATGCTTGTCTCGGTCACGTGATACATTTATCCATCCCACCCTAAAGGCCAGTCCGTGAAAATATTTTCTGACATTAAACTGGTCCGTGGCCCAAAAAAGGTTGGGGACCACTGCTATAGGCTACAATCAGCAGGCATTTTGAAAGGTTTCTCTAACCCTTCCTTCTCAGTCTCTCTCTGTCTTTTGGATATACAACAGTGTTCTAAAAGTAGGTTTATAGTTGTTCATATGGAAATATATATATATATTACAAGAATAAACTGTTTTGCATACTTATAACTGTAAACCTACTTTTGCAAGAGAAGATCCTAAAAGTTAAAGGAGATCCGACAGCTTTGAAACAAGCTACGGATGGTTTGCAGGCAAATCGCTGAACTGTAGGTTTGCTGTAAACCATAAGCCAGAAACAGATGTATTTGAAAACCAACTAAGTCACAAACTCTTTATATCTTAGAAAACATCTAGTCCACTTCCGATCTTAAACAGAAATTCTCCAGCCTTCCTGACAGACAGCCATTTAATCTCCCTTTGATCAAAAAAAAATTTTTTAAAGGACTCTGTTGAACATTTCTGTTAAAAATGGTTCCAGTCTATTGTAAATGTTTTCATTATATTCAGTTAACATCTTCACTAATATTTGCTGTTCATGAGCGACGGGTCAATGGTGATGTAGGATAGAAAGAAACTTATTTTTTGCTTTAGTACAATTATAACTACTAGACTTTAAACTTTTCTGATCATTATCCTTTTAGCTGCCTTTTCAGTGAGAAGAGCTATGGTTTGAGGGGAGAAGGGCCTGAAGCCCCAGCAATCATATCTAAAGCTGTCTAGACTTGAACAGCTACTTCACTCTCTGGGCAATAATATCACCTCTGAAATCAGGATGAAAATTTTCTTATTATGGAAGGAGAGCAAAAGGAAGAATACAGAAGGGAAGAAATAAAATGAGCACGTGTTCCATGTTGTATTCACCAAGCTCTATAGCAGGTCATTTCATCCACTGTATTGCTCATTTACATTGAATAGATATTACCAAACATTTTGAAAGTTGGAAATTAAAAAAAAAAAAAAAGCAGTTCCATCAATGTTAAATCAATTCTCTACCTTCATAAAGCTAGGAAATTGTCCATATTTATCTTCAACCATTATGGATGGACTTCCCTGGGAAGATTTCAGAATTTACAAGCATGGAAATGACTTTTACAGTACAGGCCTTATATATAGTTCATGTTTTAAAAAAAGTTAAGAGACAATTCTCTCAACTAATATATTCTATCACAAAACATTTAGTGGGCTATTCTGATTTCTGCCTTTCAATTATGTTTTAACATATTTTTAAAATATGTTAATATTACTTTTGTGTTAAGCATGTGGAGAATTGCAGGGCGGTGACTAAGGAGTCATATGCACATTGCATTATAAAAAAGACAAAAATACTTCCAGTAAGCATAGAGTCTCCCCCCTCCAAAGAATAAAAGCAATTATTCATTGAAAGGAAAAGAAAAAGATGATCAACGTATTTCACATTCTTTCTGAAGTGAAGCCACACACAGTGAGAGGTAAGACTTAATGAAATTGGTCCAAGTAAGAAGAATACATTCTAGCCAGCGTCTTTCATCTTTCTGAGACTCACATTTTTTTCCCTTGGAAAAGTGAGTGAACAAACCATCTTCCTTGTGCAACTTGAAAGTATGTTGTAGGTATCAAATCTTATGATATATCTGAACGTTCATTGAAAATATATTCACGAACAAAGGATTATTATAGGCTGCCACGCAGATAAAACAGCCATGTATAAATGTTCTTACAAAAGTCTTAACACCTTTAAAATGTAAGCAATGAGAACACTAGGTACTATGCCAGGTGCCAAGGCTACCGATGGGTCAGACATGTCCCCTAAGCATTCAGGGACTCTCTCGTAAGAGCTTTGACATATTCATAATCTTTGATTCGAGAAGTCTACTTCTGGGCATTATTTTCTATGGAAATAATCCTAAATATGGGGTAGTGGGGGCGATTATATAAAAAAATCTTTTGTCACCTGATTAGTTACAAGAGCAAAACATATTTTAAATGATGCAAATATCAATTTAACATGGAGCTAAACATCATTTCATTTTCTCAATGAACTATTAGTGTCCCTGAAATTAGGATTATAAAAGATACCACTGGAAGAGTGCTTTTGATATAATGGTAAGTGGAAATAATCAGGAGACTGAGCGAACTGTAATTATGAGTAGGTAAAATTTTATATATAAAGTAAATATTTTCATAGAGGAACAATGATGAAAGAAATGCACAATTTTATTAATATTGTTAACATTGGTTGGTGAGAGTACATGCAAAAACATTCAAATGGGGGGCCTCGTTTCTATATTTGGCAATTTTTGATGGTTCTTTTATTCTTGTAATGACTTTTATGTACTATTATAGCTATAATCATGTAATACTAAGTAGTGAGCTTAGTGTTAGATTATATTACTGCTACTATATCTATTATTCAGATAGATCTGATTTTCTCCAGATCTTTTCATAAAAATCATTGGAAAGAAATAATCTATATCACAATATTCCTCTACAATTTAATTTAAACTATAAACCATGCTTTAATTAGTTCTCTAGGTCAGCAAACCGAAACAAGATCCTTTCCGTATTTTGACTTAACTAAGTTCCCAACATTAAGAGAAACTCTAATTCCTTTTACAAAGTTAACTCTGATGACCAATCTATTTTGTCAGGATCAGAACCTAAACGCATGAAGAATTAACCTTGTGGCATAATAAATTAACAAGATCTAAAAAAAAAAAAAAAAAAAAAAAAAAAAAAAAAAAAAAAGATAAAACGAATCGCTAAATGATTATCGTTAACAAAAAGTTCTGTTCTGCTCCCTTATGGAGAATGATGGAATACTCCTTTATTGAACTCCATTATCCTAATGAGAAGGTATGCTGCAGTTGATCACAGCCAAAAGCTGGAGAAGATACTGTAATGACTTACTGCCAGTGCTTAATGAAAAGATTTCATAATTATTGAAACCGCGTCTGTTTGATTAATGCGTTTCTTAGAAGATCTAGTTGTCCTCTGCTATTTGACGGGGAGCAGAACGCAGAGACTGTCTGTAAATGCTGGCTTCTTTTCTTGTGTAGAAGGAAACCTTATTTACCAATGGCAAATGCTGCTCCTAATAGACTGAAAAAGGTAAAGTGTCTGTTTTGTACAGCCTTTGTTTAAATCTTGGTTCAGTCACTTACTGACTTGCGGCCCTTGGGCAGGTCACTTAACTCTCCATTGACTTAGTTTTCTTTTCTGGGAAAGGTAATATCAGCCTTATAGAGTCATTGCAAGGATAAAATACAATAATAAGTTTAAAAAGCTCCCAGAATAATGCCTGGTACAAGTCAGAACTAAGTCTGGATGCCAAGCCCCAAACATGTTTTTAAATAAGATGAAAATTCTGGAATCACTTGACCCTCAGTACTGTTTTGGGGTACACAACTTAGTGATCCGTTAGTGGCTTCTCTTCTAAGAATGTGATGGAATGATTCTATGAATGTTCTGTGCTCTTCACACAAACAATTATCCTCAGTTATTCTGACTTACCATGCTTGGCAAGCAATCTGGAAATTCCAAATTTGTTCTCAGAGAAAAGTGATCAAAATAGGAAGTTGTATACTCACAACTTGATTATTAAATGCGCGCGCACACACACAGACACACACACACATCAATTTCATTGGCTTTACAACGAGCAGGAATTCTATCTACAGAGGACAAATTATGTTTGTTCCTCACCCTCAATTCCAAAGGTAAAGTGGAACTAATAAGGCTTAACTTAAGCCTAATGTTTTTAGAAAGAATTTTTAAAATATTTTGTTGAATTTATTGGGGTGACATTGGTTAATACAATTATACAGGTTTCAGGTGCACAAGTCTAAAATCCATCATCTGCGCATTGCACTGTGTTCACCACCCCAAGTCAAATCTCTTTCCATCACCACTTATCCCCCTTAGACCCATGCTACCTCCCTTTACCCCCTCTCCCTCTGATAATCACCATGCTATTGTGTGTGTCTATGAGTTTATGGGGGTCTTTTGCTTAATTCCTTCACCTTTTCCACCCAGCCCCCCAACCATCTCCCCTCTGACAGCTGTCAGTCTGTTCTCTGTATCTAACCTGTTCCATCAATGCAGTCATATAACTGGGTTCCCGGGAAACACGTTTACCGCATTCGATACTTGAAAGGAGCTATGGGTCCCACCGAATCAGTGTAAGATGGAAGGTAATTCCAACACTGAGGTCTTGATAAGTGACACTAAATACCTGGGGGAAGGTGCGGGCATCTGACGAGTGTTGGTCTAAGAACTCTATTTTCAGACAATGCAGGAACACTGAGAAAAGCATCGGGCTCCTTGAAATGTTGGCACTGTACTATCTCTGGCACAGTGCTATGTACATAGTAACTACTTGCCTAAAACAATCTCCCAATTTTCAACTCAGTAATGAGAACTTGTTCCTGAATATTTTCATTATGGCACCAGTCATGTGAATTGATTGTATGTATCAGTCACCTTTGGTTACTTCCGCTTCAGTTTTTCACTTCCCGTAAGTCACTGGTTTTTACTGTTCCCTCTTTATCTACTTAACTCTTCTTCTTACCATTGAAATCAATTTACACGTAGGCTAAGTACTAGTAGCCTCCTGATTGCTCTCTCTCCTCGGAATCTTCCTCCACCCGGTATGTCCTCCCGGCAACCCCACGGGAAGATGCCTAAAGTGCCTACTGAACAGTATCATTCCTACTACTTAGAACTTTCCAATGGCTTCCATTTCCTGAGATTGGGCATTGAAGAACTCAAATGATCTTTCTATGCTTGCCATTTCCTATATGTTATTCTACGATCCTTCCAATGGATTAATCTTGTCTATTCCTCCACGAATGAGAAAGATGAACACTGAATATGCTGGTGGTAGCCAGTCATCAGGAGTGGGTCATGGATAAGTGTTAAGAAAGACATGCCGGACATCTATCCTCATTTTAAGTGGCTGATACTCTAGAGAAATAAATATTATTTTATTTGTTATGGAGAAATAAATAAAACAAGGGGAACAAAAGACTGCCAACTAAGCGGTCAGTGATCCATGGAAGTAAAGGCAGATGGACAACATTTCCACAAACTGGCCCCCGGGAGCATTGCCAAAGCTATGAAAATTTCTTAGAAAATTTCTTTGAATGCAATCTTAAAGGAGAAGCAAGTAAAAGTACATAACTATTACTGGTACTATCATCACTGTACTCTGTAAGAGGGGTTCAGTAAGGAGACTTGATTGTATTGGTTTGCAAACCAAGTCAACCCATCTTATTAAATGAATCGCTTCCTGCTTGGATTGTTCCTGTTGCCTCCTGTTGGGTTTCTTCCTTCTGACATCATCTACATCCTAACTACCCTCTCACTCGATCCTTCCCCCACCCACAGCATCCCCTGTCCTGTCGCTGCCCTAATACCGGGTGTCCTCTTGCTTCCTACAACCTACTCAGCACCTTCTACTCCTTGGCCAGGGCTCAGAGTCTGACGTGACTTTCCAGTTTGTTTCCTGCCGCCCAGGTTAACCTTGTACTTCGGTTACTCCTCTGTGATCTCTCTCCCTCCATGCTCGTCGCAGCGTCAGAGATTTGGGTTACAATAGTTCCTCCATTGAAAACAGTCTTCAGCCTCCTCATCCTGGAGCTACACCCCCCCTTGTCCTACCAGAACCAGCTAATATTCTTTGTGGTCTGGTCTCACTGTTGTGTGCTCATCGTTTCTGTCACATTTATTGGTGATGTGATCTTAGCTATTATATATACATTTCGTATGTGCCAACAATTCATCTTATGTTTTGAAATCCAAGCCAGTCAAGTGTAGGTGCCCATCTTAACAATTCTGCTGTAGCTCATGACAGGTGCACTGCCGCAGAAACCTAGTCAACAGTCGAGAAGGCCTTGCAACTGATTTCTCAGGTAACTTGCCAGAAACAAAAATCTCAAATTATTGATGGAATGTTTATAACTTCATACAAATATCATATGGAGATTATTCTACTTTTCATAGCACTTTGACTATTTTCTTAATGGAATAAAAAACTCATGGTTACGAGCTCCCTCTACTGGTTCTCTCTGACATATCAGAGGAAAAGTAAAAAAAAAAAAAAAAAAAAAAAACGACTATGTTTCATATAGATTTTCTAAGATGTTATCATTAATCTAAAAACTTTTCAGAAAAGTCAATAATGCCATCAGCCTTTTTACTCTTCTGTGCTTTCCCTCACGTGAGCCACTTCCTGAAGAACTGATGCTACTATAGTTGGGGATCCTTCATCTTTTTTTCTGATGAAATATTTGAATTCCTCTCCATCCATAAATTCTCCTAGGCTTCCCACGGTACACCCCACTCAGGCTTACAACTCAATATTTTGTGGGAGGCGACACAGCACAGGATCGGGAAGAAGAGTTCTCGAGTCAGGCTGCCTGGCTCTGGATACAGACATGGGCTTCAACCTTGATCAGCATCCAATTGGCCAAGTACTTAACATCTACTTACCTTGCTTCATTTGTGAAAGGACTGAAGGTAACAATAGGTCTTCCTTCCTACTGCAGCAGGTTTTAAATGTTCAGGCAAAGCATTTAGCACAAGTATATATTAAATTCTCAGGTCCTGGTAAGGTCATGCCTTCACACACACTCAATAACAGAAAGTGAAAACGCTAGACTGAGTCTTCCTTATCAACCCCCCCCCAAGATTTTGACTTTTTTTTCTTCTTTGAACTTTGCCATGATTCTGTTGTCAACACCTGTATACACCCCCTCTCCAATGCTTCCCGATGTCTTGTTTGTGTTGACTTTCAGAGATTTATTTTATTTTATAATGTTGTGGCCAGAATACTTAACATGGGATCTACCCTCTTAACAAAATTTTAAGTGTATAGTTTTCTACATGCACAATGTTGTCCAGAAGACCTCTAGAACCTGTCCGTCTTGGATAACTAAATTTCCATCCAAAGGAATGAAAAAATCTCAAAGAGATATCAGCACCCCCATGCTCATTGAAGCAGTAGTCACAATAGGTGAGATGCCCATTAATGGATTTGATGAATGAATGGATTTAACGAGCACAACAGATCTATAATGGGACATTCTTAAGCATTAAAAAAGAAGGAGCCCTGGCCGGTTGGCTCAGTGGTAGAGCGTCGGCCTAGCGTGCGGAGGACCCGGGTTCGATTCCCGGCCAGGGCACACAGGAGAAGCGCCCATTTGCTTCTCCACCCCTCCGCCACGCTTTCCTCTCTGTCTCTCTCTTCCCCTCCCGCAGCCAAGGCTCCATTGGAGCAAAGATGGCCCGGGCGCTGGGCATGGCTCTGTGGCCTCTGCCTCAGGCGCTAGAGTGGCTCTGGTCGCAATATGGCGACGCCCAGGATGGGCAGAGCATTGCCCCCTGGGGGGCAGAGCACCGCCCCTGGTGGGCGTGCCGGGTGGATCCTGGTCGGGCGCATGCGGGAGTCTGTCTGACTGTCTCTCCCTGTTTCCAGCTTCAGAAAAATGAAAAAAAAAAAAAAAAAGAAGGAAATCCCGCAATATGTGAGAACATGGATGAACTGTGAGGACATTATGCTAAGTGACATTAAGCCACAGAAGAACAAATACTGAACACTTCTACTTACATGAGGTGACTAAAGTAGTCTTCCCCTTATTTTTAAATGTCTTTCAATGTACTTGCTGGATTATCACTCAAAAATGCCTCATGACCTGTGCAAAAGTAATTGACCTATTTTTTTTGAAGGAAACATAAAGTCATCTAGGACACACTTTCATTGGAGTCTTGTTTCATCCATTTTATTCTATTTTACTGAAATCAGTCAACAGGTGTTTAGCAAGTGGGAGTTGATGTAATGATTACTGGATACCAGAATCATGGTGGCCAACTACGACACAGTTTCTTCAAACTATCTTCCATAATTTTCAACATGTTTATCGATGGAAAGCACATAGTTGTAGAATACAAGTTTGGGCGTATGGACCCTGGAGATGGAGCATCTGGTCCTATAACCTGTCTGTCTCTGGCAAGGTTATGTACACTTGTGCCTCAGTTATAAAATAGGTATTATGCTTACTTCTTTTATTTTCATGCAATTAAATATTATTGAAGCATATTATCATGTAGCCTGATGCCAAGGCACAGATACACAGCTAAACACATCTGTGAACATGGGTGAGCCGTGCTGGGAAGATTATAAGCACAACATATTATAAAGTATATATGTACTTCAAACTAAGTTCTTAAAAGCTTGAATTCAGAAGCATATTGATTTGTTTTTTGATAAGAATAATAGTTCAGGAATTTACTTTGTATCCATCATTGGTAAAGTTAAAAAAGATTACAGAGGAAGAAGAGTGCTTTTCAGATAATTCACAGATTGTTGATACCGTTTCACAGTGAAGGTCATTCCAACGGCAATTTGTTTTGATCTTCATGATATTTTGGAAACATTTCAGCCTATTTCCAAAAGACCATTTCAAATTTAGACCTCATGGTTAAACATCTGGGTTTCTTTCCCTGGTCCACTGAGCCGCGTTGACTCTCTACACTCTCTGCTCCTTCAGAAAATAAAAATAGATTTTATGAAGACTTGGGAGGTGAAAAATAGCAGCATTACACAAAATTAAGGGTCTGAGGGACTTAGTTTAGATAGTCAGTTGTTTTTTTTTGTTTGTTTGTTTTTTTCTTGTGGGAGAGACAGAGAGAGTCAGTGAGAGGGACAGATAGGGACAGACAGAAAGGGAGAGAGATGAGAAATATCAATTCTTTGTTGCGGTTCCTTAGTTGTTCATTGATTGATTTCTCATATGTGCCTTGACCAGGGGGCTGCAGCAGACCGAGTGACCCCTTGCTCGAGCCAGTGACCTTGGGCTCAAGCTGGTAAGCCTTGCTCAAACCAGATGAGCCCGCGCTCAAGTTGGCGACCTCGGGGTCTCGAACCTGGGTCCTCCACATCCCAGTCCGACACTCTATCCATTGCACCACCACCTGGTCAGGCAGATAGTCAGTTTTAATTCTAGAAAACACATTGAACTTTCTTGAGAAAAGGGTGTCATGCATATTTTAGCATCTCTTGTAAAGGACCGTTTCAGTGTTAGGGTGTTTACCTGAAATTCAGTTGTTAAATACTAGCAGCATCACCACTACTTAAAACTATTCAGGCCCTGGACGGTTGGCTCAGCGGTAGAGCATTGGCCTGGCGTGCGGGGGACCTGGGTTCGATTCCCGGCCAGGGCACATAGGAGAAGCGCCCATTTGCTTCTCCACCCCCACCTCCTCCTTCCTCTCTGTCTCTCTCTTCCCCTCTCGCAGCCGAGGCTCCATTGGAGCAAAGATGGCCCGGTTGCTGGGGATGGCTCCTTGGCCTCTGCCCCAGGCGCTAGAGTGACTCTGGTCACGGCAGAGCGACGCCCCGGAGGGGCAGAGCATCGTCCCCTGGTGGGCAGAGCGTCGCCCCTGGTGGGCGTGCCGGGTGGATCCCGGTCGGGCGCATGCGGGAGTCTGTCTGACTGTCTCTCCCCGTTTCCAGCTTCAGAAAAGTACAGAAAAAAAAAACAAAACTATTCAGTAGTTGATCTTACAAATCTTGTATTGTGCAGTCCTAAATAGTGAATCCAGGGTTCTTCTCATCTTTGTGTACAGAGATATGCTGTAGAACTAGGCACCTGAAACCTGTATAATTATGTTAACCAGTGTCACCTCCAATAAATTCAATTTTAAAAAATTGGCCTGACCTGTGGTGGGCACAGTGGATAAAGCGTCGACCTGGAACACTGAGGTCGCTGGTTCGAAACCCTGTACTTGCCCGGTCAAGACACATATGGGAGTTGATGCTTCCTGCTCCTCCCCCCCTTCTTTTTCTTGCTCTTTTTCTTTTTTCTCTTTCTCCTCTCTAAAATGAATAAATAAAATGTTTTTAAAAATTAATGTATAAATTTAATGATACTTCTTGTGTTTTGGGGTTGTTGAATAATAACATAATAGGAAATATAAAACAAACAAAAAAAAAACCCAATAAACAAAAAGGCAGAAAACTGAAGAGAACTATGCTATCTCCACAAATACCCCATTTTATATTTGATACTCTTGGCAATAGATAAACTTAACATGGGCTTAGTTTGCAGTTCTCACAAATTCAAATTGCTGAAGGTCAGGATTCCTGAATGTTTGATGAAACTGAGTAAATGCCTATTTAACATGGGCTTTTGAGAGAGTAGCTATTAGCAAAATTAGTCAACACAGCCCACTAAAGACTCTTTGCATGATAAAATTCCTATTCTTAATCCCAATTAGGGTCCTTTCCATTAATAGTCTGTGATTATTAGTATATTGTTGCTTTTCTGATCAGAATGCCAACCTCTTAAAAAGTGTAGCTTCTTTTTTTACATACCTTAATTTTTTAAAATCATGATGGGCAAATTAATTTTAAAGGAAGTTTGAAAATCTATCAGGCAAAGAACAAAAGGGGTAAACCTTTAAGTTACAAATGCACAGGATTTAAATCTCTTTTCCTTATAAAAGCCATAGAATACTATGTAACAACAACACCAACAACAAAAATAAAAGACAATTTTGACAGCAGAGAAAAATGAGGTGAGGCCAGGAAACTGACATAAATACTTTCTTCACTGACTTCATAGGTAGCGGAGGGGAACACATGATGAATTGCGAATTTAACTGGAACAGCAAGGTGAACGTATCCTAAGTTGGAAAGAAAGTCATGAGAGGGAAAACAAGTTCTAGAGCATAGGAAATAGTGATTTTGTATGACGAACATTCATGTTGTCAACGTTAAAACAAATGTTGCTTGCTTTTTGCAGGATCAAAACGGTGAAATTTAAATTGTGTGAGGACTATGGAAATGAAACTGAAGCTACTACTACAAAACTCTTTTGAAACTTCTCCATCAAGGTTAAACCCTGCATTAAATATTCATAAGCAAGCGCTGGCCCGTTGGCTCAGTGATAGTGTGTCAGCCCGTCGTGTGGATGTCCCAGGTTTGATTTCTGGTCAGGGCACACAGGAAAAGTATGCATCTGCTTCTCTTCCCCTCCCCCTCTCCTCTTCTCTTCTCTCTCTCTCTTTCTCTCTCTCTCTCGCGCGCGCAAGTTAGTCCCGGGTGCTGAGGATGACTCCATGGCCTTGCCTCAGTAGCTGAAATAGCTCGGTTGCCAAGCAACAGATGGGCAGAGCATTGCTGGGTAGGGGACTTGCCAGGTGGATTCTGGTTGGGGTGCATGCGGGAGTTTGTCTCTCTGCCTCCCTGCTTCTCACTTAAAAATTTTTAAAAAATTCATAGGGAAAACAAGATTTACCTGATATTTCTGGTCTCTGTACTAAATGAATCTAATTCCCTAGTGCAGGACAGGTGCTTACAGGGAATAATTATGTAATCCAGCGTGGGTAGTCAGCATTCAACTTCATACTGTTCTCTAAAATATCTGGATGCTCAGTTATGCCCCAAATTTAAAAATAAATAAATAAAAATACAATTATTACCAAATATCTAATAACTATAAAAATTAAAAACTAAGAAATACGTATACATTTATATATGTATTCAACAAATTATTTAACACTTTCTGGCCCAGGGCCTATGTAACCTGGGTCCAAGAATGCGCAGAGCAGAATGGAACTTATGCAAAAATATGAAAATAAGCAAATACCAGACACAAATGACCATTTTCAACTTGACTAAAGCCACATCGTTCTGTGCTGGTTGGCTTAACAGAGTTGCTTGTAAATTCTCATTTTAAGATTTTTTACTGTTCCTTCACTGAAGGTAGTAATTTCCAGCTGCCAATCTGACATTGTGAACTACAGAGAAAGACTGCAGATCATTTGCTGATTTTAGGAAAAGCTTCTTTTTTTTTTTTTTTGTATTTTTCTGAAGCTGGAAATGGGGAGGCAGTCAGGCAGTCAAACAGACTCCCACATGCACCCGACCAGGATCCACCCGGCATGCCCACCAGGGGGCGATGCTCTGCCCATCCCAGGCGTCACTCTGTTGGGACCAGAGCCATTCCAGCGCCTGGGGCAGAGGCCACGGAGCCATCCCCAGCGCCCCGGCCATCTTTTGCTCCAATGGAGCCTCAGCTGCAGGAGGGGAAGAGAGAGACAGAGAAAAAGGAGAGGGGGAGAGGTGGAGAAACAGATGGGTGCCTCTCCTGTGTGCCCTAGCCGGGAATCGAACACGGGACTTCTGCACGCCAGGTCAATGCTCTACCACTGAGCCAACCGGCCAGGGCTAGGAAAGGCTTCTTGATTTATTTCTTTGGTATTGCTCAGCCCCACATCTCTGGGGCTCTGTTCTCTAAGCGTTCCTTAAACATTGAATTAAAACGTTGATGGGAAGTAAAGGCAATGGGCAAATACTCAGGGTGTTACTTGTTTCCCTGTGATCTGTTCAATGGTGGGACAACTCTCACATCTCTGGCTTCTCTCCCGAACCTGCCATCCAGGGGCACGTGGGACATTAGACACTTAGAAAACAGGAGGGACTCTTGGATAATCCTGACACAGCAAGGCTTATGGACTTTGTTCCAGTCTCCGCTGCTCCTCACTGGTGATTTGACCTCTGTTAAATCATTTAACCTGCCCACCCTCCAGTGTTCTCATGGGTAAAATAACAGCCTGTCCTAGATGCTCTCTGAAGTCACTTCAAGCTGGAAAATGTCATGAGTTCATGAACACAATGAGCACTTGGCTCCTACGATGGTAGCCCAGTTCCAGTTTGGTTTCCATGGGTGGAAAACTTCTTTAAAAAAATGTTCAATTACATAAAGAAGAAAAATCTATTTCATGAAAATTTTTAAAAATGATTATTTGTCAATGTGGCAGTCATCTAAAACTAAGCTGTGGACGGTAATCGTCAGAAGTGGGCAGTCTTAAGTACACTGACAAGGAGGCTCAAGGAAAAATGAGCTAATAGGAGATTTATAATAACTAAGTCCAGGAAATGGAGTAAAAAGTCTATTCACTGAACCATTAGTCACTTATTGGTATTATTGCCTACTTTGTTTTCTCGTGGCTCTTTTTTGTTTGTTTTATTCATTTAAAAGAGAGGTCACTCACTATATCCCTTCCTGAACTCACCACTGATTAGTTTACAGAAATCTGAATTGCAAAGATGATAGATTCAGGCACCACTGAGCATATCTGGCAATCTCAAACCTACCAAGTTACTGAGAGAAAACGTCACAAACTCACTTCTGTTCAGTGAAACTGTAGATATTTACTGAATGCCTATAATGGCGTGGGACAGGACGAGGGATTGTGAAAGCTCACAAGACACAGGCTTAATATCTATTGGGGAAAACAAGGCACATATGGAACAATTAAATGTCAATAAAAGTTAATGTGATATTAAATGCCAAAATTAGTTGCCCAGAAGATAATCTTTGTGTATGTGTGTGTGTGATAGAGACAGAGAGAACGACAGAGAGGGACAGGTAGGGACAGAGAGACAGGAAGGGAGAGAGATGAGAAGCATCAATTCTTCATTGTGGCTCCTTAGTTGTTTATTGACTGCTTTCTCATATGGGCCTTTACTGAGGGGCTACAGGAGACTGAGTGACCCCTTGCTCAAGCCAGTGACCTTGGGTTCAAGCCAGTAACCTTGGGCTTCAAGCCAGTGACCTTTGGGCTCAAGCCAGAGATTGGGTCATGTCTATGATCCCACGCTCAAACCAGCAATCTCGGGGTTTTGAACTTGGGTTCTCTGCATCCCAGTCAGACACTCTATCCACTGCACCACCACCTGGTCAGGACCAGATGATAATCTTTTTTTCTTTTTCTTTTTTTTTTTTCCGTGACAGAGACAGAGAGAGTCAGAGAGAGAGGGACAGATAGGGACATACAGACAGGAAGAAAGAGAGATGAGAAGCATCAATTCTTTCTTGCGGCACCTTAGTTGTTCTGCTGTGATGACCTTCCATCTGGCCCCCATCCATCCATCCCCTTGCCCTTCTCAGATGATGCCTCCACTCTGCCTTCAGCAGGAGCTTTCAAAAACTGGAGGCTGCTAAAGCAATGAGTTTACTTCTAAATGTTTTTGTAATAACAGGGTGACACATGTGTATGCGCTAGCTGTTTAATCTAGGCCCTGGAGGTGGTGGGGGGCCACCTGAGGAACCTTGATGGAGAACGTCCTGGGGTACAGAAGGGTTAGCCACCCACTGACCAACTGACGCGTCTGAAGCCCACTTCCGAGGTAAGCACCAACATGTTGCAGCACCCAAGAGCTGATCTGGGTAATGAGTGAGTGAATTGATTTTTCATGGAGGAACCAGTAGTAAAGATATGTGGAGAAGCTCCTAACATTGAGGGGGCTTTCTACCTTTGCCTGAACAGAGTCTAAGAAACCAGAGCCAGCCGTCCACAACAAATGCACTCCCATTGAGAATGCTGACCCAAGCCCACGAGGTCATGGTATTCTGTGTTGGGCTGCTGGCAAGATTATGCTGTCTGGTTCTGTCTAGATATGTAGCTTCTAGAATACAATCGTATCTGGACATGAACCTTCAATTTAAGACCCTGTTAGAGTGTCTAAAAGGACAGAAAGCTGAGGATTTCATTTACCTCACAAAATGAGATTGTATGACTGTTTTTTTGGAGGCAGGGGGGCCTGGCTGCTTATTAAGTGTTTGTGCTGGAGAATCAGGGTTGAGGCTCACTGTCCTGTTAACAAACTAGCAGCAGCACTTCCCTGCATCTAACTGTTGGAAGATACACATTCCTCACAAACGTACCTAATACATGGGCACAACCACATTGGCCTGAATCAGTTCATAACACACCTTCAGCTTGACATTTGAGTATGTAATAAAGGTGAAACACATTTTCAGGTCATACAAGCTTTTCAAGACCTCTCCACTACCTTCATTCTACAACTTATTTTTAAGTTTTTGGTTTTTTTTTTTCTTTCTGAAGCTGGAAACGGGGAGAGACAGTCAGACAGACTCCCGCATGCGCCCGACCAGAATCCACCCGGCACGCCCACCAGGGGCAATGCTCTGCCCACCAGGGGGCGATGCTCTGCCCCTCCAGGGGGGGGGGTCACTCTGCCGCAACCAGAGCCACTCTAGCGCCTGAGGCAGAGGCCACAGAGCCATCCCCAGCGCCCAGGCCATCTTTGCTCCAATGGAGCCTTGGCTGTGGGAGGGGAAGAGACAGAGAGGAAGGAAGGGGAGGGGGTGGAGAAGTAAATGGGCACTTCTCCTATGTGCCCTGGCCGGGAATCGAACCCAGGTCCCCCGCATGCCAGGCCGACACTCTACCGCTGAGCCAACCGGCCAGGGCCTTATTTTTTTTATTTCAGAGAAAGATAGAGGAAGGGAGAGAGGGGGAGAGAGAAGGGAAAGAGGGGGGAGACAGGGAGGGAAGATGGAGGGAGAGAGGGAAAGAAAGAAGGAGGGAGGGGGGAAAGAGAGAGAATGAGAGAGAGAATGAGAGAGAGAGAGAGAGAGAGAGAGAGAGAATCAATTTGTGGTTTCAGTTATTTGTGCGTTCATTGGTTGTATCTTGTATGTACCCTGACCTGGAACCGACCATGCAACCTTAGCATATTTGAATGACTCTCTAATCAACTGAGCGACCTGGACAGGGTTCATTCTACAACTTCTTATCTCAACCTACCTGGCCAGGCCATACTGTACCTTGCTTTTTTACCCCCTTGAGACCCATACTGTTGGTTCACACATTTTCTAAAGATGTTCCCTTACCAGAAACACCAAACCTTGCACCTAAAGCTTAATCACTTGTACAACTGAACTTAGGTATTGTCTCCCCCAAAAAGCTTCCCTGTCTTGCAGGTTTGGTTGACCAGCTCCCCTGTAAGCTTCCAGAACACCTTCATGATACCATTTGCCACGATGTGTTGAAATTGTTTAGCCTTGAACCTCCCTCTCTACTCCATGAGCAACAGGAAAGTGAGTGTCTGCCTTGTCTTTATGTGACAGTCATAATAATATGCACTGTTCTAGGTCACCTGAATAAAGTCTCCTGTGAGCACTTCAATGGGACTTTAGAAAAAAATTTAAAAACCATTGTTCCTTTGTGTAAAAAAGAAATGTTTCAAATGAGTGTTTTCTGAAGATGTTGACTTATGTATGAGCAGAGCTAATGAAATCATTTTCAGATATATTCTTACATAAATATGACTGGATATCTCTTATCATATTGGATTTCCACATAATGCCACACTGTCTTGGAAAATGTGATGCTATTTGTCCAAGATCTGTATTTAGTCATCAAGGTGGGGTTTCAGAAACATCTCCGTACATGACAACCACGCTAACCCAATTATTTGGCATTAGCATATACAGCTATGTAGAAGTCTAAAATTTCTTCTGTGAGGAACAAAGAAATTGTCTCACCATCTGTTGGCTTATGGACATGGTATACAAATGACCTCATCCCTGTCTCCTTCCTGTGTTCTCTTTAGTGGTAGCAAATTATTGACTTTGATTATACTTTAAGGATGATAAAATCAGTTCCATTAGTATGTGCATTTATATTTCAAATATACCACGTATGCCTCAGTGAGTCAGACATTTCCTGGAAACTACCAGAATGGGTGTGCATAATCTGTCTTTTTGCCCTTCACAATGAGAAGGACACTGTGTAGCAGGTGACATTTTATTGGACAAAGAGAGTGTCAGGGGTATTTCCTGTATTCTGTTGATCACCTGAAAATTGCCGATGGAGGTTTATAGAGCCCAATGTGTTCTACAGTAAATCTTCCTCCATAGAACAACTAGAATTATAGAATAATTTCTAAATTCAGGCATTTACAATTTAAACAGAAAAAAAGTGCAAAAATCAACTTCTTCCTTACTTCTTGGACTCACAAGAGAAAAGCAATAGCAAAAGAGTAACACATCTTTAACTGGCATGTTTGAGTGGTTTATTTAAAAATTCAAAATGAATGAAAATAACCTATTTTGAATATTTACTGCAAAAAAAAATATCTCTGTTATAGGCCCTTTATAGTTTTGGAATATTTTAAACTTGTTAGTGATTAGGTATTTCATCCTTACTTTTAAATTAGTAAACTCAAATTTGAAGTCATTGACAATCCAGAACTTTCTAGAAGTATTTGTGAAAGTTATAATTTTTAAGAATAGCTATATTTTATCTGTTGGCATTTACTTATTTAGCTGAGCATATTTTTAGACAATTCTTTGAGAAAAAAAAATAAATTTTTCTTGCAAAAATTATTAAATTTTAAAATATCTTAGCATACAGCTCATTTAATCTTTTACCTTAAAAGGAAATTTGCATAATTGTTTAGCAAACATTATTTATGTAATTGAAAATTAAATGATACTCTAAAAATATTGAAGTGTTTCAAAATACAGAAACGAGGGCCCAGAAATAAGGGAAGATAAAGAAAAATTGTTTCTAATTTCACATTTTCCTTCCATACTTCTTCCTCTAGGCTGTGAAACTTATCTTACAATTATATTCACAATCACTAAATATTCAAGTACAGTATTACGTAGCACTACTTAGATATTGCTTCCCTAAATATTTCTAAAACTGTACTCTAGAAACATTGGGGAATATGCTATCTTTTAAAGATAAATTTTTGTTTATCACCACCAATGATAAACTACACGAGGCATCTCGTATGTTATAATAAGATGCATATCTATTATTACAAAAATACAATTGTTGAGGCTCTTAAAATACCACTAAAGTGTAGATACTGGCTGTTGTTGGCTGAATTGTGTAACCCCCAAAGGATATGATGTAGCCCGAGCCTTCAGCATGTGTGAATGTGATCTCACTTGGAAATGGCATCTCTGCAGATGTAACAAAGTAGAGAGGAGACCACACTGGACTAGGGTAGAACCTAATCCCCTAGGATGAATGTCCTTTCAAGAAGAGAAGAGACACGGACACACACACAGAGACAATGCCATGTGATGATGAAGGTGGGCACTGGAGTTGCCCTGATACAAGTGGAAGAATACCCAGGACTGTACTCAACCACCAGAAACTAGAAGAGGCATGAAACAAAGTCTGAATCTCCAAAGGAGACCAATCCTGTCAACACCTGGATTTTAGACTTCCAGCCTCCAGGCTGTGAGAGGCTACATATCTGTTGTTTTCAGTCACTCAATTGTATGTGATACTTTGATACAATAGCCCTAGTACAATGACTATACCAGTAACACAAATGTCTAGATTCAATAGCAATACTTTCTGGTGCTTCAAATGTCATGTGCTTCACCAGGCACTCAATTGGAATCTTACCAAGTGATTAATGGAGAACAGAACAAAACAAAACAAGGCAAAACCCACCATTTTCCAAGGACCTGATATTCAGTATTCACAAATGGATGGGAGATTATTGCTAATGTATACACGCAGCCACCTCATACATCATGACTCAGAACACAACATAATGTGCTATTAAGCATTCCATAAATTGTGAAAAAAAATAAATAAAATCCTATGCAACAGTTATAGGGCCCTAACTACTCAAGAGTATCCATTTCAACACAGATAATTGCTACCTACTTTAATCACCAAAACCACCCTAAGACTATGGCATTACAGATGACTTTGGAAATCACTATAGACCCATTAAGGTAGCAAATTGGCAATAAGTAATAGGAAGTGTGGAAATGTAGCCACTTGTGGGTGATGATTCTTGGGGTTCTCATCTTGCCTTTCTTAAATATGACTTCTACTCCTCTGTAGGCTGCCATGTTTAACCAATGCAGATACAAGATAGTACAATGTGGATTTCAGATACTGAGCATTTTTTAGTATGTATACCCACATAATCACGTAGGACACATTGATACTAAAAAAAAAAAAAAAAAAGAAAAGTGTGTTGTTGATCTGAAATGCAAATTTAATTAACTCTTAGTGACAATGCTCCTCATCGGTAGCTCATTAATTGACTCTAATGGCAGCTTTATATGTCATAACTCTGGTCAACATTTTTTGGTCCAGGTTGGGAATATTTTATGACAAGTATAATTTCAAATGATAAGAAAAAAGTTACTAAACCCATTAACTTCCTAGGGCTACTGGAACAAAGTATAATGAGCTGGAGGCTTAGAGCAATAGGAATGTATTGTATCACCTGCTCCAAAAGTTAGATATCTGAAGTCTACTAGGCCAAGGTGTCGGCAGGGCCACGCTTGCTCTGACCCTTCCTCAGCCCTTCCAGCTCCTGGTGGCCTCAGTTGTCTCTAGGCTTGTGGCAGTGTAACACCAGTCTCTACCTCTGTTTTCACATGGCTTTCCCTCTGTTGTCACAATACAGTCCTTCTCTTATAAGGACATCAGTCCAAGTGGGTCTAAGTGCACCCCAATGATCTCATTTTAACTTGGTGACATCTACAAAGACCCTCTCTCTAAATAAAGTCACATGCCAGGTACCAGGGTTTAGGTCTTCAACCTATGTTCACAGGAGGTGGGCACAATTCAACCAACACCACTAACCTATCACATACACTGCTCACAAAAATTAGGGGATATTTCAAAATGAATATGAAGTGATAAAATATCCCCTAATTTTTGTGAGCAATGTAGTTTCGACATAAAGCCCAGTGTTTCCTGACAATGTTGGTCTCACAATTAACCTCAGAAATGACCTCAATCTCTTGGACCAAGGAGTCCCATTTGTATCACCGTATTTTACTACTTGGCATTGGAATGAAAATCCCTAACCCATGAAAGCACTGTAAAAGGAGGATATAAACTTGAAACCTTTTGCATTTACATGGAGGTTTTTCGCCTAAAAGGTGCGATATCACTAGTATAGCATTTCGGACCCATTAGTGCAATAAATGACTTTTCTCCTCTACCCTGCTCCAACCTATAAGTGTCTGAGAGGCAGACAAAATGTCTTTATGGGCCACAGAATGCAAATGGCCAGGGTTCATCTAATGCAGGGTTCCTGCCATCACCCTAATCAGCAATGGTTCACATTGGGGCACCTTACAAAAGAGTGAGCCCCATAGTTTCTAAACGCTGCCTCAATAATACAGTGTGTCCGTAAAGTCATGGTGCACTTTTGACCAGTCCCGGAAAGCAACAAAAGACGATAGAAATGTGAAATCTGCACCAAATAAAAGGAAAACCCTCCCAGTTTCTGTAGGATGATGTGGCAGCATGTGTGCATGTGCAGATGATGACGTAACACTGTGTATACAGTGGAGAAGCCCACAGCCATGCCAGTCGAGATGTGGACGGTAGAGAGGAACGTTCACTGTGTTCTGTGGCTCGCTAACTTCGAATCCGTGACCAAAGTGCAACGTGAATATCGGTGCATTTATAACGAAGTGCAACCACATAGGAATAACATTACTTGGTGGGACAAGCAGTTGAAGGAAACAGGCAGTTTGGTGGAGAAACCCCGTTCTGGTAGGCCATCAGTCAGTGACGAGTGTGTAGAGGCTATACGGGATAGCTACTTAAGGAGCCCTAAAAATTCTGTGCGTGAGCCCACATTGAACTGCACTGAATAGGTATGAAACTGGGAGAGTTTTTCTTTTATTTGGTGCAGATTTCACATTTCTATTGTCTTTTGTTGCTTTCCTGTGACTGGTCAAAAGTGCACCATGACTTTACGGACACACTGTGGTTAGTTTTGTTTGCTTTCTCAATTTAATGGACACATACTTTCAACACGTTCTATATTATTTTACTTCCATATACCCAGCTGGTAGACTTAAGAGAAGTAAAAACAAAGAAAGGCATCTGACCTACAAACAAAGCAGGGATATACAACCCCTGGTGGGTGGGTGGGGAAATCAGATGCTCCCAAATGGGTGTTGTTTTTGTTTTGGCGTCCTTCCACACAAACATTCCTAATCACCGGTGAAGGTTATTCAATGCCAGAAGTTACTCGAAAAGATCATTCTTCTGCAGAAACGGGAATGTGGTGCTGTAAAGCTCATATCCAGGATGTGGCTTGTATTTGAAGGCACCCAGAATTGATTTGGGTCAGCCCCAGCATGAATGGAGGAGTGGGACACTTCTCTGCATGCACTGCTTTGTATCCCCTAGGCAGAACACATAATTGCCTTCTCCAGGGGAACTGCCAGGGTCTTTTTTAATACCGAAAACTACCACATTAGCGAACTCCAGTATTGTAAAGCGAGCGGGCAGAGGTGCTACCCGGCAGGATGACAAATGGGTCTGAAGAAGCTGTGCTGACAGCATTTGGGGACAGACAATAGGGACACCAACTCCTAAAATCAGAAACGGACAGCGCACTAAAGGCAGTCCTTTCTTGTTGATGTATCTGGAAAGAATGTTTTGTACGAGTGTCTACAGAGCAAGCAACAACAAAACATCAGCTTTTCTTTATAGATAATTAATTGTGAAACCAGAACTAGAAAGGCAAGAAAGGGCCCCTTTTTTTGAGAGAGAGAGGAGAATTCAATATATTGAGTCCAATACATGTTTTTCTTGACATATCAACATATAGGTCATCAGAAATCTTGATGTAACGTTAAGACAGAGGTCCTGGAGGCTGTTCACTGGGGTTCTGCTGCAAAGATAGTTCTGGGCATTTATCAGTTTGTTCTCTGTGCCTCTTTTATACTTGAAACAATAGTTTCCTTTGTGAGAACAACCAAACCAAAAAAGCTACCTTGTTTTAAAAAACAGTCGTAGAAGGTTGTGTGAGTGTGTGTGTGTGTGTGTGTGTGTGCGCGCGCACGCGCGCGTGCATGAGAGAGAGAAGGGAGGAGGTCAGGGTTTCAAAAATTCAGCTGTCATTGTAAATTGAATTCAAGGATAAGCAAGATATGCCTTTTCAATTATAAAAAAAAAATGGTAAAGACAGCAAAAAGTACAAATCAAAGAATTCCGGGGTAATGAAAGTTGTGAATACAGTCTCAGATGTTCTCAAAGACCCTAGATGTAGGCAGAAATGACTGCCAAAGTGCTTGTGTTTTGTTCTGTTTTAAAATCTGGGAATCTGCCTGTGAACGAACATGTAGATTCCTAACATGATTTAAGTTCTCTAACTTTGAAGACCAAAATAAAAACGAAGGCAGAAAAAAGAAATAGAATGTGATCCCTTTAGATGACATACTTATTCCTCGCTCTTTTATAATTCCCCGCAATTTATCTCAAAGACTGCTGCAGTATAGAGCTTAGAACTTGCTGAAATTGTGTTTTCTCAGAGCAGCAGCCATAAGCCATGGCGGAACTCTCAGCTCAGCCATAAGCCATGGTGGAACTCTCAGCTCAGCCTTACTCTTTGATATTCAAGGCCACTGGCAGCATGGCACGGCTTCACGGTCTCAGCAAGTGGGACGGTTGGAGTAGCGACCCCATCTACAGGAGAGGCTGAGACCTAGAAAGGGACGCAACAGAAATGCTAACAAAATGGCGTGGTGTTCCACAGATCTATGCACACAACCTACATTTAGGATGAAGAGTGACAAGAGGCAGAACGTTTGGAATTAGAGAGTAATATAAAATATTTTAGTTATTGCTTCCACATGGGGTAGGGGAGAACCTAGATTAGTTCTAATCAAAAAGGAGAGAGTGATTTATTTTTGTGAGATCAACCTGCCTTTACTTTAGAAGCTAGTCAATATAAGTCATCTTTTGTTTTTTAATTTTTTATTGATTTTAGAGAGTGAGGAAGGGAGAGAAAGAGAGAGAGAGAGAAGCAGGAGCATTGATCTGTTCCTGTCTGTGTCCTGACCGGGGATCGAATCAGCAACCTCTGTGCTTCGGGATGAGGCTGTAACCAACCAAGCTATCTGGCCAAGGCAAGTAACCCATCTTGTGAATATGAAAATAGAGGACAGGCAGACCCCACTTTCAACGCATGAACTAAACATAAGTATAAAAGAAAAGACACACCACTTTCAAGAAGTCAACCTGAAGACAGCAGCTGCACGGTTGAATTGAGCAGACTAGGCATGCGGGCAGGAGCCCTCTTGAATAGATAGATGAAGTGCCAAAGGATCCAAATAGCGAGACCAGAGTGAACTTACTAGGTGAAAAAGGCCGTCATCCTTTTCTGTGTTTATGATTTCTCGGTGGGAGGAAGGGGAACCCATGTGAACAGGTTGTTAATTACCAACCAAAAAGCTAACACGGAGAGGTCAGAAACGCACAAGTCCTCAGCCACGCCACAACAGCTACTGGGTTGGATGATAACACAGCGTCTGCCAGGGACTCAGAATTATTTATTGGCCCTCGTTGCAAAAGTAAAACTGACTGTTTTCAATCATTTCCTTGCTCTTTAAGGGAGCCTAGCAGCCACATCCTCCATTCTAATTAAACAGAAAATGGTTTCAGGAATCGGTGCTGTTTCTAGCCGCTGAATGCGTCACGTGCACAGATACCCATCAAGAGACACAGCCCTTCCAGGCAACGGGGACATAAACACGCCACAGAACCTTTTGTTTTTTTCAGTCCTCTCTTTTAAGAACTTGCTCTTTGTGTGTGTGTGGGTGGGGGGGCAGTCTAAAGGCATTGAGGGAAAAGGGGAAATTCAACGTACGGTATTTCATTGGTTAGGATGCACCTTGCCTTGTGGAGAAAAGTAACTCAGATTTATATCATATAATATGTGACAGTGTAAATATTTAGTCCCGTCAACAACATGTGCACCGACTGTTGTGGAGCCCTGCAGGTGCTCCACAAAATGGATCAGCATATGGGATATCAAAAGAACACCTGAAGTTGGAGGTATCTCCATCAAAATAAGACTGTAGTTGTTAACAGTCTTCGGGCTGCTGCCTAAAATGTGTTTTATGACTATCATCCCTTTTTGAAACAAATAGAATAAGCATCAGAGAATGATTTCAAGTAAGTCATTTAATTATCCAAAGGTATTTTATTCCTATATGGACAATGTCATGGGTCATCTGTTGTAGCTTTGAGCCAAGTGCTACCAACATCACTAAGCCTCCATTTAATCGTCTGTAAAATGGGGATACAACATTACTGAAATTCCCAGAACCTTCGGGTGTTATAGAAAGTGCTAAAGAGCTGTGCCCAGTGTTTGGTACAAGGACATAGTTAATACTACTAGGTCCTGTCATTTTCCCATCCTGGTCATCACGGTCCTCATTACTCAACGAATAAAATCAAAGTGAGCTCATGGACAGCATGTCGAATTTAAATGTGAGTGGACACCTAAGCATTTTGTGACTAATGACAGTCCTCTGAATGTTTTTGATGGTTCTCTCCTTGGTAATTTAAAGGGAGCTGTTTCTAAGGAATATGTTAACCAGACACGAGACCCTCTGACCTCTATGGCTGTACCCAAGTGAACTGACCTTGGTGCATGTTTGCTTGTGAGAACAAGGGAGGTAATTTCATAGCCAAGAACCCAAACCAGCCTTTTTCTCTACACACTCTGCTTCTTGCTAACATGGCCAAAGAGCTCAAGGACGGAGATTTGGTCATTTATTGGTAAGCACAATACTTTGAGCATTTGATTCCCTGTGCACAAAATTCACCTTCCTTCCATCTAGCCTCAATTTTGTGGGTAAACAGTGCTCAGAGCATGACAGTGACCAGTTTTAGTCACTTTGCCCCTCTCAAGCCAGCATAAGCATCTTGGCACCATCGGAAACCCAAAACCATGACTAAGGCACTATTAGGAATAAATAGCTCAGCATCTTGTCATTACATGAATCAAGTGTCAGAGTCCATGTTGAGGGTAAGGACAGGGACACGACATAGATCCACATGCCAGGACCTCACAGATTTATGCACGCAGTGGCTCTTGTATTTGCCCACCAAGTTCTTCAGCGAGGCAATGAGGTCATCTTCATTGGGTTCAAGGACTGAGATACGAAAGGATCTGTTATACCTTGGTTGTCACCAATCACCTTTTCCTAAATAGCATTATGATCTGAGAAAAACCATAATAGCAGTTCATCAAAGGCAATATCTTTCTGCTCATCAGTTTGGGTATGGTGATTTTCTTTTCTTTTGTCCCCAGAGATAAATGGAAATGAATCCAATGGATGGTCTGTGGGGAGTTGTTTGCTGCTGAAACGGTATATAAATCAAAACTGGAGTCACTACACTGTGAGAGGGGCAGGCAGATTAGCCCCTGAAAAGATGAGGGAGAGAGCAGCCCAGTAACAGTGGATGATAGATGAAGTCTTAAAGTGACAGTCCTCTCTTATTATACAGATACATCAAAGACCAGGGACTTGCTCTGTTTCACAATACCTGTGCCTTTATGGAGTGTTAGAGTATAAAAATCTTATACTTGCTGTATCTCATTTCCCTCTCATGGATACTATGTTAGAAAGGAGAACATTATTACTTCCTATTTTACAGATGGAAAAACCTAACTGACAAGCAAAGAGATTAAATGACTGGCCTGCAATCACACATATATTGAGAGCCCAGAACTTCAAACTTATGAAGACATTATACCTGAGGGATTCTCTCTGTGTCACATAATTTGAAGGAAACAGTGTTGAAATTCAGTAATGTGCCTGGGGGCCTTTGGACAAGCACTCATTTGCTTTTCTTAGGTACAAATGCCTAGAGAGAGAGAATTTTCTGTTTCACGTCCATGTCTGCATAAATAGCAACTGGCCATTTTTTAACATACGTTTATAACCTTGTCTGTGCTCTTATGGCCATGGCTATTTTTATTTCCTTTAAGCACACAGGCCAGAAAAAGTAAGTAATAAGTAATATTATATTTAAAAATAAGCTTGGTAACCCTAAACTTATGAACAGATCTCATCTGAGATTTAGCTAAGAAACAAATCATTTTGAGTACTGGAAGGTACTATGGGGCTTTATATACTCAAAAGCAAATAGTCCATTGTGTTCTGGAGCAAGAGCCTAAAAAATGAACAAATTCTTTCTAGCCATAGTGATTATCACCACCTACTAGAGCAATCCCATGTGCAGTACCATTAAATTTAATGAATGATACAGTATAATGAATGATACAATGAGCTATGCCCACAGCACTATGGTATACTAGACAAGGAATGGATCATTATGATATTGAGTCAAGGAAGGCTCATGTGTGGAGCTGGTATTCAAGATAGATCTTAAAGAGCAGTCAGGTGGAGAAGTGTATTTCAGAATGAGAAAACAGCAATCATAACAGTGTGGCAGTAATAATAATAAGAGCCATATTTGTTCATTGTTTACTCAATACCACTCGTTCAACAAATAATACTGGAATGTCTTCCAACACGCAAGCACCAAGCTAACTCTTTATAGATTCATTTCACTCCTACAATAACCCTGGGGAGTTGATATTAGCTCGACGGACAGGAGACAGAAGTCTAGTGAGGTTAGACCTGCCCGTTGTCATACAGCAAGTGGCGGACAGAGCCAGCAGTCAGCCCAAATCCACTGGCTCTAGAACATTCCACGAAGGTTCTCCTGAGTAGCACGCTGTGACTGACACGCAGAATCAAAGAGAATGGACAAAGGGATGTGTTTGGAAACAGAGGCTGAAATCACGTTGGAAAGGAATCCGCCACATTTCAAAGAGGACATCTATCTACACCAGCTATCCAAGCATCTGAGTCAGGAAGCATTGGAGTGACAGCGATATGAACAATGGCTCGCAGGCAAGGTGGCAAGGGAAGGAGAGAACTGCAATGTGGCAACAAAAGTCTCAACTTATCCAGAGCCAGCACAGCTTACGGCGGCCCCGCCCGGCCAGCAGTTATGGGCAGCCAGACAAACACGAGGACAAGCTGAATCATTTCCCATTAAGAAGCGAGTTACAAAGCAAATGGCCAGACAGCGAGGTGCAGGTATTGATTGACCATTTAGTGCGAATGATGGAACACTAATAAATATCTGCAGCTGTCAGGAAGCAGTAATTGTTTGGTTTCCATATAGATTTCTTCCCTTCATTTTCATTTGCTTTAATGTTCAAAGCTTTGTTTGATGTGAATTTAATGCTTCCTTTTCGCGTTCTATTATTAATCCTTGGAGTGTTTCACACTGTACCCTTTTGTGTACATCTGCCTTTACATGTTTTCCCTCTTGCATTCCTAATGTTATATTTGGGGTCCTCCAAGTCTGAGATGTCTTACAAGTTTAGTTTAAAAAAGCAAATGAAGAACTTCAGAGAGAGGCAGGTGACTCCCCAGGTGAAGGTTATCAAGGGCATTTCATCTCCGGCAATCACTTTGAAGGGAGGGTCACGGGTCAGCTTGAAGAAATGAAACATGGAGGGAATGCTTCTACATTAAAAGGAAGAAAACTGACCCAATAGAATAAAATAAAAGCAGAAGAAAAGACTCCTGGAAGACTGTCTAAAATCTATGATTCTAAGGTCATAGTCAAGATATTTGAATCCAAGGATGGAAAATAGTAAAATACAAAAGGTAGATTCTAAAAAAATCAAGTATGGTATACTATGAAGGAAATAATAATAAAAAAAAGCATGCTCTTTCTAATCAAATTTGACAGAGTTTTAGATGTGATGCTATTTATTTTTCCTTTAAAAAAATCAGAAAACAAAAGCTGATCAGAATTCTAGAGGCAGAGAGAATTTTTAAAAGAATAGAACCTGACACAGGTAGGCATGCTATCAGGTATTAAGGTTCTTGAAAGGGTAACATGAGGAGCAAATCAATTTGTCTCTCCAAGCACCAACTATTTTCACTGCTGTAGAGAAGAAAATAATATTCTTGAAAACCCAGCGCAAATACCCACAAATTATTATCTCTCTTTTCTGTGCTTTGACATCATGCATTATTACATGTTTCTTATTTTCTGCTCTATATGTATATATATCCCTTTTATAATATATGTATTTCCTTTTTACTCTGTATGCATTGAATAATAGAGAAATAAATTGTCTATATAATCTCTTAATGAGGACAGTAACTCCTGCAAAACACAACTGTGTCTTGGCAACCTCGGTGTCCTCCTAGAACCTGAGCCACGAGGTGAAAGAGCCACGAGGTGACAGAGAGGTTGCCAGGTTAAGAGAAGGATTAGTGGGCAGGGAAACCCAGGCAGCCAGGTGGATGTCTAAACTTTTGCTTAAATACTGTGCTTTGTAATTGACCAATTGGAGAGCTTTGAACTTGGCTGATGGTTCCCAATCCCAAGAATAGACATATGTGGATATATACACAGTGAAGAATTCTAGCCCCTCATCTGGAAATAGCATATAGTCTTCAGACATAGTTTTGAGAGGTTTCAAACGGTGTCTGATTCCAAGCTAGTGACTACCCTAATGACGCTGAGCAGCATCTGAAATGACCACTGTCTCAAGAGACAAAACCTGTAAGCTGTGAATTATATGTGAAAGGCCAAATAAGTTAATAGAGTAGAATACAGAAATAAAAGAAAAAATCCTTTAGGGAAGAAGAAATATCCCTAAATAATACTTCAGGGTATTCCCTAATGGTAGTAACTATGTTGTCTATTTCTTCTTTGCTATTTAAATAAATTAAAAAAAAAAAACTAAACTAAAAAGTGAAGAAGACAAACAAAAATCTACAAGGAAGAAACTGTGGTTGATTTTACCTACGGTTAAGTCCTCCATGTATATATGAAAGATAGGGTTCCCAAGGCAAATTTCAAACTTCATCTAAAACCTATGCCAGCAGGAGTGACAAGATGAGAAATATTGAGACAGCCAGGCCCCTTGTCCTACACGTGTCTTTCTATACCTCATTTGCCCCACTTCTAAAATCAATGCCCCCCTACCCCCACTTCCAGCAGCAACCCTCCAGTTCCTGTGAGATGAATTCTGATCTCGACTACCTCACTTCTTTCTGTCTCCTAGAACTGATGGGTGCTTATTAATTTTTGCATTTGTGTCCTGGTTCTATATCCAGTGGTCCCCAATGTTGAATCAAATCCATACTTCTTCCCCTCTCTTGTTCCGTGCTCCAATCCTCCAATATTGCATTCCCCCGAGCACCGCCTTCCTGCCTTTGTGAGGGCCCTTCGTCCCATACCCCTTTCCAATGTCTGCGGTTCTCCTCATGTTCTTGCCAGGCTAACTCCTCTAAGCTCCAGATTGACGGCTACAAAGCCTTGACATTTTCCTTACAGCCTTGCACCAAGAGCCAGCCTGTGTGTTCCCGAACTGCCCGTTCTAAGCTCCCAGAGACTGAGCAGAGCCTGGGCATCCAACACCTGCTTTTCCGTCTGGCTTGCCTGGTATTCCAGGTTTCCCTTCCAGCTCAACCACATGCCCGGAATCCCCGGCTCTCGCTTCTGTCCTGCCTCCACCTGCCTGAGTCTACCACCCTCCACCCAGCTTCCCCATTTAACCAGGGAAGGCTGAGACCAAGGGCGAAGACAAGAGCACCAGGCAGAATCAGACTAAGAGGCATGCTGTGCTGCTGAACGATCCTTCCTGCTTACACATCTATGCAGTTCAGCCAAGTGGTTCTGAGGACCCTTCTATCCACGATTTTCTCCTGCACCGAGCAACACGCTAGTTACGCACTGGCAGGATGGACAACATGACTGGGCTTAGCCCATTCTCATGAGCCGGGCTATCCAAGTCTGCTAACCTGTCCTTCTGAATCCCACCACTAACTTCACCACTCTTGTGACCTCCACAGTAGGTTGCTCCCTCATGAACACGAGCAGCTAGCACAGACTTGCACACCTGCACTGGTTGTTGTGAAAAGGATCCTTGGTGGTGAGTGCACTGAAATGTGGGCTCATAAACACCTTCTGGGACTGCCACTTGCTAGCTAAAGACTTGTAGCAAGCCCTTCGGAACACCAAATCTCATTTTCTTTGTCTCTTAAAAATATGGGAGTGAAACTATGCTTTCTCTCAAACAGCCTGATTCTATATGAAAAAGTATTTGATCCACCTCGCATAACCTTATATTTGTCTTTACAGATGAAATCGCAATGTTGTTATCCACATAAATGACGGTTAGAGGTGTGATTTAGTTTATCTATTCATACATAGGAAATAATCCCCTCAAAATCACTTTAAGATCATATTTTATTCCCTAGTGACTTGGAACCTGTGTATATACCTTTGAAATTTAATTTATGGCTCAAACATTCATAAATCAGCCAAGTCCTCTGAATTTAGAAATCGCTTTTTAATTTTTTTTTTTTCTGAACTAGAGACAGGAGAGCACAAAGCTGCCATTTGGATATAATATAATTTCTAGAAACAGCACGCTAATGGTTTAGGCTATGCAGCTATTTATATGTACTAATTAGAGTAGTCGCTTAAAATTATTTTAAACCATTTAACCTTCAGCAAGAGAGTCTCCCCAAAAGGGAACAAAACAAAAAATAATGCCAAACATTGCTTAAAAGTGGTACCTTCTTCATCCTTCTTCATTCTGTTGACATTTGCATTGTACTGAAAAATGTGTCCAATACCCAGACATAGAAGACCGGCTCTGGGTGAGATGCTGTGTAACAGGGAACATGTCTGAAGTCCCCAAAAGAACGAAGCACTTGATACATTTTGAGGGGAAACACAGGTGTCGAAATGATACACTACAAGGTGCAAAGCAATATGTCCTTCCGTCAGGAGACTGGCTAGAGCTGTTCCTTGTGTTTATTTCTTTGGTATTTTTATGGAGTTTTGTTTTCCCCTAGTTCTGTTGCTAAACGAAACTGTCACTTCTTGGGCCTCAGGTGTGACTACAGTAGCTTTATTTCTAGCTTACAAGCCAATCACTCATGGAACAGATATAACCAGGTGCCATAAATCACAGTCGCTGGTGCATACATAATAAAAAGTGCTGCTTGGCATCGCCTGCTCCCTGCGAGAAATGGCGTGGACGGCGCAACGCCCACGCTCCACATCTCTCCATCAGCAGTCAGGAGTCAAGTTGTCAGCTGCGGCTGGGTCTGGAGAATTAACCCCTGAAAGATTAAGAGCGCACATTCTTGTTTTAATTAGGAACCTGACATATGGCACCTAAATTTTTTTAGAGAGTTTCCGCTAATTGAACATGGACCCTAACAACAGATTTTTAAAAAATAATAAGGTGGAATAAGAACTAGGTAAAATAAAACTTGATCATTTGGAAGCTTCTTTTAAATAAAAATTTTGAGGAGCAGGAAACTTGCTGGGTTGTGGAAATGGCATCGGGTATGAAAGGCGCCTAGGAAGACCTAAGAGGTGGCCATGAATAGAGGTGGAAGTTTGTATTAACATTCTGGTAACTTAGAGTCCTCCCCTGGCCCTGGCTGGTTGGCTCAGTGGTAGAACATTGGCCTAGAGTTTGGATGTCCTGAGTTCAATTCCTGGTCAGGGCACACAGGAGAAGGGCTCATCTGCTTCTCCACAACTCTCTCTCTTTTTCTCCACAACTCTCTCTCTTTCACTTCTCTCTCTCTCTCTCTCTCTCTCTCTCTCTCTTCCCCTCTTGCAGCCATGGCTTTATTGGAGTAAGTTTGCCCCAGGTGCTGGGGATGGCTCCATGGCCTCTGCCTCAGGTGCTAAGAAAAGCTCTGTTGCTGAGCAATGGAGCAACAACCCAGATAGGCAGCGTATTGCCCCCTAGTGGGCTTGCCAGGCAGATTCCAGTCAGGGTGCATGCGGGAGTCTATCTCTGCCACCCCTCCCCTCACTGAATAAAAAAGAAAGGAAAGGGAAGGGAAGGGAAAGGAAGGAAAAACCTTCCCCTAAAGACTACAGGTACACTCATGGCTGTAGGTCTTGGTCTCTAGAAATGACTGTGATAGGGGAAGCCTCGATGGCCACCAAGAAAGGTCATGAGAAATGTCACTTCTAACCAAACAGACCGTACAAGATGTTATTGGATTTTTATAGAGAATCAGAATTGCCCATTTTCCATTGCTGGCTAACCTCAGTGCAAGGATTTATCGTGTGAGGCAATGCAAGGGTCCACCACTGAACCTTTGCAGCCTATCCTTTAAGATAATAGGATCCAATGCATTTTGATCTCAAGTACAGTATGTGCATGTTCAATGGCTTCTCAATTTACTTAGAATAAGGCCTTAATGGATGAGTATGGGCTGCAAGAGTCTCTAAGGTGACGGTACTGTTTCTCTCCCAACCCTCAAAGTGCATCACCATCCCCCTTCTTTTCCAGTAGCCTGGACTCTCATGATTCCTCCTATTGAATCCAGCCCTTTCCAGGGTCCAGGACTCCTCTCCTTCTGGAATTTTTGGAATTGTTCTTCCTTAACAAATCACCTAGAAGAACCCCACTCATTCTGCACATTTTGCCTCTTTCCCAGTGGCCCTTCCCTGGCCAGCTGAGAAGACTGAAATAAACCTCATTCTTTTCTTCATACCACTTACTCGTCATGATCTATAATTTATACTTATTTATGTGCTTAATGCCCTGCCTTTATCAATAAACCTGGTGAGGGCATGGGCCATTCTGTTCGCTGCACTGATGCATCAGCAGCACAGTGGTCCAAGACAGACGTTACTTCCTCCCCACTCCACTATTATAGTCCTCAGCTGGGGACAATCTGATCCTCACAGAACATCTGGCAACGCCTGGAAACAGTTTTAGTTGGTATGACTGGCAGAAATCCTACTGGCATCCAGGGTCTAAGGATGATGGACCATCCTACAATCCACCAGGCAAACACCACAACAGATTATCATCTGACTCTGAAGATCCATATTGTTTCCTGTCCTACTCAAATTGATGATGTTAGCTAATATGCTGAGACAGAGGTCAACAGTTCACCCTAAAAGCCTTTTAGCCAAATGCTAGTGTTGAGGCATTACTACAGGCCAGTGTCTCAGCATCTTCAAATCATGAAGTGACCAAGGAGATAAGAGGTTCTCCCAAAGAAACAAAGCAAGATCTTGTAGCAGGGAGAAACTCACCAGACCCTTCCAGGAGAAACTCTCAGTGCTTTATATTCCAGAAGTTTGAGGGATCTGACCACCCGGGTAGAAAGAAGTGATCTCTTAAAGAAAGTTGTCAGGAAAGAAGATATTGGTAAAATTTCTCCTCCTTTCCTGGTGTTCGTACATATGCTTGGGTTTTGCTCACCCTGTGTGTGTATATATATATATATATATATATACACACACACACACACACACACACACACACACTCAACAAAAGATACCTAAATAAGGTTCAAGGAAGTTTATATTCTAGTATTTTAATTCAGGATCGAACTGGATTTTTCTTTTGTCAATTACTATCAGTTCCCTGACCGCCCCTGATTGATTTTAAGTCAAGCTGACATATGTTGGATATGAGGAATATTTTATATCAGTTGACTTTACATTATTTAGTGCTTCCTAACTCATTTGACAAATGTAGGATTAAGTTTAGGTATGTTTGTAGGAGTCTGATAGCAACATGGGTTTAGGATCTTTCCATCACCCATGATCTACTCTAGCCTTGAATTAGTCACTTGATCTATCTCCAGATCCCCTTCTTCATATGTCAAACAATTTCTAAGTTTCCCTTGAACTTCACAACCCTATATATTAGTACCTGTATTCATCAGTTTTGGTTCCAGATCATATTACCTCAAACTTATTTTGTATCTGCTATCTGCTTTCCCCCATATATCACTACTAGAATATACATATAATGACATTCTAGGGCTGGGAAGGGAGGCTAAACTTATGAAGCATGTGGCACACTGGGGACTGCTGGCATAATTAAGCAATTTTTACGGTGAGTGGAAATGGCATACTTTAAAACTGACCATGTGTGTCCATGCAAAAATATTCTGTCTCCATGCCTGCTGTGTATAAAATGAATTTGACATTATGCTTCTAACTCTCCAGAGCTGCAACTTTTTCTATCAGTTCATTTACTCAAAGGTAATTTTGAAATACGATTAACCTGACAATCAAAATCAAACAGATACACACACACACACACACACACACACACACACACACACATATATGCCCTATAGATGTCTATCACTTAAAATATTTGAAGATGAAATGGATGAAGTGGGAGAAATCACTGATGGAGAGAGTTTATGAGAGAAGAAAATTAAACTAAAAAGAGACTCAGAGCAAAGAAGAAAAAGAAAGATCAAAAGACAAAAATACACAAATGTAGAACAACGTAAATGCAAGAAAAAAGAACTAACTAATAAAGATGAGTTTGGAGTCTAAGCAAGACCACAAGAGTTGGATTTGTTGGACCATAAGAATGACACACTTACTAGCTCTCAGAATATTCTGACAGTTGGATTTCTGCCTTAATCAAATGAATAAAACAGTCATGTGATTAGGCTGTCGCATTTGACCCCCTTCCTGGAGTCTCTTCCAGAGAAATGGTTGTCACCTCTATTTCACCACGTTGAGGCCACATGGCTAATTTCAGTTTAGAATATTGATTTGTCAGTAGAACTGAAAATAATAGTGTTATTGAAGCACCTATTAATTGACTAACTGTTAGTTGACAATAGGTCCAGAATGTCTTACAAGCACAGATACATCTGCTGACTGCTTCCAACCCTGTAACTCTAATTAGATCTGAATTTATTGGATGGGTAACTTCGTGAGTTGAAAAAAAAAAATCTTTATTTTTAAAGATCCCTTGAGGATTTGTATCACATTAAAACAGAAACTATCGATATACAAGCCTTTCCCAGGGTATGTTAGCAATGCTGTGTAATGCATATATTATTTGGATGGCAATAAATTTGTCTCAACTTTATAGTTTTCAGTATTGTTTATATAGGATGCTTAGCATCTTCAAGGCTGTTAGAGGCAAACATCAGAAAATTAAAATGGAAGCCACACCAAAATAATTTTTGTAAAAGCATAAATGCAGCAATTCTGTCCCTATGCATAGTCATTCAGAAATGGGAGATTTTGGGTAGGTGGGTTTCCAGATAACTGAAGTTTAAAAATGTATGTCTGGCCCTGGCAGGTTGGATCAGTGGTAGAGGCCAGTTGGCTCAGTGGTAGAGCATCGGCCTGGTGTGCGGAAGTTCCAGGTTTGATTCCCAGCCAGGGCACACGGGAGAAGCGCCCATTTGCTTCTCCACCCCTCCGCCGTGCTTTCCTCTCTGTCTCTCTCTTCCCCTCCCGCAGCCCAGGCTCCATTGGAGCAAAAGATGGCCCAGGCGCTGGGGATGGCTCCTTGGCCTCTGCCCCAGGCACTAGAGTGGCTCTGGTCGCGACAGAGTGACGCCCTGGATGGGCAGAGCACTGCCCCCTGGTGGGCGTGCCGGGTGGATCCCGGTCGGGCGCATGCGGGAGTCTGTCTGACTGCCTCCCCGTTTCCAGTTTCAGAAAAATACAAAAAAAAAAAAAAGTATGTCTGACACACAACAGTATGGTGATTACAAAAAGGAAAGGGGATGAGGTGGTGGAAGAGGGTGAAGGGAGATAAGTGGTGATGGAAGGAGACTTGACTCGGGGCGGTGAACACACAATACAATATATAGATGATGTATTGTAGAACTGACACCTATATAGTTTCATTAATAAATGTCACCTCAATAAACTCAATTAAAAAATAAAAATAAAAGTGTATGTCTGTGTTGTCCAGTGAAGGGCCTTGGGCACATATGACCATTTCAATCAAAATTTAAGGTAAGTAAAATGAAATAAACTTAAAAAACCAGGCCCTCAGTCACACCAATTGTATTTCTAGTCCTGAAATACAGCAGTCACTGTATCGGACAAGGCAATTACATAAAACATTTCCACGGCCACTGAATATTGTTTTTGGAAAGCTCTGTTTTTGAGTATGTAAAATACCTTCCTCGATAGGGCACTCTTTATACACAAGTTTTCAATTCTCTGCCCTTTTAATAGATGCAGAGTAATTGATTTTTCCTGCTTTGTGCTCATCTATTTTTACACAGTGATTCAGAGGTAACATACAAAGATCCAGGATGAAATATGTACGGGCCTGAATGGTTTCTCCAGAATTCCCTTTCGAAAGAAGTTTTTCCATACCATCTAGAATTGTCTCTTCACAATGAAGAAGACACAGACTTGCCTTTACGTGTGGCAACATAGCTATGTGCCCTCAAAATTAAATATACAATAAAAAGCAAACCAGCTCACAATGATTATTTCACTCCACAGCGGAGCTCATTGCTCACCCTCCCTCTTGGTATAACTGCCTTTTGTTTTGACAAGAAATTCAATGCAAATGCTACTTTTAATCATCAGTTTCCAGGTGGACTGAAAGGATGTCATCCACTCAAGTTCATAGCATTGCTTGTTGATTAGACATGGAAGACTGACTCTTTTTCATTGTTGCAAGACTTTGTGGAAGGAACATTTTTAGCAGCGACCTTAAAACCTGCAAATTCCTCAATATTAAAATATAATAAATTGGTAAGTATAATACCAGCATATTTATCATACTAGTAATTCTACTTCTGAGACAATACTATATGCAGGCAATATTTAAATATCACATCTAATGGTATGACTTATATCTAAACGAATTCAGACTTTAAATTCTTTATACCTCCTCTATAAAATATTAAGCTCTGAAAAAACACCCCTATCCATCATTAAAATAATTTAAAAATTAGGTTAAATCATTAAAATAATTTTGAAAGAAAAGAGTTTCTTAAACTCATACCCACATAGAAGTGACTTATTCAAGGTCATGGTAGAATGGGAACTGTATTCTTGATTTCTAATACCTTTCCCTATGCTAAGGATGCTAGGGCCTATGTTAGTTTAGTAATTATTTATATCTCGACTATTTTCAAAAAAAAAAGGACTTATAGGCAATGAGGAAATTAGAAGATAAAAAGTAAAAATCACATGAGTAAGAGGAAACTAATAGAGTTACAGAAATTTGAATAAATTATTTAATTCTGCTTATAGACTTTTTTTTTTTTTTGCAACAATGCCAAAAGGAGACACATAACTCAAAGCATCAGTTTTATGATATCAAATTGTAAAGGGAAACATACTTCCAAGGATAAATTTCTAAAGGCATTTACTACACTCAGAACCAATTGATTAACATTAATTAAACATTAAGTAGCTAATATGCAATGCTTCTTTTGTGTCTTGTAGTTCTCTTGATGATATCATGAAGTCGGTATTGTATTTTATAGTTAAAAAGTCTGAGTTTCAGAGACGTTAAAGAATTTCTCAAGATCATGAGTCAAACAATATGACCATAATTAAAACTCACTTTCCTGATTTCAAGTCCTCATGCCCTTGAGAGCTCAGTGCAAGGGACATACATGAGTATAAGGGGCGGATTAATCTCAGTCTGACACCATGGTGACTGGGCCACTGTAGGGTAAAAAAAAGGAGTACATTTGGGTTGGTTTGTGATGGGCTGAGCACCAAAATTATCAATATTTACAGTCATAGTCACAACTGCCATCACTTCCTTATTGGCCATCACATGACTTGCTCTGTGTTGGGTGGTTGGGTGGTTTCGAGCCTCTATTCAGTCCTCCACTGCAATGTCACCAGGAGAGCATATGGTCCCCATTTTGCCAACGAGGAAACTGACCCTTAGAGTGAAAAGGTGACCTGTCCAAGGTCAGACCACTGACAATCTGAATGGAGGTTTTGCTCCTCAAGAGTCCAAACTATTTCTGACCTATTTTTTTTCTTAACCACAGTCTAAATGGTCATTTTCCTGCTTGACAATAAGTGAAAATTACACGTGCAATCAAATATTTCCTCAGTTTGCCCATCGTGGGCCCCCTTTCAGGTGCCAGCTGAAAGCAAATACACTTGCATAAGCAATTTCCAAAAGGCTAACGTCTGGTTCGCGTCCCAAGAGGCCAGCTTCTAAGACGTTGGCCTCTATTGGCATAAGTTTTTGAAGGTTTCTCAGTAGGAAATGTGTCAGTTCAAATACAACACAAAACTGCATTTTTTTTTCTAAATGCATTTTAAATGCTTGCAACCATGACAGGCTACCAGGTAAATGTTTATCTTATGAAAGCACAAACTCTGACAGAAAAACATTTCTACAAGACACCAGGGAGCGCAGAAGACTAGATAAGCCCGCTGACATGACAGTAACTAGAGATGAAAAACATCCATGTGCCCATTATCTCCCGAAGCCAAAACACCTTCCTCATTTCCTGGTTACACTGTCACCTCCGAGGACGGTTAGGCGTAGTGAAGTCAGTGATTCTAGAAGTAGCCCCGTGCCTCCTTAGATGACTGGGCAGATGAGGAACTGGCTTTGGGAAATGGAAACTTCTAGTTCACTGGTTTGAATTCAACCCAAGCCATTACGTACCATGTAAAGATCAGTCCAATGTTCAAAGTAGTCATTGAAAACAAATTCGTCCATTATGTACATATCTGAATATTGCCGAAGTACACATTAAATTCTTTCATTCATGCCGACTGGACCACTGCATGATACACAGATTAAGATAAGCGTGGGTGAGGGATGGGAGTGGGGGATGGGCAGTGGAGCCAGGAGATACCACCCGTAGAATTTACTGAACTGACTGTAACATCCAGCAAAGAAATACTGAGTCGGCCTAGCGTGCGGAGGACCCGGGTTCGATTCCCAGCCAGGGCACACAGGAGAAGCGCCCATTTGCTTCTCCACCCCTCCTCCGCGCTTTCCCTCTCTGTCTCTCTCTTCCCCTCCCGCAGCCAAGGCTCCATTGGAGCAAAGATGGCCGGGGCGCTGGGGATGGCTCTGTGGCCTCTGCCCCAGGCGCTAGAGTGGCTCTGGTCGCAACATGGCGACGCCCAGGATGGGCAGAGCATCGCCCCCTGGTGGGCAGAGCTTCGCCCCTGGTGGGCGTGCCGGGTGGATCCCGGTCGGGTGCATGCGGGAGTCTGTCTGACTGTCTCTCCCTGTTTCCAGCTTCAGGAAAAAAAAAAAAAAGAAATACTGAGAATGCACCAAGTCTCCTCTTCTACCTTCTTGTTGAAAAGAAAGCTAAATGTTTTCCTCAGTGCACAAATTGCTCAGAGAAAAGAAACAAACCCAAATTACTATTTTTATATTTATCATTGTTTCTCAGTATTTTTCTTTTTAAAGAAGCTGATGACCCAAGGGAAATCTTAAGAATGTTGAGGAGCTGGCTTTGTTAAAGTAGTTATTTGCATATAATTAAGAAGCTCTCTGTGGACCTATGAATATGCATCGTATATCATGTAGGTATTAATTTGGAGTATGGTTTCCAGACATATTAAAGTGAAGAATGAATGCATTGTGTTTCCCAAAATTATAGCATAATCTCAGGATGGTGAATTAGTGATTAATCATACATTTGGGAACTGTTCCAACTGACCATTTTCAAGATTCTTAAAACAATTATTCTACACATTTTTAGAAGGAGGGCTAATAAAACGAACTCTTTGCTTCACAACTAAATTTCATTTTCTCCTTTATACCCAAAATAAACTGTCTCAGAAAAAAAAATAAAATAAAGAAATAAGGCCTCAAAAGTTACCTATCGTGATGTACTTTCCCTTTCTTGATAATTAGACACAGGAGCACAGGAAAACATTCTTGTTTTTATAAATTATCAGTTACATGTACACAGTTTTGGCAAATGGGACAATCACCTTCTTTTGGTTAAGTGGAAATTCTAGTTTTCATAAGCATAAAGAAACTCATAAAAGGAGAACACAAAAAAACCTGGAAATTTTTCACTGATATGAAATATTTATTTCTATCTCTGGTGATTATGACCTCAATAATCTAGAGCAATTCATTCAAGTATTATCTTAGTATTTATGAATAGGGTTTGAAGTCATAATGAAAGCATTACGATCCCTATTTGAAAAAACGAGGAACTGATGCTTATCCTATCTAGGTGACCTCAGAAAGGTCAGACAACTAAATACTTGAACTGGGGTTTTGAATTAATCACCATGTGTTGAAAAGACTTATGGATGCCCTGAACAGTCTGGGCTTAGCCCCTGGTATTCTGAGAGCTCCAACTGGCCAGAACAGAGCAGCCCCAGGGCCCCATCCCTGCAGGGAATTGTGTAACAGCTGCTCAGTAACCAATCACGGCCTGACTTCAAAAGAAGTGACGTGATTGGTTACCCACCCTGATGAGCATCTGTTAGTTTAGTGACTGGTGGAAGAGCTAGCAGCAATGCTTGTACTTGCTGAAATTACCATTCAAATGCTGTGGACTGCAACCAAACCCAGTCTTTGGGAGGCTGGTGTTCTTGAAATGGTCCATGCCAAATGAAATTCTTTCAGATAGGAATTCTATCAAGAGAAGACTTCCGGTAATTATGTGGGATTGGAACACTCACTAATTTTAGTAAGATTTTGTATGAGGTTATTGGCAAAAGTCGCTCCCTAGAGTGTAAGACATTAAGACAATATTTACATTAACTAATCAAATTTTGTTTCAAACACCATTTTTCTTCCTATTGGTATCCTGTCAGATGTGAAAACTTGATACTTTAATAAGAACTTATTTAGGTATCCTGCTCACTCTCTTTTACAAGGAAAAAAAGACAAATGCACAGTAGTTCTGCATGATAAACTGTAGTACATTCAAATAATAGACTCCAGAAAATAATTCAGAATGTGAAGTGCTTTTGGTTCCCTGAAAAAAAAAGCAAATATATTTTTCAGTGCACCTCACAACCGCAGTGTTTCCCCAACTTGTTTTAATAATGGCACCACCGTTCAGTTTGCTATATTTCATCAAACGTGGATGGCAGTCAGTATAAAGGACCAACTGGAAATGAGCTGTGCAAATCTTCTGATGATAAAAGATATGACTGATATAATTATAAGGCAGCGACAGATAAATGAACGATTCTCAAGGACGCTGGTGGCCCACTGTTTAGATTTCAAGGAACAAACATCCCTGAGAAAAATCCCTTCCTACATTGTTTTTACTCTTACCCATGATGAGCTCATCAGTTAGTAAGATAAACATGTAAATACGTACTTAGAATACAGTCCGAACGTGATGATCAGTGTATAAAGGATTGTATAGTAATGCACTGCTTTATAACTCATATATCTCATTGGACTTTCAGAAGGATGGGAATCTGGATGACCACTCACAGATGAGGAAATAAGAAACTACAAAATAGAATGATCTGCCAATGTCACCAGCTCATCAAACGCCACCTCTGAAAGAGGACAGTTCACTTTTGACGACCATGTATTTCCAACGTACAACTGAGCCTCTTTCATTCTGATGACATTAGGATTTTCAAGTAAAATTTTAGGAAAAAGAAGTATTTTTGAAAATGTCAACCTTTATAATTATTTTCATTTTTCGAAGCATCGTGTACAAAATAAAAATGCACAAAGCTTTAACAGCTTAGTTTAGAAAATTATAATTTGCCTCCCAATTTTATACATGTGTGATCTAATCAGCTAATAACAGTGGTAGTTCACTGATGAATAGTTTTGATTTCCTTCCTAAGACAATTAGGATAATCATTAATAGTCCTTCATTTATATGTCATCTCATGGCACAATTTTCCAATCGGTTTGACACAATAATTGTTATGGAATTAAAAGTATAACTTTTAGGAAAACAATTCTCATAACTGTTGGTGTACCTCTAAGTTCACTCTAATTAATATCATTAAAGTAAATAGAAAAGAAATTAACGTTTTCCTTTTTAAAAAAATTTTAGTTTACTGATTTTAGCGAGAGAATAAGGGAGAGAGAGAGGGAGAAAGGAACTATATGTGTCCTGTTCCTCTATGTGCCCTGACCGGGGATTGAACTATCAACTTCTGCATTTTGGGATGATGCTCCAACTAACCGAGCTGTCCAACCAGGACAACAATAATTGGAGTAGTATTTTAAATTAGTGTCTTTCTTATAAATGAATCACTTCACGGCAGAGCTTTCAGTGAACAAAGTCTGTTGTACCACAGGATTCCATCTTCACTTTGGAATAATAGTTTAGGGAATCAACTGTCTGGTTGATGAACTCTTCACCTTTAGCCATTTTCAAGACACAGGAAATAAATTTCTGCCTTAGGGCCGCTCCACCATAAAATATAACCTTTAATTGATAATCCTGGGGAAAGTGTGTTTAGGCAAGTATAACATAAAAAAACCTTTAACACATACACACATGCACTCAACACACATGCATGCACGCACACACACGTACACACACATCCATTGCTCTTTCTATGAAAAGCCTGGGTGCTTGACTGCAGGACCATTAAATGGATTTGACTAACCCTATAAAAAATGAAATCTTACAAAGGCAAGAAAAATTTTGCTCCTTCCTATGTATCCCTCTCGACCCTTCCTTTTGCATTCTCTCTTATTACAAAACCTAATGCCCAAATTTTCTAAGAAAATTTCCATTTTCTTTAGTTTCTAAATACCTGACACAGCAATCATCTGATACTTTGATTCTAAAATAAACCCTCAAAACAAACAAAAAAACCCATAATTACGTATGCAAAAACTGAATGCCTAAAAATGTCACAAATATATACCTATGTAGCCTAAATTTATGTATTTGCATCTTGCATATGACTAACGGCGAACAACTTTTAAGCCCAGTTCTTTCTTCCCCTGTTCCTATAATGATCTGTGACAATGAGGAGCAGACCTACTAAAAGGCATTGGCAATGACTGTATCTAACATTTGCCGTGTGCTCACTGTGGCAAGATGTTGTTCATGTAATATGTTATTTAAACCTCAGATGGCCCCATGAGATTGGCATTATTTTTGTTCTGTTTTTGTATAACAGGAAATGGAAGCACAGAGAAATTTCTGTCTTGCTCAGAGTCACCTATTTATAAGTGTCTGAGCTAAGATTTCATCCTAGACAGCTGAAACACGGACCGTAGGCTTTTAAACACCAGTCAATCCTTCCAGGTCTTAAGGACTGTTTTTTGAAAGCTTATGTGGCTTTTAGAGAGCTTGGCACTGAGTTCCAAAGATAGTCAACCGTTGAGACATGAGAATTGTCTCGCTGAAATAATAAAACTATGATTAAGTGACATAATCATAGTGATCTCTTAAATAATACATGTATACCCCTCTCAGAGAAAGGATACTACAATAGTTAGACTTATGAACTGATGGGCTTTATTGACAAATACTTGGTTAAATAAATATAACCTGCACAGTATTTCTTTTCTGTAGTATGGCATTAGAACAGAACTGTGGCACCTCTGTTGAAACACAGGGATGAAGCTACTCCAATCCTGGGAATACCTACATCTCTCTGTTTTCTGCTAAGTCTATTGATCAAAGCTATTTGGGAGGCATCCCTTTCTATCTTAGTAGCCTTACCATTGTATAAACATAAACACTCATCATTTTATGGTGGACATGTGTATACAAGTTACCTTTCACTGGCTACATATACCACATAATTGAATAGCATAAGAATTTGTAGCAATGTAGACCTGGCCAGATAGCTCAGTTGGTTAGAGCATTGTCCCGACATGCAAAGGTTGCAAGTTCGATCCCCAGTCAGGGCATGTACAGGAACAGATTGATGTTTCTGTTTCTCTCCCTTTCTCTCTCTCTCCCTTCCTCTCTCTAAAAATCAATCAGTAAAATTTTTTAAAAAAATTTGCAGCAATTTAAAACAGCCAAATATGTTTTAAAATTTAAAGCTAGCTTTGATGATGATTGATTTTGATTTTGACCTGCATTTGATTTCTACATAAATATACATGTAAAAAATGTTCACTGCAGAGTCACTTTCAAGAAACACAGAAATGTCACAGTTTAATGAAATTCCATTTTTGTTACTGTTTTGCTTTCCTTTTGCTCAATAATAACAATAGTTCTTAAGGAGGCCCTTTGCCCTCTGACTGTCCCATGAGAGGTTTTCAACTAGTCTACAAATCTGTCTTATGTTTTGGTACACAGTATGGTCTCCGCCATCCCCATCCCTCTGAAGCTCAAGTACGGGGCAGCAGGTCCAGTGTAAGGATTGGTGCCTTTGGAGTTGAACCTGCTCAGAAATGGTCGATCAAGGGGACTTCTCTGAGAGGCAGGGCCCTGACTGACTTGCTGGACAGAGAGAGGCCACAGAAAGGAAAGACAGGCTCACCAAAGGAGAGCAAGTGTTGAACCAGATGAGGGAAGACAGAGCCTGGGGAAATTCCTTGGGTCAAATGAAAAGGGTAGCAGTGACCATGTCTCCGGGATGTCAGAGGTAAGATCATGAAGTATCCAGTAATGTTGCAGGTTCAGTGCTATATTTACTCATCCATATGTCATCTGTACACTGTGTACCTTACGAGTGTGCATCTTACATAATCTTTATTATATGCTACATAGGACACATGTTCATGTCTCACTGGCAGATGAATCATTTCACACATTATCCTCAGGCAGTTTTTAAAACCTGTGACCAAACTCCTCAAATATGACAGGTGGTCCCCGACTCTTTTAACACACATACAAAAGCTTCAAATTCAGTAAAACGCAAGGAGGCTACGTGCATACTTATTTGTTTGTGTAGCCTGTCCCAAGTAATGCAAATTATTTCAAAAGTAATGAATGTCATGTCCAGTAAGCCATACCACAGAAGTTCTAATGTATGTTTTGTCAAACTTTGGGTTGAGTTTCACTAGTGCCCAGGGTTTCCAAGAGCCTCAATCAAGTATAATGATGACCAACATAAACACTAAGTATGGAGTCACCCATGGAGGAATTCCAACATCATCTGATCATCGCAGCATTTTAAGGAACAAGGATCCCCCAAATATTTTGGAATAAGAAAAGAAATATATTTATTATAGTATTTTGACAAATATTACGTATTTATTTCTCATACATATGCAGATACCATAGAGAGTGATTAACAAGTAGGTGAACTGTGTAACAGTTTTGCCATTTTTAGCAAATTACTTAATCTTGCCAAGAGAGAGTGCTTTCATAATTGGGATAATAATATCTACCTCTAAATTCAACAGGATTAAACAATGTAGTGTATGGAACATATCTGGCATAAAGAATGTAACCTATCTGGACCACACGTACATCTTAAAATGTTGATTCATTTTTTCCCTTCTTTAGTTAAAATCTACCGATTATAGATGCATGGTGCATGTCTACTTGGCCATGCAAAAATCTTTGCCCTGAAATTTCTGTTGACAAACTCTCCCCTTTTATTTATTCTTTTGTTTTTTTATTCATTTCTGAGAGGAGAGAGAGAGAGAGAGAGAGAGAGAGAGAGAGAGAGAGAGAGAGAGAGAGAGAGAGAGAGATAAAGCGGGGAGGAACAGGAAGCATCAACTCCCATATGTGCCTTGACCAGACAAGTGCAGGGTTTTGAACTGGTGACCTCAGCATTCTAGATCGACACTTTATCCACTGCGCCACCACAGGTCAGACAAACCCTCCCCTTTTATTCTGGGTATATTTTGCTATAACTTTTATAGCCCCCTTTTTTTTCTTTTTTTTTCTCTTTTATAGCCCTTTTACACAAGAGAGTTTTAGATTTAGGCCTTAATGTAGTTTTCTGTTTCTCTGTGATTTGTGCTCCTTAAAAAAAAAGAACCTCCCTCTTCTCTGGTTTATGTTAGTTGCTATTTTTGTCACCATGTTATGCTTGCAACCTAGGAATAAACACAACTCACTCCAAGTAACTAGAGCAAGTGGACTGGGAATTAGATCTATAGACTAACATTCAGTCCAGTAATCATGTTTTGGTTGTCACCTATGTAATAAGATACTGATAAAACCCATTTATGTGGTCTTTACTATAAATACTCCCCAAACTCTGATCTCCTGAGCAGTATTCAGAGACTAGTCTGATAGATCCTTTGTTGGCTGAAAGTTATCATGTTTTTATCTTGGGCATATCACTCTACAGAGGGAATTTTCTAGAGGCGAGTGTCTTGCCTTTTAAACCAGTATACATATATAATTCTTCCACAGTGAAGAAACTAGGTTAAAGCTCTAATTAAAGATTTGATAGAGAGAACTCACAAGATTAACGATACATGTAAAATTCACTTTCTCATTTCATAAAGCATCATTTTTCTTGTCCTGTTCTATGGTTAGTAAATGGTTCTTAAAACATCAAATGCATCATCTGTGATTACATAACTGATACATGCATTTCTAGGCTTTCAACCAGAGAGAGATTTGAATGGTTTTAATTGGAAGCACGAGATACAGAAATAATCGGTATTCCAAGACACTACATGGTATATTCAAATGCAGATGACAAACTGGAAAACTGGCTATTATAGAGGGGGGAGGGGAAAGGGAGAAACACTAAGGCCCCTGGTTTCTAGATAGAACACTTTGGCATATGCCTCCATAATGTTTAGCAAGGCGTCTAACATTTCAAAGCCTCCAATGGAGGTTCACTGAAAATTTTCATGAACAAATCAGGAATAACAACAATTTTCTGCCAACTCAAGACCTGATTTGAGCATCAGATGAACAACAGATCTGAAAGTACTTTGTAATCTATAATTCAGTATACTCACATAAACACTTACCTCATGTCTCCTATGTGCTAGGTCCTGGGCAGTTAGGAAAATGTCTAAGATGTCATCACATGAACTCACATATATCCAGCTATGCTGTGGCAAAGGTCATAAACCCAAAAGAAGCCCTTGGGAGGGAGCACCTTGAAGGTCAAGGTGATTAGAATCCTAACAAGTGAAGACATGCTGTAACAGATAGAAAGAAAACCCAATAGACAGCCCACGGTCACAAAGTGTCATCTAGGAGCAAAACTCCACGTGAACTATCCAACTGGAAATTTGAAAAATTAACATGTACTATTATTCCAACAATATGGATGTTTCCAGAAATAAGCAAGGTGATGCATCAAGAATAAAAGTGTAAAATGTGGCAAATTGGTGCTTGTAAGTTGTTTAAACACTAAATATTGCATGTGGAGAATAAAAAACCAAATGTGGAAATTGGGAGGTGGCACCAATTTCTGTCATCTTCTGCCTCAGCAGGCACTGAAGGATTTTGTAGATTCATTTAAAACAAACTTTACTTGGATAGGTAACACATTTTTACAAGTGTCATTTCACATTATCAATTCTATACCCAGTGACCTTGAGAAAATAATGAAGTAAATTTTCCATTGGGCTTAGAGGAAATCCCTGCAGTAGTTCAAACTATTTACAGAAATTCAAGTTCTTCATGTAAAGTGAATACTGTCATTTTACATACAGAAAAATAAAAAAACCCAATTTTTATTTTCTCTTAAATTAATATTACTTTACATGACAATGTAAAGAGACTCAATGACAAGCAGAATTATTCTTAAATTTACTAACCTCCATGAACAATTATTACATGCAAAACATCTTTTGATTAAAAAGATAAAAATATTGATAAACTCTAGATACACAGTATATGTCATACACATAGGAATCTGATAAAAATTAGGGTTTTTTTTAAATACAGGTAATTATTTGTGTTTGTGCGAGATTTGCGTACACAGTGAATGTGCAGCATCTTAAAATTTAATCAAAACCTACTAAGATAATGGCTTCCACTGTTTCCTTAGAGTTCTAATCAATTTATTTCTAACCTACATCTCTCTTCTGAGTATGCATTGGGAGAGGGAGGCCAATAATCAGTCTAAAATTAAAGCAATGAGCATTAATTGTCTCCAACTTGTGGCAAATTTCAAGACATTTTGCAATCAATACTGGTCGGCCAGCAGCCTTAAGTGTCTGATTTACATGTTCTGTAGATGAAGAAACTATAAATAATGTGGTTCTTGAAATAGGTCACATTGACTAGCTGATTGAAAGTACTGACAACCTACACACACACACACACACACACACACACACAGAAATTTTGTTAATAACTTTGCAAGAAACCAGTAGAATAACTTTTTTTTTTCATTAAAAATTTATATAGGCCCTGGCCTGTTGGCTCAGTGATAGAGTGCGGGGTGGCGTGTGGGTGTTCTGGGTTTGATTCCGGTCAGGGCACACAGGAGAAGCACCTATCTGCCTCTCCACTCTTCCCCCTCCCCATTCTCTCTCTCTCTCTCTTGCCCTCCTGCAGCTATGGCTGAATTGCTTTGAGTGCATTGGACCCTGGGTGCTGAGGATGGCTCCATGGAGCCTCTGCTTCAGGCACTAAAAACAGCTCAGTTGTGAGCATTGGCTCCAGATGGGTAGAATATCAGCCCCAGATGCAGGTTGCTGGGTGGATCCTGGTTGGGGAGCATGCAAGAGTCTATCTCCCCTCCTCTCATTTGGGAAAAGAAGAAAAAATAATAATAATTAAAAAAATTAATATACTGTGAAAAGGAAGCTACAACAAGAAAGAGAAATAAAGAGACCGAACAGGTACAGAGGTCCTAATATTTCTCTGAAATATGCTAGGATTTTAGGCATAGAATCTCACAGGAGAAATAAAACAAAATAAGTATTGGTTCTTGAAGAGATGTTTTCAGCCTCTATAGGGAGAATTAAAGAGAAAGAGCTTGTACCCAGTCCTATTTTATAATTCTTTATATTCGATAAAGTCACACATACAATAGAACAGGTAGGGCATAATGAACCATTATTTAGCTGAATATAATAGAAACTATGGCTACAGTAACCGCTACACCATTGTTTGGTATTATTGAATGTAGAAAATGGAAGTGTTTCAGATTCAGGCTTGGGTATGGGGACAGGTGAACATTTGGAATACAAAGAAATGTAAAGGTTTGAACTTGGAAATCCCAGCAACTTACATGAATTCATGCTAATGCTTTATTTGGAAACACAGTCCAAAGAGGAGAGGTATAAGGAGAGAGAGACTAATCAAGAAAGGAAATAGGGATGCAGAATGGGAAAATGAGTAAGGGAGGAAAGAAAGGAAGGAAGAGAGAAAGGAAGAGAGGAAGAGAGGAAGGGAGGAAGGGAGGAAGGGAAAGAAGGGAAGAAAGAAGGAAGGCAGGAGAAGGAAGAAAGGAAGGAAGGAAGGAAGGAAGGAAGGAAGGAAGGAAGGAAGGAAGGAAGGAAGGAAGGAAGGACCGATCCTAATATACTTGAAGAAAAGATAACATTGAAATGTGATGTAATAATCAAATAGCCAAGCTGACATAGCTTTCACAAGTGTTGGAAAGGCTTCATAAGAAATTAATTTACAACCTGAAGACAAATTACTTATTATGAGTATTAGGATACAACTTCAAATTATTTCATCTCCTACACCTGTCCATTTAATTTTCAATATTTAATTAATCTTTTAAAAAACATTTCAAATTAATTGTCCATAGTTAAAACGGGGAACAAAAATTGAGTGTGCACTAATTTTTTTTTAATAATGTTTGAATTCAGTTGAGACCAAGATGGCCACGGAAGTCATCTCTTCTGACTTTGCTCCCCTCCCACGAAGAAAAGCTAAGAACTACTCCAGAACAAGATAAGACTCAGAGAATCTGAAAGCACAGGATGAGGCTGAAGCACCTGCACCCCAGAGACCAAGACAGATCACATGATAAGGGTAGGAGAAGTGGCTACATACTGATCACCACTGCCCCTCCCCCAGGCCAGCACATGATCCTAGCGGAGGTCTCCTCTGAGCCTCCAGCTCCTCCAATGGGAAAAGAGGACTCTGGGACATAACCATCTGTCCCCCCAGCACTGTGGGTAGCTTTATTGGAGCCCTTATGTTGATCTTGTTCCACAAGTATTGCAAGGGAGTCTGTGAGGCTCAACTACTTGAATCCTGACCAGGAATGAAGAGAGGAGGAGCCTACACCGTGGATCTTGGCTGATCCGGTACATAATTTCAGTGCCACATAGAACTCCAGCCAGAGGCTCTGCTCATCTGCAGAACTGCTAAGTCTGTGGGCCACTCTGACCAGGGAACTCAGCAGGGTGCACATCTGCCTCATTTGAGTTCTCAAGCAAGGTATTTTGCCAGCCCTAGAGCTTGGCTTGCCCACACCAACAGCAGAGAGTGTCTCCCAGGCACATGAACCAGAACTGTTGGCAGGAATACCTGGAAGCTGAGCAGCCCACTAATGCTTCAGCTGAGAGGGCTTAGACCCAGGGCAAAGCCCTTGCTGGGTGTGGAATGCTCCCCTGCTGTGCATAGGCACAGAGGGTAATTCATAGCAAAGGCTGAGGGTACTCCCTGCCCCTCCCAACCAGAGAGCCTTATTTGGGAAAATGAGAGAAGCTTGGAGTGGCCCCTCCCCTCCCCACCAGGCAAGTCCTACCACTGTGGCTCTCAAACCAGTCTGAGCAGGACTGGCGAGAACACGGAGAAGCGGTGCGGTCCAGCACTAGCTGAGAGAGGGAGAGGCAGAGCCAACCGCCTGCGGGGCAAAGCCAGTGGACCTGTTCAGCCAGGGATCTTGGGGCACAGGTCAGTTTGAGTTAAGACCACAAACAAAGAGGTTTACCAGCTTTGTAGCTGCTTTTCCCATTGCACCTGGGCAGGGAAGCTAATTCAAAGCCCCATTCATTGCTGGACACAGCCTCCAGCCTGCCCATCCAGGGAACCTAACCGGAGCACACGTCATGCTGTGTGGTCCATCCAGCCATCCTGCTTACAGAAAGCAGAGCCAGTGGTTTCCCTGGCAGCAGAGCAGAAGCCCTGTCCTGTCCTCAACTGACCAGGGAATTCAGTGCACACCCTTGCCTGCTATGGGTCCCAAACAATGAGCCGTATAAGGTCCCATCCAGCTGTCATGCCCAGATAGGGAAGCTAATTCAAGCCTCTTTCTCTTACTGAATATATTATAGTAGCCTATCTAGTATGCCTGATTGGAGAACCCAGACAACTGTGGAGTTCCTCCTACAGCCTCACACGGGTGGGATCCAAGCCAGCAGTCTTACTGACTGTTGTTCTCGGTCCGTGGCACCCCCCCCACACACACCTCAAAACAAGTAAACATGACACTGCCAAAGGAAACTAACATAGCTCTAAGAATGGATTGTTTATTTTTCCCTTATGTTTTCCAAGTGAGAAGAGGGGAGGCAGAGACAGACTCCCGCATGCGCCCGGACCAGGATCCACCCGGCAACTCCGAAAGAAAGAATTTTAAAAGAAACTAGAGAAAAGAGACAAGTTACATGCCAGGGGATCCCCTTAATAGTATGTAAAGATAAAAATATTTATGATGTTTCAACAGAAACATCAGGGCAGGGGAGAATGGGATGACATGTTGAAAATAATGTCAAGAATTCTACAGAAGTTAAGCTGTTATCAGTTTAAAATAGGATGTTTTAAAATAAGATATTTTGTAAGTCAGTAACCAGAAGACAAAGCCTGTAGCTATTACACATAAGAATGTGGTATAGAGATCAAAGAATACTGATGGTATCAAAAGGCATCAAAACATGAATTGAACTAATTAGATATTTTTATAAACCCGTTATCCAAAGATTGCTTTCTTTGGAAACACATATTCAAGGTACTTAAATAACATTAGTTTGTTCAACACTGATTTATTATAATATTGATGAGACATCTTAGAAACTTGGTTATCAATTAGCCTTTGATAAAATTGGTTGTATTATCCCTTGTTTGGCTTAAAGTCCCAGCAACAGTCGACAGCACTGAAGACTTACTCTACTTAAAAAGTACCTAACCATTAATTTGTAACTTTCTAATATAAATTGTCCTGATCGAACCTAATTTGTACTATTGAGTATTGTGGAATGATTTCTTACTAAATTATATGTGCAGTTCTTCAACAGTGTAAATTGAGCTACTTACAAGCTACATTAAAAATAAAAATATTTTGCATTTGTTTTTCTTTTTGCATTTGATTACCTGTGGTTTTGTTTTAAAATACTACAGTTGAAAATTATAAACATCACAGTTAAGACAACAAACATGCCACTTATATATTTATAAGATTACATTTGTAAGCTTCTTTATAATCAAATATCTAATTATTCAACCACAAAAATTCTGTGACCAATTTATTATAACTTTTACAATACTTGTCAATGAATATTGTATGATAATTACTCTTAAATTATTAAATCACTTGGGAAACATGATGTGGTTATACACAAACTGCTCTGTAGTATATATTGTATATTAATTAAGAATAAATATTTTTCTACAAATATTATAGAACAATCATAGACAATATTCAGGATCACAACATTATAGACAATATTATAGAACATAGGACATAAGGAACAAGTTTATATTTTAAAAAATAGTCCATATGGGACAGGGAATTTTACCATTACATGTCTGACACACTACAACATTACATTTCATTTTGAGCTTCCTGGTATCCAAGAGAAATAGGAAAGGGAACAGGTTATGCAATTTCCATTCACTCATAAAAGCTAGCATATATGTTGGTCCAAAAAGCAACTTTGTTACATCATAAATGAATAACAATGAATAGCTTTAAGGCCATCATCTTCAACAACAGACATCACATAAGAACTTTTAAGAAAGTCAATGGCATAATAAATTGTAGCCCGTGAAAGTGTTTGCGTGAAGAGCCGTACTTACAGAGTAATAATGGCTAACGTTGACGGAGCTCCTACTTTGCAGGCACTCTTGAAACACTTAACATTTATCAGCCTATTTAAACCCACGTCAACCAAAAAAAAAAAAAAAAAGATACTAGATGGCATAAATTATTGGACCATAAGTACTGAGTACCTATTTTGTTCTAGGCACTTAGGATTCCTATGTAAATAAAGCAGCTAAGAGCCTTACCCATCATTTCAGTGAAAACACAGAGATTTAATAGGCTGTAAAACCTAGCGTCACATAGTGAGCCATGTGGCGGAACCAAGGGCTGATCCCTGGCTCTGCTTAGTCATTGCTCCGTTAGCCAGATGTGTTTCAGATTTGTAAATACATGTTAGTATTGTTTGCATCCATTTCAAGTGACCAAAGATCTTTCTCTCTGATGAGATGCGAGGATATCTTCCCAGTAGGCAGATAAAGGGAAAATAAGAAAAGAGTCAATATGGGGGGGGGGGGAATAACCAATCTCCCCTCAGGCAAAAATATTAATAACTTTATTAAGTGATCCCTCATGGTCCCTGATTTTCTGAAACCTTTACTGGTATCTACTCTGTGCCATGCACTGTTAGGGACCCTAGCGATGCCTGGGTGAAGAGGTGATGCTTGTGCTTTAGGAGTCACAGTCCTAGTGGCTGTGGGCTTGAAAGCTATGACAGAAAACAGCTATTCATTGAAGAAATATAATGGCATCCACATGCTCTGGATCCTAAAGTGTAGAGACGAGGTTCCCATCCAGCCCAAGGAAATTGTCCTGAATGTTTTGGAAGGAGTCAGTAGCCAAAACAGATAGTGTCAAAAAGTAAGAAAATCAACCTTATTAGATAGACACAGAAAACAAGGGGGAACCAGACGACAGAGCTGGAAGGGAGGGGAGGGCGAGGAGGGGAGAAACAGGGCTTTATTAGTGTCTGAGTCTGTGTTAAAGGTTGGGTCTCCTTTCCACAGAGCAGGAAAAGTAACATCTGTCAGCAGCATTTTCTTCATTGCCCGAAAACACTTTCTCCCCAATCAAAACTCATTTGCGGTTATAATAACACATATTTATCAGAGATGACAAGTAATTGGCAAGAAAAATTGGACAGAGCAAATCCCTCCGAGAAATAAATGGGTTAACGTAAAATGTAGAAGTATGGTCTTGCTCCTGAGTTCATTTACGCATGCCTGAACTCATGTGATTTCAAAGTAGATTGTGTGTGTGAAAAAGTTTGTTTCATTTCCCTAGATATTTGGCTGCTGGTTGCTAACTGTGCCACTGACAATGTACCCTCCAAGCTTCTGTGGGTCCCAGCTGACAGCTCCCTGTGTCACTTTACAGTGCTATTTTGCAAAAACATTTAGGCATTATACAATCCTGCCCTGTACTCACGATTTAAAAAGTTTCCAGGCTAAATCATAGCAGCCATCTTTCTCCTGACATGACCTCCTGTTTTCTCCTCATTTTTGCTCACTGTTCTCTTGATGCGGCTCTAGAAATCCCGCCCTTGCCCAGCGTTTCCGGAATCCCGGTGCCATTTCCTGCTGCAGACCTTTTTCTTTGCTCATTCTCACGCCTGGAAATGTTATCCGCACTTCTCGCACCTTCCTGCCCAAACACGATGATTTATATAGAATTCTCCTCACATTACCATAATGGGAAAACACAGAATTTTAACTGGTTTAGACGAGAAAGCCAAGACTCTTGAAGCCAGAACCTTAGGCATCCCTTTCCTTAACTTTTCATATGCTTGTAAATGATGGCTGAACCATGAGCATATATATATATATATATATATATATATATATATATATATATATATATATATATATGACACTCCTCAATACTTTATGTTTCCATTTATTTTTCATATAAAAACATAAAAAAGCAATATGCTTTTTTCATTTTAGAAAAGGAACATGAAACATTGGTGAAATAGCATGTTCAACGTCATGGACAAGGACTAATGCGTGATGGAGAAAAGTCCTCCAAGGTAGGTCAACCACAGCCGAAGCATTAGCTTGATCTTTGCTGACGGCTCAGCACCGCCAGCCTCTGTCCACCAATCCCCCAAATGGAATTTCTGTTCTTACATGTTCAGCATCTTTTTTATCAAGCTTCGGTTGACTTCAAATTTATTTCCAGCCCCTCTCAATTTTTTTTGTACATGTTAAAATAATTTTTTCCTATTCTTCCAAAAATGTACATCCGACATTTTCCTCAAAGTCATGTTCAAGTTTTTTTTTTCTGCAGTCTGCTCTGATATTATAGTATCTACCACATTAATGCATCCTGTTATACTGTCTCACCATATTCTTTAATATTCTCGGTGGTACAACACTTAGCTCTCTAGCTTTATTTGAATTTTATGAGAGTAAAAACCATATTTTCTAGATCCCCTTTCTGGAGGCAGAGGGGGCACTGGACCATCCTGAAATGTGTTTCTAAAGTATGATGAGTAGCATAGGAAATATAGTCAGTAATACTGTAATAACTATACATAGTTTCAGCTCAAATTAACTAGATTTACTGGGTTAATCACTTTATAAATTATATAACTGTCTAATCACTATGTTGTATACCTGAAACTAATAAAATATTGTATGTCAATTGCAAACAAAAAATAATATATTTATATATAGTGGGGTGAGTAGAATATCCCTTTTCTAAGAGGATGTGGAGAAAGGGGTACCCTGGGAGACAGTGCCCCATGACGGGACCAATCTGCACCAGAGTGCACATGACATTCATCCAAAGGGAAGCGAAGACCAACAAAGCTGGGTCAAAAGCCAGAAATGAGGCGTTTATCAAATTTCACAAAAATGATGGCAGTGGTACCCTAGTTCAGGTCCTGGGATCAGAAAAAAGATATTAATGGAAGACTGGTAAAAATCAAATGAAGTCTGGCATTTGGTTAATAGTAATGTACAAATGTCAAGCAGCCTGTATGTGGTAGGGACCTTGGAGGACATTAAGGACAAATGTAGCATGGAGGCGATTTTGGATACTTCTGTATCACTCAGAGTGTCTGATGTGGTTTCAGTGCCTCCTATATTCAAATTACATACACAGCATTTTATATTAAAACACAGTCGTATCTATTAAAGAAAGAAAACAGTTTCTATCTCCTTTCTGCTCTAACCTGTTATGGAGAGAATGCAAATATTTCTATTATAAAACTTAAACTTACCATTATGTGTGATGTATTGTGATTGAACTTTGCTTAAAACCGAAATGAGCATCGTAATGAGAAAAATTTACAGATAAGTGATTTTGAAAACAGAACGGATGGCTTACAAATTACTGGAAATCAAGCAAACCAGAAGAATTCAATGAAAGGCAATAAAGGCTTCTGAAGTAAAAGTTCTAAAATATCCAAACCAACGAGGGTCATTTGAATATCAAAGAGACTATGAATGAATCTATGATTCTGAACAAATGGAAGAAAAAATAACTCTCCTAAAATTTACATCATTTAGTGGGGAAAAAAATGAAGAAGGAAATCAACCAGGAAGAATTTTGATAAGGAAAAAAAAAATTGCTGAGCAATAGACAGGAACCAAAATCATCATAATATTTTAAGTGAAAATTTACATTTATTGCTTGCAATACATTCAGATTATAAAAATAAAAGCTCAATTAAAAAAAAATACTGGTCCTACCAGTAAGAGAAGATGATACAAAAATGAAGGATTCTAGCACTAATATGAGGTTGCCATTGTACATGTTAAAATAGGCATCATCCATAGGTGATTGTTTAATGATTCTGTTTGTTAAAAAGCCTCCAACATTGCAGTATATTGTATCTACTTGAGAAGCACTCCAACTATGGCTTTGACTCTCATGGAACTTGTAAGATATCTGGGGGTAATGATAAGACTGGCATCGCCACTGAAGTCAGTTATGTCTTTGTATTTGAATTTACTGGGGTGACACTGGTTAACATAAGTATATAGGTCTCAAGTGCCCAATTCTGCAACATATCTCTGTATAACGTTTGTTTTAAAGAGGAGCGGAAACACGGCTCCTTCCCATATGCCTTTTGAGATGTGACCGCCACCGTTCCCGTCAAAGCAGGAGTCTCCTTCCCCCTCTCTCCATATTTTAATCTACATTGGTCCTTAGGCCAAGGGAGTGCAGCTATGGTCCTGAACTGTTTCCATATCTGAGCCTTAGAAAACCTTGCAGCATCCATCCTGGGAGCTCTGTTTTTGTTCACAGAGTAAGCTGTGGATAAGGCTTCATGTTAGCCATGGTCCATCAGTGGCCAGGGCAAGCCCTCAGGGGTCGCCAGGACAGGAAAGGGGCTGTGGCTCTGGTGTGATGGACACCCCCTTCTGGCCTGGCATGTGCAAGTACTGGGATTCTTGCATAAATCAGGGTGATGCTATTGACCCAGACAACTGAAACTTCCTATTAATAAGATAAGACATGGGATAGTGCAGCCCATGAACAGGATAAAATTACACTGGCCAGTTTGCTCAGTGGATAGAGCATCGACCTGGTGTGTGGTCATCCCAGGTACAATCCCTGGTCAGGGTACACATAAGAAGCAAACACCTGCTTTCCCACCCGCTTCCTCCCCCCTTCTCTCCTTCTTCCCCTTTCACAGCCAGTGGCTTGATTGGTTCGAGCGCGGCCTGGATGCTGAGGATGGCTCTGTTGATTTGAGCATCCACCCTATACGGGGTTGCCAGGTGGATCCCAGCCGGGGTGCATGTGGGAGTCTGTCTATCTCCCCTCTTTTCACCGAAAAAAAAAGGATAAAATTAAAATGAGATGTTTATTATTTCCATCCCAGGGATGGTGAGCAGGTTTTATGAGTTTTGTGAGGAAATAGAGTACGGAAACTATCTTCCTGAATCTAGAAGCCTCTGTAAGTAGGGCAGCAGATTTGAACGTATCCATTGCCAGACTTCACACACCTCGGAGTGTGAATTTTGTCTTGTCTTCTGGGTTTCAATTCCAGGAATAGCTCTGGCTACATTTCTCACGGATCACAGAAACCTGGTCCGTGACATAGGCTGGCATGGTAGAGCTGAGGGGAGACGCTAGAGGATGCCATCCCGTTTCCATTTCTTCTGCCAGGTGCCAGTTCTGCAACTGAGACTTATTCAAACACCAAGAGGTCTCTCAACTGAAGACTTGGAAGTCACTGGGCTCAGCAGCAGTGAGCAGTTCTGTGTCCTTAGCACATGCTACCTATGGAGGAGCAAAAACCCCAGGATTTCTAGTTCGTCGAAAGGAATCAACTCGCTCTAGTAGCGACTGCTTCTTCCTAAAATATTACATAACGTGTTTTTCTTTTCTTTAAAAGACAAAACTTCACTGAACAAACCCTTCCACTAAAGCATCGAAAGGGAGAGGATAATTCCCTTTATGTCTATTCCTTTAAAGGACCCGTTGCAGACTGAACTGTCTTTGCAAAAGAACGTGAAGACACTCTTTCATGGATTACAGAATTTGATTGCTCTCCAGAAGGTTTGAAAAGCGAAACTAGTAAAACGTTATGTTCATTCACTCATTTTTTTTTTTTGTCCCTGAGAGTTGTGTAAAAAACAGAATACGAAATAGTTACATTAGGACAGAATGGTAAGTTGCTTAGAAAAATGGTGCAACTCTGGAAAAGGCTGAAATTGGTAATTCTCAATACAGGGCACTGATTTGTCTAACTCTTTTAAATACCCATTTCTAAGGTGGGGAGTATCCTTGTATTATTATTTAGTAATTATTGTATTATTTTCCATATGAACTGTAAATCTACTTTTGACCCACCCTGCATATGTAGACAATACTAATTGCTGATGAGTTGTAAAGCAACCAAAACTCTCATATTTTTCTGGTGAAAATACACAAGGGCACCAATAGAGCTTGGCAGCCTCTTATAAAGTTAAACATATGAAAAAATGAACCTACAATAACTCCCTAGGAGCAATGCCAACCTCAGAACTTGGGAATATGAGGAAGCAGATCAGAGGTGCTGAATCTTCCAGTCCAAAAGTCAGAACATAGTGAATATAAAATACCATGCACAGGTGACATGTTGCAGAATTGTGTGCCCAAAACTGGTATAACTCTGTTATCTGCTGTCCCTCCACTAAATTCAATAAAATAAATAAAATTTACCCTAAAGAAAATCTCTCGATCTTCACATACATCAAATACAGGGTGGGGCAAAAGCAGGTTTACAGTTGTGAGTCTGTGAAAGCTTATTCTTGTATTATCATTCAATAATTATTGTATTGTTTTCCACATGAACAACTGCAGACCTACTTCTGCCCCACACCTGTATATAGTTCAGGAGCAAGGCTGTTAGTCTAAAAGTAGTATCTGTCTTAAAAGTAGTATCTGCATAAAATAAATTTATTTTAGACACTGCCTGTTTTTAAATTTAGAAAATAAATGACCATTCTATCTTGAAAAATTATTTGTATCATTCGGTACTACCAGTAGATAACCTGTTATTTTTTTTAAAAACTGGGCCTTTTCCAATACTTTCTGCCCTCCATTTCCCATGCTTGTCTGAGTGTTTCAACTGCTTATTCACAGTTCCTCCCACTCCCAGCCTCACTTTATGTGCAGAACATCTCTCCTCACAAGGATCATCAGGTGACTGGGAGCCACGAAGTATGACAAAAGGTGAGGAATGAGGACCTTCAGTCCATTAAAGAAATAATGAGCAAAGTTTCAAATCCTGTCTTCAAATATTCAAAAGTCTGTCCGTTAAAGATCAAATTCTTTTCTTACATGAAGCTCCCAAGTCTTAATGAGGATTAGTGGGTCCCAGTTACAGGAGAACTGGAATGAGTTTAATACTGAGAAACCCACTAGAAGTACCCAAAGAAGAATAAAAACAGGTACTATATACTCAGACAGACAGTGTACATACATGATCTGTTTTAATCTTGTAACAACCCTTGAGGTAGCCACTTATAGATGATACAGAATACTTGAGTTCATACAGCTAATGACCAGCATAGCCGAGATTTGAACCCAGGTCTTCCCTTGCTCTGTTATTCTGTCTCTCATTAGTGATCCAGATTTCCCATCATTGATTTTATTCAAGCCTCCTGGGAACCACTGGGCTGGGATGTTGTACAAGGAATTCTACAGCAGATGAGCTAGATGCTAGTTGCTTGTTATTTAGATGACATTTAATCATGACATAGATGACATTCTTTATTAGTGTACTTTCTATTGACATAGTAAATGAGGCTGTAGCATCCTCTCTCTCTTTCTCTCTCTCTCTCTCTCTCTCTTTTGTCCATAGTTTTCTAAGTTAATTTTTCTTACATATGCAGGCAGTCCCTGGGTTACAAACAAGATAGGTTTGGTAAGTTTGAAAATGTTTAAGTGTTTACATGCACAGAGAAATAAAAATAAATATTAGGTTAAGACAAGCATCTAAGTTGCATTCAGTAGGTAAATGCACCTGTTCCAGCTTACAGACAAATTCAAATTAAGAACAAACTTACAGAACCTATCTTGTTCGTAACCTAGGGACCGCCTATAAAGGAAATGCATACTTCTTCATCACCTTGTCCCACAAGAGATGTGCTCAGTTGAAAGAGGAGGCTTTTGAGTCAATAGCAGCAGACTTGTAACCTTGCCAGCGAGTGGAATTTACCAAGGGGACAATCTGCTCGCCCACACAGCCGTGCCTCCGAGCCCTGACATTTGAGGCTGGCTCGCTGGCTGCCACCCTTCAACCCTGGGCCAACATCTGCATGGACGGAGTCGCTTTTTCCTACACAAATTTTGCAGAGAACCCCAAGACTCATTATTTGGAGCAGGGATATATATTTGTAACAAAAAAGTTCCAATTCCTGAAAAGGGCTGATAAGAAAGGCTTACTATTTGTTTCCTCTTTGTGTACTCATTTTTTTTCTCTCCCAGGTTATTGAAAACATGTTGAATCTATTGCATTGCTTTTGTGAGTTTCTATTCATGTTTCATATATTAATTCCTCTGCTTTTCATATTTTGTTATTTTTAGGTGAGCAGTTTAGAAGTCATAAAGTTGTAAGAAGGAAGGTAGGTGTCATCCAATCCAATCTCCCACCAACTACAAGAACTCCCTTCTAGAGCAGCCATGAAGGAATTACCGTAAGATTTTTGCTTGAACACCTCACATAATAACAGAGCAGATCATTCTGCCACAAGCTCCAGTTATGAAGTTATTTTTCATAAATAGTGGAATTTCATCTCTGAATAATTTCTGTCATTTACCGGTCTCTGGAGCAACAAAGAACATCTCCTCCCTGCCTTCCCTAAGGCAGTCCTTGAAATATCTGTGGATATGAAGCCTACTTTGACCATTTCCTGGTTGTATCTATAAATCCTGCCTGGGTCTCTGTTTCCATAGCAACTTTTAACCCTAACTGTACCAGTTTGGTAGCCAGCCCCATACATACCCTATTCATTATATCCCCTGTGCACCTGTCCCAGATCACAGGGACTCAGAAAACTCACATTTCTACGACTTTCTTTTGAGACAGATTTGTTCCAGTTTGGAGTACAGGTTGAAGGGCAGAGAAAAAAAGAAGGCATTTGGTTTTGCATATAGCACATCTCTTTCTTTCTGCAATATCTAGAGGCATTCATTTTTCCTGAGTGAACACAGATTATGAGCCACATTCTGCACCCTGGTACAGTATTCTGTGTATTCACACCTTCCCTCACCACCTAGTCAGTCATGAGGATTACACCTAGCATTTGACTCATAAACGTTGGGTTGAATTTCTTTTATCATTTGCAATCACGCCTCCCCTTAGCTTGCTCTTCTTCAGACTACGCACGGCCAATTTACCCTTCTTTCCTTATGAAGCATCATTTCTAAATACCTCATCCTTCTGATCTTTCTCCTCCTACTATTTGCTCCTATTTCCGTGACTCTTAAAATGTCACAGGGAGACATGAACAAGCGAGTCCCGGTCTGGTCTAAGAATAAGAGACTTTGGAGTGAAAAGAACCAAAATGCCTTTCATTATCTGAACCCTCTTCACTCACAAATGAAACCTTAGATTATAATTGCTTTATGCAGAAATAGTGCAACATGCAAAACTCACGTTAAAATTCTGCTCAAGCGCCAACACCACAAATCAGCTTGGAACCCAAAATTCTTCAGGTGACTTCCGTTTTTCATTCTTTCATCTTCCCCATTTGTAAAATGTATAAGCAGCCCTTCTATGCCTTCATTCAAAATAGGGATAGCATGTTGAACAGGACAATCCCAGTACACAGTGCACTCTACAATGCTTGTTCCTAGCAAGAGTTTTGAAGTTCAATGTTGACTTTAAAACATCATATTTATTGCACCCTTTCATAGGTCTACATGCTTTCATGTATAGTTTATACGCTAAAATTTCTTTTCAGCACTTGGCACTGCTGATTTTCCAAATAATGAATTAATTTTGTCAAAACAATTATAGCTACCACAGTTTTATTTATTTATTTATTTATCTATTTGCTTTTCTGACTACTTAATAAAATCAGAAGCCTTGGGTATTTTGCATTCTCAAAGGATTTTTTTTTTCTTTTGCAAATCATTACTTTTAGAATGGACTCTTTTTAACAGTAAAAATTATTTACTGGATGAACTGATGGTTCATGGAAGTGTATGCAGGAGTCCTCATAACAAAACATTACACTGGTCTGGGCTTGCCTTCCCTGGTGATCAGAGACGTGAGCACCTCCTTGTGTACTTGCAGGCCATCTGAATACCTGCTTCGGAAAAATGTCTATCCATGTCCTTTGCCGATTTCTCAGTCGAATTATTTGTTTCTTTCTGCTGATGAGTGTTATGAGTTCCTTATACACTCTGGAGGTTAGCTGCATATTCAATAGGTGGTTTGCAAATGCGTTCTCCCACGCCGCAGGCTGCCTATCCACTCTGCGGATGTTTCCTTCAGCCACGCGGAAGGTTTTCAGTCTGCCGGTAGTCCCACTTGTTTATGTTTGCTTTTTGTGGCTTGTGTTTTGGGTGCCATGCTAATGAAATCATTACCTTCTCTGTAGAATAGAAAAGCCCCAACAGGGTCAGTCACCCACCCAGGACCGTGCTTCCTGGCTGCTTAACAGTAGCCATTTAGTAAAAGCTGAAAGCAGATTGCTCTCGTTTTGCTTGCTGCCTCTAACACGGGTCAGTGACCATCTCCAACACTGAGCAGTTTCAGAGGGTCAACTAGAGCGGTTCCAGTTTTTGTTTTTCATACACCTGATTCATTTTCTTCCTTTTTTCTTTCTTTCTTTCTTTCTTTCTTTCTTTCTTTCTTTCTTTCTTTCTTTCTTTCTTTCTTTCTTTCTTTTATGACTTCACATTTTAATGGCTCAGTGTTTGAAAGATAAAATGAACCATAATGAAGATGGAAGACAGCTCTGCTTAGCTCCTCTGCCAGGTAGAACAGCTGGGCACGCAAAGCTAGTATGTGTGCAACGAGCTCAGCAGATGGAAAGGAAAACAGCCGTAAAGGATGAACTTGGGTCTTCAGCCAAAGGACCACAAAGGTTGAAACATGCAGAACCAGTCAGAATAACGGAAGGTTGTTTGGATGTTTAAAGGGGTTACAGCATTACTCAGTGGCCTGTCGTTAGCACAGGATAATAAATTACAGATATTCTAACACTGCCTGTTTGCCATCTGTTTTCGAGAAATTATGTCTGATAATAGACAATACAAAGCGTGCCTTTGCTAAGCTTCAATAGACTGTATCCAAACCAAAACAGTGCCATAATCCCCCCCCATTTTTAGAGTAAAGACAAGAAAGAGAATTTATAAAATTAAAACATTCCCCCATTAAATTTTATTCCATTTAATCAAGGGGAAACCACAGAACGTTGGTTTTAGGAAGATTCTATTTTATAATTTGCCATAGCTTCATAAGAAATAGTTTTCATCAATATCTTTAGAAGGACTTAATAGACAAAACAGGAAATCAACTAGTAATGTGTTTTTTCCAATGCCTATGCTTGTCAGAAATACCTGTTATCATTATTTGGTTCTGATTTATTTTAAAATAAATAATATCCAGAATGGCCAATATTTGCCATATATATATATATATACACACACACACACATATATATATATACACACACACACACACATACACACACACAAACTTTGATTATAATTGGCATTTATCTGCTTCTAAAAGTCAAATATATCTTGGAATGGAAAAATATTATCATTAAGGATGATTTCTGGAACAATGTGTCAGCAAAACAAAATTGCATGAATTTAGGCAATGAAAGTAATATTGAAATAAACATAGCTTTTAAAATTTGCATATTAAAGAAAATTGCATTCATATTATGTATGTTGAACTATGGCTTGAGGATGTTTGGTAAAAATCAATCACATAAATGCATAATCATGTAATATAGAAGTAAATAACATGCTATGTCAGGAGGTACAACAATATAGATTTTCCATAAATCTATACACTGTGTAAAAAGGAATTTTCTTTTTACAAAAGACATGCATTTAATTTTGCAATTAAAATATTCAGAAGTGCAAGAGTTTTCATCCAAATTCCTAGCAGTTGTATGAGTTCCTGACAAATGCCTAAAACTTACTTTAGAACCGAAGACAAATAAATGACTTGCTATTATTAAAGTTTTGGATAAATACAAGAACCTAAAAGAAACTGTTTCTCTTGTAAGCCAAAGACCTCACTTCTTAAATACCATACCACAATCATTTCATTCTAGAAAACAGTAAATTAACAAGCCTTGACATAAATATTAAATTATGTAACCAAATCCATGTATGAAACTAAATTCAGTAACTGCTTCACCAACAAATTATCCAACTCCAAATGATTGTTTTTGACTCGTTCTAGGTATTCTAACTCCAATACTATTCTATTCAGTCCTTAATATTTACAAGTCACTTTCCCTAGCTGCAAATTGCTTTCACATGAGTCCGGGCATTTATTTTTTGGAAAGTCAAGATATGAGACCACTTGCCTCTCAATGGAAACAAAAAAATACATTCTAGAGAGAGCTACAGGTGGAACAAAAACCACGAACTTCAAATAACGATGGTGACTCAGGACACCACACTCATTAGTCGCAAGGTAAACGCAGGCAACCTAGGCATGCCAGGCCATCTATCTGCTTGGGGCTGCCCTCTTGCTCAGACTGGTCCAGCTCCCTGACAGTAAATCTTTACACCATTATTTTATCCCCTGTGCTGACAAGACATCTCATGCTGTGAGTGGCCAAATGTTTATGTGCAAGGACAGGCCTCCATTTATTGTCATTAGTTCTCTGCCCCCAGGCAGGACTCAGGAACATGAAAGGCCAAATGCATGAGAACAAGAGGTTCCCCTGGTCCTCAGTGTCACAGACACAGGCTGGTTCCCATGGGCTGTAGGAAGGTATTTTTTATCTTTTGGAAATATACACAAAACTGTTCTGAGACTCTTCTTTCTCACCAGGTGGTCAGTGGAAACAAACGCATGAGCGTGCAGTAATGGAGAGAGCGCTAAACTGGCAGGAGATGTCATTTCTATTTCTGCCACTGACCAGTAAGGTGACTTTAACAAGTCCCTTAGTTTAGTCCTTAATTCTCTATCTTTTTTTAGTGACAGGCTTTTCTTCAGCCAAAAAATGAAATAAAGTAAAATAAAGATTAAATGTTCAAAAAACACCCTATTCATGTCTCCCTCTAATTAAATGTTCATGATAATTTCCAAAAGTTCCTAAGGGAATCTTCCCAAGTGATTGCAAAGAAACCCTCCTAAACTGTTTGAATTATAATTTCCCCCCTAGTCACTGACCATTGCATTGGCACTCAACTACTGACAATCCTGGTCCGATCTTGAAATGTAGTATTCCTTTTTCTCCTCCAAAAAAAATCAGTTTGAGAATCAATATTCTTCTAAATAGTAGTTGACACGTGTTGATCATACAACGCAAATGCTCCATTTCTATTAACATCTAAGGCATAGTCCATATATTTAATATTTGCCCAAACACCTGTATGGGAAGTGCTATATAAAGACAGTGACCATGTGTGTCTTGTTCACTATTATATTTTTTAGGTGTCTAACAAAATATCTGATATAGACAATGACAATAGAAAAGGTTAAACCACCACGATTAAGAGCAAAAATACAAAGTAAGACCCAAGGAGATAGCTCTGTGGAATGGCTAGCCCATCTGGAACCGGTGACCAGGGAGAAGGACCCCTTTTCCTAGGGATGAGAAGTTAAGAGAAGTTTTATGTGGACCCAAAATGGAAACAGACAAATCAGTTAGAAAGAAAAGAACATAAGCTGGCAAACCCTCCCATCTTAATCTGCTTTTCATCAGAAAGCAGGTTTTGTTGCATTCAGAACACTGTCCCGGGAACAGGGACATCCTGCCCAGCACCGAAGGGGAAAGGCTTCTTCCACCACACTGCTTCCAGAAAGGAGTCCCGTTCTCCGGAGGGCGGCAGTACAGCACAGGCAGGCCATCCGCCATTTTCCACCCCCGTTAAGTCCTCGTAGCTACTTATATACAATTGTTTTCTTTTTCTTTTGGTCTACAAAATGGCAACTTCCCATAGAAGTAAACTAAAGGAAGGCAGTTCCAGAACTTCCTATGACTCCACACTCTGACTCATGTCATGAGCTACTTAGTCGAAAACATCCTTATGTTCAAACACTCATTTCTACTACTTCTTTTTTAAGTTCAGAGTTACTGTAAATGTTTTGACTTCACAGGAGAGAAGTTTCTAATATCCTTCTACTTATCTTCCCTTAAAAATAAGTCTGTCATGAGCAATTACTTCAAACTTCAACCATAAAAGAGATTTTCAAAGGGGTCCTGATGATAGCCCTTTTCAGTGAAGTCAAATGTCTTGTAACCTCAGTTACCAATAACACTCCTGGAGAATCTTTTCTTCAAAAATCACAGTGCAATTTACATGTGAATTCGGACAGCAGCCTGGTGATGTGCCCACGTCATAGATAGTGACTGAAAAGAGCGGTGGCCCACAGTGAGACAATCAGAAAACCGTAGATCACTTCCCCAAAGCCCCAACTCCTCCCCGATGTTGTCCTCTCTCCTTCAGAAAACATCTCTAAGTTGCCGCTGCCATGTGCCATGGGTATTGGGAAAATGAGGTGAGAAAGTTTGGGTGTTTTTTTTTTTCTAAAATTCCTATGATCTCAGCAATGCATTATCTAAAAAAAAAGAATATGATAATCTAATCTACAGAGGACCTGGTGGCTTTCTAATACGAGGGACCTTCAGAGGAACCAATGCGCTATGCTGCCAAAAGCTTTGACTCTGCATTCATGCTTATTATCACCATATTGTTTCATATACATATTTTTAAATGCATGTCTTACTCTGTATACTTTAGAATGAATTGTTCGGTGTGAAATTATTTGTTTTGTATATTTCTTTCAAGATCTCCCAGGATGCGGTTTGGGGAATAAATCGAGAGATGACAAGAAGTAGGAAAAACCTGCTAGAAGATTCCTTTATTAGTCCAGAAGAAGAATTACAGAAATTTAGATAGAAACGACATCACTAAAGATGGAGAGAAATGAGCAGAATTAAACAAAGGACTCTTCTTTTAAGAAAATATAATTTTTTGAAAAATGTTTTAAATGAGCCTATAAAAATGTGTACAATATTCAGACTAATCCCCACTTTCTTCGGGTTAATTTGGGAATAGCATTTTAAAATATCACAAAATTTTAAAATCAACCGTGAAAAGAACTCACGTATTCAATTCACGAGTGTTTGAAACTACAGCATTATGTAGTGATGTGAAATTAATCCTGCTGGGACAGGTCATGTAAGTCGTCAGATTATTGTACGTTGTACGACTCTACACATTATTCACATTCAGTGTAAGAACATATATCAAGGTATATGGCACAGCCTGTTCATTACCATGTTAATGGGGATCGCCATTTATCAGCAGAACCTGGTTCTGCCATTGCTCTGGGTACCAGCGAAACCTAACCAGCTGGAAGACAGATGGGCAGCAAAATGTCTGGAAAATAGCATTCATTCAATATGTATTTATTGACTTGAATATGGATGCTTTACAAACTACAGTTAGTTTTCTAAAACCATGTCTCCTTAGAAGTCCATTTTGTGGTCTCCATGATCAGTTTACTCTTTGGATTTATCCTAGTGACATTCTGAAGTTTTGTTTCTCTGGGCTTTCTGTTTCCTCTCTCTGTGACAAAGCAAAGCTATATTTCCCATCATCTGTCTGGTCACAATTAGATTTAACGCGATTAAATTGAGAATTATTCTGTGAAGCACGTTAATCAGCCACCCTTCCCCTCTCTGTTGATCTGATTCATTCCTTTTCTTCCATTTCCATTTTAATAATTACTTTATCATTCTGCACTAATTTGCTTACAATAAATTAAATTAAATGCATCAAAGGGCCTCAAAGCAAATTAGTTTTTTGCTAAGTCAGGTCTTAAAGATCCAAAATATGATTTTGTTTTTCACTTGGTAGATGATAAATATGCATTACTCATTGGGATAAGGCACTTTAAATTTATTTTTCCATTGCTTTTGAAATAGCTGAAAATCCCTTGTAGTCCAAGAGAAGTTAAATTATTAATCCTCATAAAATAAATTTATTTTATTTAAAAATTTAGATTCCTTTTAAATTTTTTAAAAAAGCATTGCATGATAAAAATTTCACTCATGGATCAAAAACCTGGCCGTTAGTGTTCTTTTGTTCTTTTGAGAGAAAGGATTTCCTAATTTTAAATATTCCCCTGCTTGTTTTCATTATATTATTTTGTTTATAGTTATACAGAGTACAGCTATAACCTTTCACATTTAAAGAGAATTCATTTCTTTCTTGTGGGAGAGAAAGACTCGATCTTACAGACCTCTATATTCTTGGGACACAGAAAAGCACAGAGTTGATTCCAACAGCTCACAGGAGAATGACTTAACTTCGAACTAAATTCTATCTTTTAGAAGATAGTAAACATTGCATGCAAGTTTCTAACTAGTCCACATCATACTCCCTGAAGTGGAGAAATATAAAAGTATTTTTTATGAGAGAGACTTGTCCAATCTGTGATATCAAGACTATAACTACCCTGTCTGAGGTCCCAGCTGAGTGACAGGTGGAAGCACCTATGTCCAAGCTCCAGGCTTCAGTACAGCCAGCACTGTGGTGGATTGAGTGGTGGGCTGCAAACGTCAGTCGAGAAGCAATGAGGGTAAGCACCACCTCACTGCTCATAAACTCACTCAGCATTCATTGGATGATTCATGAATACAAAACATTTTTTTCTCACACGGGAACCCCTCTCTGGATGAATACAGGTTAGTGGAGTAAACTATTCACAAAAAAACTCTAGTGAAAAGAATAGGGAAAACCATGACCACTTACAGGAGGAAGTGGTAACTCCTACTGTTTGGATCAAGAAAGGCAAGCAGAGGTTCGAACCCTGGGCTTTCTCTGCCCTGTTATTTCCCAGGTCAGCTCTGCCTGCCTTCGTTCCCTGTCGCCATGGGGAGCCCTGCTCCCAGTGTTGGCTCTGTTCTAGTAATTCCTCTTTTTCACACACATCAGGAATAAAGTAAAAATTCACATCTTTTTTTTACTATATTTTGTCCAATGTTCAGAAATTTGATGTTTTACTTTTTTTAATAGCACAGTAACAACAAAGACACAGACAAGAAAAATGTCTCAATATTGGGTATTCTGCTTTTAATTATTTAATGCATTTAACCAAATCCCTCAGAAGAGAGACTCTTACAAAGATAATCATTTTTTATCTTTTAATATACAGAGAGGACCAGAGTAAAATTCTGTTTTCCTCTTTTTCTTCATGTATGGTTATCATTAAGAATATATTAATATTACTAAGTATACTAGCAATATGTTATTTAATTTTGAATCTTCTCAAGAATTTGCTATAATTAAATTGAACAATTTGTGCTATATAAATATATATATGAGCATGTGACCACATACACACACATTCACACGCGCACACACACCACATAACGCTATGCTATATAAACACAAGAACAGACCACAAAAATATTGAGGTCCCTTCTGGAACATGTCAGTAAACCACATTATACCATTTTCTGAAATAAAAAATTCTCTTGGCTGCATTTTGCCAGTTAAGTTTTCTCTTTTACAGGAATGGCCGGGGCTTAGCTAACCTCAGCCAGGCCACGTAAGTTGTGAATAAAAGGCCATAAATCATTAATGCGAATTTAATGTTGGAAACCTTTTCACTGAATGTTGTAACATTGTAATTCATCTGTCACCTGAAGCAGTGACAGATGACTTTTCCCTATAGCGTATGACGCAATTCCAGGCTAAATCTTCAGATAAAATATAGTTCAGGGAGGCTCACAGGAAAACACTGCTGATTTTATAAGGCTATTCAACATACTATAGCAGAGAGGCAGATGTGATGGCCTGGTTCCTCCTCTGACCATGCACACATATCACGTGGATTCCCACACACATGCACACATGTATGCACACACATTCCTACACACGCAAAGGGTAGGTTAGCTGAGAGGTGACTCCACAGGCCTGACAGGTCAAGAATGCACATGCCGTAAATATCCTGAAAGCCACTGAATTACATACATCATTCATTCACTCATTCATTTTTTCATTCGTTTTTATTGAGGTGACACTGGTTAACAAAATCATGCAAGTTTCAGGAGCACAATTCTACAATACATCGTCTGTATATGTATTGTGTGTTTGGCACCCCCCCAAGTCAAGTCTCCATCCATCACCATTTATCCCCCCTACAAACTGTACTTTAAATGGGTCAACTGCTTGGTATATAAGTAGTTCTCAATCGATTGTTTTTTTAAAAAAGAAAAAACAGGTACTGCAGTCACTGTGTTCCCAAAACAACACCCCCACCCCATCTCCGTCACAGCTACCCCCTCACTCACCTCCTCAGTGAAGGAACTTCCACTGTTCCCATGGCCTCACATTCCTTGTATTCATTCCATATAAGCATACAGAACATCATCAGAGTGGAGACCCTTCTTCACTGGAACTTTGCCCATGGGGTAGGCAGACCCTCTCAGCCTGGCACTGAATAACAGGTAAGAGTCTAGGACATTGATGCACTACTTCTCCGACTTCTGGTCCCCCACCTCCCTGTCCCAATGATCCTATAATATGTCCACCCTACGTACCACTGGCAGTGAATCTCTCTGATATCCACGATTTTTCCCTGTGATATTCATTTATTCATTCACTCATTCCACTGTGCACAGGGTAAATAAATGTGGAGATACAGCCGTGAATAAGACAGACAGTGATCCTGTTCTTGAGAACTCATGTTACAGAACACACGATCATTTGGCACGTTCAGCGCTATTTTCAAAACTATATGCCTGTTTTACTGATTGAATTTTTATTTCTACATCTAAAATAAGTTAGGTTTCACTTTACCTTTTTTCCTTAAAACACAGTAAGTACTGTTGCACCAACCTAAAATTTCTCTTCGATTACCCATATTTCACACCCACCATCATTCTTATTTAGTGCCATGAATTCTTTTCTTGAACGTTCTCCTTTACAAACTGTTCAAGTCTCTCATAGAGATTTAAAAATAATTTTCTCTTCAAGACTTGACTTGGGAGGAGTAAATGCACAATATGGGGTATAGCGGTGTGTTGTTGAATGTGGCTCCTGAAACCTGTATACGTTAACCCGTGTCACCCCAATAAATCCAATTAATATATAAATAACATATAAAGTAGCAATAACTATCTTTATAGTTGCTGTGCCAACTTGATGAATAATAAAAATTTTATAAAGCCCTAGATTTTAGTATGCTCAGTCTCTGATATATATATATATATATAGTTTTTTCTTTCTTTTTTTAATTTAGAAAATTAAATTCAACAGGGTGACATTGATCAACAAGAATACATCGGTTTCAGGTCAACATTTCTATAGCATTTGAACAGTTGATTATGTTGCATACTCATCACCCCAAGTCAAATCATTTTCTGTCACTTTATATTTCTCTCTTTACACCTTCCCCCTCCTCCCCCCCCAATCCCCTCCCTTTGGTTACCACTGCACCTTATCTATGTCCATGAGTCTCAGTTTTGTATCCCGTCTGTGTGTGAAATCATACAGTTTTTAGATTTTTCTGATTTACTTATCTCACTCAGTATAATTAGAGCACACATCTGATACTATTTTGCATTTGTCAGGTGTATATTTATCTGTTCTAAGTGTGCAGTGCTGTGGCGAAATGGTGTTTCTTTTCGCAAAGCCAAAACCATTAGGAGAAGGATTGTTTTTCTGCTGTCTCCTCCCAAACACCTGCACAGAACTCCTGATTAGAGATCAAGGAGAATGTGTTCTATTAGAGTGGGATACGCAATGGGCCACTGTCACGCCAACACCTGCCGTTCATTACCGCTCAGCCCCACAACACAAAGAGCAGGACGAGCAGGAGACAGAGCGTGAGAAACGTAAAGGGAGAGATAAAGGGAAAATGAAGGAGACACAAGGGAGCCCAAGGGGAGGAAGGGCTGAAACCCAATGAACTGTCCTCCTAAACCCCATCAAATAGAACTTGCCTAGTAATTAACATAAACTATGTTCCTTTCTCATACATGGTTATGGTGCAACTACTCAGGCATTTGATTTTGATCTTGTTCTTGGAATAGCCTTGTTTTGTCTCCCCTCAAATGCCAAACGACTGGACGGCTGGCTTCACCTTCTTCCCAGTCAGCTTTTGACCTGGCCACATTTTCAGCCTCTTCCACTGTCACACAAACATTAGCAGAAAGGTCCTATAGACCCATTGTTGTCTTCCGTCCGCTCGCTTAGTATTCTTTCCACACCACCTCGAGCAGTGAGGTATCTTTCCCCTTTTTCTTTCTCTAAGTCCACATATTATTTTCTTCCACAGAAAATCCATGCCACTTTCTCCTTCCGACACCGGAGGTTTAATATTCACCCAGTTAAGATGCCTTACACTGAAGGAGAGAAGACTCCAGCAAAGGAAAGCAGATCGGTATGACTCCAGGGGTATTGGCCCCGTGACAGGAAGCGACTGTGGTCGATGCTCTGGATCACCTCAGCTCCGAAAGAGGCTGAATGGCAAAATCCTCTTTTAATCAGAGAGAAGCCCTTGAAGACAGAGCGTGGTCCTCATTAGACTCCTTTGCTAAGTTTCCCCCCTTATACACACTTTGCCACTCCACTTAGAGAGTGAGCTCAACGCAATGTGAAATAAATAAACAAATAAAATAAGAAAGGGGAGAATCGGCACATCTTTTATGAGATATCAGACCAAATTCACCAAAGATGACCTTCTGGGCCCTGAGGTCTGGAGACAATTGATCCACGGCGCGTACATTATCCAACAACAGCACAAATTATAACGAGCCTCCGAAGACACTCTCTCTCTTTAAATGATTTCCTGACAGTTCAGAACATTAGGGAAGACTTATGTCTTTCCTTTGGGATGCACACCAGTGTTCGATGTAATTTCCTTGTAAACTCCACATAGAGATATTCTGAAGAAGGAAACAGCAAAACAAAGCCATAAATATAACAAGTGGTTTATGCTTCTGAAATAAAAAATGTTTTTGCTAAGATATTTCATTAAAATATAAAAAGCAGAAGCGCCACCAGTTCTGTTTTCTGTATATTTCTAGAAGCCACAGCCTTTGGATTCAGAACACATGTGGGTAGAATGCACAGCCTGGCACCCTGCCCTGCTCTGAGACCCAAGGAGCCCCGGGAAGACTTTCTCAGGCTCTGAGCTCACATTACAAACAGCGCACGTTCCAAACAGCGAAGTGGCTTCATCAGATGAGGGAGGCACTAGTTATCTCAAAGTTGTTTCCAGAACAAACCACCTAGTCAGATTCTCTCCCTTCCTCTCCTGACCGTCACTCGTTAGCTATGGTGTAGACATGGGCAGAAACTGAACCTTTATAAGCTTCAGTGTCCCCATTGTTAAAATCTTGATAACAATATTATCCATATTTTCAGTATGCTCCGAGCATTTCATGAGATCACGCCCACTAAGTAGCAACAACCATCATATCTGGCCCAGGGGAAAGTGCCCAGGAATCGCTAAGTTCTGTTCTTACTGGTGAGTACTCAGATCGGCTCTTACCCTGAAGAGGGACCGGGAAAGGTGAGACCACAGAGGTCAGGTAGAGGTGATAATATTGACGAAGTCCTAGTAAACGGATCACGATGAAGGACAGTGAAGGGGTATAACAAAAGGCCAGTTTAGTCTCAAGGTCATTTTATTTTAGCTCCTGAAATTCAGTTCTCTCTCCCATAAAATGGAGCTAATACCAGAATCTCCCTTAGAGGATTCCCATGGGAATTGCATGAGCTGAGACAATGTGGCAAAGCTGTTAGAAGGCACAGGGTGTGGCCCATGGGAAAGGCTCAGTGAAGGCTCACAGCTCACAGAGGCTGGTGCAAACTCGCTCATCTCTCTATTTCCACCTTTGGAATTAACTAGGAACGGTGATGGACAGTGTGCTACCAAGCTCCTGGAGGGGTCTGTGTCGGCCAGTTTGAGCCAAAAACCGAGAGAAAGCTGCCCAGAAGAGAGGAACTATCATTTGAAATTTGGGATACATTAAGGAAGGGAGCAAAGAATCTCCCAACAGGGAGGGAAATAAGGTCCACAAATGAGTCAACCCTACAAAGCTCAGACAACAGGAGACGACTCAGGAGCAGAGAAATCAAGCTGAATCATGGGAAAGTAAAGCCCTGGGGAGTATGAATCAGAAGTCTCAGACAACTATGGATATGAAGGGCTTGGCGGGGGGTGGAGGGGGGTGGGGGGGTTGTCCCTGTTGACATCAAAGTCACACAAAGGCGCCAACTCAAACTTTTATGTCCTAATACTTCTACAAATCATATATTTAACTGGCTGCATGAATATGGAGTCTTCCATATATTTCCATAAGGCATAGCTATTTCCACTTTCTCGGTAATCAAACCTAGATTATGTTCAACATTTAAATAGTACAGAGAACACAGAATTCAGAGAGACATTGGCTACGATGCTTCCTCTGCCACTGACCAGATAAAAGACTTTGTCAGTTGTTGTACATTCTGGACACTGAACTTGTCATTGGTGGAAGATACCAGACTAAATGATTAATATGTTCTTATTAATAATTAATCTGTACTCTTCTTCATTTTCTTCACTGGAAAGGGTTACATAACAAAGTGAGACGAAATATAATTTGAGCATTAAAATGATTTTACATATCTATTCAAAATAAAACATTGGGAGATTGGCCTTTTGGCTTCAAATAGATAATATTTCATAGCTATGTCCTAAGTACCAGACAGAATTAGATCAGTTATGCCTCAGATATGTTTTTTCTTTTTTTTAAAATATCAGATTCAGACCCACAAAGACCTGATGTTTTTTGATGGGCTGCCAAGTGAGATTTCAGGTGACAGTTGCCACAGCTAAAATAGAGTATGTGTGTGAGGGCTCCCTGCACAGCCCACCCACCTTTGGCAATGCACTAGAGGTCATTTGTCAGAGCCTCGAGGAACCTAATGTGGCAGGAAGACAAGGATTTCTTGTAATGCTTAATAGTTTAAGTCATTGTCAGTTCACCCTTTTGGATATGATAGCATTTGGGAATTGTCATAAACTCCCCTTGAGTTCAGTCAGTTTCTTTTAACCTTGATATGAGCTCGTAGATGGGACTATCAAAACAATCAATGCAAGCCACAAACAGGTGAATTTATCACCAGAACAGATTTGGAAAGTCCGATCACCTGTTTATACAGCCTGAGTTACTACAACAGTTGTGCATATGACTAAATATAAGGTCATTCTGGGCTCTTATGTAAGTAGAGAGGTTATCGATAATAATTATGGACGACAGCTACGGATGAGTCTATAGAAAAAAATGCAAATTTCTACAGCTCAAAAAATTGTAAATATTAACATTAGTTTTTGTTTTTTAAAAAAGTTAGAAATAGGATAAACATGGTTAGTACTGACTTATAATTAAGCAGATATGTTCGTATTTTCAGATCTCTTAGTATTTTGCAACTTCAAACTCAATTTCCTTTCTAGACTGGTATGAATTACACAGATGTGGGATGCAAGAGTCATTTCTTTCTCTGCGTGGGTTGGAGGTAGGTATCCGTGAGTGTCTGTTCAACTCCAGAGGCAAACCTTGGCTCTGAGCAAGGAGAGGTTAGAAAGAAGCAAATCAAAAGGCATTTTCTAACCATGATTATATAATTTAAACACTGAGCAAGAGTGATCAATACCCTTGAACAACAGCTGAGAGAATACTGGTGAGCCGTAATCAAGCACTTAGCCAGTGGGGTAAACTAGGCAGCAGCCACAGAGCTTCCACTTGAAAATGAAAAGAAACAGAGTACAACTAAACGGACAAGAAAAATTAAAAGCAAAGCATGCAACTGAATGATGCAGCCAAATCATGGCTGCAAAGAAGATGTTAGGAGGTACCGTCAGCCCATATGTAAAACATACACTCCAACTCCCTTTGTTTCATGTGGGACTTCCAAGTAGTTTTCATCTGTAGTAGGCATTGAAAAATATAAAATAAAAGATAGTATGTTTTTATGTTTCTGCAATCAATCACACTGTTAACAAGGTGCCCCCATTAATGGGCCAAGGAATCTATTGGTCACGTGACTCATAATACCGCTGCTGGAGTTTATAAAGCATCCCTTGGATTCCTTACAATGATCCACTTGGCAAAATTTCAATGTTTGCTTTCCAGGAATAGAACGCAGGTTTTTATTTAATAGTTAAATTTGTTGACCACATAACTGCCCCGATTGTGAACATCGTATTACATTTTGAAGTTGAAAGATGTGCAATTTATATGGTGTGTGTCCAAGAACACCATGAGAGTGTATGTTTCTCTTATGGATACCTCCGTTCATGACTGGGAGGTCAAGTTCAGCTTTAAGTTTGGAAGACAGTCGAGAAGCAAGGTTAGGAGAGGATTTTGAAATCACGGCTCAAACTTGGCAAAGGGAGTTCTAATATGTTCTCTACAAACAAGTGAAATGCCAACACGGGCTCTCAATGTCACAGCTATTGAGAGAAGTCAGGCTTGGCTCAACTGGAGTTAGCAGGGTGTGCCGAGACGCCGGGACCTTGAAACAGACGCTCTACAATAATCAGGGGTGCGGAAGGGAAAGGAAGATGGTGTTTATGGGCTGATCTTAGCTGTCTGCTGGGCAACTAGAAGAAGGTTGTACCTACGATCTGAACACAGACTGCGGAACAGTGCCTACTGTGGTGCAAAGAGGGCAAACCATTCCAGATTTATTCAGTTACTGAAAGACAGAATCATAAAAAGCAAGGATTTGCTTTTGATTTCTGGAAATATGATTTCAAATAGATTGAAAATAGATTGAAAATTAAAACCGATTGCTGCAATATTTAAGAGGAGGAGAAACTAGGTATGTATTCAGTAACACCTTTGGCTTATCTATCTATCTATCTATCTATCTATTTATCATCATCATCATCTATCTATGTCTTAAAATTCAGAGTATAATCCTTTTCTAATTCATTTTTTAAAGTCAAATTTACACACCATAAAATTCACCTTCTTTAGTACATGGTTCAAGTTTTGACCAATGCAAGAGCAGGGTAATACCCCAGCACATTCACGATCTCGTACAGTCCAAGCACACCCCCAAATTCCTTTGGGTATCTTCATACTCCACCCTCCCCCACCTCCAGCATCTGAAAAGCCACTGACTGGTCTTCTTTTTTCTATAGCTTTGCCACACAACCCACATTTTCGTAGCAAGAAAAATGGTCTTATTTTTTTTTTTCAAGGTGCTTGAAGGAAACGGTATTATGAAATACTGAGGAAGCAATACTTAAGCCTGCACCATAGTGGTCCTGGCACAGTAAGTCCTCCTCTGACATCCGTCCAAGCTCAGGGCTGGAGAAGCGCATTTGTTCTCCAGGCAGAGGAATTTGATCCCCCTCCAAACAGATTCTCTAAATACTGACTCAATACATTTAGCGCCTGGATAAGTGCAAGGGCAGGAAAAGAAGGTCTGAAAGACATCACCTTTGCTTCTGGCATAATCCACAGAGCGAAACACACAGAAGTAACTGATAATTCCAGGGCACAGCAGGGTTGCTGTAAGGGCAATGGTGAGCATTTACACTCTCCCCCAGGCAGCTATAAGAAGAATTCCTTTTAACACATCCAGTACTCTCTTTAGGAAGAATTTTGATAAATGCAATTTTAATTTTGCTTCCCACTTTCCAGGGTGTTTGATTGCTCAGTGTTCCAAGCGACTGCCAATGAGACCTTCAGTCCTTTCTCTACACTGCATCAGCTCACCTAAGGAGCTCGATACCCGCCACGGTCCCCCTGACACATGAGGGGTGACCCTTTTCTCTAACTTCCACAGGACACTAGGGAGATGTCCAGTTGAGTGGGACAAAGTGTCCCTGCTGCTGGTACTCATGAGCAGAAGGCTGGGAAAAGTGCTGTTGTGTTTCTTAGAACCAACGTTGAAACTTGGACTAAGTTTTCATAGAGATACAGAGTTTAAATCATGGTTAGAGTTTAATAGGATAACACATTCAGGCCTTTTTCATTTCTGCCTTTTTTCATTTGTTTCATATGTATCGAGGGCCAGTTATGTTGGAGGCACTGAACGCATCACTGGATACTTTCTTTGCCCTCAGAGAGTCCAAATTAAGTGAGGTTAAGACAGCTTCTAGAAACTGATCTGAGATCATGGGTTGTTTTAATAAATTTTTTATTTATCAATTGATTTTAGACAGAGAGGTAGGGGGAGAGTGAGAGGGAAAGAGAAAGAGAGAGAGAGAGAAACATTGTTTGTTCTTCCACTTATTCATGCATTCATTACTTGATTCTTGTATGTTCCCTGACCAGGGATTAAACCCACAAGGTTGGTATATTATTGGAACAATGCTCTAACCAACCGAGCTACTCGGCCAGGGAAGATCATGTTTTGTTAAATCATTTCTTATGAAAAATGTGTGACTCATTCAAGTTCCAAACAGTAGATCTGCAAATAAGCTTTGGTAATCCCAAAACCATTTATCAATTTGGACTTGCTTGCATATTAGAAATGAACAACCAGTCCTCTATTAATCATTGATACGTCTCAGTCCTGTTGAATTGAAGTGCCATTGATTTAACTGGACGGAGGGAGGAAGAAGTTGATTGCTATCACTGATATTTGGCTTTAAGAAATCCTCTTTTCCCTTACCGTAGTTACATGCCACAGGAGATTTAACAAGAAGAAATAAAACCCAACTGTTAAACTCATTTGCTTCTTCTTTCCCCACAAATTAGAAGTGGAAGCTTGTCATCAACACTGCATGATTGGTTGCATTTTAATATTCAGTGACTAATGACTGGCATGTGATAAATCTCTCATTAAAATATTCATGAATAATCAGATTAAATGTCACATCTCCAAAGAAAGATCATCTGATCAGGGGTACCATGAGTTAATTTCTTTATTTGTTTGTAGAGCACTAGAAGACTGAAAGCAATCAGGATGAAAAACCTCTCCATTGGTGTGTGAATTACATACAAATTATATGTTGCCTGAACTTGGAACAGCAGGGAAAAAAAATCGGAAAATATTATTCTGCCCATTAAAAAAAAAAGTATGAGATCAGGTTTCAGTAATTCTCTCATATCCTTTACTACCGATATGCTACTCTAGTATTAACTGTCCTGATTCTCCTGAGTAAGGATTAAGAACAGGAACTAATTTTCCGGATGTGGTTTCAGAATTAAACACTCTGGACAAGCAAATGTTTTGGTTATAAGAAAATTGCAATGCCATCGGCTTATAGTGAGCAGCTGGTTTCATTGAACATCCTTGTGCTTAGTGTGGGGAGAACTAAGTTAAAAAAGATATGGTTAGCTTTGGCCAGTTGGCTCAGTGGTAGAGCTTCGGCCTAGCATGTGGATGCCCAGGGTTCAATTCCTGGTCAAGGCACATAGGAGAAGCAACCATCTGCTTCACCCGCCCCCCTCTCCTTTCTCTCTATCTCTCTCTTTCCCTCCCGCAGCCATGGCTCAGTTGAAGCAAGCTGGCCCTGGGCACTTAGGATGGCTCCATGGCCTCACCTCAGGTGCTAACATAGCTTGGTTGCTGAGCAAGGGAGCCACACCCCCAGATGGGCAGAGCATATGATTAGGTGGTAGAAAGCTAGAGTTGGTTTCTTAAAGACAAGCATCTTACCCTACATCAAGGAGAGCTAACAGGGCCCCAGAACTGGCTCATCAGGCACTGTCAATATTGGGCCAATTAAACTGTAGAGACCCTGCCAGATGTCAAAGGGAAAAAGGACTGTCATTTCTTTTCAAGGGGATTGAAAAATTACACATACTGACTCCCTAGACATTATACAAGACTAATACAACATCCTCATACCTATTTTATAATCCAAATTTTATATTCATTTTCCCCTAAAGGTTACTGGTAACAAAATATGCATGCTGAGCAGATAATAGCAGCATTTGTATTTGCAATTTATTATGGAATTATATGACAGCCTATTATGTAGCTTGTGATTAACTTTACACTAACATCAAAGCCATATGGTATCCTACTCATTTATGGAACAAAGCTATCTCCTTAATGTCATTTACTGTAGGTTAATTTATGGTCTGGCAGGAATGCTATAGAAAGATGCCACCTTGTCTCAGATGTAGAATTTTTTTTTTAGCCAAAAGAAATGCATTAATCTCATTAATTTCCACCCTCATTCCACCCAATACATAATGGCTCTAAACCAAAAAATATCTACTCTCTAAAATTCTCATTTTAGTTAAGAGTGTGGAAATATTTGGTAGGACTGGATTTCAGGAATCTATCTAGTCTTAAAACTATAATCTAGCAGGATGTACATATATAAATATTCCCAGGATTTGATGTCCCCTATTGGGAAGAGAAAAGTGTTCATATTGGAAAAAAAAAAAAAAAGAAAAACAAGCAAACAAACCAACCAGAGACAGTTTATTGAAAAGGAGACAAAGAAAGATGGTGCAGTTCCCTTTTATTTCAGAATATCTATTTCTTTTTCATGATTTCTATTTCTCCATGATGCTGACCTTGGAGACCTTTCCTTCTGTCAATTCTGTTACTTTTTCCAATACATGTTTTTATTTTTTTGCTAATAGCATTTTCTTATTATTATAGTCACTTGTGTGGCCATATCATTTACAAATCAGTGCACCAAAGTTTCTGACTTGTGTAAATAATAAACCTTTGACTGTACACCCAGCATTTTGTGGGATTCTAATATGGCTTCCAGCATCTATGTCACTAGGTTACAATTTTACAGTCTTAAAGACTACATGACTTGTTTGTCATTTTTAATTATTTAATTGCATTTAAAAATAATATAGCCCAGTGGTTTTCAATCTTTTTCATCTTATGGCACACATAAATGACTAAAATTCTAAAGTACACCAAAAATATACTTTCTGTCAATACACAAGATAAATAGATATAATTTTGATTCATTCCCACCAGACTAGTGCTATTATTGCGTTGACTGTTGTCACTTTCTTTTTATCTGACAATCTAAGGAAAAAGAAGTCAGTGCCCCTGACTACATAGTCAGTTATTGCATATTTACAATTTTTTTGTGACATACTAGTGTGCCTCTTATGATAACACCATTTGAAAATTGTTACTATAGCCTATCTAAGTAGAGTTCAACATTGACTGATAGTCTTTGCAAATTTCAGATAAATAGCAAAGACTTTTGAAAAGACTTTGGATCATAAATATTGTTCTAAATTATAGTTAAGATCTTTAAAAAAATTTTTTTTCAGAATTTATTGTTGATTTTCAAATAGTTAACTTGAAAATATTCACTGAATAGATGGTATATTATATCTCAATGGGTTTAAGTTAAAATCAGTTTGGGACCACACTCATTGCACATACCTACCTCTTTATAATGAATTATATAGAGTAGAGCAGGTTATGATAAGTGTCCCTTTACATGCATAAAGAACAGTCCTCAAGTGATGGGGCCAAAAGACCAGTCTGGGGGTGCTGCTTAGCACTCTAATCCTGATCCCTTTAATTGGGTCTGTGTGGGACAACTGTTCTTACTTTGTGGTTCTTATTACAAGGTCTATATTTGCTCATGTCCTTGCTTCAAGTAAAATATCTACATATTGACCTACGACATTGGGAAGTTTTTACTCCCTCCAATGTGCTCTAAAGTTTGCAAAGGACAATTTGGTAGGCTGGCCCATGAGTTCGCTATTGCAACGATTTTTAACCTGTGTATCACGACAGGCACTCTGGTCTGCCCCACGATGTATTTTTTTTGTATTTTTCGGAAGCCAGAAACGGGGAGGCAGTCAAACAGACTCCCGCATGCGCCTGACCAGGATCCACCCAGCCCGCCCACCAGGGGGCGATGCTCTGCCCATCTTGGGGCGTCGCTCTGCCGCAACCAGAGCCATTCTAGCGCCTGAGGCAGAGGTCACAGAGCCATCCTCAGCGCCTGGGCAAACTTTGCTCCAGTGGAGCCTTGGCTGCGAGAGGGAAAGAGAGAGACAGAGAGGAAGGAGGGGGAGAGGTGGAGAAGCAGATGGGCGCTTCTCCTGTGTGCCCTGGCAGAGAATGGAACCAGGGACTCCTGCACGCCAGGTTGACACTCTACCACTGAGCCAACCAGCCAGGGCCTGCCCCAAGATTTTTAAAACACACAACACCTTATAATTTAATCAGGGACACTGACCTCTTTTCCCTTAGATTGCCAAATTAAACAATGACAATAGCCAACACAATAACAGCTGTCGTCTGGTGTAAATGAATCAAAATTATACCTTTTTTTTGTCAGATCAGCAAAAAATATATTTTTGGTGTTCCACGGAATTTTAGTAATTAGTAGTTGCCATGAGATGAGCAAGGTTGAAAACCACTGCTTGAATGCTATACTCTCAATCTGTAAGCAGCTTATTTTAGTGTGAGGGACCAATACTGTCTGCATGCTGAGATGATAGGGATGATTTGAAGCCCATTTCAGTCTAAAGAATTGCTCCTTGCTTAAAGGAAGTGAAAGAGAGATCTCATTTGCACAAGCATGGGGCCACAGCATCTCCACATAGCACTATCAAATCTCTCTTTGGAAAAACTGGATACAGTGTAATTGTGTACTCATTCAATCATATCCAGGTAATCATTCACTCATGCATACACATAAATTAGTATGTACTTAGTTTACTGCCTTTTCCAACCAAACTAAAGTGAAGGAGGAAAGCTGGTATTAAAATCAACTAAGCTAAAGACAAGAAAATCGGAGACATAGTCCCAAGTTCATTCTGGCCCTTATGGTGCTTCTAGAGAGCTAAAAACAGTCTTCTAGAATTTCAAAGGCATGCACAGTCTAGATTTTTAAAACCTTTGGGATCTAAATAGTGAGGTAAGCGAGAGGAATATTACAACTCTAACAAATCATAACCTGAGGCGTTAACGATGCTCTCAAATAACAGGTCACAAAATGCACACTATACACATGATTATATTATTATTATTATTATTTTTTTTTTTTTTTGCATTTTTCTGAAGCTGGAAACAGGGAGAGACAGTCAGACAGACTCCCGCATGCGCCCGACCGGGATCTACCCGGCACGCCCACCAGGGGCGATGCTCTGCCCACCAGGGGGCGATGCTCTGCCCATCCTGGGCGTCGCCATGCTGCGACCAGAGCCACTCTAGTGCCTGAGGCAGAGGCCACAGAGCCATCCCCAGCGCCCGGGCCATCTTTGCTCCAATGGAGCCTTGGCTGCGGGAGGGGAAGAGAGAGACAGAGAGGAAAGCATGGCGGAGGGGTGGAGAAGCAAATGGGCGCTTCTCCTATGTGCCCTGGCCGGGAATCGAACCCGGGTCCTCCGCACGCTAGGCCGACGCTCTACCGCTGAGCCAACCAGCCAGGGCCCACATGATTATAAATAACTCTTAAGTTCTATGAAATTCAAATTTTATCCTCAGTATTAGCTAATACTGTTAGCTGAGTAACAGTATTAAGTCAGTTCTAGCTTACTTTTTGAAGTATTCGACGTCACAGGAGAATGATATGAAGAGGTGACTATAATTCTTGCGTCTCTAACCTTGGGTTTTGGAGTCCTTGACTCATTTGCTTCACCCTAACCAATAAGGCATTTTTTTTTCTGGTATGGTACAACATTGCTTTCTTTAGAATAATCAGTCAGCTCTTGTCTGATCAAATATTCAGTTAGCATGAAGTGAGATGCATTTTCAGGCAGAAAAAAATACCAAGCAGTCAATTTAGGAAATGAATGACAACGAGTCTGGAATTGTAAACAAGAAATATAGACCTGTGGATTCAGAGATGATCTGCAGGCTTTGGGCTGCAGAGTGACCTCTGAGGTTCATCTGTAAAGGTATAACCAGCATGATGCTGGTTATACGATTTAGTCTTTTAAATGAGAGGCACACATAGACAGGACCACAGCACTGGGAACCCAGATATGCAATCAAATTGCTATGCTAGCATTATAACTTTCATTTCCTTGAAGATGCTGCCAGGGAAAAAAGTATTTCGATTTGTTATTGTCCCTTCTCATTTCTTATATCTCTTTCCTCTAGACTTTAACCCATAATGAGTTCACTTTTGTACATGTCATAAATAATGAAGAAAAAAACCCACTCTCTAATGCTCAACCCTCAACAGTTCTGCACTGAATAGTCAATAAAGAATTGTGTTTTTCCTATTAAAAACCTCCCCAAAAATAAAAGTCCAGGCCCAGATGGTTATACTAGTGAATTCTATCAAACATTCAAAGAAGACTTGGTTCCTATTCTACTCAAAGTCTTCCAAAAAATTGAAGAAGAAGCAATACTTCCAAACACATTTTATGAGGCCAACATAACCCTCATACCAAAACCTGGCAAGGATGGCACAAAGAAAGAAAACTACAGACCAATATCTCTAATGAATACAGATGCTAAAATACTAAACAAAATACTGGCAAACCGAATACAACAACATATTAAAAAAATAATACATCATGATCAAGTGGGATTCATCCCAGAATCTCAAGGATGGTTCAACATACGCAAAACAGTTAACGTAATACACCATATCAACAAAACAAAGAACAAAAACCACATGATCTTATCAATAGATGCAGAAAAGGCTTTTGATAAAATACAACACAATTTTATGTTTAAGACTCTCAACAAAATGGGTATAGAAGGAAAATATCTCAACATGATAAAGGCCATATATGATAAACCATCAGCCAACATCCTATTAAACGGCATAAAACTGAGGACTTTCCCCCTTAAATCAGGAACAAGACAGGGTTGTCCACTCTCTCCACTCTTATTTAACGTGGTGCTAGAAGTTCTGGCCAGAGCAATCAGACAAGACAAAGAAATAAAAGGCATCCATATCGGAAAAGAAGAAGTAAAGCTATCACTTTTTGCTGATGATATGATCCTATACATCGAAAACCCGAAGGACTCCACAAAAAGATTATGAGAAACAATAAACCAATACAGTAAGGTCGCAGGATACAAAATTAACATACAAAAGTCCATAGCCTTTCTATATGCCAACAATGAAATATTAGAAAACGAACTCAAAAAAATAATCCCCTTCACGATTGCAACAAAAAAAATAAAATACCTAGGAATAAACATAACAAAGAATGTAAAGGACCTATATAATGAAAATTACAAAGCATTGTTAAGGGAAATCGAAAAAGATACAATGAGATGGAAAAATATTCCTTGTTCTTGGATAGGAAGAATAAATATAATCAAAATGGACATATTACCCAAAGCAATATACAAATTTAATGCAATTCCCATCAAAATCCCTATGAGATTTTTTAAAGAAATGGAACAAAAAATCATCAGATTTATATGGAACTATAAAAAACCCTGAATAGCCAAAACAATCCTAAGGAAAAAGAATGAAGCTGGGGGCATTACAATACCTGACTTTAAACTATATTATAGGGCCACGATAATCAAAACAGCATGGTATTGGCAGAAAAATAGACACTCAGACCAATGGAACAGAATAGAAAGCCCAGAAATAAAACCACATATATATGGTCAAATAATCTTTGATAAAGGGGCCAACAACATACAATGGAGAAAAGAAAGCCTCTTCAACAAATGGTGTTGGGAAAACTGGAAAGCCACATGCAAAAGAATGAAACTCGACTACAGCCTGTCCCCGTGTACTAAAATTAATTCAAAATGGATCAAAGACCTAAATATAAGACCTGAAACAATAAAGTACATAGAAGAAGACATAGGTACTAAAATCATGGACCTGGGTTTTAAAGAACATTTTATGAACTTGACTCCAATGGCAAGAGAAGTGAAGGCAAAGATAAATGAATGGGACTACATCAGAATAAAAAGTTTTTGCTCAGCAAGAGAAACTGATATAAAAATAAACAGACAGCCAACTAAATGGGAAATGATATTTACAAACAACAGCTCAGATAAGGGCCTAATTTCCAAAATTTACAAAGAACTCATAAAACTCAACAACAAACAAACAAACAATCCCATAAAAAAATGGGAAGAGGACATGAACAGACACTTCTCCCAGGAAGAGATACAAATGGCCAACAGATATGTGAAAAGATGCTCAGCTTCATTAGTTATTAGAGAAATGCAAATCAAAACTACAATGAGATACCACCTCACCCCTGTTAGATTAGCTATTATCAACAAGACGGGTAATAGCAAATGTTGGAGAGGCTGTGGAGAAAAAGGAACCCTCATTCACTGTTGGTGGGACTGTAAAGTAGTACAACCATTATGGAGGAAAGTATGGTGGTTCCTCAAAAAACTGCAAATAGAACTACCTTATGACCCAGCAATCCCTCTACTGGGTATATACCCCAAAACCTCAGAAACATTGATACGTGAAGACACATGTAGCCCCATGTTCATTGCAGCACTGTTCACAGTGGCCAAGACATGGAAACAACCAAAAAGCCCTTCAATAGAAGACTGGATAAAGAAGATGTGGCACATATACACTATGGAATACTATTCAGCCATAAGAAATGATGACATCAGATCATTTACAGCAAAATGGTGGGATCTTGATAACATTATAAGGAGTGAAATAAGTAAATCAGAAAAAAACAAGAACTACATGATTCCATACATTGGTGGAACATAAAAATGAGACTAAGAGACATGGACAAGAGTGTGGTGGTTACCAGGGGTGGGGGGAGGGAGGACATGGGAGGGAGGGAGGGAGAGAGTTAGGGGGAGGGGGAGGGGCACAGAGAACTAGATAGAGGGTGGCAGAGGACAATCTGACTTTGGGCGAGGGGTATGCAACATAATTTAATGACAAAATAACCTAGATATGTTTTCTTTGAATATATGTACCCTGATTTATTAATGTCATCCCATTACCATTAATAAAAATTTATTAAAAAGAAAAAAAAAAGAATTGTGTTTTTCAAGTTTGGATGTCAATCTCTTTCAAGATTCCCTCAACAAGCACTACGAAACAGGTGAATTTTCTTGTGAGCTCTAGCCCATGGAAGAAACGAACGTTCAGTAAGTCGTTGTGTCTACTCCATGCTGAGCAGTGAATCTGAGGGCTCAAGGCATGATGGACATCCAATTCAACAAACTCATTCCTTAAAGAGTTTATTTTGGCTTGCTTCCTTTGTGTCTTTATTTGTATTAACCCCGAAGGTAATACAAGAAGAACAGCCCATAGAAACCCCACAACAATAAAAAATAAATATTATTGTCAACGAGATGACAAATATCATGAAATAAGATAGTGCAAAGCTCGCAGCAACAATGTCTTACTTCTTTAAATGATTCATTTTATTTCTTGTTTTGATATTTGGTCTTTTATTAAGTGACTTGTATTTGGAGGATATAAAAACACTTTATTTTCCATACTTAACTTTTCACAAGCTTCCTAAAAGAAAAATAACTTTCATTTTATTTCGTCACTACCACTACAATTATTTAAATGCTGCATTTCTTGATATTTTATACGTATTTTTTTGCTCAACTTTACATTGTAGTTTTAGTTTGTTCTAACGTTTGACTATAGATCGATAATTGTTTGCCAAACGGTCTAATAAACCATCCCTTTATATATGAAAACCTTCATAGTAGATAAGCCATTATTTTAAGTTCATGTGCAACTTTCTATTTGTTTAAGGGACAAATTCGTTTCATAAAAATGGCTATTCAAGATTGCGACAGAGGTAATGAGTCATAGAATTATGGAGCAAAGAATTTCAGACAAAAGTAAGAATTTCCAGGTACTACAATTCAACCATTCTAACAGTGATTTGAATAACTGCCTCCTTCAGGAATCTGATTAAAAACTAAGTTCTCTGTCCCAGAAAACTGCACAGGCCCACAAATTTTTGCATTCAGTTCTAAAATACATTCAAAGCACACTGCTGAAGTCTATTCATGGGTCCAAGGTTGTAGAATTTGGGGCTATTGTTTAAGCCCCTCATTTTGTAGACAAAGGAATATCTGTCTTTACAGGTTACCGGACTTTCCAAGGTTAGACAGCTAGTTACACGGGGGACAAAAAAACAGGTTGCTCAGAACCAGCATTTTTTCTATTATACCAGATATGATATTGAGAGTCAGCTAGAGAGTTTTCACAGTAACTCAGCCCACTAGACAACTTGAGATTTTATTTTGTATAATAAAGTACTATCGATTCTATCATTCCATGTTTCATGGCAAGTGCTAATTGTTTAGACCCTGACTCCTCGGTCTAACACAAAGCAAGTGCTCTATGAATGCCTCCTAAATTTAAATAAATAAACCTGCTTTGAAAATTGGAAAAGGATTGTTGGAAAACTGGCACAGTACCCTTAGAGATGTTAGATTCCCGGAGAACCGAGGTGGTTCAAGGTTAAGTCGTATTACAAAGCCTTAAATAGGTATGCAGAGGTTAGCTGATAGCTAAGAAATACTTAGCTTAATTTTTCTTAATTTTCATCAGCTTAATTTTTCTTTGACATATAGATTCACAGAATTGGTAAGGACTACAGAGTAGTATAATCCAAATTCATACCCCATATCTCTGAGAAACACCATTACATCTGAGCAACGTCAGCAATGCAGGGGTTAAGCTATGCTGTACCCTGGTAAATGGTTTTGTTTAGAAAGTCCATACTGGTCATTGTAACAAGCATCATCTGTATGACAAACTTCACTTATTCATCTAAAATCTTCTACTTGGACCAACACATAGAAATTACTAAATCAACCTCTCTCACTCTTCCTTTCATTTAAAGAGAGCAAGATACTACACTGTTGCTCACTGTCCAAATTTACTGCAAGTTATTTCAAAATAATTCAAAATAACTTGACCTTCTGCAAACACTCACCTCCAAGACTCCTTGCTCACCTTACAACTGTACTTTTCCTCAGTATGTTCCCTCGGTTTCATTTCCTCTTTCTCCTCCTCTCCTTTTTATTTTCCCTTCTTGTTTCTCTCTCATCCCCTTACTCTAATGACCTCTTTGCTTTCTGCCTTACGGGTCCTTCTTCATTCTTTTGCTATATTAAAAAATATGGCCCCTAATGAAATTTTGCAAGATTACCATGACCAATATCTATGTCAAAATTCCAACTTCTAGAGTGGGGATTATAAATTAAGTTCAACTCCTTCCAAAGAAGACCTTGCACAAATGTGTAGGTGCTAATAATATTTGTGGGGAGTAGCAGGAACAGTCCCAGGTAGCATCAGTATGAGGGAGAGAGGGTACTGGAGAGAGGGATGTCAGTCAAGTACATTCCTTGATCAGGATACCACCATGGCAACCGAAGAACTGCTGACACCCAACCCACCAGACAACTCTGGGAGACAGTGTCTCCATGTTATCCCAACCAAGGAACAAAGGAACGAGGATGCTTATCCTCCAATGCTGTCAGTCATTGATCAGGACTGCTCATCTCTGATAAGAACTGCTGGCACTTCCTGTGGAGCCAGACCCCGTGGCCAGAAAAGACTTTGGGAACAGTCTCAGGTACTTTCTGTTGGAATGTACAGGAATGGTCTATGGTGATGAGATGTGAAGGAAACACCAAAAGCACCTACCATAAATGTCCTTGCTATACTGTTGTACTTGTTTAACAAAGTACATCTTACCATCTTGTTTCCATAGTTACCATTTCACTGGGGACAGCCCTGGCCCCGCTGGCCAGCCGGAACGTGTATATACACTGGTCAATCCAGAGATTCCTCAGAAGATCCAAAGGGCCCCATGCTTCGGGGGCTTACTTGGTCAAACTCAGAAGGGACATTTCTAGTTTTCACCTGGCATTTAAGCAATGGACTTATGGATGTAGCTTTCCAGTTTAACTTCAGTTCTGGATGGTGGAATCCTATGCAATCAACTTCATTTCTTTTCTGCCTCCACACCCTCATCTTCTAGAGGTTAATTGCACCTTCCATGCCAGCACTCAGAGAGACCCAGTAGGAAGGCAGAAAACAGTGTCTTTACTTCGTAGATGATCAATTCTTATTGGATACTCGCAGCAGCCCCCACCCACTCTCTATGCCACATCGCCAAGACTGGGATTTTACGGCACGTGAAATCAAAATGGTAGTATTTCTGTGTAATCGTTCTCCTAAAAAGGTCTAATGATGTTTTCTTTCATTATATATTCTTATAATCTGTGCAATATGAATATAGGCAGCTAGCATAGTGGGATGCATAGAATGGTGGATAGAAAATTTAAAAAGAAAGCATCCATTTTTAAAAATAAGATTATTATTGGCATGAGAATGGCCACAACTCACTGTTTTCCATATTGCTATCCTACTGGATTCAATTTCTCTAGGTCACCCAAGTGTGTGGGATTTTATTACTTCAAAATTGTTGCAGTGAATGGCATCAAGCCGGTTATCATCCCCTTTATGAGTTGACATGATGACAGACCATCGCGACTGTGTTGTCTTATTTTTTTTATAGACACACAGAGACACAGCCCACGAGCTTGACATTCAACAAGTCCACCTGAACATTTTCCCGGCAGGGCTTTCAATCAGCCAGGGGGCTATAATATTACAGGGCAGATCGCCAAAAGACATGATTGTCACCTTTTTTTCCACTACTGTATTACCTCACCATATCTGAGGATCCAACGATGACCCCTGGGGTGTGTGTGTGTGTCTTTGCTGGTACTATTTAAGGCTCCCAAGTGGGAAAAACTTCCACTAAGATTTCCCAATAAACTCTATGAACTTATAGTATCAGTGAAATCCATGCTTTGCTAATATTTCTATGCATGTCGTTGAGTTTGGAGGCACTGAACACAGCTTATGTAAATAAAGTCTCCTATGAACTGCAGTCTATTAACTTACCCCTTTTTTTTTTTTTTTTTTTGTATTTTTATGAAGCTGGAAACGGGGAGAGACAGTCAGACAGACTCCCGCATGCGCCCGACCGGATCCACCCGGCATGCCCACCAAGGGGCGATGCTCTGCCCATCTGGGGCGTTGCTATGTTGCGACCAGAGCCACTCTAGCGCCTGGGGCAGAGGCCAAGGAGCCATCCCCAGCGCCCAGGCCACCTTTGCTCCAATGGAGCCTTGGCTGCAGGAGGGGAAGAGAGAGACAGAGAGGAAGGAGAGGGGAGGGGTGGAGAAGCAGATGGGTGCTTCTCCTGTGTGCCCTGGCCGGGAATCGAACCCGGGACATCTGCACGCCAGGCCGACGCTCTACCACTGAGCCAACCGGCCAGGGCCAACTTACCCTTTTTTTATATCATGGCTAAACATATTTCTAAAAGGAACTCTAAGTAATGAGCAAGAAATGGAAAGTTAACTATAGTAAAAACAGAAAAATTATATTAATATTGCTTCATCATACTTATTAGAAAGTAAAAATGATATCTTAAAAAAATGTTTTGGTTTTTTTTACATTTAGTGAGAGAAAGGGAGGAAGAGACAAACTCCCACATGCACTCCAACCAGGGTCCACCCAGCCAACCCACTAGGGGGCGATGCTCTGCCTATCTGGGGCCCTTGCTCCTTTGCAACTGGAGCCATTTTCAGCACCTGAGGTGGAGGCCATGGAGCCATCCTAAGAACTTGCTCTAATGCTCTAATCGAGCCTTGGAAGCAGGAAGGGAGGAGAAGACACAAAAATGAAACCTCTCGTTCACATTCGAGTAAGTGTTGAGCACTTATTTCTGTTTCCTCATCTATGAATAACTTTTTAGGCTGTGTACATGCGAGGAGGGAACAGGTGGGACAAATTCTCACATTGGAAGTTCTGAAAGGTGATTGTCTACAAAAAAAGGAGACTTTCTGTTTGGCCTGAGGCCAGCACACAGCTATGCCCTGAGGGTCAGTCAAGGGCAGTCTGCCTGGGCATTAGGTGTGCTAAAGGCACAGTACATATGGAAAGCACCACATTTGTGTAAAAACTTGCTAAGCTTATACCAAGACATATCATTATGCATTCCCTTGCCCAGTTTCAACAACAGTTCATCTCACTGAAGGGAGACAGAGAACACAAGAGGAAAATGTCCTTCTTAGAGAGATCTTAACACAACAGGAGGCCCATGTCAGTATCCATTAATCAATCTGCTCTTTTCCAACCTCAGATATTTCTGATATTGGGTCTCAATTATTTTCACTTACAAAGAAGCAGCAAATCTTAAGAAATATTTAAGAAATATGTTTTTTTTCCTTTTCTGCATTTCTACAAATAACAGAATAAAATATTTTCCCAATTGATACCTTGGTGGTTTATTAACTTTCAAAGCCAGATGCATACACAGCTTTCCTTATAGATTCACACTTTCTTTTTAATGCTCCTACAATCATTAAAAATTATATTGGCAATTCTGCTTCTATCTCCGAGGCTCTTTTAGCCTGTTTAAAATTCCTGATTCAAATCCCAGAGGTTGGACATTTCTCATGTTCATTAATATGATTTCTTTTTAAACCTATGGGAGAACAACTAAATTAATGTGTAAACAGCATTGGGATACCCAGAGCTCAAGGCAAGAACATAATTACTCAGGGGAGAGAACATTTTCAGAGTATATTCTTTTATTTATTTATTTATTTTACTTTTTTAAGACCTTATTTATTCATTTTAGAGAGTGAGAGCAAGCGAGAGAGAAAGAGAGAGAGAGAGAGAAGGGGGAGGAGCAGGCAGCATCAACTCCCATATGTGCTTTGACCAGGAAAGCCCAGGGTTTAGAACCGGAGACTAGCCTGACCTGTGGTGGCGCAGTAGATAAAGCATCGACCTGGAAATGCTGAGGTTGCCGGTTCAAAACCCTGGGCTTGCCTGGTCAAGGCATATATGGGAGTTGATGCTTCCAGCTCCTTCCCCCTTCTCTCTCTGTCTCTCTCTCCTCTCTCTCCCTCTCTCTCTCCTCTCTAAAAATGAATAAATAAAAAAAAAAAAATTTTAAAGCCTGACCTGTGGTGGCGCAGTGGATAAAGTGTTGACCTAGAACACTGAGGTCACCGGTTCAAAACCCTGGGCTTGCCTGGTCAAGGCACATATGGGAGTTGATGCTTCCAGCTCCTTCCCCCTTCTCTCTCTGTCTCTCTCTCCTCTCTCTCCCTCTCTCTCTCCTCTCTAAAAATGAATAAATAAAAAAAAAAAAATTTTAAAGCCTGACCTGTGGTGGCGCAGTGGATAAAGTGTTGACCTAGAACACTGAGGTCACCGGTTCAAAACCCTGGGCTTGCCTGGTCAAGGCATATATGGGAGTTGATGCTTCCTGCTCCTCCTCCCTTTCTCTCTCTCTCTCTCTCTCTCTCTCTCTCTCTCTCTCATTCTAACTCTCTCTCCTCTCTAAAATGAATAAATAAATAAAAATTAAAAAAAATAGTTTTTAAAAAAAAAAAAAAAAAAAGAACCGGAGACTTCAGTGTTCCAGGTTGTTTTATCCACCATGCCACCACAGGTCAGGCTCAGAATATATTCTAATTCAAAAATAGGTTCAAGCACCAAAGTAGTAACCGATGACTAGATTGACTAGATCATTTCTGAATCCAGAAGAAACTATTTGACTTGAATATGTTCAGAGACCAGACTACATGTTGAAAACAACTTTTTTTTTTCTTCATTTTTCTGAAGCTGGAAACGGGGAGGCAGTCAGACAGACTCCTGCATGTGCCCGACCGGGATCCACCCGGCATGCCCACCAGGGGGTGATGTTCTGCCCATCTGGGGCGTCGCTCTGTTGCATCCAGAGCCATTCTAGCACCTGAGGCAGAGGCCACAGAGCCATCCCCAGTGCCCGGGCCATCTTTGCTCCAGTGGAGCCTCGGCTGCAGGAGGGGAAGAGAGAGACAGAGAGGAAGGAGAGGGGGAGGGGCAGAGAAGCAGATAGGTGCTTCTCCTGTGTGCCCTGGCCGGGAATCGAACCCGGGACTCCTGCACGCCAGGCCGACGCTCTACCACTGAGCCAACCAGCCAGGGCCGAAAACAACTTTTTAGGGTCTAGATGTGTACAACTATAAAACGAGATCCTTTTGGAAGAAGATACTAATTCAGAGTAAAATGCAATCACACCTCAAAAATGGAACTTACAATATTGACATGTACTGATCATCATAGGATGTTATAATCAAGTTAACTCACTAAAGCTGGGCTTGACCAGATGGTGGCGCAATGGCTAGAGTGTTGGCCTGGACGCAAAGGACTCAGGTTCGAAACCCCAAGGTCAGCAGTTTGAGCACTGGCTCATCCGACTTGAGCGTGGACTTTCTTCATGAATGAGGAAAGAGACATAAAGAAAGAGGCTAAATTACTCGCCCTTAGGTCACAGAATTAGGTAAAGGATGGAGCTCAAGTTCATGTCCAAGCTGCTTAGCCCCAAAACCCACGTTCTAAACCATTATGTTACAGTGACAAGTAAGACCATGCTGACTCACATTAGACCCCTCATCAATTTCTTTTTCATTTTCTCTCTCTCTCATTTTTGGATTGATGTGGCCAAAATTTGTCTGAAAGAGCGCTTCACGGGTGATAACGGGAGCTGTGTTTATAATAAGTGATTGTGTTTATAGCCTAAGTCCCATCATCTCAGCGCCTCTGTGCTCTTTTTAATCATGACGCTTCTGATTGCTGATTACTTGCAATTCTGCCTGTTGCTCTTTCCTCTCATGATGGCACAATCTGCTGTTTCGCCGGGCGCTGTGCTGCTGTGTCCTTGGAGCCTCTCACCCCACTCCGGCTCATCATAAAGCAGCTGGTTTCCTCTCATCTGCTTCACATGCCCTGCAGATTCATCTAGCATTCTACATAATAATGTAGGTTACTTCCGGTCTGATAGTGTTATTCTACGAACTGTTCATTCTAGAGTAGGATGCTACATCAGTGCACAATGGTCTGCCATTTGTTTTATCTGTTGAATATGGGTCTACCATTGGTTTTATCCATAACATTCATAAACTTGAGCTAATGCAGTGGTAAGTTTCAGTCCTACAATGTTAATAAAATGCTTCCTTTTAGGGTTTTTTTGTTTGTTTTAAGGAAATACAAATTGAACAGTACTTCATTTATTTATTTCCTCAGTCAATAGTTCAGCAATAGGAATTAGTGGATAATAAAGAATGTTTGGAAGACTATAGTGAATGGTCTAGGGAAATTGGTCAGCAATGGTTTATAGTGAAGAACAGCTTTGACTTGCATTTTTCAAAGTCTTTCTAAAGGCCCTGGCAGGTTGGCTCAGTGGTAGAGCGTCGGCCTGGCGTGCAGGAGTCCCGGGTTCGATTCCTGGCCAGGGCACACAGGAGAAGCGCCCATCTGCTTCTCTACCCCTCCCCCTCTCCTTCCTCTCTGTCTCTATCTTCCCCTCCTGCAGCAGAGGCTCCATTGGAGCAAAGTTGGCCCAGGCACTGAGGATGGCTCTGTGGCCTCTGCCTCAGGTGCTAGAATGGCTCTGGTCACAACAGAGCGACGTCCCAGATGGGCAAAGCATCGCCCCCTGGTGGGCATGCTGGGTGGATCCTAGTTGGGAGCATATGGGAGTCTGTCTGACTGCCTCCCCATTTCCAACTTCAGAAAAATATTTTTTTTAAAAAGGGAAGAAAAGTCTTTCTAAAATTGATTTGAGAGGAGGAGAGAGAGATATTGATTTGTTGTTCCAATTATTTATGTATTTATTGGTTGATTCTTGTATGTGACCTGAATAAGGACTGAACCCACAACCTTGGCATATCATGATGCCATTCTAACTACTTAACTAACCCACCAGGGCAGTACTTGCACTTAAAACTTTTTAAAATTAAATTTAAATTAACATTGGTTAATAAAAGTATATATGTTTCAAGTGAAATAATTTCTGAACAATGTATCAGATAGCAAATCTGCTTTCTATGAAGGCCTCCACAACTACTACTTACACCTGGGCAAGTTGAAAAGCATGACTATAAATCAATACCCAACAGAACACCAAGAGCAACTATACTTCAATAACAGCCATTGGGCCAAATCACAGCTGGAGCTGCGTCCACAAACAAATTTAACTATTGCATATGAAATTCAGAAACGACTCAACTATCAAGTGACATTATAGGAACATTAAGTGTACCTAGAAAGACTAGGTTTAGTAAGCCACTATTTTGGTAAGCTTTGGTGGTATGAGAAACAGCTGCTAATTTAGAGAATTTCTAGCAGAGACCCTCAATACAGGCTACTTTTTCGCTCAATGAGTAGATTTCCACCCACTGTTTACAGATGCACCCTTGCCAGCGGCTGTGAGCACTTGTATAAGATACTTAACAATATGGTGTACTATCATTTTAGTCTGTGAATTAGTGGGCACTGGGAGCATGAAAATTAATTTACTCAAATCACCCTGAAAAGTTTCATATTTCTCTTGAAGAACACCACCATTCTTGATCAACATATTGCCCTGTTCTAACACTAGTTCATATATTTATATGTACATATATTATTGATTTTATATAGAGAGAAGGGGGAGAGATAGAGCAAAAAATACATCAATTTGTTGTTCCACTTATTTATGCATTCATTATTTGATTGTTGTATGTACGCTGACTGGGGATCGAATCTATAACCTTTGCATATTGGGACAATGCTTTAACCAACTAAACAACCTGGCCAGGGCTTATATAGTTTTTCCAGGCATGCCTTCTCTGTACATTCATAGACCTTGGTAACATTGTAAAGTAGCCAAGTTAAATAGCTGAGGAAAAATACCTTCTAAATCAAATATCATATAGTATGTCTCTTGATAACAAGGACATAGAACCAATGAATTTAAAACATTTATCTATAAGTCATCTTTCTTGTTGCACTCTTGCGAGTGGTTATGTAACTTAAATATGCCATGATCCATTCTCCTGGTGCACTGGAGACAACACCTCCTATGCTCTCTATGCTGACAGGTAAGTTTTCAGGAATAGGCAAGCCAGTGCCTATTTAAACATCCCCATCATTTTTTTAAAAAAAACTACATTTTACTCTTACTGTATCCTTGAAGTTATTTACATCTATCACATCTGAGTGATGGAGACACTATATGATGATGGTCACTGCACATCTCAATCCCAGCATCAGAAACGTCACACTGGTAACTAGAAATTTGCCACGGTGGGAGCATTTAACACTACATACATCAGCAGACACTATCAATCGGGACTTTTAAATTAAAAAGGAAGGCCAGTTGTTACATATTTGCCAGTATACCATTGTCTATTGTGCATGACACATCCTCTTCTCATATCATATGAGAGGACAGAAATTGCAGAGGATTAGTTACAGAAGTTACATTACGGCACCTGCGGACTGCCAATGGCTACAGAAAGGTCAGAGTGAAATTTTCTCAATAATGAATTTGTACGCAAAGAGGAACTCACCTTTTTTTTGTCAATTGTTTACAAAGTCACTTCTAAAATTTAGATGGTTTTTAAGTTGCTGAGACCAAAAAAAAAAAAAGTTGGATGTATTTCCTTAAGGATGTAGATATGCCAATAATACTGTGTATGTGTGTTTGTGCATATAACATTAGTCAGAAAACAATTATACAACAGACCAATAGAGGTGCAAATTACAAACACTTCTACAAAAGCCCAGAAGACAGAGTGATTAATGACCCAGGCTGGTCTGGAAAAGCCTATGAAGGCTTCCTACAGTAAGTGACACTTAGTAGAGGTAGTTGGGATAAATACAATTTTAAAAAGAAAAAAAAAGGCATAAATGAGAAATGGCGTGAGCAAAGATACAGAGATGAGGAAATATAAGGGCATTGGTTGGTTGTGAGGTTTTTTTGTCTCCATTAATCTAAAACATTTATATCAGGCATCAATGTTTGATCTGTGAGGAGTCAGGGAGCTGTGCGCTGAGGTAGGGGAGGGGTGGTGATGAGGGCCAGTGGATTAGGCTCTCCCAGTAGACTGGGAAACAGATTTTAAAATGTGTTGAACATCATTGTTTTAATAGCACAACAGCCTTGGCCAGATGGCTTGGGTGGTTAGAACAGTGGTCCCCAACCTTCTTTGGGCCATGGACTGGTTTAATGTCAGAAAATATTTTCACGGACCGGCCTTTAGGGTGGGATGAATAAATGTATCATGTGACCGAGACAAGTGTCAAAAGTGCGTCTTAGACAGATGTAACAGAGGGAATCTGGTCATTTTTAAAAAATAAAATATCGTTCAGACTTAAATATAAATAAAATGGAAATAATGTAAGTTATTTATTCTTTCTCTGCAGACCAGTACCAAATGGCCCATGGACCGGTATCGGTCCACGGCCCAGGGGTTGGGGACCACTGGGTTAGAGCATCATTCTGATATGCAGTATATACACAAAGGTTGTGGGTTCAATCCTTGGTCAGGGTATATACGGGAACAGAGAAATTTCTCTCTTTTTCCCCATCCCTTCCTCTCTCTCTAAAATCAGTGTGTGTGTGTGTGTGTGTGTGTGTGTACACACACACACACACACACACACACACATATATATATATTTTTTAGTAGCACAACAGTAGAGTTTTGACTCAAAGAACAGAGCCCAGGTCTCTCCTTTCAGATGCAAGACTTATATTTCAATGTTTATATTCCTAATACCATGCTCCTTCCTGCTTCCATCTTCCTTCCTAAAAGCGGGCCCCAAGAACCTTAAGGGTCAGTTCAACACTGACCAGCTTCCCACTGCAACCCGGCTCTAAGTGGACTGGCCCAGTGGAGGGCTGCCCTGAGACAAACATCTGAAAATTGACTGATTGTCGATCAATGTCATTGAGACATACAGGATACAACACTGAATACATTGGTATCATATTTTAAATCTCTGCTATCTTAAAGTGATATAAGAATTATCAAAATCCTGCCAGACAATCATTCGAACATATTAATAATGTGCCTATGGAGTTACATGAATGTACAAAGAACACACAAGCTCTCTGAGGAGAACGACCCTGATGTCACCACCAGTCAGAGACCAACATGCCCGTGGACACAATGCTAATAAACAAGGCTAATATGCTCACGCAAATGAGGCAGTAAGAGGAAATGGAGGTTATGACCTGCATTAGGCAGCCGTCCTGGACCAGGCTGGTAAGAATAGCCCTGCATCGAAAGCCACACACACACTTATACCTAGTGGATTGATGTTTAATTTTTCCTGTCTGAAGTTGAAATCTCATATCAGTTCCTATGTGTGCCCAACCATCTCTCTGCACTAGGAAGTAAGAACTTGGAGGTTTTTCTGACATTTGGAGTAATCTCCGAACTGGCTGAATTCTTGGGAATCAGAGCAACACATGACTCCTACATATGGTGCGGAGACCCGGGCACACAGTGCAACACGGCAACCTCCCTGTGGGTGCGGGCGGCAGGTGGGAACGCACATATTGCTGTGTGTGATGCCATTGGTACCACCTGGTCCACAGGCAGGGGCTCAAGCCCTAACCAAACAGCTCGGAACCCCTCCCACCCAGCCCCGTCCACGTCTCTGGCGGGAGCCTTGGTTTGGTGTCCTGGATGCTATTCTTTCCTGGATAGTCTCCTCCTGGGCACCAGTCTCACGCCAGCTGCCACAGGGCTCCCCAGCCCAGAATGAGCTTCCTCTGCAGGAACCTGGAAGGCTTCCCAGCCATGGAGGCTTCTCTATCCTTCAGAACAGACCTGGCAGTGGCTCCCTTTTCCCATCCAGATTTCAGGGCAGCCGGATGTGAGCTGGCACAATTGCAACTGACCACACCAGGCATCCTGAGCTCAGAAGTCAGGACGCTTTCTTTCCTTGGTCACAGCAAACGCGCAAGGGGAGATGGAAAATGATTCTTTTTTTTTTCTGGCTTTGATGACTGTCAGGAGGTGACGCCATGAATTAATGCAGAGCATTTTGGAGGAGAAGGATGAGGAAAGGGAACGCAGAGATCCTGCATTTAATTAGAAGGGCAGATTAAGTCTCAGGTGGATGCAGAACATCTCTGAATGAAGATCAGAAAAAAAAACACAAATGCCGACTCAAAAGACAAGATGGGGCTTGAATTATAGATTGGGAGTGTTTTATTTATTGATGATAGGTGATGCTGTGAGAATGCCTGACCTCATCCACAAAGAGGGCGTTGAACACTAAGAAAGCAAGGGTTACATGGAGAACATTTAGGGATAAACGTTGCACTGTGCCAGGGAGGAGCCAGGGAACAAGACCAAAGGGATGCAGTCATAGATTCTGAAACAAAAATAGAAACAGTGTTTCCTCCCATCTGATGTGAAAATCATGCTGACTGATCTCTAGTCTATGCACTGACACTCACCTAGGGCAGCAAAATATGAAGGGTGTTGCTGAAGATTTTTCAACACCTGCGTCCAAATACCACATCTATTTTACAGTCAGATATTCTTAGTCATTCCCTCGATTATTTTATGTTCCTCGGCATCCAACAATAGAGTTTAAGCTATATCTTACTTCAAAGCATCTACAGTTTTGCTTCTGTGGCCAAGGCTTCAGAGTACCATCATCAAATCAAGAGTCAAGAGCATCAAATGTTGTTGTGTTCATTAATTAAACAACTACTTCTCATGCTCCAGGCTCTGTGGTAGAATGGAGGGAAGACAGGCATGGTCACTGCCATCAGGGGGCTGAGAGTCTAATTGGGGGAATAAACATTTGTCAATAATCTTATAAATGGTGCGAAGTATACATTATGAGTAATAAGACAAGGCACGAAGCGTGTATAGCAGGCATCACCGCAGAGTAAATATTTGAATTAAGTTCGAAATGGAAACTAGAAGTGAACTGATGAAACTAGGTGAAGTACAAAGCATTCCTGTAGGAAGAACAACCTGTGTCAGGACCCTGAGTGCTTTCTGGAAAGAAGGGGGTGGGGGAAGGTCAATATGGCTGGAACACAGAGTGAGAAAAAGACATGTCATTAAATGAGGCCAGAGAGCTAGGTGGATGTCATGTCAAATCCTATTAGCATTTTTATCCCCTCTTCTTGACATGTGTGGCTAGATACACTCTCACTCTCATTTGTGGTTCAACATGACCATGCATTCTGCCCAAAGTCATTGGATTGAATTTGGCATGTGCTCCTCCCAGGAAAGTCTCATAATAACCCTTCGCATGTGATGTTCCTTCCACTCTCTTCCTTATCTTTGCTTTGGGTGCAGAGAAACAAGAGAGAACTCTGGCTCTTGGCAGGACTTAGAGTAATGCCTTCTGTGAGCCGTAAACACACACTCAAATTCTATCGGGGTGAGAAATAAACTTATGTTGCATTGTCCCATTATATATTCTGGGACTTCTTTTTTTTTTTTACAGCAACTAGTGTTGCTCCAATTAATACACCTGTTAGGTGTGGTAAGCACACCACCATTCTATTTAGAATCTCCTTCTTAAGAGAGCAATACTCGTATGGCTTAAAAAATAATAACCACATTCTATAAAACAACAGTCCAACAGCTTTCTAGGAATGGAATGGGAGGGCTTGTGAGTATGTGGACTAAAGTAATAGGAAATATCCAAGGAGAGGTTCTGCAGCAATCGAACAGATGCTGAGGGACTAGGAAATATGAAATCAGGTGACTGGTGATGATTTTATGCGTCAACTTGACTGGGCTCTGGGATGCCCAGAGAGCGAGTAAACATTATTTATAGGGGTGTCTTTTGGAGGGTTTCTGGAAGAGATTAGCATTTGAGTTGGTAGAACAAGCAAAGAAGGCTCCTGTCTCAAGTGTGGGTGGGCACATCCCATCCCTGGACAGCCTGGATAGAACACAAAGGGAGAGGAAGAGAGAACGTGCTCTACGGACAAGTGAGGACACCCATCTTTTCCTGCTCTCCTACATGGGTACTCCGTGTCTCCAGCCTCTAGACTCGGAAGGGGACTTACACATGGCTCCCTGGTCCCCAGACCTTTGGGTTGAGACTGACATTACACCACGGGCTTTCCCGGGTCACCAGCCTGCAGATGACAGGTTGTAGGACTTCTCAGCCTCCACAGTCAGTGAGCCAAACAAACCGCATAATAAAGCTCTTTGTATGTATCTCTATGTCTATGTCTTTCTATCTCTCTCTCACTGTCCTATTGGTTGTTTTATTCTAGAGATTCGTGACTAATACAGTAACCTAAAACAGATATGATGACATAATATATTATAGCTGAACTCTGAAGAGGTCAATATTATAGATCATTACAATTTCTTAGTTATAGCAACTAAAACAGACAATTTCGTATCCATGTCTATAAAAATACTCAAATGATTGTTGAGTCACAGTACATAACCATACACATGCACATTATAGGTACATATGTATCTACACATATGTGTACGTCTATGAAAATTTTATTTGGGTTAAGAAATGCACTTCAATGAATAGATCTTAGAATGACATACAAATATATTTTTAAATACTTTTCTGTTTCTGCCCATGAAGATTTAGTTCTCAGTATTCCAAAAACCAAGTAGTAGAATTAGACAAAATTTCCAAAGTGACAAACTGTGGAGCAAGGGCTGCACTCATATAATTACCTACTCTAAATTCATAAGTTTAAGATCTATGTGGCCATTCCATGGAGCTTTAAAATTTTCTGAAAAGTCAGAACTATATGAACCCATCCTTAATCAAGCTATAATCAGTTAGAACACCACACCAAAAATCTCTACCTAGAGCAAATTTCTGGAGGTAGGAGAGGGTGTATAGTACCTCTGGCACCCTAGGGTGTTCTGTGCAACAACTTAAACTAAGATCGGGATTAATAAAAAACAATTATTTTGTAATATCATTAATATTTATATCTACACATATATGTATACATTGTATATACACACACACATATATGATAATATATGATATATAATTAGTCAGGGTGTGTGTGTGTATGTATAATTGGTCAAGGTTCTCCAGAGAAAATTATCCATACATACACATGCACACATATAGTGGTTTCTACATTCAAATATGTGCTTTTAAGTCACAGGAGAAAGTGTGATAGGGCGGGTAGCACAAGCCACAACTGTGGGGTGGCTCAGGTGTTGAGAATCACCCACAGCTGATGGTCCAACGAGGCTGCAGACTCAGTACTAGAAGTCATACTGACACTCTCTCCGTTGGGTCCCCATGCTCAGCCTCTCACTGAACTAGCAGGATTACATTTGGTTAATAAAAGATATTTTGTGGGAGGCTGTGAAAATGCTTCATAAAATGCTACTTTAGCAGTGAAAAGGAAATTAGATCACGGATAAAACATACATTTACAGTGAAGAATGGTGGCTAAAAAAGCCAGTGTCACTTCAAAGACCTTTGATGAGTGAGTTAGAAGTAGACGGCAGTTCACGTAGAAAAGGCTACTTAGTCTGACAATCAGATGAGCTAATTATTCTGCATTTAACCCAGCTGGTCTTATCTAGCCTGTTAATGAGCACATATTCTTCTGCCATCAAGGGCACAGTCTATTTTGTTTTGTTTTAAATTGTCAAGGTCGTTTATGCTATGAGTAAAATCCTATTTTGACACATGACAGGGGTTTTTTAAGGCAACAATAAGAATGCCACTATCGTTCTTAAATGTTTCCTAGTAAATATATTGGTACATCACTGTATCGTTTGTTGTATTTACAAACTCATTCACTGCTCTCCATTTCATTTTTACACTTTAAGGTCAAATGGCGAAAAATAAGTGTTTCTCCCAGTTTGCTCTTTGCCCCCAAAGATCTAATGCCATCAAAGATGACATGTAGGGAGGCGAGATACAATGAGACACGCCAAGGCACGACTTTCTTGACACCTGTGTACCTGTGCGCGTGCCTCGTCGGTACCACGTGTCAGGTTACATGGCGATGAATCATTAGGTATGAATATCGTCTCCTAGACTTGCAGCTCCTTGTGGGCAGAAACCTTGTTATTCTCATTTCTATGAAGACCGGTGTATCACGTCTTTAAAATTTGGGCAGCGCTCACAGAATAAAGAGTTCTGATTGGGGATGCGTGCAGAGGTGAAGGCTGAGATGTAGACAGGCCCTGATGTATTTGACAGTTCAGATCATCAGACTGTTCCCTGTAACTGGCATTCAGTACAAGAAAGTAAGCCCTTTACAAGTACCACGTCATTGTCATCGCACGCACACGTACACACACACACACACACACACACACACGCACGCATACACTCTCCTGGCCGGCCTTTATCAAAACATAATGTTTCTGTAAACAGTATTTTCTACTCGCATTGGGTCTGTTAGGTTACTAGGTAGGTGTGTGACTGAGCGGGGACATTGAATGGCTAGGTCTGTTTTTGATAGCTATTTAATTCTATTCCTCTTTGTCAACTGGGAAGTCGTAATGTATCTTGGCGTTTGTGGGATATCAGTTTATCTTTCTAGATACAGACTTGATATAACGTTCTATGTTTTAAAGCATTTGCACCAAGCTCATTCTATTACCTCCCTGAGCATTCAGGGGCCAAAACAGGTAATGAGGGCAGGGCAAAGATACTAAGGTAGGGATTGGGCCAAGAAGGTCAAGACCACGGAGATAACTGATCCAGGATGTGGACAGACATCATCAGCTCAGGTGGGCGCAGCCCTCCGGCTTCACCCTTCAGCGGGGAAGAACAGAGACCCGAGATGAGGTGCATTATAGCTATTACTTAGATCCCCAATCAGCGCCCTGCTTTCCAAACAGAACTCGAATTCTTTCTCTGGATCCTTCCCTCTTCCATACCGTGATTCAGGGGACACTGACCTACCCACCAACTACAAAGGTGACCCTGACTGGACAAAGGATAATCCCCTAACCTTGACAATAACTGGTTTAAGAACATGAGCCAACGTTAGATCAGCTCCTGCCCTAGCCGGGTGGTGGTGGGAGACTGCTGAAGAAATGTGACCTAAGTCAGGTCCTTTAGACACATGGGGAGGTTTGAGGGCAGGGTTGGCATCTGGGGAAAGAATAAAAGTGTTTCTGATGTCTCTTTCTCTGAGCAGCAGTGTGAGGACGGGAAGCCAGATTCTGCCCTAGCCGTGATGGAGGAGGTATCGGAAGACAAAGCAATCATATCATTGCATCTCCTGACTGTGCAAGCTAAACGTCATTGCGGTTTCTATCACTCACAGCTGAGGACATCTTTCTGCTACATTTACTGTGCGTTAGGCACTCCATTAAGCATGGCCTAACTTTTTATTCCAATTCAATAAGATTGGCTGTCCACATTTTACAGAGAAGAAAACTGAAGCTCCGGGTAGGGCTGTTATGTAATACAGTCTGTGTAACACAGAGGAGCCTTAATGTTTAACAGGTGTGTTTGTTTCAGCTCACTCCAACACCTGGGAGTTATACTGCTCCACTTCGAAAACTAATCAGCCCCAATAAATGATTTCAGTTTTATTTTAATCAGTTCTTCCATGGCTTAGTAATCATTTTTAATCTTACATCTTTAAAAAAAATAGATAAGAAAACTTGGGCAGTTAGGGCTAAAGTTAAATTTGCTTTCTAAACATATAATCCACACCAGATACCACAAATATAGATGAACCACACAACTGCCTACAGAACAAGTGACACACTAATCCATGCACAGAAAAATAACCTCAATTCCAATTTGTTAATGTAAAACTAGCTCTTACACCAGGAAAACATTACATTGTCATACACAAGTATAGCTCCTGATATGTTTAGGGTTATTATTCTAAATATAATTTCAAGGAATTATGTCCTTTATCACCAAAGAGCAAATGCAAGGAAAGCCTAAGGGCTGAAGTCATTCAAAAGTAATGCTAACAGAAATGGATATTTACTTAAATTGCATTATTCTTAAGACTGGAAACATACGACCAGAACAAGAAGCAGATTAATTGTGTCAATGCTTTCTAAGGACTGATTAAGAATATGCCTATTTCCTGCTATTTCATAAACATTCTCTTGTTCTATAGGCTTCTCTTCTTACATTAGTCTTTAAAAATAGTTCCAGGCCTGACCTGTGGTGGCGCAGTGGATAAAGCGTCGACCTGGAAATGCTGAGGTCGCCGGTTCAAAACCCTGGGTTTGCCTGGTCAAGGCACATATGGGAGTTGATGCTTCTAGCTCCTCCCCCTTCTTTCTCTCTGTCTCTCTCTCTCCTCTCTCTCTCTCTCTCTCCCCCTCTCTCTCTCCTCTCTAAAAATGAATAAATAAATAAATAAATAAATAAATAAATAAAAATAGTTCCAGACCTTTGTCAAACAAACAACACCCCATCCTTCTCTGACCCACCTCCCCACTCCAGTTGGAAATAATCCGTGTCCTTTCTGTGCTTTCCATCTGTCTTCAGATTCTCACCCTCCATGTCACTCAACTCCACCTCAGACATGTCACAACTCCCCCTCCCTGGGCTTCAACGACTGCTTAAACTACAGTACAGTAGTGGAATCGATCATTTCAGCAGTGCCACAGAAGCCTTCCCTACCTGACCTCCATTTCTGCCAGGCGAGGGTCTCCTCCCTTCCCCTGGAGGGAAGCACACTCTCCCGCACTCCTGCAGGTCGCTGTGTCTCCCCCGTCTACCGTCTGGGGCTGCTGCTTATCAACGCCAGCTCCTCCGAGTCCCTTCCTCGGGTCTCTCTAATCCTCCTTTGAAGCCTTGCACCTGAGCAGAAATTCTATCTAGTTCAATACTTCAATTGTCATGTGACTACTGATGAGTCTAACAGCCCTCACATGGTGCCCACGTTCCAACAGCACACATACTACACAGTAACCACCTCCAAGATACTCAAGAAAAGTGAGAGCTGGTGACACAGGAGATTTGACTGCAGGTGGGGGGGGCACACAGTCCAACGTACAGATGATGATGTATCACAGCACTGTACACCTGAAATCTACATGATTGTATTAACCAATGTCACAACAATGAACGTAATTTAAATAAACTGAGAAAAAAAGTGAGACCCGAATGACATGGTGTTGCCTAATAATCTATTAATGATACTCTATATAGATATTATAGAGCTACTCAGAGAATCTTTATTTTTTCCTTTTTTTTTTTCTATAGTAAAAGTTCATGCTGCCTTACTCATGGAACCAATTATATTATATTTGGTAAATGTATAAAAAAAGAAATCTGGGTCCTTTGCATTGCTTGGGAAATTCTTAGCCAACATGCTTTCAGCACCCCCTGTGATGTTACTCCGGATAAGGCTTCCCAGAGTTGCCTATGTGAGGAACACTTTGACCACAAATCAGCACCTGTAATTTCAAGTGTCTGCCCTTGTGACTTTCAGATAGAGGCTCGTGTTATAAATCACTGTTTATTTTCTCTCCTTGTAGCATCTTAAGATCTACGGCACGTCTCTTATGATGAGCAGTTACTGCGTTCTCCTGGGTGATAGCCTGTGTCTTCGGAGTGTCTTCCAAGCCTGCCGACGGTGAATTTAAATGATGACATAACCTCTATTTTAAATCAGGTCATCCAAAAGTATAGTCGCCAGACAACCCACCCAGGTGTTTTTGTGTGAGCCAGTAAGAGAGAAAAAAAAGGAGAAACTTATGTGTATTTTTGTGGCATGGATAAAAACAGAAAGTGTCAAAAGATAATCTCAAAACCTCTGGGAAGTTCTAATTGATTTTGCTATAGTGAGATCTATCCCTGGATTAGATTCCTGATGATGACAGTTACAATGACATTAGATGACATTAGACATCCAGAGAAGGCTTGTTTACAGGGGATAGAAATTTTCATTTCCCTTGGTGACAGACCACTCTTTCATCCCTCACCGTTGCCACCGTCATCCTTGCTTTATAGTTACTCGTGCATGTGACCATTTGTAGACTGTGAACTCTTCAAACTCAGGAAAACCCTCTTTATCAACACTCCCCATCATTTTCTGGAAGAGGAAAGAAAGCACTAGAAAAAGACATGTTGAGCTTCAACAATGCCACGATCCTTTGGCAATCTATCTCCTTGGAAGCCTATTTCCCATTCTGCTCTTTATTTCTTCTGTGTTGTGTTCCAAAGCAACACAATGATAATAAAATATTTTCTAAAGACAAAAATATGTTCCTATCAATTTGTGAAAAATATATTGCCACAGATAAAATAAAATCGAGTCAGAAAATGCAAATAAACCATTTTCTTTACTCACAGTATCCATCATTTTTCTTGTTGATTATAATACATTATACTGAACCTTAACCCATAATAGCTATTTTTAAAAAGCTATGTTAGATTAATGCACTCGATTTTTTTTGGTGACCTATATTTCCTCTGTTTCTTCTCAATATAGGTCACTTTCAATATTGTATCACCAGTTAATGTATTATTGTTTTCATGAAAATCCCAACTCTAAATCAGATTTATAGAATCTTGAAAAAGTTCAGTTATTGCTATTAAAATTTGCCATATTCTTTCATGTTGTGTTTTTCATAATATTGAAGCATTGCATATTATTGCAACAAAAGAAACTATCTTAGGAGATGTCAGTTCTGGGCTTGCTAAAATCTACTGGAGAATGGCACAAAAATTGCTTTCATTTCTTGCATACGATGTCCTGGAAAAAAGTTGGCTTCTGCTGGAAATTTACATTTAGTCACTTAGTAATGAAGGCTTCAGAATTCAAGGATAATTTACTATTCTGAAAATGAGGCAAGATTCCCACCATTTCTTTGATCAGTATATATTGTGGCATTGATTACACCTAGAAAGTGTATTTGTCACACTTTCTTTCCTGGGAAGGACTGCAAGTTGTTTATGGGCTCGAATCTCTGCCTGAGTCATGCTTTAATCATATTGTTTTGAATCAAGTCATACTTGACAGTTCCATCAGCTGAATTAATTTTCTAATTTTCTCTCATGGCCTTTTATTTCTGGAGTAATTTTTAGCATGTTTCTGTGGTGGGAGTGTCATTTGGCTAAGTGTATACAAACATTCAATTTGTTCAACATATATTACTGATCTCCTGCCATTATTCAGGCAAGTTTGAGGGTAATGGTGTTAGAGCTGTAATTAAAATACAAAATGAAACCCTCAGCGCCATCCATATATATATACATACATACTTGGTTTCCTGTTAGATTCAGGTGTTTAGAATTAAACAGCTTGCGTGTGCAGTAATTCTTCGTCTCTTCCTGGCACCAGATCTGTCAGATAACCATGGATGACCTGCCTGTCTTTCAATGGGTGAGTCTCCAGTAGGAAGCAAGCAACAAACAGTGCTCCGTTGGCCTGATGTGAAAGCTTACCTGAAGGTCAAGTGTCTGTTGAATGTATGAAGCTTTCTTGCGGGTCAAAAACGCTATTTTTACCCCAGTGTTAACTTGTCAGGGGGCTGGCATTTTGGCACACAAAGAGGTTTGAAGCGTGTCATAGCACGACATTGTCCTTAGTCAAGGGAAGTAGTGTGTATGTTTCATTATGGTCAATACAATCTTCAAGATTTCTGTGGGCTGTGGCTTATGTGTATAAGCCCCACCTTACCTCTCCTTTTGAGAGCTTAGCCAGGAATGAGATTTTGAGGAGTGGCTTTTTGAGACTCCATACAAATAAGCCTTGTTCAGAAAATGTTTAACACAAAAATCTATCTGAGAGGAAATCAGGCCTTGACTACTTACCCAAGCAAACTTTCTCAAAACCTGAAATGTCTCGGTTGAATTAAACATGTAATGAACTCATCTAGAGTAAGTGATTTTTACCAGCTAGACCAGTGGTAGTCAACCTGCTCCCTACTGCCCACTAGTGGGCATTCCAGCTCTCATGGTGGGCGGTAGCGGAGCAACCAAAGTATAAATAAAAAGATAGGTTTAACTATAGTAAGTTGTTTTATAAAGATTTATTTTGCCAAACAGCGAAAATCCAACATAAAGTACTTGGTAAGTAATTATTATTACTATATGCTTTAACTTGCTATAATTTTGCTTTATAAAGTAAAGTTACTTTCCTACTTTATAAATCACCATTACTGTGGAACCGGTTGGCGGTTAGAAAATTTTACTACTAACAGAGGTACAAAAGTGGGTGGTAGGTATTAAAAGGTTGACTACCCCTGAGCTAGAGGGTTTTAATGTAAATCAGCAAATAAACCTCAAAGTGAAACAGTTTAGCCTTAATTTGGGGGACCCAAATCTCAAGGGTATAGCCATCTGCTATCATAGAAGATTACTTCTATGTATAAGGGTTTCCCCATATGGAGAGTAATAATGAGACTTAGAAAGTGGAAAAAAAAAATAGAAAGAGGAGTTGTAGGAACAGGGATTTAATAAAAAAATCGGACTTAATTCTTGTTTACTAGATGTCTATAGCATCTAACAAATCATAGCTACACACAGGTTTCATATCACGTAGTATGAGTTTGGGAGTTTACATCCTGGTGTTCACGATGTAAGGGTTGGATGATGGTGAGCATGGAGTTTACTTCTCTTAAATCTCAAATATTATTAGTTATAAAATAATATTTAGGGAAAAATTACATACAAGGGCACATAAAAATGCCTCGTGATAACAAGTAGTCAATGAATAAGTAGTAGTGGAAATAAAAGGTAAATACATTGAACATGGTACTTCTTACACAATTCTCTCCTCTTTCTAAAATAGCATGATGCTTCTTCAAACAACCCAGGGCCTCATCTGCAAAATAATCTTATACAAGATCCCTAACATGTCTTATTTAGGATGTGCTCTTCTGAGCAGAGGATAAATAACACGCATGGGTCCAAGGCAGGAAGGCAGAATCCAAGCAAATACTCCAGTGTAATGAAAAATTAAATATTCCATGCCTCAAATTTTGTCCGCCCAACATTCAATACAGACTCACTAATGAACACTCGGGGAAGTGGAGATTAAATACCAGCTTCAGGCACCATGATCTTACTCAATTAAGATTATACAGTTGAAATTCCCTTTGCTGGGTTTACTTTCTTTCTAGGAAAATATGACTCATAAGCAGAGATACTTTAAAACTATGGGGAAAAAAAGCAGTCAATAGGAAAAGAAATCAGGCCCACATAAGTAAGAGGATGGAAATAATAACCAAACATAAACAAGGAAAAGCAGAGTCTGTCAGAGAGGGATCCCGTGAGGATGGCTGGGAACAATGACTCTGATCTGGGTGTTTCCGGTCACCTCCCCCCTCAGGCAGCCCTAAATCACAAAACAAAAACAAAATCACTAATCTTGCTCTTTACTTTTCAAAAGGACTGAAAATTGAACTTCGATATTTACTTGCATCCATTATAGTAAAAATGAAATTAACTATTCATGTGTTCTAACTTTTATTGTGCATTTTAAATGAGCAACGGAAATGGTTTTATAAATACGGATCTTGTTAACACCACCCCCGCCCCATATCCTTAGTCAATCATTTCATCCCTACCCACCAAACTTCTTTTGTAGGTTTCTCAAATAGAAACCTATGTTGTTGTTTTTTTAAGTTGAAAGTTTTCTGATTAGCCTGGTATTTTAAATTTAATTAGGCAATGGAATTACAAAAATCAAATGAGAGGATGAGTTTGATATTGTATATGAATGTTAGGTTATTCAAAATTATTGCCACTGTTAATAGTCTATAGACACAGACGTGCTTTAAATTTGGAATTTCTTAATAAATAGAAACTAGGATTGTGAAATCCAGCATATATTGTAGTAAGTCTTGAGGTATATGTTGATAAACTTAAGACAAGTTTTCCTGCAAGAGAGAAACTCTAAATCGAGTCCCAGCACATTTGTAAAAACCAAACTGCAGACAAAACAGAAGTCATAGACATCTATCTCTGTACAACCATGCAAATAATAATAATCTTGTTTTTACCTTTAAAAACTGCTTTTAAAACATTAAAAACGACTGTTTTTAATGAACAAAGGGCTCACAAAATTCACTGTACATCCTTCCCTTTACATATTAAAATAAATTATAAAATACAAATTTGTTAAATTGTTTAGGCTGTTCTAATTCAGGTACCTAAGCTAGCCATAGAGCTTCAAATCTGTAACTATCAATATAAATGTTGCCTGAGTGAATAAGATATTATGGTATTAGAAGGTGAGTCTTTGGATGGTGCTTAGGTTATGAGGATGGAGCCTTTGCAAATGGGGTTTAGGGTCTTCAATAAGAGACCCAACAGAACCCCCTCCCCTTCCATGTGAGGACACAGCAAGAAGTCAGAAGTCTGCATCCCAGAAGAGGGTCGTCATCCAACCATGCGCATACCCATACCCTGATCTCAGACTTCCAACCTCTAGAACTGTGAGAAATAAATGTCTGTTGTTTATAAGTGACTCTGTCTGCAGTATGTTGTTGGACCAGCTCAAACAGACTTGGGCCAAAGCCATCTTTAGAACTCCAGAATTTGTAAAGGAGCAAAGTGTGGAGTCCTTGCATGAAACTTCTTGGGGGAAATGAGGAAACAGTAGAGAGACTGGGAGTGATGCTCCCAAGGCCCCAGGGGCTCACCTCCCTCTTGAACCAAAATGTAAGAAAAAGTCTTCCTGGACTTGGGGACATTAGCACAATCCTCAGCATCTGTGTCAAAAGGCAATGCCAACATGATGAGCTACTGCTCATCGTCAGGATCACAACTACCATCAAGATCACAAGAATGCTAGAATTTCTAAAAATGGGGAGGATGAGGAACCCCACCCAATGTACCCTTCTGATCAGCCATGGGGCTCACAGGAAATGGCTATGATTGCTGCCCACACCCTGATTCTTCCCGGGTTGGCCTGGTCAAGGGCCCTGGAGGTCACATCAATTTGAATAGTTTTAAAACGAATGTCCCCATTCGTTTTAACCTCTAAGTATGGGGAAGACGGAAGCAGGCTGGGGAAAGTCTCCCTGTTAAATAGAACTTTCTTTCACCAACTACCTAGTCAAGTTTCAAGTCTATTCATTAATGATTCAGATAACAAACACAGCGCCCAGCTGGAAAGAAAACCCACCACATCTGGTCACTTTTATCACCTGGGAGTCACATGTCCCACATTATTCATATAACCTCTGTTCTCTGAATCCTGTTAGTAACTTTACAAGGTTGTGTATCCTGTGACAGTCTCCACTTCTTCACTGTCATGGTCTCCCACTGAAAATCACCAACAGATGTTTGTTGTTTTCCAACCATATGCCGGACCTTCAGCAGGTGTTCAAACCTGTTTATTTGTACACAGAATGTGCTGCAGCCCTGAATCACAATGAAGGTGTGTCTCCGCCTTCCTCTCCTGTTCACACCCTCTTGTCTTCCCTTTTTCCTTTTTGTCAGCCATTCTATAGATAAGATTTTAGCCTTCCAGCTATTATTTATAAGTTAAAATGTCCCAAAACAACCTACCAAAATTAACTGCCATGCGGTTTCTAGAAAGTTGAAGTCTTATATTTTTCAACCAACTTTAGAAAGTTTCTAATGGCCTTAGAGACTCTGCGATAAAATTTTGTTATATCCCATTCAAACTTCTTTCCCACGGATAGCAGATATCAATTTCAAAGCAGACCTTTCGGCCTTTTCCACAGGAATTAGAATTTCCTCAAAGAGAAATCACCATGGACGTCTCTCTCCTTTAAATAACTTGACTAGATGAATGATATTTACTTCAAGGATATTTATTTAAATATTCTAAAGTAATCATTAGACCAGTGCTATATAAGGAATTCTTTAAAATACCTTCCCAAATAATTAGCTATCCATAATTAAAAATAAATATTTACTCAAAAAAGTAGTAGTTTTTTTTTAAAAAAAATAAAGGTTTTCCTTCTAAAACATTAGTGTTTACACCATATCACCTAAGTTGAACATGAGCAGTGTTGATACAGGCTGAGGCTATGAGGGCTCAATCTTCTTATTCTAAGCCACTGGTCTTTTGTCAAAACCACTGTCTCTGACTCAGGAATGTTTTGCATGAGAGCAAAACTACAGAAAAAGGAAGGAAAAGAAGGTCTGCAGATTCGCTGGGCACCCTGCTGCTTCCCAAAAGGTTTTAACCCAGACTCAACAACTGCTCATGTGGAGGGAAAATTCAACAGTTGTATCAACCAGGAAGCACATCAGTCATCATTTATTGCTGCTACTGCTCTCAAGAAAATAAGACAAATGAATGAGATTTCTGTTTCATGGATATTTTAAATATGGATGTAAAATTGTGAACCAATCAGCAGAAATGAACATTGTATACCTGACATTGTCCAAATAACTGAACTTTATGTCAAAAGGAGAATTAAGTCATTTTACTAAGTGTGTGTGTGTAGAATATGGTTACTTTTTACCTAAAATCCTACTTACAATAGGAAGTAAATGTATTATTCTCTGGGGAAGTTAACACAGAACAGTCATCCCTTTACTTTTGTGTGTGTGTGTGTGTGTGTGTATGTGTGTGACTTTTCCTTTTCACACTGTTTTTTCTAACATATTTTATTACAGTCTTGACAACCACATTACCTTTAAAAATTTTGTTGAAAATCCCCCCTTTTTGTAATAAATGTTTCTTTTTTTCTCCCTGCATTCTCTGGAGTTTCCATCCCCAAGGATTCTCAGTGTCTCTTCCTCTGGACGTTATGAGGGACCACCACCGTGACCACAACAGAACAAACAAAAAACCAAAAAGCAGGTTTGCTAATTCAAGCAAGTTTGAGAAATTCTCTGTTTACTAGTCGAGGCTCAGTAAGCCTCGGCACTCTGGGATTTCCCATAAACTAGAATATGCTAATGTGAATTGGAATGCCCGAGACTGCAATAGAAAGTTTAATGTTTTTAAGTGAAAAAAACAATAATTCCAAAAGGAGAATGTTAAATGTACACATTATGGAAATTGTCGGCCTCCATGAATGGAGACAAACACCTGCAACAATTTTCAGATGCCTTCTGAAAAAAGGTCCAGGTTTCAATATTGATTCCTTTTTTCTTTCGTACAAAAACATATGAACTCTGAATTTTAAAAAGTGTTTATGCAATAAATACACACACGGGTATCAATTATTTGATATAAGATGAAGCATTACTTTCTGTTTGTTTGTTTGTTTAAATGTATTTTTATTGATGTTTTCAGAGGGAGAGAGAAAAGGGGAGAGAGAGAGAGAAACATTGATTCGTTGTTCCACTTACTCATGCATTCCTTGGTTGACTCTTGTATGTACCTTGACCAGGGACTAAACCCTCAACCTTGGTGTAGCAGGATGATGCTCTAACTAACTGAGCTAATCAGGCAGGGCTAAAGCATGATTTCTATTATTTCTATATCCTTCCTCCCCAGTTTAGAATAGTGAGGCCCAAAGGTAGAAACAGATGGTTCAAAAATGGCTACTCACTCTATTCTGTTCTATTAGAAAGTTTTATATTACATTAGCTACCAATTGTTGGTCAGTCAATTATTTCTTGATAATTAAGGAGCAATGAAAAGAAGAGGTAGGCCTGACCTGTGGTGGCCCAGTGGACAGAGCATCAACCTGGAATGCTGAGGTCACCAGTTTGAATCCCTGGGTTTGCCTGGTCAAGGCATACAGGCCAATGCATACACGGATACTTCTTACTCTCTCCCTGCCCCCACTCCTCTCATTAAAATCAATAAATAAAATCTTAAAAAAAAGAACTAAAAAGGAGAGGTGTCCTGTGTCTCCAGACCACTGTATGGAGGCATCTGATGGGAAGATTCCTATGGAAACGTTCTCTACAAGAATGAGTTTTAATCATACACTAACAGGGCCGAGACACAGCAAAGAGAACGAGGTGATTTCAGAAAGAAGGGGAAGAGCAAAATCACTTTCCTTGCACACCTTGACTGTATCTTCGGAGGGGGAAAAATCTGCACACAGGCCCTGCAATGGGCCCTCTGGAGTGCCTGCATTTAATTACTGTCAGTTCCAGAGAATGCTACAATGACGTTTTATAAAATATTCAAGTATGCACTTGTACGGCCATCTCACTAACATATCATGACACTGTCTTGTCAGACAGGAAAGGTATAACAACATAGATAAGGTGACACATGGCACTATCTTATAGGAAACTCACGTGGCCATTTGCCGACCTGAACAGATACTGTGCCTTTTGTTTCCTGTAATTTCACTCCCCAAAAGAAGAAACATGCTTATTGTGTTCCTTTCCGATCCTGTAAGTTGACAAGAAGCTCTGGGCTACACTACCTCGACTAATTCAGTTGCTACTGCATTTCTGAAAATAAAAATTACTTCCCAAACGGACCTTGGATGCCACAGGTGTGCTGAGCTAATAATCAGTGTTTGGGGAAGGATTAATTTATTACACCGGAAAATTAACATTGACATTTTTCATAAGGATACCAATCAGAAACTAGTCTTTCATTTTACTCAAGATAAAGTATGTAAGTTTAAAGCACGGGTAAGTGGGCATGAACTACTAGAGTAAAGGAAAATTCCCCACAGGTAAGCAAAGATGAAAAATGGTTAATCCAATGCTAGAAGGAACCAGAGGGAAGAACGGGGATGGCAGCTTATCATGTATATGACTCAAGGGCACCCAAAGAAATGATCCCATTTAATAGTATAAATATTATCAACACACTATCTTGATTTGGATTGGTAAACAGTGCACCCAGAATTCAAATGCAAGTTTATTGATCTGACTTCAAAACCTGGCGTTTTCCCTTTACTGTGTTTGGACAGTTTTCCGTGTCAAACACTGGTGACAAGTTGGTCTCTTCTCACTAAAACTCAGGGCAATCTGTAAAACCTCTTTTTTGAGGCAGCAGTACAGAAACAACAATAGAGACAAAAGTACAGAGACAACATCATCCTGCAGCAGGAATTCATCAGCAGCCTTCACAGATACATGTCAAAATGAAGAGGGAATTTGTAACCAATAGCATTTAGAGGGAATTCCAGGAGCAAATATTATTAAAGCCAGAGAACCGAGGTTGATGAACAACTGTCATTTGATATCTAAATGTTGAGAAGGAAAAGAGATTGATGAACCTATACAATTAGTGTATTGCTGCCAATAAAAAGAGTCTGCTAATTTATGTCAATCACAAGGTAGACTGAAATGTCTACCTCTCTGAAGGAAAATAGGAGAATAACCAAAAAAAGGAATGAGGAGCAGGAGATAAGAATCAAGCCAGAGATACTGCCTACTGCCTCACCCAGGTTGCTTAAAGGTTTCATTACTATCCTAATTAGGAACTTTTAATAGTAGATTAGACTTGTGGCTTTATAGTAAGGTTTCAGCCTTTCATTAATCCTTTTGGGGTTTGTTTGTTTTTTGGGGTTTTTTTGTTTGTTTGTTTGTTTGTTTGTTTTTGGTATTTTTCTGAAGTGAGAAGCCGGGAGGCAGGCAGACAGACTTCCTTCCGCATGCACCTGACCGGGATCCACCCGGCACTCCCACCAGAGTGTGATGCTCTGCCCATCTGGGCTGTTGCTCTCTTGTAACTAGAGCCATTCTAGCACCTGAGGCAGAGGCCATGGAGCCATCCTCAGCATTCAGGCCAACTTTGCTCCTGTGGAGCCTTGGCTGCGGGAGGGAAAGAGAGAGAGAGAGCGAGAGAAAGGAGAGGGGGAAGGGTGGAGAAGCAGATGGGCGCTTCTCCTGTGTGCCCTGGCTGGGAATCGAACCTGGAACTTCCACACACCAGGCCGACGCTCTACCACTGAGACAACTGACCAGGGCCTGTTTGTCATCCTTATCAAATCTTTTGAAAGCCCAAAGTTGAAGAGAATCAGTTGGGTGTACTTGGTATGGATGGTTTACCTAATTACCAAGGCTATCTAGTGTTGGTGGTCTGACCTGTCATGTAATGTGTTAGCGCAGGTTAAACACTGCGTACTACTTAGATGGCAGTATACATACTTCTTGAAATATTTGGAGCGAATTTCACTTTTCTATATTATCAAATTTGAAAACTACTTCAATATATAAGAATGTTCCAAATTAAAATGCACACCCAACTTAATCAAGCTAAGTGTTCACTAAATGGCATTAATATAACTATTTAAAACACTGAGACAAGCACCTTAGCAGGTTTCCAGATCTATCCTTGACAATAATTAGACTAATCAGGAAAGGAAATATAATTAATTGGGTGATTTACTGCAAAAATCAGTTAGATAAAACCAACTTATCTCAATGTATCCTCCTACTTTAAAGTTTCTTTTTACCAAAAGCAATGAAGAGAGACAGTTCTTAGACTGTGGTCTAATCATGCAAACTATTTTTGTACCAATATATTTTCATATATAAGTTGGTTAATGTTCAAATGTAACTTTGTTTCAGAAATTTGAAAGTCCTGTTCTAGTTTATTAATTGTTCTTTTTTTAGGACATGCAACACTTTAAGATAAAAAGGAAAAGACAAAATATATATTACCATCATATGGCTTCTTTTCAAAGAATTTTTGTTGAAAATAACACAGCATGCCGAGACTGACTTAAAATTGATTTCTACAATGCTGGAAAATCAAATTCAGATTCCCCATAAAATCCCTTCCAGAGGCTTATTGCTCTAGTGCCTGGTATCATTCTTAAGACACTTGTTACAGAAGCGTGCATGTTGGGGGGAGGGTCTTTCCTAAATTCCAGCCCTATTTCACACCAGCATCATTTATTCAGACCCGTGTGGCATAACTACATCCCATCACTAGAAGAAAATATCGAATGTAGTTTTATACAGTTCGCTGTGTGGTGCCAGTCAATTGCTATATAAGTAGAGGAAAAAATTCACTCCAAAAAAGGAAAAAAAAAAAAGTATATGTGTATGTAGGGGGCATTCTTCTTTTAGCTTTTAACTCAGACATAAAATTCTGAAAGTATTTTATATCTTTATATGATGAAGCACTTACTAAACTCAAAGAAAAAAAAATTACAAGGATGAGATTATAATCCAAGTGAGGTTACTTGCACATTTTTCTACACTATCAGTGCAACCCTTCAAAATAGAAACCCTTCCCTGGAAAGTCTCACACTCACACACTCAAGAAATAAGTCTTAGAAAACTAATTACTATGAGTTGCATTTGATTCTCCTATTCTAAGACAACAAAACGCCTGACCATGTGCTCATGAAAAATAAAAAAAAAAAAGCAAAAGATAAAATCTACATGACAATATTAAAAGGCCACCTCCCCTTAGGAGACTTACAGTTGTGACCTGGATAGAATTCCTTGCTGTGTGCATACGTGTGGCACTATCTCTGGGAAGAGGACAGAATCACCAGTTGGAGGACTGTCGCACGGAGCTGCGGGGAACCTCACGTTCCCTGACACTGATGTGACCTGTCTGTGAGCCGACCTGTGACAGGCAGCCTTGCCGCGGGTCTGCTCTGCAGTGACTCGGTGGCAAAGGGGCCGGTGTTGCCATGGCAGAATCCCTGAGTGACCTGTCCATGAATATGCATGAGAAGCTAATGTGTGAGGATTCTGGGAAAAGAAGTGTTCTGATGAGGGAGGCTGGTGTAACAAGCAGGGAGGAGTGAGGGCAACGGGAGAAACCGACCACCATCCTTGGTGACTTGGCAAGTGTAGCGGGCGCCAGACCTTCTCTGTCCCTGAGAGCCTGCATTTCTATCCCACCGGCCTCGTTTAAGCGAGACAGGGCCTTCGGAGACTCACAGAGTTCATTGTAAAGGGCAAATAAACCAGGACCATGGGCAGATTTCCGCTAATGATACTAACAATCATTTAGAAAAAAAAAAAAGTTGTTTTAAGTCATTAGCAACAAACCTCTGATTTACTTCTAGACCCTGAATAGTTGTCGACATCTAATCAGTCTTATTCACCAGCTCTACCTCGAGTCTTTATTTTTTTAAAAAGGAAGTCAAAAGCAAATCACTTCAGAAAGGGAAGAAAAAGAAAAAAGAACACAACAATGTACGTTTTTCTCCCCTAGATGCTTATTATCCCAAAAATTGTAGTACACTTTCATTAACTCTGACATATACTATTCTTCGAGAAAGGAATCTGTTATTTAACATCAACAAAGTAAGACAAGGGCTACAAATACAGCTTCAAATGAACAAAATGACATCCCAGAAGTGTGTTCCTAATTCTTTTTTCTCGGTAATTGAAACTCTCTACATTGTAACAGCGGTTTCCATCGAAAACACACACTCAGCAAAGGAATAAGTAGAACTATAGAAACTCACAAAAGATCTGCCTTTGTACAATCTGTGTGAACCTTGGAAGTACAAACTGTGACCTGAATGGTAGGTGTGGCTGTGGGACTTCAACCATATCTGAGTCTCGTCTTGGAAAAGGAAGAATGCACAATTAGAATTGAGTGACAGGAAAGAGACGCGGAGTGCATGAAAGAGGCAGAAGCGAAATACCGTGGTGGAAGGAATCCCAGGGTTAGAAATTTAGAAATCATATGATCTTGGGCAATCGCTTCATTGTCAGATGCGCACATGCTTGGCTCTAAGTAATGTATAAATAAAGACTATTTTCCTATGGGACTCCGAGGAGGATAAAAATCTAATGGCATATGTAAAGGAATGTTGTGAACTACTAAGAACACATTATCCGTTTCCCACAAATTAAATTGATAGTGTCTAATGTTCATGTTTTGGTAGCTCAGTTTTCTCATCAGGAGAATGAGAGAAGAGGAATTAAACACTCTCTCTCAGCATTGTTGTGAGATCCAAATGTAATTTTTATAAAATACAGAAGAGGTGATGGGCGGAAGGCACGGGATAAGGCAGTTGTGAAGGGCCAAGGGAAAAGGGAACAGGTAAAGAATACAGAGGAGGGGTAAAGAGTAGTTGCTGGGGCGACCGCGGGGTGGGGGAGAGGTGGAGATGCACAGAGAGGAAGCCATGATAAAGGAAAACATAGTAACTAGGAACTTGAAACAATGGGACCAAGTAATAATATTGATCAGAGATAAATCACAAATGCTATGTTATAAGATTTGGTCAATAAAATAATTCAGGAAGAAATACGACTGAATTTAGACCTGAAAAGCGACCATGACCATTGTCTGATGGCCGTCTTAGCTGGGACTTGCTGACTCGTCGATTCCCTTGACTGTCAATCCAGGGTCACCAAATAGTGTCTCCAAAGTCAAATATCTCTGATTAGGGGGTCAGTGTGCCTTTTATAGGCTGACTGTTACCATCTCTCCCGAAAACCCACCCACAGCATATGGAAGAAAATGAGAATAGGGGTTTGAAGCTAAACTGAAAGATTTTTTCTGATGTAGCAGAGAAACACAGCCTCTATCAAATGTTCTCAAAATTAATTCTTCTGAACTTGTCTTCAGTTATTGCATGGCCTGTCCCCACGATGCTAGCAAGCAGGCATTCATGAGATCAAGAAGTTTACTTCAATTCCGTGAACCAAACAGTTCTCTGGTTGTACTGTATCATCCTTCTCTCCAGGGGTGCCAAGACTACTCAGAATGTTTCCAGGTACCAGCAGCTGGCAGTAAATGAATATTAATTGGATAATTTCTATGTAGCAATTTCCTTAACATGCTCTCTGGAGGATACTGAGAAAGGCGGCAATATATTCTGTGTCTCTGGGATCTAACGATAGGCAGTATTCATCAGACCATCAGACGGATCGCTTAAATTCTCAAATGAACTCAAAGTAACGGCTGAGAGTTCAGAGTACAATGGTGCACAGAAGTCTTCTTTGAAAAAATGGATTTCTCTTGGTCTTGGAAAAAGAGTAAGATCTAATGGAAAGGGAATACAAAGAGACCTTCTCGACATGAGGAACTACAAAAATGAAGTTAAATAAACATCTGGCTAGATCAGAGGGTCTAGATGGTAAAGGATGTTCCTGAAAAACAGAACTGAGAACTGAGTCAATCAATCCATGTGTCCATATTTCTTACAGAGTCCAAAGAATGTGATTTTTAACCCTGCCATTGACCGCGTAACCTTGGACAAGCTAACGTTTCTAAAGCTCTATTTTCTGTCTGTAATCGGAGGATATGTGTTTAAGAATAGGACAGTATGTTTGATTCTACACTTCAAAAAAAGAAACCTAATAAAAAGTCTGGTATGTATTTTAGGCATCTATACAGTATTTTAAAGTAATAAAAATATAATAACAGGATTGTATCATAACCTCTTGAAACTGAATTTTAGTTTTAATAAACTTTTTGAATTAGGAAATTCTTTTACATTCTATAGAAATTCTAGTAATTTAAACTCAGTGATAGCTACAGATTTGGTAAAAATGAGCTTATAGCAACAGCGCTTTTTGTTTCTTCGTCACAAAAATGAGAGATAATAGGCATCAGATTTGACTGGGGTTTCAAGGACACATACAGCAGCATTAAAAATAATTCAGATAATGTTAAGTCATTGTTGTCATTAAGTGTTGAGACAAAGCTTTGTCACAATAAATTCAATCCATATTTCTTTCAAGCCGACTACTGTTAGCATTTTTTAGTGTTTTGTCTCTAACCATTTCATATTGTTCCTTATTCTATTTAGCTTTGGTTTTATTTATAAAGTACACATTTTATAAATTACCACAACAGTACATGTTTTATATTCAGAACTTAAAATCAAAGGACTAATCTCGTTGATCACTTAGAACAAGGTGTAATTAATGGAAGCTTTGATTCTTATTTCAAATATTGAGTCTATAAAAAATACCTTACCTTTAAAATAAAAGGAAAACGTATTTCATTGATATCATTTTCCCAAAAAGGAAAAGTCACTCAGATTTAAAAATAATCAATTATGATTTGAGAGTGTTTTATATCAATTCAGCAAGAGCCAGGCAGCTTAACATCTATTCAAATTCTCTGTTTGGTCAATGGAACTAAAAGTAGTGATTTATAAACAAACTAATGAGAGAGAAGCAAGATTCAAAAATGTTTTTTAAAAGGGGTCACTTTTATTAAAAAAAGAGTCACTGGAATTTTCATGGTCATATAAAAATTTCCACCGGTAGTATATCAACCACTGTTATGCAAAATGCTACTGTCATTTTTTTTTTCCTAAGCAGAGCCTCTCCATCCTGATCGATGCATTAGAATGTCTACATTACAGTGCAGAGATATTAAAACATGAATGAGAAAGTAAATCAAGGTCCCTTGAGTTGACATGAGAGGCGGAGACCAACACGTAATCAAATGAGCAGAGCGTGTTGTGGCGCTGGAATAGAGGTGTGGATTCAGAGCCACCAGAGTTCAGAGCTGGAAGAGGCTGACATTTTCTTTGTCAGGAAAAGACAAAGAGGAGGTCAAGAACGTCCCTTTGAAGATGTCAGACATCGCTCTCTTAATGTGACATTGCAGTGGTACATTCCCACCTCTTCTCAGTTGACACACAGGGGTCACCACTTATTCCTACTCGACTGTAGCAGAATTCTGAAGGGAATATACAGGGACGGTCAGAGGGGCTCGAGTGGACAGCTATGAATGGAGTCACCAACAGCATCTCAGAATGAGCCTGGGCATATTATATAATAAATGGCCTGACTTTTAAAACCTCTAGCTATGAAGAATAATTTATACAGTCCCATTTGTATTTACGTAGACTCTCTGGCATGGGAAAGAAGCTATCAAGAAAGATGGCTTACTTACTGCCTTTTCTACCCATGTTCATCTTGACCCAGTGGAAGCAAGACAAAATCAGATACCAATCTAATTACCCTGCAAAGACATTTAGCAATTGGCAATGGGATTAAGATAACCAAATCCCAGTTGGAACGGACTGTAGTGTTTGCTACGGTTTTATTAGAAAACGGTAACATTTTTGCAAGCAAATAAAGTCACTTTAATTGATGAAAGATAAGAATGATTCATTTTTAAATACTGAAAAAAAGGACAAAAATTATAATTTCTGAAAAGTGATTAAATAGCCAAATGTGCAGATGCGTCAATGTGTGTGACCGTGCAGAGGAGAGGAGACGTTTAAATGACATTTATCTAATAGAGTTGTGTCATCCTTAGAATGTAATTTAGATGACAAGTTACCATTCACCAAATACATTTATTTATTTATGGAAACTTATTTATCCCAGGTTGAATGAAATGAGCTTGTACATTGCACAAAACAAAAAGAATGGATCGTTAACAATAGGCTGAACTCTATTTAAAAAAATGTGGTAGAACTAATCATCAAAACTGATGATCTTCTACTGAATATTTTCCTATGGATGGGCCTTCTGTGGCAAGCAACAGAATGCCTTATAAGAAGAAGATAAAAGAATTTGAAGGGTTTTCTTGGTTTGTTTTATTTTTAAAACTGATATCTCATATGCATTTTGGGTAGTTTTATGGGACAGTGAGGAAACATTTGAAAAACCCTAACACAGCAAACACCCCAGAGGTTGTTAGTGTGGGAGAAACCAGGGGGATACACTCCAGAGGTGGTTATTATAATCCTTCAACTGTGCTGATAGCGAATAACCTTCCCAAGCTTCTTCATTATCATCCCAGAGAAGAGCAATGATTTTTCATTAGGGAAGTAAGTTTCATTAGTGACGCAATACATGTGGACTTTCTGAGACACCATGTGGGCACTCCTGTCCTGCATGGACAACACTCAAGTGATGACTGTGAATGATCGCCTGTATTCTTCACAGTGCCTCACACCACGAATTCCAGCAGGTGCCATGAGAAGTCACTTACAGAAGATACTTTGGCCTGATGCCAACTACAGGCATACCTCGGAGAAACTACATGGCTCAGCTCCGGAACACAGCAATAAAGCACATATCACAACAAGGTGAGTCACACACATTTTTTGGTCTCCCAGTGTGTGTAAAAGTTAAGTTTATATACTACACTGTTGTCCATTAAGTGTGTGATAGTTTCACATCTAAAAAATGCACTGTACCTAACTTAATTAAAAAATATTTTGTTGTTAAAAAATGCTAACTAAAATCTGAGCCTTGTAATTGTTTGGATGGTGGTGGGTCTTGCCTCAATATTGATAGCTACTGGCAAATCAGGGTGGTGACTAAAGGCTGAGATGGCTGTGGTGATTTCTTAAAATAAGACAACAGTGAAGTCTGCCACATTGATTGACATTTCCTTTCATGAACATTTTCTCTACAGCACGCAATGTTATTTGATAGCTTTTTACCCAGAGAACACCTTTCCAAATTAAGGGCCAATCATCTCGAGTCTTGTTGACTCTTGATCAATTAAATGCATGTAATTTTCTAAATCTTTTTTTCTCTTTTTGTCACTTCAACAATCTTTACAGCATTGTCACCAGACATAGGCTCCAGCTCAAGAAATCACTCTTTGCTCATCCACAAGAAGCAACCCCTTGTCTGTTAAAGTTTTATCGTGAGACTGCAGCAATTCAGTCACATCTTCGGGCCCCAATTCCACGTAATTCTTGTTCTCTTGCTATTTCTACCACGTCTGCAGTTCATTTCTTCACTCAAGTTTTAAACCTCTCAAAATCATCCCCGAGGGTTGGAATCAACATCTCCCAAACTCCTGTTAATATTGATATTTTGACTTCTTCCCATGAATCAAAAATGTTTTTTGATGTCATCTGGAATGATGAATCCTTTCCAGGAGGTTTTCAATTTCCTTTACCCAAATCCATCAGAGGAACCATTATCCATGGCAGCTGTACCCTTACAAAATGTATTTCTTAAGTAATAAGACTTACAAGCCAAAATTACTTCTTGATTCACAGACTGTAGATGTCATTTTAGGAGGCATGAAAACAATATTAATCTTGCTGTATATCTCATCAGAACTCTTGGGTGACCAGGTACATTGTCAATGAGCAGTAGGTCTCAACAGCCGGCTTAATATATTCGGCAACCATGTTGTAAACAGATATACTGCCATCCAGGGTTTGCTGGTCCCTTTATAGAGCACAGGTAGAGTAGATGTAGCATAGTTCTTAAGGGCCCTAGGATTTTTAGAATAGTAAATGAACATGGGCTTCAATGTAACATCACCAGCTGCATTAGCCCCTAACAAGAGAGTCAGCCTGTCCTTTGAAACTTTGAAGCCAGGTATTGTTAACTTTGCTGCTCTAGCGATGCAAATCCTTGTCCAGCACAGGCATCTTTGTCCAGCACAGGATTGCCTTGCTTAGATTTGAAATCTGTTTATTTACTGTAACCACCTTCATGAAGTATCTTAGCTAGATCTTCCGGGTAACTCGTTGCAGCTTCTGCATCGGCACGTGCTGCTTTACCTGGCATTTTTATTTTATGGACATGGCTTCTTTCTTTAACTTCATGAATCAATTTGCTAGTTTCAGATTTTTCTTCGGCAGCTTCCTCCCCTCTCTCCGCCTTCCTGGGATTGAAGCCCTGTTCTGGATTAGGCTTTCACTGAAGGAAATGCTGTGGCTGATTCATTCTTCTATCTAACACTCTCCAAACCAGCAACAAGACTGTTTTTCCTTTCTTATCATTCACATATTCACTGGGAGTAGGTTGCAGGATTCAGAAATTGGACTGGTCCCTCAGATCAGCTTGATATTAATTTGCAGAGCCTAGGGGTGGGTTTTCAAGCCTTCTGACACCAGAGCCTGTGTTTCAAACCTACAATAGATGACCTCTCACATAGTGCACACATGCTCGTATCACATGCGTTGGAAGACAACTGCATTGAATGTAATACTATTTCATACTCTTTTATCATTCTCTAGATTTTCACATATATATCTCCTCCTAAAATTTACAGTCTTCCTCATGGCTGCCCTTTTTGGGTGAACTGGGTGCTTTAAAAACTCTTGCTATATTGAAAATACAAAAAGACTTTCTAGATAAATAGAATAATTTTAGGTAGGGTCCAACATATGACCTAACTAAAATTAACCTAAAGCAAAGGCAAGGTTTCTTTCCAAGGTGGGGGTGGTGGGCTGGGGTATTGAGGGGTGTCTGGAACCGACCAGATTTCACAGTAGTCACACAATGTCTTCAGCTTCTTAGTTGATTTAGCCAGTGGTCTTTGGAGGAGGGGAGGCCCTGGGAAAGAGGACACACGATGGAGGCCTCCCTGTTCATCCACTCCAGAATAGGGTAGAGCACCTGGGGGCACTGAGCCACTGAGGAAAGAGTACACAACGTGTAGTAAGAGGACCAAGATGTTGATCTCTGACTCTCTGTCTTCTTGGGCAAATCAACAAACCTTTCTTAGCCCTCAATTGCTTCATTTGCAAAGAGGGGGAAATGATATTTAAGTAGATCACAGGATTATTATGAGATTCAATTAAAAAAAAGTAAGTGAAATGTAATTAGGGAATGCTCAAGAGCGATATAATGCAATTTCTCTCTTTTTCCGCCTTGCCTTTCTCCAGTTTTGTCCAAAGGTCTGGATGGCTCTTGCACTGATCTGCCTCAGGGACTCGGTGCCAGGCAGGCCACCTGTCTGGGCAGCTGTCTGTGGCCGGTGCCCTCACGTCATGTTCAGAGTAAATAATAGCAAGAGCAGGTAGCAGGGAAGCCTCCATCCACATCCACTGCCCTGCAGAAAAACAGGGAAGCCAAACGCTCCCTAGAGAGCCACAAGTCTTTTACAAAAAATCACACCACTCTCACCTCTGCACATAAAATAAAACCAACAGAATAAGAAAAAGTAGAAGGAACAGCAGGAAAAAAAAAAGGTGTATGAAGCTTTGAGGAACTTGTGCTGGGAAAGAAATACAAATGATGCAACATATACTTTTAAAAATATTCCTCTTAATTTTCTTCACACGCAGGGTCAGAAAACGAACATGATGGTGTCCAATGAAAAGATGCACAGGGGCTGTCTTTGTTTTGGAGCACGGTCCCCTTTAAGAAAATGTATTTTGAACTCAGCAAGAGCAATAACTGAGGCTGTGGGGGTGAGAAATATTTCCCACACCCAGGACAAATGACTATTGTTAGAAGCCATGAGATGAGTATTTGTTAGAGGCCTCAATTCTCACTATTTCAAAGGAAAAGCATCGGCACAGCTATATGCCAAGACAGGAGGTCGAAGTCATTCAGCCGTCGGAGTGCAGCCTGAAATTGTCCGAGCACGGCTCCAGCGGTGCACTGGAGCTTTTCTGGATGCGGTTTAGCATTCATCACGCGGCGCTCTCATCGGCATTGGTGAAAGGAATGCGTGTGGATACAGATCTTCGACCACCAAATGGAAAGCTGGAAAGGACAATGATTTAGCGGCTTGGTGTGTGTGCGTGTCTGACACACGTGGTGCATTTATTTAAACCAGATGGTGCTATGACAACGTTCCTGTCAGTACATGTGAAGAAATCACACACTTTTACATGTAGCTAATTAAAGCACACACTTCTGGAAATATATGTTGATCATAAGAACACAAATCCCGGCAAGGTTCTCACTTTTATTTGAGGAACGGCAGAAGGGACTGCAAGTACCCCATCTGGAGAATGACACGTGGTCAAGAACTGGCAAGGGGACCTTGTGGCTGGAGCAGAGACCAGAGGGGAAAGGTAGTAAGAGATGAAGTCAGAGAAATAAACAGGGGCCCAGACCAAGACGGGCCTCATACATACAGTAAAGAGACTTTGATTTCTACTCTGAATGAGAAGAAAAGCCAGTAGAGAAGTATCAGAAGAAAAGCACCCTGATCTTAGTCTGACCAGGATCCTCCCAGCTGCCGGACTGTCAGCCAGAGCAAAAGCAGGAACCCAATATGACTCTACTGTAACGAGCCAGGCGAGAAAAGAAAAAAACAGACAAAGTTAATTTAAATCGGGGTACTCAGAAGGGATCAAACCCAGAATATATTTGTAAAGTAGAGTCAATGTGATCGGTTTAAGGAAGAAAGAGCAATGAATCAAAGATTGCATGGTGATTTTTAACCTGCATAACTGAAAAAATGGAGTTGACCTGACTAAGTCAGTGAGACTGAGGAAGGAGCTGTGAGAGGATGGGGCCATAGGGGCAAATTGGCAGGAGCAGTTTAATATAATATTTTTCAGAATATTATTGTTTCTGCCTGACTGGCGGTGGCACAGTAGATAGAGCATCGACCTGGAACACTAAGGACCCAGGTACAAAACCCCAAAGTCACCAGCTTGAGCACGAGGTCACTGGCTTGAGTGTAGGATCATCGACATGACCCCATGGTCTCTGGCTTGAGCCCAGAGGTCACTGGCTTGAAGCCCAAGGTCACTGGCTTGAGCCTAAGGTCACTGCCTTGAGCAAGAGGTCACTGGCTCGGCTTGAACGCCCCAGTCAATGCACATATGAGAAAGCAATCAATGAACAACTAAGGAGCCGCAACGAAGAATTGATACGTCTTATCTCCCTCCCTCTCTCTCTTGGTCTAGTATTCAAAAACATTTTAATAATTAGAATCTACCATGATACATGCAAGCAAGCACTGTGACCACACACATTTATAGTCATAATACTATAATACTACAAAAGAGGAAGCAGTTGACATCTTACAGAAGGAAAGAAAAATATACATACATACAAACATCTTACTTGGGCAGCAATGTCTCAAAAGTAAGCAATACTGTGTAATGTCCCCTAGAACAGACCTTTCCACATTCCCAAGCAAGTATTCTCAGCATCACTTAAGAGCATTGTAAAATGAATATCGATTTCTGACTCCACTGCTATACACTGGACTCAGGAACCCTCCGTCGCTGGCCCTGGAATATATACTCTAAGAGCTCCCATTTTGATGTTGAAGACGAGTTGAGTTTGGTAACCAGGAGAATCCCAGGCAAACTGGGATGGTATGATCTTGGGTTACTTTACAATGGCTTTCCATCTCAACCGGAACATTAAGGAATTACCGTGAACTCCACCTGAAAACCTTTTCAAAACTGATGCTCCACCATTCAGGTCCAAATCCCAGAAATTTTGACCTCATACATAATTATTTTAAAAAACATTTTTTTCTTATCAATTTATTTATGTGATCCTGTTTTTTAACTTTCAATACTATTTTGTGTTGGTTTCAGGTGTGCGGTATAGTGATTAGACAATCACATACTTTATAGTGTTCTTCCTGGTATTTCTTGTACCCATCTGACACCAACAACAGTCCCTATGTTGTATCTGACAAGAAACAAACTATATATTTTAACCCAACAGTTTACCTATCCTGTCTTCCATGATTTTTATTCATGGCTCTCTCTCTTTCCTTTCTACTCTTTCCATATTCCTCGTCAATGTCTACCAGCCAAGGATACTCACCAACACCAGGGTCCAAGTTTAACCTGTTCACTGTACAAGGACGAGTGCATACTAGGAGAACCAAGGGGTGTCTCTAACCGGTAAAATATCTCTAGAGTTTGGGGGCCACAGGAAGTGACAGGACGGTCTCAACAGGGTCTGGTGAGAATTTGTTGAGAAGGCAACCTGTTGACACAGTGATTTGTTAGAACGTGGCTACGCAGACTTTCTGCTGGGTCAGTCTGCCCATGGTCTAACCTTGAAACGTATACACAGCTGTTCTTGTTAAAGGTACAGCTTGCCTGTCATGGCGGCTGGGTTTGCTATATATACCCTACAGGTGCCAGGGCAGTCCCTTCTGTCCACTAAAGCTTCTGATTCCGTTTCTAGCACCCCGCTCAGCCTAGTGGCCAGCAGATGTTTTCCCCTCTCTCACATTAAACTAATCTAACATTCACCAGAGCTCTCTATCAAAACAAATTTCGAGAAAAAAATGAACAAGAGGACACCAGAACAGAGAAATCGGATCAGTTTCATTTCCTAGCGGGATCCTGCCTGACCAGCAGCCACTTGCCAGCAAGCACATGCCACCTACGTTTTAAGAACTTGAGTAGCGTGGGGGGAAGGTTTATTTTCATGGCTAGATTAAAATCATCATTTCTGCCCCGAGATGACTGCAATTTTCTGTGAAAGCCATGTCATGGCTAGTTTTTCTTCCTATTCATATTAAATTAGCAATATGGGAAATTCAATAATATCCTGGCAACACATCATTCAGGGACAGCACACCCGAGGCCAGGAAAGTTTGGGGTTTTCTGGCGAAAAGGTTACTTGAAAGATTCATATTGTATGTATGATGTTATGTGTCCCTTGTCCTCATCAGTCATGAAGGCGAACATCACCTTGTACAACGGCCGCTGTGACAGCCATAGACACATACCTTTTACAAACGTCCCTCATTCTGTGTTGGCTGCTGTGGTTAATAACTTCACTCTCAGGAACCCACAAGATGCAGAGCTGAAGGAGAATAACAACCCCCGATGGGAACACATCAAGCCTCTGAGAGCTCTTGATGCAGAGACCATTCCTTCAGAGCCAGAATGATGCGGCAGGCTCTACCTGCAAAGTCTCACCATCAAACCCGCATTTTGAATGAATCAAGAGATGTTTTGAGTTGTGGTTGATGATTTCAAAATATAAGGAAACACCCCCCAAAAACTTCCTTTCACAATGCATGCATACATCAAAGCATCACATTATGTACTTTAAATATCTTATTATCTTCTTTGTCAATTACACCTTAAGAAATATGGGGAGGAAAAGAAACAAAGTAGATGATCTTAATATAAAGACCATTGTCATTGATAGACTCTCCTTATTAGACCGAAGAGGGAAATGTGGAATAAGGTGATTTTGTTTTTATTCTCATTCATTTGGGAGATTAACAAACACACTGCTTTGGAATCCCCCCACGAGCCTGTGTTACATTGTGATTTTAGAGTACTTCTCTCACCAAAACTCTTTTTTTTTTTCTTTGCATTTTTCTGAAGCTGGAAACAGGGAGAGACAGTCAGACAGACTCCCGCATGTGCCTGACCAGGATCCACCCGGCACGCCCACCAGGGGGCGACGCTCTGCCCACCAGGGGGCGATGCTCTGCCCATCCTGGGCGTCACCATGTTGCGACCAGAGCCACTCTAGCGCCTGAGGCAGAGTCCACAGAGCCATCCCCAGCGCCCGGGCCATCCCTGCTCCAATGGAGCCTTGGCTGCAGGAGAGAAAGAGAGATACAGAGAGGAAGGCGTGGCGGAGGGGTGGAGAAGCAAATGGGAGCTTCTCCCGTGTGCCCTGGCCGGGAATTGAACCCGGGTCCTCCGCACGCTAGGCCGATGCTCTACCGCTGAGCCAACCGGCCAGGGCTCACCAAAACTGTTGACAAGGCAATTACCAGATCTATTGTTCCCCTCCTCTGACAGAAGCAATTTTGTATTCCTTCCTTCTTATCTGTGAAGCATGGAAAAAAGAAGAGGAAGAGGATGAGGCAGGGGCAGAGGTGATGAATTGTTTGTTGCAGCATGTCTGAAAAAATGGGCATTACAAAGGACTCATAGTAGGGGAACCTGAGCAAAACCAAGCTTTACTGTTTTCCTGGACCCAGAGGAGCCATTACCAGCAATCCCAGTGACTCAGACAAGTTTTAAATTTGATGGAGCGGGCCCTGGCCGGTTTGCTCAGTGGTAGAGCGTTGGCCTGGCGTGCGGGAGTCCCAGGTTCGATTCCCGGCCAGGGCACACAGGAGAAGCGCCCATCTGCTTCTCCACCCCTCCCCCTCTCCTTCCTCTCTGTCTCTCTCTTCCCCTCCTGCAGCCAAGGCTCCACTGGAGCAAAGTTTGCCCGGGCGCTGAGGATGGCTCTATGGCCTCTGCCTCAGGCGCTAGAATGGCTCTGATTGTGGCAGAGCGACACCCCAGATGGGCAGAGCATTGCCCCCTGGTGGGCATGTCGGGTGGATCCTGGTCGGGCACGTGCGGGAGTCTGTCTGACTGCCTCCCCATTTCCAAATTCAGAAAAATAAAAATAAAAAAATAATTTAAAAAAAATAATAAATTTAATGGAGCAGCTGGGACATGACGCTTGATGGCGACACTCTCCCTGGGTCAAATGAGACAATTTGCAAATTATCCAACCACAGGATATTCATAACCAAACGCATTCTGTAATGGAAGCATCTCTAAAAAAACAAAAACAAACAAAAAACCAACAGTAAATAAATACTTTTGTAATACTAAGTATGGGGGCTGTTTCTTAGACATAGGAGGAACAGGAATTCAAGGATTCTTATGCCTAATCACCTGTCTTAGCCCCCAAACAGCAATGCCGCTGTCCTATTGTTTGAGATATTTTTCCTTTTTGGTATTTTAGGAGTTTGGCTTCTAACTCATGTGGGTGGATGATTGCTTCCTCTCCTTGGAGGACATGTCTGAGTCAAATCTGGGGATGTACGGGAGACCGCAAGGGCTAGACAAGCAGAGGAAGGGGCTCCCCAGGACGTGCATCGCTTCCTTCCTCGTTCCCCTTCAGACAACAGCCTTCTTGCAATAGTTCTCACTGTTATCACCTTCTTTTGTTTAAAATGCAGATCCAGTCTGGAATTCTATCATTCCTTTTTATTTTTTTAACAACTGCTTTTAATTTTGTGGAAAGACTACATTTTAACGTGGTATTATTATTCACATGCGATACAGTTCGCCTACTCAAAGTCTGCAATTCAATCGTTTAGCGTTCTATCTTTTTGTCTGGCTGAGCATGAGACCACAGAAATGTTAACTCCTCTGGAGAGACTGGAACATGGAGCAGACCTCCGTAAACGTGGTTGAGTTTTCCTTTCAAAACCTCTCAGTTACTGGTACATTCTCAACGAGTACGGAAACCAACAGAGTCCCCGGGGACTGTGTTGAACAATACTGAGCATAATAAAGGTCAGTAAACTGCCTGCTCCTGAAGATAAGACCATGGACCAAGGGCTTACTTGTCAAACTAAGACCAGGCCCCTCCAATTGCTTGAAGACTCTTGCCTTCTGGTGCTCACCTATCCAAAGCTATGAGGTCACAGACTCTGCCCAATCCTAACAAGAGTTCCTCATGCAAGACCTGCCTTAAAATCCCCTAGTCCGGACCCTCCGCCTCCATAACATCCTCCTCCAACTTCCTCTTGCAGGACACTGCTCTGAGGAAGCAATGTTCCTCTTGACTACACTATGTCCAATAAACTCAGCTTTGCCTCGTCAACAGAGGTTTTTTTTCTTTAAGGAAATTGATGGTCAACCCAACAAACATTTCTTGAGTCATGCAACTCATGTCTTTGGGGACTATTTTTTCCTCAAGTGAGAAAAAGAGTACAGTTCTGGAATCAATGAAAATCTTAGGTAGTAATTCAATATGAACAGAGAGGGAAAAAGATGAATTGCTCTTATACACAGAATTCTCCAATTTACTTTGAATATCTGTGAAACTGAAAGAATGTTTTCTTTCATAATTCCATATACTTATTTTTTTAATAAAAATTGTGTTGCATATTACTAGTATCTACTGGAATTTTTACGGAGGTCTAAAAATGTTACCTCACAGCATAAAAATAAATTGAAATGACTGATAACAGAGTTTCTTTTTTTTTTTTTTTTTGAACGAGTTGTGTAAATCCTTATTATTTTCTACCTATAAAATTGCGATGTTACTTTTTTACCCCTTCAAAGTAATTATGAATAAATTGAAAATGACCTGTCAGGAAAAGAGAATTGCTTCTCGTTTGCAGCAGCACCAACAGGGGTGTGGAGTGGGTTCCCTTTCCTTTCTTATTCCATCTAAACGCAAGTTTTCCAGGCATCTTGGTTGAAATCGAGTTTAAAAACAAACAAACAAACAAACAAAACAAAAAAACAGAACACTGCTCTAAAAGTTGTATGGTTTAGCCTTGTTTTCTTCTCTACCCTGCCAGCTCTCCCATAACTGATGTGTGTGTGTGTGTGTGTGTGTGTGTGTGTGTGTATGTGTGTATTTACGTTTCTACTGTACCTTTGTGTCTCTGGGTAATCATGAATGACTACTTAACCATTTTACCAGCATTCACAGACTAGTAAAGATTGAATTCCATTGAACTGGCAGATTGCTTTTTAATTTTCCGCTTGGATGGGTTGTTTTTTTGTCCTGTAGTTTCCAAAATATTTATGAGTCTTGATAGGGAAGCTACAACGCTTGAACATATCGCTGATCTCCGGCCAAACGCTGATTAACCCTCTGTCATTCTTCAGTCTCCGTGTATCAGTGGCTTAAGGGAGGCAGGGAACACGAAACGCAGATGTGACACCACACCTCCACAGGGGCTGCAGGACACTCACTGCCTCTCTGCAAGGGATCAATGCATATGTTGATAATAACTCAGTGCCACCAGCTCTCTGCTTTCGTAGTTGAGGGGACCTGTTTCTGACTCTTAGAGATGTTACATGCAGGACTGGTTAACTATCACCACCCCTTAAATGCAGCCTATGATCTCTGAGTAATAATTATGTGACTTTGAAATGTTTCCCACTTAGGAATACAGATGTGTTCATGACCCTGTGCTAATTGTTCTAAATTGTGTGGTGATTTCACCTCAAATGATAATGACCTGGTTGGTTCCTTGATTATCTTGAGTCATTTGTGCAACTGAGCAGACATCCAGAATAACTTATATTTTCTCTATCTCATAATAGATTTTTAAAATAGTACTTAAAATCACTGAAATATTACCTCATGATAGAATACTGTTGTCATTTTATTTGTATAGTCTTAAATCTGTATCACCTATGCCTTCCCCATGTTAGTGAAGAGCAACTCTAAACCTAATTGCTCAGGCCCAAAGCCTTTGTTTCGCTCCCAGTCTGGGATGTGGCAGGTTGTATAATGATTTCCAGCTTCTTTGCTCCTTTGTCTGTCAAATAGAGACCTCAGGGACTTCCTGATAAGAGGAGTACATGCCCCCATACCATGGACCATGAACTTGGCAATCTCACTTTGGTCAAGGGAATGTGAACACGCGTCAGTTACATCTTGTCTCCACAAAGGTTCAAGAAGAATGTCTGCTGTTAAGAAGACTCCAAATTCCCTGACTGGAATGTCCTCCATGGCCTGGATTCTGAAATCCATGGAAAACATAAGAAAGAGCCAATCAGAGCCAGGTGGACTGACAGGTGAGCAGAATCATATAGCTTCCTGCACATAACCCGAGCAAGAAATTGATGCTTGTTATTATTTGATGCTTTGGGGGGAAGAGTTGAGGTGCTGCAACCTAATTCAAGTTGAGAAACACAGCCTGTAACCAAGATGCTGTCCACTCTTCTATTTCTTCCTTCTAAATATTTCCAAGACCAGACTACTCCTCATCACCTCTGCTGCTATTCCTGAGACCCAGGCCACCAAACCTTACATGATTTTTGTTATAGCTTGGCAATGGGCCTGAATGTTTCCTCCCTTATCATTTGACTCATGATCTTCAAAACGGTACCAGACGAAGCCTTCTAAAAAGTAAACCAGATTGTATCATTCCTACGACCACTACCTCTGTGGTCAAGAAATATTAGGCACATGTTACTCTAATTTCCCTTTGATTACTGAGCATATTGTGTAGATAGACAAAAATTTTTCTCTATACAGGCTCTTTCTCATTTGGGCCAAACACATTTCTACCACACTTTCTGATGAACTGTTGGCTGCATACATAGTACATCTGCAACTGATAAATGCAGACGCTGTCGTAAGTAAAAGACTCATATCATAGCACTGTTATTTCTATGCCAACCAGGTTCACTTCCACAACAGGTGTCCCTGAAGCCTTGGAGGACTGGGATGTTCCTGTTGCTGTCTTTGTCTGTTTGCATATTTTCCTTCCTTGAACTATATTGCAAGAGACTTGTCTCCAGAATATGAGGACAGATAGACAGAAAAAAAAAATCAAGTTTAGTTTTTATTCATAGACTTGAATTCTCTCTTCTCCTTTTTAATTGAATGCATTAGGATAACTTTAATAAAATTATGTAGGTTTCAAGTACACCATTCTATGATACATCATCTGTATATTGCACTGTGTTCACTACCCAAAGTTAAATATTCTTCCATCACCATATATTTGACCCCTTTTACCATCTGCTAAGCCCCCCCCCCCAACCCCTTCCCTCCAGTAAATCAGTAAATCTGATTTAATACCAGGAGTCCTTCAAATGCAGTAAGTCAGCCGTTTGATCATGTTCTAAAAACATGCAAATGTTCTTTGCAGACATCACACAGTCACTTACTCAGAGTCATGGACATATTATAAATTAGTTTATGATGTATTATCTAAAGTGACAGGGAGACAAGGCTGGGTGGAGAAGCAGATGGGCACTTCTCCTGTGTTCCCTGACCAGGAATCGAACCCAGGACATCCACATGCCTGGCCGATGCTCTATACTGAGCCAACCGGCCAGGGCCAAGAGCACATAATCTTAACTCCCCTGTAATCAAACTCCTGCCTTCCTTCCTCTCTCCCACTTTTATGCAACCTTCCTTCTGTTCCCTCCTTCATTTCAAATGCATTAAAAGAACCTGAAAATCTGTTCTTTCACAGAGCATTTGAGATCTTTGATTCCCAGAAACTGTCGTCAGTTCAGGCTCAAATAAACCCTTATAAAAATTCTCTGCAAGTCTGGACGTTTCTCACATCAACAGGTAAAGAGGGAAACCTCTACAGAACACGAAATTGTTTCTGTTTGTGTCCACAGCAGCCCAGCAGCAAGAGTAAAGACTCTGGAAACAGGCAAGCAAAAATGGCTACTGTATAAAAACTTGCGCAACTTGAAGACAAGAAGTTAGTTTCCCTTCCCGGCCACTTAGAATCCTGAGAGCAGAGGGAGTGTGAGATGGAGCGAGAGGAAGAGAAATGACATGTATGTGAGCAGAGAGGGCCACGATGGCCTCCCGGGACGTTGCTCTGCTATCTGGACTGGCTCTGGAGCAAGAGTGAATCTGATGAGTCATGAACCACAAATCCAATCTCATTTTCCAGCAAGTGGCCACAGTCACTACCCTGTGTGCTTTGCCATAAGTTATTGCCCTACCAGGAACAATTGTTTTTTCTTCCAGACTGTAATTTTCCTTTCAGCAATGCACGAAATGAACATTTTCAATAATGTTGGATATAAATTTGTTTAACAGTCCCCAATGTTTACCTCGTCAGTGTTTTTCTTTTGATTCTAGGGAGAATATTAATAGAGAGAAGATAGTAAAAAGACAAAATTTTCCTTTGTACGCAATTCACCTTTCACTATTGACTATAGTGGCAGATTAAAATAAGACATAGGCTATGGAGTTAATTTTGCTTAATGAGAATTTTGATTAAGCAAATCTATCCTGGGCACTGTTACCTTTAAATGACTCAATTTTACTCCTATGAAAATAAGATTTTAACAATGCAATTTCAGACATTTTAATTACATTTAGGATTACTGACTGTGTAGTGTGAACATCCCATCAACAACATTAACCACTTGTCGAATCTTATACTTTTATTACATGTGAGTACGTAAAGAAGAGGATGATAAAAAGTTATACTATCTTTATGTCATTCACTCCTATATGGGGTTCTGATGCACAACCTTTCAAGAGATCATTCATTCTTGAAGGACGTGCAACCTATATTTTATCACACACTTAGGTCTCCTGAAGAGTCCTTGTAGTTCAAATAACACAGCTATAACATAAGGTCCTTCATTGCCACATGGAGCCTTCTGCTCTGTTCTGAGGCACTGGAGTGGGGAGACACTGTCTAGTGTGAGCACATTAGCCTTTTATGTTGAGTGATGTAGATTCTTAGGAAAAACATACACACAGAAGAAAAGGTCAAATACAAATGTGTTCTGCTGGCACCAGTCAAAGCTGTGTCCAGTTCTAGGACAAGACGACAATTCTCAGTGAGTAATGTAGAACCTTTGATTTGCTACCACGCAAACCTCTCCTATCACACAGGGCAGAGGACCCGTGAAAGAATGAAAAATGCCCACTGTTGATTTCTACCCGGAGACTCCTGTAAATGAGGAAGGATGATCCCAGATTTCTGTCCTCCATTTATACATGCTCTAATGTGACTTGAGGGGAGATGGAGAGCAGATATTTTACCCGAGATAAGGGAAAATGATGGCATTTCAGATTCATAGCAACTTTTTTAAGCACTCTGAATTTTCTTTATGGGCCTCACGTGGGCGATAGGCTAACTCAGTCTATGTTTCAGTGAAGCAATTGACAAGACACACAAGATGGTGAGCAGAATGGCAAAATACTTGGTCGCATTTTAATGGGTTTAATAAGAGTGCCATGGGTCATGTTTGATGGCCACATGGAGTTCAGCTTGCTGGGAACATGCCACAGAATTCTACTGGGGACTTTTTCTGATTACATCTTTAATCAACAACTTGAAGGATGGCACAGGCTGAATAAGCAAAATTAAATTTACTAGGAAAATAATGAAAAGTACCATGTTTAGATTAGAGAAACAACTACACAAATATGTGCCCTGATAATACCTCAAGTGGAAAACACATAGTCTTGGGGATTTAACTGAAAAAGAGTTAGAACTGGCTAACAATTTGACAGGGTTATTAGGAAAGCTTTTATAATCTGAGGGTTCATAAATAGGCATTAACTATTTTGGTCAAAGACACATATTAGTGTCACTTTGCCATCCCCACATTCTGTTTGTATAATTCTATTTGGTTTTGCAGGTAATTTTTCAGAATATCTTTGATTTTCAAAAAGGCGTTATGTCCAAAACTATAGTGACAAAAAGAAATTGTAAGACTTAGCATAAGAAAAAACAGAGGAAGTGGGAAAGTTTATCTTAGAAGATATGTTTGGGAGGTGGTGGTAGTGACTCCTTTTATTTAAACTTAAAAGCTATCAATGAGAAATAAATAGACACTCTTATACAATAATGAATGAGACCCAGATAGTAAATATTACAAGAAGTCACACTTTTCCCTAGTAAACATATATTTTTAATTTAATCATGAAGAGAAAGTGTTTCCCATACCTGGGGGGGGGCAGATAAATGTAAACATATATATGTAGATATTTATTTTTTAAATTTTTAAAGAGAATCATCAACTTCAAGTAACAGCACAACAGTGTTTAAAAATTGAGAACTGAATTGAAATTCCACTAATGTTGCCTACAGGTTTAGCCATATAAATTTCTACGCTAACCATTATATTTTAAATAGTAAATTATTTTGCATGAAACCATTTTGCTGGCCCTACGTGAGTTTCTAACACTGTGGGCTAACTTTCTTCCCTTCTTCTCTCCTGATACGGTCAATATTAAAAATGCTTTCTGAAATAAAAAATCTCAAAATTGGATTGTACCATGAAAATCATCACTGCCTTGACCTCCATATTGTAAAATTTATTGGTATTCTTAGACTGAGCTGCTCAAAGCTGTTAGTAACTGAAACACAGAAGATTTGCTTTCAGTGAATACTTCTGTCTCCTTTGAGGTTGTATAATGTCGTTATCTGATGCACTTGTCGCGTATGTCGTACACGGACACCTGCGTTGGCAATGCAATTGAGTGCTCTGACACATGGCTGTTCACTATTTCTATCTGGAAATCGAAAGCCTGACGCAAAATAACTAAATTTCAGTAAAACTTGATAGTTTTTGTCTCTGTAATGACAGAGTATTTTATGGACAACAAGTGCTTCAATAATCTCTCTGGCTGAGAATTCATAATCTCTGTCAATACTGCTCTGTATCTATACATACTCAGACATTGCTTTATGTCATTTGCTCAAGAAAAGAAATACTGAGACATTAAATTGAGCAATTTCATCTGCTGCGGATATCTCATTAAACTGCTCTTTATCCTGAAGGAAGAATGTCAACTTTTGAAGTATGAGGAGAAGCTAACTCTTGAAACTCATCATAAAAATATTGGGGAAAAAAGATAGAGCAAATTGTTTTATTTTACAATGTGCTCTATTAGAATAACTATGAGAATGGCATTGATTTACTATTTATCACTAAAAATAGTGAGAGTTGTCATCATGCAGAGTGTTTTATGATTCTTGAGAATGGACCGTGACAGAATTTGTTGGTACCAAAGAAGCAACAGAGAGTGTCAAAGACTTTGCAGGTGTTTTATACAATTTTAATCTAATACTTTCCTAATTGGTTCAAGATTCAGAAGCAGGGGATCAAATTCAAATCTTAGTTTTGCTATTTCCTATTTCATAAGTCTAACTTTATCGTTTTAAATCTGAATTTCCTTACTTGGGAAATAGTAAACAGTTAAAAGAAGTAGATTAAATATTTGCTACATCTACATGTAACTGATGCCTCATAAATACCTGATAGTTGGGTTGTTTTCTATAGATATATGGTCATTCCAGGGTTTTTTTTGTTTTTTTTTGGGGGGGGTTAATTTTTATTTACAGAGACAGAGAAAGAGTCAGAGAGAGGGACAGACAGGGACAGACAGACAGGAACAGAGAGAGATGAGAAGCATCAATCATTAGTTTTTCATTGTGACACCTTATAGTTCATTGATTGCTTTCTCATATGTGCCTTGACCGTGGGGCTACAGCAAACCAAGTAACCTCTTGCTCGAGCCAGTGACCTTGGGTCCAAGCTGCTCAAACCAGATGAGCCCACACTTGCGACCTTGGGGTCTCGAACCTGGGTCTTCCACATCCCAGTCTGATGCTCTATCCACTGTGCCACCACCTGGTCAGGCCATTCGAGGTTTTTAACATTAGTGAGCAGGATATTTTTCTATTACCAGGTAATGCTTATATTGTATTGGCAATTCCCTTTTGTGACCTTCCTGCCTCTTTCAACCCTTTTTTAAAGAGGGTACAGTAGAATAAATGAAGGAGAAAAAATATCAATCATTCAAAGTTGACTTTGATAATTCCTGGCAGAAAATATAGGCTGAGTGATATATATATATATATATATATATATATATATATATATATATATATAATTATTATTATTATAGGTTGAGTGATATATATATATATATAATTATTATTATTATTTTCCAAACTCGATGTTTATGCCATAAACCAGGAGTCAGCAAACTACATCCCACAGATGAAATTCAGGTCGCTGTGTGTTTTGTAAATAAAGCATTATGGGAGCACAGTCACATGATTCATTTGTATATGGCTACTTTATTATTATTATTATTATTGATTTGAGAAAGAGAAATATCAATTTGTTTTCCACTTACTTATGCATTCGTTGGTTGACTCCTGTATGTGCCCTGACTGGGGACCTAAGGCACAACCTTGGCATATGAGGACGATAAGCTAACTGGCCAGGGGTTGTAGATGGTTACTTTAATAATACAGTGGTAGAGATGAGTAGTTGTAAAGAGGCTTTATATATATATATTTTGTATTTTTCTGAAGCTGGAAACGGGGAGAGACAGTCAGACAGACTCCCGCATGCGCCCAGCCGGGATCCACCCGGCACGCCCACCAGGGGCGACGCTCTGCCCACCAGGGGGCGGTGCTCTGCCCCTCCGGGGCGTCGCTCTGCCGAGACCAGAGCCACTCTAGCACCTGAGGCAGAGGCCAAGGAGCCATCCCCAGCGCCCGGGTCATCTTTGCTCCAATGGAGCCTTGGCTGCGGGAGGGGAACAGAGAGACAGAGAGGAAGGAGGGGTTGGGGGTGGAGAAGCAAATGGGCGCTTCTCCTATGTGCCCTGGCCGGGAATCGAACCCGGGTCCCCCGCACGCCAGGCCGACGCTCTACCGCTGAGCCAACCAGCCAGGGCCGAGGCTTTATATCGTGAAAAGCCTAAACTAGTGACTATTTGTTCCTTTACAGAAAACGTTTGCCAACCTCTGTCACAAATCACAGACCAGGTAAGAAATAAGTCTGTTGTCCTTTATCCTCACTTCTTCCTAAACCAGGGAGAGAAGGAACCATAAAAGTCAAGTTTTCTAAAGGATGGTTATAACCCCAGATAAATTGTAGGAAACTATAAGGAAAGAGGGTATTTGTGGCAGAGTCCTATCTGGAACGTGAGAAGCCAGTGGCCTCCCAGAAGTACCCATAACATCACACTGCATCCTGTGGCTGTAGTGAGGATGAGGTGACATGTGGTGCTAGGAGAGTGACATCCCAAAGCCACTCAGAGCCAGAGTGGCGAGAGAGAGAGCAGTCAAAAGGAAACCAGTATAAACCACAGCATTCGAGGGAATGTGCATGTGTGATAATTCCATCCTTCAAGGACAGGACAGCTATGAAATCTCCAAGTTCAAAACTTTCTTGAAATCTCAGTACTGCCCACCAGGTGACGTAGGTTAGTTCCTCCAAAGGAAATTCCTAACCAGGGAAAGACGTTCATGGGGTGATTGCAAATGAAGCTCTTGTGCGAGTCCCCACGTCATCAAAAAGTTTTTCTTTATCATTGTAACAAATCTAATGAAATGTGTGGGTTTGCCAGAGGAAAGCTAGCAACTTTCATTGAAGCCTTTTTCCAAATCTTACTGATTGTTGACAGTTAAAAGTGTTAGATTATACATTGATTCATTTTATAATATACTGCATTTCTCCCCTTACTTGTGAGAGGAGCCCATCTAATTGTAATTACCAGGGTTAATTCTGGAAATAAAAGACCAGTCTCTATGTCCCATGTAAGGGAGACCTAGGAAGTAGCAACTTTACTACAAAAGTAAACAAGTCTTTGTACATCAACAGAGGATCCAGCCTGTAAAAGAAATTGAGCTCTGTTCATTAGACTGCCTGATTTCCTCATATAACTCAACTTCGTGCAACTTCCTTGCTTAGATTCTGTGTAGTGGAAGCCCTGACAGTTGGGCTCTCTCTTTTTTGAAATGCAAGTGGCTGACTTGAACTTCAATTTCTGAGACATCTACTTCAAAGAGGCATCCATCCACTTCAAAGATGCGATCTGTTATAAACATATTGTCAACAAGCCGGCCAACCACCTGCCTAGACAGAGCCGGCTAAGTCATCATACTGAGGATCCTTTATTTTAGAGGGTTGGTGGGTTGCAATAACTGAGCATTTGGGCTGTTTCCTTGTTCTGTCTTCCCAAGCTTGAAATTCGCCCTGTTTCACATTCAACCAGTAAAGAGTGAGCCTGCAAAACCCTAGGCACCCAGCCTCAACCTCAATAAAAGCCGAACTGCAGACCCACGTTCACACTCTCGATTCTCTCTCTCTCTCTACCTGCGAACTCGCTGGGTAGTCCCAGGTGTGCCGTGTAATTCCTAGGTTCTGTAAGTAATAAACCTTTATTTGTTTAGTTTCCTGATGGTTACTGCTCAAGGGCATCTTGCAATCATAATGAGAACCACAAGGGCTGGCCCAACCACATTGGTTTTCCATAAGCTGAAGCCAGCACAAAATGCCATTTATCATTAGTCTCGCTGTCCATTCAGAGGAGGCTGCGTTCATTCAAATTGAAATTGATACACATTTTTGTTTTAAAATTTTTAATTATTTTTATTTATTTATTCATTTTAGAGAAGAGAAAGAGAGGGAGAGAAAGAGAGAAGAGGGGGGAGAAACAGGAAGCATAAACTCCCATATGTGCCTTGACCGGGTAAGCCCAGGGTTTTAAACCGGCGACCTCAGCATTCCAGGTCGACGCTTGATCCATTGCGCCACCACAGGTCAGGCGGTGCACATTGGTTGAATACCTACTAATGTTGTATTTCCTCCTGGTGATGGCTGTCATGTCTAACTTCATGTGTTTTAATTTTAAAAGTTGCATTTACATTATTTTAAAATATTTTGTACACATAACATGTTCATATATATATCAATTATATATATATATATATGAAAGCTGAAAATCAACACATTTTGCCTAAGTTGATAATATGATGGCCAACTTAATTATTTAATTAGTTAGTGTAAGCTTCCCCCCCCCCCATTGGAGATCTCAATATTATAGAAATCATTAACAACAAAAAGTTGAAATGCTTGCTTGTATCTTCAATGGCTAATTACTGACTAGAGGGGTTAATATTCATTTGATATGCTGAGAACTTCTGAGAAAAAAAATAACCAGTTATTAAATACACTTTCTTCACTAATTTTCTATGACTTTCATATAAATGTTAGTAGCTTCAAGTTTTAAGATTTCTTTTTCTTTTCTTCCCAACAAAATTTCTTGAATTCCTCAGAGAAGCCACAAAGGAAGCAAAAATAAAAAAAAATATTCATGAAGATACAGCCTGTTATGTTGATACTTAATTCATGGGCTTTCATGGGGACTGGATTTGTAAACCAAAGAACTGCTTCCATGCGCAGGATTCAAAGGCTGAGCGGTGTCAGATGTTCAAGTACCCCCCCCCCCCCCATGAAACTTTTCCATCACTATCCTCCCTACGTATTTATTTACTGCTTGGGTTTTTGATCCCTCGTCTCGATGATATTTCCAGATTTCTTCTTCGTTTCCATTCGCTTCTTAAAGTCAACATCAAAAGATCTGCAACAGGGGAACTCAAAGGGATTTTCAAAGCAAAGAGAACCCTGAAACCTCTTTCTGCAAGCTGTTGTGAAGGGTTGCCTGGACATGAAGAATATCATCTCCACCCAATGTATTGTTATGTTGAGCAGACTTTCCTGTTTTACTCTTAGATAGCCAAGTAGTGGTGGTAACCCCATAACAGATCTGTTTGAAAATTTATACTTTGAAATGCAGAACCATACATCAGTAGAGATGGAAATCACTTGAAGACTTCCCGAACCCAACCTCCCTCCCCATCTACTCACTTTCTCCAATCTGATTCATCATTGAGCCAAGTGAAGCCTCAGATGGTTAATGATTTGCCCATAAGGTTGGATTTCTAACACTAGGATTAGAAACTTTTGTGATCACTGCTCCTTCAGAACTGCACATGTCCAAAGCACTTCTTGTCAGCACCTGAGAGTCAAAATGGATCATAATGGACCTTGCATTATTATTGGTCAGTTATCAGTAAGTCATATTGATCATGCCGAATAGTGTTTCAGACATGATCCTGGGTACTTGGGACACAGCCGTCTTCTTGAAGGATGTCCTGGTCTTATAGAGGTGCTGACATGTGCATCCAAACAAGTATCAGAACAAGAATTATAATCAGTTCTGTCTCATATGCCAATTAGGTAAAGACATCATTCCACACAAAAGAAATAGCATGCACCATGCCACAAAAACATCAATGTGTGCTTTTGTATCCCCAACTAGAGTATAAATACATTGTGAATAGGAACTGTGGATGGTATGTTAAAAATTCTCCTCTTGTTCCCAACTCAGTAAATAAGTGAGAACTGATGAAATCCTAACCAGCAAGTAAGTTGCTAATCTTCATTCCTGTAGAGTTTGGTACATCTAAATTCTTCCAAGTGTATGAGCTATATTCTCGTTATATCTCTAATCATGACTAAAATGTTTGAATTTTTAGGCACACAAATAATTATTTTTCTAATATGTTCTTCTCTCTTACAAACAAAAAATGGCTTTATGCAAAAGAAAACAATTACAACAAATTAAGCATCTGCCAAGTTATTTTCCACACACAGAGCTCATGGAATATTTAGGTGATTCAGGATGAAGTTGAACATTTAAATGAGTATAATGAAAATAATAAGCATAAAAATACACAGCCTATTGAAAATTCTACAGGATGCATAGCTTTTTATTTTAACTTGAGCTCTAAATTACATAGCCAAAGTTTTTTTTTATTGGTTTATTTAAGTTATTTGCACTCCCCTGAGTTTAAGTTTTAATTAAAGCCAAAGAGTGGTTTAATTATCAGACAGTCTCTGATTCCTGCAGGAATGCCCATATTACTCCCAGTCTACTCTACCCAAACTAAAAATGAAAATCTACAGAATTATAATGGGAAAGTCTATAGCAATGTGACTATATATTTGAATGCTATACAGAATGCTCTTCAGATACTATATTCATTCTTATTTTAGAATGCAAAAGTGTACTGCTACAGTAGAATGGATTAAAAAGCTAGGATGACTCAGATGTCATTCTGATGTACAGTAAGGGTTCTATCTTACTTCTTTCGAATGGATGAAGATTCACAGGGCATCAAGGCTGTAAAAAGAAGGCAATTCCGAGATTCAGAACTTAATGGATCTCAGAATATGCATTGATTAATTGGATTTTACATTATTCCTTCCACTGTTTAAATAAATTATGGCACATCCTTATAACGGGCTAGAATACAGATGCTAAATAGTTTCCTCATTATTTTGGCTGTTCGCAGAAATTGCCTAAACCAGGCCAGGTCTCTCCATCTCCGCTGCCCCTCCCTCCTCTGTTGATTCATGCTCTTCATGAACCAACTTGGAGCCCCAAGGATTTTCCCTCTGCTTTCTTTTTCCTTTTTTTTTTTTTTTTTTTTTTTTTGTATTTTTCCGAAGCCAGAAACGGGGAGGCAGTCAGATTCCCGCATGCGCCTGACCGGGATCCACCAGGCCCGCCCACCAGGGGGCAATGCTCTGCCCATCCGGGGCGTTGCTCTGCCGCAATCAGAGCCATTCTAGCGCCTGAGGCAGAGGCCACAGAGCCATCCTCAGCGTCCAGGCCAACTTTGCTCCAATGGAGCTTTGGCTGCGGGAGGGGAAGAGAGAGACAGAGAGGAAGGAGAGGGGGAGGGGTGGAGAAGCAGATGGGCGCTTCTCCTGTGTGCCCTGGCCGGGAATTGATACCGGGACTCCTGCACGCCAGCCTCTGCTTTCTTTTTATTCTTACCCATCAACTTGTCTTCTCTCTAGAGAGCCACCAAAGTGAACTTCTGAAACACAGAACAAATTGTATGGCTCAATGGCTCCCATCTTCCCCGTGGCTCCCAATTCCTACTGGAATTAAATCTACACCTGTGCCCGAGTCTCTCAGGGATCTGTGCCACGCCTCCGCTCTGAGCCTGTTCCCTGTCCATCCCGTATGGGACACACAGCAGGCTCTCCTCTGCCACTCAACTTATTTCATCCTCCTGGGTTCCTCTTTCCCCAGATCAGTGCCTAGCTAAAAGTCTTCTGTAAGTTTCAGCTGAAACAGCTTCTTCAGAGGGGCCTCCTGACTATGAAATCTCACATGGCCCCTCTTGTTCAAGCCTCTACCACACTGGATGTAACGACTGTCTCATTTAATACTGTGGATGACCCTCTGTGAAGGAGTATAAATAACACTTCCTAAATGGTGGTTTTCCTCATGAGTGGGATTGTGAAGAGGAGCTTCTCTTTCGAAGCATAGCTCGATCTTTATTGACAGCTAATAAAAACTGTCCAGAAAGCAAAGAAGACTGGTGAGGGAAGGGGAATGTAGGCCAGCAGGGGAGCGGAGTGAATCTGCTAGCCGTTCTCAGCCACCTCTGCACCACCGGCCATAGAGGAGTGCACTGTGGGTTCCCTGCACAATGAGCTGGCTGGGTCGGTCCCCCACTCACACCGCACCAGGTGGAGGGACTACACTCCCTCTCAGGTCCCCACAGGACTGGGGATTTCCTTGCTCTGGATTTAGGGGCTACACCTTCTCATGGGGTCCATGGTCTTTCGGTATTGGGTATCTGAAAAACCCACGTTGGCTAGGAAGCAAGAATGTCTTTATTTGTCAATATTTTAGGTTGCTCTTAAGGTTTCCCGCACACAGAAAACCACTCTCTGGGGGAAGTCAGATGACCAGGGGACTTCCGCCTTCTCCCACTGACCTTAGCCTTGGATATTCTCCCAAGTGTCCTTTCCTCATACTGTGTGATGTCATATTGCTTATCCCAAGTCTGACTCATGACACAATCTATTAGGTAGAATTAGATGATCTATGGCCTCTGATAAGTTAACTCTATACTTTTAAAAAGTCACTTAGGTGTCAAGCTTCTAGAACTTCCAACATGTATAAAAATGTCCCGTGTTACAAACTTAGAAGGAAAACACACCAACTTTCCATATAGTCAAATACTACAGTAATAAAAATCATCACATTCTTTTTTTTTTTTTTTCCCTCTAGCACAGCCTGTCTTTTGTCTTCCCCCCCCCTTGGCCTTTTTCTTATCATCTTCATTCCCCTAAATATTAGTAATGACCTTTCAGAACAGCTCTCAAGGAGAAGATAATCTCAGCTTTAATCATGATCAAATCCTTTCCTGTATTACCACTAATTAGTCCAACTAGCAGCTCATTGGAAGACAAGCTCCTAAAAATGCTCTAAACCCACAGTTTCCTTGTAGACGAATCCTTCTTCTTTCTCCTTTGAGAACAGTTGGCGGGAGTACTTTGGTGGGACTCAGTTTGGTTGGGGTGCACAGTGTGGAGAAGAAGAGAAAGAGATAAAAGAAAAAAAAACAACTGGTACTGATCAAAGGTCCTTGAAAGCGACAGGTGCCATGCAGGACCAACTTAGTGTGTTATATGGCAGCGGTTCAGTTCTGGGAAACGCAAGGAGGGTGGAGCTGAAAGGGATGGGGCTCTCTGATTGTCCTGTCAGGTGTAATAAGGAGATGATTTGGGGTGCCCTAGGACAGGGCTAATCAACTTGAATTTCCACCTGATCGAGCAAAACAGAATCTGACGTCAGTTCCTATTCTGCAAAGATTTCATTTATCTCTCATTTAGTTACGTACAGTGTTTTTCAACCAGTGTGCCGCAGCACACTAGTGCGCCGTGAGACACGGTCAGGTGTGAGTATAAATACATTTAGAAACTATATTATTAACTATATGTATAATAGGTACTGTGTTAGAGTGTCATTTTGTGTCATTTTGGTAGGTGGTGTGCCCCAGGATTTTGTAAATGTAAAAAATGTGTCACGGCTCAAAAAAGGTTGTAAATCACTGACGTAGACAATATCTGGCTCTACGGGCTTCGCCATGTCCACATCGTGGCTTAATTAGCACCAAGATGCTGCAGGGTCCATGCTTTTGTTACAACTTTTAATAGGAAAGACCTTTTTATTTAGCATCTATAAACACTATAAGATTAAGCAAGAGGTTCAGAAAATAGATATTCAAGCAAATTCACTTTCTGTTATACCAAATCTTACAGTGCCCATTCCGGGAGTATGTGGTCCCAGCTCTGATGCCTGAAGTCATCGTTCCCTGTGTCTCTAGAAAGAGATAATTGACACCCACGCCTTTCTTCCCTGCTAGACTGACATTTTACTGAGGAAAAGGAGCACACTTCATTTTATTTTATCTCCTTAGTCCCAAATCCATTGTTTGGCACATGGTCGACGATCAAAAAGTGCTTGTTGAAGGCATTTCTGTAAAATAGTATCTGTAAGTCGGTTTAAAAGAATGAGGGTAGTGAGAATAGCCCTTTAGGCTATTAAAATTTTGGTTGCGAGTAAATATGAATACATTTTGTGATTTTGATAATTTGGAGGGGTAAAAAAAATCTCTAAATCTCTAATTATTTAATAAATAATATGCTTTATAATTTTCTTTCTAAATAAATACAAGGTCCTGTATATAACTAAGCTAATACTGGAATCAGATGTAGTTATATGACCAAAACTTTGACATCAAGCAAAACTAGATGTTTAAGAAATGAAAATAATTCATTGCTAGCTGACCTTTCTTAACAAAATTTTTACAGGGAGTCCTTAATGGTTAAATAAAAGGGACTTGTATCCAGAATATACACCTTTCTCCAAAGAAGATATATAAATAAACAAAAAAGAATATGTATGAAGAGTTGCTTAATTTCATTAGTCTTCAAGGAAATGCAAATCAAAACCACAATGAGATACCACTTCACATACACTAAGGTTACTGTAATCAATAAAAAGGAATAATACAAAGTACTTGAGAAAAATTAAGAAATCTGTAATACTCACGTATCTATGTTGGGAATGTAAAAGTTGGCCATTTTCTAAACACACTAAGCACCGAGTTATCATACAACCCAATACTTCTAGGTGTGTATACTCAAGATAATTGAAACCATATGTGCACACAAAAACCCTTACTGGATGCTCAGAGCACCCTTATGCATTACAGTCAAAGAATGGAAACAACTGACATATCTTTCAAATGATGAGTGGATAAACACAATGTGGTATGCTGACACGTTATAAAAAATGAATGACTTACTGATAAATCTTACAATGTTGATGAACTTTAAAAACAGGATTAGAAGAGGAAGTCAGTCATGAAGAACTACATATTGTATGATTCCATTTATCTGAAATGTGCAGAATAATGAAAACCTTAGTGATAGAAAGTAAATTAAGAGTTACGGGGGGCTGGGAGGAACAAGAGAATGGGAATGGAACGATCACGGGAATGAGTTTTTGAGGGGACTAATCAAAATGTTCTCAAACTAGATGATGGCAATGGTTGCACAACTCAGCAACTCTACTAAAATACATTGAGCCACTTAATTTAAAATGGTAAATTCACATCTTATGAATCAACTATTGCAATAAAGATTTCATTTAATCAAGTAAACAAAAACAATAACAAACTGACATCTAGTCTTGTGGGGCAATAAATTTCTCTTTTTTCCTGGGCAATAGATTTCTCTACCCAAAAAAAAAAGAATTTTTGGAGGAAGACAATATGTGTTATTAATCGGAAGATAATTTTTCAGTGATTATTTAAAATGATAGTATTAAAAAATTTGTTTCTTGGGCCCTGGCCGGTTGGCTCAGCGGTAGAGCGTCGGCCTAGCATGCGGAGGACCCGGGTTCTATTCCTGGCCAGGGCACACAGGAGAAGCGCCCATTTGCTTCTCCATCCCTCCGCCGCACTTTCCTCTCTGTCTCTCTCTTGCCCTCCCGCAGCCAAGGCTCCATTGGAGCAAAGATGGCCCGGGTGCTGGGCATGGCTCTGTGGCCTCTGCCTCAGGCGCTAGAGTGGCTCTGGTCGCAACATGGCGACACCCAGGATGGGCAGAGCATCGCCCCCTGGTGGGCAGAGCATCGCCCCTGGTGGGCGTGCCGGGTGGATCCCGGTCGGGCACAAGCGGGAGTCTGTCTGACTGTCTCTCCCTGTTTCCAGCTTCAGAAAAATGAAAAAAAAAAATTTCTTTCTTCCTTAGATGTGGTACAGTGTCACCAACTATAGGACTCTCACGTGAACATTGTTTAGGCAAGGTGCAAGATTAAAGAGGCTCCCATTAGAAAAAAATATATATATATGTTTCTATATATACTTCTGTATATAAAAAAGTATGTATACATGTATGTCCAAATGATACACTGTATTTAATGTCAGTAGATAGATCAGTAAAAAGAAGGCACATATCATCTGCACTTAAGACAGAGCATGATGAAGGCACAGACAACAAAGATTTGTGTGGAGAGATGAGTGTGATGGACTTGCTTTGAGAGTAGTAAGATTTCTTCTGAATGCAGCATGTACTTTAATAAATGTGACATCACACGTCATCCTTCCTGGTCCTGTACTTCAGCAGATCATGTTTGTCTGGATTAGCACATTACAGCCCAGGACAGAAAATTAATGTTGTAAGCCTTTTCAGCAGCCATCCTTTTGGAAATGCATTTCTGGTCTATTTTCCCTCACTAAGTTGATATATGAACTGTCCACGGGCATGCAATCAGTTTTCCCTCTCCAGAAAGCATGCAGTAAGGTTCCAAAGGCTCCAGTCTCAATGACCTCTGAACCAACTGGCTATGTTTGGCATCATTCTGCCCATACATTTTCATTTTTGTTGTGGTTCCCAGTGTATCTCAATGGATAAGAAGAGTGTATCAAGATGGAAAAAGGACCCGTGAAAACAATTTGTTTCATTACTGGAAGTAAACATAACTGGAAATGAACAATGCTGCCACCAGAGTCCCTTTTGATCTGAGCCTCTGACTTCAGATTAAAGAAAAAAAAAAAAGCTTGTAGAATTTTAAGTGACTTATTCGATTGGTTTATCTTACAACCAACATTTTTTTTTCCAAATAATTGCTGGTTACCCCTGCTAAAATAAAACAATGTCAAGAACAAGAAGGAAGCCGACCAGAGCCGCTTCCTAGAAAGGGAATGCTGATGTTTTCCTCTATGAAGGGATTGGAAGCAAGCTCTCAAATTCTCCATTGCTGTCCCTGAACACCATTCCACGTAGGCAAAGGTACATGTGGTCTAGCGACTTGTACTCTACTTCCTCCTCAAATAATGCTTCCTCATCTTTCACTTCCCAGATCTTTGATCCTTTAGAAACCGTCCAAATGCCAGCTGCTCTATAACACTCTCCAAGGTCTTCTCTAGACATCATTACTATCTGCTTATATCTACACGTCTTTATATACAGTGTGCTTTTTTTAATAAAAATTACTTTTTTTTTTTTTGTATTTTTCTGAAGCTAGAAACGGGGAGAGACAGTCAGACAGACTCCCGCATGCGCCCGACCGGATCCACCCGGTACACCCACCAGGGGCGATGCTCTGCCCCTCCGGGCGTCGCTCTGCTGCGACCAGAGCCACTCCAGCGCCTGGGGCAGAGGCCAAGGAGCCATCCCCAGCGCCCGGGCCATCTTTGCTCCAATGGAGCCTTGGCTGCAGGAGGGGGAGAGAGAGAGACAGAGAGGAAGGAGGGGTGGGGGTGGAGAAGCAAATGGGCGCTTCTCCTATGTGCTCTGGCCAGGAATAGAACCCGGGTCCCCCGCACGCCAGGCCGACACTCTACCGCTGAGCCAACCTGCCAGGGCACTAAAAATTACTTTTTTTTTTTTTTTTTTTTTTCCCTGAAGCTGGAAACAGGGAGAGACAGTCAGACAGACTCCCGCATGCACCCGACCGGGATCCACCCGGCACGCCCACCAGGGGCGATGCTCTGCCCACCAGGGGGCGATGCTCTGCCCATCCTGGGCGTCGCCATGTTGCGACCAGAGCCACTCTAGCGCCTGAGGCAGAGGCCACAGAGCCATCCCCAGCGCCCGGGCCATCTTTGCTCCAATGGAGCCTTGGCTGCGGGAGGGGAAGAGAGAGACAGAGAGGAAAGCGCGGCGGAGGGGTGGAGAAGCAAATGGGCGCTTCTCCTGTGTGCCCTGGCCGGGAATCGAACCCGGGTCCTCCACACGCTAGGCCGACGCTCTACCGCTGAGCCAACCGGCCAGGGCTAAAAATTACTTTTTACCTTTAACTTACCTTACTAACTTCTGGATTGCTTTTATTTTGATCTTGATATATGAAAAAGAAAGAGAAGGCTTTTGAGGATGAAGGAAATAAAAATCAGGAGGGTCAGCCAGTCAAGTCCTTAGAGAACAGAACCCTCCCTGGAAGATCTCATGGCTGCCATGCATTTCTAGCTATGCAGAATTCATTTGTGTCATTTGTCCCCTGGTTGGTTGAACCTTTTATTCATTTATTTTTTGTTTTATTTCAAATTTTTTCCCTTAAAGCCTTTATAATCACAGAACAGAAATGGAGTCTTTGTTGTTGTTGTTATTGTTTAAATAGCCCAAGGCCAGGCAAGATTGCTTTCAATGCATTTACCATCCTTTGGTAAGATGGTGACTGTCTCATTAAAAGTAAATTTTTAAGATTAAAGAAATTGAACGAGTAAATGGAAGGTTTCTCTTCTTTCTAACCATCCTCTTCTTCCGTATGCCTGTGTGGGTACATGTGGCTGTGTGTATGCACACTGTGGGCTTTCAAGAAAGCAGTAATACTATCACCACCTACACTCACAGCCGTGTGGCTGGGGACCGCTCGACTGTCACCTGAGAAGGCTTTTATTTTCTTGCACCTGATAGGGGCAATAAACATTCTTGGTGACATCAGGGCAGCAAAGAGTGATGACAAGGCCCCATTCAACACATCGTACACACCCTCTTGTCATCCTCTGCCAAGGCACAGATGGGCTGATATTTACCGCCAGCAAACAAGGGAGGCATTCCCAATCTGAGCCCAGAGCAGGTCATCATTTGATACTACCTTCGAATCCTGCCCTCACATTTCATTAAGGAGATCTTTGTTGCCTTCGTTCTGACTTTCTGAAACTCTGACATGGTATGTTTTGAGATCCACCTTCATAAAAGTTGACTTAGCCCTGTCATTTGCACCTGTAAGTTTCTCTTGCTGAGTTTCTTCTGCCTTCATTCTCCCACTTGACTCTTTTCCTAATTTTCCTCATCTCCTGCTTATAGTTCTGCACACATAGTACGGATTCTTGGAATGTGAATGGAAATAGCAAAACATCTGAAAAGCTACCATTCAATCTCAACTAACATAATATAGTCTGACTGCTACACCATTCTCACCCTTAGAAATACAATATAAAAGTAAACTTAAGGCTTGTTTTACTGCACTCACCGAAGCAAAAAGGAATGACATGTCAGCGTTATGCGGGCTCTTCCATTTGGTTTGGCATATTTTCCTTATTTGGCAATGAAGAGCTTGAGAACGAGAGAGTAACAGTGATTCACCTAAAGCCAGAAGGTAGCTAAGCATCAAAGTCGAAGTCAGAGTTTGCTTTTCCTCTGAATTAATCTATTAACCTCCTTTACTTCCCCCCATTCAGCGATGTGCTCGTAAATTATTATTGGCTCTCATCTATGGCCTGCAAGAACATACCTTACTTAAAAAAAAAACAACAACATAACACGCATAGAGCCCTTACTGATTCAACCTGGAAATGGGAAAACAATAAGGCCCTTTGTGAAGAAAGCTGTTCCCTCCTTTGGATTGAGAGAGAAGTCAAACCATAAGAAAAACGTCCTTGTCACCAGGGTCCCAGAAGAGGTGACCTTGCCTACCTGCATTACAGGCTTCTGCAGATTTGACAACCTCCTTCATAATTTTATCAAGAGATGTTCTGATTTCTATGTTGCCCAAAGCATCTTCTTCAAAGTAATCACTTAGAAAACGCCGTGGCTTCTGCTAGAATAAATGATAAATTGATTTTGTCCTCTGGTAGTTGGGAAACACTAATCTTGTTTCGCTTTTGCTATGTGCATTGTACGAAACTGGCCAAAACACGCTAGATGTTGGGCATATTCCTAAATTGCCTTCAAAAAACAGTTCATCTAATTACTTTTGAGTGGAAAATTCAAAAACTTAATCAAAAAGCCAGTTCGGTCAATGTACTTAAAAGCATTAGATCTAAAGAATATATGCTTAAATATAAGTGAAATAAATGTATTACAGTGTAACTATCAAACACAGATTCTTTGAAATCCCATGTGGTTAAGTGACATTCACTTGGGTTGGTATAAATAGATATGTAGCAGTCATATGTATCTCAGAGTACTTTATCTTCCTATTGGTTATTTTTAATTCTTATTAAAGTTTCATCCTATTTTCTTGACAGGGTATCAACACTACTTCATTTCATTGCAAAAATAATTTCTTAACAACAAAGTATTTTTTTGTGTGTGTGACTGAGACAGAAAGACAGAGAGAGGGACAGATAGGGATAGACAGACAGGAAAGAGAGTGATGAGAAGCATCAATTCTTCATTGAGGCACCTTGGTTGTTCATTGACTGCTTTCTCATATGTACCTTAACCAGGGGTCTACAGCAGACCGAGTGACCCCTTGCTCAATCCAGTGACCTTGGTCTCAAGCTGGTGAGCCTTGCTCAAACCAGATGAGCCCGCACTCAAGCTGGTGACCTCAGGGTCTCAAACCTGAGTCCTCCACATCCCCGTCCGATGCTCTATCCACTGCACCACCACCTGGTCAGGCTTAACAAGGTTTGGAAAATGATATTCTTTAATGCTATTGGAAAAACTCTTATTGTTACTTCTTAAAAACAGTTACTTAACATTTTCATATCTTACAGTATTTTGCTGCAAACAAAGCAATATTTTTGGCTAATATTACCTAATTTAATGTTGTCCCATTCTTTACTGAACCGCATGGTGAATTTTATAGATAAAGTTGGCCAGATTTCTCAAAAGACTGTATATTTACATATATTCTCTCTTCGTTTCCTCAATAATGACCTTATCCATATTTAGTTTTTAGCCAACAGATTGGTGACTATGAGGTGGAAGGAGGTGAGGGGGGGGGGTCAAGGGAGCCAAATATACAATAATGGAAGATGGTATGACTTTGAGTGATAGGCACACAATGCAATATATAGATCATGTCTCATAGACATGTATACTTGAAACCTACATGACCCCATTAACCAATGACACCCCGATAAATTTAATTAAAAAAAATAATTCTGCCAAAAGAAGGTGAGTTCCTGTTTAAGAAAGATGTGAAACAATTTACAAATTGATGTTTAAAATAAACAAAGGAAAAAGCAAAAAACCATCATTAAACTTCACTTAAAAAAAAAAAAAGGTGGAATAATTCATGATGCCTGACCTAAATAAGAAGTTTGCCAAAAACATTCTTACGAGAAAGCCAAATGGATGGTGAATATCACATTTGCCAAGGGAAGGTCAGTTTGTCAGGAAATTCTGTTTTTACATTGAACTATCACAGAAATTCCTTGTTCAGTTCCCATTTCCCCCCACCCTCTCTCTGTGTGTCCTTCTCCATCTTACATGTATTAGTCTTAGCAAACATCTCCAATTGGCTGTAGGCTATTGTGTTCTACAAAAATGAAATATAACAAGATACTTTTTAAAAATTGAATTTATTTGGGTGACATTGTTTAATAAAATTACACAGGTTTCAGGTGTATAATTCTATACTAGATCATCTGTGTGTAGCATTGTGTGTTCACCACCCCAAATCAAGTCTCCTCTCATCACGATTTACCCCCCTTCACCCTCTACCACCTCCCCCTGTCAACCCCACCCCAGCATCACCATACTGTTGTCTGTGTCTATGAGGGTTTCTTGTTTGCTTTATGTGTTTGTTTGTTTGTTTGTTTTCATGGGTTGTGAACTGGATGAAAAAGGTGAAGGGAATGAACAAAGATACTTTTTTGTTGTTGTTGTTTTGATGCTGATGACTCACATTCCAACCACAATGCTTCTAAGACACCGTGTCGCTAGAACAGAAAACCAGGGCGGCTTTACCCTTCAGACATCCATATGGGGGTCAAGAAAAACAGGCCCTAGGCCAGTCGTTCTCAAACTTTTTGAAGTTGGGGCGCATTTAAAATCCTACAAATAATTGTAGGCGCACTATATACAAATTTCTGAGAAATATGTTATAATAATTAAGTCAAATATTAATGGTACTTTTCTTCCCATCACTGCCAATTCTGCATCCCCACATCCTTAGAACATCCTTAGATCAGGACTCAGTCTCAGGGCAGCAGCCTTTGGGGCGCGCTTATATAGAATATTCCATCAGTACACATATAATAAGACGGCGACCTTTCTCTGAAAATTGTGAGGAATATTGTTTGAAGGAGTAGGCTGAGTCTGGCTGTGTACTTTGTACGCGGCACCAAAGCTGACACTATCTTTCGTTCCTTTGAACCCAAAGGTAAGGATCATTAGTTCCATTTCAGTTTCTGAATCTACAGAAGATTCACTTAGCCGCATTGGGTTTCTGGGTAGGAGCAAAGCCCGAGGGACAGGGATGCTCTTCCGGGCACTGGGCCTCTTCTCCTGCAGCCTCCGCAAATTACCGGTGTGAATGAGCCTTTCATGTACAACCCTCGACTAGTCACTATTACTTATCCCTTAGGGTGTTAAACTGTGAGCACTGCAGCTCAGATATGAATTTTAAAATATGCTAATCTGAGCTGAAAATGCCCCCTAGAGGAAAAGTAAAATATGTTAAAAGAAAAGAAGCTTACATTCTGATTTCTTACTTTGGAATTTTTTTTTTCTTAAAAAGAACAAAAAGAAAAGAAAAAACGATACACATCCTATGAGCATCGTTATGTTATTGTGTAAGAAAAATGAGCAGAACCCAACCGTATGAAGCTCACATAGGTGTGGGTTAAAAGGAACTGTCACGTGATTCCATGGTGACAAAATTTCAAGTACTGTTAAAAATGAAATGTTATTCATAAGCCTTCTTACAGATATAATCATTTTAGTAGTACGTTAGAATTTATTTGCATATAAAGTCCTCATAATTTTCCCTATTTGGGTTTTCCTTGCTTTGCAGAAATGCAGACATTCTTATCCATATCATATGCACTCTAGACACAATAAAATTTTAAATGAGAATGAGAGAAATGAAAAGCACATTTGCACATAAATGTCTACAAATGGACATGCTGTATTTTTCCATTGGGAAAATTATGTAGTTGGCTTAGCTTTCAGATTGATAAGGCACTATTCCATACTGAGAAAAATGTCTCTGCTTCACCACTGGTAGGTGCTACATCCACAAGACAGATACAGAATTCCACTGAAACCCCTTTCGCTGAACTGGATTCAGAGATTCAGAAAAATTCCAGAAGTTTGGTGATTTAAAGAGAATTCTAAAGATACACATTTATACTTACTGAAAGTGATCAATTTTTTTTTAATTCAGTAAGAGGCAGGGAGGCAGAGACAGACTCCCACATATGCCCCAACCAGGATCCACCTGTCAAGCCCAGAAGGGGGCAATGCTCTGCCCATCTGGGGCATTGCTCCTTTGCTCAGCAACTGAGCTCCTCTTAGCACCTGAGGTACAGGCTATGGAGCCATCCTCAGTGCCCGGGGCCAACTTGCTACAATCGAGCCATGGCTGCAGGAGGCAGGGAGAGAGAGAGTGAGAGAGAGAAAGAAGTGAGAGAGGGAGGGGCAGAGAAGCAGATGAGTGCCTCTCCTGTGTTCCCTGACTAGGAATCGAACCCAGGACATCCACACACCAGGCTGACACTCTACCACTGAGCCAATCAGCCAGGGCCATGACCAGTTTTTATTGAAAGCATTTATTTGACATTTAAGTGCAGTGTTTCATCTTAGTTTCTTCTTATCAGCCAGTAGAGCACCTTACCTATAGGAGGGGTTCCATAAATATAATTTGAAACTGAGTTCTGTACCTAAATGTACAGTTGTTTTCTTTTTATACCTGCTTCATCGATTAATCTTGACTCATAAGTTACCATCCTAATAGGCTTAGTGTGGCCACTCTACCTAAACCCCAACCCTAACATTTCAAGTCCCACTTATGTGGTTTTGTCCTCTTTAGCACTTAGAATGACCTATATCATACTTTATATCCTTTGTATTTATCTTGTTTATTACCTGTTTCCCTCTTGAGAATATAAGACTGTAGACAAGAAGAGACAGAAGATGCCTGTGTCCCACACACCTTTAGTTGCACTGTTCCAACCCTAGAATGATTATTTCCATACATTACACAGATTAGAAAGAGGTGGGATTTTATACTGTTTAAGGCTGCTATGGTATGGTTTCTTTTCTTTTCTTTTCTTTTTTGAACTTGTATTGACTTTAGTATCATCCTACTAACTGATAAAAAGAAAAAAAACAAACAATCTTATCTTTGGAAGGCATATTTGTCATAAAGAATAAAATCCATTTGATTTTATAGGTGTGGACTCTATATCAATTATTTAAAGGAATACAAGCTTCCCGGAGTTATCCACTCATCGGAATTACAGTATTTGGGAACAGCTCTCTCTCAAAGAGACAAGCACTCTCTCATACCAGGACTCACAAGGGGAATAGCATGTGCTTAGGAGTCGGATCAACATAGAGAAAATCCCAAATCTGCCATTTTCTATTAAATGAACAGCAGGAGAAGGTTGCTCTATCCCTAATCTCACTTTACTCATCTCTACATTGGCACAGTTATCCCAATCTCTTAGGCTTATCGCGTACATTTGATGGGATAGAACATAGGACCCACAGGACGCATCATACGGGGTTAATACATTTCAGGTCCTCCTTTCTACTCTGCCTGTCTTGCCACCGTGTCCCCAGCGAGCAAGCAGGTAATGAAGGTAGTTTGATGATGGTGATGATGATGTCCTTTTTCTTGCTCCGTTAATCTTTTTAAATATTATTTCCCCCACTTTTGCCACGTCTTTTAAAGACCATAAAAATTTCAGGTCATGAAAAGAGAATAACAATTACCATTTGTAAAGTCATGTGGCAAAACCAGAAAGAAAAAACTTCTCTCTCTTTCTCTCTCTCTAACACACACACACACACACACACACACACACACACACTATTTTTATGCTATGAATAAGACCCTTTTGTCTTTTGCCATTGTCTGCAGGATCAATTTATAAATTACTTTATGGCTTTTGTACCGAAAATGAAGAAAATAAGAAATGGGTGGATGATGAACACCTGAACCTTAAAAATGAGAAATGAAAGCATTGGTGGGAGTCAGCGGGGGTGGGAGGAGAGAGGAATGCGATGTTCTAACGTGCGGATTAAAGCATCATTAACAAAGGCTCAAGATTACATGCACACACTTAACTCTATCCCTGAGTTGTAGAAATAAGAGCACATTAGCTTTGAACACAATAGCTGCCTTTCAAGAGTCAGAACACGTCTGGTTCCAAAGCAGGCATACATATATTTATATTTATATCAATAGTTTCAGAGAAAGATTCTTTGAGTATAGTATCTTTCTGGTCTGCACACACTGTCATTTTTTTTTTATGAAAAGAATTTAGCAACTCTTTTGTGACTATATAAAATCTCACACCACGTGCAAAGACGCTGGCGTCTAACTGGGATAAAGAAAGTGAACGTGCATGTTATCCTGCAAATCTGATGAGCGTGAACTGAGACAATGAAGACAGGAGTCTACACGCCAAGGATGTAGATTCTAAATGCTGTTTCTTCTCTAGGACTTGCAGGTTCACAGGAAATCCAGGCTTTTCCAGTATGATCTTCTCTGATTCCAATGAAGTTTCTATGCCCCTGAGGTTCAGTAGGTGTAACTATATTGTGCAAAAAGGTGACTCCATCTGAATGGTTATCAGAATGAACTCTTAACAAAGGGATTTTTTTTTTTTTTTGGTATTTTTCTGAAGTTGGAAACAGGGAGGCAGTCAGACTCCCGCATGCGCCCAACCAGGATACACTGGGCACGCCCTCCAGGGGGTGATGCTCTGCCCATTTGGGGCATTGCTCTGTTGCAACCAGAGCCATTCCAGCAACTGAGGCAGAGGCCATAGAGCCATCCTCAGCGCCCAGGCCAACTTTGCTTCAATGGAGCTGCGGGAGGGGAAGAGAGAGACAGAGAGGAAGGAGAGGGGGAGGGGTGGAGAAGCAGATGGGCGCTTCTCCTGTGTGCCCTGGCCTAGAATTGAACCCGGGACTCCCGCACACCAGGCCGATGCTCGACCACTGAGCCAACCGACCAGGGCCAACAAAGGGATTTATCTACTCATTGAGACTTTCTTTTTCAGTGAGATACCCCCGCTACTACTATTCTCGACCTGGCAGCATTGCTCACCTGTGTGCCAACCAACACCACTAAATGTGCCAACCAAAACCACTAAGCAGACGGAGAGATACTCGCGTTCTGGAGGTAACTCCACTGGGCACGAGGCAGAGAGCTAGTACACGTGTTACGCAGGGGATGGGGAGAGGGGCTGCCGTTTGGGTTTCTATACTTTAAGCAGGAGAAGCTAAACATGACATTAGCTAGGATATTAGAGAGGGCACTTTGATGATTCATTCAGGTGAAACTAAAACTGAGATTCTCTAATATCTGAACTGTTGCTAATTGACCTATGACAGACGTTCTCATGTCGATTGATTGAAAACTCTTTCCTTGGCTAGATCATAGTGAATGCTTTATATTCCTCATGAAATAAAAAACACACTTTATTCAGAGATCTGGGATAAATAAGTAGTTCATGCAAGGCAATAAGTTAGCAAATTGGACATTAAAAAAAAACATTTTAAGGTAGGAAAATGTTCTAAAATGGTACCCATATTTAGTTTTATTATTCACAGTTTCTTAGTACTGATGGAAAACTACTGAAAGCAGCCGAGTTTGTGGGACCAGAGTCCACACGGCATAGCCACCTACTGTGTACATATCCCTTGCTGCCCAAGGTATACTCACCTACTATGTACCTATCCCTTGCTGTCCATGGTATACCCACCTACTGTGTACATATCCCTTGCTGTCCATGGTATATCCACCTACTGTGTACATATCCCTTGCTGTCCAAGGTATACCCACCTACTGTGTACATATCCCTTGCTGTCCATGGTATATCCACCTACTGTGTACCTATCCCTTGCTGTCCATGGTATACCCACCTACTGTGTACATATCCCTTGCTGTCCAAGGTATACCCACCTACTGTGTACATATCCCTTGCTGTCCAAGGTATACCCACCTACTGTGTACATATCCCTTGCTGTCCAAGGTATACCCACCTACTGTGTACCTATCCCTTGCTGTCCATGGTATACCCACTTACTGTGTACATATCCCTTGCTGTCCAAGGTATACCCACCTACTGTGTACATTTCCCTTGCTGTCCATGGTATACCCACCTACTGTGTACCTATCCCTTGCTGTCCATGGTATACCCACCTACTGTGTACATACCCCTCGCTGTCCGACTCTTCGAGGCATTTACTGACACAATTAAATTATGAGATTATACCTAAGATCATATTTAATATGCTGCATTCAACTTTTCTTCTTTCAACGACACTGTAAGATATCTAAATGTCTCAAAATGTCCTAGATCTTTCACACTTAATCTTATTGATATGTCAAGAGAACCAAATCAACTTACTCTTAATTCAACTGTTTCAAAAAAGGTCATGTTGAGTCTATGTAGATATTTCAGGCGCACTCTAGACGACATGAGAACAAATGAATGCTCCTCGACTACAACTACAGTCTCAGCAATTCATAGCAAAAGTCTTTCCCCCCCTGAAAACTGAAAATAATGATAATAATAACAATCACACAAAGGGGTAAAAACAAAAACCAATCAACTCTCTCTCTTTTTTTGAGAAAATAAATACCAGGAGTTAGACTGCTTTTCTTTCCTATACTTCCTATGGATTTTATAGTATGCTCAAAAGGATTAAGTTTGGACAAACAAGTATATAACTTTTCTTCAGTTGAAATTTTGAATATTCAATGGAATTGCTAATGAATATGAAATACTGTAAGATGCCTTTGGTGAATATTGTGATTACTTGGCGATAGACACTGAAAAATTATTCTAAATCCACATTTGTAATTCAAGAGGGGGGAGGCTTATACTTCATAGCAAAGGATAAAAAAAAAGGAACAAAATGGTATTTTTGCTTTACGTAAAACTAGTAAAAATGCCCAGATTTGAATACAGTGTACTGAAGAGTAGGACCCCTAATGGAAACGCCTGTCAGTGAGCACAAGTTCAGAGTTTCGGTTTCATCTACTACCTTTATAGAGACAACTACCTAAGCAGTGTCTGTTCACCTGACACCTCACCAGGGCTACCTCTCAATTTACACTAGACTGCCTTTAGAATATTTTAAGTTTTCTAATTCCCCAAAACACAAACTTACTTGGAAACGCAATTCTTCTTCTCTAAGACTTGCAGTCTTTAAGCCCGTCAATCTGTGTCAATGTCATGAGCTCAGACTCCCTGGCCTGAAATATATATGATGTTTTTGGAAATTGGGAGGAGCCACAGTATGATCAAATACTGTCCATTACTCATTTGCCATCTATCTCAGCCATACTCATTCCTGTCCATTTTTCTTGTCACCGTTGTGATATAGGCTCTTGTCACTTCCCATTTTGATTGCTGCAATGGCTTCCCATTGATATACAGTCTATCAATCTCATTCCGCTAAATGTAGATTGCATACCATTCACAGCCGAGATAATCATTCCCAAACTTCAATTGAATTATTATATCATCCTGTCCAAAAACCATCCCAAGGCTGGCCCTGCCCCTGCAAACTATTGACCACAGCCTGGTCTTTAATGGGCTCTTCAGTCTAAATTTATTTCTCCTTATTCCCCAGTGAGAAAACTTTCATTCACTTAAACCACGCTCCTCGATTTCACAAGAAGTGCTGTAATAAGTTTTAATGCCAAACTTTCTCTTTCTAGGTATAGACTGCTTTCTTCCTTCTCTTCCACCGACTACATCCCCTTTCCCCATAAGCTGCAAACTCCTTCTTTGCCAAGAAGCTTCTTCTTAACCACTTTAGGTGAGCCAATGGGTAGCTGAACCCAGCAAGCTAAGGAACGGCTAGAAAGTGAATTCAGGAGCACCATGACATCGTGTTAGTTTATCACCCAAAAGTTTAAATGTTTCAAACATATACTTTCTTCACATTTAGTGTGCAGAAGAACAAACTGTGTGTGTATAGATGCATGTGTGCACACACCACACACACAGTCGTACATGTATACATATCTATTTTAGGCCAATGACAGAACCATTGGATGTTAGGGTTGGATTGACATCCATATAATCTCACTTCCACAATTTCACAGGTTGGTAAACGGAGCCACAGAGAGTGGAAGTGACTTGCCCTAGCCCACATTGTGGCAGCTCCCTGTTCACAATGAGCAGAGATAAGCAGCTTCCCAAGAGTAACTATTCTCCTTCTACCAGACAGCGTGGCCAACGTTTTTCTCGCTTCAACCCAGATGCATCCAGCTCCAGATGCACTTGGCTTTTGCTTCATTAATAATCAACCAATGTTCTTATTTTTAAAAATTGCAATTAACATAGAAATAATGTGGATGCTCTTAATTTTCACAAGATGTGTCATTTTCATTATTGAAACTAAGGCTGCTAAAAACTATTTTCATACTGATTGATGATTTACAGTTTATGTAAAATCAATGATGAATCTTTTAGCCACACACCAAAGCACAGTTGCTGACATGGGGAGATAGCAGAGGATGTCATCTCCCTGCAGTGCTAAAGTCCCAGTGACGCCAAAAAACACACCATCTCCCCATCCCCTTGCGTTCCTATAGCGATACATGAACAGAGGTGGATGGTGATAAAAATCAAAATATAGGTAGGTATAATTATATAGAGATAGACAGGTATACATGCATCCATACATACAAATCATTTATTTGGAAAAGTAGCTTAATAAGTTGGATTGTTTCCTCCTCCAAAAGCAAATATCCCCAGTGCAAAATAAACAAAATGAGACAAGTATGCTTTGAAATTAGAGCAACAATGACACAAAAGCCCTCAAATATCTTGAAATACATTATGCAAAAACATTAACTTCACACTTGGTATCTGTAAGCACTCCATTTTAATCTTTTCCCAAGTCAAGGAATCTATCCCAACTCAGGGCTCTGTGTTGAGCAGGGAGAGTTACACCTACCCACCAGGTTAAGAATCTTGGCCACACATCTCATTAGCAAGGTCAGATTCTGCTTGACAGGTGGCTCTTAAAACTGAATGCTGGTACTGGCATTATGGATACAATCCAGAAATCTTTGCTCTACAAGACAGAAGAAACTGGCAATATCAAAGTGTAAAAAGCCAGTATCCACGGCCACTATCACAGCCGCCTGGCCCATGCAGGTTCGCATTGGATTCGGACAGATGGTAATGAAACAACGGAGCCAAAAACTGGTGGGCCATCATCTTTAATCCTAGCTTGCACCCAGTGGGCAAGTAAAACACACACTAGGCTCCAAAACCCAGTCATCCAGTGCTCACAAAGCTACTGACTTATCCGAGTTTTCTTGAATCAAAGGTTTCTAGCTCACCAGACTTATTCACTTCTGTTCCCCATCTCCTTCCTTCTCCCTGCACAAACTCTGCACAAACTGGCTTCTCACTCAACACTCCATCATCTTAGCTGCTTCTCCTGGCCTCCTCCACTTGGCCTCTCTCTGCTCTCCTATCTGCTCTCCCCTCTAATGCTAATCTCAGGAACCAAGAGAACTAGCTCCCGTTCTGCCCCCATTTTATAGTGTAGATATCAAAACCTTTAATCCAATATACAAAATAGGGAAGTCTTTAATACAAAGTCACTTATCTGAGGCATGATGGGATTGTACCACCCCACATCAAAAAGGGTGGGAAAGGCTTAGTCCTAAAACCAAGCCCCAGGCTACAAGGATCCTGCCTGCCCACAGCCCGCCCCCAACACACATTAATATCACCTGGGCCAGAGGTCCCCAAACTGCGGCCCCCTGAGGCCATTTATCTGGCCCCTGCCACACTTCCGGAAGGGGCATCTCTTTCATTGGTGGTCAGTGAGAGGGGCATAGTTCCCATTGAAATACTGGTCAGTTTGTTGATTTAAACTTATTTGTTCTTTATTTTAAATATTGTATTTGTTCCTATTTTGTTTTTTTACTTTAAAATAAGATATGTACAGTGTGCATAGGGATTTGTTCATAGTTTTTTTTTTTTATAGTCTAGCCCTCCAACAGTCTGAGGGACAGTGAACTGGCCCCCTGTGTAAAAGTTTGGGGACCCCTGACCTGGGCGATGGGCTTCTATGTGGGCAGCGCCATCTTTAACAAAGTGAGCATAATATATTTTATCTGCCCAACACAAAGTGAGTTTTAAGGATGTTAATATTGGAAGAACAAAGCAATGGTGAGACAAACCTGTGACACTCAGGGGGCTGAATTTCTTTTGAATGACCAAACAGAACAGAATGATAAAAAAGAAAAAGGAAAAGGAAAAAAAAGCAGTCAAATAAATATTTAGTGTATCAGAGAAACCATGAAATGCCTCAGACTAAAATATTTTTAGTTGCCAGTAGAAAGAACATTAACTGAATAGAGGTACATCATGATGAAAATAGTTTAAAATCAAGGGGAATTTATTGAGAAGAATTTCCTTAAGGAAACCACAGTATCCATGAAAGAAAGATTAGAAGACTATTGCCCCCCAGGCAATCAAAACACGATTTAGAGCAAAATTCAACAAAACATCCAGTGAAGTGTTTGGTTTTGTAAGGAACTAGGAAAAATAGGAGTGTGCTTTTGAAGTCTTTTTATGAAAAGGGAAGAAACACCAAAGAAATAAGGAAGAAAAGGAGACAGGGAAGAAAAGGCCACACAACACAAGAGAGGATACAAGGACCTTTATATATGTTCTCTCTAGTAGTCATCTAAGAAGACATGGCCAAGACATGCCCCTTGGACCTCGTCCCACTCCTCGAGTTGTCTAGGGGCACCCTGGGAATCAATCGGAAGGCACTGAAGGCCTTTCTTCCCTGACCTAGCCAGAGCGATCTCTCCCTACAGTCTGTCGACTTTCCTCCTGACCATGCTAGATCACAGACCGCTCCCATGGGGTGCCCGAGGTCTCCTCTGAGCATATACCTCTCAATCACAGTCTTTTCCTTCCTAATCTCCATTCATTCTGTCTATCACTTTGTTGACACTTGTCCTAGAAGGGCATCCAGCTATGGTGAGCTTTCCTTTCTCAGAATTATAAGAATGTGTGGTAACATTCTGATGGAACAAATCCCATATTTACGTGTAAGCAGAAATCTCAAGAATAAGATAAGAGATGGGTAAGAATATTTTAGGCAAATAATATGCCTGCTGTCACAATAGAGCATTTCATTTTGCAAAACTGATAGAAATTCAGTTCGACTATAGACTCGACTAGAATACAGAATTCTGCAGAATTAGATAGGAGGTGAAGGACACATGTCAGAAGAGGCCATCAGGACACGGTGTTTGTGAAGGACTCAATGACATTTTCCCCTAGGGATTTGACTAATATGATCTGATAAGCATTTCTGAACTCCAACTTTGAACTTGCATATGGAGGACTGATTGCAGGAGCCCAGGAACAGGTGGCTTCAGCCCAAGGTATCCTTACCGCAATGGCCCCAGTGTATTTATGCTCAAAATGCCTTTAGCTCTCAAATGTTGAAAATTCCCACAGAAAACATATCCACTTCCCTCCTTCTGCATATAATCCTTCGCTATCCTCTCAACCCACACCATTGCGTAGGTAATACTGGCTTCGCTGCGCTATTGCCCCATTGCTAATGCCATGAGAGAGCCCATCTTTCCTTATTTCAAATGAAAGGGTCCAAAAATGAGACTATAGAAAGCATAATAATATTCAATGGGGCTTTAAGATCAAGAAGTGCAATTAAAACTGCATTTGGTAGCCAAACGATGATTGACGCAAATCACTCAGACTCTTAACTCTGCTGATCGACTTCTTAAAATATCAGCCATGGGACCGCAACACTATCTTCAATACTTTGCTTAAAAATACATATATTTGTTAACCCAAGAAAGACTCAAGACAAAATACGTGACTCTGCTTGTAAAGATTCTGCATTATTATAAAGTTTGGACACATATGCTTTTTTATCTATAAATAAATAGGCCATCAATTCTTCCATAACTATTTTATGTTCTAATATGTATATGAATTTATACCTTGATATACATGAGCTTCAGGTCATAACACATTTTTAGGTTAAGGGCGAACGACAATGCCCTGAGGTCCTAGAGGTCAGTCACCCAAGTGCAAAGTGAGTCTCTTGCTTCAGCTCTGAGCCTGCATATTATCTTTGGTTCAGATATCAGTTATCCACTTAGAAAGCAATTTTCTATAGCAGAAAAGATGTGATTTTTCTTTAAAACATGGAACATAATAGTTGTAATTATTTGGTTGCAGGAGACATAAAAATTTCACTGTAAATGGTGCACAAATGTGGCCTCATTTTGCATTGATTTATGAGCCGTATAGACGGCACAGCCCTCCACATGCCCTGCATCGGGTGTAAACACATTGATGTGGAACTGAATAGTCATATCTCCCCACTGTGAAGTAGCATTACCTAAAACAGTGCTGAACAGCGGCCTATGTAACGCGCATTTACACAATGGAGATAATGTGGGGATGTTAAATTGAGCCCCATTAAATGTTGAGAACATCCCTCCAAACCAAGACACCCATGAGAGCTTTTCTTTCCACTTCTTTGAGGTCTTTTGTATTCACACTAGCCAGTGCACTCTTGAGTCCTAAGACATCTGGGCAGCTGTCAGACTCTTTTGGAATGTTATTTATTCAACCATGGAAGTAGGTCCCTTCCATGGTTGCAGAAATATCCCACAAGGAATGATTCAGGGACCCTGAAGTCTGATCACTTGCTAGCCATAGACTCCCCACAATTCTCAGTTACAGATAGCCAATGCTCGCTCCTAGGAATTATAAACCAGGGGTAGTCAACCTTTTTATACCTACCACTCACTTTTGTATCTCTGTTAGTAGTAAAATTTTCTAACTGCCCATCGGTTCCATAGTAATGGTGATTTAGAAAGTAGGAAAGTAACTTTACTTTATAAAATTTATAAAGCAGAGTTACAGCAAGTTAAAGCATATAATAATAATTACTTATCAAGTACTTTATGTCAGATTTTTACTAAGTTTGGCAGAATAAATATTTATAAAACAACTTACTATAGTTAAATCTATCTTTTTATTTATACTTTGGTTGCTCTGCTACTGCCCACCATGAAAGCTGGAATGCCCACTAGTGGGCAGTAGGGACCAGGTTGACTACCACTGCTAGAAACCAATTCTCTGGATACTTAGAAATGTGCCCAAGCTATTTGAATAGATCTTGTCAAAAAGAATCTTATATTAAATATATTTCTTTAAATGACAAATTCAAATTCAACGGTTTACGTTATAGAGATTTCCCTTGAGCAGTCACTGTTCATTGACTATCCAAACATGAATTCGTAGACTGCTATGAGCAGGGCACATGCTAGTGTAAGTTTATGGGGAAGCAGCGCAGAACAGAGTGCTCCGTCAACGTCTCATGGCCAATCATTATATCAATATTTGACATCGGAAAACATTCTCAGGTTTGACAAAACTCAGTCGCTGTTCCTCCATTGCTTATTCAATGTTGTCTAGACCAGGGGTAGATCAGCCATAATGTCCCAGGGCCTGTAGAAACCCAGTGTTCACAGGCCAAAAAGAGACCATTTTAAACTGTCTCAGAGGCAAGAACAAGACTAGTCGGAGACTCTGATTCAGGGGGTGACCTCCACGTTGAGGACTATGTGGAACATGGAAAGGTCAACAGAAAATGCAAAGCAAGACCTCGCTTGATTAATAGCATCACCACATTCTCTGCAAAACAGGGATTCAAACATATCAGACGCAACATACTCAGCCTTGTTTACCTCTTAACCCTAATCTCACCTCTTAACTATTTTCCCCCTAAATAAAAATAAGGTGTCTTTAAGTCTATCACTATATATATTCTTAATCAATTGTTATTACATTGAACAACTTTCCCCTACATACTGCTCCAAAGTTATCATTCAATACTTCATTAATATGAGGATTTTTATAAATCTGTGGTCAATAATGAATCATTTGATCTGGCTGATGAAAATGTCGAGTTATGTGAACGCCAGATTCTCATGGATCGAAGTTACTTGAATTAACTGTGTCTTGCGTATGATTCAAAGAGTTTGCATGATATTTATTTGGGATTTGTTTAAACACTTATTTTCGAAGGAAAGCTAATCATTATAAAACAGGAAATTAACGCCCTTTGAAATATATAGTCTTATCTCTATTGGCAGAAAATAAAAAACACTCCAAAGCCATTTAATCTAAAGATGTACTTTCTTTAAAATGGCACCAAATTATTTCCTGTAGATCATACTGAACAAGGCTGTTCCAAGAGACGGATGGACAGTCTGGAAGAAGACGCAGAATGATCAATTGAAATGACAACCACATTTAACTTTATCTGAAATGACCTGAAAACCCATTTGCCACAGTCATCTTTTGCATCAGCCTGTGTAATAGTGCTTTTAATGAAGGCGACAGGCATAACTTAACTAATTACATAGAAACACAGAAATCAGTCATGTCAATGGCTCTACCACACATACCCCCGTGGTTTTCTTTCCACTAGTTCTTCTTGAAGACAAAAATTCTAAGAATATGCTACACATTACAAAGCAGCAGACCACAGGGTGGTCATGCATTAAAAAGGGATGCTTACCATTTATCCAAATTAACACATATTTTTTAAAAATATATTATGGAGTTTGGAAATTAAGAATAGTTTAGGCTACTTGAATTTTTGAAGTTTTTTAAATATTGACCCTTGCAATCACTGAGTTATTAAATATTTATATTCTCAGATTAGATAGGAACAAAATAAAAGTTGGTTGAAATAAATTTGAATGAATGAAAAATGTATTCCAAATAGCTATAGGTGAGTCATATTACTTTTTATAAATATCAACATAATCATCCCAGGGGTCTCCAAACTTTTTACACAGGGGGCCAGTTCACTGTCCCTCAGACCGTTGGAGGGCCGCCACATACAGTGCTCCTCTCACTGACCACCAATGAAAGAGGTGCCCCTTCCGGAAGTGCGGAGGGGGGCCGGATAAATGGCCTCAGGGGGGCGCATGCGGCCCACAGGCCGTTGTTTGGGGACAACCATAGCTGTCTTAGAAGACGCAATGGCATTTTAAGTAGTACAATAAAATGTTAAGTAGAGATAGATGCTTTAGATCTGACCCTCTACTTTTAGGAGTAATTACTTGCTTGTCAATAATTTAGCAATTGATCTGATCAAAAGTCAAGCTTTATCAGACTTCTCAGTGTTTAAAATAATCAAACTATGATGAGTGATTTCAGGCATATATTATGCTTGAAACGATTGCCCTTTTATGATGCTGAAAATTACAGATTATTTCAAAATCCTAGTTTCCTACTGGGATCCAGAAAAAAAGACATTAATTAGTGAGGAAAACCACCGAAGGAGACAAAGGGGACACGACCCCGCTCAAGGGTGAGGAAATAGATTACATTTGCTCACTTGAATGCAGTCACAATCCCTTCCTGTAGCTTATATTAGGTACAACATAAGGGCATTGGCAGATGTTGAAAACAACTGGCCGTTCACAAACATTAGTTCAGCATCACTGCAGTCCAAGTTCAGAGCTGCCGCACTGAAACTCTGAGTAGACAAGACGACACATTAAGAAACAAAACAGAATTCGTTAGTGGGTAGAGCAGGAGCTTCTTTGAAGGTTGATGTGGTCTTGATCCCAGCACTCACATCAGAGTCTGCAAACCCACCCTTCTCAGACCCTCTGAAATTGCTAGATCCTTCTCCACTGTGCGTGCACAGCTGAGCTCACTGACCATCTACATATAAACAGCTTCCCCAGGAAGAAGAGAGGCAGAGGTAGTCTAAACTGCTGCCCAGGTGTATTGCTTCTTTGATGGATTAATGAGGGTAAGAGCAGTCTTGAGTGGCAAACACTGCCACCTACAACACGTGACCCAACCAAAGAGCAAACAGAATGGTTTCTGAATCCCAAACATTAAAGATCGGCATCGTCTTATATACATCATGATATGAGCGAAAAAAGGGCCACATTCTAAATCTGACAAGCTCAAAGGAGACCTGCATGGCAGCCTTACAAACTCAGAGACCTAAAGTAACCACATAGGATGGTCTGAAATGAAAACTGTCTAACTAAAATCAGTTCATGGTGTGTAGTCATGTGCTAGGCAAGTATTGTTGTCTTTTTTTTTTTTTTGCATCTAAGATAACATACTTTAGAATATCAAAGTAATTTCCTTCCTCACTGCACCTCTCAAAGCACAACCACTAGAGTGAAGACCACAAATCTCCTTGTTGTTATTGTCATGTTAATTGTTAACTGTTAACTATCCTCTACCAGCCTATATAGAAGAAGTATGTGTCTATGTCTACTAAAAGGAATAGACACAGAAGTAAAAGACTTCTTGTCTAATCCCAGAGATCTCCCCACTTTGCTTTCTTCCGCCTCCCCAACCCATCCATCACCAATGGATTCTATGTAATCCTTTGTATCTTCCCCTTTGATTTTTTTTTTTTGTGTGTGTGGCAGAGACAGAGAGAGTCAGAGAGAGGGACAGATAGGGACAGACAGACAGGAAGGAAGAGAGATGAAAAACATCAATTCTTCATTGCGGCTCCTTAGTTGTTCATTGATTGATTTTTCATATGTGCCTTGACCGGGGGGGGGGGGGCTACAGCAGAGCAAGTGACCTGTTGCTCGAGCCAGCGACCCTGGGTTCAAGCTGGTGAGCCTCATTCAAACCAGATGAGCCCGCACTCAAGCTGGCAACCTCGGGGTCTTGAACCTGGGTCCTCCACATCCAAGTCTGACACTCTATCCATTGTGCCACTGCCTGGTCAGGCCCCCTTTGATTCTGATGTGTCCAATAAGTAGTCAAATGGCCATTTCCCAGAGCATCTTCTCAATTCATTGATATTTTGCTTCCTGGCAACTGTCATCAGTTTGGACCAAATAAACTCATAACAAAGTTCTCATAGGTTTGGATGTTTCTGACGTTGACAATGATAATTGTCAAAACTAGTTCTTCCATTGACTTGTGCACTCATTGATTGCTTTGCATAAGTGCTCTGAACAGGGCTTGAACTTGCAATCTCAGGGTTGAGCCTAAACCCTCAGGATTGAGCTGGCAACCCCAGGATCCAACCTGTGACCTCGATGCTTCAGGATGGTGCTCTAACCACTGCACCACTGGCCAAGGCCCCAGGGTTCTTTTTTTCTCTTTTACCTTTCTTGCTCCCTATCCCTGAAACGAGGGCATGTAGGGCTGCCCCACCTGCACAGGAGGAAGGGTGCAGTGTGATGGTCAGCATGCCTCCCTCAGCCAGCACTGCCATTTCCAGGAAACAGCTGGCCTGACATTGACTAATTCAAAGAATTTTCAGGACTACTACTCATTTCTGAACTATTCAGAAAGAGATGACAAGAGAGATACCCAAAGTGTTGTCGGGGATCAATGATGTGATTCAAAACGCTATTAAGTCAAAAAATTGTCCTCTACACTGTGAGCAAAATAAGTTTTTCCCCATGTCAACCACCCCGTGTGTGCCTCGTGAATATTTCCTTCAGTCTTCATGATAGATTTTTTTTTTACTACAAAATGCTCTTTTCTGATACTCTAGGAGACGTCCTATTTTGCCTGCTCTATTCTCTCTCTGGCTCTGATAAGACACAGTCTGAAAACAAAGTGAATTCACGGGCACGTGTCAACGTCAGGCAACGTGTCACTTTAATATGAAGAGCCAGTAATAATGAGCATCCTGAGATGCTCTGAAGGGAACCTCCAAGGTCAGAGTGAAGAAACTTGTCTGGTGTCTGCACTGTAACAGGCTCTGCTTGGTCCCTAACATTAGAAGACAGGGAGGGGTGGTGTAGGGAAAGGGAGCCCTCCGTTTGCCTTACCAGGACTCGGCATATGAGTCAAACCTGATAAATACACTTATTCCCATGCAGGTCTCTTCCCTAAGGAAAGGAAAGACTGATTGTAAAGGAGCCACAAAGAAGAAAAAAAAACAAACCCTGATAAATGGCACAACAAAGCCAGGTGGTGCTTTGCAGTTTAAGCGGAAACAAAAAGGTTTGTGATACACCCGCCAGTATTAATGAAGCCAAGTAGGGACCTCAGCTGTGTTATTCTTTTGGGTTATATCAGTGACTTTTGGACGCTCTTCTAAGCCATTAAAGTCCCAGAGAAGAAGCCTTTCAATGTGCTAAACTAGAAGCATTTTAATGGTAAAACTGGTCAGATACACAAAGGAGATTTGACATTGGGTGGTGAACACAAAACACGATATACAGATGGTGTATTTATAGAATTGTACACTTGAAGCCTATATCATGTCATTAACTGATGTCACCTTGCTAAATTAAGTTAAAAAGAAGCATTTTATTGAAGAGCTAATAAAAAATCCGAGTAGTTAAAAATTATATTTGCACTGTGCTTCAGAAATAACAATGACACGTGAAGGAGTTCAGAGACGACTTAGGGAACGAGCAGTTGCCTACTTTTGTTCATTTTTAGCAATGACAGGTCACCTTGGTATATAAAGAGACCAGCCCCCATTGATTTTCCCTTTTTCCAGAACTACAAATGATTAAATGCAAGGATTATGTGTATGCTCTCTAGCTGAGAGGTTTGTTTTTCTTTTTTTTTAATATACCCCCAATACATCTAAATTTTAACATGCACTACTCCTTCCATTTATATATTTCTCACCACATATGGTATATAGAGTCAAAAGACAGAGCTAAATTCTGACTCTATGATGTATTCAATTTGAATTCAGATAGTTTACCTATGTTTATATAAATACCATCTGCCAGTGGGTGTTTTTTACTCCTTTAGAGAATTTTTTAAAATTAGAATCGTATTTTATAAATTTGAAAGGTTCTTGCAAAGCAATAAACAAAGGATGCTAAAAATAAATACTGTATCTTACTAATTTCTTGTTGAAATAAGTAATTTACTGAACTGTTTTCTCTGAGACACTAGACTTGATTCTCCATACAATTCCAAAATATTTGTATAGAAACTGTCACAGACTCTGTCAACAGCCTCTTGAGAATAGGCAGTTTAGTAATCTGGTCTTGTTCCAGGATTCCTAGGTCAACATTTAGTTTTCTCTTTGATGTTAACTTCCTCTTTGCCCCCATTCCTTGCAAGCATCCCATGACTCCTGTTTTAAAACCGTCACCTTTTGAACCTCTTCCCTTTTCTCTTCTCATAATAATGAGGCGATCAAAGCTTTATACAAATGTCACTTTCAGGAACTGTTTTACTTTCTAACCCTCCAACACTCAACCAGTTTAAGTAAAGCTACAAGGAGAAGTCAGTTCCTCTGGAGGCAGGAGGGGAGAGAGAGAGAGAGAGAAAGAGAGAGAGAGAGAGAGAGAGAGAGAGAGAGACCTGGGCTAGACAAAGTCTATGCTGTGTGGATGTCACAATCAGGTCCCATCCTGAGTCTTGGCTACATTGCTGTCAGAATCTGAACTACCCAAGGCTGCTGAGCCAGTACCCCTGGGAGGTGCTGAAGTTCACATTGATGACTGCACACACAGATGCCTATATTAACCATTCACATTTTCTCTTCCTTAGAGTGGAAGGCATCGGCACCCACGGGAGAAACATTCAATCCTGATGCCTATTCTGAGAAATCAATTTCATTGGTAATCTAGAGGCCAAGTGCGGACAATTTAAATGAAGCAGGCTTGATTTTTCCATTACATTTTAGGAATTAAAAGGGGAATTCCGTAAGTCACATTTGAATGAAATTCAATCTTGTTGCTCTTTGATGATTAATTAACATTGGGTGCTGAGAGAGTTCTTGAGATCCAACGATGCATTTGTAGCCACCAAGAAGTAACGGCTTTTATGTATTACATTAGTCAGGGTTCTTCAGATAAACAGAACCAATGGGATATGTCTGTATATAGAAAGAGATTACTAGAAACTGGTTCATGTGATCATGGAAGCTGGCAAGTCCAAAACCATCCATGAGAACTTGTAGGCTAGAGACCTAGGAGAGTCGATGTTCCACTTCAAGTCCAAAGACAATCTGCTATAGAATTGCGAAGAACCAATGCTGTAAATGAGTCTGAAGGTAGTCTGTTGAAGAATTTTTTCTTGCTAGGGGAAGGCCTTCAGCTGACTGGATGAGGCCCACTCACATTATGGAGGGCAATTTGCTTCCTCATAGTCCACTGGTTTAAATGGTAATCTCATCAAAACATCCAGAATAATGTTTGACCAAATATCTGAGCATCTCATGGCCTAGCCAAGTTGACACATAACTTTAACCATCACAGGTATTTCATATATATTAGGTATATTTAATCATCAAAGTATTTTATATAAATATATGAATAATCTACTCTTTCATAAAATCTAAGATGCCATCCAACATTCTTATAGGCACTGCGACCCATAACAGCAAGAAAAACATGCACGTGAGTGTGACGGGAACTTTTATTTTGTTAGTGTACATTCCTAGATAGATTTTTTTATTAGATACGAGTTTTTTTAAGTAGCCATCAAATAAGTGCACACTACTAAGTCATCAATAAATGGTGATCACATCTTAAATCAGAGTTTCTTTAAAAAAAATGTTTTCATATGTCAAAAATAAAAATACATTGTGTTGATTCATACACCTTCATAAATGCCAGTATTATCGTACATCTTGAGAACATCCTTCCTGATTAATTCCCTAGTCATTAGTCATATTCATCATGTGCAGTGCGTGATGACAGCGCACTTTGCTTCAGCTTCTAAAACAATCCTAACTCCGTACTCTTCATCTACCTCCACTGTTCATGACTTCCTCTAAAGATCGTAGAAGTGATGAGAATGTGGAATCTAATTCAACGCTTCTAAAAATACATCTGTGATTGCGGAGTTGTCTTGAAAGCATTTATCTGAAATTATGGTTTGATGTCGCATTTAGCAAACGACAAATGATGATGCTGATCCCCTTGGGCCTGCTTCCGAAGTGCTCCTTTTCCAACCTGAACCTTGGCACAGCCTAACCTAAATGGGGTCAGCAAAATCAGCGCCGACGTGTCCTGCGAGGTTTTTGAAAGAATCACTTAAAGTAATAATTAAATCACGCAAAATGTTTCGTAGGAAACAAAGCCTAGATGGTTTTTGATATCCTGAGGATTAGACGATCTCTAAGAACGTCTTCCCTGACAATTTCTTTATACCAGTTATGATCTTGTTCTTCATGCCATTACAGCAAAATTGTAAATGGGCTTGTTGCATCTATAGAAAGTGTGAGTCTTCTGCATTTGGCTCAAAGCTTGTGGAGATACATTTTTTTTTTTTTAGTGAAATGTATGCATTAAGATTCTCTGACCTCTTTTAGCCCTGATGTAAAAAAAAAAAAAGGCAGCACTTAGCAATGTCACACTCAGAAGAAAAAAATAAATGTTGTGAGGTTTTACAGTAAATGTGAGAGATTTGGGGCAAGATTCTATAAAGATGAAAACCCAAAAAGAACAAGTAATCCAGGCTGGAAACGTTCAGATTGGGAGGAATCTGGAGAGTTGGGTTCTATTCTCAGAACCAGCAAGCCCTTCGGGAGGATTTAGGAGATTTAGGAAAGTTTATCTAAAGCTCAAGTTCCGATCAGAACAACTTTTGGGTACCCAGGCCTTCAGATTTGCAATACCTGGGGCTTTCGATGCTATTTCTAGCTCCATTATGGGAAGGATTTTATGTCACATGTGGATAAAAGGGCCTTTCCTTCAGCCACCAGGCCTGCCTGAAAATCTTATCACGGTTTGAGGGTCTGTCACTTCACTTTTTTAGGTTTCCAGGTAGCTTTGCTCAAAAAAATTAAAATTGGGACAAAAATGAAATGAATAAAAATATAAGAGCTCATCCTGGTTTTGAAAATCAACCAACATTTTTTTTTCCCTTGCATTTGTAAGCTTTCAGAAAATTCATATTTAATTAGTCACTACTCAGAAATTGTCACTGTGGAGATCAGCAAGGAATGTCATATTTTTGGATGGAATGAATCCTAAATATTGAAAATAAAACTTCTTTCTATTTTTTAAAGAAGCAATTTCTCACTTAGCAAAGATAAGGGATATGTACACGTGTCCAAAGCTCACATTGTGGCATGGTCTATACCCAAAATAGTACAAGTTTATATAACTTATAATAAATGGTTCATGTATTCTATATATTTACCTTTTAAGTGAGTTTTTTTAAGGTTACTACTGTCAGGTAATTTTATTATTAATTTTCTCCCACTGGCAGTTTTCTTGAATAAAAATACAAAAAGAACAACAGACCATTATTTCCTTCTGTAAGAGTTTGCAATCAATATTAAAAGCTATTGGCGTTATTCATGGTGGCCAAGACATGGAAACAACCACAGAGTCCCTTGACAGAGGATTGGATAAAGATGTGGTCCATACATACAGTAGAATACTACTCCGCCATAAGAGGAGATGAGATACTTCCACTTGAAACAACATGAACAGATCTTGAGAATATCTTGCTAAGTGAAGTGAGTCAGACAAAAAGATAAATTAAGAACCGTATGATTTCATTGACACGTGGGGTATAAAACAGAAAGCAATGAATAAACAAACAAGAAAAACAAACCAAAAATTCATAGACACAGAAGACAGTATGTTGGTTACTAGAGGAAAGTAGGGGGAAGAGGATGGTCAAGGGTAAAGGGGTCAAATATACGGTGACAGAAGAAGATCTGACTTTGGGAGGTGAACATACGTTGCAATGTACAGATGATGTATCAAAGAAATGTACACTTGAAACCTATATTATCTTATTAACCAGTGTTACCTCCAGTACATTTAATAAAAGCTATTACACTTTGAAGTTATTTAGTTATTCTATATCTGTATGCCTTCCCTACCCCCAAAATAACAAGCTGCATATGTTAACGTTTTCCACTCTAAAATGAGTTTTCATTTCCTAGTTCACACAATAGTGTCTTCCTTTAACACAAGACCCTAGGAATGAAGACGTCATGCCAACTCTGTAGGCAACAAGAAGAGGTCTCAGAACTACTCAGCAAACATGACAGAGATGTCCCCTCCCCAACCCCCATTTCTTTAACCAGAATGCCTGGAAAGGGTGAAGATGTTTGTCACAAACCAACATTTTGCGCTGACATCTGGCCCACTCTTGTTGACTGGCTTGATCTTCTCCAAAAGCAGCTGTGCATAGACATTTTGAAATGGAAAAGAAAAACACACAGATATTTACTACAGGGGGAAAATAAAATGATGTGGGCTGGAAAGAGCAAAGAGACCCGTAGATGCATCAGGGAGAAGACAAGCTGAGTTGAATTTTTGAGGTCAACAATCAAATCATTCCTTAGAAACTCATTATTGGTAAACACAAAACAATCACCTTCCATATGTTCATATAAAGCTTCATGTTCTCTGAAAGGGTTTTTAACATGATTGATATACATCTAGAGGGAAGTTGCTTCTGCATGCTTGTTACATGCAATGCCTTAGTGCTAAGAACGATGCACAGATAAAGAAATTAAAGAAGAAAAGGACATAACTTGATATCTAAGACTGACAGAGGAGCTCCAGCTACCTCCAGACAGCAGTAACAGAAGTGGTTCTTCTCTTTTTTTTCTTAAGTGAGAAGTAGGGAGGCAGATTCACCTGGTAAGCCCCCTATGGGTTGATGCTCTGCCCATATGGGGCCGTTGCTCTGTTGCTTGGCAACTCAGCTCTTCTTAGCACCTGAGGCAGAGGCCATGAAGCCATCCTCAGCACCCCAGGACCAATCTGCTCCAACCGAGCCATGACTGTGGGAAAAGAAGAGAGAGAAAGAGAGAGAGTGCATAGCGAGAGGAGGAGGGGTGGAGAAGACAGTCAATTCTCCTATGTGTCCTGACCAGGAATCAAACCCAAGACATACACATGCTGGGCCAACACTCTACCACTGAGCCAACTTGCCAGGGCCAGAAGTGGTTCTAAGAGCTCACAGTTGGGGACAAGGAGGGGTGACAACTGAAATGTGCAGACACTGCCAGCTATCCTATTAGGACTGGAGAGTGTTTTAGGTAGGTTAGTTTCGGAATCTGAAATAAACTCTGAGCAAAAAACACAGTTCCTCCATTAATGAATGTCATTTATAAGCTATATGAATTTCTTATAGTCACTCTATTTCCCAAATTTCCTAAAACCATGTGTCTGTAAGTCTGTATGTTTGTCTGTTTACCTACCTATTAACTTTTTACTTTGGTTTGGCACCATTGTGAGAACTCAGCAATTTGCTTGTTTCAGCTGCTCTCTGAAAATATGACTTCACTTTATCTGACCTAAACATGTATTGATTAGTCAATTAGTGTTCCCTTCTTAATGTGTGCCAAAATTAAGTACAAGAATCCACACTACCTATTCAGGTTTCTGAATGTAAAGTAAAAATTTTAAAGGTGAGTTACCTAGTTGAAAATAAAATAGGCCATTATTCTATTGAACAAAGAACTTCCTTTTTGCAAAATCTCTTACTCTGCATAAACAAATTCAGTTAAGAGTAAAACTTTCACTGCAAAATAATTTGCCTTATATTACCTACCTTTCTATAAATATGTAGAAGAATAAAAAATATTTCCAACCAAGACATACTCATCAATGGCAGAAAGACAGTGTTAGGTTTTAAATATACCAAGAAATAATTTAATTTTATAAAATTAATCTATGAGTATAGAATAAGTAGCAATTATGTGTGTACCACTATTTTTAATTGTATTCAAAAATGTCCAAGAAATGTGCAGTATGATCTCAAAGACCTTAATATTTTATCCTTATCTTCGGGATTAAACAAGTTGATTTTGATGTATATTGGTGTATTTTTCTTTATTTTTCTCTACCTGGGGTTTGTTGAACTTCTTATAATTTTTAAATTTATAGTTATAATCAAATGTGGACATTTTCAGTCATTTCTCTAAATATTTTTTCTGCTTCGCCAACCTTCCAGAACCTCATGTTGCCCCACTGCTCACAGATGATCTTTGTGGGTTTTTTTCTGAAAAATATCTATCTCTATCTTTAAGTTCACTAAACTCCTACAACGTCTAAGATGATATTAACTGCACCTCATATCATTTTTAATCTCTGGAAGTTCAGTCTTTCCTCTAATTTCTTGAATGTATGGGATACAATAGAAATAACTGTTTTCATGTCCTTGTCAACTAAGTTTAGTGTCTGTGTTATTTCTTGACCCGTGTTGATTATTTTCTTTCTTCTCCTACGGGTTCCATTTTCCTTCTGGATTCCTTGTCTACTGAATTTGATTGGAGAGCAGACATGGGGAACTTTACCTTGTTGCATCTGGATATTTGCTTGTTCCTGTTAGTATTTCAAGTTTTGTTTTATGACTTTGCTAAGTTACTTGAAACATTCTTTTTTTTTTGGGGGGGGTGTTGTGCTTTGAAGCTCTGTTTGGCAAACATCTATAAGGGTTCTGTTACACGCCTCATGAAGTGGGAGCTTTTTCCTTTCTATCTGGTGGGAACAGGCACTAGTCCAGCCTTCTATGAGCTTCCAGTAATGTCCCCTTCCCTCATTCACAGTTGTTCTCTCTCCAGCCTCAGTAGCTTCCTCCCGCACATGCCCGAACCAATATCCCACTGAAGATCCCAAAGGGATCCTGTTTGAGAACTCTGCAGTTCCCTGTCTATGCAGCTTTCTTCTCACCTACACTCTTCCCTGAGATCTCTCGCCATACTGGTCTCTCAAGAACCTTCAGCTCTGTCTCCTCCCTCCATGTAAACAGCTGAGCCCCTTCCACACCCCCACTGTCGGCCAGAAATGTTCTCCAGGCAGCAAGCTCAAACAATCATAGGTCCCTCTTCATTTGCTTCCAATTTCTCAAGGATCGCTGTATTTTACTGACTCTCGTTCAATGCCTTGGAAAATCAGTCACGTATGTTTTCTCAGATTATGTGCTTCTTTCAGATACTAGGTTAAATCTGATCCCTGTTACCCCTTCTTGACCAAAATTAGAAGTCTCTCCATAAACTGAGAATCTAGTAGTGGATGAGTTTGCCAAGCTGAATTCATGGAGACAGGCAGAGTAGCATACCTGTAAGTATCACTCTGTGTGTATGACTCATACTGCCTCTGGGAAGTTAAGTTCAGAGGCAGAATTTTAAATTCAAGGCATAAACTGCATGAAGGTTATTGAATATCTGATACCAGAGCATGTTTTATAAGTCCAATAAATAACAAATAGGAGGACCGGACCAAAATTATGATGGAGCACTCTGGGTAGAGACAGGTGGTGAATACCGTTAGCAAACAAATTTATCTGTGCTAAAATCCACAGGGTCAGCCCTTGATAATTTAAAGACAAGTATCCATAACTACATCCTATTCTTCCATTCATTTGTTCTCTGATGCAATCAAATATTTATCAAATATTTACCATCCATGCCACTGACAACACACAGGAAAATTGCTTAATGAGCAATAATGAATAAGCCGTGCTCTTACACCCAACTAACAGGGGAAGGAAAGTGTATACACAAATACTCATAAAACACACTGACTATACTAGGAGCTCATGCCAGGTGGCACAGAACTGAGATACCCAGAGAAAAGAGCCACTGAGTGGCCCTGCAGGTGCAGATGGGGCATCAGGACCAGTCTCAGAGAGGCAAGGTGGGATTTCAGCTGTATCTTGAAAAATGTTGGACGTCTTACCACATAGACTACTGCACGGGACAAAAAGCTCCTTCTACACATAAACACAAAATTGGCTCCCCATGTGTGGGACCCAGTGCAAAATGATCATGCGGATCTTTTGATAAAAAATTATTTAACATTTCAAGATGGTGCTATCGCAGAACATAGAAGGTCAGGCCCGCTGATAGCGGGCTGTGTGACTGCACAGGTCACTTCCCCACGGGGCTGTCCCTGCTGTGTGTGTCCAGAATGTGACCAGAGTGTGGTGAAAATGTCAGAGATGCACCTGAAAAATACATACCTCACAGAAAGGGGCAGTTTAATGGATCCATGCCAGAGAAAAGGGAAACTGATTGAAAATTCTGAAACTTGGCCCTGGCTGGTTGGCTCAGTGGTAGAGCATCGGCCTGGCGTGCGGGGGACCCGGGTTCGATTCCCGGCCAGGGCACACAGGAGAAGTGCCCATTTGCTTCTCCACCCCGCCCCCTCCTTCCTCTCTGTCTCTCTCTTCCCCTCCCGCAGCCAAGGCTCCATTGGAGCAAAGATGGCCCGGGCGCTGGGGATGGCTCCTTGGCCTCTGCCCCAGGCGCTAGAGTGGCTCTGGTCGCGGCAGAGCGATGCCCCGGAGGGGCAGAGCATCGCCCCCTGGTGGGCAGAGCGTCGCCCCTGGTGGGTGTGCCGGGTGGATCCCGGTCGGGCGCATGCGGGAGTCTGTCTGACTGTCTCTCCCCGTTTCCAGCTTCAGAAAAATACAAAAAAAAAAAAAAGAAAATTCTGAAACTCTCTTTTCATAAGAACCGCTCACTGTTTTGTTGATCTTTTCTATTGTTTTTTTTCTTTCTAGTCTCTATTTCATTTATCTCTGCTCTCTTCTTGATGAGTCCCTTCCTTACGCTAAATGTGGTCTAAATTTGTTCTGCCTCCTCTAGTCTCTGGAGGTATAAAGTTAGGCTGTTTACTTGAGATCTGCCTTTTATAACATGACAATTATTTAATTTTTTTAACATGCAATAGATTTTAAAACATGTTATTATACTTTTTAAGGTTATTAATTACTAAAGGAATAATTACTATTATCTGTTTTTGCTGTTGTTTTTATAGCAGCTTGAGTAACTTTTTAGAAAACACAAAATATAAGTAGTTTCGGTAAACACCTTGAATAATACCATATTTTATACTGTGAATGAAAAATATACTCAGAAATAACAGTAATAAAATAAAAATCAAACGTTATCTCTGGGATTATTGACTGTTAACTACAGCTAGGCAGACGGCATGAAAATATTCTACAGAAGTCGCTTGGTGTGTACACCACTGACGAACGTGACCTTTGTTCACCTCAATACAATGCACATGGCTCAGAGTCAACAGGATACAGTGAGGTCTCTCAGTCATCACTGATTGCAATCTGTAATCTGACAGATTTTACAACATTGTCACCTAAAACATCATCCGTTGTAAAAGCATATCAGCCAGTTTAATATTAGAGACATTTGTGAAATTTATCTGAGGAGTATGAAAATACTAATTTGAAAAGATACATGCAGCCCTATATGTTTACTGCAGCATTATTTACAATAGCCAAAATATGGACTCCATCTAAGTATCCATTGATAGATGAAAGTGAATGGATAAAGAAAACTAGAGCCTGATCAGGAGGTGGTGCAGTGGGTAGAGCATTGAATTTGGATGCAGAGGACCCAGGTTTGAAACTCGGAAGTTGCCAGCTTGAGTGTGGGCTCATCTGGTTTGAGCAAGGCTCACCAACTTGAGCCCAAGGTTGCTGGCTTCAGCAGGGGTCACTTGGTCTGCGGTAGCCTCCTTCCTGGTCAAGGCACACAGGAGAAAGCAATCAATGAACAACTAAGGGGCCTCAACAAAGAACTGATGTTTCTCATTTCTCTCCCTTCCTGTCTGTCTGTCCCTATCTGTCCCTCTCTCTGTCTCTCTCTATGTCTCTGTCACAAAAAAATAAAGAAATAAAACTGGACACACACACACACACACTATGTCTCAAAACATAATGCCTGAAAATGTCCAGGATAATGTCAAAATCATTTATTATACCAAGAACCAGGGAAGTCTTAACTTAATGTAACTGACACAGGCCATCCCCGAGATGACAGGAAAGTTAGGATTGTGTGGATTAAGTTAAGGTCTATAGGGAACGTCTTGTGCAGAAAGTTATTTATAGTCTGTCTTATCCAATTTTGGAAGCCTCGGCTATTCCTTTTTAAAAGGAAAAAAAAAGGTCACACACTTTTAGTCCCTTTTTCTTAGATGTATGTACCATCATATAAATGAGAAACTTTGAGAATTAGGGGGAGAAAAAAAATGCATGTGGGACTTGAAAGATAGAATTGGTTCTCTGCTATAATTCAATATAAATCCCTTGGATAACAAGCAAACAACATTGATATTCTTTTATCATAAAGAATCCATATGGGGATGTTTATTAACTGGAACAGTCTTCTGCTTGGTATTGGAAGCAATTCGAAACATTACTTCTTCAAGCTGTAAAACCTAAATTTATAACACAGGTGCTAAGGAGGCATGAAAACTTTCCCAACCCGATTTCTAGTTGCAAGACTCATGCTTCAGAGCAGGGCAGTGTTTTGTTTTGTTTTTTTAAAGTTTACATAATGCCAAAGAAAAGAATACCAACTTTGCCAACAGATACTCTTATTAAATCATCTTGATTTTAATCAATAACAATTCAGGTAAAAGTTTGAAAAAGATACATCAGTTCTATTAAAATAAATTGAATGACATGAGAATATGAAAAATTAAAGTCTTGAGGTCTTCAGGTTGTTCATAATTTAGCAAAAAAAAAAGAATATTTTTGTGAATTTTCAACCTCAGAAAAGTGTATTCTTTCCTTTATATAAAGTAAGAATAGAGTTAGGTGTTGGAATGATAAAATACCTTTTCTCCTTCACTGAAATTATAGTCTTGGTACAATTGTGCTGAGGCATATACCCTCAATTAAGCAATAAACAGAAGCCCACAGCAGCATTTGAAATCACGTTAATACATTTTTCTGCCAAATTTTAGATTGAGCACAAGTCCAGCAGAAGCACAGTTATTTCATATGTGATTTGAAGAACATAACAAGATCTATTTTCTTACGTACAGGAAGACCGTTTATAAAATATGTTTTTTAATTGCTCTCCTTAAAAGAGACAACCCTGACAGCAAAATTGAAAAGAAATAAAAATTTGATCTTTCCGTCCACTGCAGCTCTCATGTAAATTACTAGTGTACAGAAACTCGGAAAAGTCTCTAAAATCAGTACGCTGTCCACGGAGCTGGACTTGGGTAAAAGTTTGTAAGCCGTCTGTGTCCACAGTCAGAATCCTGGGGCTTTTCTGAGATATAAAACAATAAAAGTGGTAAAAAAAAAACCTTTGTGGAAGACCCACAGATGTATATTTCAGCTAGATTTCTCTGTAGGCGTCTGTACAAGAACTTGCGATGGCTGGTCACGTGTTCTGTGCAACTGTAAATAGAGCTTAAAAGAAACCTGCCTGCGATAAAGCCCACCTCCAAGCTGCCTGTGCCCACTTCTTAACCGCCGTTTCAACGCCTCACATGGTTTGTCTCGTTTTCCCCCCTAAAACCAATTGGCCTTTTCCTTAGCTCAGTGACCACTGAGCCAAAAAATAATAGAGGTTTGTTTTAAAGAGTGAATGTTCACTGAAGTGGATCTGACACCATTGTATTCTCAAGAAAGCACCAGTGTGCTTGCAAATATAATTTCCTTTTTTGTTTTTTTTCCTTTCTTTTCTTTCTGCCATATCCTTAGCCTTGTGCTTTGAAGGAAAGGGTTTCTGGGTTGTAGTTTATATGGGAGAATGCTGTAGATAATTCTGGACTGAGTAAACTATTAAAATGTGTGTCACTATAGTTCTCTGAATGGTTTTAGTCTTTGATAATAACTTAGCAACTGAGATTGCTTTCCGGTTTTCCAAATGCTTTTTTTCACGATCATTACTAAACCACAATATATTTTTTTTATTTAAACAGAGGCATTTCCCATCCCTGGAACCACATGATTTCAAGTTGAGTTCTTTGGAACCCTTGCCATTGGCAGTCTTTATCCATCTACATGCTAGGTTAATTAATTAATTTACTAAGAAAGATCTATGATTCTTTTCAGCTCTGGAATTTGAGTGATTCTTATTTTCCACAATGCAACAAATCAGCAAGGAGGCAACTGAGTCACTTTCTCCTGAGACTGATACCGTTACCCGAAGGACATTTTAGAGAATGCATCTTCTAAAGTTTCTCTGCAATAAACGCCTACACACAACATTAGAATTCTATTTAAGAAGAAAAGCAACAACGGATTATTTGTTACAACTTCAAGTGAACCTAGCATTTATAGAATCTCAGCGGCTCTCACTACTGCTAGAAAGCGGGCCTTCCGTAAATGTTATTTCCAGTAGGAATTCATTCTTCTTCCTTTCCTCCCTCCTCCGCTCTCCACTATTATGTGCTATCTTTATTTCACATGGATTTCAGAAATACTGATCAAATGAAAGTAGGCTATTCAAAAAATGACCCTGCACACAAACAACAAGAGGAAAAAAAACTATGAAAAGATAAACACAATGCACTTACACATACACACACACACACATACACATACCTCTCTGCAGTTATCTGATCCTCTAATGGGAAAAGGATTTCTTGTCTCAAACAATTAAAAGAAAAAATGATCTTTCTCCTGGACTTCAGTCTGCCAGTAGTCCAGAAAAACTTTCTGGGAATCCTTTTGTTACCTCTTATGAAACTGATTACTCTGGGCTTACATTACATAAGGTTCTCTGCTTTCATCATTAAAATGCTATACTGTCACAAAGGACAAGCCCTCCTAGACATCTTGTCACTGCCTTCCAGATATCACTTCTGTCTCAGTTACATTTCTCTGTCAACTTTACGATGTACCCAATAGTTACTCAATATATGATTCCTTGACTTGATTTCACCCTATTTACAGTCACAAAACATTACAACACATTACATTAGGGATGAGGTTACAATATTTATTTCAGTGTTTTTCAGAAGACAGTTCTTGAGTTGACGTCTAAATGAAAGTTCTTCCCCAGCTATATTTTTGAGCTGAAAGGCATACCCATTATACATGGTCATACTTTTAATCTGACATTTTCATACTAATATGGTTTAAAGGTCTACGATGTTATTGAATGCACCTCGTGATCACCTCTTTGCTCTCTATAAATGCTTCACTGTGTGATTAAGTAAGATAGACCTAAATTTCTGGGTCTCTTGCCCTAGAAGTCTATGGCAAGTTGTCGATGTAACATTTTGATTTATATCTAGTGGAAACTAGAATGAGTTCTGTGACATTCTAGGTATGCAGTCAACTGTCACCTTAGGTATTTGCTAAGGGAGATGATGCCTCGTGAACGGGCATCTCTCTGTCTCAAATTCCAATATTGAGTTTTCCAGTTAATTGAATAAGCAATTGATATAAAATAATGATGGTAACAGAACCAGGAATATGACTCTACTTATACTACTATTAATGAGGCATAGGCTCTTCCGGAGTTGTGGTTATTTGAAAAGCAAAATACTAAACAGTATTAAACAGCTTTGGCTCTTGCATGATCAGTAAACTTTAATATGAAATTGTGGAGTAGCTACACAGATATTAGGTAGAGGGCTAAGTGATGCTCCCCAGAGTGTCTGATAAAAGATGAAGATAAACACTGACCATATATAACCAGTGTGACTTACAACCCTCACATCTCTTCAGGTGAGAGACCTACACACCTACTTCATTAAATGTCAGCTTACACCGCTATTTCACAGTCGTTACCTTGAGGGCTTTCAACAGCCTTGGGATTTTAAACTGAATGTCAAATAGAATCGGGAGAAGAGAGAAATAAAAGATCAAGGGCTTCTTGTGAGAAAAGTGAATGGGTAATTTCAGCACTATGCAGATACCTTATTCAATGTTAGGTTTACAAAGTTTTAATGGGCCACACCTTAAAATTAAAAAAACATAACAAAAACAAACAAAAAAAACCACCCCACATCCTTATTTACTTTTCCTCCATCAAGTTTCTCATGACAAAGGTGCATCTTTGCAAAATCAATCCAAACAGAGAGGTAACTGTTTGAGCCAAGTGTCATATGCTGTGCTCTTAAATATTCATGCAAATGGGGTCTGAAAACCACAGCCTGACCTTGGCTGCTTCAGGGGGGAAAGCAGACAGCCAGACAATGGCCAAGACCACCGTTATGTTCATTCTAGCAAACAAACACAGAACAAACTTCTCTGAAAACTAAAGGAAGGTTTTTGAAAAGGTGGGCGCTTTGGTTATGTTTGCTGTTCCTACCTGTCAGACTGGGTGGGCTACTTCTCAAACAATCACATTTCTGTGTATACATTCAGCACAGCTTAACTGGACTCCTTTCTGCATCAGCCGCTGCACGCTGAGGGATGCAAGACTGCCCTCCGGGCTCACAGGCGTCCTTATCACACCCCAAAGGCAGGCAGATGGCCATCTGGACACAGGACCATTTCACAATCATTTCTTGTTTTTTTGTGTGACAGAGACAGAGAGAAGGACAGAAAGGGAGAGAGATGAGAAGCATCAATTCTTCATTGCGGCACCTTAGTTGTTCATTGATTGCTTTCTCATATGTGCCTTGACCGCGGGCCTTCAGCAGACCGAGTAACCCCTTGCTCAAGCCAGTGACCTTGGGTCCAAGCTGGTGAGCTTTGCTCAAACCAGATGAGCCTGTGCTCAAGCTGGTGACCTCGGGGTCTCGAACCTGGATCCTCCGCATCCCAGTCGGACGCTCTATCCACTATGCCACCGCCTGACCAGGCACAATCTTTTTTTGTTAATGCATGCGTTTTAAATTGATTGTTTACTTCAATTTCTGCATTCCTCCATCGGGCAAAAACTAAATAATTTTTTGAGGTTATTTTATAAAAGGGAGGACAGAGAATAGAATGCCTTTTCCACATAACGTCCCAGCCACACCCACACCCACGGCTCAGAACTGTTTCCCACTGCCGATGTGATTGTATTTAAGGAGACGTGTCCTCTCACACCTTCTCAGATCTCCAGTCTCTGAGCCTCACAGCCCAAGAGTCACTGAAGTGGAGATGTGAATTATAAGGTGGGGGCCTGACCCCAAGCAAATTCAGTAACATGTGACCACCATAGCCATTCTGTTTTCAATTATTAATCTGCTCTGTTTCTGGGCACACAAAGGCTCCAGTGATCACCTGCAGCAAATATGCTAAATTCAATTTGGCAGAGAACACATGGATATTGAGATCATTAATCACTCTATGCTCTGGACACACAGAACACTCTGTAGTCAAAACAAAAGCAATGAAAACAGCACGCTGATTGCTTCTCAGCCTGTTGGTGAAGAGCAAGGGTAGGGAACTAGAGTACTTGAAGGGTCGGTGATGCGAGAGGCTTCTTAGCATCGCAGGGAGGAAAATTCAGTCACTCGAACAGAACTGAGTCGATTTTTTTCTGCATGAACCCTGGTCTCTGTGGAGAGATGACCCTAGGCCATGGAATGACACTGTTGGGATGAGGACACTCACACCTAGCACCTGCTCCAAAGTCACCTGGAGAATGCAGGTCTAGATTTAGATGTAGGAAGTCAATACCACGCCAGTTGGCTATGTTAATAGAGCTCGTTAAATGTTTTCTATTTTTAAATTTTTTTTATTTTTATTTATTGGGTTGAGATGGTTGGCCAAACCATTTAGGTCAATTTAACTCAAGTGTACAGCTCAATTTACCACCATCTGCCCTGGCCAGTTGGATCAATGGTAGAGCATCGACCGGCATGTGAATATCCCAGGTTTAATTACTGGTCAGGGCACACAGAAGAACACACACACACACACACACACACACACACACACACACACAGAACATCAATCTGTTCCTATATGTGCCCTGACCCAGAATGGAACCATGCAACCTCTGCCATTCAGGATGATGCTCTAACCAACCAAGCTATCTTCCCACGGTAATAAATCTTACCAGAATTTGGCCTTTCTCTGGCCACAGACACTGTCAGGCCTGATTTTTGCCAAGGCTATCCCACTACCTCCTCCCAGGTGCAAATATTTTTCCTAGAAGATTTTATTCAGAATGGAGCATAATACTATATTATATTATCCTGCTAATACAGAAAAATGGAGTAATTACAGAATTTCTGAATCTGTAGTCTACAAAAACGAACACAAAAGCCTATGACTTTTTTTTAATATTTCAAAGAGTGTAACAGAACACTTACTATTTCCCATAATGAGGATAAATGGATTAGCTAAACTTTTCAGTTCCTTTATTTTACAGAGAATTCTGTTGACCTAATTATATTATCTCAGGTTCTTGATCATATGAAGTGCTAAATGTTTTCATTATTAAACATGAGGAAAATTAATCACTGGCTTATAGGACCACTTTTGTGGTTAGAAACATTCAAAACATGGGCCCTTTGATTAAAAAAAATAATAATTATAGTAGCAAGAAGATCAAAGAGATTGATAACCATTTTTACATGTCTATTCAAACAGTCAATTAAATGTTCGCTCTTTTATGAGACAAGATATCTTGATGTCAGAAGAACTATTGAACCACCTCCACTGAAGACTAGCTCACGACTTATGTCCGAGTCACAAAATAACTAGGACTTTGCAGGTGAAAACGTACAAGTATAGATCGATGAAGCCTACAGAGATACTCTTTTTAATCAAGCTCAACTTCTTTTCGAAAATACTATTATCTCGTTAGATAGTGAATATGTGCGAGCATTTAACTGAAATACTGTAGTAAGGTTTTGTTTTGTTTCTAGTTGAGGAATGAAAGCAAACTTTTAGACAAATAGCATTAAACAACGAAGCAGTTGTCAAAACAAGCTCCTACAACCCATTTTGAGTTAAAATAGATTTAAACCGACTGATCTGAAAATGTTTAAAAATACTGTGCTAAATGTTTTAAGGTGTGTATTTCTGCATGAATAAACATATAGGCACAAACACACACTTTATCCCTCTGTCTATATACAGAATCACATACAGAACAGTGGTCGGCGGGGGGATCAGGGTGAAGTGTTTAACACCAAGTCTCCGGTATCACCATGCTAGTATTAGTATTTTCGAGATAATAGTGTTTTCGAAAAGAAGTTGAGCTTGATTAAAAAGAGTATCTCTATAGGCTTCATTGATCTATACTTGTACGTTTTCACCTGCAAAGTCCTAGTTATTTTGTGACTTGGACATAAGTCGTGAGGAATCACAGTCTGAATACCTGCTCTGTCCCTCCAAGGGAGCTTGGGAAACTAACTAAGCTGCCCTTGCCTCGGTCTCTTCCTCCTACTAATGTGGTGATGATACCGTTTGGACTGGGCATGTGACTGACCCTGTTAACACCTCAATATATATTTAAGATTTGGTGGGTGGGTGCAGATATCTACTCATCTCGCGGCTGCCCAAGGTAAGTCTTCCAAGTAAGTTCCTTTGCTTACTAAACCTGCCACCTACCTATCTGAAGTGCTCTGCTTTTCCTCTGGTCCCTCCATACCCTCCCCATATACGGTCTCCTTTTAGATGATCTCACCGCCCCCCTCCACCCCAAATGGAGCTCTCCAGAAGGTCATGATCCAACAAGTGGGTAAGGAAGATAGAACCGGTCTGTGAATGATGGATTTCCTGTTCAGGCTGATTCCACACTACATGAATCTTTTCCAACATGCTTTGCTGCTGCTACAAAGATACAACCTATGCAGGAAAATCAAGATAACATAGAGGCTTGAGACTGCTGTCCTTCCAAAGGGCTGCTGCCAAGGTTACCACGTGGCAGGTGTCTTTGAACTTGAATAGCAATCAGTTCCCATCACTGATGTACAAGTTTCCCTAAGTTGTCTGTGTCAACTCCACAGTTTCTACTGAATCCCTGCTTTCCTGCTGGGAGGCTGCAACGTGGTAGGTACGAAAGAGAAGGTTCCTGCCGAGCCACCATAGAAACCACAGATGTCTGGTCTTGGGCCAGCTGCCCTCATAGACATTTCTCACGTGTTGTCACAAGTCAATGCTGCAGGAGTTATTACCCTTTTGTGTGACACCAGTAGAAAACTTTGGGAGGTTCCATCTAGCTGTCTCTGGTTTTCACCCCACCTATCTTTGCTCTGTCCTGCTTTGGCTGTGTACCCTTTTGCTGTCATAAATCATAGCCACGAGTGTGGACCATATGATGAGTCCTCTGAGTCCTATCTAGTGAATCACGGGCACTGGAGAGCAGGGGAGAGGGAGGCAGAGGGAGCCTTGGAGATCCCCGAACACACTCCCAACTTGACTTTGCTGAGAATCTGACACATTGGAACTCCATGGAGGAGTTATTCGTTCGATCACTTCAGGTTCACTCTGAAATTGAAATTTCTTAAATCTATCACCACAGATGGAGAGTACTTGATGAAATTTGCCTCAAGTTTTCCTCGAGGGTTAGTAGGAAAGGCAGTGACCTTCGCTGGGTAATCGGGGTGATTCAGACACATTATAATGATGTAATTAATGGGTGTTTCATCTAAGTTGAATCCAAGCAGCGTCTGACTTTCCGGCGAGTGCTCTCACTGTTCAGCGGTGTGAGTTCTCCTGCATACGGGGAGAGAAGGGTCGTCGCCCATTTCGTTCTAAAACTATTTGTGACAACTGTTTACAGAGCTAAGTGCTGCTAAGCATACGACTACTTGGTGTGTAGAAGTGTTGTGCCAAGAATAAACGTCAGACACAGAAGGAGGCCAATCAGCATGACCTAGGTAGAGTGTTTGGATAACAGTTATTCCTCCCATGAGTCATGATCACTCATGGTCCCCTCTGAAGGGCTATAAGTTGCGTGACTGCTAAAAGACCAAGACACCAAGTAGATTTTTAAGTGACATGCTCGATGAAGGACACGTGGCAGTCACTCATCCATCTCTCCAGTCCTTCTTCCTTCCCACACTCACTTCTGGTGTTTTCTACCATGACTTATAACCCCACAACTCTCCCCCATAGAGTTAACCAATGATGATGACATAACCATTAACCCTGAAATGTGGGAGAACAAGGATGGTACTATTCATTTTTCAGAGAAAAGAAGTATAAAGCAACAGAGCTAAGGACACAGGGAAAGAACCCATGGCAGAGTTTCATCTCAACGGTCATTAGAATATTCACTAATATTTAAAGGATTTAGGGATTTAAATATCTTATTTCCTAGAAGGCTGCTGCAATTCCTTCCCAAGTGAGGAGAAAGAAATAAAATGTGAACTCTAATAAGAAAAGTTTCCCTAGAGATGAGAACCTCAAAAGGAAAGAATATAAAGTAATATGAGAGGCCTTGGCTGGTTGGCTTAGTGGTAGAGTGTCAGCTGGCATGTGGAAGTCCAGGGTTCAATTCCCGGTCAAGTATATTATACTTGACCTACGTTTATACCTGTTGTAAAATTCTATTTTAAGTTGAACTTATTTGTGTTTGCCATGAAACCTTTTGTATATATTATCCTAACTGATCAATTATAGCAGGTCTATGGATTAGAAGCTAGTTAAACAAGAGCCATGGGACTTTTTGGTTTAAATTTTTTGACTCCGGTAATATGCTTCGGTATTTCTCTCTACCTATTTAATAATATAATTAATAGCCCAATTTTGCTGTTGAGATAGCTCATTCAAATTCTATGTCAATACCATTCTGTGCATTCTTGGGGAAGGAGAAATGTAGTCAATATCAAGTTAGATTCCGTTATAAGACTTCATTATTCTGGAATACTACAACAGATGGCCAATCTTATAATATTCCTATAAAATCAAAATCCCTTCACTCATTTTTACCCACCTTGACATGATGCCTTTTTCTACTCTGTCCCTGTAATTGCCCTTACATCTTTGAAATCCATTCCCCCCACCAATAAATCCCTCACCCGAAAGCAGAAAATCTTTGCATAACACATGATACGTGTGCTGTCATAAACAGTTAAACAATGAAAAACAGAGCATTCTGAACACATAAATGTACAACTTCACATAACTTTCTTCTTTCCCTCATTGATTAATCATCCAAAGAGAGAAGTATCAACAAAGTTCTAGGAATGCCATTTGGCCAACAATAAAACAAGACCAAGGGACAGTTTCCCCATTTCTGCTTCCTCTTATGGAAACCAACTCAAATATTCTAATATTATGAATATATTTGATAGTCTTTGAGCTGCTGTAAAATGAACCACGCCATTTTATGAGCTCTTTATCAAAAGGAGCATTCAATGGAAAATAGAGAACCACCCACAGGGGCTGTTGTAGAGGGGAGTTTTGTTTTGGAGGAGACAACTCATACTGCATCCAAACTAGGATAGCTTTCTGTTGGAAGGAATACGTCCATTTGTAGATTTCTGCCTAAAAATTAATATTGCTAGAAAACTCTTATTAAAAACTCTTTCACCTCAATAATCGGGTATTGAAAATGAGACCAAGAAAATAATGATCTCTTTTTATCCAAATACAAATTCATTATTACGTCTTTCTCTAGTGATCTAATGACGATGGATAAAACAACAAGGACAAAGACATTTATTTTAGAGTAGAAAGTGAGAAGGCGAGGCATGGATTTCGTGCATTGAAAGAGACACTTGCCAAGGCAAATGAAAACTTTGACCTGAATTCCTTCTGAAGTTAAAGGATATGCTAATTCAGGACCCTCAAGCTTGGAGGCAAAGTTTCTATCACTGTGCTATAGACAGGTTGCCTGGAATTTTTCAACAACTTAATGTTCCTTGTAATCTTGGGAAGAGAAATATATTAAGTTTCTGCAGACCCTTTAAAATCACAAAATCAGCCTGACCAGGCAGTGGTGCAGTGGATAGAGCGTCAGACTGGGATGCGGAAGACCCAGGTTCGAGACCCCGAGGTCTCCAACTTGAGTGCAGGCTCATCTGGTTGGAGCAAAAAGCTCACTGACTTGAGCCCAGGGTCACTGGCTCGAGCAAGGGGTTACTCGGTCTGCTGAAGGCCTGTGGTCAAGGCATATATATTGGAAAGCAATCAATGAACAGCTAAGGTGTTGCAACACGCAACGAAAAACTAATGATTGATGCTTCTCATCTCTCTGTTCCTGTCTGTCTGTCCCTGTCTATCCTTCTCCCTCTCTGTCTCTGTAAAAAAAAAAAAAAAAAAAAAAAAAAATTTAAATCACAAAATCATAAAATAGCAACAGAACCTTAGAGTTCATGTAATCTAATATTCTCATATTCTAGACATTTGGTCAATTTTTTTTATCTTTTCCTGTGGTATTTTTTAAGATGATTCTGTGAGATGTTTTATGATGATATTAACATTTAAGTCAGTAGACTTTTTTTTTTCGTATTTTTCTGAAGTGAGAAGCAGGAAGACCGACAGACTCCCGCATGCGCCCAACCAGGATCCAACCAGCATGCCCACCAGGGGGCAATGCTCTGCCCATCTGGGGCATTGCTGTGTTGCAACTGGAGCTATTCTAGCACCTGAGGCAGAGGCCACAGAGCCATCCTCAGCTCCTGCGCCAACTTTGCTCCAGTGGAGCCTTGGCTGCAGGAGGGGAGGACAGAGACAGAGAGAAAGGAGAGGGGGAAGGGTGGAGAAGCAGATGGGTGCTTCTCCTATATGCCCTGGCCATGAATCAAACCCAAGACTTCCATACGCCGGGCTGACGCTGTACCACTGAGCCAACTGGCCAGGGCTAAGCCAGTAGACTTTGAGGAAAGCTGATTACCCCCTATAATGCAGGTAGGTCTCATCCAATCAGTTGAAGGCTTATTAGAACAAAGACTGACCTTTCTCAAGGAAGAGAGCACGACCTTTGGAAATGGAACACCTACTATCCCCTGACTCTCCGGTCTTCTTTCAGATTTTGGACTCATCAATCTCAACAATGACATGAGCCAATTCCTTGAAATCAATTTCTCTTTTCTCTATCTTTCTTTTTCTCTCCCTCCTTCCCTCTTCCTGTCCCACCCTCCTTTCCTCTTTCCCTCTCTCTTACTCTCTGTATACACATCTCCTATTGGCTCTGTTTCTCTAGAGAATCTTAACTAATCCAGGGGGAATGACGTTTTTCATTTATAGCTCCAGTAGGCAATGTAAAGCATGGAAACCCGAAAGCTAGGAAATCCCACAGGATAAGATGAAATTTATTGCAGTGGGATTTCTAAGTGTTTTCTTACACTGTTCCTTCCAGAGTTCATACAACACTAAAGTAATACATAATAGAACAGAATATTCACAATTTATTTAAAGTCTTCTCATGTGGAACATTATTTACTCATTTTGGCACTAGTCTACACGAAGCCTAATACAATCAACAAGAAGTAAAAGGGAAAGTTAAAATCAGCACAAGGAAAAAGTGCTGACAACTTCCTCATTTTCCTCTTTTTCTTATTGCTACAAATATTAGTCAAAATGCTTCTACACGATAGGAAGCTATGAAAAAGTTATTTAACCTAGGTCCACCTCCTTTCTTTCTGCAACCATTCCTGCAGGGTAGCCCTGAGGGAAACAGTCCTGTCAATAAAAAACACTTTATTTTTAGGAAGAATCTTTTCTGGACCTTACCTATTTGTACATAGTATATAAGAGGTTCTTACACACTGACTTCAGTCATCAACAGTTTGGGGGAATATCATTCAAACAGTAACAATAACACTATCTTAACAATAAAAATGATTCAACCATAGCAATTATCTTATAAAATGGTATTATTTTATATAACATTTATTTTCTGGGAGTTGCAGGTGAGGGCATAAAAGGTATTGAAAGAGAATTTTCACCTGCGTATTTTAGAATATTTGCATACTTCACAAGAAATATATATTATATACTTTATTATTTATGTATTATAAATATAAATTTACTTATTTAAGAAAATCAATAAGCCAAAAGAAAAAGGTACAGATTACTACTTCCTGATCTGAATTTGACTTCTGAAAATAAAAAGGAAGTTGTTTATACAACTATTTAGACTATGTATATAAAACAACGCAAAACCAACGGTAGTAATTACATCAGGGGAGGATATAATAATAGGTTTTAAAGCAAGTATACAGGGATTTCATCTTCTTTTATTTTTCTTCTTTTTCTATTTAAAAAAGTGTTTGTGATTTAATTTTACAATTTAAAAATTCTTTTAAAGACAACCCCTGCCCCCAATTTTGGGTTCTTTCAGGGAGTTTAAGTGTGGAAACGTCCTGTAACCTGCAGTGGCTTAGGGAACATAACTGGCGCCCGGGGCATGGCACTTTATTGGTGCCCCCTCCTCTTCTACTCCACTTTTCTTGTTTGTCTTGGAGACCATTTGGCGCCCCTCTGCGAGCAGCGCCCTGGGCATTATAGACCCCTCCTCGCTATGCCACTGGTAACCTGCCAGTCTCCTCTGAGTGACAGTTATGCAAATCAGATCTAGTAAGAACTCCTGAGACCACCCACCTTGCACACCTTGCTCAGGGCTTCTCTGGGTCCTACTGGAAAGTCCCTCAAAAGAAACAAGTCACATAGTCTAATTCTGTTACACAGATGAGCAAGAATGTCTGAGAAGGGAAAGGACAGTGGAAAGTGAGACTGAAATCTAACCAGCGGTGTGTTTCCCTGACTTTTCCCCATCTGCTCTCTAGCTCATTTTCTTACTTGTGTCTTTTTTTTCTCTCTCTCCACTAGAAGGAAAGCACTTCAAGAACAGTCTCCTGAGTGAGCATCCTTTGTACCATTGCACCTGACAGCCTAGAGCAAAGCCTGCTGCTCTACGATACAGTCCACCTGCTAGTGTTGAATGAATGAATCTTCGTTGAACGTCTAGCAAAGATGCTCATGACTTATCAGAATGGCTTTGTAGCTAATAAATAGCCACATGGTATGTTTAAGTCTATATAACTTTATAGGCTAAACTGCCTCTTGAGACTCCTTTTAAACTGCAGATCTTATTATAACTAATCATGAATTTTAAATATGTACTTCTCATCACAATGCCAAAAAATAAATCCCAAATTTCTAAACTGCGCAGTTAGCAAAAGAGAGATGATTAAAAATAATCACAGATTAGGCTGCCAATAGCTGCTAAAAAGGGGTGGGGGGAGGAACACAGAGAAAGATAACTTCAGTGGTAAGTAAACCATCTGTATTTGATTTCAGAAAAAATGTCTAAAGTTGTCTTCATGTTTATCTTGGGTCTGCTTTAGAATTCTGATTTCAACACAAATGGCAACATAAACACACTCTCTTGGAGAACTCCTCTTTCCAGAGAAGCACTTAGCATGCAAATCTGAGACATAAATTTAGCTTACAAATGGCACTGCAGAAAGATTGCTGCTCCAGCTCATTCTCTAGTCCCAGTAGATGTGAAAAAGATAACTAGTTAGGTAAAATAACTATAATTCAAGTAGAAAACTGACATGAAGTCCCATAAACTTCTCCAAGAGGCTTCACTTTCTGACGTTTGAGTTCCTTACACCCAGATAGATCGTTTGGCTCAGTGTCAGTTCTCCAAGGAAGGACAAGAATCAAAATGCCTTAGGGGTCATTAAATATGAGCAGACATAGTCAAGAATTCCTTCTCTTCTACTGTCATCAAATGTCAAACCTATCGCACATGTGTGAGGTGAATTCACTGCGTAATACTTTAGGATGAATTCCAAGTTATTCTCACTAAGCTTTTCTAAAATTAGAGGATAGAAACTACCAAATGTTTTTTTGTTTCTTTTTTTTTTTTTTAAATAATCAGTCTTCTCCTTTGAGGAAAATTTGTGAGCTGTGCCTTATTGTATCATATTTTTAGTTCATAAAGTCTATGTATTTTAAAGAGGTGAAGTCAGGCAATCGAATTGTCTTTGGCTTCAAATGTCTGAGTGATGGGCCGACCGGGATCAGAACCTGATGAAATGCAGTGGAAAGAACTCTAATAAAAAGGCCCACCATTAAACTATACGAGGATAAACCCAAAGCATCATGACATCTTATCACCTTATAAAACTTTACGGTGGTAAATTGAGTGACTACATAGGTATTTTGTTGATTTTTATGTTAAAATAATAAACTATATCAAAATTCTTACAATTAAATTAGAAATAAAATGTATGTGTGGATGTATGTATCTTCCTAATTTTTAATATTCAAAATGCAAGCATATAATGGAAATTTGACCTTGGATAATTTTGTGAGATCAAATTATCTAAATTCCCATTTACATATAATAAAACAAATGCCAGTTGAAATCTTGTATCTGAGAAGAAATTATTAATTTCTTATTATGCAACAGTAATAATTGTGAATATACATAATATACTAGAAAGTCTTTCCACATTACTTTGTAACTGACTCAGATATTTTTTATGTGATTTTAGACAGAGGTCTTTTAATTTTATAGACTATCACAGAATGTCTATTCTCTGAAACTGAATTTGATTTAAAAGCCTTGAAACTGTGAAATTACTTATTGAGGTGAAGGAGTAGGCATTATCGTCACCTGAAAGAATCTGTTGACTTCTTAACAAACAAGAACAATTTAATGGCCCTGGCCGGTTGGCTCAGTGGTAGAGCATCGGCCTGGTGTGCGGAAGTCCCGGGTTCGATTCCCGGCCGGGGAACACAGGAGAGGCGCCCATCTGCTTCTCCACCCCCCCTCCTTCCTCTCTGTCTCTCTCTTCCCCTCCCGCAGCGAGGCTCCATTGGAGCAAAAAGATGGCCCGGGCACTGAGGATGGCTCCTTGGCCTCTGCCCCAGGCGCTAGAGTGGCTCTGGTCACGACAGAGCAATGCCCCAGATGGGCAGAGCATCGCCCCCTGGTGGGCGTACCGGGTGGATCCCGGTTGGGCACATGCGGGAGTCTGTCTGACTGCCTCCCCTTTTCCAGCTTCAGAAAAATACAAAATAAAGAAAGAAAGAAAGAAAGAAAGAAAGAAAGAAAGAAAGAAAGAAAGAAAGAAAGAAAGAAAGAACAATTTAAATTTATAGTTTTAGACAATCTTCCAACATGCCAGATGTGTAAATATCATTTGCAGTTTTTATTGAAAGTACAAAAAAAAAAAGGGCAGAGTACTAAAATAAGAACTAAAGTCTTTGGTGGTAAAATATTTTGACACAGTTTTCTCAACTGATAAAAGAAGTAAGAGGTAAATTTACCTGTGATTGTCAAAGGAAACATCTTGATTACAGGGACTTTAAATGACGTGGGTCAAATACAACAGGCATATTTCATGGAAATCAGAATTAGTTCCATTAATGGGACAATTACAATTTTCAAAGAGTTCATTACACATTACATTTAATTTTTCTTTTGGCAATAAAATCCATTAGCGTTTCATTCTCTTAGGCATACTATTTTTGTAAGTGCAAATAAAGAAACTTTACTTAAAGCTTACCTACCCAATTATTTTGAAGTAAAAACACAACGTGCCTGGAATTGATTCCTATTATTGTAAGGAAACAACAGTAAATAAACAAAACACAAAGAAGAATTTGAAAATCCACCACTCTTCCTTCCGTTAGGCACTCGGGATTTTTTTCCCTGAAGCCGCGTGTTCACCGGGCAGTTCATTTCTCTCCGTGGATTCTGGGGCTTTGTTCTTTATAAACTGAAGCCCTCGATTGTGATTTTCCCACTCAAAGCCCTGTTGCAAACTAACTTGCTTCACAGGCACACAGAACTTGCAATATAAACCAGATGGCTATTTCCAAAGAATGCTCTTTTACTTCTACCCTGCTTCCTCAAAAGAGATTTTATTTACTTTCTTTTATTGCAAATTGCATTGATGGTAAGACGTTGGATGGAAAGCCTACATGACTCGGGTCTAGAAAGGCAGGAAAGGATATAAGGATACTTTCTTCCGCATATTGCTCATATTCGGCACAATAAAGGCTTTGAAAAGCATCCCTCTCTGCAGCAGGTGGGCCCTTCCCTCCAGGCGGTGGCCTGCTCCTGGGGGCTACAAATTGCTTTCCCCTTCTCCTGTGGCTGGGTCCCAGAGCCCACCAACTTCCAAACTCAGGTCTTTTGCCCCATTGCCTGGAAACCATCTCCCAATCCCACTAGTCATGGATCCTGCAGGGTGGTGATATCCCAATGAAAACAGGGTGAGACCCAGAGACAGGAGTGAGGCCAAGGGTAACACAGTAGGTAGCTGCCAGGATGGGGGAGAAATGGAGCGTCCCCCTCTCCCCCGGCCACAGACACAAGCTGGGGGCAGTTACCACCTTCCAAGTAATTGCCTGGTGGGGGATGCAGGACCAGTCCTACCAGAGCTTCCAATTTCTCAAGGGGAGTCACAGTCTCGGACACTCATATAAAATTTCTCAAACTTTCAAAAGCAGACACGCAGCTAACTCTAAAACAATGTGCTATGAGTTAGACAAAAACCTATCGCAGTGTCGCGCGTTTGGGCCACAAGACAGCCAAGTCAACACCACCTTCTTCAAATCCTTTAATCCCATACCCACTTGATAACCACCAAGAACGTATATTGTTGGAAATACAGATGTTGATAAAGCAGGATGCACAACATGGATGTCTCCCCAGTGGCCCAGCCCACCTCACAAACAAAACTGAAGTCAAACTGCACTTACGGGAAACCCACCAGTCGAGGAAACCTCACCAGTCATAACCCTTTAACTTAATTTTAGCTCGCTTATCCGTCCCTGGAAAGCAGGAACTGCTGGTTTCTGAGGAACACCCCAACCTCCTGGTCAAGCCTGCCTTATTTCCACGTTGGCTCGTTTAACACTCTAAAACTCATTCTTAGTAGTTATTACAATATTACTGACTCTGTTCCCTATGCTGTACTTTATAGCCTCATGACTATTTTATAACTGCCATTTTGTATTTTTTCATCCTTTCGTGGGCTGATCACGTTGGAAGTTAGATAAATGTCTAATTATTATGTTGTGCACCTGAAACTATATAGTATTGTATGTTAACTATAATTGAAAAGTTGAAACACAAAGAACAACACGATCTTGCCCGAAATCCCTTAAAAAGACTGCTCCATGGCCTGTGAGGCAGCATACTGTCCCAATCCATGGATGATTTACCCTTTAATAAAGGACATCCCACTTGTTACTAAACGGTCTATTTCTGACTTTTATCAATGTACACACAGACGCTCACACTGTGTCGCTTGTGTTGCAAATGTTACATTTACTGAAACAAAAAGGCAGGCAAGTTTGGCAGTTGAAATAATTTATACTCCTGGCTTTTGTCTGAAGAAACAACTAAGTTTTATGTGTCCACTTAAAGAACTTGGCGAACTCACGAGGCCACAGAACACGTGGCCTTCGAGGTCACTGATGTTTCACTGACCTGACAGGAGTGACTACAGCCGCAGCAGGAATGATCTTATAAACTCCAAAAAAAAGAAGGAGGGAAAATAAAGATCAGTCAATGCTGCTTTCCTTTCCGAGGTTTATGTTGAAAGTCCGCCCCCCACCCTAGAAAGGTCTGAGTGTAATTCACCTGGGTTGCTTAAATCTTTTATGCAACAAAGATGCAGAAAGAGAAACAGAGACAATGAAATCGCCATCAAGTGGGACGCAATCACATCACTCCAGGAAGGTGCTGTGAAAGTCTTGCAAGACCGAAGATATTTTCAACCTACATAGCCTGACCTAGAGCTTAGTCTACAGCAGTTTCCCCCACAAATAGAAAAGAACCTGCTTTCAGCAACGTATAAGGAGTCTTTTTTCCGCTCCTTGTTTTATTTTGCTCAGGAGTACGGCCACTTCCGTCTTTAGTTCTCTTTTGGGATTTTGAGAAATGCATAAGAATTCCTCCACACCAACTTCCAAGTAGAACACAGAACCTGGAGAAGTGGACAGATAATAAGGTTTACAAATAGCATAGAGCAATTGTCCCCCACTGAGCTCGGACTGCTCTTTTATTTTTTTAATGCCACAGGGTGACTTGAATCATTTGCCTTTCTGCGTCTTTCCCCTGTGTTAGGTGCAGACAAAAACCAGTCTGAGGCCTTTTTCCATTCCAGCTACTAGATATGTCCCGTTCCTTTCCTACTCTATGGGTGTGGCTTGCTTTTTGTCTTTACTTACAATAAAAATTAGCTTTTTGTTGTTGTGGTTTTATTAGTTTCTTTTTGTCTAAAACCCAGTGTGTGACTACGATTGCCTGATTTGTCAACAACCAGCTGTGTTTGGCCGCCCATTCCACAGGGAGGGGTCTCCCTTTTCGTACGCTTGGGATATAAAAGCTAGTCTAGCTGACGATGAAGAATAGAAAATATATCCATTTCAGTGAGGCACAGACAAGGCAATCACCCCAGAATCTTCATGTTACTTCATGAGGATGCCAGAATTGTTCCTTCTCAGATTTAAGAGTTCACAGTAATATACAAGGAGCTACACCAAATTCACCAGCTCTATAAACTTGGCAAACTCTTATGTCTTGTCACTTGGCCGTAACCAGTGAACTACTTCTAAGGGACATCACAGGGACCTACAGTGCCTCCGCCCAGAGAAGGTGTCACTGCTTCAATATGCAACTAAAAGAAATCGCTGCAGTAACTTGAAATCCCTCCACCACGTGTCTTCAGCACTTTGGAGTGAAGAATGAGGCATAAATATCACAAATGGTGGAATGAACACATGGCCGGTGTGGGCATCATTCACAGCCAGGAGGCAGGCACACGTGCGCCCTGAAGAAATCCAACCTAAGTCTTGTCTGGATGCACGGTCCTGATTTGACTGAATTAAATCAAATGGATGATCTCTCTTCCTGACACTCTTTCCCAGTCTTTAGCCCCAAATTGAGAGAAGGACTTTCACAAACAGAACCTTTACTTCACTGGAATGTATTTCCAGACATGCCCCGCACACATGTTTTTTCTGATTAACAGGTCAGAAATGCAGCCGGAATGTGTGCTGCGACTTTAAGAGTCCAGGTGGGCGGGTCCCTGGCTCCTGGCCCACCTGAAACACCAGCAGGGCACCAGGTAGAAGGCAGCTGGTTTCTGCTCCTCTCAGCCAAGTTAACACTTCAAGACACTGATATTTAGAGGTGTTCAAACTACTTTACAGAATGGCTTATCGATCTACTCAAAGCTGATTGTACATCATGCCCCGCTGTGTCTGCCTTTACCTGGAGTCTTCTACCAAAGAGTATTCTATTCATTCCTAGTCTCCTTAATTCCAAGTCACTAAAACCGGGGGACATGTTCTTTCTTTGTTCCTCTTGAATTAACTAAGATTCCAAGTTAGACTTGTGCTGTTAGCCCAGCAGGAGCCCTGGAAGTTCATGACTGTCTCCTTGGAGACAGTGATAGTCTCAGTTGTCTATGTTTGGGAAAAACTTTTTTTTAAGATTTTTCTTTTGTCCAGTAGTATTAGTCAATATTGTAGAATGTTAAGTCACGCTTTTAAAAACCAGATTTATACTGTTCTTGTTTAGGTTCTTATTTTGGGAAAGATTTTGTTGCTGATAGATATTTTTGTTATTTTAAGATAACATCTATTTCAAAAATATATGTATTTAATTTGGGGTACAGATAACATTTTGGCTCAATGATCAATGCCCCCACCCCACCAAAGTAAACATATTAACTAAAAATTGATCAAAACTTGAAATAGTGAATTTACATGATCTGAACAGTTTATTTCAAAGTTTTATTACCAAGTGACAAGAGAGCCATAGACCCAAAATTTTAACCTCACGTTATATAAGTTTCTTAAATTGTTAATAATTCTCCTTAATAATTGTTATAAAATACATGAAAGCCACTCACTTGTTCAATGATTAAAACTGTATTTGATGAAGATAAAATTGTTTCATCTGAGTATAGTAGTAAATACCCACAGATAATTTCTAAATTGTCACTCAAGTTACTTTGCGAACTCAATAACTGATAATGCTGACAAGATTATAATTAATTTTTCAAAATTTCTATAAGTATGATGAATAAAAATCTTAATGTGAGTTGACTAAACTCTCTAGTCATGCCCTTAACAAAAAAGTAAAAATGAGAAAGGTAGGCATCAAATGAAATTCACTAAAAGCTCAAAATTTTTTAGTCATGTATGGGTAACTTTCATAAGACACACAAATATATAAAATGGGCTACCAAGTTACTAATCATACAGCATAGTGGAATAATTAATAAGGATTATGTTGACAATCCAAATAAAGCAAAAGTAGAAAATGAAATTATACAAATATAAATTATAATCTAAAATCCAGCAGAGCATTTTAGTTAAGTTATATAACTTCAAAGATTTAAATTTGTGAAGTAGTCAAGGATGTATATTTTAAAAATAAAAAACAAAAGAAACTTTAAAACCAAAAAAAAAATGTATTTGAATTTAATGTTAAAATTTTGTAAGTTTCACATCCAGTCATCAAGTTCAATTTTTTTACATCCTAAATGGCTTTCCCTCATTTGAATGGTTCTATATATTAATGTATAGAAAACTAGTTGTGTCTAAGAAGGTTTGCAACTTCTGCAAGAACAAGTCTGAAAGCTTACAGTACATTGCCTTTAAATCATTGATAGACGCATCACACTGTGTTATAATTACTTGCTTATTTTCCCCTTCTTGGAGTTAGGTCCAGGTGTTCCAGGTGTAAAGTTAATGTACATAATTACTTCTGTGGGTAAATTTCTCTGTGGTATGGTTAACCTAGTCTTGCTATTCAACATCTTATTATAGAATGATGGAAAGAACCCATGGCTTTATCTAATTGTGGAGCCCATGGCTTTATCTACTGAGTGTCTGGTCCCTGGACTCATGCCCAAGCAAGGGAGAGGCTCTGTGACTCTTACAGTACTGAGAAAATATGGGTTGAACAATTCACTTGCAAAATTCAGATTGTAACTTGAGCTCAAATACACAGGAAAGGAGCGAAAGAACAGGTTTAAAATTCATATGTTGGCGATGCACTACAAAACACAATCAATCAAGCAGTTGGTAATCTAAAGGTTTATTGCCGGTATTAAACAATATGAAATGACTACATACTCCTCTATTAAGAATATGTGTTACAGCCTCCCAAAGTAAACTATATAAAAGATCATGACATACAAACACATTTTATGTGGCAGATCTTCAACTTCTGAGGAAAATTCATCTCTAAATACAATATTTATAATAGTAATACATATATATCATGCTCTTATTTGAATATGAAACACGTTTCCATCTTTTAGATTTTATGCTTTTAATATTATGGCTGTAAATATGAAACATGTTTTTCTAAATATCAAATTTACACTGTGACCAATTATATATAGTATAAAATATTTTTTGCCTAAAACAGTGTTGGAGATATGAACTTGGCAGAGATGTAATGAACTTTGCTTGGGGAAACTTTTCAAGAAAAAAATAGCTAATAAATTATACTGTTTTCTCCAAATAGCTTTTTGCCAGGTAGAAATACAAGCTTAAAGGAAAGATCATGGCCCTGGCTGGCTGACTCAGTGCTGGAACGTCAGCCTGGAGTGTGGAAGTGCTGGGTTTGATTTCTGGTCAGGACACACAGGAGAAGCATCCATCTGCTTCTCTACCCTTCTCCCTCTCATTCCTCTCTCTCTCTCTCTCTCTCTCTCTCTTCCCCTCCTGCAGCCACAGCACCAATGGAGCAAAGTTGGCCCAGGTGCTGAGGATGGCTCCATGGCCTCTGCCTCAGATGCTAGAATGGTTCTGGTTGCAACAGAGCAATGGCCCAGATGGGCAGAGTATCACCCTATGGTGGGCATGTCAGGTGGATCCTGGTCAGGCTCATGCAGGAGTCTATCTCTCCGCCTCCCATTTGCTTCAGAAAAATACAAAAAAAAAAAAAAAAAAGGAAAGAACATAGCTCACAAAATGTTATGAAATGGAAATGACGTCAAAAGAACAAAGCTATAAAGTAGATGTAGGGCATTAGTCAAGATAATTATCATCAGAATCTATTAATCAGAACGTAGACCATAAGAAGCTATGAGAACACACTATGCATATGTGTGAGACATAAGCATATGTTTGTTTGTTTGTTTCTACAAAGTCAACCACACTACCAGTGTGCCAAAGAACAGAGTTGTGGGATACCAAATAAACATCTAATTACAAAGTTTTGTGCCAGGAAAAAAAGTGAGAAAATATGTGAACCTCCTGCCTGTCAAGGTCATTGGCCTACTCTAGCTTCCCATGTGTTTTTTTAAATGTCTTTTTAATTCACTTCTTTTATTTTCTCTGCCACCAGCTCTGTGACTTGCCTAATCTCTACCAAAAAATGAGATGTACCCTTTTATCAACCTCTTCCAATTACCACCCCAACCCCTCAACCCCTGTCAACCATGTTTGTTATGCTGTTTCTATGAGTCAGGCCCTCTCCTTTTATTTTACAAAGTGAGATCTAACTGCTGGCCCAAGGGCAAGTGGTATGACTAGGAAATATTAAAACAGTTATACACACTCCCAAAACTACAAAATGGTACTATTCAAAGTACTACCTGGTATAAGATAAAATTTAAATGGTGCTTTTTGTTCTTTTTTTATACCCCTTTTCCTGATTCCTTCTCTTAAATGTTTCTTTGAAAGAGTCTCTGGTTCATTTGTTAGTAATTACCTTCAAATTATACCAAGACACTGAAACTATCAAGCAGATCCGAGTAAGTGTTGGTTGCCGTTAGTTTAAATAGGATTCTAGTTTTTCAGGATCTGCTTGTCATCCTTTGTGAAGAGAGATTTTCATGATCAATCCAAGAGTTTCCCTATCCTTTCTGTAAAGCTACTCAGAATCCAGCGTCTAAAAGTCCCCAAAAGTCTTTAACCCTTGTAAATTCTTATGTGTCCGAAGCCCTAGTAGGATTTCCAAGAGTGCAATCCACACACCTCATGTGACAGCTGGTTCTACCCACATATGAGGTTTACATTCTTTACTTATTTTCATAAGCTTGATATGGCATGGGTCTTGAAAGACATAATCCAAAGCCCCCACTGAGTACTCTCACTCGGAAGTCTACTGACAGTGCTTAGCTGTTCTGCTAAACCAAAAACTTCCTTTCCCAAATTATACGCCTATTAGATCTCACACTAAATTTCACTTTATCATTAAGTGACCTCCTTAGTTCTCAACTCATTGAGGCAAGTAATAATGGAAACAACTTAAATCTGATTGATATCCAAGCCTTTTTTTGCATCAGGCTACCATGTCTTCCTAGTAATGCCAACTGAGGAAACTCTATCACAGCGAAGACAAGGGGCGAGAAGAATGCCTACCAGTAAGCAGTAATTCAGGGGAACAAATGTTAATAATTTATCTATTGTTTCCAAACATTGTCTTCATTCATATTATCTCCTTGAAATATAGGAAATTCTGGTTCTATCTGCCTTCTAGAGGTTTCAGTGAATAGTAGAGAGTTGTAGGATAATCAGACAGTACAGACTAGGGGTCTTATTGGTTCACTGTGGTAGTAGAAAGGCATTTTTTCTTGGGAACCGTACCTGGCTGAGAAGACATAAAGGAGAGTAAATTTTCATACTAGAACTAGAGTATTTTCTCTCTCTCTGTCCTCCCCACCCCGGGAACTGCAGTAGGTCATCAACTTCAATTTCTCCAAAGTCTACCTGAGTGCTGCAAGCCATGCTATTTAATCAATAGCAGTATAACAAAGAAATACTGTATTTCTTTTCTTTGTTAAATGAATCTGAAATGGAAATAAAATTGGGATGAAATGGGTTCCATCACATAAAAGTCACTACAGACTTAATAGAGAAAAAAAAAATTAAAGGTTAAGGTATTCTATCGACATACGTAATTATGATCATACAAAAATAAAAATCCCACCTATTTTAATTAAATAATAATTCAAATATTTTAAGAATTAATGTCTTTTAAGATTTTAAATTTATAAGAAAAAATATTTATTGTTGGCTCCTTTCTGCCCTGGCTGGCTTCAATGTTTAAAAAGCCAAGTAAATGGTTTTTCAAAGTCCCCAGGGATGACATTTTTATAGAGACCCAACTACCTTATTCTCTTGGGGGACTGACCTCAGTGTTCAGAGAATAAAACATGTGTTTAAGCCTACGTTCATTTGACCCACCAGATCAGAGATACTTCTTACTTTCAAACTCTTCATCAAAGTATATTTAGCTTCAGATTTTAGATTCAAAGACAAATACAGTATAAGACTCCAGTATGTAAAAAAAAAAAAAAAAGTATGGCAAATTCTGGTATAAAAACTTATTCTTAGCTTTCTGCTAAATAAAGTGTCTAAATTATCCCAATTTGCCCTTTAATATTATTGTCTTCTTTACCTTTGTGATTGTAAAGCCAGTAGCCGTGGCCACCATCACAGCTGCTTGGCTCTTGCAGGTTCAAGTTTAATTTGGACAGACGGTAAAGAAACTGTGGAGCCAAAAATGGTGGGCCATTTTCCTTTCATCTAGACTCACACTCAGCAAGCAACTAAATACACATAGCAGGAAATCACTTCCCTTTCCATTCAGGGCTCCCAAAGCCACTGACTCATCTGAGTTTTCCTAGAATCAGAGGCTTTCACCTCACCATTCCACCATGTTGGCTGCCTTCTCCACATGGCCTCCCTGCCCTGCTATACCATGGGCTCTTCCTCTCTATAAGAATGTGCTCACTCTCCCCAAAATGACCCCCTAGCTCCTCCTTTTAAAACTTTTCAGTGGGACAACCACCTCCTCTAGCACACATTAGCGTAACCAAGCCCCTTCCCAAGCAAGAAGGGCAATCAGCTGTTATCAGGTGAGAGCATCACCACGTGAGAGCAGCGGCCATCTTTAACAGAGTGAGCATAAGTGAACTTACCTGACCAACAGTGATTTTTTAGATCCTTTAAAAAATTTTTTTTCTTATTTATTGATTTTAGTAGAGAGAGGGAGAAACATCAATTCGTTGTTTCACCTATTTCTGCATTCATTGGTTGATTTTTATATGTGCCCTGACCAACCCACAACTTTGGCGTATCGGGATGATGCACCACCATCATGTGATAGTTTCAGTGTCTTGGTACAATTTGAGGGTAATTACTAACAAATAAACAAACAAACTAGAAACTCTTCCAAAGAAACATTTAAGAGAAGAAATCAGGAAAATGAGTATAGAAACCAACAGAGCTTCCTGACCAGGGCATGATTAAAAAAAAACAAAAACAGAACAGTGGTATTTCTGCGCACACACTGGCATGGTTAATGTAATGTTTCCTTATACTCTTCTCGAACATAAACAAGGGAAGGGAGTCTATTTCCAAATATTTTGAAAATACCAATTTGACAATTATTTGGAAACTGGGGACATGGGGCGTGTGGATACTCAGAACAGTGGATAATCCTGAGTGCACAGTTCAGTCACTGGTACTAAGTTCTCCCTCATCTTTCAGGCCAGTTATCACAAGTAGACCTGAACCTGACATGTACTGCGGCCCTGTTGGGTTAATTGACCTTAATGTTCCGGATTCTGATCCATTAAAATAACAAAAAACCCTTTGAATGACATCTAGGCAGCAGGCATGACAGGAAATCAAGGACATCCTCCCCGGAATGACATGCACCTACTGTAAGCGAGCTGCCCAAGGATCACTGCTGTCAGGAGCAAATGCTGTAAAGGTTGCCTCTGGGAAATGTATTTATATGTAAATCGGCTGAAAGAATCTACTGACAAGAAGCAGAGAAGTCAGGGCCTCCAGCTAGATGGGTGGCAATGTGTAGACTCATCAAGAGAAAATGGACCCAGAATGACTATAAAATGTTATTAAAGCCACCGAGTCTAACATTTTCAAAGAAAATAAAGCTAATTTACAGGGCACTGTAAGTCATATCCCATCCATTCTTGTACCAGGAAATTGAAATAGAGGTCAAAGAAAGGTTCAAAGATCAGTATTACTCGGAAGTCCATTATAAAGTGTGGGTAATAATAGACTGCATGAACCAAAAGACTGTAATACATTTATAAACTTTTAGAATGCAAATTGCTGTGTTCCTTCAATGAGAGTTAGAAAACCTGGACTTTCACAATGGCTCTGGAGTAGGTGGAAGCTACATTCGCCTCCTCCTCGGATTAAAGCTGAATTATCAAGTCATCAACCTGAATGACCAACAAAGGGCAGCTGAACAGGAGTGTTATATCCAAGGACTTAAAGTAGGAGCCACAAAGACTGGTAAGAAGGGCAGAAAAGCAAAGAGGGATAGACCCCACTCCAGAGTACCAGGGCTGGAAATGGAGCCTGCATAGCACCTGGCAGTGAAAATCAGTAGGGACTCTGTCCACCAGGAAGAGGAGGGTGTCTTCTAGAAACCACGTGCTCTCTTGAAGGGATTCGGTGGAGGGAAGGTGACTCAGGGCAAATGGGAGTCATAAAGAGAAGATCTGGGTGGCATGATCTCAAAAAGAGATCTGGAGGGACAGCTACTGAAGTCCCAGTCATGAATCAGCATCCAACACCACCCTTTGACTCCATCTCCCAAGGTTGAGCACTTCTATTCTTACAGTACCAGCTGGGGGCATGCACTAACCCAGTCTCCAAATACTGGTGACACCACCCTGCCAAGCTTGAGTCCCACAGAAAGGGTTGTTGGCTGCACCCAGCAGGGACCTTTGGTGTGCTCTTTCTCTGCAGAAACTATAGGCAGTCACTCAGACAGACATTGAACTGTGAGGCTTAGGAACAGGGGCCAAAATATATAAAGAAGTTATTACAACCCAACACCAAGAAAACAAACCAATTAAAAATTGGGAGAGGTACTGAATGGACAGTTCTCCAAAGAGGGCATACAGATGGCCAACAGACATATGGAAAAAATGCTTATGGTCACTAATTATCAGAGAGACGCACATAAAACCAATAATGACATTACCCAATGCTTATAAGAATGGCTATTGGCAATATATAAACAAACAACAAGTGCTGGTGAGAATGTGGAGAAAAGGGAACCTTCCTGCACTGTTGGTAGGAATGCAGACTGGTGCAGCCACTGTGCAGCGCAGTATTGGTGTTTCCACAAAAAATTAAAAATGGAACTGCTTTTTGACACAGCAAACCCCACCTCTGGATATATATTCAAAGAAACCAAAACATATATACAAAAGAACATATGCACCCCTCTATGTTCATTGCAGCGTTGTTTACAACAACCAAGAAGAACAAAGCACCTCCCTTCCCTGGGCATGTGATCTAGCGATTAAGACTCTGGTGTCTGACTCCCAGGGTTTAATGCCCCCCCCCACTCACTAGCTCTGTGTGTGAGATTCCTTAGCTGTAAAACAGAGCTGATAAAAGTACCTACCTCATGAGATCACGCGTGGAAAAACCACACCTTCTTTAAGGCGTGTAAAACACTTAGGACGTTTCCTGATACATACCATAGAGAGAATTTTTATTATTGATGGAAAGACGAGACATAACTATAAAACCACAAGTAGAAGAAACAACCTCTGAACTTAAATACTCTTCGTTTAACTCCTTCAACCATTCATGCCCTTAACCTTTCATATGTGGACGAGAAAGGGGTCCATGGAATGGAGCCTCATGGGGTGAGGTGATCATAAATGCCTCACCAGGCAGATCAGGATAGTAGTCACACCCCAGGCATATAACTTTTTTAGTAAAAGGTTTATCTTTGCCTTAAACCAGCCCTATCCTTTATTTTTATGCATCTAGGTTAACGCACCTTTGAAAGAAGCATCGCCATCCTCAAGAGAGCACAGAACCCTAACCACCCTGTAATCCAATCCCCGCCCTCCTCTCCCCCACCCTCCTGTCACCTTCTTTATCTTCCCTCCTTCACTTCAAATGCATAAAAGAGACCGAAAAACTGTCATTCTCTGAAGCACCTGAGATCTTGCTTCCCAGAAATTGTCATCAGTTTAGCTCAAATGAAATCTTACAAAAACTCTTCATAGCTTTGGAGGTTCCTTACATAGACACATGAAAGTATACATTAAGCACCTTTCTGAGCCAGGCCCACAGTCATGCACGAGACTTGCAAATAGGAATGAGAATGAAGCATTCCATCACCGATTTCCTTGTCTCCAGAAGCGACGCTGTAACCATATTTATAAAATGTAGACATCAGTCTTGTAACAAAGGATATAGATTGAGAGCCTTCTCTGCAGTCCCAATCCAATTGCCATCCCTTGCTAACAAACTCTCTGGGCCTGTTTGTCCTCCACGTACCTTCTAAGTGTGGTACAATGTTACCGTCAAAGTCCTGTTTCGTTAGCTGCTTGTTCCATGACTATTTCCATAGCAGTCCTAGGCTTTTCTTTCTTTCAGTCCAGTAATCAAGATGCAATTTCAGATATGCTTATCTGCACCTCACTAATCTAAGACTAGCCACATGCCCATGGCTATCCACGTGCAACATCAACCCGACAATACATCTCATTCCTGCACATGCAAATTGCCGTGGGTCTGCCTCGTTGACTCACCTCATCTATCAATTCCTTTGAATAAAGCAACAATTACCAGGCTTTGACAATGTTTGGGGGAAAAAAAAGTCACTTAATGACAAATGTCTCACAGACTACTTACCAAGAAATTTTGCTCCTTTGTTAACAAATGGGCATTAATATTAGATGCCACACAATGTACATGCCGCTTTGTACAAAAAAGTTTAGAGAATTCAGATATACTTATGCTCTTTTTAATTTGTCTATCTTAAATGTTATTTTGGGGGTGCATTTTCACACATTAGTTATTGAAAAACTTCTTTCCTTCTCTATAAGGCTAACCAGGAAAAAAGCATTAAATGGCATTGCCTTTTAGCCATGTTTATACAGAAATATCGCAGAGAGTTAGGCAAGAATCAAAAGATTACAGACCAAGCTCACGGGGTCTTTTCATGGAGCTGCCGTCTCCACCACCGAGAGAGAGAGAGAGAGAGAGAGAGAGAGAGAGAGAGAGAGAGAAGGCTCCCATCAGAGGTTCTTAGGGGAAATGGATATACCCTTCAGGTTGCAATCCACACATTAGGCATAAAGTAGTGACCATGACTCCTCCTCACTGATTGGACCTAGTATTTATTTCACAAATACTACAAAGTAAGACACCTTCCTGGCTATTCCAAGGTCTCTAACACCAAAGAAAAATCACCTGAGTTAGTACCAATGTCTCTGCCAGGTTGCATGTGATAGAAGAATATGTAGTAATGTGGCATATGAGGGAGTTGGTGTCCCCCAGTATGCTTACCTACACCATTTTTGGCTTAGCTGTGTTTTTATGTTCTAGATGATGATTTTACAACTGTGTTATGATAGGTAAGTGACTTAGGCTAGGGTGTGTTGCAACTTACACCAAAATTTGGGTTACGTCACTGTCATAGGAATGGAACTGGGTCATAACCTGAGGACTCCCCACCCATACTCTTTTTTTCTCTGACTCTGACTATAGAATACGTACTTCTAGGTGTATCATTAACTCTTAGCCAGAGAGTTCTGCAAGCATCTCAAGAATAGTTCACCGAACTCATGAGCACTGCTGACTTAATTTATTTAAACACAGCTCGATATGGAGACTGGCTTGCCACCTCAGGTTTATTAGATAAATTATTCTGTTTATAGATTGCTCCCCATTCCCATAGCCAAGTTGGTTTCGAAATCTTTAAATATTACATATCTATTATATTTGCTAAATTACTAGATGGAGCTACCTGGGAAGTAATTATATGTACCGTGAAGAGTAATTAGGCAATTTTATTGATAATAGGATCTGTGTAACCTAATGAATACTGATAAAATTTTTCAAAAAAAAAACAAACAAAAAAATAATCATCAAAAATTTCTACCTTGTTTTCAAGCAAATTTCCCCATCAAAGGATAGGTATAAACAACATGGCATGGGAAAACATTCAGAAGGTAGGTGCATTTCCCACTAAATTTCTTCTTCCCCTGGTCCCTTCTCCTACCCATATTTCTGCAAATGATCTCCTTCGTTCCATCTATCCATGGAAGGTTACCATCTCCTTCTTTCTAAGCAATGCATTCTTCCTGTTTTTCTCATTGACTGCACCTCACTCTCCAATGTGAGGGCTACAAGCAGTGGGAAGTCAGTGACACTCATCTGTTCCCAAGTGCATCCTCTGAGCCCCTGTTCTGCATGGTGGTAGTCCGCCTTCATCAGTTTGGTAACATGCTGCCAAGACATGTAACCTGACAACACGTTGCTTCCACTGTCCAATGGAGCTCCTGGTATTTGCAGTAAGTCTTCCCTGGTGCCTCCATACAGGCACGCTGCAGGAACCCAACCCCAACTTCTTCATTAACAACACGCAAGTTCCCAGGGAGTTAGCATTCCAGGGTCAAACCTTGATCATTGAGGAACAGGAGCCAGCGGATATTTGCGCCTCTCATCTCCCAGGGGACAGACAGTTCTAAGGCACAGTCTTCCTCACCTCAGTCAGGATCAAGCCCTACAGAGCAGTGGGAGAAACCGTCCTTGTGGTTGGGTTCCCTTCCATCTTTGTTTCATTTACCCCTGTCCTCTACTTCTGACCTTGAGATTTCCCCCTAAAATAAAATTAATTCCTGTGTAAGCCTTTATCTTTGGCTTTTTTTTTTCTGGAATCTTACTCCTTATTTGACATACATCCTTGAACGGATGCAAGGAACTTGTCCTCAGAAATACCTCGTGTCTAATCCTACACTATTGATTTAACAGATATTTATGTAACATTTACATGCATCATGGGCTATCCTAAGGATTATAAAATATGTTCTAACTTCATTCCTCACAAATCCTATGAGGTAGGCACGATTATTTTGACTATATTACAAATAAAGAAATGGGAACAGAAAATTTAAATGACTTTCCCAAAATGACATACCCGGTAGGTGGAGGAGCCAGGGTTCTAAATCACACCGTCTTGCTGTAGAATACCTGGTCTTCTCACATTTAACAAATAAGCTAATGTCTTTCTGATTGCTGTTGTATTGATACATCAATAAGAGCCTTATTCATCTCAAGCATGAATCTGTTTGAAAATTTATGAACCAAGTCCTATTATATTTTATATTCTTCGCAAGGCACTCTCACATCAATAACCAAAAGACTACATCCCATTATGCAAAAGCTTATCAAATGTCTGCTTGTGACATGATCGCTGATGTCCCATTGGCCGAAGTATATCACATTGCCAAGTCCCAAGACGTTGTGGAAGGGAAATATTTAAGAGAACAGATACCAGTAAGTAGGAGGATTTTCTTTTTTAACTTTTGACGTTAATAATATAAATTCTTATGTATAAATACAATGAAAAATGATGCACATGAAGACTAATGTTGGCACTGTTTGCCACCATGAGAGACACAGGTAGAATAATGGAAAATGCGAAACAGCCAAGGAAAATCTTCTTTGAAAAATATGTTGGTACGTTTCCTATTTCAGGAATTGATTATGATGGTTAAAGACAAGAACAATTGCCATCATGGTCAAGCTTTTAAAAACATCTTTGGTCAATGGGCCAAATGTAATAAAGAGACAAAACTAGAGATGATTCCAATGGTAATTTTGTTCATCTTCCTTTTTCTAGAGATGACATAAATTAGTGTTAGTGGGAAAAAAAAAAAACCCCCAAAAACTGCTTATCCTAGTTCTAAAATTCTCATTTAACATACCTGCATCTACCCCATTTTTAAGTCCCTCCTAGATATGAGATATAACTTTTACTAATACTTTGAAATGCTGAAATAAAAAGCACTACTAAACAGTAAGTAAACGCACTGCATCATTACCTTCTATAGTAGTTAGAGGCAGTTCGTGTGTATTTTTTGCAATACACAGGGATACGCTCTGTTAAAAGGCAAAGTCATTATAGGACTGCATGGTCTCAACGTCTTCTGAGCAGAAACTTAGTATTTTTCATTCTCATTCAAGAAGTCAGCATTCTCAGAAAACACATTAAGCTCAACACATTCAGCTGTTTTTAAGTTACCTGAGAAAATAATGCACTTTCTTGTTTTAGAAAAAAAGAAGTGCAGAAAGTCTGTGCATAATTTTAAAACTGCTTACATTTATAACTTCAGACTCTCCAAGTGTTGATTATTCAGTGGGATATAAATGCTTAGCAAGATTGGAAAGCTAAAAAAAAAAAAAAAAAAAAATCCTGTTATGAATGTGTTTCCCTTTACAAGGCTAACTTCTCTTTTTATTTTTGAAATTATGAAAATTATCTTAAGATGTGACCCAAATGCTAGTCCCAATCACCCACAGAAAGATCCTCAATAATGCTCAGAAGATTGTATTGTTGACCTACAAGTCAGAATTGAAGGGAACAGGAGGCCACCGACCCAAGGATATAATATCCAGAAAAAGGCGAATTTAGGATTGGCCCTTCTTCAAACACAGAAATGAAAAAGTAAGCCCTTTTCTCTCTTCTTATAGCAACAGAAATAAATAGTTTAACTTTTTTGCTGAAATTCATGGAGGAGTCTGATACCAGGAAATGGAAGAAGCTGCCATCAGTCAGGTAGCCTAAAAACAGGAAGTATTTTTAGGGTTTTATCTCTAATTCAAGATTAACTTCTTACCAGCTAGAGAGATCAACCACACATCCTTATCTCTGGAATTAGAATGTGACCTCAGGTGCACCTTTAGGGCATTCTTAGGGCAGGAAGACAAATTAGATGCTCAAAGCCTGTCCCCCACTGCCCTCACCTTGCTTCTTACCCCATGGTAGCTTACAGAGCTGCAGAATCTTGTACCCTATCCCAGGCCTAATCAGAGCATGCATTTTATATCACCTATAACCCAACTTCAGCAATTATCAACTCATGGCAAAAGTTTCCTTTATAGCCCTTGCTTTAATTATTTTGAAGTAAATCCTTGACATCCTATAGGTATATCTATAAACATTTTAATTTTAATGGTTTTGAAAGAGAGGAAGGGCAAAAAAGAAAAAGGGAAAGAGAGAGAGAAGCATGTAATTCATCCTACTTAGTTGTGTCATTGGTTGCTGCTCATATGAGCCCTGACCTGGGCATGAACAGGTGACCTCAGTGCTCCAGGATGACGTTCTATCCACTGTGCCACCAGCTAGGGTTGCTAAATATGTCAGTTTGTACAGTCTCCTCTTTTTCCATTTTGTTACCTGGGAGCAACCACTTTAACTCTCTGTCATCTTTCTTGGGTCACATCAATTTTTTTTTTAAATAAAGTATTTTTCTCAGGTTGGAGGAAGTGTGTAAATTTTTTAAAATTTATATGATTAGGCCCTGGCCGGTTGGCTCAGTGGTAGAGCGTCGGCCTGGTGTGCAGAAGTCCCGGGTTCGATTCCCGGCCAGGGCACACAGGAGAAGCGCCCATCTGCTTCTCCACCCCTCCCCCTCTCCTTCCTCTCTGTCTCTCTCTTCCACGTCCGCAGCTGAGGCTCCATTGGAGCAAGGATGGCCCGGGCGCTGGGGATGGCTCCTTGGCCTCTGCCCCAGGCGCTAGAGTGGCTCTGGTCGCAACAGAGCGACGCCCTGGAGGGGCAGAGCATCGCCCCCTGGTGGGCAGAGCGTCGCCCCTCGGTGGGCGTGCCGGGTGGATCCTGGTCGGGCGCATGCGGGAGTCTGTCTGACTGTCTCTCCCTGTTTCCGGCTTCAGAAAAATACAAAAAAAAAATTTATATGATTAAAAATGTTTGAAATACAGTCTCTCATATTAAGGGCACATCCTTTAGCCTTTTTCAAATGATCTCCTGCACTTACATTTATCTAGAGAATCCTAAAATCAGGCTTCTCCCTTTGCTCATGCTCAGTATTTTTTTTAACATGAACACATTGTCTTGTTTATTTTATTTTATTTTATTTTTTCATTTTAGAGAGGAGAGAGAAGGAGAGAGAAAGGGGGAAGGAGCAGGAAGCATCAACTCCCACAAGTGCCTTGACCAGACATGTTCAGGGGATTTGAACCGGCGACCTCAGCGTTCCAGGTCGAGTCTTTATCCACTGCGCCACCACACGTCAGGCTCTCGTGCTCAGTCTTCATTTAAAGTTCAGAGTTACATAATTCTTCTTGATGTATCAAGAATGCAGTTCACTTTCCCCTCTTTTTATTTTTATCTTCCTCTTAATTTAGGGTGATCATCTGGGAAAATGAAAATGTCTCTACTCTGTTGAATCTAAAAATTGACATCATTTACTTATACAATGTGATGATTTGTCCATAAACTTTTATGCGTTCGTGTAAATGAAGAAATGATAAGCAGGTAACCAAATAAGTATACGGTCGATAAATCCTGAGTGAATTTTTGTTCATCTGGTTTTGATATGTTTCTTTCTGACTCCCTCATACATGTTAGGCAATCAGCTATCTGGAAATCACTTATAATACATAGTAGCTGTCCTATGGTTCTGACTGAGAAGGGAAAAGAAAGGATTGAAGAGTCTTTTCCATTTCTTGATAGGTGGTTTTCTATCCAATACCCACTCAGGATAAAGATAGGATCAATGCCCAAATGGGTATTGTGAACATTACAAATGAGCCTTCAAGGGGGCCTCTTATCAGAGAGGTTGTAACATCTGTTCTTTTGCATTCATTCTGTCCTCATCCAGAACCTTCTCCATTGATCCTATATAATAGGTCTTCTTGCCAATTACTTTTATTTATCTTTGTCTTCTCTAATTGGGGCAATAACCCACTGAAAATATTTTATGTTTGCAAAATTTTATTTCAAAAATGTTATTAGAGAATTAGTAATGCTATATACAATGTATTGCAATATAGCTAACATAATACAGATATAGATGTATATAAAATGTGACACATTAACAATGGGGTTTGGTCAAGTAGCATTAAATATTTCTATAAGAAGTCCACTATCCCCACTATTTCTAAACATTTTGCTATAGGTAGTTAGTGGTATCTATAGGCAAAAGGATAAAGTAGCAGATGCAAACAGAAAATGGATGAGGCAGAATTATACAATTATAATCATAATTATAGCATGATTACCTACTTAGAAAACTCAAGAGAAGTAGAGAGATAATTAGTATATCTTACAAGAGAATTCAGGATGATGCTTAATATAAAATTAAAATCGTAGAGATTGTTAGCTTTCATATACAAACTACATTCAGTAGTGCAACATGATTAAGGAAAAATACTGTTTACAGGATAACGTGACTATGAAGTTTTAAAATTTACAGGAAACGTACAAGATCTATGTAAAATACTTGAAAGCTGTACTGAGGTACATCTAAAAAAGTCTTGAAATTGGACCGTTGTCCTTTTTGTACAAGATTCACAATTATTTTTTTTTTTTTTTTTAATAAATTTTTATTAATGGTAATGGGATGACATTAATAAATCAGGGTACATATATTCAAAGAAAACATGTCTAGGTTATTTTGTCATCAAATTATGTTGCAAACCCCTCGCCCAAAGTCAGATTGTCCTCCGTCACGCTCTATCTAGTTCTCTGTGCCCCTCCCCCTCCCCCTAACTCTCCCTCCCTCCCTCCCATGTCCTCCCTCCCCCCCCCCACCCTTGGTAACCACCACACTCTTGTCCATGTCTCTTAGTCTCATTTTTATGTTCCACCAATGTATGGAATCATGTAGTTCTTGTTTTTTTCTGATTTGCTTATTTCACTCCTTATAATGTTATCAAGATCCCACCATTTTGCTGTAAATGATCTGATGTCATCATTTCTTATGGCTGAGTAGTATTCCATAGTGTATATGTGCCACATCTTCTTTATCCAGTCTTCTATTGAAGGGCTTTTTGGTTGTTTCCATGTCTTGGCCACTGTGAACAGTGCTGCAATGAACATGGGGCTACATGTGTCTTCACGTATCAATGTTTCTGAGGTTTTGGGGTATATACCCAGTAGAGGGATTGCTGGGTCATAAGGTAGTTCTATTTGCAGTTTTTTGAGGAACCACCATACTTTCTCCATAATGGTTGTACTACTTTACAGTCCCACCAACAGTGAATGAGGGTTCCTTTTTCTCCACAGCCTCTCCAACATTTGCTATTACCCGTCTTGTTGATAATAGCTAATCTAACAGGGGTGAGGTGGTATCTCATTGTAGTTTTGATTTGCATTTCTCTAATAACTAATGAAGCTGAGCATCTTTTCATATATCTGTTGGCCATTTGTATCTCTTCCTGGGAGAAGTGTCTGTTCATGTCCTCTTCCCATTTTTTTATTGGATTGCTTGTTTGTTTGTTGTTGAGTTTTATGAGTTCTTTGTAAATTTTGGATATTAGGCCCTTATCTGAGCTGTCGTTTGAAAATATCAGTTCCCATATAGTTGGCTGTCTGTTTATTTTGATATCAGTTTCTCTTGCTGAGCAAAAACTTTTAATTCTGATGTAGTCCCATTCATTTATCTTTGCCTTCACTTCTCTTGCCATTGGAGTCAAGTTCATAAAATGTTCTTTAAAACCCAGGTCCATGATTTTAGTACCTATGTCTTCTTCTATGTACTTTATTGTTTCAGGTCTTATATTTAGGTCTTTGATCCATTTTGAATTAATTTTAGTACACGGGGACAGGCTGTAGTCGAGTTTCATTCTTTTGCATGTGGCTTTCCAGTTTTCCCAACACCATTTGTTGAAGAGGCTTTCTTTTCTCCATTGTGTGTTGTTGGCCCCTTTATCAAAGATTATTTGACCATATATATGTGGTTTTATTTCTGGGCTTTCTATTCTGTTCCATTGGTCTGAGTGTCTATTTTTCTGCCAATACCATGCTGTTTTGATTATCGTGGCCCTATAATATAGTTTAAAGTCAGGTATTGTAATGCCCCCAGCTTCATTCTTTTTCCTTAGGATTGTTTTGGCTATTCGGGGTTTTTTATAGTTCCATATAAATCTGATGATTTTTTGTTCCATTTCTTTAAAAAATCTCATAGGGATTTTGATGGGAATTGCATTAAATTTGTATATTGCTTTGGGTAATATGGCCATTTTGATTATATTTATTCTTCCTATCCAAGAACAAGGAATATTTTTCCATCTCATTGTATCTTTTTCGATTTCCCTTAACAATGCTTTGTAATTTTCATTCTATAGGTCCTTTACGTTCTTTGTTATGTTTATTCCTAGGTATTTTATTTTTTTTGTTGCAATCGTGAAGGGGATTATTTTTTTGAGTTCGTTTTCTAATATTTCATTGTTGGCATATAGAAAGGCTATGGACTTTTGTATGTTAATTTTGTATCCTGCGACCTTACTGTATTGGTTTATTGTTTCTAATAATCTTTTTGTGGAGTCCTTCGGGTTTTCGATGTATAGGATCATATCATCAGCAAAAAGTGATAGCTTTACTTCTTCTTTTCCGATATGGATGCCTTTTATTTCTTTGTCTTGTCTGATTGCTCTGGCCAGAACTTCTAGCACCACGTTGAATAAGAGTGGAGAGAGTGGACAACCCTGTCTTGTTCCTGATTTAAGGTAGAAAGTCCTCAGTTTTATGCCGTTTAATAGGATGTTGGCTGATGGTTTATCATATATGGCCTTTATCATGTTGAGATATTTTCCTTCTATACCCATTTTGTTGAGAGTCTTAAACATAAAATTGTGTTGTATTTTATCAAAAGCCTTTTCTGCATCTATTGATAAGATCATGTGGTTTTTGTTCTTTGTTTTGTTGATATGGTGTATTACGTTAACCGTTTTGCGTATGTTGAACCATCCTTGAGATTCTGGGATGAATCCCACTTGATCATGATGTATTATTTTTTTAATATGTTGTTGTATTCGGTTTGCCAGTATTTTGTTTAGTATTTTAGCATCTGTATTCATTAGAGATATTGGTCTGTAGTTTTCTTTCTTTGTGCCATCCTTGCCAGGTTTTGGTATGAGGGTTATGTTGGCCTCACAAAATGTGTTTGGAAGTATTGCTTCTTCTTCAATTTTTTGGAAGACTTTGAGTAGAATAGGAACCAAGTCTTCTTTGAATGTTTGATAGAATTCACTAGTATAACCGTCTGGGCCTGGACTTTTATTTTTGGGGAGATTTTTAATAGTTTTTTCTATTTCCTCCCTGCTGATTGGTCTGTTTAGGCTTTCTGCTTCTTCATGACTCAGTCTAGGAAGGTTGTATTGTTCTAGGAATTTATCCATTTCTTCTAGGTTGTTGTATTTGGTGGCATATAATTTTTCATAATATTCTACAATAATTCTTTGTATTTCTATGATGTCTGTGGTGATCTCTCCTCTTTCATTTTGGATTTTATTTATTTGAGTCCTGTGTCTTTTTTCCTTGGTGAGTCTTGCCAAGGGTTTGTCAATTTTGTTGATCTTTTCAAAGAACCAGCTCCTTGTTTTATTGATTTTTTCTATACTTTTTCTGTTCTCTATTTCATTTATTTCTGCTCTGATTTTTATTATCTCCTTTCTTCGGCTGGTTTTGGGTTGTCTTTGTTCTTCTTTTTCTAGTTCCTTAAGGTGTGAAGTTAAGTGGTTTACTTCGGCTCTCTCTTGTTTGTTCATATAGGCCTGGAGTGATATGAACTTTCCTCTTATTACTGCTTTTGCTGCATCCCAGAGATTCTGATACGTCGTATTTTCATTTTCATTTGTCTGTATGAATCTTTTGATTTCTGCGCTTATTTCTTCTTTGACCCATTCATTTTTTAGAAGTATGTTGTTTAGTTTCCACATTTTTGTGGGTTTTCCCCCCTCTTTTTTGTAGTTGAATTCTAGTTTCAGGGCTTTATGATCAGAAAATATGCTTGGTACAATTTCAATTTTTCTGAATTTGCTGATATTGTCTTTGTGGCCCAACATATGGTCAATTCTTGAGAATGTTCCATGTACACTAGAGAAAAATGTATACTCTGTCGCTTTGGGATGAAGTGTCCTGTAGATGTCTATCATATCCAGGTGTTGTAGTATTTCGTTTAAGGCCACTATATCTTTATTGATTCTCTGTTTGGATGACCGATCTAGAGCCGTCAGCGGTGTATTGAGGTCTCCAAGTATGATTGTATTTTTGTTAGTTTTTGTTTTAAGGTCAATAAGTAGCTGTCTTATATATTTTGGTGCTCCTTGGTTTGGTGCATATATATTAAGGATTGTTATGTCTTCTTGATTCAACTTCCCCTTAATCATTATGAAATGACCATTTTTGTCTCTGAGTACTTTTTCTGTCTTGTAGTCAGCATTATTAGATATGAGTATTGCTACGCCTGCTTTTTTTTGGGTGTTGTTTGCTTGGAGTATTGTTTTCCAGCCTTTCACTTTGAATTTGTTTTTATCCTTGTTGCTTAGATGTGTTTCTTGTAGGCAGCATATAGTTGGATTTTCTTTTTTAATCCATTCTGCTACTCTGTGTCTTTTTATTGGTAAGTTTAATCCATTTACATTTAGTGTAATTATTGACACTTGTGGGTTCCCTACTGCCATTTTATAAATTGCTTTCTGTTAGTTTTGTATCTAGTTTGATTCTTCTCTTTTGTTTTTCTATCATTTGTTTTTGTTTGTTTGTGTTCCATACTTCTTTCCTCTGTTGCTACCTTTTTTAAGTCAAGTGTTTTTGTGGTGGTTTTTTTAAGGGTGGTTACCATTAAGTAATGAAAAGGGTACCTACCATATTCATTGTAGTACCCTATCTTATAAGTATTTCTGCACTTCATCATCCTTTGCTACTGTTAATCTCCATCCTCTCCCCCCTTTTTTTCCTTTGTTGTCACAGTTTAAGTTTGGTTTTATTGTGTTCTTGGTGGAGCTGTTACTTGTGGTGTTGTTTTCTTTTGTTCTTTGAATCTGGTTGGAAAACCCCCCTTAGTATTTCCTGGAGTGGGGGCTTTCTGTTGATAAATTCTCTCATCTTTTCTGTATTTGTGAATGTTTTTATATCTCCTTCATACTTGAAGGATAGCTTTGATGGGTATAGTATTCTTGGCTGAAAGTTCCTCTCTTTCAGGGCTTTAAATATTGGGGTCCACTCTCTTCTAGCTTGTAGAGTTTCTGCTGAGAAATCTGATGATAATCTAATAGGCCTTCCTTTATATGTTGTACTCTTCTTTTCCCTGGCTGCCTAGAGAATTTTTTCTTTGTCATTGGTTTGTGTCATCTTTATTATGATGTGCCTTGGAGTGGGTTTGTTGGGGTTAAGAAAACTTGGTGTTCTGTTTGCTTCTTGAATTTGAGGCTTTAGTTCCTTCCACAGGCTTGGGAAGTTCTCGTCTATTATTTGTTTGAGTATATTCTCCATTCCATTTTCTTTCTCTTCTCCCTCTGATATACCTATTATTCTTATGTTATTCTTTCTGATGGAGTCAGACAATTCCTGTAGGGCTTTCTCGTTTTTTATTATTTTTGAGTCTCTTTCTTCTTCTCTCTGTTGTGCCTCAAGTTGTTTGTCTTCTATTTCACTAATCCTATCTTCAATCTGGGCTGTTCTGTTAGCTAAGCTTGTTACCTCGTTTTTCAGCTCGTGAATTGAGTTTTTCATTTCTGTTTGATTTGTTTTTATAGTTTCAATTTCCTTGGTAATATATTCTTTGTGTTCATTGAGTTGTTTTCTGATCTCCCTATATTGCCTTTCTGTGTTTTCTTGTATATCTCTGAGTATTTTTAAGATTTCTAGTTTAAATTCTCTGTCATTTAGCTCCAAGGCTTCCAATATGTTAAGTCTTTTCTCCATAGATTTTTCCACATCTATTTGTGTTACCTCTCTTTCTTTTGTATCCATAATATTCTATTTCCTCTTTCTTATCGGCATCTGAGGGTGGTCTTATTGATAGCACTAATTAGAATTAATAAAGAGTAAAAAGAAAAAAAAAAAAAAAAAAAAGGGTAAAACACCCCACAAAAAAAAACAGTAATAATTTATTATTTCCCCCTTTTTTCTCTCTTCTCTTTCCCTCCTCTCCCCTCCTCAGGGAAATATCATGCCTATAATGGAGGGCCTGATTTGGGGTGAAGAGTTCAAGGGGCAAAAAAAGGGAGTAGGGACCTACTAAATGCAAAAAAAAAAAAAAAAAAAAAAAGGAAGAAAATCTTAGACAAGCATAAGATGATTTGCTTGTAAGTGGTGGTCAACTAAGAGATATAATGAGAGGGATAAGAGGGAATCAGAAAAAAGGACCAAAAAAGAATAATAAAGAAGAAAAAATAAAAATAATAAGTAAAAATCTGTTGTATTAAGTGGAGCGAAGACTAAATACAATGGAGACCTTGGGTTGGGAGGACCCAAAATGCCACAAAAATAAACAAACAAGAGAGAAAAAAAATAAAAACAAAAGCAAAAAAGAGAAATAAAACCAAAAAAAAGCCTTGAGTCCCAAATTAACTAATTTGTTCGTGATTGAGGATTATATGGGAGGAAAGTAAAATGAGAAAAGAAAAAACGAATAGAAAGGAAAAAATAAGAAAAAGAGAAAAATGAAGGAAGAAATAAAATAGGAGAAAAAAAACAAAATAAAGCAAGACAAAAAAAAAACAAAAGAGGAGAGAGTGAGAGTTAAGTGTTTTGGAGTATTACCTTAAAGGAGGGTGAGGATGAAGAAGAAAAATAAAATGCAACACTCATGGGTAGTGTAGTTCAAGAAAGGGGAAGCATAAGATGGGCAGAGAATAGAAGGACCGAGGTGGAGGAAATAAAGGCAAAAAGATAGAAGAAACAAACAACAACAACAACAACAAAAAAAAAAAATTAGTGGATCAAGTTGTAAAGTCTGTGGGTTTTTCTTGATTTTGAGAGGTTAACTTCTTCCTTTTTCTTTTCTCTCCCTCTTCCTAGTCGGTGACTCTGTACCCCAGGCTCTGCCCCTGTGTCACTCTTAGTTAGGGATTTGCAGTTGATGGGATTCTATGGCAATGTCATATAATTGGCTTTAGTCTTGCTGGAAGTAAAGGCTTGTTGGCGTTTGCAGGGTCCAACGATGAGAGAGTTTGCTTTCCTGGATTCTCTCTCCTAGTCCCCCCTTTCTGAATTAGCAGCCTGGTGATCCAGCTATAAGGCTGCAACTGCTTCTGCCTGGGGAGTAAGAGGCTCAAAGAGCTGGGAAATCCCCACTCTATCCCCACTCAGTGCAAGGCTTTGGGAAAGGCTCTGAGAGTCAGGGCCTCCAGTGTAATCAGGCGGGGGTGGGAGTCAATTGTTGTCAAGGTGACTGTTCAGCACCTATCATTTAGTTGGACCTCTCAACCCAGGCTTTCCACACTTTGTAGCCTGTTTTTGCAGGGAAGAAGAGGCACTAGTCTCTGCTTACGACTAGTGTAGTATAGACCTTATTATCTGCCAAGTCCTTCTTGTTAGCGTTTATCCCTGAATATGGAGGCTCTATCAATCAGAAGTTGCCCCCGCCCCTTTAGCGAGAGGCACTAAAAAATATCACGCCTCTTGTCTTGGATCGCTGAACTGAGAGAGATCTTATCAATTAGAACCGAGGGTGCGCAGGTTTTATGGGTTAAGCTAATTTCAGTGATTGGGTCGCAGCTGTGTTTCCGAAGGTATTTTAGGCTGCCTGCGCGCGCCCCTCCCCCAACGCTTGATTGTTAGCTTGAATGGCTGGGTGAGGTGCCCCGCCCATGGAGAGAATCTCCCAAGCCTCTCCCGCTCGCCCTGCCGCTGGCGCTGGCGGCTGGACCGCACCAGACGCAGGATAATGGAGCCCCCTGGGTATGCGGGCCAGTAGGGCGCCCTGGGCGCATGGAATGCCCAAGGCACGCGCGCGAATGGGGCGCTCAGGGCACCGGTGGCCGGCGACCCCCACTCGCAGTGTGCGGGCCGCTGGGAACGTCAGCGGTGCTCAACCGGACCGGGCCCGCGCGCGGCGGCTCGTGGCGGCCGCTCGCGGTGGCCGCTCGCGGTGGCGGTTCCGCGGGGGCTCGCGGCAGCTCGTGGTGGCGGTTCGCGGGGGTTCACGGCAGCTCGCGGGCTCGCGGCCGCGAGCGGCGGCTTGCGGTTCCCAAGTATATGGGCTGACTCACCGCAGGCGCACTCCCTGGGGGCTTGAATGAGCGTCGCTGCGGTAGCTTCCTCCACACCCTCGTCTCTCAGATTCAAGTGATAACAGTCCTTTTGCTTTCAGTTTGTGTGGAACTCCGGAATGCTCCGAGGATAAATTTTTCTGTTTCTAGTTGATAAATTTGTTGTGATTTAGGGGAGAGCTGTCGGACGCGCTTCTCACGGCGCCATTTCCGTGACGTCACTGAAGATTCACAATTATAAAGTACCAATTATCGCCCAGTTCTACTATACATTTACACAATTCCCCTACTAGTACTGGAAAGTTCTTTTTTTTGCCTTATTTTTGCTTTGTTTTGAAACAAGGCAAACGAACACTAAAATTCACACAGAAAATTTAATATTGAAGAATAAAAGGGAATAGATTAAAAAGTGTTGCCTGGCTCTACTTAATATTTAAGCATATTTTAAGATTAAATTAATTCAGTTTGGTGCTGGTATATGAATAGACTAACACAACATACAAAGTATAAAGTCACAAGTACAGTGAAATTCACAGATGTTTATGTAATGCATAATAATGGTGAAACATAAAATCATTAAGAGAAAGTGAGTTTTTCAATAAATGGTCTTCACAGAACTAAATAACATGTCAATGAAAAAAACAACAACAAAATGAAATAGGAGCAAAGTTCAAGTCTATATCACTTCCTACTCCAGAATACTAAATCCGAGGTTTGGCAAACATTTAGACGTGATAATAAATAAACTTACACCTAGGTCTTTGTTTAGGAAAAGCTTTTCTAAGCATCACCCTAAATCCAGAGGCTAAAAAAGATGATATGGATAAAAAGAATAAATATTAGCACTCTGTGGATGTCAAAACATTATAAACAAAGTGCAAGACAAACAGCAACTTATGATGAAAACTTTATTTTCTTAACAAGCCAAGGACTTCCAGATCAGTAACAGACAAAAATAACCAGAAGTCAATAAAGAAAATGGTAAACAATGAACTACAGATAAAGAAATTGAAGTGCCTGACCATTTGGTGGTACAGTGGATAGAGTGTCGGACTGGGACGCGGAGGACCCAGGTTCATAACCCTGGAGGACCCAGGTTCATAACCCTGAGGTCGCCGGCTTGAAAGCGGGCTCATCTAGTTTGAGCAAAGTTCACCAGCTTGAGCTTAAGGTCACTGGCTTGAGCAAAGGGTCACTCTATCTGCTGTAGCCCCTCGGTCAAGGCATCTATGAGAAAGCAATCAGTGAACAACTAAGGTGCCACAATGAAGAAATGATGTTTCTCATCTCTCTCCTTTCCTGTCTATTCCTCTCTCTGTTTCTCTCTGTCACAAAAAAAAATGAGAAATTGAAGTGACTTTTAAACCTATGCTCTGTGCTCCAGTATACTCATATACAAATAAATATTAACATAAAATTACAGTTTTTAAGCATTTAGAAGAGTAAATAAATTAAAAAGTTCTATTTGTTAAGAATATATATATATATAAGGAATTGTTAACATTTTGGGAGTAAAATCATAAATTCCCATTATATTGAAGGTTATATAGCATCTAGCTATGAAAATAATACTTATATAATTGAGCTTTCATTTTTTAGAACACACCCAAAGATGTACTTATAAAGATGGGTGTTTTATTTATTGCATTCAATTAGTGTACAAAAAATATCAGTAACAGTCCATCAAAAAGAGTAATTTTATAATTAGATCTTTACGTGCTTGCTTGTGAGAAAAAGAATTTAAATTTAGGATTCACAGGTGGGAAAGAGATTTTCATTGTATTCCCCTTCTGGCTGTTTGATATTTTACTAAGCGTATATGCTACTTTTTACAACACACACACATTTAAGATAATGCTGGTTTAAAAAAATGATCCAAAAAGAAAGTAAAGAATGAGAAAGTATAATAAAGTCAAGAGTTAGATCGATTCAGAAATGTATGAAAAATTGTTCTATCAAGTTTAGAAAGTTACAAGAGTTATGATGATGAATGCCTGGGCATTTATACAAACTGATGATGATAATATTAAGAATGAAAAGCAGTTTTGTTTTATTTTACAGAAACAGAGAGAGAGTCAGAGAGAGGGATAGATAGGGACAGATAGACAGGAACAGAGAAAGATGAGAAGCATCAATCATCAGTTTTTCGTTGCGACACCTTAGTTGTTCATTGATTGCTTTCTCATATGTGCCTTGACTGTGGGGCTACAGCAGACCGAGTAACCCCTTGCTGAAGCCAGCGACCTGGGGTCCAAGCTGGTGAGCCTTGCTCAAACCAAATGAGCCCGCGCTCAAGCTGGCGACCTCGGGGTCTGAACCTGGGTTCTCCACATCCCAGACCGATGCTCTATCCACTGTTCCACCGCCTGGTCAGGCTGAAAATCAGTTTCCAAATGAAACAAATCATTTTGTGCTCCTGAGACCTTTCCACTGGAGATGATCTGTAATACCTTTAACTACTATATAGATCCTTACATCAGAAGGTGACACAATTTACAGAAAGCTTTCTTTTTATATAATACTATTATTCCCAAATTTACCTCAGATTATTTCAAATATATATTTTATACAGGTGTACAAGGGTAGATTTCAGGCTCTTTGACTGTATGCAGGGTTTGATCGAAGGATACAATTTAGAATTAGCGTCCACGGGAATGATTTTTCCCCACTGAAGAACTGAGCAGCCATAAATGTGATACTATAATCCTTGACAATTACTCGGAATATAGCAATTCTGTGTTCTAGGTCAACGCAGGGCTGCACATATCAGCAAAATGGGGGAGAGGAGAATGATTTGTTTGTGAAAACTGAAGAGCCACTAGGACATCTATCTCCATGAAAGGCAATGAAAACGCCATCCTACGTTTGTATCATGTAGGGTTTGTGCAGTTTATAAAGCTCGTGAACACAAATTGACATTTTATTTTTTGACTGGAGCAGCGACTCCGAGTAGCAAAGGAAGCTATTGTTATGGATGAGTAACCTGAATTTGTGTGATTTGGTCAATATCACAGGGACAGGGAAACAGCAGAAATGCTAGGCTTTTGATATCATATCTGGGCTCTTCCTCTCATACCTCATTTTTTGGTTCCTATATATATATTCATAGTTGTATTAATATGTTTATATAAAATAATATACTATAACATAATTATAATGAAATACTATAACATTTATATATATTTAAATATATATATATTTTTTCATCCATCAAGAATATTCTTTTTCTTGCTGTTTCTTTTCAAACTAAATCTGATTCATTCTCTTCTGCTTTCTAGGAATCTATTTTTGTACTTGGCTGGAATTCTGGATACAAAGAGAGCTATAGCTGGGAAAGGATATGGGGTCAAGGGGAAATACACACAGCCACCCACTTCCAGTTGTCACACATACACACACAGACACACATACACACACACATACACACATACACACACACACACATGCATGCATGCACATAAAATAGGTAAAAATAAGCCTCTAGAACAGAGGTCGGGAACCTATGGCTCACGCACCAGATATGGCTCTTTTGATGGCTGCATCTGGCTCGCAGACAAATCTTTAATAAAAAAAAATAATGTTAAAAATATAAAACATTCTCATGTATTACAATCCATTCCTTTCCTACCGCTCATGTTCATGGTTGCGGGTGGCTGGAGCCAATAACATCTGTCCTCTGGGACAACACCAAATTTTTATTGAATAATGTGTAACATACAGGGGTCATTGTGAGGTCAGGAAGTAAACTTCCCTCCTTTTAATCAAGTAGTCAGCTAGCTAATTGCAGAAACCCTTTTGACGAAGAAGATGGCTAAAAGAAAAAAAGATGAGGAGTACCGTACTTTTCAGCAGGAATGGACAGAGAAATTCGCCTTTGTGGAGAGAGGAAGTTCTGCAGTGTGTCTAATATGCAATGATAAAATTGCATCAATGAAACGGTCAAATATAAAGCGGCACTTCGACACATGCCATACTACATTTGCATTGAAATATCCAGAGGGGACAGCAGGAAGAAAGCATGTCAAGAGGTACTATGCAGAATGCAAGCTAGTCAGCAGTAACTCCATGTTTGGACCCAACAAGGTGACTGGAATTCGGCTAGCTTTGTTGATGCTTTAGCAATTGTGAGAAACAGAAAGTCATTCACAGATGGGGAGTATGCCAAAACATTCATGCTTGATGTTTCCAATGAACTTTTTGACAACTTTTTGGATAAAGACAAGAAATCAAATGAATAAAAGACATGGCTCTGTCAGCAAGAACTGTTCACGATCGTACCATCATGGTGGCAAATCGAGGCAACATAAGTGAAGGACATAAATGCAGCACCATTCTTTTCTCTCGCTTTGGATGAGTCAACAGACGTAAGCCATTTATCCCAGTTCAGCGTGATTGCAAGGTATGCTGTCGATGACACACTATGTGAGGAAAGTCTTGCTATTTTGCCTATGAAAGAGACAAGAGGGGAGGATTTATTCAAGTCTTTCACTGAGTTCGCTAAAGAAAAAATCTACCGATGGATAAACTTATTGTGGTGTGTACTGATGGTGCTCCGTGCATGGTGGGGAAAACAGAGGATTTGTAGCCCTTCTTCGTGAGCATGAAAAGAGACCCATCCTAAGTTTTCACTGCATCCTACATCAGGAGGCGCTTTGTGCTCAGATGTGTGGTGAGCAGCTTGGTGAGGTGATGTCACTGGTCATTAGGGTGATCAACTTTATTGTTGCCCGAGCTTTAAATGATCACCAATTTAAAACACTGCTGGATGAAGTTGGGAATAATTGTCCTGGTCTGCTTCTGCACAGCAATGTGTGTTGGTTGTCAACAGGGAAGGTGCTCAGCCATTTTGCGGCTTGCATGAGCGAAATCTGGACTTTTCCTGAAATGAAAAACGTCGAGCATCCTGAGTTAGCTAACACTGAGTGGTTCTACTATCTCGTGGACATGACTGAACATCTAAACCAGTTCAATGTGAAAATGCAAGGCGTTGGAAATACAGTCTTATCCCTTCAACAAGCAGTGTTTGCATTTGAAAACAAGCTGGAACTCTTCATTGCCGACATTGAAACAGGTCGTTTACTACACTTTGAAAAACTGGGAGAGTTTAAAGATGCATGCACAGCATGTGACCCTTCTCAACATCTTGATCTCCAGCAGCTACCGGCCTTCACACCTAATCTCCTGCAGTCATTCAAAGCACACTTTGGAGAATTTCGTGAGCGCACTCGTCTTTTTAAATTCATCATCCATCCATACAAATGTGCAGTGGACAGAGCCGACCTGAGTTACATCCCCGGTGTCTCCGTCAGAGATTTTGAGCTATAAGCTGCTGACCTAAAGGCCTCAGACATGTGGGTGAATAAGTTCAAGTCACTGGATGAAGATTTGGAAAGACTTGCAGGACAGAAAGCAGAGTTGGCGAGCAAACACAAGTGGGGAGAAATGAAAAAACTTCAACCTGTGGACCAGTTGATTGTCAAAACTTGGAACACGCTTCCCGTCACATATCACACACTGCAGCATGTGAGTATTGCTGAACTGACAATGCTTGGCTCTACGTATGCATGTGAGCAGTCTTTCTCACATCTAAAGAACGTTAAGACCAACCTATGATCACGTTAAACAGATGGAAGTCTCAACGCCTGCATGAAGCTTAACCTCACCATGTATCAACCAGACTACAAAGTCATCAGCAAAACCATGTGGCCCAGAAGTCATATTAATGGTAAGAAGTACTTTATTCATCATTGGTTAGCAACAGCATAACAATGTTATTAAAAAGAATTCAGAGACTTATTGTACTTTAAAAGTGTTGGTCTTACATAAAATGCACACATTTAATTGTATTTAGTTAAACATATTGTATAGCTCTCACAGAATTACATTTTAAAATATGTGGCATTCATGGATCTCTCAGCCAAAAAGGTTCCTGACCCCTGCTCTAGAATGAAAAGAAAGGGAAACACTGGGGATTAAGAAGAGAAATGATGCATAACAAGTAGGCATACCTGACAACACAGAGCTACAAAGCTACAGAGAATTCAGAGAGTAGACGGAAGGGTCAGTCTCTGAGGGAGCAGAGGTGTTTCTCACTCTTTTTTTTTTTTTTTTTTGTATTTTTTTGAAGTTGGAACTGGGGAGGCAGTCAGACAGTCTCCCGCATGCGCCCAACCGGGATCCACCCAGCACGCCCACCAAGGGGCGATGCTCTGCCCATCTGGGGTGTTTCTCTGTTGCAACCAAAGCCATTCTAGCGCCTGAGGCAGAGGCCAAGGAGCCATCCCCAGCGCCCAGGCCAACTTTGCTCCAATGGAGCCTTGGCTGTGGGAGGGGAAGAGAGAGACAGAGAGGAAGGAGAGGGGGAGGGGTGGAGAAGCAGATGGGTGCTTCTCCTGTGTGCCCTGGCCAGGAATCAAACCCGGGACTCCCTCACGCCAGGCCGACGCTCTACCACTGAGCCAACCGGCCAGGGTGTTTCTCACTCATTTTAAGAGAGAAATAGGTGGAAGTCTTCGTAGAGAATATTGACCAGTAGGTCCTAACTCTGCTTTTTCCAAAGGCCTGTATCCAGCCCATGTTTAGATTATACTGAACTACAAGGCTTTGGAAATGCACTGCGTTTCATCACAGAAAAATATTAAAATCATTACATCCAAGGCCCTGGCTGGTTGGCTAAGTGGTGGAGCATAGGCTCAGCAAGTGGAAGTCCAGGGTTCAAGTCTTAGTCAGGGCACAGAGGAGAAGCAGTCATCTGATTCTCCACCCCCTGCCCCCTCCTCTTCTCTCTTTCTCTCTCTCTTCTCTTTCCGCAGCCATTGCTCAAATGAGCAAGTTGGCCCCGGGCACTGAGAATGGCTCCATGGCCTGGCCTCAGGCACCAGAATAGCTTGATTGCTAAGCAATGGAGCAACGCCCCAGATATGCAGAGCATCACCCCAGAGGGAGGTTTCCTGGTGGATCCCGGTCGCGGTGCATGCCGGAATGTTTCTCTGCCTCCCTGCCTCCCACTTGGCTTAAAAAAATAAATTATGTCTATGCATGTGTGTGTGTAATACATAAACTTGTATTAGTACAAGGGAGGAAGACATAATCAAAATGTCTGTTTTAATTTGTAATAAATTTATCAGAGCAATAGTAAGGCAATCCAACCACGGACAAAATGGACTGAGGGTCTCGATTCCTTAATGACACAAACAGCTGACAGAGGAAAATAAAATTGCACGTCTGGAAGCACTGGGTGAATTGTCAAGCCTGTATAGAATGGGAGAATTTTATTGTGAACACTTGTGAACGTGTTTTATCTTCACCACCAGATTGTGAACTTCTTAAGAGTACATTTTCAACAGCAATCTCTGTTGAATGGGAAAAAAAAATATTAACAAACACATATAGCCTTTGAAAAATTGCCATTGCTATTTTAAATCAGATTTTTGAAATGAAGAATTGCTAAACTTCCTCTAACTTGCCTCTGTAGTACAGGTTTGCTCCAAAAAAAAAAAAAAAATGAAGAGAAAAGGAAAATGGCAAAACATCCTCTCTTTCATTGCATTTTTCTTTACATAATCAGGCTGTGTCTAATCATCTTAGCATCTTGATTAAAAGTTAGCCAGGCCCTCGAAAGATTCTTTTTAAGAAACTAATTGTGTATGCATAAAGTTCTCATTAGGAAAATCCACACTAGTCCTAGACAGCATCCTTCGACTTGCTTTTTGTCTTGGAAAACAATTATATCTGATTTCCACGATTTTAATTTGTTGTCATGTTCACCCCAGCGTCCACTAAATTTTCAGTGAATACATTCATAGTCAGCAGCGTACATTTTACTTTAAAATGTCTCCTTCCTTTAAAGCAATGGAGACTTTGGTCCAGGGGAAAGAACACTGGACTGGGCATCCAGAGACTTGGTTATAAACTGAGGCCTGCCAGCAACCAGGTGCATACAAGTGGGGAGGCTGGTTCACCTCTCAGCCTCACCTCCTACTTACTAGTCAATAACCAAGTTCATTTTGAGCTCTAGAGGCAGATTTTGGAGCCAGGCTGACCTCCTTCTAATTTGAGCCCAGCAATGAATGAATCTGAGATCTGGGTCAAGTCATTCACTCCTCTGAGTCTCTGTTCCATCAGCTGTTGATTAAAAATTAAAAGTACTGCCTGACCTGTGGTGGCGCAGTGGATAAAGCGTCGACCTGGAAATGCTGAGGTCGCCAGTTCGAAACCCTGGCCTTGCCTGGTCAAGGCACATATGGGAGTTGATGCTTCCAGCTCCTCCCCCCCTTCTCTCTCTCTGTCTCTCCTCTCTCTCTCTCTGTCTCTCCCTCTCCTCTCTAAAATGAATAAATAAATAAGTTTAAAAAAAATTAAAAGTACCAATCCATAGTTTTTTGAGGATGAACTGAAATAACTTATGTAAAGCATTTAGCAAAGAGGGTGGCCCATTATACACAGTGTTAGATGCTTCTTATTATTTGCCCTTTTGCAGAACGCAGAGTGAGCACCCACAAGCTAAAGTTCTCTGCTACCCAGGTACGAGTCTTTCCTCACCTGTGCTTAGTACTGGACGTCCCTCCTTCATCAGACTGAACTTGAACTTTCCATGTCTTTCCTAAATCCACTCTTGCTTTGTGTCCTCAAGGAGGCTTACACATTGACCCCCAGAGTCTCCCTTTTCTCTCATAAGCACAGATGTATGCTCTATTGCTATATCTTTATGCGCGCGCGCGCGTGTGTGTGTGTGTGTGTGTGTGTGTGTGTGTGTGTGTGTGTTTGAGAGAGAGAGAGTGAGTGAGTGCATTCTCCCTGACCCAGGCTCTCTCTCTTTTATCACCACAGAATTCTAAAGAGCTGTTTCTTCATTCATACGACTTTGTGGAAACTTTTCAGGGCCCAGGACAATTCCCACGGTGCCATTCAGCGCAGACTTGCCTGTCATCTTATTCTCCTGTCCACATTCATGCAGCAGAACTGAGTTCTCACGCTGTCTTGAGATGCTCCCTGTACCAGCTCCCGTCACCTCTCTACTCTCAGTGTCCTCCTCTTACTGGTTGACTGACTGCCAGTCTCTTGGTGAGTTTTGTCTTTCTACTCAGCCCTCACAGGTGAGGCCAGCAGGGGCTCAGTCCTGGTTCTTCTTCTTCAAAACTAATGCTAAAAAAAAAAAAAAAAAATCCATCTCATCTATCCTTATGGATTTAAGCACTGTTTAATGCTTCTGATGTTCTGATGCACAACTTTGAGAAGACAGGTGGTTGACGCTGGCTAGAAACATAGAGCTTGTTCCTTTCTAAGCCTAGGACCACCAGCCTTATTGCTGTTTCTGCAGCGCACTAGCTGCACAACTTTTGGCCCAAGTGCGTAACTTCCTGCGCCTCACTTGATTTCTGCTTCGTAGGGTTATGAGAAGTATCCATCAGTGCAGAGCCCTTTGAAAAGTGCCTGGTTCATAATAAAGTGCTATATAAATATTTCACATGATTGCTATTTTTACAGTAATTTAGATCGTCACTCCTCTACCTTCTTCCATTGTGGTTAGAACACGATTCCTTCCCTCAGTTTTAATTCATACTCCTCCAGTGCCTCTTGTTCATGAAAACATCCTTCTTGTTCAGGGATTTTGCTCAAACTCACCCACCCAGCTTTCCTAGGCAGCTCCTTCACACCTTCCGCAGTAAGTGTAAGTATGATATATCTCTGTTTTTTCTTACACAGTGTCCCGTGGTGACATATCTGGTATTGCTCGCTACTTTCCTCATTCCAGTTTTCTACCTCGACCATTCTTGGCTTTCTTCACAGCAGGTATCTCCAGGCGGTGTTGTTTTTGTTCTCTGCTAGGATGGAGGGTTCAAGCGGGCAGGCATTTTGGGTTTCTCTCCACTGTGCACTGTCTCACACTTACTACGCACTCAACACTATCTGGGGAAAATTGGGCCAATATAAAGTACAACTCAAAACAGATCCTTTGAAAAAGGATCTTAGAAAGCAGTAAAAGCATTCGAGAGACATTAAAAATTCACCGGCAAACAATGCTCCAGTGAGAGTCTCCTGCATTTCCATCTCTTTCAGTCTCTAATTTTTAATGAATGAATGGAAAGAATCAATACTATTTAGTAACATGATTGTGTAATACCATAAACGGTCCCTACTTCTAAATAATAATGGCCGCAGGTTCCACCTTCCCAATACAATTCAAGTACCTTCTTCTCACAATATTTACGAATTTTAATTATTCTATTCTACTCCATTCCATGTCCTTATATGTACAGATTGGCTTTTCAACCTTTCAATACTGGTGTTTATAGCTTCTGACAGTCTAATCATGATGACTGCATTAAACATTTGGACTACTTTAGGCTGCTGATCAGATATAATCTCATGTTCTGTTTAAGAATGGATCACATTCTACAGAGAACTATTGGGAGTAATCTACTCTCTTCCAGAGAGCAAGTGAATAATTTGAAGAAAATTCAGTCTTAGAGCAGTGGTGTCCCACTGGTCATTTACCTCCCCATGGGCATTAACTGTTACCCTAGAAACATGGAACACTTAATTTACCTCACAGAATGAACACTTGAATTCTAGAGAAATATGTTTAGTTTATCCCAAAACAAAGCAGCATTAAGACAGAAAATAAAAATAGCTTAAATCATGTACTATAATGTATTCAGGTAAAAAAAAAAAAAGTCCTAGAGTGAAGATGTCATTTTTCTTCCACAGGTACTCTAGGACTTTGTACTTTGTTTGTTTTTTTAATTTATCATTATTTTTATTCAGTGAGAGGAGATAAGGCAGAGACAGACTCCTGCGTGAATCTTGACCGGGATTCACCTGGCAAGCCCACTAGGTGGCAATACTCTGCCCATCAGGGGTGTTGCTCTGTTGCTCAGCAACCAAGCTCTTCTTAGTGCCTGAGGCTGAGGCCATGGAGCCATCCTCAGTGCCTGGGGCCAACCAACTCCAATTTATCCATAGCTGCAGAAGGGGAAGTAAGACAGAGAGAGAGAGAGAGAGAGAGAGAGAGAGAGAGAGAAGTGAGAAGGGGAGGGGTAGAGAAGCAGATGGTCAATTCTCCTGTGTGCCCTGACCAGGAATCAAACCCAGGACATTCAAACACCAGACTGATGCTCTACCACTGAGCCAACCAGCCAGGGCTAACAGGATTCTTGCTGCATAGTATTGACACATTTGCAATTAATGTAGGGCACTGAGACATTCTCACAGATCATGGCCCTGTATAACAAAACAATAAACTTTCCTTTTTTATGTGTGAAATTCTGCAACAATGAAAGAAAAAGATTAATGGGCACACCAAGCAAGTGTACAGTGTCCCAAGTTGCCTCAATCACTTATGACCGTGAACTGATAAATCACTATTTTGCTTTAATTACTTGGGGAACAAGTATAGCTATAAATCGAGAAGGTACCTTGGTTATCCACCATTTTTCTAGACAGTGAAAATCAACCTGAGAATACATATGAATGTCATAACATACGGTTATTCCAGTGGAAAAAATACCTGTGACTTTCAAACTTCTTTAATTTTTATTAAATTTATTGGGGTGACAGTGGTTAATAAAATTATATAGGTTTCAAGTGTATAATTCTACAACACGTCATTTGTTGGTTGTATTGTGTGTTCAACACCCAAAGTCAAGTTTGCTTCCATCACATATTTGACCCCCTTTCCCTTTTCTATCCCCCCCCAACCACCTTTCCCTCTGCTAGCCAGCAATCTGTTGTCTGTGTCTGTGAATTTGTTTGTTTGTTTGTTTGTGCTGTTTGTGCCTTTTTTGCTTCAATTTTATGTCCTATTAGATGAGTCTTGACTGTCTCTGTCGCACTTATTTCACTTAGCATGATAGTCTCAGACGCATCCACATTGTTGCAGATGGTGGTAGTTCATCAAACATTCTTAAAGCCACAGAAAACCACGGAAGGGGTTATGACTGAACTGGACATGGGAGGTCTCAGACCTACAAATGTGACCCTTGGTTAATCGCCCAAAGTAGACAGAAAGGCACTTTTCAGAGCTAAAGGTCCTTTGGGCTAGTGGAGTTTCTAAACTTCTAAAAGAAAATCAAAATAGTTTTTTCCCAAGTTCGACAAAACATGTCACCCTACCTTCTAAATCTCCATAGCACTTCGATTTCCCATGTAACACTCTGCATCATTATTAGGTGCGTATATTCCACATATCTTATTCCATATGCAGAGGACTGAAACTTGCTTGTGTTTTTGTCCCCTGTGTCATTTTTTCACTGGAGTAGCAGGTGCTCAATAAATATGAATGGATTAATTCAAGTGTTAGGCTTTCTTCCTGTTTTCATATGCAGACCTGATATTGTAATAAAATGATAATCTCCTTTGTTGAAAGTTAAATTTACCCAGCTGACACCTGAAGGAGGAGAAGTTCATGGACAAGGATGCAGGGGAAAGGGACTGCTGTCAAGGGAGACAGAAATCGGAAAGGCTCGCCACTGGAGAGAAGGGAGAGAACTCAGGCATCTGAAGGTAGGTCAGAGTGCAGTCAGGAAGAGAAGTGGTGGGCGCCAAGCCCGGTGAAGTTAAAGCAACTCATATTCAGGTACCTTTTAGTTCCTGTTAAAAGAGTTTTGCATTGTATCCTAAGAGAGTTTGGAACTCTTGAGCTGGGAGAGATCTTGGCAGATCTCTAAACCAAAGGAAATAGGTGAACTGCAGAACTTCCCTCTGGATTAGGAAAATTGTTTTTGATAGCATCACCATGTTTACCACGGTGGCACAACATCAAATGCTCACGCGTGTGCTTGTGCATACATACACCAATCCGTATAGACTATCTCTTACAAACTCACTTGGGATACTTATATGCTATTACCTTGTAAACAAAAAATCATGTTTATACAGTATTGATCTGATGCTACCACAATTTCAGGATATTCTAGCAAAAGAAGTATGGAACTGTTCCTAGAGATATTATGGTGTTGTTTCTTTTTTAATATAATTCTATAAAACTGTACATATAACTCTATAGCTGTATTCACATTCAGCGGTGTGGCACCTGTAATTAGCCATGGCAATCTGCCAAGGAACAAGAGTTTGCTCTAAGATAATAAAGAAAAATATGCAGTTTGCCCATTAGAATGCTCCCAGGTTAGAGAAAATTCATGAGTTAGAACTAGAGCATGATGCAGTTAGATGGACCTTGGACATCATGGAACCTAATCTTATTTTCAATGATAAGACAACTGAGGTCACCAGAATGAAAGTAGTGTACTTGCTCATTGTCTTCATTTCTATTGCTTGGGTACAGAGGAGAAAGCTTTACAAGTTTTGAGAGATTTCCCTCTACTGCTCAGACTCACCCCATGAAATAACCTACCTACCACCTCGTGGTGTCTCTGTGCTTTACGCTGAATTACATACAACAGCCCTGTATACTTCTGCACACGCTCATTTTTTCTAAATTATGGAGTCATGCCTCTGATCTTAGAATGTCTTCTGTAATATAATCCAAACAAATGAGAGCACAGCTTCTTTCTATTATAAAACACTCCTTTATTTGAGAGCAACCACAACGAAAGCAAAAGAGCAGCTATTTCCCAGACAAGATTCAGTGAGTGACTCACAACCTCCACTGGCCTCATCCTGGTGAAGTGAAGGATATGTCAAGTACCTGCTTCACCTCACCTGTAAAATCATCACCTCCGAAGACCACCGTCAGCTCCTCAGCCCCAGGAGAGAGAAGATCACAACTGTCTTCCTTTCATTCATGTGGAGAGTCTATTTCTAATGTAAAACCACTTCAAGTTCAGTTTAAGTTTAGTGATTATTTGAAGCATCATTATTTTAGACTGCCCTTTTTTTTATTGTAGGTAAAAAAAAAAAGGCCACTCTTTTTAAAACTGGTAATAGTCTTTAGAATAATGAGTTCTATTCAATGATCTTGAGCCTGCTGTTTTCAAAACACTGTACATATTAATTCTACTTTTTCCCACTGTTCATAATCCTGTGTAATGATTTCTTTTGATCTTTCTTTCATCAGACTCTACAGATCTGTAACTCCTCAACGTTATTCTTTCTCCCAAACGGAGCCCGAGCGTCTCATTGTTCGTGAGGCAGCACTCTGAAGAACTCGGTTTCACTTACCTTGAACGAGGTGTTATTAACGACCTTGATCATGGCAGGCAGAGGCTGTTTTTGCAAACGAGGGAGCTGTGCTGGATGAGAGGAGGGACAATGTGGCAGAACTGTTTTCTGTGTAGAAGTTGCAACCCTAAGCAGGGACCTGGAAAAACGTCACCTACGGCGGGCTCTCAAATTGTCATGCTTAGGAGCTTAAAGAAATCTTGACAGCGAAATGTTTAAAGAATGTGTGTGCATGTTTGAGGGGATGAGCAGAGGTTTGCAAATATCTAGGAAATTAAAAAAAAATAAAACTGGAAACAGTGGTTCCACTTCCAGTTACCAACTCTACAGAGAACCTCTAATGGTGCAGTTTGTTTGTTTGTTTTTTATTCAATGAGAGGAAGGGAGACAGAGAGACTCCCACATGCACCCTAACCAGGATCCACCAGGCAAGCCCACTAGGGGATGATGCTCTGCCCATCTGGGACATTGCTCTGTTGTTCAGCAACTGAGATCTTAGCACTTGAGGTGGAGGCCATGGAGCCATCCTCAGTGCCTGGGGCCCACTTGCTCCAATCGAGCCATGGCTGCAGGAGGGGAAGAGAGAGAGAGAAAAAGAGAGAGAGAGAGAGAGAAGCAAGAGAGGGCAAGATGGAGAAGCAGATGAGTGTCCTGTGTGCCCTGACTGGGAATCAAACCCGTGAACCCATGGCCAACACTCTACCACTGAGCTAACCAGCCAGGGCCAACTGTGCAGTTTAGATGAAATAAATGAAACAAGAAAAACAAATTGACATATTCACCCATTTTGCATAGTTAGGCAAATGAGTTTGTAAAATTTGAATTTTTTGAGTTAGCTCACTTTTAGTGTTAAAAAATGGTGCTGGGCAGCGGCAGGTATGTGATCTGTGAAATTGCAAATTACCTTCCTGCTGGGGAAGGGCCCTTGTCTTGCTAATGTTTGCTAGAAGAGAGATTCTGCCCCCACCACTGAGAGGTGTGGTAGGATTTCTTTTTCCTTCCTGATCCCTTGCCCTCCACGGGAAAAGCAGAATATTGGTTTTTCTTGTGGCTTGCCTGTCTTGGTGCAAAACCAATAAGCAAAATGGCCCACCATCCCCCAGCTCCACTGTTTCTTCACCGTCTGCCTGAATTCAATGAGAACCTGCATGTGAATGGCCATGATGGCAGTGACCCCCGGCCTTACACATACTTTCCTATTTTCATAATCATTATTTCATATATTTTCACATCCAAATCAGAAGTCAAAGAATCTCCCCTGTATTGACTTTCATCCATGTACTGCTTTCAAGACTTCCTATTGATGCTTTCCAAACATCTAAAGATAAGACAAGAAGTCCTTCAGATCCTGAATTCATAGTTTCTAAATTCATGGTTAGAACTCTCCTTGGCTGTTATAACATATTTAATTTTTTATTACTTTGATCAGTTGGGTCTCACATTCAAGCCCCCTCCCCCCCAAACGTATACTTTTTTTTTTCTCTGTGGATATTTCTGAAACAGAATGTTCCTATAGTTCAAGCTGGGATCAGGCAGTAAATATTTCTCCATCTCGCTCCACACCCCAAATAAAGAAGGAGGGTTCTAGAGGCTAGCTCTGCCTGGTGACACTTGAGGCTATTAATTAGGAAAAAGTAGGGACCTGAGGTAGGAAGGTATACCTGCAGGGCTCTGTCAGGAGGAAGCAAAAAGTTGGTAACCAGCGTCCTATAGGTTACACCTCAAGAGTTTACATTCATACTACACGCATAGATTGTTGAAATTTTAAATTTAGATTACAATCCAAGAATCTACTGTTGAAGGTCTTCAGACAATCGGGTGGGTAGACATAACCCATCTGATGTCAACGGACTGGGTTTTATCATTTAATTTTGCAAGAGTTTACATACGTGTGAATACTATTAAAATGTCTCCTTAATGGAGACTTTTAGCTAGAAAAGGTTGTATTTCCTGTTTTAAATACACAGTTAAGACAAGGAACCAATTATTGACGACACTGCAAGGGGGAGGATATTGATATAACCCTCATCACTGCTTTGTGCAAAGATGAAAGCAATGCTTATAAATAATAGAGAACTCAAGAAACCCACTGGGAGACTGAAAAAGAAGAGAAAGTACTAATTTGATGATCCCTCAATCATTTTCCCACCAGCTAACACACCCAAGGGTGAAGACCTGCTTGAAAAAGACAACATCAACAAAATATATTGTGAAATGAAAAACAAGTTTGACAAAGGTATTGTGGATTATGTAAATCAATACAACGATATACAATCTAATTTTATTTAAATAGGGACTAAATGGGGAACAGAACTCTGCCATTCATTTCTGGTGGAATCTCGATACATCATCTGCATGAGTTTTACAGATTAAGGGAGAGATTTATTATTACAACAGAGGCACAAATGGCTCCTGATTGGGGACAGTTTTGAAAGGTGGCCAATACCCCCAAGGAACATGATTAACTGACTTTAAATAATGCAAGCTGCCACCATGGGGGGCTTCCTGGGTTCGGATAAAATCATGCCTAGAAGGTTGCCCCTGTGTTATTGGAACCTCATGCTGTTGAATGACATTTAGTTCAGTCATCTGGCATGAGGAGCATTACCCCCCACTGTTCAGCTAATTAGGCATAAATCTATTAAACAAAAATAAACTTTTGTGTACTTGCAGTGGCTTCAGTCAAGCCTTTGCATATTTAAATGATCATCTTATTTATAGTGTAAATTAGTCTCATTTGGTCTTTTGGGCAAAGAAGAACTGAAGAATGGTTAAGAGAATAGACATTTGACAAAGCTGATTTGTTTCATTGTGTATGAAATTGGGACAAAGCAAGAAAAATTTTAAAAACTACAAGCATATTTCTTACAAAACTCATTTTTAGACATAACATGTCCTCTGAGACCCAATTTATACTGTGCATTTCTTTCTTTCTTTTTTTTTTTTTTTGTCTTTTTTTTTTTCACTCCTATCCATTACTTTATTTTATTTAGGAAAGTAAGTTAATTTATGGTTTTACATTTGCATCCATAAGAAAGTAGTTCAACTGAATGAAATATACAAATTGTAATAATGATGGGTATATTACAAATGAATGATTATAAAATAATGACTGGCCTAATTACAAATAATTAACATTTCATGTTAAAAATGTTTCAGACACTTGGCGTGCATTTTCAGTTGACAAAATGATCAACCCAAAAAGTAAGGCTTATTTGTTATGTAAACTTAAGAAAGTAAACTTTCTTGAGCATTTTCCTCATCTATATATAACAATATATTATTAATATAATAATAATAACCTATAGTGTTACAAAACATCCTTTTACCCCAACACAGGTACTACTTTTCTGAGGCATTTGGGTATATATTAATTTTGACATGCAGATTACAAAGTAGTTTTATAGTCTCACCTTGTTGTTATTTAAAGAAGTTTCAAAACACCTCTGTGGGAAGGCACAACTTAAAAATTCTGATATAAACTTTCAAGACAGCAAAGAGGAAGGCGGGGGATAGCACTCACAGCCAGAATTATCGCAGCAAAATAGTGAGCTAGGCAACTGTGGAACAAGTACTTGAAAACGAGCCCAATGTTTTGTCAAACTACGCAGAAATTGTCAAACTGATTAATAAACATTCGCCCTTGCACATGGCAACCCACAGGAATGCTGTAGAAGGAAGCTGATGCTATCTTTCTGTGTGGCTTCTCACTATGGAATGTAACATATTTTCGCAGAAAGACTTGTTATGGTAGTCCTAACCTGGTGTGACTGCAAAGATGTGTGACTTTCATGTACACAATACTGATGAAGAGCATAAAAAGAAAAGGTTGCCAGTAAAAGTTTTCCAAAGAAAACTCCTGAAACAATTAAATTCATGTGAGAGAACAGTAAATGCTTTGTTAGAAGGGTTACTTAACATCCTGGTTGATTTTGAGTTTTGATAAAAATTGTCCTGGAAATTTTGCTCTAATCAAATGCTTCTATTGCTTTGCATCTACAAAGAGCCAGTGTGGAAAAAAAGAAGACTGTATTTAGCTAATCAGTTTATGTGTTTAGTAACCAGGGCTCATGTCATTCCTAGTTCACTGAACCAGCTCTGAAGGGTCACAGCATTTTGTTTATTTTCTCCAAATCATAAATTAATGTCTGCCATTGGTGATGAGTGCTTCAGGTACAGGCTTTTAGCAACTCCATCAGCTCAAGGTCAAAGAATTTCCTACTGTGAGCATCTAACGGTCTACAGCAAAGCAAAGAAGAAATGCTAACGCTGACTGGGAAATTTAACAGAGGACAATATCTTATGGCAAGTGTTTCTGAAAAACTCTGAACTGCCAATCTAGGAAAAAATATGCCAGAGTGTGACCCAATCAACAGGATCCAGATTAATAACAGAATGACGATTCTGAAGCTTCACCAGATAACGTCAACCAGCCCTTTCAGTTTTAGCAACCTGGGTTCTAACATCTGCTCCAAGCCTTTTCTTTACCAGCTGGGAGTGTAGGGACCTGCGGCAGGTCAGATTTATGTGGGTAATATTGGCTCTGGGGCTCTCTGCTCTCTATTTGCCTCTGGTCTCTGTCTGGACATTTTCACATTTCATTTCTAGCTTTGAAATCTCCCCCCACCACCACCACCAATCCTTTATCATTAGAGCATTCAAAAGTATTGAAATAAGCACATCAGTGTGCAAGGCAGGTTTTAGTCGCAGGACCTGAGTCCCTAACCAGATTGTCCAGGCTTTCCAACATAAAATGCTCCAAAATATGGCCCCACCCACCGGAGAGGAACATTACACTCCACCCCTTCCATACACCACTCTAGTGCTAATGCATTTTTCTTCTATCCCTTCTCCTTGCTCAGATGGGATCTGACAAAAATAAACAGACAAGAAGGCAAAAACCTTAATGCTCTCATGACACAAATGAGTGGCCGTGCCCTATTGGGCCTCCTCCACCTAACCTTTGTTGTCTTTACTGTCTTATCCATTCGCTTGTCCCTTTTATCTGCATGTTGAATTAATATCCGACCCCACCCAGATCCCTATAACACACCTGTGGATACAGGGTCTTTCTTACTCATTTTTACAGAGGCAAAGCTTTGCAGAACTTAGTAGGTCCTTGGTGAAAGCACGCATTCATTTGCTGTCCACCGTGATGCATGGTATCAACTAGGTGAGGATCACTATTCAGGTGAGTCCGGGGACTGGCGACCGTCTGTGTCTAACAGAGTGTTCCTCGTCCTCCTCTTTCTCAGGTGTACCCCTGGGAAAGAGTTCTTGCCTTTCTGTTTATTTAGTATCAAAGAGATATTAACAGTTTTCAGCAGGTGCTTTGAGCCAACCTCCTATAGCTCAACCAAAAGGACCCCACCTTGCCTCAACATCAACCCCCTTTTCCTAGCACTTCCTTTCCTCTAAGATTCCCACAATAGAAGGAAAATCCAAACTAATTAGAACACGTGAAAGGGGAAAAAAATCCTTAATAAGTGCATTGCCATCCAGAAAATGGGAGTACCATTATCAGAGGGCGGTACCCCTTGACGGAGCACTTATCAATCCTGTCACTTACTAGATAGTCCGTAGATCAAGTTCATAAGAGGCAGGCACAACTCCCCTCTGCCACTTAGAATAAATTTGGCCTTCCTTCCTTAACCAATTCCACTTAAAGAGCTCAGAGTCTCTGTAAATAAATTTTAAATCCATTCTAATTAGTCATGTTCACCATAAAAAAAAAATGAAGAACCAGCTGTTCACTGACCTTGCGGGACGCTTTTCATACATACTATTTTCTGGACTATTCTAGCATCTTTTTTTTCATGTAAATTAATGCCAGACTTTCACAATTCTAATATGGGTATGACTTTTGCTCACATTTTTACTAATTTCATTGTGTTTTTCTCTAAATGCTTTGAAGGTGGGTAACAAATGGATTCGATTGTTTAACCGCCAGGCTGAAGGTAATAATCTAGTCAAAGCGAGTCCATTGAAGAATGCATGGATTTGACAGACACCAGTTCATGTAAGCAGGAAATATGAGTTTAAGAGACATATGAGGAACTAATTTTATTTCAATTACTTTTCTTAAGTAAATGACTTCTACTTTTCCAAATAATCACTTTAGGATGTCAAATATTTGTCACAGTAGGACCAATTCACTTTGTTGAAGATAATATAGGATTTGCATTCCAGAAAGGACAATTTAGAGTCCAATGTTTGATTGATTTTTGGCGGTGCTGATGGAAGTATTATAGTCTGAAGACATTCTCTTTAGAACTCAGTAAATACAGTGAGAAATGACTTCAAAGGATAGTTTTTAGGGTTTGAAAGTTAAATAGCAGAAAAATACCGTTCCTTAAATTTTGTACAACAGCAACTTCTCCAACCCCTTTCTTCTTATATTTTAGTCATGCATATTTTTTTATGATGAGACATTCACAGATGATGTTTTGATAACTACAGAAAATAGAAGTAAATATCCATTTTGCCCATAATTTCAACAGAATTACTGGAACAATTTACAAAAAACAATTATATATCTATGTATATATTTTTAGATTTCTTACTCTTTAAAAGCTGACAGAATCTCAATGAGTATTTTAAGGGTAGTATCCCTATTTGTCAATTATGTCTACATATGAGAAAATCACTGGTCTAAAACACAGCATTTATGGTCTCCTAAACTTTTAAGAATAAGCAATCGTTCTAGGATAAAACAAATGAAATGTACAATTTCCTATATAAATTGATCATTTAAAAATTCTAAATTGCCTTTTTGACAATTTCTGACAATTCATTTATCTTGAATTGTCTCATTATATATATATGCTTCTTTTTTTTTTTTACAACATGTTTTAAGAAATGCTAAAATGTTTGTATGTGCTGTCTGCATGAAATAATTGAAATGTTGTGGTACCAGCATAATAAAATAATTGAGATGTCGTGACTCAATAGACAAATAACTGGAACAAAACACTCCAAGCCAGATAATAAGTATAGAGAGGATTACTTAAACCCAAAAGGTCACTTTCTGGTAGATTCGTGGTATTTTGTTACATTTAGAAGGAAAACATTGAGCCAATTCAATTAGGTGCTTTTTGATATCTAGAATTTTTATATTATTATATGTATTGAAAGAGCTTATTTATCCTTACTTAGATTTTGTCAAGCACATACTTAAAATATAAAAGCAAAATAAATTAATATTCTATAATTTCTTCACATTTGGCATTGAACTCGTCCAAGCCATGTTTAGATGTAGAGTTGGATATTTCTGCTTTTCCAAACAATGGCATTCTTTAGGCTATTAAGTTCATTGGTTATGTGGCAATTCAGGAGAAAAGCCATTGATGGTAGTGTTTGAAATCTGACTTGGTAATTACATACAGCTAGACATCTTTTGATTTCATCTTGTGGCATATTGGTAACCATATCTGAGGCATCACCTTTGTCAAATATTTCTCCAACCATTTGGTTTCTAGAAATGTGCCCTATGGGTTTGTAGGCTCCAAGCATGCCTTGGGCCAGGCCTGTGGGGTATCCAGGCCTGTCATCACCTCTCTGTCACCATCAAAGAAGGCTCACAACTGAAGCAGCAGATCCAATCCATTCAACAGTCCATTGAAAGGCTCTTAGTCTAAACCAGTGACCTCTGCCACATTCTCTACTATTGTCTCTGGAGAACAACCTTCCACAGGGGCACCAACCCTACAACTTTTAATGCTGGGGCCTTTGACGTTTGTATGTGTACAGGGAATGGCTTGACTCTACCTGAGTGACAATGATTTTTAGGTTTCGTTATTTTTAAATGCTCTAATTAAAATACATATTGTAGAATCAATAACACTCAGTGTTGTATAGACATCAGGAATTATTGCTAAAAATGCAGATTTATTCAAGAAATTATAGAAACAATAAAAAAAATCAATCCCTTATCTAAAGTAACAAATAATATTGCCTGCTGTGCCTACCCCAAAAGATGCTGTGAGGATCAAAAAGCAATTAGGGATGTGTATAATATTTTTAAATTTTAAAGCAACACTCAATATATATTTCCCTAAAAATAAATACTTCTTTGACAGTTTAGCAAGTATGTTCTTTGCTGTTGTTTTTTTCTTCTTTATGTTTTTCAAAAGTAACACAGGAAATAAATACTAAAATTACTTTGGTTTTCAACTTTTTAAATTCACTGTCATATCCTTTTTTTTAGTTATATAAGTGAAATGTTATATTGTCTATGATAAAATTGTTTTATTTGTATGCCAAAATTTTAGTGTTACTATACAAAATTACTTCAACTCCTTTTATATCTTTCTTACATTCGACATACCAATACATTGCAAGCACTACTATTTTATTTTTGCTGATAGATCTATTAATCAAAACTTGTTTCAAGTCTTTAATATCATCAAAGGTACTTTGAAACAACTGCATTAGAGATACGCTGGGATTTAAGACATATTTCCTGCATAATAGATCACCTTTTGTAAAATTTCTCAACATTATTTGACATTTTGAATATTATTCAAATGAGTGGCATTTCATTTATAACGTATAACCTGATCACTTTGTAAAGATTGATCAAACAGAATAATGTCAGTAACACAAGACAGTTAATAATCCTAAGACAGGGAAATGTCTTAAACTGTTTGAACAGACGAATGGATGAGTTGATTGCAACCATTATTGTGAGCATTACAAACTGAACTCTGAGCCCCCTGCTAAATGGCAAAGGGAATACAGTGAATTATAGGATTTTTGCTGATAAAACTAAGTTCAATCAATAATCTTGAAAGAGATTTTTTCTTCTTGGCACTAAAATCTAGGCAGACTTTCTAGGAAAGGATGAGACAGGGTCTTCAACTGCCATTTGTAAACATGAAGAAAGATTCTTTATTACTACTTTTATATTATCATCAATAAAACAATGAAGCACAGAATTAAATCTTATTTTAGCCAAGATTTGCCTACCCAGAATTCATCAAATAGAGAAAGAGATAGCTCTGAGACCAACCCACAAGGTTAACAGGTATCAAGTAGAAATAAGAGGTTGAGCTTCTTGGCTCTGTTCACCTCGACATTGATTTAATCACAATTTCCATGGAATCCTAAGATATCTGTCCATAGCTCTACTTACATTTCCTCTTATAGTTAAGTACAGGGGAGAATAAAAGGGGTGCTTCCTTCTTATAGCTTCAAACAAAACCAGGAATTAGTTTTGACTGCTTTACTCTGGGTCAGATGCCTGTCCCTTATGAACGCATTGAAGGTAGGCGCATGTGTACACCAAAGATTACTCGTATCCCACGAGTGGTAGTACAACCAACTTAATTTAATATGGTATCTAATTTGCACACATTATAATGTTTTTGTGCTCAGGGTGCAGGTGGATGAGGTTTGGAAACTATACATGCTCATAGGCAACACCACAATCAAAAGTAGAACCTAAGGTATTTTTGTGATCAGTGGAACTCTCAACTTTTAGACCAGACGTGTCGGTAGAAGACTTCAAGCTACTCAGCCTTGCTTTTCAGAGCACCTGCCCACTCTGCTAGACTTTTTCAAGAAGCTCAGGATGTGACAATGACAATAGAAGAACCCCTGACTTCAGGGTGCTCACAGTCACGGGTGAAACATGCAGACACTGGTTCTACTACAGGTGACCAGAGAGGGGAGCTTGGGATGCGATCAATGTAAATAACTTCTTGTCTGGATGGATAGGATGTAGATGAGTGAGGATGTCAGCCTGCACATGCAGGGAAGCAATGAGAAATAATAAAGATAATTGAGGTAGAACCCAGGCTGGTTGAGGTACACGTGTGGGTGGTGTTTTGACGAATCACAAAGTAACACTCACCAAGTCCTCTAGGGAAAAAGAAACACTGTTCCCATTGAAAGCCATTCTTCCTCACACCCTTGTTGAAAAGGAGTGGAAATGGTAACACTCTCAAGTGCCTTGAGGATCTCTTAGATCAGCTGTTGATATCTACTGGTGGAAAGGACACTCTTTTTGATCATTTCATACATACAATACAGAAATCACACACACAATTCATGCACTTATTTTTTTCAAACTGTACGTGGTTACCTGTGTCATGAGAGGGTAGGGGCGCTAGCTGCGGGCAGGTTTTAGTTTTGATCTGGCTTATAAGATTCTCAAAAATGAATTCTTGAGTATCTGGGGCTGAGCAGAGGCTTCCATGAGTCCACTGCTGGACCTCGACCTTCTATCTGCCTCCTGCTCCTACTTCATTTCCTCGATCTCAGGGACTTAAATAAAAGGGACCTTTTGGCTAATGTGGCATCAAACTCATTTTACCTTCTTCCCAGGCATCCAGAGACTACTTGGCAGTAAGGTATGACCCTGTGACTGAGTTTTAAGGACATTTCTTCTGGGACTAGCCCATGAAAAATTTCCAGGCAATTTTCTCCATATTTTTCAGCTGCCACTGGCTTATGAAAGATAAATACAGTGATCGAAGAATTCATTGTGGAGGATGGCACTGACGTTGGGTGAAATGATCGCGGCCCTTGAATTACTGCTCTGAAAATGGTTGCCAGTTGGCAATCCAGTTTTGTAAACGAGCAAAAAATAATTTTCTATCAGAGTTGAGCCACGATACATTTAGGAATGTACTTTTTAACAGCAGTTGATTTAAAGAATACATATACCTACTGAATCATATTAATTTTGGGCTCATTAATAATGTTGTCTAAGTGAATAAATATGATTTGAACTTTAAAATAGATTATCCCATCACCTTATACAGGGAAGTGTATTGTGAGAAATTAATACCAATAAGAAATAAAATGTATATCATATTCGAAGGAATAGCATATTTAATCCACACACATTTTCTTTCCAGGGAAAGAAAAATGAGGCCAATGTTGCTACTCTGATACCTGATACGCTTTCACAGAAATGGAATTCTCTGAGCGCTGCATCTTGGCTTTCAGTTTAGGTCAACTATAATTTTTTTTTGAAAATGCAAAGATAAGTCACCTCCATCAACTGGACTTTCCTATACTAGGTGGCTAGCCATATCCCCGCAACTTTAAAGAAGTTTTGGGTTGACATAACTTAAGTCTTTTATTTCTTTTATTTTTTATTTTTTAAAAGACTTTATTCATTTTAGAGAGGGGGGGGGAGAGAGAGAGAGAGAGAGAGAGAGAGAGAGAGAGAGAGAGAGAAGGGAGGAGCAGGAAGCATCAACTCTCATATGTGCCTTGACCAGACAAGCCCAGGGCTTTGAACCGGCGACCTCAGCATTCCAGGTCGACACTTTATCCACTGCACCACCACAGGTCAGGCCTAATAGTCTTTTAAATGAAGAAATTGCCTTTTGTTCCTAGTCACTCCGGGAGCCCTCCAGAGCGGCTCATTTGGGCATGCATGCAGATGACACTGTGGGTAAGTGTACGTTTTATAGTAAGAAAAGAAAAAAGTAGAATCTAGTATCCACAATGGGTAACCTGAATAATTATTTTCATGTTTAGTGATTCTTACTGTGTGCTTCAGAGGGGAAGCACATTAGTGAATAATTCTCAAGTGGCGACTGCCAACAGTTCCCCTGAACTCTTTCATATACACAGCTTTCCATTTGAAAATTCTCTGAGGTCTCACGATCAGGCGCACTCGGAGATAACGGCATGTGACATATTTTGAAGGGGAGCTGCTGATTTCTGATTGAGTAGTTAAATAAATAAATAAATATTACCTGGGGAGGAAGCAGTTGGTCTAAAGTCACAACAATCCAGGCCACGCATTTTCAGCTTCATGACTCCACACAGAATATTTAAGGCGTTATAATTAATTCAAACTTTCCTTTAGGCAATCGATTGCCTGATGTTTTCAATTTTGTTTTCCACAGATATCAGCAGTGCGAATACATTAGAATTTTATGATTGTTTTTCCTCTCTGCTTTTTGAGTAAACAATTCTAAAATAAGTAATCCCAAGATAAAAAGTATGCATTTGGTGATAAGACTAAATAGTTTGAAGTCACTTTGGGCTGCTAATAATCTAAATATTGCTCCATTTTTGGAAATTTAAATATCTTACCACTTTATTATCAGTGGGATATCTATATAGCTATATGTCTATGTACCTACTTACATATAGTGTAAGCAAGAACTGAGAAATTATAAAGTTTTCATTTTGCCCATGAAAAAGTTTAAATACAGAATAAGCTGTTTCCTGATTTGGTAAACAGCGTTCTTTGAACATAGTTTAATTTTTTGTAGAGATTAATGGCATCCTCATGGGTCTCATCATTCTAGTTTTCAGCATTGTCATTATTAAAGTCTGCATTATCCATGTGGCAGGTTAAAAACGACCACCAATTCTTTGCTGTACCTTCCATGGGCAGGAAGAATCTAATTCCGGTTCCTCAGACACTAGTCCTCAACAGAAGGCTGCAGAAGTGACATGGGACATAAGAGACATTATAGCTTCCAGGAGGGATTCTTGGAACAATGGCTCTGAGGCAAGTCGGCTACCCCGGAGGAAGTACGAGTACACAGACACAACCATCCTTGACTCGCTTTCCTTCCAACAGCCAAGGATGCGGAAGGGTCTCTGGTCTTGACATTCTCTCAAAACGGAAGGTCCGGTGACCAGAAACACGTATGGCTTCTTGAATCCACGAATGAGCATTTCTGACTGATACATAGTGTCAGTCAGAAGTGTAATGAAAAATAAAGTTGGAAAAAAAATGCAGAAATGTATGGGGTAAAATGTAAAAAATAGAAAAAAATTACACTTTGACGTAATGAGGAAAGGCAGACTTATTGTAGATTCTTGAGTGGGGAACTAACTGAAGATATTCAGTACGAGAGTTGTATACAGAATGGATTCAAGGTAGAGGAAGCTGAAGTCAGGAATGGGCGTAAGCTTGTAAGTGTCGTAACCTTGGGTGTGAATATGAGGGTCTGCTCCACGAGAAGAACTGCCGGAAAACAACGTGAGGATTCAGTGTCCAACAAGAGAGGGGAGCGAGTGGAATCATCGTAAGCAAGGCTCATGAGTGAGAGGAATGAGCATGACCACGGACAGAGATGCTCAGGAACCCTAAATTTGACACAGCATGTACATACTTAGTACAGACCACATGTGAGACATGCTGGGCATGCAAAACAGAAATACGGGTAAGAATCACCCTCACACTTAAGTCATTAGCGGGCAAGACTCACAAGTGCAGCTAGCCTCTGTATGTTAGACGGAAGCAATTATAAAAGGGCAGGACAAGAAGCGTTACCATGCCCACTGATGAGTAAGAAGCTGTCTTTCTTTTTGAGACAGGATGGATGGTAGGTTGTTTTATTTTGATTTTTGTTAACAGTTTGATTTTAATTCTGTCAAGGAGAAAGCATCTTGATATTTCAGAAAACATAGCTAAGACAGAGAACGTCATGTTAGTACTGCTATTTATCCTATGGTTAATACAGGTGACAGTGAAATTCTTGTCTGTAATAAAAACCACATCATCTTTGCATCTTTCCATCAATGGTCAACCTCCCCCCACCCCCTGCCTGCAGCCTGCATCAAATCACCCTTTCAGTAGCCTGGATATCAGGGCAGAAGTCCTAGGTCCTCCTCAGTCCTGCCCACTTTATCCCATGGAGTAACGCTCTTGATCGTGTCACTTAAGGCAAGGCACGCTTCATGGTTTTTTTTGTTTCGGTGTGAAAAGTTCACATTGGTCAAGAGGTCATCTATTCACTCCTGTGGACTGTAGCAGCCACTGAGATATTAAGCTAGTTTCATGTTATGCAATCATGAAAATTCACCTTCAAAGTGCATTTATAGCCTTCTCATTTGTTGATTAGCACTGAAAATATAAATGGCCGGCTTGCTAGATGAACTATCAGTCACTGACATTATTTTTAATTCAACTTCACTTAAAGTATCTCTGGTGTTATATCATGTTTAAGTTGCAAACTTTTGCAGAATGAATTGAACAGCATTTTCAAGTCTTTATCAAAGCCTCACTGTTTTGGTGCAAGCAGATACACAGTTGTTTTTATTATAAAGAGGTCTCCTCTGTAATCTACCTGATGCTGATGATTTTAGAATTTGTGTTAACCAACACAGCTGACCCACAGAGTATAAAAAGGCATACAGGACATTATTCCTAAACCCTCTATTATTCAGTGAGTTCAGACTGCCTTTAAATCAAGATTTTGTGTAGACCCAACTCAAAGCAACGGAGTCATCGAGTCCTATTAAATATTAAGTGTCTTCTTTTCATTCTCCAAATACCTTTGAAGAATTAAGTTTAGTGAATTAGTAAAATTTCTCGCTTGCTCATTCCATAGTAAAAATGATATTTTTTTCTATCTACATTACATAATTTAGCAGCATAAAACAAGAGAGGAATACTCTGCAAGGTGGTAGCTCTATTTTTACATTTTTCCTTAGGGGGGGAAAAATCAAACTACTTTTATGCACAGGATGGAAAATATTTCATTCTCCACACTTGACATCTAAACGTGGATAAAATCAATGTAATGTGACTCTCCATCTATAAGAAAATGGGACATCCAAGAGGTAGCATGAAGCCCACCAGGCTGAGACTTATTTTTCACATTTGTTTAACACACCTTGTTTCTTGCTGGTTCAATTACAAAACAGATCGTAAAACAGTTCCACGAATTGGAAGCCAGCAAGGTTGTCCAGAGCTGTCATACATTAAATATAAAAAGTCATCGCTCTTCTAATCTACGGCATGTCTCCATTTTTGTGGCCGAGGGTTGATTCGTGCGTGTACCTGTCCCTGTGCACTTTAAGAGTTCCTTGCGGCTATGACGGGCCATCAACATGCACAAAATTGTAAATGGGCTAATAAATGCGGAAATCATGCCATTTATAACGCAATGCATAGTACCAAGAGGCACACGGCAGTTTTGTCCGCCGGGGAGTGAGGGCTTTTTGAATTAATTTGCTATCAGCAAATGACACCCACTGCCAAACCCCTGATTCATGGCACCTCTGACAAGTAAGTAGACCAGGGAGTTCTGGCAGGAGATATGCAAGGCTGGCTTCAGGGACTTAGAAATGGATTGCATTCATTCTCTTGGAGGATGCTGAGAAAATAGAAATGATAGTTTGTGGATCTTCTGAATCATGTACGTGCAGGTGTGTAAAAAATTAAAGTCAGTGCCCTTCACTATTCTCAATTCATATGTTTTTTTCCCTCTTCATTAGTAGGTGTGTGTGTGTGTGTGTGTGTGTGTGTGTGTGTGTGTGTGATCATCAGTCAAATTAGGATTTCAAGAAAGAGAACAGGGAGCAGATTTGGTAAATAGGTCATGTCTGAGCACTGAGTTGCGTGCTTAAAAATCTCAAGTTCAACACTGTTCCCTTTTTACGGATATCTTCAAATGTAAATAACTCCTGGATGGCAAAGCATGAAGTGACTTTTAACTCTTCTGAGATATAGTTTACCAAAGCACCGTCCTTAGAAGATGAATTTCTCTAAGGGACATGATAAGAAATATTTAATATCTGGAACAAAAGGAGGCTGGAGGGATAGGAATGCACACACATCATAACAGATAACCTTCAACAACGTCACAAGGTCAAGTGATAGAGAAAGAAAAACAATTTCAATAAATGATGCATTTCTTAAAAAATCAGGAATGCTGCACTTTTTTTTTTCAGGATTCCAGTTTTCCACAGAAGCTTTTAAATTAAAAAATGGGTAAAAGCTATTCCTTTGGGCTTATCTTGAATAAAAGTGTATTTTAATGCCTTCCTAGGAAAATGCTTGGCTAATAGCTTCTCTAAGAAGGAGCAATATCTCCCCTCCCGGACAATGTGATTTATGGACCTCCCGTGGATTCACATTACGAATGATAATATGGATCTATTATGTACGAATCTGTTTATGTTATTTATGGATACGAGGGTGCTTAGCAGAAATGTATTCAAGGTTTTTTTTGCTTTGATTTGTCATTGTCATGCAAATACAGCACCTGACTTTGTCAGCCTTGGTCTCTACCAAAATCACTACTTCAACCTCTCTTTGGTCAGCGTGATATTCTGTTCTTTGGATCTCAACGCTAAAGATATTGAGTAACATGAAAAGCCAGAGATCAAAACATTTTACTCTTTCATTCCCTATCAAGCACTAGACAGACAGTTGGAAAAAAACCACTAGTCCAAGTGTGATTAAAAAAAAAAAGAAATCTGAACAAAGATCTTTAGATATCATCTCATGATTCCTTAACACAGGAAAGTTAGTTGTAAAGTATGTTGTAACTTGGATGTCCCTTGGATTATAACCAACAGTACTGGCGCTTGGCAGGGAAAAGAAAAAGCAAATATTGCCTAATGTTTTCCTTTTTTTTTTAACTCCAAACTCTTTCCTCTGTATTGCCCCTCCCTCCTGATGAGTTTATTTTCATCAAGTTTATTTCCCGCAAGTCACACATGAAGGCTTATCAACAATGCTAAAGCAATGGCATTTTTGTTCCCAGGTGCCTTTGCATATTTAAATTCTACTGTTAAAGTGGGGAAAGTTTTAGTTACAAAGGGAAGAATGTCCAATCTAAGAGAACTTCAGGTCCTGTGTGAAATCGGCGGGAGAAAAAAGAACCCACTAATTCTACATGGATGCTACTCTCCACTCTCCCTATTTTTGTTTGTTTTAAAAAATACTTTTTCTAAAACAAGAAAGAGACAGAGAGAGAGAGAGATAAACATCAATCTATTGTTCCACTTATTTATGCATTCATTGGTTGATTCTTGCATGTGCCCTGATCAGGGATTGAACCTGAAACGTTGGTGTATCAGAGAAAGATGCTCTAACCAACTGAACTATCCAGCCAGGCCCCATTCTACATATTTTTTTGCCTTGCTTTTATGACCTTAGATGAACAATATTTTCCTTCTTAACATTTTAAGTGTCCAAAGATGGGAGCCATGTATAGAAGTGCCTCTCCCTGACGCTATCACTCCCGGGCTCCATGGTTACGCACCTGCTTGGAGCCAAGCAACTTTATTCCTGGTCAAGGCCATAATGAGGTTCAGTGTGATTCCCCATTCCATCTTCTGCATTTCGGAGGCTGCCGCAGCCCCTGTAATTGCCATGTTCTCATTCCAAGGAGTCCCTTCGGTAGTACTTACAGAGGTAATTGAGGAGCTTGTATTTGCTCTCAGCATGGATGAAGGTTCCAGGTCTGCAAAACACAGTTAGGCAAACTGACAAGGAGACCTGCGCTCTACCCAGTGAGTGCTCCCCTCACCCATGAGCCAGATGGAAATTCTGCTTCCCTAACGTAAGAACCAGGCAGCATTCACTGAGCTGCAGGCAACTGGGAAAGTCTGTTTCCCATGTTTTTCCGTTTCAGTGATGTCAAAATTCACATCTGATTCTATAATAGTCAAATGATGACAATGGCAATAATGCCTCATTCAGTACTTGGTAACTCAGTATTTACTTTTATCTATGTTTTCATTCTGGCCATGCTATTTTATTTTTCTGTTTTCTTAATATTTTTTTTTCTTTATGTGCCATCATTCTTAAGGCAAAATATCAACTAAAGTCCCACAGTGCCTATATTTGACTTTTCTGAAAATTATTTTTAAACAGGCCTGTTAGTCTATTTGCAAATACTTTGTGTGTGTGTGTGTGTGTGTGTGTGTGTGTGACAGAGACAGAGAGAGGGACAGATAGGGACAGAGAGACAGGAAGAAAGATGAGAAGCATCAATCTTTGTTGTGGCTCCTTAGTTGTTTGCTTTCCCATATGTGCCTTGACCGGGGGGGGGGGGGAGCTACAGCAGAGCCAGTGACCCCTTGCTCAAGCCAGTGACCTTGGGCTTCAAGCCAGTGACCTTGGGGTCATGTATCTGATCCCACACTCAACCCAGCAACCCCAGGCTCAAGCCAGTGACCTCGGAGTTTCAAACCTGGGTGGTCTGCATCCCCATCCAAGGTTCTATCCACTGCGCCACTGCTTGGTCAGGCTGCAAACATTTCTTAATTGTTACCTGATCTACTAAAGATCTGAACATGTTTCAATATAATTATATTTTTTCCTGTTCCCTGGTCATCAAGCCATTTAGAAAATACCTTTTATTTTTCTTTTTTTATTAGATATGATTTAAAAAAAAATCTAGTGTCTGAACTTAGCAAGTCAAATAAACTTCAAAGACTTGTATGAGTGATAATAGAAAATCGGTTTTTATCTAATTTCATACTTGTGTAGTCAGAGGACAACTCCCTACTAAATACTAGTCAATTAAATCAATCTGCCACTTTGGAAGTTGTATGAATATTCTCTAAACCTTCAGTATGAGCCAAGTTAGAGAAAGAAAAATGTACTTGTGATCAAAGTCCAGATCCTAGAGAAGGGGAAGTGGAGAAGATCAATTTACATTGTAAACTTAACAGGAAAATAAAAACATTTTAAAGGGCTTGGTCTCACCTGGTGCTTCTCTGTTATTGTTATTGTTATTGTGTGCAACATTCTGCCTGAAAGTAACAATGAACTTATATCACATGATCCTCTATAGAAAGGAAATTAGCCATTAATACCAGCTCATCTTTAGGCATTAACTTTATTTGAAAAATCACAGCCACTTAGAAAAAAGAAACCCAAAATTAATAACAAACAAAAAAACCTACGAATGTAAAAATATAATATTGAAAAGTGCAGGCTATAACCAGAAAACTTTCAAAACTGAATATACAGTGATTTATGATTGCAAGAATAGCCATTTAGAAACATCATAGAAACTTTCTATATCGTATAATCCCCAGAAGTCTTTTCAACAGCTTACACGAAAAACATTTTTTTGTTTCAGTCACAAGGAAAAATGTTAATTTAGACATCTATTTCCATAAAAAAATACATTCATGGAAATGTAATCATTTAAGTGCTAAAATTATGAGGATAGATTATATTATTTTGCTTACCTACAAAGTACATTTAGAGGAAATGAAAACCTTTAGTGTGTAAAATGAATGGAACAGGTTTGTTTCTGCCTCCCTTCAGGGAGCGAGAACTGTGATTTCACTCACAGGGATGTTAAAATCAGAAGCGTGACAGCACATCAGTGGCTGATTGATGGAAACACAAACACAGCCCAGACACTAGCTACTCTGCTGCCCAGAAAACAGTTTCTATTAACACACACTAAAATGAATGAAACCAGATTCAGTGCCCACTCAAGTTACGTAATGTTGAAAGTCATCAGACAGAATAATCCGTTCATGTTAGAAGGAAATTGAGTCCTAAATAAACACTCAGAGGGGTCAAGTCTGGATTCAGAAAATGTAAGGGAGTCGAACAATGCCAGTCCAAATACGTGAGCTTGTACACTTTTAACAAGCTTTGTTAAAGAAGTTAGTTGAGATGTCACGTGGTATTTTCTAAGATTTCTATGTAAAATCTACATCCAGAACTCTGAACGTCTCTCTGGCTTTATGGGAATGTCTTTTCTGTATACATAAAGGCTTTTACTACTATATTTTAATTTTTATATTACTATAATAGCCCATATCATTCAATGACATGACTACTGAAATTCCTCTATCATTGCATATTTGTGAGAAGTCCTTTTTTTTTTTAAAGCATTTCCCTTACTGTAAAAGGGTAGAATGGATTTTATATAATTAAATTGCATACATGCTAAGAAAGGAAAATCATCATTGAAGTCTCGAGAAGACATGCTAAGTCTCAGAACAATGAAATTTATCTGGCAAAAAGTAAAGATAATTCTGTGACATCACAATTTATTGCTCTGTAGAGGAGCAACAGAGCCAGGCATTCAAGAGCAAGTCTTCTAGAACCAGACTGCCTGGGTTCAAATCCCAGCTCCACTATCTGCTACAGCTATGACTTGGACAGGTCACTTCACCTCTGGTGCCTCAGTTTTCTCAACTGTAAAATAGAATTACAGTAGATTTTGTCTCCTGGGGTTGCTCTCAGGTTCAAATCAGTTGCATTTGCAAATGAGTACATGCTTCAAAAGTGTTGACTAAATTAATGAATTACAGGTTAACTCATTATATTTTTCTACAACTTAATTTTTAAAATAAGAAATATATATTATAGTATAATATTATAATAAATAATATAAAATACAGACTAATATATATATAGTTAAAATAAGAAATAGGTATATAAATATTCAGATACTCCTAAATGTGTTTTAAAATTTCATACACTACCCCCCTCCCATGCATCATCATTACTCCAACAAAGGTCATTCTGTAATTTAATGCTGTGGATGCTCTTGTACATCTCTCTTAAAATGAGATAGTTCATTCATTCATTCTTTTCTGAACACCTGCAGTTTGCATAAATGTGTGTATTCCAAATGTAGAACATTTATAATTAAGCACAGCTGGCATTAACGTTAATTGTAAAATTGTTCTTTTTAAAAATTAATTAGGGTGACATTAGCTAATAAAATCATATAGGTGTTAAGTTTTACAATGCTATGAAGTAGGTATATATCATTATTGACAAATAATTACGGATCATTTGATAAACACAAACTAATAAGGAAGGCAAATGGCCTCTTCAACCGAAGATGAATTCAAAAGATTAAGCCATATCCAAAAACTAAATCACGAGACACGATCATGTAACTTCTGACTATTGTTTACTTGATTTCTTTGAAAGAACTAGGAAAATTAGCCAGCTATATCTTAATTTAGAGCAGGGGTAGTCAACCTTTTTATACCTACCACCCTCTTTTGTTACTGGTTCCACAGTAACGGTGATTCATAAAGTAGGGAAGTAACTTTACTTTATAAAATTTATAAAGCAGAGTTACAGCAAGCTAAAGCATACAATAATAATTACTTACCAAGTACTTTATGTCTGATTTTCGCTAAGTTTGGCAGAATAAATTTTTATAAAACAACTTACTCTAGTTAAATCTATCTTTTTATTTATACTTTGGTTGCTCCGCTACCGCCCACCATGAAAGCTGGAATGCCCACTAGTGGGAGGTAGGGACCAGGTTGACTACCACTGATTTAGAGGCTATTTATTATTTCAATTGAACAGCAATGTCTCAAATTAGAAACACTTTTTTTTTTTTTTTTGTATTTTTCCGAAGCTGGAAACGGGGAGGCAGTCAGACAGACTCCCGCATGCGCCCAACTGGGATCTACCTGGCACGCCCACCAGTGGGCGATGCTCTGCCCCTCTGGGGTGTCGCTCTGTTGTGACCAGAGCCACTCTAGCGCCTGGGGCAGAGGCCATGGAGCCATCCCCAGTGCCCGGGCCATCTTTTGCTCCAATGGAGCCTCGGCTGCGGGAGGGGAAGAGAGAGACAGAGAGGATGGAGAGGGAGAGGGGTGGAGAAGCAGATGGATGCCTCTCCTGTGTGCCCTGGCTGGGAATCGAACCCGGGACTTCCACATGCCAGGCAGACGCTCTACCACTGAGCCAACCAGCCAGGGCCAGAAGCACTTTTTTGTTCCTTTTTCAGGATTCAATTTTTATTTTATTTTATTTTTATTTATTGGGGTGACATTGGTTAATAAAATTATATAGGATTCAAGAGTACAATTATACTGATAATTTTGCTGGTGATTGTCTCTGTGAGGTGTCGTTTTACTTAATCCAATCAACTTCTTCACCCAGTCCCCCAAACCCCTATCCATCTTGACAGCTGTCAATCTGTTCTATCTTTGGGTTTGTTTCTACTTGTTAGTTTGTTGTGTTTATTAGATTCTACTTATATGGCACTTGTCTTTCTCTGACTGGCTTATTTCACTAATCCTTTCCAGGTCCAACCATGCTGTCTTAAAGGTAAGATTTCCTTCTTTTTTATGGCAGAGTTGTACTCCATTGTGTAAAGGTACCACAGCTTTTTTATCCACTCATCTACTGAGGGGCACTTGGGCTGCTTCCAGATCTTGGCTATTGTAAATAACACTGCAATGAGCACAGGGGTCAGATACATTCTCTCAAATTAGTGTGTTTGCTCTTTATAAAAAGAGACAACAGGCAAATTTCTGGCCTTTGTCAATCTGTTTTCTTTTGTAACTAGAATTATTGCATTCTAAGGCAGTTAGTTCTAAGTCACAAGAAGCTGTAGCTGTAATAGGAAATTAAATACAGCAATTAACCTAAGGCGGCTCATAATTGATAGCATAAAGCCACATTCTTGTACTGTTGCATACTAATCAAGACACAAATGCATAAAGAAAGTGTAAATAAACACAAGTCAAGAATTTCCAACCACAGTAGAGCCTAACAGTAACATGATGCTATACTATAGAAACATGTTACTGGTTCTTCTGGAAAACTGAAAACCCAAGTCTACCATCAAGTAACTCTCCCCTGTCAGCACCGGTTTCTAACATTTCAGATCATCTTATCATCTATTTCCTTTGGAGGAACGTAATGTCACAAAATTTTAGGAAGTTACTCAAGGTCATGGAAGTTGAAAGGAAAATTCTCTGGATCCTTTTGACCCATCTCCAATTTTAAGATGACAGATAAGGAGGCTGGAAGGTGTTGGCGGTTAATTTGTTACTCAGAGTCCCCTGCAGATAAACTCAGGTTAGGGTGAGCGGTGGCGGAATGGTACTCTCTCCTCTTATTGAAAATCCTTACAAGAACTTAAAACATAATACCAACCAGCATTTAATCAACTTACTGGAGTAGCTGTTTATATAATAAACACTGATTGCCCTTCCTCCTTTCTCTTTAGTGGGTCTATGCCATATAATCAACAAATATTTAGTATTATTTGTATGTTATATTTTGGACTCAGTGGATTTCCTCTTAACTAAAAATTCAGCATAATATAGTCTGTGTTAGTTATTTTCCGTGTAGAAAGGAAAGGGACACTTGTTTTTAAGTTAAACTACCCTGTACAAATTCAAGCATGAGTACTGGTTTAAATCAGAAAAATGTGTTTTGCCTCCGTATGTCCAATTAAAAAGATATACATGGCTTTTAAGGGGGGGGGGAAGACTATTCTTAACATTCATAATCCCATTAGTGGAGTTCAAACTTTCTGCCAAATTGTTGCCTTGTTATATATATATAATATTATCAATCCAAGAGAGAGAGAGAGAGAGATAACCTTCAGAATCACAGTGCCTTGCTTTGCTTAACTTAGAGAGTCCAGGGCAGTATAAAGCACAGACTTTCTTCCTGTTGCACTGCACTGAGTAGTTTCTTTAGAACTAAAGTTTAAATAAACATTTCTACTAGAATGATTTTACAGAGTGCTTTTGCTGTATTATAGTCAATAGAAACAACTGTTAAAATATCAGGATGTTATGAATTGCATATGAAGGGTTTTGCACCCCCATCTGGTTTAAAAAAAAACTGACGATACAAAACTCCAATTAGTTTAAGTATAAGTTATCCCTGACAATAATAGATGGAGGAATGGAGGGAGGAATGGAGGAAGGAATGGAGGGAGGAATGGAGGGAGGAATGGAGGGAGGAATGGAGGGAGGAATGGATGGAGGAATGGATGGAGGATGAATGGAGGACGGAGGACAGAGGATGGATGGATAGATAGATGGATAGATGGATAAACCATGAATATGACTGCTCTAGTGACTACAACGTGCTATATTGATTGTAAAATAGTTAAAGTAATCACAACAATAACAAAATGGGAGACCTGACAGAAGGCTATTCATTGTTTAAAAAATATGTCAATGTTAGCTCAGAGACTAGAATGTAAATTGGCACAGGACACATTAAAAGTACAAAACTATCAAATGAAGCCAAAGAGACAGACCAGGAAAACAGTATGCAATTACAATTACACAGAACTACTCCATTTTTATCTCTAACTCTTCAAAGAGAACAATGTTATATCCATGCACTGTGCAATATCATTGACTCCTTCGCATTTGAAAAAAAAAAACGAGTAATCATAAATAATTCAATTCATAAAAACTACTGATAGAAATTCAATCTCAGTTCAATACAGTATTAGAATAATATCATCATAAATAATAGCTTCTGTGCAGTGGGTAACAATGATAGGTAATTTCATTTTAATTAAACGTCAGCAAGAAAATTCTATTCATATTTATCATACTAACAATGCAGACCATGTACTAAAAGAACCCAAACAGCTGTTTGAATGTGGTGTTTTCATTTAGGGATATTGTACCTGCTGGCATTCTTATTAGGTTTCACTCATTTCGGCACTAAAAATACCACGTTTAATCTCCGACAGAGTGAGCGATATTATCAAGCGCAATATGAGTTAAAGATACACAAAACCACGCTGCACAGTCATTACCCAGGAACACAGTAGTACTAGTACTGTGTTCACAATTACATGTCAAATGGCAGCCCAAGATAGTGCTTTGACTTGAGTTCAGATCGTCAAATTAGAGTTCCCCTTTATTATTAGAAGTCTGCTTTAGAATCAGCGGGAGGATCAGGTACACTGGGAAATGCTCTGAGTGTTAGTAGCCACAGTCGGGACCACCGGCCCCAAAAATACTTCACTGTGAATCAGAAATGCACTCCCGTGCTCTTGTTTGTGGAGCAGTTTCTGCTTCGTTTCAGCCCACACATATTCAACCAGGAACCCTCTTCAGGGCACAACCTACACACACACACACACACACACACACACACACACACACGCATGGCGGCTTTGACAGTGCTCTTAACACAAACCACACCCTCTGCAGATGCAGCAAAGTACCTTCTATGGCTGTCTCCCAAGTTCAGATAGGACATGTTTCTAGAATTTCAATGATCAACAGAGAAATATCTTCACAGCATCTCAACCGAAACAACGCCCCCAGCATTTCCCACGGTGGCACAGCTGTTCCTTCTCACTGTCTCGTTCTCTCACCCGGAGTCAGCATTGAAAAGTAAGTCCTATATTAACATTGGGTGCAAAAGAGAGTCTGGTGGTTTGTCTTTACATTAAAATACATATTTTTTTTAAATTGAGGGAGGCTGACAGAACTGCTTATGATGAAATATTAATCTCATGATTGTTTTATCTTTGAAAATCAAGAAATTCAATTATGCCCAAGTCTGTCCTTTCCTTTTTGACTCCACCCCCTTCCTGGTCATCTCCATTCTCATCTCCCATGACAACCACCCCCCCCATCACACACACACAAACACATGGTGTTGGACACAGTTGCCCCCACCTCTGAATCCTGCATAGCATGATGGTATTTTAGATTATAATTCGCACTTAGTGGTTTCAACCCGTAGAAGCTAATACTCTTGAGGGCAAGACCCACTCACAATTACAACAGTGTTTGCTAGACTATAGAAAATTGATAACTTTGGTTGGATCCCAAATTTATGATAAAGGTCATACCTATATTGGGGAGGGAAAATTTCTTCACCTCTTTGAATATGAAATGTGTCTCTAGTGATGAATATCTAGTAACAGAAATAGAGTCCAAGGCTATCATAGCCAAGTAATGACAACAGTAATAATCATGAATAATTATGAGATAATGAGGATGATAAAGAGCTCGCTATCTATAAACTATGGTTGTGGGAACGGTGTGGTATGGCCCACGTTTCATCTCCGCCCATCACTCAGAACTTGAGAGGCAGGATGTCCTATTTTTGAGTGTCCTGACTCCAATGTCAAACTGCCTTTTCAAGCCCCACCTCCGACATTTATTAGCTATGCAATGCTGAGCAAATTACTTAGCTTCTTTGTGCCTCATTTTCTCCTTCCATAAATTTTGGAGAATTTTGGATTAATTGAGTAAATGTGTGTATGGCACTTAACAGTCTGTCTGGAAAAGAATAGATAACTACACACATTACCTATTAGGATTTTTGTCATGTAATAGGCACTTGGAGACTGTTTTTTGAGTCAGTGAATGCATGAACCCATATTAAACCATTCTGACTAACTTAGCTGAAAAGTTACATCACTATGTATTGCCTTCCCTACCTGATGGGTATGAAGGCTTACATGTTATAAGGCTTTCAATTCATCTAGAGAGGGCAATAGAGAGGGCAACAAATTAAGCACCTGAGACTGAAAGAAATTGGGTATGTTTAAATTTTGTATCCTTTTCTTTTGTCGTGTCACAAAAACTCCCTATTATGCCTTAATTATTTTTGCTTTGCAGAATACATTCATCCAGTCATTTCGTGATTAGCTGCACCTTTCGCTATCCTCTGGAAACAAGCCCATTCCCACCACAACCACATCAGAACTACTCAGGACAATGTTCTCCTACCGCTGTGCAAACAGGTTTCCCTTAGTTACTCTTCGCTGAGCCCTGAGTGCTTGCTTGCCCAGAAAGGAAACTGCTGGGGAGGAAAATGGGGGTAGGACTCACAACTCGACCATAATCACCCCATCATTCAGCTGAGAGGACACTTATCCTCAACCTCCATCACAACATCACCTCAATTTTCTTGGCTATGCCCACAGCCGGCACACAGGCTGTGTGCCCTCTGGTGTCCGTGTTTGTTCCTTCCAGAAAGATCCTAACACATTCGTGAATATACGAACATATTTATTTTGAGATGTCCCACAGAACTCTGGGCTTTTATAGGCATTCAGCCAGTATTCCGATGACACCAGATAGATTTTCTAAGTGGAACGGAGATAAATAAAATTCTACTAAAAAAGTGGGAATCTGAGAGAGATCATTTTTCTTCTATTCCCAAATTAATCCCGAGTCAGTTTTCCTGTCTCTCAAGTTAAGTTGGCATAAAGTACAAAAAAATTCAGAAATGTCATTAAAATCTACTACTTCTGCCTCTAAATTACACTTATTATATATAGTATGTAACTTTGATTTTGTTGACCTGGAATATTGGGGTCTTCTATGATCTTAAAGAAATGTTACCACTGAAGTGCAGCTTCTTAAATTTTATAAGGGATGGATGTAATCATTGCCTTAAATAGCATGTTTATAAAATCCAGGTTAAAGATAAACATCTGAATGGTGAACTACATGGATCTGGATATAAGCACAGAAGTCCGTAGATCAAGTTTTTAAATCACTTTCATAAGCATTATAAAATCCACAATACACTTCCTCTTTTTGTCTTAGCTGTCAAGAAACTCAGAACTTCACTGTGCATAAGAACAGACTTCATGTAGAGTCCTGATGGCTTCCATTTCTCCTGTTGCCTTTCATTAGTGTCTATTTGATTTATTTCTTAATATCTTATGATGCTACACATGCAGCATGGAAGTCTCTAAACTCTGTCTCTTAAAGCAGGTGAGTGTAACTTTTAAATAAGTAAAGGCATTGTGTGTGTTGTTCTTTTTTAAAATAACTTGAAACTATACGGCCAGCCTAAAAGAGTCTAATTATTTTTCTCCATAAAAATCAACCAGCCATTCTATCTCTAATATTAAAAAAAAATATGTAACAGTTTTTACACTATGGGACCCTCAAGAGAGTCTGTTTTTCAGGAAACATGTTCTTAAATTTTAATGTAGCGGCACTCTCCAAGTTGTATCTACTTAGTTTCATGCTCTCTGTCTTACACATTGATTGTCTTGCTTATCCAGTAGTACCAATTTCCCATTGGTTAAGCTCACACACACACAAAAAAATGCTTTCATTTCCCCACATACGATGTTTGCAGAATTTATTCACCAATCCTTAGATCCTTCAGTAATAAAGTCAGGCCACTTGATTTAAGGTTATGGCTGAACCATCATGCTTTTCTTTCATTACTGTTTGAGTCAGAGCACCTTTCTTTCTTATTTCTCTACACTGAATTCTTGTAGCGTCTTCTTTACATACCAACTAACAGCTTCATACAAAACCTTATTTTACTTTCAGCCAAAATTAGTCCAAGTCTTCATCTCACCCTTGGATAAACAGAGAGCCTTCCAGTCCTCTTTTCGAAAAGAATCTCTTTGCATGCCAGCCCTCTTGTGTAACATAGTGGATTCAACTTCCTAACACCAGCTTATGTTATTTCCATGTTCCAGTCTATACAATGGCTCCTTCTGACCTGTCCTATTGGGCTAAAATTACACCCACCCTCCCGTCAAAAGTTCAAGGTCTGCCCTATCCTAGACCCATTCTTCACACCTGACCTTAGTTCCCGCCATCACAAACTTCCACCTGTCTTGAATTCTCGTTGGGTAGCAGCCACCATTTCCCTTTGTCAAATTCCTGCCAGGTAAATCCCCACATCCATAGATGCTTTTCCTTATAACTGAAGTAAGAGTCCCATTTCCCTCCATCTATATAAAATCTATGCGTCCTTTAAGGCTTAGTTTAAATTTTACTTTCTCTGCATTTGGGGACTATACCAGCCTCTATATTCCCATTTGTTTTGATTCTTTTTTTTACTACATAATAATAATATTGGCAATAACAACTACCATGTACTTGTGTACCAAACAGTTGCGCTTAAAATACTGTGCACACCATTTCTTTTCATGGCCACGCTAAAATGTTGCAGTAGAAAATATTACCTTCCCTATTCTACGGGAATTGCAAGCTAAAGAAATCTACCTGAGTTCAGATGAAGAGCTGAGGGGCCAACCCACGTCAGGCCGGGGGACACAGCCATGTTTCCACCCGCCTTCCAAGTAATCAACATGCAATTCCTTTTTAAGAGGTCGGGTCACTATCTGTCTCACCTCCTGCTCTTGTACTGTGGCAACTAACTACCAAAGAGCAGAAATGCCCAACCTCCTGCCTTCAGTGTTGAAAAGGCATAGAAAAACCTTGTTTTGACACAACTGCTGTGGAGCAAACATTCAGGCAGAGGTTGTAAGAAATAAACAGATGAGGCAAGGGGAACAACAAAGTAAAACTCAAGTCCAAATAACCTTACAATGCTAGTCCGGGACAGAAAATTGTGTCATATTGTAGTAGCATCAAACCCCTCAGAAATTCAAGCACAGGAGACTGGAGACCCTACAATCACCCCCAATTCTACCAGAAAGAGATGCCAAGTCCTCCCTGAGTTGTTCCTGAATTATTGCCAGGATGGGCAGCGGGGGGATTTGACTTTATGATGATAGTTGAGTTGCTGACATGCTCCTTGTAGGCTTGAGTGTCTCACCTGCTGTGAAATAATAAAATAAAGTAAAATAAAGTAAATCCCCTTCTGTAAGCATTTGTGAACAGCACAGATCTTTTGAAGATCTGTGACGAGAGACAGAACAGTAACAGCAAGCCGACATATTCTCCTGGCACACCAGGGCTTTCCACGAAGTCCCAGACTCCACCTCCTCCATCACCTGCCTCAATTTCTCTCTCCCTCCGACTTCCCCTTTCAGTGGCGGAGCCAACAATTCCTCCCCTTAGTGCACGGAAGAAGCATCCTTTCTTTTGGCACCTTGATGGCCACTTCCGTTCACGTCAAAGCATCTCACCTCTTAGAACTATGAGCAGTTTAAACATTAGAGAAACCTAAAAGCCGTCAAAATTGTGTAGTAGGCATTTCAAAGAGACGCTCATACAAGTCATAACTCTGATAGTTACTACCTGTGTAGAATCCATGTAAAAATCTAGTGAACTTTTACACAGCTTGTTTCTGTCTCATCTACCGCTACTTCCCCCCCTCCTAGCATGTGTTCTGGGTCTACCTTTATTCTCCTCTGTGCAGGCCCTGGCCGGTTGGCTCAGTGGTAGAGCGTCGGCCTGGCGTGCAGAAGTCCCGGGTTCGATTCCCGGCCAGGGCACACAGGAGAAGCGCCCATTTACTTCTCCACCCCTCCTCCTCTCTTTCCTCTCTGTCTCTCTCTTCCCCTCCCGCAGCCAAGGCTCCATTGGAGCAAAGATGGCCCGGGCACTGGGGATGGCTCCTTGGCCTCTGCCCCAGGCGCTAGAGTGGCTCTGGTCGCAACAGAGCGACGCCCCAGAGGGGCAGATCATCGCCCCCTGGTGGGCAAAGCATCGCCCCCTGGTGGGCGTGCCGGGTGGATCCCGGTCGGGCGCATGCGGGAGTCTGTCTGACTGTCTCTCCCCGTTTCCAGCTTCAGGAAAAAAAAACAAAAACAAAAAAACCCACTTATTCTCCTCTGTGCTACTTACTTGTGCTCCTCACGGGCCCGTCTCCATCTAATTTCTTTGTCCGGGGCTATTGTGACTTTATCTGTTTTGGTCACCTATTCTTCCTCCCTTTTCCTGTTTCTAGTCTCTCAAAGTCAAAATAAAATGAAATTAAATACATACCTAATGGAAAATGATTAGCTCAATAAAACTTTATGTCCTTAATATAATTTCTTTAAAAAATCAGAAGCTACCCCTTTCTTTATCAAGACATATAGAATATGAACACAGATATATTAAGAGATCACACCGATAGAGCAATGATTCCCCATTTAAAATGCTTTTCTATGTTTCTATTTACATATCAGTACTGAGAGGTGCTACAGTGAACACATGACGTAAACAAGATATAGTCATTCCAGAAAAAAGTTAAACAGCCTAGCAATTGAAATATTTTTGCTTCTTGGCGTTTACTATATTTTAAAACATAATACGGAAGAAATATATTATTCTTACAGTTTCTATCAATATTGGAATAACTTTCTAGGAATATATGGAAAAAACAATAAAGTTGCTAATCTCTGTCTTCTTTTTATTTTAAGGAATTCAATCCTTTGCTGGTCTACTTTCTATAACTAGGTGAAATTTTTATGATTTGAAAATTTAAACTTTAATATATATAATTTTACTTCAAGTGTGCACCTTTATTTTTTAAATCTTACCCAGATCTTGGCAGTTTAGACTTAGGTGCCAGGACAATGAATGGAATAATAAGAGGTCACATTCAGCCTGACCTGTGTTGGTGCAGTGGATAAAGCATCGACTTGGAAATGCTGAGGTCGCCGGTTCAAAACCCTGGGCTTGCCTGGTCAAGGCACATATGGGAGTTGATGCTTCCAGCTCCTCCCCCCTTCTCTCTCTCCTCTCTCTCTCTCTCTCTCTCCCCTTCTCTCTCCTCTCTATAATGAATAAAAAAAAATTAAAAAAAAATTTAATAAAAATATATATATATTAAAAAAAAGGGGTCACATTCATTTGTAAAGTGTGTTGTAAATGAACTCCGGATTAATTACCCAGGCAAAGAATAAAGGGGTGGGGCATAGCCACACAATAGCCACGTGGATCAGAGAGCACCTGCCCCCAACATCACAGCAGATCCCCCAGGCCACCTCCTGAAGTCTGACTCCGCAATTCAGAAGGGCCAGGGAGTACAAGCAGTATACTCAACAGAAAAAAAAAAATTGCGTTGCTCTGTAGCCAAGAAAAGTTAAATAAGGCAAAAGGAGATAGTTCACAGAGATCACTTTTCCCGTTTTTCACGAGAAATTTCTGTTCTCGGGACAATAATTCCAAGGTTTCTGGAGTGGGAACACGTGAGTAAAGACTTAACATTTCATGGCTCTGGGTATAACTGGGAAGCTTTGATTGGTTAAGGACACTTAGGATGAATGACTAAATGTTCAATTCAATTTTGCTCAAGATACTAGGCATACGAAGCCATTAACCCATATTTAAAAAGCGCTTCTCCACTTAGTGATTTTGCTGAATAGGCTGGCAGCTCTCTCCTCGCTAGCCAGAAGGAAAGCCCAGTCCAGAAAGAGTCGGAGTGATGACATTTATATGGGGCTGATTTCTCTCTCTCTCTCTCTCTCTCTCTCTCTCTCTCATCAGGGAAGTTGGAGAACTCTTTCTAGTAACTTAACCAATGACCCTTCCCATCACCATGTTTTAGTTGCTTTGTGTAGAAATTTTGAAAGACCCTATTTTTTAAAAGAGAGGCAAAAGACTGAAAAAAAATTATTGAAAACTTAAAACATTGCTGCATTTTTGTTGCCTTTTAAATTCTTTTGAAATGACGTCTTATTTTTCCTTCTGTATCTGAGAGTATATTAGCAGCCATCTTTTTTTCAAATCAGAGGAATAACAAACCCACAAACACCAAGCAATATCAAACATATAAAAGAACAATACAAAATAAAACGTCGGCGTCAAAAGCTACATACTTACAGACCTACAGTGTATGCCAACACTTAGTTACCAAGGTTTGAAACTGTCTCTGCCTTCGAACCTTTGTTGGCTGGGGTGGGGAGGGGGGGTCAGCTAGCTTTTTCTATAAAGGTCCAAGTAGCAAATATTTTAGGCTTTACTGCCACATATGGTCTCATGGAAGCCGCTCAACTTTCTGAAAGCAGTGGAGACAATGCATTAACAAGTGAGCATAGCTACATCCCAATAAAACTTTATGGATATTAAAACATAAACTTTATATGGTTCCCATAAAATATTATGTTCCCTTAATTTAAAATAAGTCATTTTAGAAAACATTTTTACAAAACGTTTGTATAAAAACAGCACCTGGTTGAATTTGGCCTTTGGGCTATAGGCTGCTACCACTTTGGTGCCCAGCATTAAAAAAAGAAAGTTTTTTTTCTTTTATGATTCATATTTCTACATAATATTCTCTATCCCCTGAAGTCCCATAGACCTTTCTCTTAGGAAAATGTTAAGGATTTATTGTTAAGTGTTTATTTCACACAAAGATATTTATCATTGGCCATCTAAGTATATACTTGGCTCCAAATGGATGTAACTGTTTCCAGGAAACGGGGGGAAAGCAGAATGAAATGGAAGCAGAATGAAACGGAACATTTTGTAGTTGACAGGGGACCTCTACTATAATATCTTGCTGCTTCCATTTCAAAAAGAAGTACGGCAGTATAAGAACAACAGTTTGCAAAGTAACCAGTACAGTATTAATAAAAGCAATCCCAACTGGTTAGCTACACTGTGACAACATTCGCAGCACAATTCCCGCAATAACAGAAACAGACCACAGAGACAGTGAACAGGCTGACAGCTGTCAGAGGCGAAAGAGGCTGGGGGGGCTGGGAGAAAAAGGGGAAGGGATTAAGCAAAAAACAAACAAACCCCAAAACCTCATTGATTCAGGAAACAGTATGGTGGTTACAAGAGGGAAAGGGGATGAGGGAGGTGGAGAAGGGTGAGGGGTAGGCGCTGGTGGAGGAAGATTTGGCTTGGAGCAGCGGACACACCCTGAATGTAAAGATGATGTATTATGGAATTGTATAGCTGAAACTTATATAATTGTATCCATCAGTGTTCCCCCGATCAATCAATTCAATTAAAATGTTTTAAAAATCTGAGTATATGGCAGGATACAGAAGGGTGCTATATGTTCTCATTTAAATGAGCCATTAAACTCAGATCAGTAGTCTAAACTAACATGACACACGAAGAAACTGAGACCAAGGATTTAAGTAGCCGGCCCACAAGCAGAGTTTCAAGCCCAGTTTTGTTTTGTTTTTTTTCTGATTCTAAGATAAATGCTCTTTTCCCTCTAAATTGACTCCAAAGATGGAGGGACATTTATATATTCTCAGAGGGAAGGAAAAAACAAAGCATCTTCGCCTCTAGTTCAAAAGTAATTAGTGACAATGTCATTGGAACCGAAAGTGTTTTCTCTTCATTGATAAATAATAGACATCAATACGGAAACAGTTCCACTCTCCATGAGGATCAGGCATTAGCAGCTAAGCTTTCTAAGGAGCCAGTTTACCAAGCGGAAGTGGCCTGCCTATGTATCTCTTAAGTTCTACGACATGTACCTGCTTTCTTGTGCCTGACGTTAGGGCAGCATTGGCTTGTACTTGGGTTAAAAGTGGTTGGTATTCATATCCAAGTTGGAGAATCGAAGTAGATGATGTCTAAGGTTCACTGCAACATACTGCTGCCTAAACGGAGCCATAAAGTCATCCCTAACCACCCCCACACACACTTTTTCTCTCTCTTTAACATATATATTGGTTACTACATTTGTAATTACTGGTTATTATAGATTTAGAATCTTAAGCTTTTCATTCATACAAAAGATGAAAGTCTTTTCTACCAGTAACCTCCCAAGTTTATGGTATAAAAAGCATTCATTCATTTGTTAAAATTATGAGAACAAATAAGCACAAAAGTAAAAAAAGAAAAAGAAATAGTAGCAGTTCGTGTTCTATTGCCAAACATAGAATATTACAAATAATAAAATTAGGGCCCTGGCCAGTGGTAGAGCTTCGGCCCAGCATGTGGAAGCCCCAGGTTTGATTCCCAGTCAGGGAACAGAAGAAGCAACCATTTGCTTCTCCCTCTTCTCCCTCCCATCTCTCTCTCTTTCTCTCCCTCTCCCACATCCATGGCTCGAATGGCTTGAGCAAGATGGCCCCGGGTGCTGAAGATGGTTCCATGGTCTCCAACTCTGGGGCTAAAATAACTTGGTTGCCGAGCAACAAAGCTATGGCCCAGCCAGCAGAGCATCGCCCAGCAAGGACTTGCCAGGTGGATCTTGGCCAGGGCGCATGTCGCTACCTACCTGCTTCTCATTTAATAATAATAATAATAATAATAATAATAATAATAATGAAATTGGCACTCTTTTAGAATACTGACACAAACAAAAATGAATTTTGTACTAAGGATTTGCCCCTTCTTATATGTTTCTGCTCCAGAACACAAAATGAGATGATTTTCTATAATAAAATATATTTTTATTTTTATTTATTTTTTTTGTATTTTTTCTGAAGCTGGAAACAGGGAGAGACAGTCAGACAGACTCCTGCATGCGCCTGACCAGGATCCACCCGGCATGCCCACCAGGGGGCGACGCTCTGCCCACAAGGGGGTGATGCTCTGCCCCTCCAGGGCGTGGCTCCGTTGCGACCAGAGCCACTCTAGCGCCTGGGGCAGAGGCCAAGGAGCCATCCCCAGCGCCCGGGCCATCTTTGCTCCAATGGAGCCTCGCTGCGGGAGGGGAAGAGAGAGACAGAGAGGAAGGAGAGGGAGAGGGGCGGAGAAGCAGATGGGCGCCTCTCCTGTGTGCCCCAGCCGGGAATCAAACCCGGGACCTCCGCACGCCAGGCCGACGCTCTACCATTGAGCCAACCGGCCAGGGCCCGAAATATATTTTTTAATAAAACAGATTGTGGGAGCAAAATTGCCATTTTCTTATTAAAGAAGTAAATACAAATAAAGACAGATTTCAAATAATACTTGGAATATAAATGCTCAAAAGGTCTACTCTTACCTAATACTTAACACTTTTGTGGGCAGCCGGACTTACACTGATTTGTGGCTTGTTAATTTTACACTACTCTGGTGAATAATGAAAATTAATCAGGACAGACTTATTTATATATATATATTTAATTCATTCAATGTTTTTAAATATATATGTATATATATAAAATGAATCAAGGCAAAAGAAAAACTATATTAAGGATGAGGGAAAATTAAACACAGTCCATATTTTAACTGTCCATTTCATTCCCATGATTGCATAAAATAGGTGACATGCCTGGGATGCAGCTCTCAGCATCCTACCTTTTAAAAAGCTTCATGTTTTCTTTCTTATTTTATTGATTTTTTTTTGTATTTTTCTGAAGTTGGAAATGGGGAGGCAGTCAGACTCCCGCATGGGCCCGATCAGGATCCACCTGGCATGCCCACCAGGGGGCGCTGCTCTGTTGCAATCAGAGCCATTCTAGTGTCTGAGGCAGAGGCCATGGAGCCATCCTCAGTGCCCGGGGCAACTTTGTTCCATTTGTTCCAATGGAGCCTTGGCTGCAGGAGGGAAAGAGAGAGACAGAGAGGAAGGAGAGGGGGAGGGGTGGAGAAGCAGATGGGCGCTTCTCCTGTGTGCCCTGGCCGAGAATGGAACCCGGGACTCCTGCACACCAGGCCGACACTCTACCACTGAGCCAACCGGCCAGGGCCTATTTTATTGATTTCAGCAAAAGAGGAACGGAAGTAGAGAAATAAAGACAGAGACAACGAGACAGGAACATCAAGCTGTTCCTGTATGTTCCCTGACCAGGGATCAAACCAGCAACCTCTATGCTTCGAGATGATGCTTTAACAAACCAAGCTATCTGACCAGGGAGAAAAACTTCATGTTTTCAATCAAATTAGTATGTTGCACCATTAATCAATTTCCACGTACATTATAAATATAAAATCATGCCTGTCTTACTTTGTTCTTTTAGATTATTCTTCCCAAAAGGAGAGGGGAGAAAATCCATATCGATTTGAATGGGAACAACCAGCCTTTTCATCTTATGCTTCATCAGTACCCTATTCACCTAAGTGCGTGGTGAGGGCTGTGGCTCAAAGTGCATTACACCTACTGTTTGCCTTTACACTGTGGGCAGGTGAGAAGGCTGATGGAATTACCCATAGTTTCTCCAAAGTGCAGTAGCATTGACAATTTCCCGACTCTATGAACACGTGATGTTTACACTTTCTCTGTGAAAAAGCTTCATGCATTCACTCATCCTACAAATACGAATAGCCTTACATTCATTTCATTTTTCAACTACTTATTCTAAAATCAGTAAAAGTAACATCGTTTCTTTAGCTTTTCCAAACATATGTGCACCCCACTGGTTGAACCAAAAAAATATAGGTCCTCTATCACGTAATTAACTATATTGGAACAGATTTTCCAAATCTAATAATGGGGGATATTTAATATAAGTTAAAGTGTTTGTACACTACTATTTTTGTACTTTTCCTTAAGCAAATATAACATTAAAAAAATTATAGGTGTCCTGTTCCAGGTAGGATAACAGTAACTTTTGACACATATCTATCATTTTAAGGTTCAAATCCGGAACTGTTTTCTCTTTTTACATCAACAAAATCTTTCATCCAATTCTGGTGAATCTAAAAATAGCTCAGTTTGAGATCCTTGCCACATCCCCTTTCTACGGTCAATGAAACTCCCCATCTAAGGCAGGACCTGTGGAATCGTATTTGCTAGTTGGGAAGCACAAGGTCAGAAGTCACAAACTTAGAAATAGATTAGCATCTGCTAGAACCTGGTCGCTGAGGCTTCAGGCTCTCCCTCATCCCCCCATGTCAACTCTGAGGTAAGAATGAGTTGGATAATAAGCCCATATCTTTAGAAAAAAGAACTGTGAAGAAAAAGTTAATACGACGGCTTTAGGACCCTGGGAAGAAGAGCCCCGACAGGCCACCTATTAGGTTGGCAGGCTTATCTGCTCCTGGGCACCTGCTGAAGTCACCTCCACCTCTGCTAAGTGAGTCTTCTAATGCTCATTCTATGTCCCAGGGGGGACGCCTACTTTGAAGAGATATTTCCCAATATACCTTAAGTGGCTGAATTCATCTTAAGGCCCACAAATTGTTAAACTGATCTCCTGTGACTTTCAGCAGTACGAGTCAGCCCCCCTCGGGGTGAACAAATTTTGTTCTTTTTTTTTTTTTAAAGCTAAAAGAGTAATTTCAAAGCAGTGTATCCTTAAGGGATACAGTAGCAACAACTGAAATGATCCCTTCATCCTCACATGGTCTTTCTTTAAATTCTCATGAATGTTGCATTTGGCTTTAGGTGACTCTTAGCGATACCTGTTGTTCCTACGGAGATGTTTTGTTTGCTTCAGGTGGGTGTTCTCATTGCCTGTGTGTTTTCAATGGTGTCATCAGTCCCACTGCCTGATGTTCTGATGGTCAGGCAAAGGCGTAGGGACTCACGTTGGGAAAAGATTGAAAGACACTCACTAACCACAGCGGGGGAGGTGGACAGTAGTAGTACATTCATGAATTACTGCTCTGTTCTGCCAAGGTAGACAGGGTCAGACGACCCAGGCTTTTGAAGTTACATAAGGATTTGGGCTCTTATCCCAGGAACAACAGGAAGTCATTCAGGGTTGTTAGCAGGGAGTGACACATCACATTTTTATCTGAAAAGATCACTCTGGCTGAGCATAAAGAATGACTCAGTGTCCTGTCTAGAAAGCAAAGTTCTTAATAATTTGGAAATCGCCCGGAGGAACAGCAAAGGAAACAAAGTAGGCTGCTCTGTCCCTCAGAGAAAGCGGGTAAGAAATACAGAAAAAAGAGAATGGAGGAAAGGCTATAAAAGTTTCACGTAAATATCCTTCTTAGTAATAGTAAGGATAACAATTATAACTTCCATTTACATGATGTATTTTTTTTAAATACTTCTCATCTATGGCCATTTGCATATGTCAAATTTTAGGTGCATTTCAGAATTTCAGACTTTTGTCAAATTAAAATTTCTCTGATGAAGAATAATTATTTCTATAAAAAGATGACATGGGTTAATTGAGATACAGTTCAAGTTGTATTACTGTAAAAAGTATCAAAGCATATCTAAGTATATACTTACTGTAGTGCCAATCAAAAGTCCAATGAGCTGTGTGTGTGTGTGTGTGTGTGTGTGTGTGTATGTTTAATCTTATTCATCTAAAAACTGCCTAAAAAAATAGATAGATAAGTTTAGCTGGGACAACTTTCATATATAAAAATAAAAAGGTGGAATTAGTTCTGGACAATATTAAATATTTTCAAGACACAGTATTTAACAGTGTAGTACTCAGGCAAGAATAGAAGGGCAAAGTAGTAAAATAAACTAGGCAAGAAATGAGACATCAAATACCTAAGTATTAACAGGACCCTAAATAAAAAAGAAAATATAGGAAGGGAAAATATAGAAAATGCTATGAAATGACATTTCTAACTATTTGGTATTTTTCTATTTATAAAAGTGAAAACTTTAAATATCACAGAAATAGTAACTTAGAAATTAAAAGTCCTCATAGCTCATCCTTCACGTTCTTGCATGATAACATATTGGTATGTATGCTTCCAATTTGTGCATTATTATAAAAATATTACTCTTGTCTTTCTAATTTAAGTTTTTCATCTATTTTTTCCAGTTTTTAGAGAAACAATTTAGTTTTTGTCTAAAAATAAATTATTGCAAAATCGATTTAGCCAATCTCTAATTAATGAACATCTATGTTGTTTATAATTTATCACAACTAATAAAATGCTTTAATCAATATCTCTGAGCAGGTAACTTTGTAATTCCTTAATTATATCCATATTTCAATAGCATTATTAAAATTTTATTAGAACTTTCAACTTAAAAAAAGTATTATTGTTCACATTGATGAGAAAAATAATTTGTTCACAATTGCTACACATGGAAAAGACTTAAAAATAATAAATGGTTAAAGAGGAACTAAAAGTGGCTAACATGCCAGAGAATTTTCATGAAGTGGTTATCAAAGAAATACTAATTTCAGGCCTGACCTGTGGTGGCGCAGTGGGATAAAACGTCGACCTGGAACACTGAGGTCGCCGGTTCGAAACCTTGGGCTTGCCTAGTCAAGGCATATATGGGAGTTGATGCTTCCTGCTCCTCCCCCTTCTCTCTCTCTCTGTCTCTCTCTCTCACTCCTCTCTCTCTAAAAAAAATCAATAAATAAAATATTAAAAAAAAAAAAGAAATACTAATTTCAGCCTTACACTTGGCAAAATTAGTTTACATTCTTTTAACAAACTAATATGCACCATGATCTTTAAAATGTTATCAATCAATAATTACAAATATATGAACAAGACATGAGCTGTTTAAATAAATTCATGAAAAATATGTAAATAAAGTTTGATATAATTAATAAATACAAGATAATACAAAAGTAGAGCTATCATTTAAAATTTATATATAAACAGATTGAAGTAATTATACTAACATATTGACAAGGCTTGAGAGTTAGCAATATGATTTTTACTTATGCATATCTTACGTGTTCTCTCACCCCTCCAAATGTATTTCTGTTCTAAAGGAACAGCATTTTTTTTAAGACAAGGATGAATGATTTCTCCCTAGTCAGCTTCTATATATTTATATTATTAAATATTGGCTTTTCAAAATGAATGCAGAACTTTGTTGTAACAGGATGCGGTTTTTGCATTAATGATACAGCACAGGATTGCAATTTATACCGTAGCAATCTTCATCATCTGTTTTAAGAACAAAAAAAGAGTGGTTCTCGTTATTCAGAGTAAGTGCAAACAGTGATTTACTACAGCTTTCAAAAGACAACGACAACAGGAGTTTCTCAAGAGGTTTCTATCCGTTTCACAACATCCTTCAGGAGGTTTACAATCGTGTTGTTTATGAGATGTGTGAAGAACTCACACGCTCGAACATCCCTTGTTCCTTCCCTTGTGGGCCCAGGGAGAGCCTCTGAGGATGAAGAGTTTTGGAGTTATTTAGGATTTCCTACCTTTAATCATCACATATGTTCAGGCTACAGCTGCGTGACATGTCTGTCCCTGACCTTCTGGTCTACACCTACGTTGACACCGGACAGGAGGAAGATGGCATTCATCTATTCCCTCTCACCTCGATGATTATTTTTAGCACTGTAATGAAAGCCAGCACCCACCAGAAATATTGATCACTTCAATTTCCTTATCTTCATTCCAGTCCACAGTCTCTGTTTATTAGATTTCTGCATCGCCACAAAATAAGGTTAATCAATCACTATTTTCTGCTTTTTGCTCATACTGTCAGGCAAAATGATACCTTCAAACCACACCAAATTGTAATTTATGTATGGGTGAAGACGCTCTCCTGGCCATCCGTCCGCACACAGGGGCACACACGGGGACGGGCACAGCCTAGAAACATGACAAATTTATGGACAAAGGAATTAAACAGAAGCCATAGGTATTCTTTTCTTTTTTTAATTGGTGGGATGAAAAGAGATTAAAAATAAGGTTATCTCGGTTTTGTTGGATTACTTTAAACATCTAAAAAAGTTTTCTTTTTCATATCAGATCTAATGAGTAGTCTTTATACTAGATGTCATATAGAGAGCATTAATTCAAATTCCAGAGAAAAAGAGTAAAGCGCTTTCTCTATCTTTTAAGACATGGGGAATTTCAAACGTATGCATCATCAGAAAAAAATCAGGAGAGAAATGCAGTTGATCACATCAGCCATCTAAGAAGGGGCAACGAACTAAAAGAATTTCAAGTATATCTTGAGTTAGTATCCCTGAAATAATCTCAGAAGAGTGGCAATGCATAGCACCCAGAGCTATCGTCATATCACAGATATGAATACTCTAACCCACTGACAACAGCAGTTCAGTGCCCTCTGATTCTGTCTCCCCCATGTGGCCGTAGCCTGGCGCCCTCAGGGAGTGAGATGATAAACCCAATGACTGCATCTGCTCTAGGGCTTCCCTTTTCTCTTTTCTTTTTCTTTACCCCCCCCCCCTTTTTTTTTGCCTTGTCCTTCCATCTCTTATTAGTCAATTAAAACATACCTACCTAACGTTTAACACATGCTAGAAATAATATAAACTTTTCATCCAGGCAACTTTCCGTGAAATTTCAAGCTGGACCAGGAGTCCTCTGAGGCATTTCCTAGCATCCTGTACTTGTTGACTGCCTAGGTGCTCAGAATTTTAGATCACGATTTTCTGCTCATATTTCTTGGCAAACTGTGGAAACTTTTAGGAAATAATAGGAAGTTTTCTGTAAGGATAAATCTAAACTCAGGAAGTGCCTGATGTGTAATATGTTCTATGAAGATTACCTGTCTCCTTTAGAAGGGATGCTTTGCTTCGCAGATACATTTCTGATTCTAATTTGGCTTTCCATGTAGTTTTCTAAGGCAGGAAACAGTAGATATCATTATTTTGGTCCTCTTTACAGGTCTAGTTATCACTGCAAATGAATAACATGGCATTCTGGTAATATATAATTGTCTCGGGGAATGTGGTTAGCATGTGTGTGCTCATCTCTCCACTGGTGTTCAATGGACATTTGTGCAGGAGGAGCTTGGTGGGGGCCCGGGGAGGTGCTGTCCTGTGCATTAGAAGGTATTTAGTAGCATCCATGCCCTCGACCCACTAGATTCCAGTAGCACCCTTCCCACCTCTTATGACTAACAAAAACATTTCCAGATCTTGCCAAATATTCCCTGAGGAGAAAACTGTTCCTGGCTGAGTACCACTGCCCTAAAGAGCCATTCAGGCAATCGGAATGACTGAATTAGGCAAAAATGGAAAAGACGAAACCTCTGGTTCTATAAACAAGAGTCCTGCATTAGCATTACTTAGACTTGGTGTGCCAGATGGAAGTCCGTTTCCTGGTTGCAAATGGAGATCCTCAGGTAAGAGGGTCTGGATGCTCCTATCAACCAATGCTTACGATCTTAAGTGAGTCCCTTCTCTCATCCACAGACAACTGGTCAGAAAGGGAACAACAAAGCTTAATGGGAAATTTTGGCTCAATGGCTCCTATTTCTCGAATGAGAGAAGAGTATCTTGAAACACGGAGGGTCTTTTGCGCCAACCTAGAAAAAGAGCACTTTCAGATAGCATTCTCTAAGCATTTTACTTTGAAAGTTTGTGTGTGTGTGTGTGTGTGTGTGTATGTGTGCAGGTGCAACCACACAAGTGAGTTTGCCTTGCTTTTCGGCTTTAGAAATAACTATTACAGAAATGTACACTGAAGCCAACTCCTTGCAAAACACATCTTATTTAGTCCTCATTATATATCACCTTTTTTACCAACAGCCTTCCATGTTCAGTGTTTTCACTCATGGAGTAATTTGCCACTCCGAATTCAAAAACAAATAGGTACTGTTTTAAAGTCCAAACAGACATGGTATTTGCTCCTCATTCAGCTAGCTAGTGGACGGCCGCTGGTACCTGAAGTAACTATTTGTAGCATTCTTCTTGAAAAACCTATTACTTGAAAGATAAAAAATACAACCTTGTAAACTCTAAGTGTCACGAACGTTCACGATGAGGATTATGAACATATAACACAAGGACAACGTGAAAAATCTGATCCTGAATTTCCACCAAGCAGTCAGCTGTATCCAGTACCTGATCCAACCTCAGGCACAGTGCGCACGGCCTCAACATCCAGGCTTTCTATGAGACTACGTAGTGTCAGAAACAAATCCACACGGAAGCCAGGGATTTAAAATCACAGAGACAAATGGCTCATGAAATGCCAAAGCTCTCATCATCACTGCTGCGCATCCCAGGTGTAGGTGAATGCCTGTGTTCCGGGAGCACTACCTAACAGTGCCCCCTTGGTAACTCCCACTGCCCCCTTGGTAACTCCCACTGCCCACTGGCGGGAGAACCACCGCTTAAAAAGAACTAAATTTAAAAAAGAACAACAACAACAAAAAAGAACAAGAAAAGACCCGCCTTCTGCTTAAAATGTAGGTAGACCCTTGCAGGAATTCTTTTCCTTCTGATGAACAGCACACCTGCCCAAAGAGATTGCCTACACACTTACTGAGACAGGTGTCAGGATGCCCACCTGCACTGCCCATCTCTCTCTCTCATTAAGTCCATCTTCATCCATGGAAAATGGACGGATGCTTGCCCTGCCCTCCCCTGCAGTAATGAGCTGGAATCACAGAATATAACCAAGCATTCCCAGGTCTGGTGAACAAACTGCACGTACTGATCACATCGGGGCCCATGTTTCTCCAACGGGCTGATGGGTACATCTGCGGTGTCATTCAAGGCTGCCTCGGGGTAGCCCTGCCGTCTGGTCTGGCCTCTTTGTTTGTGTTCTCGTAGCATCAGACACATTACTTTCTTTTATTCTGAGACCGGGGCTTCCAACTCACAGAAGAGTGAAAATTCCCCCGATATTCATCTGAGAACTCAGCTTTGGAGTAATTGGCCTCCGTGGCAATTGTCAATACCCATTTCTTACACCGTTAGCAACGCTGCCCTGCGAGGCTAGAGGGAAGGGTTCATGACAGCCATCGCCCTGCTGGTGTGCGTGACATCAGCAGCCTTGTACCTGGTACAACCTGGCTTTGTCTTTTCAGGTGCCATGTGTCAGAATTAGCTGACAATTTTAGTAGATCTTTAAACAGTTAGTATTTTTGACATTTGTGAAGTATAGACTATATGTTAGGCATTGTGGCTAAGCATATCACATTCATCAGTGATGTGCAACCTTTTTACACCTGGGGACCGGTGAAAATAAGAGAATTATTTGGGGACTGCTAAGGCAGAAATCACCCTGACCATAAGTGAATTCAACTAAGATCATTGGGTCCACAATCTTCATACAACATCGGGGTGGTTAACTCTTCCATGAACCGGCATGAAATTTCTAGTGGACCAGTTGGTTAGAAAATACTGACATACATCCTTATTTCATTTAACATCTACAACAGTTATGTGGTAGGGACTCTACAACAAGCCAGGGTCTTACATCTAAGGATTGAATTTTTTCTTATCTTGTAGCAAATTCTAGTAAGTTCTTTATATTGGAATAATACAGGCATTTTAGAACGTTTACAGATATGGATTTTATTCTCATTATCATCTATGAAGATTAAAGACGAAGCCATTGCCCCAGTCTGTAAAGGCAGGAACTGCCGTGTAGAGTTTTGAGTGAAGGGACTATAGTAGTGGGTGGGCCTTCCCTAAAATCCAGACCCGTTCACTGCACAGGATAGGCTCTGACTGCTGCTCTGCTTTGCACTGAAGAAAATCTCCTTGACCCGTAAATTATACAAAGACAATTTAAGCACGAGCATCCCATACCCCAAGAGAATGAAGGCTTGTGCTTACCACTGTGATTTTCTTCTTGAGGAAGATAATCAAACAAAATATATCACCAGAATAAATAAATAAAACCTAAAACCGAACAACTTTAACTGAAAGAGTTATGAGATACATTTCTTTTTTTGTTCTCGTGAATTCTTTAATATGTGATTGAATTAAAAGCATATATTGTATTTAAAAAATTAAAAGCTTATAAAAATAATTTTCATGATGTTTCACTCTTTATCAGATCCTGTGAAGCTAAAGGGTTAATGGAATTTAGTTAAGAATGAGACTATGGCGGAAAGCGATAAAACTGTTTTAAGTATTTTGAAATCATTTTAACTGTCTTGCAAACATTAGATACAGCAAAATACTAATCTTGTGATGTTTTTGTACAAAGTACTTGAAACCATATGGAGCAATCTGACCCTGTTGAGATGGAAATAGAAATGAAAATGTAAGTGAAATACATGAAAATTGCTTGGTTTCAGGCTGAAGTTTGGTAATCAATTTGGTCACGATGACTAAATATGGCTTAAAACATCCTGTCAGCAAAGGTGTTAGATGCTTGTGAACCTGTGATGTCTACTCAATTAATTGAAAAGCAAATCACAAGATAACACATTCTGAGAAACATTCAGAAACTGCCACTAAAGAATAATTATAGCGGGTATCACAATGTTTTTTAAAGAGCAAATGTTTTTATTTGACTCCAATTAACTTATGCATTTTTATTGTTTACATAATCATCTTCTCCATTAAACTGGAGTCCTCATATCTCCATTTATTTATTTACCCAGAATTTACCCAGGTGTCTCGCACATATTAGGTGTTCAAGAAATGTTTGTTGAGTGAATGAATCTCTCTTTTCTGATCATTGAGTCTTCAAGATTACTAAACTAATAAAGTTAACTATGTAGCAAGTGTGAAAGAATGGTCTTCTCTTTATGACCAGTAAATTCGGTAAGTTTGCTACCACATTAAAAATCTGGATCCGAACAAATGTGTTTTTACAGAACCATTTTACAAAATGCATCCTACAGCCTTACATAATCTAATGACAGAATAATCGATTTAACCCATAAAATCAGCTCTAAAACAACACAGTTTCAAAATATGAAAAATTGTTTAAAAGCCATCTTCTATATTATAGTTATTAATGTGACTATTATTGATGATCACTAAAGCAACAAGTAAAATAAAATGGATTAATCATAAGAATTATAGGATTCTTTATAATTAAGAAATTCTAATTCTCTAGTCAAGAGATTCTAAGTAAAAAAAAAAAATTAAGTAATTGTCAAAACCAAGTGAAATTCATCTATTTTTTTGCAGAACAGGACATCATTTGGTAGGGGCAGGGACACTTACTCCTCACATTATTCATTTTATCCCAAACTCATTTATTCACCGAGTCTACGATGTGTCGGGCACTGTGCTAAGGGCTTAGGGACGAGACTCTCTGATGTATGAATGCGGAGGGTCTTCTTCTCTTGCACGGAATGCCAAGAACCAAGTAGTCTGTGCTGTAGGCAACAGGGCGGAAAATAATAGGATCAGATTTATGATTTAAGGATGACCGCTAAGTGACAAGGCGGAGGATGGAGTGGGTAACAGGCCGGCTAGAGAGAGAAAGGTCAGTCATAAGACTGGAAATGGTCCAAGGAAGGGTGAGATGAAATCCCAAAAAGAACAGAAGCCATAAACACTGAAAGAGGAGACAGACACAGAGGCCAGAAGAGGTGACATGTCTTGAGTCTCCTGTCTTTTACAAGGACAGCAGCACATAAAAGATGTGTGAGACCAGAGAGTGGGAGAGGCAGAAGCAAGCCGTCCTGGGGAAGGGCTGCAGTGACACGGAGCTGTGGCCGGCGGCCAGTCAAGGCTGCCCCTCACCCTTCAGACAGGGATCCGACTGGCCATGCGTACAGACACCAAATGCTAACTATCGGAACAAGCAACAGCAAGCGTCGGAATGTGTGGACAGAGTCTGTCGAAATTAATTATGTTTACATTTGTTTAAGTAATGGTTTAAATGTGTATACCCTTTCAGTTGTGACTTGAAGGGTAATTTTCTCCTCCCTAATACTTGATCTCAGCACAAAGACCTCGAGAGTAAAATACAGTATTATTGTACTATGGTTTCCTTTCTTTTTGTAAATCAAGATATAATTGACTCTGTTTTTCTCCAACTGTGAATTATGAAATATAAATCTTGGATCATTTCCCCAAAATGAAATCCATAATACTTTGGAATGACATTTAAAATTTGTTAAAGATCCAATTTGGTATCCCTTCTTGGCATGCATTAGTGTACCTATGCCCACCTATGTCACATGTCCCTTACCTTTACACACTCACTCATCGATTGTCCACAGTATGACAGTCTTTTGCCAGGTGCTACGAAGAGTTTCTATTCAAGCTGAAGGCTTTGATCTCCTCATGAACACAACAGCTTTAAATTACTCTATTCTCATTCACTGTCATATAGATTTCCACAACTCTTCTCAGTGGTATTTCAGCTGAGTTTCACACACACACACACACACACACACACACCAAAACACAGGTGGGTTGTTGAACTATCCTCTTCTTGTGAAACTTTTGACTAATCAATAAAACAAGACTCTCTGTGTAGATAATGCCCGTCCTACTGGATATAAAATACAATATGAATTTGACTTTTGTGCCATCATGAAAGAACACGAACTGTTTTTCCCTTTTAATTCTATCTGAGAAAAGAGCTAAGTGAACCATCTCTTCGGTAAGACCCCTGCCTGTGGGTGTCCCTCAAGGTTCAAACTTAAAGAGCAAACCACCTTCTTCCACCTAGAAGCTATTTCGGAGATGGATGTGGAGAAACAGATCCAGACCTTGAGAGAACTTTGGAAGGAGTGAGATTATAAGAGGCCAGGGTATCCAAGCTAAGGGACAAAGCAGCCATGCACCTCCAAGTCAGATGGGGTCCAGGGGTATTTTTAGGGTGGTTGTTCTTTAAATCCTGGGTTGGTGGGGAAAAAATGGAGGAAAGAGAAATTATCAATAAAGGGGCCACCACCAGAGACCCTTAGGTGTTAGCAACATTCACTTATTTTTTATTTTTTATTCATTTTAGAAAGGAGAGAGAGAGAGAGAAGGGGGGAGGAGCAGGAAGCATCAACTCCCATATGTGCCTTGACCAGGCAAGCCCAGGGTTTCGAACCGGCGACCTCAGCATTTCTAGGTCGACGCTTTATCCACTGCGCCACCACAGGTCAGGCCAGCAACATTCACTTATTGTAGAGAGTTATGTGATTTCATAAAAGTAGCATTCAATTATTTTTCTACACAATGTATAGGGCTTCTTTATATAGCCTATACTAGTACTTTGTGGTTTCTTCTTCTCTCAAAGGTGCCTTAATAATATAATTAAGAAATAAATTACTGAACCTTAAGTATGTACAATTAATTCATCAAACTTTCATTTCATAGGTAGTGCTTTTTGTATCCTATCAAATAAAACTTTGCATGCCCAGAGGGGATGAAGCTATTTTCCCATGTTTTCTTCTAGAAATGTTACTGACTTGGTTTAAACAGTTAGTTTATTCAGCTATTTTAATTAATTTTTGTATGTTGTCAAATAGTGATCAATATTCATTTCTTTCCATAATGACAAGGATTATCTCGCCCACTGGAGTGCAGTGGAGATAAGTGGATAAGAAGATGGGTAGGTAGGTAGTTAGGTAGGTAGGTAGGTAGGTAGGTAGGTAGGTAGATAGGTAGGTAGGTAGGTAGAGACATAGATTCATAGATTTGAAACTTTGCAGGTGTTTCTGGACTTTCTGCTCTGTTACAATGTCCTATATATTTCTTCTTATGCTGATTAGTACACAACTGTTGTAATTATTGCACACTTATGGTAATGCTTGCTGACTGATAGCACAATAAAAAAGCTTTGTTGGTGTTGTTTTCTTTTTTCAAATGAATCAATTAAATTATCCTGTTCATGGCGAAAATCTATTGACTGACTCCAGTCAGTTGGTTAACTTTCTATAGGATAACCGTAAAAGATGGACATTGAGTTCTTTGGTCATGAGAAGGGCTCTTTGTAGGACAAGGGCTACAGCAGATGGCAGAGGATGAGACTTGGCAACACCACCTTGTAGCAGAAAGAGCAAGGGTAGCTAGACAGCTTCACCTGCATCTGTGAACACCAAAGACTCATAGTCAGATCTCTCCTGTTTCCTGGGTACCGTATCCTGTCTCTTTATTCAACACGAGGCAGTGTTAAAAGTTCTCCAAGACTTTATTTAGTGTGAATGCCTTATGTGTTTAGCTGGAGCTCTGAATAAGACACAGTATAATTATGATTAAGAACAAAGAAACAATGTGGTGCTATGAAGAGGACTTATAACCACCACACCTTAGAAACTAGCTTCTTTTGCTTTAATCATCTCTGTGAACACAAGGATTACAGCTTTCTCGTGTTGGGATTCCTAGATGCTGACACGAGTTTGTTAATCAAATGAATAAATCCCACTGCATGTAGTCATTAGGACTCCTTGTATGAAAGCTCTTTTCTATTGTAATAATCTATGGAATATCTGTTTTAGAGAATGTGTACACCCATAGTGGGTTTTTCTATAGTATCTATGATTTAGAGCTTTTATTCAATTAGCACTTGTAGTAGTTTCAATCCAAAAAGAGAAGACCATGTAAATATGAAAATAATACATGGCCCAGTTGTAACTGGCCTCTAACTGGTTACCTTTCTCTTTGGGGCAACTTAGAGCAAGTTTCAGTGCTTTATATAGCATTACCTGTTATATAGATATTGTGTATCTCACAAACCACGATGAACAGAAGAGATTTTAATGTGCATTTGCCTAAAAGGTGGAGGGTGCTAGGTACAAGCATTTCCCTCCGAGAACGTCCTCCTTTCTCTGCTGCTATACCCAGCCCCCTCCCTCCACTCCTTGATCTTTTTCATACAATGCTGTTTGCATCAGTTCAGATCTTCTAGTTCTGTTTTAAATATCCAAGCAGCTATCACCTTACTGTGTTCAAGTACATGAAAAGCTATTATATTGCAAACAACTTTGCACTCAACTAGAAAAATCAACCGAGCCACCTGGAGCCATCCTTCGAAGTGTGTGTCTACGCAGGTGGTGATGAGTTGGAGTCTGGATATGGTGGGCTTGTGAATAAACAAACACTTTTTTTCTCCCTGTCACAACAACCTTCTTGTCACATATGCAATTTAAACCTAGATTATATATTTTTTCATATCAATCCTGTCAGCTTCTCTTCAGAGCGGTCTTTTCTTTCTATTGTCTTGTGTTCTCTGCTTAGCAGGTGTGTGTGTGTATATATATATAAATATATATATATATTTTTTACTGCCTCATATTCTGCTCCAGGAAGCAATTTAAAATCCTTTTTCTCTCTCTTTAACATTACAACTCATTTATGAATAGAGCTTACAACAAAAACAATTTTTGAAGCGATAGAAAACACCAGTCTCTCCACAAGTTAAATTTTATTCCAAAAATGAAAAATCAAATTATAGTCTCAAGCTCTGCCTTATCTACTCTTCTTGTCTAAGGTTGCAGCTGAAAGCAACAGAAACGAACTCTGGAGGATTGGAACAGAGAAGGAATTTCCTGAGAGTGACTGTGTTCGTTTACAGAACCTGCGAGATGTTTTAAAATACAGCTCAGCAAACCAGAAGAAACAGTGGAAGTCCAGACAACCAGAATGAGAGTCAAAGAAATGACTCCCCGTTACTGTTTAGTGCAGACCCTATTGGTACTATTTATTTGCACATAATGCCTCAGCTTATACCCCCTCTGGCTCTGAAACATCAGAACAGCACCCAAAGGGTCCTCTCCTAGCCTTGTCCCTTTGCTTTACTGGTTCACAGATTGATGCCTAAGACCAGCTGAGCTGAGGTCATGTGCTTATGCCCTCACTTTCTCCACCAGTAAATGAGGATAGTTTGCATACAACCCATAGGATTTTATAATGACTTGCAAGGCAGGCTGCGAGAAGGCATATTTGTCCTTCCAGGCATCTCTGGTCTTTCTAACTTCCAAGACCCATTTGTAAGGTGTCTCTAAACATAAGAAGGAGGTTCAGCTCCCCTTGAAGAAGCAAAACAAAATGGCGACAACACCAAATGCCCCATTACCATAATTCAACAACGCAGACATTCCCAAATTGAATTTGATCAAATTATATCTAAGAACTCTAGATTTGAAATCATACCCAAATGATGATGTACTTAAAAAGTTTAGAAACATGCCTCAACACTACTTTACCATGTATAATGGAATTATATATGGCAGGTTTATAATATGATACTTTAATGCAATATCCCTGTACAGTACAATACTGATGCAATGGTTTGATACACATATATTTTAAAGTAAAACAGGTCTATGCATTTTTAGCATTCCCAAACTCATGTTCACTTTAAATAAAGCCATTACAATTTTTAAAAACTTAGTAGTCTCTGTGTATTAAGATAAACAGTCCAAAATCTTTTATTTGACCTCATAATGAATGTAGTTTCCTTCTAAAACAAATGAATTGCAGGTCCTTAATATCTTCGTGATAGAATGACCAGGCGAGCATTTCTAGTAAGTATGTCATTTATTTGGAAATCCCGTTTGGAGCCTCATCATGTAATCACTCCACCTTCTCTGCATTGGGATCATCACACTTTGTGTAGCTCCCACACCTCCCTGCCTATCTCACAAAAAATGTGTTGACGGTCACAGACACCTCAGGTAGGTTTTCCTTTGTTGCTTCCTTGCTTTGCTTGCACTTCTGCCCAACCTTATTTCAGGTTTCCCTTCCTGGCATCAAATGGTACCTCTCCCTGTGCCACTGCTATTTCCTTGGGTCCCTCATGCCAATGTCAAAGCTTGGATTGCTTCCACCATCAGTTATGTCAAACATGAAATGAATGGGCTTGGTTGGAGAAAGTCATTAAAGCATATTCACTAATCTCATTTTACTAGAGAGACCTTATTTTTATTGGGCTATTATTTCACTCTCTTATTGACTCACAGTCATTTGTTTTATATAAAAATTCTTTATAAAATTATCTGTATGTAAGGATCTTCTATACCTGTTTTTCTTTCTTTTTTTTTTTTTTTGTATTTTTCTGAAGTGAGAAGTGGGGAGGCAGACAGACAGACTCCCGCATGCGCCCAACCAGGATCCACCCAGCATGCCCACCAGGGGGCGATGCTCTGCTCATCTGGGGCCATGCTTGCAACCGAGCTATTTATAGTGCCTGAGGTGGAGGCTCCATGGAACCATCCTCAGTATCTGGGGCTGATGCACTCAAACCAATCAAGCCATGGCTGTGTGAGAGAAGAAGAGAGAGAGAGAAAAAAAAGGGTAAGGGGAGGGTTGGAGAAGCAGATGGTCACTTCTCCTCTGTGCCCTGGCCAGAAATTGAACCTGGCACTTCCACGCAAGACCAAAGCTCTACTGCTGAGCCAACCGGCCAGGGCCTCTATAGCTGTTTTTTATTTCCTTTACCCTAGAATTTCCCAAAGTGAAACTAATACTTTTTCACTCACCGATTCTGAATCCTGACTGTGCAGAGGGAAATGAATGCATGAGGGAGGTCCCGTTGTCCTATAAAGGGCACAGTCTTTCCGTCAAAGGCACTTGGAGATGAATCCTCCCTCCCACTCGCACGCTCAGTGACCACAGGCAAATGCATTCATTTCTGAATTATCTCACTTTCCCTGTCAGGAAGTTAAAATAATTGCATCTAACCCAGACAACTATCATAATTGCTTTTCAGCTCATTTCTCTGGCTTCAATGTATGCCTCTACTCTTCAAATGTGAAGGAACATGGAAAATTTTCCTGTTTTCCCTTTACAATTCTTTTTAGAGATCTGTCCTCAAAGCTCTTTAATTGGCGGCTCAAATTTTATTTTATACATGTCCTCCTGACCCCCAAACTTTACCCCTGACTCATTCCTATCTTCTGTTCTCATTTTATGTGAGAAAAAACAGAGCCATATCCTGCTTTGTCCACACCCTCCCCAGGATGGTGCAAGAAGTGAACTTTTATCTAACTAGTTAATCAGCAGGCCTTTACAAATAATCATTTCGGTATTTTCTGGGAAAACAGAAGGCCTGATCTGCCTGTGCGGTGAGAACAGCTAAATTGCTTTCATGCAAAAACCTGAGATTACATTTTCCTATTACTTTCCTTTGGTTTTCCTCCGGGAGGCGAGGGCTGGAGAAGAAATGGAATGAGAATGAGGATAAGAGTAAGGAGAGAAATGAGAGTTCACCAGTCAGACGAGAGAATTATCATCAGTTTCTAAATTACCATTGCACTTTAACTTGTTTACATAGTAATATACATTTATTCCCCTTGCCCCCAATCTACATTTGTCTTGTTTGAGGGGGTGGGGTTTTGGGAACATTGAAAAAAAAAAAGAGCTGGCTTCCTGTCCTTGCTCAACATATGAGGCACAAGGCAGACTGTGAACATAAGTGTTGAGGCTAAACGGATTTACCCAAAGTGAGGAGTCGGTGGCAGAGACAAATGTAGGAGCAAAACCCTCTCCAACAGCAGCAAAAAAATTAAAAAGAAAGAAACAAAGAAAGAAAACTGGGGGATTTCAGTAACCTTCTAATAGACCATCGGGTAGGAGTTTAAGCAGTTAGAACAGGGGTCTCCAAACTTTTTACACAGGGGGCCAGTTCACTGTCCCTCAGACCGTTGGAGGGCCGGACTATAAAAAAAAAAACTATGAACAAATCCCTATGCACACTGCACATATCTTATTTTAAAGTAAAAAAACAAAACGGGAACAAATACAATATTTAAAATAAAGAACAAGTACATTTAAATCAACAAACTGACCAGTATTTCAATGGGAATTATGCTCCTCTCACTGACCACCAATGAAATAGGTGCCCCTTCCAGAAGTGCAGCGGGGGCCGGATAAATGGCCTCAGGGGGCCACATGCGGCCCACGGGCTGTAGTTTGGGGACCCCTGAGTTAGAATAAAAAGCCGGAAAGCCTGGGACCTGAACAGGCTTCCATTTTTCCCATTTTTATGCATGTGTGAACTCCTTCCTTCCTATTTCAAAACACCTCTGCTGCTGAATTATCTTCAATAAAATGAATGAATTTTTCTTTTCATCCATGACTGATACTGTTAGTGATGACCTTTTCTTTTTCAGCAAGATGTGTACATGGTCAAAATCAGAGAAGAAAAGAAGAGGCTATAAATATCTCACTGAAGTGGGCTCATCCTTCTTGTTTTTTTTTGTTTTGTTTTGTTTGCTTTTTATAATTTTTAAACTAAATGTGTTATGGTGATAATGATTAATAAAATTATGTAGTTTTCTTTCTTTTTAAAAAAATATTAAGTGAGCCTGACCTGTGGTGGCGCAGTGGATAAAGCGTCGACCTGGAAATGCTGAGGTCACTGGTTTGAAACCCTGGGCTTGCCTGGTCAAGGCACATATGGGAGTTGATGCTTCCAGCTCCTCCCCACCTTCTCTCTCTCTCTCTCTCTCTCTCTCTCTCCTCTCTCTCTCTCCCTCTCTGTCACTCTCTCTCCCTTTCTCTCTCCTCTCTAAAATGAATTAAAAAAACTTTTTTAAATATATTAAGTGAGAGGCAGGGATGCAGAGAGACAGACTCCTGCATGTGCCCCAAACAGGATCCACCCAACAAGACCACTAGGGGGCGATGCTCTGCCTATCTGGGTCACTGCTTTGTTGCTTGGCAACCAAGTCATTTTTAGCACCTGAGGAGAGGCCATGGAGCCATCCTCAGCACCTGGAACCAACTTGCTTGAACCATTCGAGCCATGGCTGTGGCAGGGGAAGAGAGAGAGAGAAGAAAGAAGGGAAAGGGTGGAGAAGCAGATAGTTGCTTCTCCTGTGTGCCCTGACCAGGAATCAAACCCAGGACTTCCACATGCTGGGTTGACGCTCTACCGCTGAGCCAACCTGCCAGGGCCAAAATTATGTAGGTTTCAAGTGTACAATTCTACGGCACATCATCTGTATATGTGGATATATCCAGGACCCTCTCTCATCACAATGCATGGCTCCAATGTGAATGTCTGTAACCCTGCTCTTTTATCTGTCAGGCACACCATGCTGCACCTCTTATTTCAGAGTTATCAGGATTTTTGTTTTTTTAAGGATTCTGTAAGGCTCTTTCTTAATTTCTGATTTGTATGAGTAGCCCACTCCACATTAACTATTATATCTGATCATCTCAGATGACCGTATCCAATAGATCCAACTCTCTTTCCAAGGTAAATGTTAAAAATACACAGCTAATATATAGTTCAGGCTGGTTACTGGAATTTCCAAGGAAACCTCTTGAGTAATTCTTAGAACATGCCCTGGCATGTAAAATAACATACTAATAATCAAGATCCTGAAGGTGTTCACATGCGGGGAAGGACGGAAGACCTGGGGAGCCCAAGAAAAGGGTGACAAGCCATGTCTTCACCAGCACCCTGTGTACATGATCACAACGGTGAGAACCCAAGAGAAGTCAACTGCGCCTGGCAAATGGCTTCCTCAAGCAGGTGGCCTAAGGCTGCCTCTTGAAAAGGAACAGAATCCATCAAGGTGGGGGAAGAGGCTGATTGGCTAGAAAGATGCTCCCAGCTGGAAGGTCCACGTATGCAGAGCAGTAGAGGGGTGAAATAGAATGGGAAGACCAGGCAGTGGCACAGACCCCTGTGTCTGCGCCTCAGTGTCTACGTTGTAGAGCAGAAGGTGAGAGCTGGTGGTTTGGGAAGGCTGGAGCGGGACAAACAGCACGAAAGCAGAACACGACACATTTCTGGAGGATTGTGCTGGTTAAAAGAAACGACGTTCATTCTATGGGAAACTGGTCAGGTTCTTTTGCTCGGGTCTGTTGTGAGGAATAAGGACCATGTTATAGCGACAAGCATAAAGGACAGCATTAAACAAGCAGGCAGTACACAGCAGGAATAGTTGTTATTGCTTATTGCTACTGTTGTCGCTGTCATCATCATCATTGTCCTGCAGCAAAAAGACACTATAGGTAGATTTTAAGCAAAAAGTTAGCTAGATTTAATTTGTAGTGTGATGGGTATATTTTTGTCCCATTGACTCCATTATTGACTATTAAGTTTTTATTTCTTTCTTTCTTTTTAATACAAATAGAGCAAGGGAAAGCACAAACATAATCAGCCCGATTCTGCAATTGGAGAAGGGTGAATATTTTGGAGAAAATGTTCTGCATTCTGATGTCTGACAGCATCCACTCCATAAACTTGCTTCTCAGACCCTTCCTTCTGTCTTTACCCCTGCCACACACTAAAGTGTCAGGTCCCATTGTTTCTCTGGCCCTGTTTCCTCTGTGTATTTTTCTACCCTCTCTAGGGCTATGACAGTTATGCTTAGAGTTTGGGCAAAGGATAGAGCCTGAGGTTCGGGGGGGAGGGGAGTTGGTCAGGCAGTAAGGACACAAAAGCTCTGAAAAAGTAAATATATTTTTTAAGTAAATCTAAATAAATTAATAAAATCCTTTTCTTCAGCTGGGCTAGCCACACAAATTTCAGCAGGTCTTCAAATAACATCATATTGTGCAACGTTTTTTTTCAGGTGTGATACCCTAGGAACTCATATAAATAATCTATACTATTCTGGTTTATACTGCCTACTTATTTTATGTTGATATGCAAGAAAGACTCTATTAGCCAAGAATGTCTAACTGGAAAGGTCGTCACTAATATAAACAAAATGCTAAATGATTCTTACTATAAAAATATATGGGTTTTGATTTTTTTTTGTCACCTTAAGTTCACTAAACTATGATCCTGTTACGCTATGAAAAGACGGTGTGCAAAGTAACCTTTTTACATACCTGCTAGGCATACTTACATCCTAGGGAAATGCTACTATCCTTAATCTAGAGTGAATATAATATCTTCTAATTTTATAAATGTGAGGCCATCAAATATGATTAACACCTCCCTGCCACCAGCATAGCAAACCACACATACCCACATTTAGTCTTACTTTGCACACAGAGTGGATCGTGATGGATACCTACCCAGTAAATCACCAGTGAATGGCAGCACCGCTATACTAGGCAGGCTGAAGAGAAGTTTCCATGGCAAATCTGCCTTGTCCTCTACCCATGAGAATACTAGACTGATGATTAGTAAACACTGCCCTTGCTATGAGTCAGTTCTACGGTGTAAACACCAAGGGTGAATACGAACCTCACCACCGTGGAGGGCCACTTAGGCTGCACTACATGAAATTGTTGCTGTGTAGACCAAACACACTTGAATATCGGTCATTTCATAGGGTTCAACCTCAGGTGCAGTATTCGAAGCGTTACATATATTGACTCAAGTAATTCTTACAACAAACGTCAGACAAGGGTATCATCATCATGATCTCCTCTTTAGATTGCTGCTGAAATTGATAATGCAAAACATGAGGCAACCCTGATGATAATATTTTAGGTTCCCTTTGGTGCACTTTGTCTTCTGGTACCTTACACATTTCGTTTATGCAGCTGTGTTCTACAGTATAATTAGAATATTTTATATCTTCAAATGAATAAGATGGCCTGAACTTTGCAAAATGAAATAGAAATTTTTTTTCAAATAAGGAAGAGAAAGCCTTTCAATGAACAGTGCCTTCAAGCGGAGATCTTCAACTCCAGAAGTATTGAAAATTAAAATTTCCTACTTTTCCCTTTTGCCAAGAAAGAACTATCATTCCTTTTAATAAAAATACGTACAATCTAAATCTTTCTTGACATTTCTAATCTAATGAAGAGACAAGGAAATAAAATGCTGTGTTTCCTGTCATTTTTCCCAAAAGGCTTTGAAATAAACTTGTTTGGTGATGACAGCATAATAATGAAAAGTCTATAATGGAAACAGCCCTCTGACAGGTTTTCAAATACTTCTGTGGAAATAAGAACAGCAACGCAGGGCAGGGCAGGGCAGGGCCAAACGGACCCCTCCCTGTGTCAGAAAGAAAGACAAGAACACTGCAGCCGCGTTTGGGGGTGGGGGGAGTCTCACTGCAAGTGACACATGAGTAATTAACAGAGACATGCGGCCATGAACTCAAAGCCAAGGCACACGCCATCAAGCGAGAGTCATGTGTGGGGTTACACATGCCATTTCCACACCTTTATGCTAGCAGACACAAGATGAGAAAAAATAAAAACAGTTCTATGTTCTACATTCCTATCAAGAGAAGAAGAATGAAATTTCCTCATTTCAGTTAGGAGATAGAGAAATATTTTTAGATATTTTCCATTTTATCTCATGGAGAAACATACAACTCTCTCTATATAAATACATTCATTTCATTTTCTAGAATTTTCTTTCTTTGAAACATGTCTTTGCTACTTTCTTCACGTGCATGTCAGCAACATAACACAGATAATTTTCCATGGCTTTAATAGCACTGTGTCTTTGCAAAACTGTAATTTGAAGTATTACCATCGTAGGCTTCAATTCCAGTGCTAAAGGCGGGACAGCACAGGGGAGGGGAAAGTAGGCAATTAAGATGTCCATCTGCTCCAGGGAAAGTGTCCCAGTCTTCTCGTGTATTGGTTTCTCTGATCAGAATTCATACGCGCGTGCACGCGCGCGCACACACACACTCTTATGAAGCTAGTTGATGCTTTCAGTAATAAATCGATGCATGGAACTTCTTATTATATTTTTCCCTTTTTATTAATCAATTAATGAGTTATAGTCTTCTTCCCATACAAGGAATTAGGATGAAAAATTGCAACAGGAAATCTAAAAGCAAAGTAGGGGTTGGGTGAGCATGGGTAACTGAATCACACATATCAGTACTTTTGATATAGCACCTTTAAGGAAGGCCTTTACTTTTTTTTTTTTTTTTCAAATGCTAAATTATTACTGAAAACACTATGAAAGAAAACATTAGGAAAGACTTCTTGAATTTTTGTTTTAGTCGCACAGGAAGCTTTTATGACATTCAAAAGCAGTCAAGGAGAATTCCTTTAATCTCATACAGAAGCACATCTTGAAATTAAAACAGAAAATGCAGCCTGACCAGGTGGTAGCACAGTGGACAGAGCATTGGATTGAGATGCAGAAGACCCAGGTTCGAAACCCCGACATCACCAGCTTGAGCGTGGGCTCATCCGGTTTGAGCAAGGCTCACCAGCTTGAGCCCAAGGTCACTGGCTTGAGCAAGGGGTCACTCAGTCTGCTGTAGCCCCCCAGTCAAGGCACATATGAGAAAGCAATCAATGAACAACTGAGGAGCTGAAACGAAAAATTGATGCTTCTCATCTATCTCTCTTCCTGTCTGTCTGTCCCTATTTGTCCCTCTATCAGTTTCTCTCTGTCTCTGTCACACACAAAAAAGGAAAATGTATATTAAAATGTGTAGTAAACAATCATATATTATTAATTGTGAACTACAAAAGAGTAACTAATTAGCTATTGATTAGTAGAGAGTTATTACTCTCTAATAATGTGTTTAGTTACTAATACATGTTTAGATGTGATGTGATGAATTTAGATTCCTTATAAAAGTATACTTTCATAATAATACAATAAAAGATATAATGCTTCAACATAATTTTTGGAAGAGGTTGAGTAGTTTCCCCTAAGACCTATATTTTTTAAATGATGCAGTCAAATTTAAAACTATTTTCATTTCAGGATGAGCAATCTTCACCATATTGTTTACATTATTTGGCTTTGAGGAGAGACTACCTTTTTGAAACCTTTCATTTCTGTACATACGGTTTCAAATCTTAGAGAGGTCACGGAACTCTTCTTGGAATACCAATTTAGTTTAGATTTTGATTGCTTGAAAACATGCTATATGTCTAACTACATATAGGGAAGAAATGGTCTGTGATTACATACTGTATATCAAAACTATTTCACAATTCCCTCCAAGATTCAGAAATAGATTTCTGGAATGTTATCTTTCTAAAAAATGTCACACGAACATCTCAACTATCTTCAAAATATGAGTTCTTGTGTCTCCTGAACTGTCTTCTGAGTTAGCGTTTGGGAGTCCTGTTCAAGTTTACAAGATAATTGGGTGGTCAGAGGAAACAAAATTTTGCTGTTTAGCAACCATGCTTTTGTGTGTGTGTATTTTCCTAGACACAAAATTAGTGTTGTTTGGATGAGTGGAGCTTACTTTTATGTGACAGCCTAAATAGAATAATTAAACCCTTATCAATATAAATTATGATTGCCACAAAAGACCAGGCCTGCATAAGACTTCTGTCTTTAAACATACCTCATTTTGATGGACTGATGAGACAGCAGTAAGATTTTGAAGTCTATGTATATATTTCAATGCCTTTTCTCCCAACATTCTTTCCATACTTCATACCATATGCAAATAGCACATGTGAATCTTAAGACCCCAATTTTTATTGAGTTTAGTGAGGTGACATCGGCTAATAAGATTATACAGGTGCACAATCCTACAATACATCATCTATACACGGTATTGTGTGTTCATCACCCCAATCAAGTCTACCTCCCTCACCATCCTCTACCCTCCTCCACCTAAAACCCCAAATTTTATGCACAAACTGCTTAACATGGCATTAAATGCCTTTTGTTCAGATTTCCCATCCTCAGTACAAGAAAGTCTATCTGCTTTGTATACCTCCTAAGCTTCTTATGATCTAATGAGATACACACATATTTTTTTTAATTTTTATGAGATACACATATTTTAATGTACATAAATACCACACATTACTAATGCATTCTTAATTGATGAATATAGTTCGGAGTAGTGTTTTTTTCATTAGAAAAAGAGTTCTTCCCTGAAAAATGACTCACTGAGCCTTTTATTCAAGGTCATTGATTTTCCTGTATTATACACCCAGCTTTTATGTAGTCACCTGTTACTTACAGTTCACTTTATTCCTTCAAAGACTTAATGCAGCTTACAATGTTAAACACATATAAAATAGAATTAGAATTAACATGTAGATAAGATTCTACTTTAAGTAAGATAGAGGTAGTGCACTCTCATCTAGAAATTCTAAATAAATACTTTTCTGTAACTGAGCATAAATTTAGGACAGAGCTTCCTAGAAGCCAAGGAAAAAAGTGGAACCCAAAACTGAATATACTTCCCATGTTTAAAAGGACATTGAAATATCAAGAGATCTCCATAGCAGGTGCTCACTTGTTAAAAATGGCTAAATGACTGGGTTAACCTGGAAAGATGTTCTACTTTATCTCAAGCCTTTGAATCAAATTAATTTTTAGGTGTAACATATCATGTAGATCTTGATATAAAGGCCATTGGGTGATGTAATTGTTACTATATAGACTATATTAAACATTCCTGAGGTATTTTTATACCATCCTTTTGTAAATCTAATTAAGTTAAATCAAATCATAACCCAAGGAAGGCTAGCTTTCAAAAAATCAGTTTCCCTTAATCTAATATAAGGAACTTACAGGAAAAGTGAAGTCATGTTTCCCTGAAATATGTTGCATTTCATTTTGGGAAGTGTTTATCAATATTGTGGTTTAGGGTGCAAATTTTTTTCCAGTGCATGCTTGATGATATTTACCAGGTCAATTCAGGGAATGTCCCCCTGACATCAACTGTAGGATGCACATGTCACATCTACTGGTGCCGATTTGAAAACCAGGGATCAGACCTCAAATCTTGTTCATAACAAACAAGACTGCACAGCACAGAAGCCGTGGGGAAGGAAGTTTGATGACTGATTGCAAGTTGACTTCTTTTTTTTTTTTTTTTTTTTTGTATTTTTCTGAAGCTGGAAACGGGGAGAGACAGTCAGACAGACTCCCGCATGCGCCAGACGGGGATCCACCCGGCATGCCCACCAGGGGCGACGCTCTGCCCACCAGGGGGCGATGCTCTGCCCCTCCGGGGCATCACTCTGTGGTGACCAGAGCCACTCTAGTGCATGGGGCAGAGGCCAAGGAGCCATCCCCAGCGCTCGGGCCATCTTTGCTCCAATGGAGCCTTGGCTGCGGGAGGGGAAGAAAGAGAGAGGAAGGAGGGGGTGGGGGTGGAGAAGCAAATGGGTGCTTCTCCTATGTGCTTCTCCTATGTGCCCTGGCCGGGAATCGAACCCGGGTCCCCCACACACCAGGCCGATGCTCTACTGCTGAGCCAACCGGCCAGGGCCTGATTGCAAGTTGACTTCTTTAGTATCTACACACAATGTGAGCACTTAAGGGATTCTCCAGGTTACCCCATGGGCTACACCTTCATTTTTAACTAAAGAAAATTATGCCTCAGGGTTGGCTGTGACTCTTGCAAGGTCCTATAGGGGGTCGACTTTCTTGTGAAGCTATTGTTGTTTTAATCATTAATTGTGTTGGGGAATGAGACCTGCTTTTTATTCATGGAATGCTTGTGATCAGCAGAAACTAAGACAGAATTTTTACTTGAAAACGGGTCATCAAGGAGCCCTTATCTCTGTTTTAGGCACAAACCTGGTGCTGCAGAAAAACAAAATCAAAAGGGAAAAAAATACCTGCAGAAACAAAAGATAGAATGCAGAATTAAAAATATATGTATTCCAACATGACCAATTTAAATCTCATCATCACCACTGCTCTCAGAGTTCTGTGATATTTTGTATCTAAATCATTATAAGCACCTACCTACTATAAGTCTAGAATATTTTCTTGCAGATACTATTGCTGGCTTTAGCATCAGATGCCCAAATGTCTTCCTAATGCTCAAATTGCTTCTTTTTCTAGTAGGTCCTAACCATGCTGTCTTTTTTTATTTTCTCCTCATAATGGAAAATAATAATTGCTCACTGCCAACCAGCTAACATCTTTCCTATTATTATTGTAAAGGCATTTTCTGTGCCCTTTCATGGCTTCCTATCACACCTCTAACTTTTAATCTCTTTCTTTGTTCCCTAATTTCCAATCTCCATGTATATTTGCTGCTGTCATTCTATCACCAAGCTCTTCCCATTGCACTTAAGGATTTGACAGATAATTAGAACAGGTACTTTAATGACTGTAAAGCAGGGCGTACTGACATCATTATCTCCGTATTCATGTAACTGTTCAGTTAACCCACTTAATTATTTTTTTTCAATGAGAGGAGGCGAGTCAGAGGGACAGACTCCCTCATTTGCCCCTCACCAGGGTCCATTTGACAAGCCCACTAGGGGGCGATGCTCTGCTTATCTGGACTGTTGCTCTGTTTCTCAGCAACCAAGCTCTTCTTAGCACCTGAGGTAGAGGCCATGGAGCCATCCTCAGTGCCTGGGGCCAACTCGCTCCAATGGAGCCATGGCTGCAGGAGGGAGAGAGAGAGCAAGAGAGAGGGAGGGAGGGAGGGAGAGGGAGAGAGAGAGAGAGAGAAAGAGAGAGAGAAGTGAGGGAGGGGAGAAGCAGATAGGTACTTCTCCTGTTTATCTTGACCAGGAATCAAAGCTGGGACATCCATACACTGGGCCTATGCTCCACCACTGAGCCAAATGGTCAGGGCAGCCCATTTAACTATTATACATTCTTCACTCCTATTTTCTAAAGATGATGAGGTACAGTCTCAATCCTTGTCAGACAGAACAGCTTTCTGGAAATATCTATTACAGAAAACAAGCATTTACCATATGTATAAGAAAGATACTCCTTGCAAAACGACCTAGGATCTTTACCATGCCAGGACAAGATCCATTTTCTTTTTTTTTTTGTTTTTTTGTTTTTTTTGTTTTTGTTTTTTTTTTTCATTTTTCTGAAGCTGGAAACAGGGAGAGACAGTCAGACAGACTCCCGCATGCGCCCGACCGGGATCCACCCGGCATGCCCACCACGGGTGACGCTCTGCCCACCAGGGGGCGATGCTCTGCCCATCCTGGGCGTCGCCATGTTGCAACCAGAGCCACTCTAGCGCCTGGGGCAGAGGCCACAGAGCCATCCCCAGCGCCCGGGCCATCTTTGCTCCAATGGAGCCTTGGCTGCGGGAGGGGAAGAGAGAGACAGAGAGGGAAAGCGCGGTGGAGGGGTGGAGAAGCAAAGGGGCGCTTCTCCTGTGTGCCCTGGCCGGGAATCGAACCCGGGTCCTCCGCACGCTAGGCCGATGCTCTACCACTGAGCCAACCGGCCAGGGCAAGATCCATTTTCTATTTCTCTCATTTGTATATTAACATAGGAAGTAAAATCTCATATATGTGTGTGTGTGTGTGTGTGTGTGTGTGTATGAATGCTGCTCACAAAAATTAGGGGATATTTCAAGATGAATATGAAGTGATAAAATATCCCCTTATTTTTGTGAGCAGTGTATAATCTTTCTTTTTGGGCAAAGACAAGTAATTGAATTTGAAATTGTGTCTATTGCTTGGTAGAGTAATTCCTTTTTTCCTAAATATCTAATAACTCCAAGGATGTTTATTTCTCAGAAATGTTAATGTACTTTCATCATCAATTGGCTTGAAAAATTTGGGGTTACAGATAGACTGATGAGTATGGGTTTTCTCTGAGCCTTTAATATGCTAATGTGTTTTGTGAATCACCAAAGAGTTTTAAGCTCTCCAAATATTGGTATTTCTTAAATAGATTTCACCTCAGAACTCATGGCCATAATTTTCCTTGCTACTTGTTTTGGAAAATGCTGTTCTAGACACTTGTTAGGACGGGAAGATTAATTGCCCTTTGATCTCTCTTCTAAGCGGTTGGCCTTAGTTCACAGATAAAGATGTAACTTGTGAATTGCTCCAAAACATTCCACGTGCAAAATGTGTCAGATTTCATTCACTTTTTTTCTCCCCAAATCGGATAAATTGGTCCAAACTAGCCCCTCAATGAAATTGGCAAGAGTCCAAGCATTTATTGTTTGCTATGGCTCCTCCTGCCTCCTTGTACGCGAATCTGCACAGACAGGCCCCTGGTCGGAACTGCTCTGCAGAAGTGGCCTCTGTTCGGCAACAGTGGTGACTTCTCTGACCACATCCCCTCCCTGTGGATTGTCTCTGTCTACCAGGATCTCTTCTGGGGCTCCAGAGTAGAGGTCCTATTAGACCTGTCTACCAGGATCTCTTCTGTGGCTCCAGAGTAGAGGTCCTATTAGACCTGTCTACCAGAATCTCTTCTGTGGCTCCAGAGTAGAGGTCCTATTAGACCTGTCTACCAGGATCTCTTCTGGGGCTCCAGAGTAGAGGTCCTATTAGACCTGTCTACCAGGATCTCTTCTGGGGCTCCAGAGTAGAGGTCCTATTAGACCTGTCTACCAGGATCTCTTCTGTGGCTCCAGAGTAGAGGTCCTATTAGACCTGTCTACCAGGACCTCTTCTGTGGCTCCAGAGTAGAGGTCCTATTAGACCTGTCTACCAGGATCTCTTCTGGGGCTCCAGAGTAGAGGTCCTATTAGACCTGTCTACCAGGATCTCTTCTGGGGCTCCAGAGTAGAGGTCCTATTAGACCTGTCTACCAGGATCTCTTCTGTGGCTCCAGGGTAGAGGTCCTATGAGACCTCCTCCAAGGCCATGCTCCCTGCATAGCCCCGCGTACGGCTTCCCTTTGGGATCAGCTGGGTCTCAGCACCAACAGCACCAAATTGTCTTGCTCCTGCCTGTCTGAAGTCTCTCCTCTCTTTTTCTTAAAATGCCAGCCTTAACTGTCTCAAAGACAAACAGTTTTCTCATCTGACACTCCCTTGAGCTCTTGCCTCATTGTTCAACCCTGAACCATGAGAAATCCATGAACTCCCAGGAGAAGCAAAGGAAACTTGGAACTTCTTCCTGAGAGGTACAAACAAATCACACAGTAAAATCAGCAAGAGACCAATTAATTTATTAATATCACACAAGCATATAAAGAAAACAATTTACCTTGGGGGTAACTGATATAGAATTGTGTATGCATATCCCAGATGCATGAGATGGAGCGCTCAGAAGACTCCCAGTTCCCTGGAGAGGGAAATGTTTGATTTGTTCAAATAATTTGCTGCTCTCGCTCACTAAGTGTAAGCTGGATATTAACCCCACATCTAGGATCCTATAAATAGAAAACCTAAACATCAGAGAAGTCAGAAATATATTTCTCAGTACTTGTTTCTGTTTGGCATGCAATACCCTTTCCATAGATGTTATAATGTTGCTATCTATTTTTTTTTTAAAGAAAGAAAACAAAGCCATTAAAATAAGACTACTGCACAGAATTTTTCTATCAGTCTGGTAAAATAAAATTTTTTTTTAGAAAATCAATACTGGTGCAAGTTTTTGAAATCAATTCTGAGTTATTGATTTACTTACTTATTTGAAAAAAAATACAAGCAGAACCTTTTACATAAATGCTGTTCTTACTCAAATTTTCCACTGTTAACAAGAATAAATATTATTCAGTGCATCAATTTATAATGGATAAAAATGAAGACTTTCCTAAAAAAAAAAAAAAAAGCACTTAATTTTATCCTAGAAATTACCTCAGCCACTTGGACTCTTACTCTTAGTCTAATTATTTCTTGGTGACTAAATTTGCAATTTTAATAAGAAAAAGTGAGACTATAACGAATTTAAAAGACACATCATGCTGTTGGGCTCACATCAGTTAGCAATACTACTGTGTAAAGCATATGCTAAAAAAGTGACACAGTTCATACAGGGACTGAATTTTGAACTTAGGTGAATGTAGAGAACTCAGACTAGAGACATTTTACAAAACAGGCTGAATATAAAGCAGGCAGAAGGACAACTGACTCCCAAATATATATATATATTATATATATATAATATATATATATATAATATATATATAATATATATATATACACACACACACACACATAACATATCATTCTGTATAAACTATGGCTCAGGGAATAACTGATGGATAATTAATATGTTGACAATTGATTACACTAAAACTGCTACATCAAAGCCTCTGTTGATTTTGCTTTTTGTTTTTTGTGTGTGAGTGACAGAGACAGAGAGAGACAGAGACGGGGACAGATAGGGACAGACAGACAGGAAGGGAGAGAAATGAGAAACATCAATTCTTCATTGCGGCACCTTAGTTTCTCATTGATTGCTTTCTCGTGTCATATGTACCTTGACCAGGGTGGCGACAGCAGACCAAGTAACCCCTTGCTCAAGCCAGAGACCTTGGGCTCAAGCTGGTGAGCCTTGTTCAAGCCAGATGAGCCCATGCTCAAGCTGGCTACCTCGGGGTTTCAAACCTGGGTCCTCCATTTCCCGGTCCGAGGCTGTATTCACTGTGCCACTACCTGGTCAGGCTTGACTTTGTTTTAATACAAAGGTAAAAATGGCAGAAAGAGAATAACTCCACTCAAATCATTCCACTTGTAGCAGATGTGTTATGCACTCTCTATGGTCCCCAGGACTTCAGAGGGCCCTACACTTGTGAGGAGCCTTTAGAACGTCCTAACTGGCTGAGAGTTTCTTATGAAAATGTATTAAATTATATTAGCTTATTTTTATTCTTCACAACTGCGTTGCCTGATGGTAATGACTTAATATCACTCATCCATAATTATGCAGATAACAGATAGTGGAGGCAGCCTGCAAACCTATGGCTGTGTCACTGCGAAGGGCAGCCACGTCCTCTCACCAGTCACAGCCAGTGACCATCACCGCTCTAAAAGCTTTCATCTCCATTTACTTGCATTCTTCATTCTTTATCCATCCAAAGGAAGACCACATTAAAGCACCTTTACTGCTCATGAGCCACAGCACACATTAAGGTGCCGATAAACAGGAAGATGGCATGGGGTACGTGCTGTCATTCTGTAACGCGGCATAAAGGAACTTCCAGACTGACGCCAGCTTCCTCTACAGTCCAGGAAGTGCCAGCCTCTGAGGGTCAGTGATATTTATGCTCCTGCTCTCAAATAGAGCAGACTCCCTGGGACACTTCCAAGGTTCACAGGATCTCTGACGCCACATGGCTCTGAACACTCATCCCCATCCATCGTAGGATCCAGCGTGCCCTAAGCTATAAAGTAGACTATCCTCGGGTTTGAAATGTGTAACACTTATAAATAGCAAGTGTAATCCAGATTTTTACTAGATCAGAACTGAACAGGATTATTTCACACATTTTGAGGAAGGTTCATTTAGCCTCTTGTTTTTCGGGGAAATCTTCATTTGGAAAGATGCCTGGTACTCTTTCAGCCAGTTATTCATACTAACATGCTTAATTATTGACTTTGGTTGGTTGTCTGAGAGACATCTTTTGTTTGGTAGTATAGTAAACTGTCTCCAATCTATTCATACTTAACTTTGACTCACGTATGCTGAATTGTATTTCCCTTGTGAGAGCAATGATGGGTGGCAGTAGTGACCTTTTTTTTTACGAACAGAAACTGCAACCAAAAAAATTTAAATGTTGACTTTGCTTCAATATTTTTAAGCTTTAAAATTGAGATTTTTTTTTCTGAAAAAAAATCTTTAGAGACTGAAAAATAAACTGTAGCCCAAAGAAGTTGACAACCAACAGATGAATACAGTAGGCAACAGTGGCCATTTTGAAGAGCAGAAGCAGTTTCTGGAAATTTCCATAGTCAGGGCTCTAGAAAAAATTATGATGTCAACACATTATTCATTCTCCATGCACAGAATGCAACAATGCACTTGTACTGGGTATTACCAGGTGTAACCCTGTAACTCTGGCAACACAGCTGCTTCTCAAGGTCTTGGAAGGTAGTGTCTAGATTAGGCTGATGTTATTCAAACCACTACTGGAACAGAGGAATCCTGGGAAATGATTCAAGAGCAACTTCACAGAGCTGTGCCACCCTCATCAGTTACCTCTTTGGAGAATTAGACCTCTAAGGAAGAATTTGTTTGAAGAAAAAGTTTCATGGCTTACAACAGTGAACAAAAGTTTGTGTGCCACTGAAATACAATGTTTTTGAGTCTTTTCTAAATCTTCCAGTTCTTTATACCCCATTGCAATTTTGGGGCTTCCAAACCATACCCTCTGCCTTTTCTTTAGAAAAGGGAAAATTGCATGACTGTGACTATTCACTAAATTTTCCGTAGTACTTCTGTTATCCCGTGCTCCATTTTGTTGGTCTGTTTTGTTTTTCTTTGAGAAAGTCTACCATGGAGAGAAAGGCTGAGATATATATATATTTTTAGATGAATATTAATCCTTTTTAAATCACGTGAAATGGTTCAGTGATCTAACAGATAGTTTTATTGTACTGATGCATGTGTGATTTGAAAGATAATTACATAAGATTAAATTTCTCTCCTCTGCCAATCAGAAAAGAGGTTCCATTTAATTTTATGACCTATAATAAACTTTGTGGAGGAAAAATTGTGCTGTTAATCTCCAGCACAATGACAGAAATAAAATATTATGAATAAAATCCTTCCTTGCGCTTCATGGGCAAAAAAATATATATGGTTTCTATTTACAAGAATCATCAAAATAGTGTATTCATTATTTATAGAATAGCATAATAGAAAAATGATAAAACAATAAGGAAATTATAGAAATAGATGAAATGTGAATCACATTTCTCTATGAGCAAAATTAATGTTGTTAATATTTATCTATAAGGGAAAGAATGCTATAGGACACACAGAATAGATTTGAATTTTTAGCAAGGCTGGGTCTAACCTAAAACATACAGACCCTGGCCCTGGCCGGTTTGCTCAGTGGTAGAGCGTCGGCCTGGCGTGCGGGGGACCCAGGTTTGATTCCCGGCCAGGGCACATAGGAGAAGCGCCCATTTGCTTCTCCACCCCCCACCCCCTCCTTCCTCTCTGTCTCTCTCTTCCCCTCCCGCAGCCAAGGCTCCATTGGAGCAAAGATGGCCCGGGCGCTGGGGATGGCTCCTTGGCTTCTGCCCCAGGCGCTAGAGTGGCTCTGGTCCCGGCAGAGCGACGCCCTGGAGGGGCAGAGCATAGCCCCCTGGTGGGCAGAGCCTCGCCCCTGGTGGGCATGCCGGGTGGATCCTGGTCGGGTGCATGCGGGAGTCTGTCTGACTGTCTCTCCCCATTTCCAGCTTCAGAAAAAATACAAAAAAAAACCAAAAAACAAAAAAAAACAAAACATACAGAGCCTGCTTTATAGAAATAAAAGTAGCATGGAAACAAAATATCACTCAGTGTTTGTATAGTATTTACTATCTGCCAAGCTGTGATCTACCTACTTCTCCTATATTAATTCATTTACCCTTTCCTACAACTCTGTGGAGTCTGTACTATTAGTATTTCCATGGAACAGATGAGAAAACTGAGGCTCAATGAGATTAAACAACTCGTTTTAGTCACACACCTAGGAAGTCATGGTGCCGGAGTTTGGTGTAAGCTGTCCATGCTACTGAGCAATCTTATACACTGTTAATCCCAAATTCTCCCTGGACATCAGCCTCAGATGCGTCTTCAAGTTGAACACTGTAAGCACTTCAAAAGCTGTATGCTCACAATGAGCCCTGTAGAATTCCTGCTCTTCCTACTTCATCATACTCCAAGGTCGAGAATGGTTTCCACCTTGAAAAATTGACATATAGTACAAGTAATTCTACCTATTAGTTTTCTACTTCTTAGTGTTTTGTTTTAATTCTCCCTGGATGCTATGTGCTTTTAAGTCTTTTTCTCTACATAACTTCTAAATAAAGCCTAGACTTTTAAATGCCATTATTTGATGTGGTTTATTGGGTGAATCATCTCTGAAAAACTATTACCCAAACTCCTGTTTTGACTTGTATTTTTGTCTGTTAGTTTATTTCATTGTTGACTCTACTTAAAAGCATTCTGTATATTTTAAATAGTGTTACTAGATATCTAAGGTAACTTTAGCTTACAAAACTTTTTGTAAAGCTATCCCCTCTCAATAATTTCTTCACACAATGCCCTGATATTTTTATACTTCTCCTTTGGCGCGCACACACACACACACACACACACACACACACTCACACACACAAAGTAATGATATCCTTTAGTTTCTCTTTCCATGGAGAATTTAATTGAGTGTCAATCACCAATGCAGAGAGTCCCTCTCTCTGCAAGGTCGCACAGCCCAGCCAATCTGACGCCAACCTTGGTCAATTATTATACATCTACTGATGCAGGAACACTAGGAGACCAAAATAAAAGTCACACGGATGAGGCCATTCTTAAAGAGAAAGCAATATACAAACTTATTTCCTTGATAAGAAACTACTGGTTACAACACAACAAAATGAGAGCCTGGAATCATATGTGATATTGTTATTGCAGTAAAATTACAGTTAATTACACCATCTTATAAGAATAACAGGCAACATGTTCCTGCTTTCACAAGACCATTCATTTCCAGACCGAACACACTCTTGCCATATTTGATGTTATGCAACAGATAGAGATGGATAAAATTTTCTGAACGTCTGACCTTGCCATCATCATAATAATGTGTGTACTTAATTTAAAAAAATATGCATTTCCAATCGGTGAAATTTTGTGCTTCTATAAACCTTTTGAGGGAAAAAATCTAGGACCCTCAAAACCCTAGATACAATTCAATGGGCCCCACACGACATTTTTAAAAGGACAATTTCAGCCAAAGTGTGTTATTTTCTGGCTACTAATGCTAATGGAAGGAAAATGCTTTTTAAATGCTCAGCAGATGTTTAGTGTTTTTATCATCATCATTACCCACAAGTTATGCTAAATTATGTAAATCTGTCATGGAATTGAAGGCCTTTATGTACTTAATACACCTTGCAACTATTTCTCTCCATTTGTTAGTAATCTCTTTAAAATAAGAGTTAGGTGTTTATTTTATATTAATAAGAATATTTTACTGCAAAGGTGGCTTTATTTTCCCTCTTTGCATATCTTTCATAGACACATTTTAATAACTGAAATAAAAGTGGAAAATACCAATTCTTCACAGTTTTATTTGCCCTATATATCCAATTACACCTTCTAGGTCTTAGAACAGCCAAAGTTACCTTCTTATGTATCCCAACCCCGTTCGGTAAGAAAATAAAACTCAGAACACCCCAGAACACACCCCAAACTGAGTTTACGATCTTTGTGTGAAAGCCATCTCCTTGTTCTCTCTCACGCACCATGCCAGACACAGGAAGGCACCTCACACCCCCTTCCACCGGGGTTAGTGGTCTGGTCCTGACCGCTACCTCTTACAATGTCTCTCTCCTTTGCCCGTTCATTTCCACCCTGAGTGACTGCGTCTTGTCTCAGATGTTGCCCCAGCCCTCTGGCTTCCTTCTCTCCAATTAAACCTTCACAAACAAAGTCAGAACCAGCCACGTGAGTCACACATGCCTAACCCAACAACCTTGGCTTGGCATCTAAGACACTCCACAGATGGGCAGGTTCAAATTTTGCCTCTGCGGCTTGCTACCTAAGCGATGGGGCAAAGTACTCAACGTCTGCATGCCTCAGGATGATCATAATAGTGAACATCTCAAAGATGTGTGTGTGTGTGTGTGTGTGTTTATCTTTTAATGGGTGAGTTAGTATAGGTAAAATGTTTATATCAATGTCAGGCACATAGTTATATAATATAGGTGCTGCATCCAATCCCTATGGTTATTAGCAGATTCTTCACTCTCATTTCCTCAAAGTTATCTTCTCCCACCCCACCCCACTCCCTGGTATATAAGGCTGCACATGTGAATGAATACACTCAAACGTACACGGTCACGCTCACACACATACAAGCACATGGCTAGGGAAGTTTCACCATAGAGACGCTCATTCAACCCACGCACCCACCATTCCCTCCACCTGGAAACTCCATCCTCCAGCCTTTCTGATCAACCAATTTCTAATCAGTATTCAAAACTGAGCTTAAACAAGTCTTCTCCAAGGTTGCCTTCCCTGACACCATTCTCCCGACGCCTTCCATAGTTTGACTACGGGACTGTATTCTAGTTCCTACAGCAGTTGATGGGACTCTGGAGAGCACCTGGTCCTCTTGTCAGATTGGATACTGGCAGAGAAGTGATGTTTTATTTGTGGTCTAACTTCGGAAGCATCTGCCTACAAATTACTTGGTGTTTACTACTTTGAGATAACTTAAGTAGTAAAGAAAAATGCCGGGTATTCTAAAGAGAAGTCAAAAGCCAACAGTCCTAAATTCAAGTTCCCTCCCTACCTCATAACGTGCTGTATGTAACAAGCCTTCCTTCCTTCCCTTCTCTGTCCTTCCTCCCTTTAATTAACACTTGAAACACAATGATGGGCCCCAGTTCCACATTTCACATTGGGCATATACACATCACAGAGATATTGCTGTCTTTCCCTGATGGGCAATGAGAATTTAATCTTCAAAGTCTGTGGCGTGACTTAAAACAAAAAATAGGCCCTGGCCAGTTGGCTCAGCGGTAGAGCGTCGGCCTGGCGTGCGGGGGACCCGGGTTCGATTCCCGGCCAGGGCACACAGGAGAAGCGCCCATCTGCTTCTCCACCCCTCCCCCTCTCCTTCCTCTCTGTCTCTCTCTTCCCCTCCCACAGCCAAGGCTCCATTGGAGCAAAGATGGCCCAGGCGCTGGGTATGGCTCCTTGGCCTCTGCCCCAGGCGCTAGAGTGGCTCTGGTCGCGGCAGAGCGACACCCCAGAGGGGCAGAGCATCGCCCCCTGGTGGCCAGAGTGTCACCCCTGGTGGGCGTGCCGGGTGGATCCCGGTCGGGCGCATGCAGGAGTCTGTCTGACTGTCTCTCCCTGTTTCCAGCTTCAGAAAAAATACAAACAAACAAACAAACAAAAACTTGTCCATCTAGCAAAAGGTAGGTCTTCTTCGATATGCCAAGAGATAACATAGTCCTGGGGAGACATTTCATGTTCAACATTCTAGTGAAGTTTGCGCTTCTAAAAAGAATTTTATATTAAATATGCCCTCACATCTGTCTTTTTTATCTCGGTCCTTTACGCCACTCAGTAAACTGCTATGGATTGAGGACTTTCACAATGAACTGACCACTTTATTTGACGTCATTCCTAGGGTTTTGCTTAGGAGATATGAAACCCTTTGTCTGGTGTTTTTGTTTGTTTGTTTGAGGGAAAGAGAGAGAAATGGAGGGACAGACAGGGATGGAGAGACAGGAAGGGAAAGAGATGAGAGGCATCAACTCGTAGTTGCGGCACCTTAGTTGTTCATTGATTGCTTTCTCATATGTGTCTTTACCAGGAGGTTCCAGCTGAGCCAGTGTGACCCCTTGCTCAAGCCAGCAACCTTTGGGCTCAAGTCAGCGACCATGGGATCATATTAATGGTCCCATGCTCAAGCCAGAGATTCCATTCTGAAGCTGGTGAGCCCATATTCTAACTGGCGACCTCAGGGTTTCAAATCTGGGTCTTCAGCATCCCAGTCTAATGCTCTGTCCACTGCACTACTGCCTGGTCAGGTGAAGCCCTTTATGTAATTGGTGATGGACACTGGGTAAAGCAATACAGAGAAGTCAGTTTTGAGGTCTCCAACTTCAGATTCCAGGTCTGAAAGATTACTGATATTTCTAATAGTCATCCAATCGGAGGATAAGGGGAGGGCCTGAACCTGAGCATAAGTATAGCCTTCTGAGTTCAATATGATCGTTTTCGTAGCTGGATCATGTGTGAGCCCTCATAGGGAGGGTACAAACGAACAGCATTGAGAGAATGTGGGCGTTCTCATGGTTGTAGGGATGAGACCTGATGCTCCCCTGCAGAGAGGCAGTGATTCTGTCCCTGGAAGTTCATCCCCAAACCAGTAACAGATGCCCAAGTCCCAAGCTTATTATTGCTGTGGTATAACCCAAGGCAAACGGCAACATTCCATCTAATGAAGACCCTATAAAAACATTCCCTAGTGATATGCAAAAACATGACCTAATAACAAGGCCTAATCAAAATGCAGGCACAGGCTGCAGACTCCTGTCTGCTGTTCTCTCTGTGACCCTAACCTCTCTGTGGCCCTAAAAAAAAAATATTGAAGGGCCAGAGGAAGGCAGGAGGGGACAACACAGCAAAACTGTATCTCGTGTTCCATTCCATTCCATTCCAGGCCGTTTCTACCACGGGTCCGCAGGAAGTCCGAGCTGTCAGTGTCCACTCATACCATGTCTCGGAGAACTCTCAGACGCTTACCACTTAGATTTTTTAAAAATTATAATATTTATATTGAAACAATAAATGGAATTCAAGCATGCGAACTATATCTTTGCACGGGAATATGAAAACTTGAGGAACACCACACTTTGTGCACTGACCGGACACTAAGACAGCGTCTACCTTTCCATTCTCCCACAGCCTTCTAGTGGGTCGAGACGGAGTCCCTGGCCATGCAGAGCTTTTTAACTGCCTCCCTCACTCCACTAACCCTCACCTTATAGACAAGCTCTGCTAAAATAGCAATCTTTTTTCTCCTGTTCATGAATGTACTCCTAGTCTGAACAGTCCCTGCATTATACGAGCATTCAGCAAGCGTTGGTCTTATTAATAGCAGCATATTTTTGTATTTAAGTAGATGTTCCTACATAAGCATATGTTAATCAAAATATTGATTCAAGTGTGAAAACATCTTAAATAGGGCAGAAAACAATGTATTATATTTTAGTATATTTTTCATTAACTCTATGTGCTAAGCAGTAGACTACATGCTTTACCTTTATATAGTCTGTCCCCTTTTTTCATCCTTTATTTCAAGAACAAACTAAGCTTTGAGCCATGCAATGGGTGAGAGCTGAACCTGGACTACTCAATTCCAAGGTTGTGCCTTTCCCACAATTGTATTTTAAATAATGATATAGGTGTCAAATAGAAATGATTTCAAGATAATTTTGTATGTATCGATCTGGACTTAGCTACATAATGTTATGAGAAGCTCTTATGTTCAGAGATTTCCTCCTTAATTGTTTAAGATTTTCATCGAGGTGAAACATCTTACACATGTTTCTTATAATGCCAATGTTGTGAGAATTACTGGTTGTATAAAATTTTGTTTTGACAAAGTTGTCATTTCTTAAACATCATAAAGTAGAAATGGCAACTAAGATATCATTGGAAGATGCAGAAGTCAGAATAGCAAGATGTACTGGTTTGGGCTCAGTGACAGCACACTTTGGGGACAGGGGACCCGGGATCTATTCTCAGCTTGACCATTAATTAGGTTTGGCAACCTTGAACAGTTAGTCTCTCTTCAGATTTTGTTTCTTCACCTGTAAAGTTAGGAGGCTAGACTAGATGTTCTCCAAAGTTCTTTCCATCAAAAATAGTATGATCTGTAATATTGGAGAGTTCTGGTCTTATCATTACAACTCCTTTTACAAAATTATAAATCAATCTACAGTCTACAAAGACTGACAATATCAGCCAGATACAGTATTTCAACCACCCCAAAAAATACCCCTATACACCTTCCCAATCAATCTCCATCCCCTACCCAGAGATAAACACCACCACAATTTTCCACCATCGATTAACCTTGTGCATCTATATATCCATATATATATATATATCCATATACATATCCATACACACACACACACACACATACATGTGATTCCATGAAACGGTGGGGTAGAATGGATAAAAGCATAATTTCTAATAGAAAACACTTGGTTTGATTCCTGACTCTTACCTTAAAGAGATTTTTAAGTTCCTTAAGCCTCAGTTTCTCTAAGTAAATGAAGATAATAAAAGTAACTATTTCATGATTGTCCTGAAGAGTGATACCTAGAGAATATTACGCTAAATGAAATAAGCCAGTCAGAGAAAGACATGTACCATATGATTTTACTTCTATGAACAAAATAAACTAGCAAACAAAATAGAAAGACTCAAAGATAAGGAGAACAAACTAGCAGCTGTCACAGAGAATGGGGTTAACGGGTGGGGTAAAAAAAGGTGAAGGGACTAAGCAAAGAAAAAACTTATAGACACAGACAACAGTGTGGGGACGGAGAAGGGAAAGGGGTGGGGGAAGGGAGAGGGAGGTAGAGACGCCATAGATGGTGATGGAAGGAGACTTGGGGTGGTGATCACACAATACAATATACAGATGATGTATTACAGAATTGTATACCTGAAACCTGTATAATTTTATTAACCAATATCATCTCAATAAATTCAATGAATTTTAAAAAAAAATAAGATAAAACAGACTAATAAGGCAATGATTTTAAATGATGTCATAAGTCAACATTATGACAGTACATATCTTCAACAAATGTGAGTTTTTGTTTTATTACTATTAAAAAAGTGTCAGGCTTCTTATTCCATAACATCTTCAAAATCCTTCTTTTCTATAAATGTAGGAAATGTTTCTGTCTTCTTCTGTGACTCACTGTGAAGACAAACAACAGGGTCAAGTTTTCTCACACTTGTAAATAACAGGTCAAAGTGCAGAAGGAAAGTTCAAAATGAAGGTCACTAAAACTCAAATTAAAATGTAATCTGATGATGATTAAGGTCCATTAGAGCAGTGGTCCCCAACTTTTTTTTGGGCCACGGACTGGTTTAATGTCAGAAAATATTTTCATGGACTGGCCTGTAGGGTGGGATGGATAAATGTATCACGTGACTGAGACAAGCATCAAGAGTGAGTCTTAGACGGATATAACAGAGGGAATCTGGTCATTCTTTAAAAATAAAACATCGTTCAGACTTAAATATAAATAAAACAGAAATAATGTAAGTTATTTATTCTTCCTCTGAGGACCAGTACCAAATGGCCCACGGACCGGTACCGGTCCACGGCCCGAGGGTTGGGGAGTATTACGTTAGAGAAAATGCTTGAGCAACATCAAAACTGTCGAAGCACATACCCCAGTTTTATGGTCCTGAGAAAACGTTGCAACATCCAAGTCTTACTCTGCCAGGTTTATGAATAAGTCATGCCAACTCAGGTTTTCAATGTAATGGCTGATGGCACACACCACCTCCCTAGAAAACAACTCTGGAACAAACCCCATTCTTCCACAATGCCCCGAAATAGGAGTGCTAGTTTACAGAATGACAGTTTCTGGGCAGCTTATTGTTTCATGTGTCCACTCCAGTGTGGGAGGCGTCCCTTGGTCTGTTCTCTTTGAGCAAAAGGATAACAGGTTGTCAAGGAGTCTGTAATAAGCATGGGATTCTGTGCAGGGGGCGTGGAAGGGACCGGATTCCCTGGGGTTGGAGCCTGCCCTGGCATGGAGGTCATTTTGGCGCTGGCCGAGGGGGAGAATCAGAGGAGCCAGGCGGACTATGTGCTCTGAAACACCAGCTCCACAGGTGTAGCCGGCTCCGAGGCAGGTTTCTGAAGTGACTGTTCAGCCAATGTATCAAAAAATGCTTCAGCCATAATATAACATTAAAAACAAACAAACAAAAAAAACAAAAAACAAACAAACAAACAAACAAACAGGCCCTGGCTGTTCAGCTCAGTGTAGAGTATCGGCCTGGTGTGTGGATGTCCTGGGTTCAATTCCCAGTCAGGGCACACAGGAGAAGTGCCCATCTCGCTTCTCTCTCTTTTTCTCTCTCCCTCCTGCAGCCATGGTCGACTGGAGCAAGTTGGCTCTGAGCAGTGAGGATGGCTCCATAGCCTCCATCTCAGGCACTAAGAGGAGCTCAGTTGCTGAGCAACAAAGCAATGCCCTAGATGGGCAGAGTGTCGCCCTGTAATGGGCTTGCCTGGTGGATCCCAGTCATGGCACATGTGGGAGTCTGTCTCTATCTCCCCTCCTCTCACTGAATAAAAACAAACAAACAAACACCTTTCTAGTTATTACTCCAAAAAGTCTTTCAATGTTCTGGAAGAACAGTCCATAAAGAATGTTACTGCAGAGGTGCAGTGGCCCCCACTCAAGTCCCTTATGCCTTTACCATCTCATCAACCACAGCCTGACTCCCGAGAGCCAGCCAACACCTGTGCATCTTTCCGAAGGGCTCTGTCTTATCACAGAAGATCACTTGGCTCCTCGCAGCCTGGGTGAGCTGGGGAACAAGCCCTCATAGGAGCAACGCTCATGGAAAGCGTCCAAATACTAATGTGAGTTGACATATGGATGCCCCAGCTGTGCTGCCTGCCTTCCAGTTGGAAGAGCACTGAGTCCCCATTCACACTGGTCCTGGATGGTCTCCTGTCGCCTTAAGGGCAGATGTCATCACTTGTTACTGCTCTGATAACTCAGTTTTATCCACAACCTGCCCTCCCTTGTCTTGCCCCACACCCTGCCAGCTCCCAAATAGACGACTTGTACTTGTATCCTCCAAAAGAGTCTGCTTCGGGGAGAACTGATAAAAGCAAGTGTGAGTCAGAGGACAGGGTAAGAATTCAAGAACCACCTTCCCCCAAATGCCTCGAGTCTCTTGTCTGAATTCAATTCAGTTCAACAAACATGTATCAAGTGCCTTCTACATACAAAGCACCTTGTCTGGGTACTTAACACGGTCAAAAATGTAGTGAAGAAGGAAATTCATTCCATCTTGGAACTTGAATAAATTTTACAAAGTTTCTTCCAAGCGTATATAGTTTCCCCATTTTCAGAAGGAGACTCCATTCGTCCTGATCAAATCCTTCAAGTGGCAACTTTGTCAGAATCACTTATCTAGTAATGAGGTTCGATTCGGTAATGATTTTCAGCTTATGATGGCTCAGAATTACCTTGAACTAACCCCTGGGGACATGGACGACTTAATTTTATTTTTAAAGAAATCATGAGAGTATGATGTTTATATAGTGCAATATGTGCTCAATGGAAATGTTTATTTTTTTAGTAGAATGATTGTTTTTTTTTAATTGCTGTTAAGATAATACATTCAAGGAGAGGGCATTTTTGAATGCAAAAATATTTTGTAAAAACTGTTTCCGAGTCAAGTCGACAATTGGATTCCTTGAGAACGATGCATTATTTCTACATCGATTTCTTCTTACAGACAACATTTAAAGAACGTAGCTCAAGTTTACAAATCAGGAGATTCTATGCCTTTGTAAGGCTTGAAATTTGCTTTGCATGTACATAATATTTATGCCTCTGTGACATGCATCATTTGACTCGGTGTTTGCTCAACTGCAATGAAATGTGAAGGGCTGACATTAGGAAGATGAGCAGATTTTCTGTAACCTTAAACTGAATGTTCCTGTGCTGTGTGTGGAAGGGGTGGCAAATGGGCTGCACACAAAACCAGCAGATGCCATCGTGCAGGGCTCGCCCAGTATTATCCTCAAAATGCCTCTGACTGGAGCGCATAAGTCAGTTCCATAGGAATCTTCAATTATATGAGTAGTTGATTACATTATATATTAATGTGATTTTCCTGGGGTTCCTGGAACAAGGCACGTTACCTTGTTTATTGCAGGAACATCTATGAACTTTAGAAAAATCCAAGGAAATTACACTGAGCATAGAGAAGGCACTGAGATATTATCCGGGTTTCACAAAACTTTGAGTTGACCATACTATTTTTTATACCCCAAAGAAGAATGCTGAGAGTTGATTTTGTTTTGTCGCTGCAGACACACAATACACTAGAAATCTTCTGCAAAAGTCAAATGTAAAAGTACAACCTCTAGGATTCATTTTTTGTACCAACGTCTGAAATTTTAAAAATTTCTAAATTAAAAGAAATGTATCCAAAATATATTTATAAAATTGGTAGATTTAAACATTGCTAGTAAAGAAAACATTTCTCTATGTTACAGTTTTCTTTTAATTAAAAAAGAATGTCATGAACTGAAACACTAGTTTAAACACAAGCACACAGGACAGAAATGATCCAATGGGGAGTGGGGATTTAAATGCAATCCCTGCATTTTCAGGGAGAATGCAGCATCGTGGACAACAGGATGAGCCCTGCAAACAAAACCCTCACTGCAGGTGGCCCGGCTGGTCTGTGCTCAAGATGCTGGAAGGTTCTGTTCTCAGATTATGACTCTTACTGCCTCCTCCTCATCCCTAGATCAAATCTGTCAGAGATCTGAAATGCCCACACTGTTTCATCTTTCAGTAAGAGGGTTGAAATGTCAGAAAAGCATTGTGAGACCAGCGAATGTAACTCTCTCTCTCTCTGAAGTGACAATATCTGAGCTCTAAAGCTGCTTTGCATTCGAGGCAAGTGACTTAACCTCATCAAGTTTCCGTGTTTCCCTTTCCCCATAGACACAGTGAGTTCCTCATCAGACTGTTTGAGTCTTCAATGGTGCATCACACACAAGCATCCGGCCCAGAGATGATTTAGGGGAGGGGTGTGAATGATAAATGTTTAGTTTTCCCTAGAATATGTTCCCTTCCAAGGCTTCTCCATTGGAGAAGAAGCATACTGCCCTGTCACTCTATTCTGCCCAGAGTCAAAAGGGCACTGACTGACTTTGAACCTCACAGCTGAATCCAGCTGCAAAGCCAAGACTTGCCTGTGGAAAGTAGTGGGACTAATGTTCTTTTATTCAACTTAACATGTTAAACAGTAAGCCTGCCTCATCAGATTGTAGCTCGGGATCAAGAGGAAACAGAGATTCCATCCCTTCTCACCCGGGTGGGTCTCAGGAGATGAGGAGACCTAGTAGGGAAACACCTGTTTCTTGGTTTCTTCTCTGGATTAAAGAGAGAGGTGGGGAATTAGACTGAACAGAGAGTGCTCTTAAAGCAGAGGGCATATTGTCTTATTTCCTATTTAGGGATCAGGTAGAGAATAACCTCACAGGCTCCCCCCAAGGCAGTAAAAGTTAATGTGGTTAGCCCGAGAGACTGCCTGAGCAGGAATCACTGAGCAGCCCGGGACACTGCATAGTGACACGGGGAAGGTGCTGAGTGTTTCTCTATGTCCCCAGGAATGCAGCAGGAGAGGGAAAGGGGCATACTCAGGAGTTGGACTGAGACTGACTATGGAGCCTGCAGAAAGGGCTGCAGACGAAGTGGGAGGTTGGCTCTGGAAGAAGGTCATTCTGAACCTGAACTTGAACTGAAGTCTTGTCAGCCCTACAGTAATGTGCAGTAAAGCCTGAGAATTAGGGTGGGGTCCAGGCATCAAGGGGAGCCAGCCTGTGCTTCCTGGTAGCATCTCCTTGGACTTGGACATCAGCCAGTATGATGGCAGAGACAGACTTTAGCTAATGCCTAAAATCAAATGTAAAAGTGCAACCTCTAGGATTTTTTTTTTATATCAACGTCTGAAATTTTAAAAATTTCTAAATTAAAAGAAATGTATCCAAAATATATTTATAAAATTGGTGGATTTAAACATTGCTAGTAAAGAAAACATTTCTCTACGTTACAGTTTTCTTTTAATTAAAAAAGAATGTCATGAACTGAAACACTAGTTTAAACACAAGCACACGGACAGAAATGATCCAATGGGGAGTGGGGATTTGAATGCAATCCAATGTGGTTAGCCCGAGAGGCTGCCTGAAGTGGGAGACAAACGCAGACAACCAGCATCTCAACTGGTAGCAGCCGATGCCCATACAGCAAGCAGACCAGCTACTCATCAGGGTCACATGAGATCACAGACCCATCTCCCGGATATCCTCCCTGCAACTTGGTCATGTGTGTAGACAGGAGAGGAAGAAGAGGGAAACAGGAGACTATTCAATGCTAACTGATTTCATCTTGAAATATTGAAAAGAAAGGCTCTGAGCATGAGTAACTTTTGGCAGAACTTACTTTCTCTAAAAAGACTCCCTACCCCAGGCCTTGAGGTTAGTTTCCCAGACTTTGGCCCTTAAGATAGTTCTGCAAGGTTGCAGGTGTTCCCGGAATGTTTCTCCCTGAATTAATCTTACAGATAAACACTGTAAGAGAGCTTGTTTCACTGCTTTGTTTTACTGCTTGCTTCTCCTCCTCCCCATCCCCCAGGCAGTGTGTAATTTTGTCTTTAAAAGCTAGCTCCAAACTGTGTTCGGGGCCGTATGATTTGGATGACTTAGGTCCCCGTGCAGGCACCAGCATTAAATAAAGACTCCTTAATTTGGCTACTTAATTGTGTGGCAAAGACGTCTGTTTCTCACTGTTCCGATACAACAGTCTAATGTATACTCCTTGATTCGATGAGATTCAGGCTTCCCCTCTCCTTACAGGAGCAAGGGGAGCTCACAAGTGAGATGAAATCATGGAAGGAAAATCGGAGTGTACTCTTAAGATGGTTTTTCTTCCTAGTCTATACCCATCCCATCACTCACACAATGCTCACAATAACCTTCTCAGGAAATGGGGCTATTCTGCCCACTAACCACTGCAAGTCTTGACTGAGGTCTCCTGTTTATCAGGAAACGTTAGGCTAAGGGTAAGGGGGCCAAGTTCACTGCTGCGTTGTGAGTGGGTGAGGGGAGGTAGGTAAGACGGCATCAGTTTTATTCTTCACGATCATACATCCCTTGCCTAACCCTGGACAGTCATCTCACTGCCGTGAAACTTTGTGCAAAGGTAAGAAGGCTAATCCACCATCTTTGGGTGAATCCACGCCCACCACGGTCTGCTTCTCCGTGGCATGTGGTACATAAAAGAAAATGAAGTGGAATCTGAATATCGCTTTAGGAGCAAATAAAGGAAAACGAAACACACTTTCATGTGTAAGTTTAGATATAGGCCCTGCTAACAATCATGTTTTAACCAGCGAACAACCCAAGCATCCTTTCACCAAACAATACAAAAGAAATGTACTGATTGTTTCCACCATGAAAGCTGTATACATCTATTATAGATAAAGTTGCTTAAAAATTAAGTAGTCAGTTCATCTGCATGAAGCTGAATTTCATTTTAGATCAACCTGGCAAAATACAGGTTTAAGCTGGGATGATAATAATTTCCCCCAGGTAATTTTGAAGGAGATGTAATTTTGTTGCTAATGTAAAAATCTTGAAAAAAAAAATGTCTGCCTTTCAAATATTACTTCCTAAATCAATCATTTCTTTGATGTAAAATCGATGACCATCAGTCAAAAATTGGTCAGTTCTTGCCTTTTTTGTGAAGGTGACATTAGTTTTTAATTCTGTATTTTTAATGTTTTCATTTTTTGCTTTATAAGGTTTCTATGTAAGTGTTTTTGTTGTTGTTTTTATTGGTCTATATTTTAGCAATAGCTTTGTGTCTGGGGTCATGTCTTGGTGGATTTATAGTAATTCTTACAGTAATGTTTAAGTATTAAAATATTACAGTTCCATAAAGGTACTTTGACCACATACTAGCAGAAACTTGAATAGCTATATTGGAGCAGCTTGACTATTTTAAGATTAGTGGGCAAAATATAAAGAATTATTATAAGCCTGAGACAACAAAAGAAACCTTAGAAGTTATACATTTATTCAAAACCAATAGCACTAATTATTAGTAAATATTTTAAAGTTATAGAACTGCTGCTGAGGGAAAAAATTTCAGGTATTATACATATTTATACATATGTATAATAGGACACTGTAGGTTCAGAACTGTGCTAAATTTTAGAGCATATTAGAAAAAGTTCTAGATATTTTTTAAGTTTATAAATAAAATATATTAAAATAACTAGTCATAGAAAGACTATGAAATAATAATTTGTCCATGTGTGATTTTTTTTTGTATGTGGAACTTGCAAAAATCATTTAGGCTTATATCCTACAAGCTGTCACTGTGCCTGCCATACTACTCATTCAACTATACTAAAATTCTAATAATTCTTTTTATTATTTTGTGTGTTTGACAGAGACAAAGGGACAGATAGAGACAGGCAGACAAGAGGGAGAGAAATAAGAAGCATCAATTTTTCATTGCAGCTCCTTAGTTGTTCATTGATTGCTTTCTCATATGTGCCTTGTCTAGGGGGCTACAGACAGCAAGTGACCCCTTGCTCAAGACAGCAACCTTGGGCTTCAAGCCAGTAACTTTTGGGCTCAAGCCAGTGACCATGGGGTCATGTCTAGGATCCCATGCTCAAGCCAGCAATCCCACCCATGCTCAAGCTGGTGAGACCGTGCTCAAGCCAGGGAGCCCACGCTCAAACCAGTGACCTCGGGGTTTTGAACCTGGGTCCTCTGCATCCCAGTCCAATGCTCTATTCACTGAGCCACTGTCTAGTTAGGCTAATAATTATTATTTTTAAAAAATCAAAACATGTTTTTAAAGTGAAAAATATTACAGTTTCTAGTATATGAATTATTTCTTTCTTAAAAAGATACCCAGATAAAAGACTATCCACAATAGACCACACAGTATAAATGGAAATCAGAGGATGTGATGATCAAAAATTTATCATCAACTAAATAGTGTGAATCCCGTGAAACACATGATCACTTGAGGGTCAAGGGTCAGTTCGAAGCACATGATTTTTGAAGGCACTACTAACAACATGGTATGAAATTGTATCATTTGGGGGTTTTCTGTTTGTTTGTTTTTGTTTCTGTGAGAAGAATGGTCTTTTACACGAGATTTACTCTCTTAACCAATTTTTAAATGCACACAACTTTATTGTTAACTGTAGGCATTATGCTGCACATCAGACTTCCAGAAGCTTTGGAGGTGATAGGTATGTTTATCACCTTGATTACAGTGACTGTATCGCTGGTGTATGCATATGTCCTAACTCATCACATTGTATGCATTAAATATAGGCACATTTTGTATTTCAATTATACTTCAATGAAGCTATAGAAAAAAAAAGATTCCATCCATAATCTGACTTACTAAATAGATGGTGGAAGTTTAGCAATCAACAAATGTCCTGAGGATGCTCAGTGCAACATTTGCCTAATTGGGCCAATTGGGCGTCTGATGCTTCTCGGTTAAAATGTTGAATTTTCCATTAGGCACAGAACATACAGTCCAGGTTTGTACTCCACCTTTGGTAATGGACTACTTAGGCTTGAAGTGGCAGTTGCTGTTGACTAAGAGCAGGGTAATTCAGGAGGGCTGAAGTCTAGGAGAGATCCAAGGTGAAGGACATGTGTCATGACTCCCTGTGGATGCCGAGGCAGCACAGATGTAGAGCAAGGAGAGAGGCAGCTCTCTCTGAAACCAGTTCTGACTGTGACTTGTCAAGCACCAAAGGAAGGCTGAAGCCTTTTCTGTGTCTACTCTGAGGCGCGAGCTCTGCACTGGCTCGTTTCCAGGCATTTAATAGTGATAATGTCCACCGCGGAGAGAGGCATTAAAGGGGTCGAAGCTTTAGGAGTCCATTATGAAGCTCCCAAGTCTTCACTTTGGAGCAGATGTGGCCACACTGCATAAAAGGCTCCAGGACAACCCATTCTATGTTACATAGACTCTTTGGTGCGACTGTGATGTCTTTAGAAGCTCTTAGACTTAGTGACTCAAAAATCTCAACAGTATATTATCTTAGACATGCCATAAACATACAGTCTGGACTGAGACACTCTCTAAAGAATCAACCTATGATAACAAACCTAAAGTTTGAAATTTCTGTTTATGAAGAAATGAAACACCAGGCAGCAAGGGTTTAACAAGTTTCCACCACGGTGACTGTGTTCCAACCTTGTCCTAGAGTTTCACGTACCCGGGGGTGAGTGAACAATTTAATTTTCATGAGCCATCATCAATTCTAGTTCTCCTGAGAAAAATTTAACAATGGTCCCAGCTAATTTCGATTATGATGTGGATTTTTTTTGGGGGGGACTGTATCTTTTTACATAAGTTTCTGGGTTTTTTAAATTCCTACCAGTAATACTTTATTGATTTATTAATCAGCAACAAATAAAAGGATAAGAACATGCCATTTCCTCATTAATTAGTCATAGGGACAAGCAACGCTAACAATCAATCTAACTTCAACTATAAATAATTAGTTTTTTTATTTCTCTTGAAAGAGGAGAATGAAGTATAAAAAATGTATTATGCTCTAGAATGATTTCTCACTGAACGAAAAGTTATATGTTGACTATAAAGAATGATATTCAAATATTGAGGAATGTATAAATCGGGAAAAAACTTGATTGTAAACAATTTTTATTGATAGCTTGAAAGAACTGATTTGTCATAAACTAGCACAGTTTTGTGTTTTTATTTTTTTTATTTAGTTTTGGTTCTAAGAGACTCAGGCTCTAAGGCAACTTTCCTCTGCCCCCAAATTAGTCCGCTATATTGAGAAAACACTAATAGTAAGAACAGATTGGCCCCAGCCCAGTGTGTGGATGTCCTGGGTTCGATTCCTGATCAGGGCACGCAGAAGCATCCCTCTGCTTCTCCAACCCTCCATGGCTCCATGGCCTCTACCTCAGGTGCTAAAAAAAGCTAGGTTGCTGAGCAACAGAGCAGTGGCCCCAGATGGGCAGAGCATCAACTCTTAGTGGGCTTGTTGGGTGGATCCCAGTTGGGGTACCTGTGGGAGTCTGTCTCTATGCCTCCCTGCCTCTCACTGAATAAAATATTAAAAAATAAAAAAAGAACAGATTTTAGACACTAAACCAATGCCCTATGTATTTGCTTACTAAATTTTGGTAACTTTCGCTACATCAAAACATATATTTGTTTTCTCCTATTCATGCATTCATGAAGACATTCATTTGCACACTGGTCACTCATCACATATTTTTTTGGCAACCTTTAGGTGCCTAGCATTGTGCTAGCTGCTATATTTAACTGATAGAGACCTATGAAACAAATATTATTTGTATAATGCTATTTTAAACTTAGGACACCTTCAAAGGGAAATATTTAAATATCCTATTAAATATAAGAAAACCAAGGCTCCCAGACATTTAAAAAGCCTTTAAATAGAAATTATTTAAAGGTGTTCTTATTTTGAACCCCATTTTCTCCATACTGTACTACACAATACATTCCACTAGGCTGCTAAGTTCCGATTGTTCTAAACACTTTAAAAATCCAAGATATAAACAGATCACAATAAATCAGAATGTGATTCCCTTAAAACTTTCCACGGGAAAGGGACAGGAAGCTTCTGCTATTTTGAGATGGACATTTCCAATGTTATCTGGTCAAGTTTTCGGTGGATATTTGAAGCCACTGCTGCTCTTGCACTGTTAACCTTGAGATCATCACCAGTGAACATCTGGAATTAATTGAGAAGTCATATAATCTAAATGAATAAAGATCTATGCAATCCCAGCACAAAGGAAACAAAAAACTAAATAGGTACTTGGATTAGAGACTGAAAAAGTGCTATTAACCCAGTGATATTAGGAGAAATGAAAAGTTAGATATGTATAAAGTTTATGATGCCACAGAAACATATCAGTGATTGGCTTAAATCTGGAAGTTGGATTGGTGGGTCTCGTAGTGAGAGAACACATGTGTATGAACTGAGCGGTTCTATTTTTAATGAGTGGCATAGTTCTCATGTTTTAGTGTTTTTCATTATTTTCACCTTGCAGCACAGAATAATGTTGACAAGAAATCCCTCTTTAAAGTACTGCTTATCAAAGGAGCAATGCTGAGCTTAAATTCTGACAGTTAAGGTCAGGTACAGAGGATGCATTGTATATTAATGTATGCAGTATATCACATGAGTAGTTACTGCCTAACCTTCCTTTTGGGTCTAAAGACTATTTCATAAACCTATTTTTACTTTCTTTAGTCTGATTAATAGTATCCCAGAAATATATGTCCTGACAACACAGAGAGACAGCTTTGATGTTACATGAGAACGATCTATTGTACTCAAAATGATCCATTTTAGGAATTAAAAATAACTTCGCCTTATAAGTTTTATTAAACACGTGTTTTTCCTTTAGGAATTTATTCAAAATGAATGGCTAAATGTTGTGATTCCTACTGAGTGACTTATGACGTCCTCACTAAAAACTTTGCTAAAATGGTTCAACATGCACTGTTTTAAAAAAAAGTCTAACAGCTGTGATTGACATTCGTAACAAATATTTTTTATAAGTTTCTTTATCTATATCAGTGATTTGAATTTATGACAGGTCCTTGAAAAAATAGTGTTTAAAACACACTAAAATAGAACTCAGCCCAAATGAAAATGAATAACAAGATACATAGGGTTCTTATTTGCAGTAAATGGGTCTGAATATAAGAGCAGAGGCTGATCCTAGTGGCATAGTCAATTTTGTTTCCTCCTTAGCATCCCCATGGTTTAAATCGGTGTTTCCCAACGTGGGGCCCACGCCCCACAGGGGGGCAATTCGATAGTTAAGGGGGGCAATTTGAAAATGGACTCGACACGATTTTAACTCTTTCGCCCCGGGCCATTTAAATGCAATGCTAGATATTGGTGCCAAATTTAACAAAAACTGCAATTCTTAAATAATTGCGGTAAATAATTATTAAATATAATTTCGTTTGATGAGACCAAAATATCAACTGGGTGATTGGCGTCCTCAAGTAAACTTTGTCCTGGGTTCACCGTGGAGCGTGCAGTCTGCCACGGGGAACCCCGGACGTTTTAAAAACTCGCTAAACAACGCAGTTATTCTCACCTAATTGGCCCATCGCAACTTCTGTAGTGTTTCACATCATTCAGTTGGTGTTAATTTGAAATAAGTGTCAGTCAAAACTGTTGTAAAAGCTCATTGATTTAATAAATATACATATATATTGTATAGATATAATTGTTAAGTATTTTATTTTATTTTTATCAATATTAAACTCTTGATTAAGTACTTCTTGCATCAGGGCTAGAAAGCACTAATATTTTATAAATATTATTGGGGCTATAAAAGTGCATGCACGATAATTTTAATTTTAGAAGCATAACTTTCCAGAAAATTTTGTCAAGTGGAAAAAATATAGATACCTTTTGATTTGCGGTGGTAGTGTAGTAAATGTGTTATATACATTTAAATAAATATGAATTTTTAGTATACGTTTACTCTATGTCACATTGAATATATTTTAACACATATTTTAATATTAGTTTTTAATTGATCTTATTTTTATTTCTTATAGCCCATAGTAAAATGAGTGGTGCAAGCAAGAAAAAAACTCATCAATATTCAGAGGAATATTTAAAATTTCGGTTCATACCCGCTGTTCATAATGAGCAGATTCCTTTTTGTCTTTTATGCCAGCAATGCTTGACCAACGAATCAATGAAACGAGGTCGTCTTGAGGCGCATTTGAAGGCGAAACATAGTGCTCATATTAATTCAGATTTGAGTTACTTTAAAACTTTAAAGAAAAATTTTGAAAAAAGAACAACATTAAAGTCTCTATTTACTGCTCATACTTCAACTAATAATCGTGTTCTTGAGGCTAGTTATCAAATTTTTTTATTCATCGCTAAAACTGGAGAAAATCACACTATAGGAGAGAACTTAATAAAACCGTCAATATCAGCATTTCTTAAAACGATTCTTGAAAAAGATGTAAAAGCTATGCCACTCAGTGACAATACTGTTAGCAGAAGAATAGACGAAATGAGTGAGGATATTGAAAAACAACTTATTGAAAAGCTGAAAACAAGAAAATTCTCCTCGCAAATGGATGAATCAACTTTGAGAGACAGTGAGGCAGTACTGATAACTTAAGTAAGATATATTGATAAAGGACATTTTGCTGAAGAAATGTTGTTCTGTAAAAGATTAGAAAGCACCACTACCTCCAAAGATATATATAATAAGCTAAAAAACTACTTAGATGTCAATGATATACCAATGAAAAATATAACATCTTGTGCTGAGATGGTGCTCCCAATATGATGGGCAAGAAAAATGGCTGCTTAAAATTGATGAAAGATGCGAATCCAGAAATGATTCTTGTGCATTGTGTTATTCATAGGGAAAACTTGCTAGCTAAAAACATCTCGCCTGTTCTGAATGAAGTATTACATACAGTAATAAAGTGTGTTAATGCTATTAAAGCTAGTGCCAAATGTGAGCGTCTTTTCAAGCTATTTTGTGAAGAACAAAATGAAGACCATGTGAGACTTTTACTTCATACTGAAGTAAGATGGCTATCTAAAGGAAACTGTTTGAAAAGATTTATGGAACGGTTTGATACTCCTAGTGATTTTTTAAGTGACAAACCTGAAATGAAGTATCTGCTAACAATAGATGGTAAAGCATTTGTGAGTTATTTAGCTGATATCTTTGAAAAACTAAATATATTAAATAAGCAACTTCAAGGAACAAATAAAACTCTTGTCGATGCAAAAGAAAAGATATTTGGTTTCATTACCAATATTGAGTTATGTCAGAAACATATTAACAACAAAAACTTTAAACAGTTTCATTGGCTCCAAAAATGTGAAGTAACTGATACCGCTTTACTTGTTATTGTCAATCATTTGAATATTCTATCGGCTGATTTAAAAGAAAGATTTTCTGATTTAAAACAAATTGATTTCCCAACATGGATGATGCAGCCAATGTTAGTGGATTTGTCTGATATATCAAATATGCAGTATCAAGAAGAACTCGCAGAATTGCAAAATGATGAGTCAGTTAAAGCTTTATTTAATTTCAAAGGAGCGATGGCATGGCTTTGTGAGGAAACAGAAATCAAATACCCAAATTCAACCAAATGTGCAAGAAAATTATTGCTACCGTTTCCATCTTCATTTTTAGCTGAATGTGGATTTAGTGCTGTAAATGATTTACTGGTAAAAAAAAGAAATCGGCTGGATATAACACAATGTGGAGACTTGAGACTAAAGCTAACCAAATTGGAACCTAATATAAAATCTCTGTGAAGCAAGCATCAAGCGCAAGGATCACACTAAATTAAAATAATAAATTAATATAGCCCTGGACGGTTGGCTCAGCGGTAGAGCGTTGGCCTGGCATGCGGGGGACCCGGGTTCGATTCCCGGCCAGGGCACATAGGAGAAGCGCCCATTTGCTTCTCCACCCCCACCCCCTCCTTCCTCTCTGTCTCTCTCTTCCCCTCCCGCAGCCAAGGCTCCATTGGAGCAAAGATGGCCTGGGCGCTGGGGACGGCTCCTTGGCTTCTGCCCCAGGCGCTAGAGTGGCTCTGGTTGTGGCAGAGCGACGCCCCGGAGGGGCAGAGCATCGCCCCCTGGTGGGCGTGCCGGGTGGATCCCGGTTGGGCGCATGCGGGAGTCTGTCTGACTGTCTCTCCCCGTTTCCAGCTTCAGAAAAATACAAATAATAATAATAATAATAATAAATTAATATAGAAAAATCTGTATTAAAATTATTTGGAATTTAAATTTCTGTTTTTCATTATATGTTTTGAAATTTTACTTACTGTGTTTTGTTAACAATTTCATAGTGATTTCTTCCTAGAACCTATCATTTATGTTTATTAAGTGAACAAATCAATTTTTTAATGTTAAAAATTATGTATGTTACATGGGGGGGACATAAAAATTTTAGAAAGGTTAAGGTGGGGCATGGCACAAAAAAGATTGGGAAACACTGGTTTAAATGGAGGCTTATCTCTAGAATTATAAGAACCAAATGAGATCATGTATGTTAAAACAACTTTACAAAGGCTAAATTGTTAAATGAATACTAATTCAGCTCCCCTTCCTTTCTCATTTTATATCCTTTTTTTCTTTCTCAGAAGTCAGTAACAATAGAGAAAATACAAGCCACCCCTTGTTTTCTTCTCTTTCTACCTTCTAGTCATTGTTCTCAGTATAATGATTTTCATTCAATTTAGAAACAATATCAACAAATAAACATATCTTATTTAAGATAATATCCTCAATAACCTGAACCCATATTATGAATAAAATTGTTTTATGGTCACAGAGTATTATAGGTCAGACTATTAGATCTAGATGTTATCAGAGGTACTATATGTATATAATCTTCATATAAATCCAAACTGGGAGATGTTGGGTAGTATTGCATCGGAAACTTACCTTCAAACTTTAAAATTAAAAATTAAAGTTAAGTAAATTAATTACTCAATACCACCACTCGTAACCTCAAGGGACAATGTGATAAGGCTATTACCAGACCCCAGAGTGACAAAGGGCAAGGAGAAGACGGCTGCTTGAAGAACTGATGACCTTCAATTCAGAGAAGACAGGTCACCAGCTCGTATAGCTTCTAGGCAGAAGGCCGGGGGAATACATTCTTAACTTCAGCCTCCTCTCCCCTCCAGGTTTTATTTTTATTTATTTATTTTTTTTACAGAGACAGAGAGAGTCAGAGAGAGGGATAGACAGGGACAGACAGACAGGAACGGAGAAATGAGAAGCATCAATCATTAGTTTTACATTGCTCATTGTGACACCTTAGTTGCTCATTGATTGCTTTCTCATATGTGCCCTGACCGTGGGGCTATAGCAGACCGAGTAACCCCTTGCTCAAGCCAGCGACCTTGGGTTTAGCTGGTGAGCTTTTGCTCAAACCAGATGAGCCCACGCTCTAGCTGGTGACCTGGGGGTCTCGAACCTGGGTCCTCGGTGTCCCAGTCCGATGCTCTATCCACTGCGCTACTGCCTGGTCAGGCTCCCCTCCAGGTTTTTAACAGATGTTCCCATAATCCTAATACAGCTGGATAGGAGTGGGAAAGGGACCCTCTTCATACCATCCATGTTCAACTTCGTGGGGTGCCAAGAAGTGTGGGAGGGGCGCAGAGGGCTCTGCAGGGCTAACAAGCACATCGCTGGCCCGATGGGATGGAAGTAAAAAGGAACATATCCGTCTCCAAATGATCAGTTAGCTCCGCATTGGTGAGATGACCTATGACATTGGCCAGACATTACAGAACTCCTCGTTCCTCTCATCCCTCCCTTCTTTAGATTGGGCGCCATCTGCAGCAGTAAAATATTAAAAACCATGCATAAAATCAGGAGGTGACAGTTTCCAGTCCCCGTATTAACCATCAAAAAGAAGCAAAGAGTTAGTTTTTCTACGACCACTAGAGAAATTCCTTATAGGAATCCAGTGTCTGGTTGGTTTCTGTTGGCTAGAAAACACCACATTGCTGACTACTGACACTACATTAGGGAGCACAAGATGAGAAAAGCGCACCTCTAGTTAAAGCTAACATCACAGGACATACCATCTACATACACACACACACACACACACACACACACACACACACAACAGTAGCAAGATTTGCCCCTTCTCCAATTTCATCCCCTGCCTGGAAAGGTACACATAATGTGACCCCAACTGAGCCGTGAGAACGCTGCAGTGGTGAGGCTAAGCCCAGCCTCAAGAGAAGAAGAAATATTTATTACAAGATTTCCTAGTTAGAATGATAGGGCTTCCTAGGAACCAAATCTACTGAGAAGACCTCCTCATTCCGTAAGGAAATGTGGAAAACTACGCAGCACAGAAACACTAGTTTCCAAGGGCCAGATGATACGTAGGCCAACAAAAGAGACTCAAGCCCTGTGCTCACGCAGATTTGTAAAATAACAATTAAAAAAAAAAATGAAAAGGACAATGGCAGTAAAGAGGCAATCAAGAGGGAGCTTTGACCTGAGAGGACAAGTCCTAAATCATCGCCCAGGCTAAACCCACGCTGCCCTTGGTACTTCAACGTCAGAGTACACAGGATATACAATGGGGAGGAGGTGGTGCTGGGGCCAGCAGGAATGAAAAACCGGCAAGATCTTCAACCAAAACCCAAACACAGACACTGTCCTTCACATTGCACTGGTAAGTCTGCAAATATTATGCATCATCTGATAGATATATTCTTTTTTTTTTTTTTTTTTTTCATTTTTCTGAAGCTGGAAACAGGGAGAGACAGTCAGACAGACTCCCGCATGTGCCCGGCTGGGATCCACCCGGCACGCCCACCAGGGGCGACGCTCTGCCCACCAGGGGGCGATGCTCTGCCCACCAGGGGGCGATGCTCTGCCCATCCTGGGCATCGCCATGTTGCGACCAGAGCCACTCTAGCGCCTGAGGTAGAGGCCACAGAGCCATCCCCAGCACCCGGGCCATCTTTGCTCCAATGGAGCCTTGGCTGCAGGAGGGGAAGAGAGAGACAGAGACGAAAGCGCGGCGGAGGGGTGGAGAAGCAAATGGGCGCTTCTCCTGTGTGCCCTGGCCGGGAATCGAACCCGGGTCCTCCGCACGCTAGGCCGACGCTCTACCGCTGAGTCAACCGGCCAGGGCTGATAGATATATTCTTATTTCACAAGTTGGCATCTTAAATATATGTTCTGAATATTAGTATATGCTATGAATAGTTCCAAATTCCAGGGTTAGACAAAAGAGAATAAAAAATTATAAGATTCTGAAGATTACTGGGTTCTGATTAGTATCCTGCATTTTCCTGATTTATCTAGCCATGCTGGAGGCCTCATGGAGAATCACCATTGGTGTGTCCTCTTGAGCCATACAGAACAGAACGCTGCTAACTATGGTTCCCTATACAAACCTCAATCTTAAATAACAGAAAAGTTACTGGTTAAATACATATATTTTCACTACCGTGAAATATTTAAAAATAAAGTCTCTGGAAAGATGCAAGTGTCATTGTTAAACATTTCATCATTATTTCTTGTACATACTATTGTTGACTATATTCAAGTGTGAAATGTGAGATGTAATTTTTGACTCTGTCGGGAGAAAACGCATGGTCCAATGTGCAGGAATTTAATTTTTTCCTAGAAATCAAATACTTTTATTTTAGTCTATATTCTTAATATCTTAATTTCTCATATTATTTTTATGAGATGTTAACTCTAAAATTGTTATAGTAATGCATTAAGTGTTCTTAAAATGCAAACAGCAGTAACAAGGGTATTATTAACAGTTTCCACTCTTCTAAATCAAGGCCATATTTAAACATTTTTTTAAAAAAATCTAGACTTATTTTAGTTTTAAACAGTCTAAAGTTTCTGGAATAGTCTTTCACTCAGAAGACATAAATATGTTTATCAGAAGTGGGTCTGCTCAGCAACTTAATAAACTGCTCAGTCCGCAGGGAGTACCATTAATTATGTAAAGACTGATTCATTGAGTTGGTTTCTTTCTGAACCACTTGACTTGCCACTGTTTAATTAAACAATAATAAATGTGATGGGAAGGAGAAAGGGATGCTGTCAGTGAACAATACTAAATATGTCCCCAGGATAGAGAATGGAATCTTGGATGTCTCTATACTGAGAGAGAAAAACTGAGAAGAGGGAGACACACTTGTGCGCATGACTACATCTCACTGATGGATGTCCACGGCCGGATCCTTTCGGGGGCTTCCTGTTCTGGAGAACACTGGGAAGACGAATGGCAATCAAAGCCCCGCCCCACTATGTTTTGTCTAGGGGAGATTGCCTTTCCTTCCAGTGAAGAAGGTTCCATGCCTTTGATACAATGCTTACAAATCACACTTCAATTTGAGAGTATGGCCCAGTGCGCAAAACCCATTCCGTTGCAGTGACAATCGGAATATCAAAATATTGAAGGCAGGCTGCCGAAGAGTAGGAAAGAATTTGTAAAAAAAAAATTTAGCCCTGGATGGTTGGCTCAGTGGTAGAGCGTCGGCCTGGCGTTCGGGGGACCTGAGTTCGATTCCTGGCCAGGGCACATAGGAGAAGCGCCCATTTGCTTCTCCATCCCCCCCCTCCTTCCTCTCTGTCTCTCTCTTTCCCTCCTGCAGCCAAGGCTCCACTGGAGCAAAGATGGCCCGGGCGCTGGGGATGGCTCCTTGGTCTCTGCCCCAGGCGCTAGAGTGGCTCTGGTTGCGGCGGAGCATCGCCCCTGGTGGACGTGCCAGGTGGATCCCAGTGGGGCGCATGCGAGAGTCTGTCTGACTGTCTCTCCCTGTTTCCAGCTTCAGAAAAATACAAAAAAAAAAAAAAAAAAATTGAAAACACACCGTTCTGAGCTATTTCAATATAAAGTACGATACAGTTATAATGTCTCATATATTTTCACTATACAGTTGAATATCTGAAAGTTTTTATTTATTTTTAAATGTTTATTCTATCGATGAGAGAGACAGAGAGGACAGGAGAAAGAGAGAGAGACAGGAACACTGATCGCTCCTATATGTGCCCTGACCAGGGATTGAACCGGGCAACCTCTGCACTTTGCTCGATGCTTTAACCACTCAAGGGAGCCAATCTGGCCAAGGGGGAATATCTTAAAGTTTTTTAAATTACACGATCCCTGACCACAGTAAGCTGCTAATACATACAGAAGACAATCTGTCCCCTTTCTGGCATGGGGAACACGGGCAGGTCATGTGAGCCTTTGATACTTGTTTCTATTAGGTGTGCACAGATTGACACTGGAGTAGATACACTGTGTATCTGGTCATAGATACGACATATAAACATTCAGAGAAGTACATATAGCTTTTCTCAGTCTTGATTGCCAGGAAAGGAATTACTGGGTCAAATTTGCATTTTTAGCATTAAAATTAGAGCTAAATAAATAAATTTGCATTTTTAGCATTAAAATTAGAGCTAAATAAATAAATTTGCATTTTTAGCATTAAAATTAGAGCTAAATAAATACAGTTTCTGCAACTAACTCTGATGACCTCACTCAAGGAGACTTATCTAGATTCATCTTTGATAGAAAATAAAATTTCCAATAAAATTTAACCATCAGTCAAAAAATAAAAAGAAATCCTTGGCTAAAATCAGATAACGTGGGTTATGCATAACAGCCAGGAAAGATCCTTGTACACTGTTGGTGGTGCCTGTTCGCATAAATATATAACTACCTGCCGCAGCTTAAAAGGATGGCGTGGTGTAGCATAAACCCTACACAATCTCCATTAGCAACCCCTTTCAAACAAATACGTACACAGTCCAAACAAAATCTTTGTCCTATACAAACAAGACACCCATGACTCCACCAGTACTGTGTCCCCCAAGTCCCTACCACATAGAAAACCTGGACTCCACTAGTGAGCCTTATACTTGCCTACCGCCTGAACTTCAGCTGCTCTCAAAAAAACTGATTGTCTAAAGGTCTGATTTCACTGTGTGTGTCTTCACCCTGGGATCTATGAAGAGGGCAAACTAAGTTGTGCCCAAAAATTTTGAGGGAAGCAAATGAGGGAGACTGTAATGAAACCTGTTAGCTTTGAGTGCATTTTAAAATAGAATCAGAAAACAAAAAGCTACAGGTATTTTTAAAGCGAAGACTCCTAGTCTAACATCTTATATTTAAATTCCAATCACATCGTCATACTTTAATTAAAAAAAAAAAGTTCAGCAAATGCATACCTGCTTTCTAAGGTCAGTTTAATTACCTATTAATCTCTACAGGAAGCTTTTGAATTTATTTGAAGGAAAGACATGGAAGATTTTAATTAGGGCAAACAGACGTGGGGTAGCAAGGAAGCAATTCCTACACATAATTGGTCTGGTTTATCTTGTGTGATATTGTTTACTACACAGAATAAAAAGTACGAATTTCCGAACTATTCTTTTCTGATGTTTACACCATCCTGGCATTTACACTGTATTTAAAAACTGACTCGGTTTGTTGTGAGCTATACTAGGGAGAGAACATGGGCGGGCTCACTCTTCTTGCCTTTTTAACTCCAGCGGAGAATTTTTTTTTCTTAGCTGCACAGAGAACACCTTCAAAGAAGGGAGAAGTGACTACTGAGAAAATGAAGGACATTCACTGGTAAAAAAATATAATAGTACTCAGGGTACCGGAGATAATACCGGGTGGCTTTGACGCTGATAAGAAAGCAGCTGTAAACTCTCATTAGAAGAAATTAAGGGAGATCTTCCAGACCACTAGGTGTGGATAAAGGAAAGAAATTTAGAAATTTCCAATAATGGGGCAGCTACACAAAAAATCTTCTAGCTCTTCCTGTATGTCATTATAGGCATCTATTTCTATGTGAATAGATACACTTCTACTTAATGTGAAGTACAAATAGACTTCGTATCACTGATCAATCATAGCTGGGCTTAATTGTTTGTAATTTCTTATATGGGTCACATACAATGATTTCTTTGGTCCCTCCTGAAGCAGTCTTTCTTGCTGCTCTGTAAGTATTGTATTTCTAGTTTTCCCCATGGGTTTAAGCTGACCTTTAAATTATGGCCTCAATATGGTCTTTAGGACCTTCTAAGCTATAAATAATCTGTCCACTCAAAATACCCATGTGATGACTGGTGTTCACTCTTTCTTTCTACTTCCCATTGTGGTTATTAGTGAATATATGTCAGAGGGTATGTTTGCTATTATGACAAACATACATTACTACCTGCACAGGAATATTAATCATTTCATTCTGAACCAGCAAAAAAGAGTAATGCCAGGAAAAGTTATTTCTAAATGTTCATTTTGATTTGACTCCAAATATGGGTTATTCTTGGTCAAATGACTTTAAAGGTTAAGCACCGTAAGCTAATATACTGCATTACTAACTGTGCATTCAAATGGAGTGATGGGTAATAGTCATTATGTAGACTTTTTCTTCTCCCAGAGGTCTAGAGGTTGGAAAAGCAGAAGTCAAAGTTCAAAAAGTCATAGAGACCAAGAGGGATCACACGGTAAATTCATTCTGGTCTAGAACTAGCTGGTGGCCATGAACAGATGGCTTTCTAATGTGGTAAGGGAGTCACCAGTCAGTAAGAAAAGAATCATGAACAGGGTCCTCAGGCCACTCAAAACAGCTTTTGCTACTCATGAGAAACATGCAATGGGATTTTTGTTTGTTTTTGTGGGAGAGAGGGAGAGACAGAGAGGGACAGATAGGAACAGACAGACAGGAAGGGAGAGAGATGAGAAGCATCAATTCTTTGTTATGGCTCCTTGGTTGTTCATTGATTGCTTTCTCATATGTGCCTTGACCAGGGGTCTACAGCAGAGCAAGTGACCCCTTGCTCAAGCCAGCGATCTTGGGCTCAAGCCAGTGACTTTGGGCGTCAAGCCAGCAACCTTTGGGCTTGAGCCAGTGACCATGGGGTAATGTCTATGATCCCATGCTCAAACCAGTGACCCCACCGACACTCAAGCTGGTGAGCCCACAAGCTGAATGAGCTCTCACTCAATCCAGCAACCTCAAGGTTTCAAATCTGGGTCCTCTGCATCCCAGTCCAATGCTCTATCCACTGCGCCCCCACCTGCTCAGGCTGTAATAGGTTTTTGAAAACTGGAAAAAAATATTTTCCCTTAATTAAAGAAACAAGACCCCATTTTGATTCCTGGGGTGGGGGGATCTACATATATTTGTAGTAAAATTGAATTTAAAAATTTGTTTCCAGTTGAAATATATGTGAGAAAGATCTTCTATAAAGAGAAACAATGTGGTAAATTCTAATCCTCTAGGTAGGATGACCCACCTGGATGGGTCTCCATGGCCAGGAGAGTGTCCCTGGCCTCAGTAGTTAGCTAGCTGGCCATTGCTGGCTGGGCTGTGATGGTTTGGAATGTCTTTAGTTTAGTGAGTACTGTACCCTTTGAAATTTTCAATCAACACCGTATGGAAAACAATCACAAAAAAATATTTTCACAACGTGTCGGAATTGTAATTTAGTATCTCTTTTAAATATCATTGGCCATAAAAAAGAGAGATGGGGAGCAGAAGGAGTGGGCTAATTGAAAGTTATAAAGAAGCCATTTGAGTGGAAGTGTTAAGAAGGAATAAAAGCAATTTGAGACGGTGTCAGTCACTGTGTTGTTTATGCCCTGCACGTGGGTGCGACGCTCCTGCAGTCTCTCCGTTTCTCATTTTCTCTTTGAGCGTTTGCATGCGTGGTACTCTGCATAATTTACTCGCTGGCGTTCTTGGGTTCCTTGCCACATAAACTGTCCCTGATTTAATGGTTTTAAGGCAAACTTTTTTTTTTTCAAAATGCAAATCAAGCCATCCTTAAAAATGCATCTCTTGTTTCTAGACTCGATTGCATACATAAATAAGAGAGCAAGCAAAGGAAGTTTTCCACCCTCCAAGGTTGGAGACACCGGGAAAATGCTTGCAGCATCTCTTAGAGAAGAGAGGGTACGTGAGAATCCTGGGCAACCCCTTTTGGTACCATTCTTGCTTGTGGAATAACTATCTAGTTTGGTTTTTGAAACAACAAAGCGGGCATGAGAAACAAACATTCAGATATTCACAGATTGGTATTCACATTTTTCAATGTCTGCGGGGTATAATTTTACAAGTGGAAACCCCAGGTCGGGGTGCGGCTAGCAGTGGATTTGGTACTTAGACTTGAGGTCTTCTGATCCATCATGAAAGTCAAACAAAAATAATTTTCTGGGCATAAATGTAATTTTTGTTATTATTTCCACATAGCTAGAGCTCTGTGGTTGAAAATCGAAGATTAGACTACATTTGAAAATTTTCTACTCTAGGACAAGAATCTACTAAGGATAGAGTTTCTGATTTAGCGAGCTTCATTGTGAAAGGGGGTTTGAAAAGGATTTCTGGGTAGGCTCACAGTCTCACCTTACAAGTATTTTATAGGTTGGTTTGAAATACCAGATTCAGGAGTTAAACCTGTATTTAAAATATACTCAATAAAATTCCTGAATTCCAAAAAGAATGATACACACACACACAACACATCTACAATGGACGTGATTAAACTTCTGCAGCTGTGAGTCACATAGTGAACGCCTCTCAAACTGCACTGCTTTGTACTCGGTCACTTATTTTGTTTTTCTTTACTTGGCAAAATTTACCCTGGATGCTTGTGTCTTTGACCACTACAGTTTAGAAAATGCTTTCTATAACAACATCAGTGTCATTTTCCACATTCTTAATAAAATGAAACACCTGTTTCAAAAGGGAGGGTAGATATCAGACTCTTTCTGCACTTAAAAAAAAAGTTAATTTACAAAAGTGACCAGTGTCATTGCCAATGGCTGTTCGCAGCAGGATTTTGTCACTTTGTGATCCATATATGATACAGCTCTTGACCTTTGAGACTCCTGCTAACAATGCCGCTTTACTTTTTGTTATGACTTATAAAAGGTTTTAGAATGCTTTATATATTGTTTATTGATCAAATATGACTCAAGAAATCCCATTTGGAAGATGGAGCTGATCAAGCCACTCACTCTTTTTGGGAGCCATAACATTGCCTCCTCTTGCTGAAGGATTCTGGAACCACCACGAGGATGCTGCTTCTTTGTGACAAAGGGCCATAAAAGAGGGAAAGAGTGCACAAAGCGTGGTTTTCTGATAGGCTAGAGCAGGGGTCTCAAACTCGCGGCCCGCCGAACAATTTTGTGCGGCCTGCAGACTAATCCACGAAGTTCAAAATATTTTGGATAAAATTAAGTAAGCCTACTTGTATTTTTCATTTCTCTAGCATCCTAGCTAGATATTAGCTTAGTTAACAGCAGTTGTGATGCGAACTACAGTTTCTGGCCGTTTTGTGACACTGAGTAAACTGCATGTACGATTGTGCTCGTTGTACTGATTTTTTTTTGTTTTCAACTGCAGTGAGAAAAGTGTTGCATAACAGTTGCCTTTTGTAGACCTAGTGCGGCCAGCCGAACGGCTGTGATCTTGCTCTGCGGCCCACATGCTGAGTTGAGTTTGAGACCCCTGGGCTAGAGCCATGCCACCAGCACTGTTAGCACAGATAGAGACATACAGACTCACCCAAAGTAGAGAATTTCTGTTCACCCTGTCCCTATCTCAACAGTCTTTGCCAGATGATAAAGTACAGTAGGGCGGCCGCTACTTGCTCTTGCTTCGGTGACTAAAGCCTCCAACAAGTGAGGAGCACAGCCACACGATGCTGCTTATCTCCCTGGTTTGTAGTGTGGCCCGGGCTAGCGCCCTCCCTTCTGGCATGATTCATGGACCTCCGAGTTAACAGACCCACTCTTGAGGTTTGCATTCTTTTCCTGAGGGGTCACATCAGGAAGGAACTGGCTGTCTTGACGTATACCTTCTGATGTTATCCTGCACTACAAGTCAGAGTGCTGCCTTTAGTGCCTGCAAACATCTGTTCTGGAAAGATTAGCCAAAGAACTGCAAACTTAGGTGGGAAAATTAGTGCTCCATTAAAGTAATTTATGGGGTCCTGTGCAGAAGAGTCATTAGATACGGCAACCATAGTGATTGGACAGTATTTTGTATTGTTAAAAGGGGGCATACATGAGACACTTTCAATAGAAACAGCTGTAAAAGACTTCTCATTGCAGTGTGATAAGCCTTCAAATTATTACATTATATGAGCACACGCGTTCAAAACCTGCACCAGAATGTAGACATTTGAATGATTTACCCTGAATTTCAAGGACCATCAGTCACTCTGTCAAAACTTGCAAAGCATCACCTTCATGGCCCTCTCTCTTCTCTTTTTATTTACTTCCCAGCTGAAAGCTCACACGTGACAATTCTTTTCTCTTTGACAATGTTTAAATCCATAAACCCATCTAACTTTACACGGCTTTGTGTATGAGTGTAGATTTTCATGTTTTCCGTTTCCCTATGTCATTCTATTAGCCTTGAACTCTCATTAACTTTTTGCCAAATAAGCTGTTACTGGCAGTGATCATTTTAGACTTGGATGTCTGTGTGGTAAATTGGAATCCTAACTGTAGCCTGAATTTGGATGTATAACTATGGGAAAGTTATTTAACCTCTTGAAGCTAAAATGTTATTAGCGATCAGGATGGCCCTTGACATCATCATCGTCATCATCATCATTGAGCATTTGCTATGTGTGCAATGGATCAAGGGGCTAATTTAATTCTCACTCTTACTTTATGAGATAAACATCATCGTTCTTATTTTACAAATTAAGAATGGGCCAAAAAGGGGAAGTCCAAATTCCACGGCAGGAGAGAATTAGAACATATCTGAAATTAACGCATTTTCCTGTCTCTAATTTTTATTCTATGATGATAAATAGATTTCATATCAATTTACATTTCTGAGCATTGTAATGAAAATGAACTTTTCTTTGGCTGAAGAAATTCATAATTAGTATAATATATCATTACTAGCAAGAAGTTCAGCGAATTTATCAAAGCCAGAAGCCTTGGAATGCCAGTACTGAGGACCTCCCCCCAGAGGTTCTGATAGAACGTACACTTGAGGTTGCTTTAATGGAAAGCCACACTTAAAAACCACTGATGTCACACAGTTATGGCACTATTCATGTGGCTTAAAATAACCAAATGGAGATGTCAAACTGATATCTTCCAACTAGAAAAGCAATCTGCCTTGTCTCTGGAGACAGAATGCCAAATATGACACAACCACTGTCCCCTTGCAGCTCACTAAACAGGAGTCACCATTAGAATTCGCAAAGATTTCACTCTAGCTCCTGTTCCATCTCTTATTCAGGGGATATACATTTTTTTTTTCCTGCAAAGGGAAAAATAGTAACTAGACTCTGAGAAAGCCATATGGTCTCTGTCATCACTACTGACCTCCGCTGTTGTCGGGAAAAAGAGCCATGAATGTGTCACCAAAGCACTGGGGGGTTTCACCTGCAGCTCAGTCTGCCGACTTTTGCTCTCAGGAAACCTACTTCCCCTTGTAGCCAGGGCACTAAAAATAGCTCATTTTCCATTTTTGGAATCCTTATAATCTCAACAGGATTGTTTACTCTATATATTTTAATACTAATGTGTCGTATTCAAGCTGTGTTGTGGACTTATGTTTGAGGATTAGTCTTGTAAACAGACCACCATAGGCTTTGGCCGGGTGGTTTAGTGGATAAAGTGCCAATCTGGCCATCGGAAGTCTCAAGTTTGACCTCTGGTCAGGGTATGTACAAGAAGCAATCAATGAGTGCAGAACTAAATAAAACAACTAAGTGAAAAAACAAGTGATGCTTTTCTCTCTCTCTCTTTCTCTTTCCCTTCCTCTTTCTCGCAAATCAATAGAATATTAAAACAAACAAAACAAAATAAAAAACAAACAAACAAAAAATTCTGACCATATAGATCCCATAATATTAATTTTATGAGAAACTGAGGTCTGCATTGAAAAATATTCCATGTTCAAGCATGTTTTTTGGAATAGGGCATGTTAGTGAAGTTATTCTTCCATTTTTATTTCTTTAACTTTTAGCAGAACTGACAGAGCAAATCATCGTTGAATATGCAAAAAAGAGATAGAACATTATCTGCCAAATGAAAGAGAATGTCTTTTTACGTTTATCTACTCAAATGAGGGTATTGCTATGAACCACTTTATAGCAATTATGAAGTATTTACACACATGCTTAATCCTTCTCCTGATTTTCTTTGAAGTCAAATGTTGCAAACGCTCTTTCTTCAACTACAAAGGAAGAATTCATCAAGATAAATAAATTATCATTCAAGCCATACACTCTTCCTTTGTAAAATATTCAACAAGTCCAATCATCCTTCACCAAGACCTACTGTCCACCTGGGGAACCGCAGTTCGAGCTTTCGGGAGGAGGGCAGCAAGCCTTCTGCAGTACTTTTTCACAGAGCTCGAGACAAAGAACAGAATGCAACACAAAACCAAAAATTACAATGTATTCCATTTAAAACATTTCATTTTATTGTAAATGGTGTTAAAAGTGATTCTTTTATTCATTTTTGTTGAACTTATTGGGGTAACACTGGTTAATAACATTATATAAGTTTCAAGCATATTATCTGTGTTTTGTATTGTGTTCATAACCCAAAGTCAAGTCTTTTTCTGCCACCATTTAACTCCCCTTCATCCTCTTCTGCCTGCCCCACTGCCCTCTGTTGCCTGTATCTAGGAGTTAGTTCGTTTGTTCCTACCTCCCTCCCTCACTCCCTCCCTTCCTTAATCCCTCCCCCATTTTTCACCCAGCCCAGCACCCCCTCTCTACTCTTACCTATCATCAATTAACTAATCCCTAATAATTTCCCATATTAGCATGGTATAGACTTTTAATTCTTTCAGTGGGCATCCATGTTTAGGATTACACAATTCTTTGTTGTTTGCAGGCTGGTTTGTCTCTATTGTATCCCATCATACCTCATACCCTGCCTGCCATTTAAACTAGTTTAGAAACACCCTGCTCCATTTTTTGAGGTCTTATCTAAATTCCTAGACTATTGATTTATCTTCAAGGCATTTTCATCAATTGATCAATCATGAATATCTTCTGATACCTTTATTATAGGGGTCAGGAACCTTTTTGGCTGAGAGAGCCATGAATGTCACATATTTTAAAATGTAATTCAATTTAAAATTTAAATTGTATGGCTCTCCATGAGAACCATACAACGACCCGTGTACATTATGCATTATCCAATAAAAATTTGGTGTTGTGATTGGCTCCAGCCACCAGCAACCATGAACATGAGCAGTAGGAAATGAATACATGAGAATGTTTTATATTTTTAACATTATTATTATTATTATTAAAGATTTGTCTGCGAGCCAGATGCAGCCATCAAAAGAGCCACATCTGGCTCGCAAGCCATAGGTTCCTGACCCCTGCTTTATTACATTAGATAATTTGACAGTTGCAAATAAGCACAGGGCATAAATTCCTCAAACTTATAGCGCGAAGTTTTTGCTTCTAGGCACACTGAGAGGTTGGTTGGGGAGGAACCTGAGGCTTCTCTATGCTCTGGGTCTTGTCTCCTAAAACTTTTTAGGCCTCTGAATTTGATATCCATTTACAGGAGGGATTTTGGAGACAGGACACTATTAAACATGAGAGGGAAGATAATGAACGAGGACCATGGGGTGTCCTAAATAGGCAAATCAAACAAAGAAACCCATGAAAAGTGGCAGAGAAAGCCCCCTGGTCTGTGGAACCTTTTCTCATGCAGACTCTCACTGATCCTGTTCATATTTACGCTCCAGTTCGCTCTCAGGGGAGAAGGGGCTAGATAATTTTAGATTTATACGGCATTTTGGTATTTCTGATCTTTAAACTAAACCATTCCTTTTCTATGCTTCATTTCCCTGAGCACCGGCTATCACATATTACAGTGATTCTGAGTGTTAGAATGACTTCCAATGTAGCATGTATATTAAAATCCAGAAATAATAACAAGGATGAGATCGCAAGCTCTCACCTAACCTGTAGGACAACTGAGTCTGATTGGGACATCTCAACATACTACAGAATGTTAAGTCTGCTCCTGATGGAGGAACAATACTATGCAGTCTACTTGTGTAAGAGCCTGAACACAGTTTCCCTCTAGAATCTCAACAGTTTTTATTTATACTGCTCACAAAAATTAGGGGATATTTTATTACTTCATATTCATTTTGAAATAACCCCTAATATTTGTGAGCAGTGTGTGTGTGTGTGTGTGTGTGTGTGTGTGTGTGTGTGTATATATATATATCCATCTCCTTGTTTGGACAGAAGTCATGAAACGTTTTGATCACAAAATAAAACATTCATTCATGGCCCAAGCCTTCGGAAACAAGACCAGGATTATTTTCCCAGGTATGCATACCACTACAACAAAAGCCAGTTTTGAATATTCATCTGAGCAGAGGAAGGCAAATTCTTCAATGATTCAACAATTCCTATCCTTTTTTTTTTTTCTTCAGGGTTAAAAGGTCTTATAAGCTACAAGAAGAAATATATTCTCTTGTGGCAGGGGTGTGGATAGATATGTAAAACCTCACCGAGCTAAGATCCGTAGATGTTACTACTACCTGTTAAAACTCTGAGTTACTGTCATTCAAAATAGTGACAAAAATTTAGCATTGCATTTTATCTTAAATGTTACCAGGGCGATTTTTAAAATATTATTGATAGGTAGCTGAAGTCAATAAATACAAAGATATGAGCACCAAATGTCAGAGATGCTTATTGGCGGAGCTGAAAAACCTAGCGTCTTAAATCCCAATTCTCCCATTCTATTTATTTTGGTGTCATTAATGTGAAAATAATGAAAATGAAATCGCAGACATCACAGCTGTACTAGGCATTTTGTTGTCTCCATCACATTGTTCCCAAAGGTGCTTCAAGTAACTTATGGATGATTTGTGAATTTTTGAGAGGCAGATGGATTCAAATTTAAAGCTCAAGTCATGGCAGAGTTTCTCTACACGCTAAGAGTGCAGCCAGCGTCGGTCTTAGAAATTCACAGACGACACCATGGGAAGAGGGGAGGCAAGCAGCACTTAGAGAGGAGTCAGGGTGGAAGGCTGACAACCAGGAACACACATCACTCCTCTGTATGCTCTTGGGGGCAATCAGTTTCTACAGAGCACATCACACAGACTTGGGTTTGAACTTTGGAAGAATGGATTTGAATCACAGCAATTCTAATTGCTGGTTACAAACCTCAGGGAAATCATTTAATATCTCTGAACTTCATTTTTGTTTTTACTTTAATAGATAAGGTGAGGACAGTGCTACACACTTCAAAGGACTGTGACTATTACATTATGGTAAAGCCAACATAAATAATTTAGTAGTTGACTTGATGGATAAACAGAGGCTACGACTGTCATTGTTACCTAGTCTTGTGTCCAGCAGCTCAGAGGAGGCCGCTGATTCATGGAGAAAGAAGAGGGATAAGAGAAAGAACCTCAACAACTGTATGTGGAGTCTGTACATTTCAGTTTACTGGGCGAAGAAAAAAGACACTACAAATAAAATAATCATATATTAATTTTCAGAAAATAACTATTAAAATGTAGTCAGTTTTCAATGAAAAATTTCTATAAAGCAAATCTATTTTGATAGAGAATAGATGTAAGCCCCCATATACTTCACCTTAACATTTAGAAACTTTAAATATAAGCGGAAAGGGAAGGGAAGGCAAAGGAAGGGAAGGGAAGGCAAAGGAAGGGAAGGGAAGGCAAAGGAAGGGAAGGGAAGGCAAAGGAAGGTAAAGGAAGGCAAAGGAAGGCAAAGGAAGGAAAGGAGGAACAGAGGGATAGAAGAATGGGGGAAGGGGAAAGAAAAGAGGAGAGGAAGAAGAAAAGAGAAAAGAAAAGGAAATATCGGATAACGACACAGGATGTACCTGTAGCTGAAGGCACCATTTGTAATTGCCTGGCTACTTAAAACCCAAGTGTCTAGTGGAAGAGGCTGTGAATTAGCACTGTTGTAATTATTAAAGTGAAAGAGCTACACAAAGTCTGTAAACTCCCCTGCAGGGTATTTTTCCCCCTTACTCTCTGTGCCAAGATATCCAACCACATGCAGAGTTTAGTGTTTTGGCAATTGCTGTTACAATGTTTGAGAAAAAGTCTGTTTAACTGGGAATGGTTTGGGAGTGGGGAAGAAAGAGTCACACACACACACACACACACATACACACACACAAACACACACACTCTTCTTTCTTATGAAAAGTCATTTCATGTTATTATAAAAGAAAATCAGACGACTTATTCCATGTGCTGATTCTGTAAAAACATGTTCTCTAGCTTTTTGTTTTAAAGCATTGATCCAAAATAAGAGGTTATCTGCTTGATACATTTTCTATCATCTCAGCCACGCATTTGTATTCCAGAATAATTTTTCAAATGTTTGAAGCATAGCTTCCTCAATTTTGAAAACATCTAGATGAGCGATTTTCAACCTTTTCATCTCATAGCACACATAAACTAATTACCAAAATTCTACAGCAAACCAAAAAAATATATTTTTTGCCGATCTGACAAAAATAATAGGTATACTTTTGATTCATTCAACCCGAACTGTTATGTTGGCTGTTGTCATTTTTTTATTTCACAATCAAAAGGAAAAGAGGTCAGTGCCCCTGACTACATAGGTATTTCATGCAGTAAAAGCTTATAAGAAAACAGCAAACTATCACATAACTTATTTTGGGGGACATATTTCATTAAATCTGATGCATCAAAATTTATAGATTATATAAAAGAAATACAGGCAACTGAGGACAGTGTTCCAGGTAGCTCATGAAATAAGACAAAGTAGAGGCATTCGGTGCCACCAGATGAAATTCAATGGAAGGAATACCATTCTCCACAGGCTATAGAATTATTAAATGTGATGACCTCTACATTTCTACACTATGGTTCTTTTCGTCTTAAAAGCATAGGCTTCCAAAAATGATGCAATGGTAGAAATAACAAGACAGAACCTCCTGTGTATAGAGGAAGAAATAAATAAAATAAATGCAAAAAAATTGCATGGGAATGCACCCAATGTTGCAAATAATAGACTAATGAAAATCTAAATGATGTCTCATATATAAAGATCTACTCTTCTGTTACAGATGGGATAGTTCAAGGATTATTTTCATTGGGAAGTACTGGGAAGTCAACCTTTTGCTGAATCAGCTTGTTTTCATGTCTTAGTATTGATATGGGAAGAAAAATACAGTATCAACAGAACTAGAAAGGAATACTAAGGGTTTAAAGCATATTTTATTTAGAAGAACTAGCATAACAGCTGCCCTGGTTGTTTATCTTTGCAGTGTTATTTTTCAGTCATAAGAGCAAATAAGGTGAATGCCCAGAGAAAATTATGCAGCATTGCTGGAGCCAATCCTAAGAAAATTCGAACCTGTAAAGATTTGTGTGTTTGAAAAATTGGACAATAAATGTGTGTGTGTGTGTGTGTGTGTGTGTGTTCATACTGGGTCTCTTACCTGGAATATAAAGCCCTTGTTGATTTCTCTGATTGTTTAAATAAAAAATAAACAAACAAACAAACAAACAAAATAAATAAATAAATAGAAAAAACCACAAAGAAATTGAACAAATCAATACAGCACAAGAACTTTGTCAAACAAAAGAGGCTCCCTAGAAGGCCCTGCTGCCCTTAACACTGCCCAAACCTACAATTCAGGACATGTTATAAACATCAGAGCTATTAAAAATGTCCAACCCCTGAATAATCAGCATGAATGGATTGCAGACTGGAAACAAAGAATGATGCGTGCTGAGCAAAACAGGCTGGAAGAAAGGGCGGCTGAATTCACTGTGGAGGAATAGAGCAAAAAAGGACAAAAGAAAAATAGCCCCAACTTATGGACATGGACAACAGCGTGGTGATTGTGGGGTAGGAGGTGGAAGATGGTAGATAAATGGTGATGGATGGAGACTTGACTTGAGTTGGAGAACACATAATACAGTATACAGAGATGTGCTGTAGAACTAGGCACCTGAAGCCAGTGTAATTACGTTAACCACTGTCACCCCAATAAAACTCAATTTAAAAAAAACAAAAAAGGACAGAGACCAGAACAGATTGCCACTGCTCTAAACCAGATGAACATGTCTGGATCCAGAATGTCCCTGTGACATACTACCTCAGATCCTGGTCTCCCCTGACCCTCTCTGAAGGCCCAAGGCCCCTTGTAGGGATAGCTAAAAGTATAGCTAGAGACGCCTAATTGGCATCTCTTCTTTTAGCAAGTTATCAGGATACCAAAATATCTTCTGTCTAGATTTTTAAAGTCCAACTAAGTAAATTTAGGACAGATAATGACAAATTTGCTTACCAATTAACTAATAATAAAGCAATCCCATCTGAATGTAGGCTTTCTGACAGCCAGTACCTTATCTGTATCCTTTGGTCATGATGCATGACAGTAAAGGAAATAAAATAACTTATATTTTTCATATCAAAGAGTTATAATTCATAAAACACTTGTTCATAGTTTTTGGAGTATATTTTATTTGAGTTAGTGGAAACAAATAAATATGAAACCTACAGTAATAACAAAGTCACATTTTTAAAGTGATGATGTTTATCTTCACTTTAGATAAGAGAATGCTTCACTGTCTTCTTACCTGTTTGTACATATACTTGTTATATGTGATTCATTTTGGTATTTTCCTCGCCCGACTATACGATTCCATCCGGTACCTCCAAAGAAATAATATCAGAGAACTAGACTCAATCAAAAAAGATAAATGAATTTACTGAAACCGCCAAAGGCAATAATTACCCAATTATTTTGTCCCATATATAGCTTTTTTTCCCTTTAGAGTTATTGTTTGCCTGCAGAGGTTATTTGAAGATAAGAGGAATGTGAGCTTGTCTGCTGACAACCAATCAGGACATTTTTTAGTGGAAAACTACTCAATATAGAAGAGTATAATGGAAAAAAATAAACCCAAGTGTCTCCCTATTATGAAGCAAGATCCACCCATACAAATAATCCTTAATCTCTTCACAAACTGTGTTTCTTGTCAGTTTTGTTTACAGAGCTCTGAAAGTATTCAGTTCATATTTTATCTAAACCTGTATGTTCTTCAATTTTTCTAAAATGATTGTTCCTAAAATGGCTAATTATTTTTTGTTTACATCCACATCTGACTCCACAAAAATACTTGTGCTATTCAATCTCCTTAAGATTATTTCCTTCAAATTTCAGCTAATGCATTGTTACCATCTGAAGTCTTTCATAACCCTCGCCCCAATCTTATTAGAATCCATGTTTCTAGGCTCCCACTAAACCCAAGCATGTATCCCCATAATACCTGTATGACTTAATAATTAGTATCTTGTCTATGTGAAAGGCTTATTGCATTGATCATTCATATCAGCACTACTAGAATTAACCATACTGGCTTATGGATTTGACCTTTGTTTGTGAGGTATGATAAGGAAGGTGAATAGAAAAAGAATTAGAAGATTTGGTTGGAAATGAGTTCTAGCCAGTCCTTTCTCGTGTGCTTGTGTTCAGAGAGCAGCTGCTATACCCCTGGTTGTCACTACCAGCTAGAATTTGCCAGGCTCCATGTCTAAGAAGAAACCCAAAGTGCCTAATATTTTCTCACTGCATGTCAAATGGATGTCGTATGGGAAGCCTATTTCATTCTAGCTCACTCACATGACATACACTTTGTTTCCGGCTTCTTTCTTCCCCCTACATCACAGCTCTGGCTCCACATCTGAACTTTGCCTGAATCCTTCAGAGCTCTTCAGTCCCACAAACTTGGTCTTCCCCAAACCTCCTCTCTCTTCTTCAACAGAGAGAATGGCTCCTCTAGCCACCCCTTCCCACATCCATTTCAATTCTGATCACATTTAAGACAATCAGAGTCAACAACTCAAGAGGCTTGGGTGGGATACTAGCATTCACACAAAAATATACTTAAATAGTTTAAATGTCAGTTCATTCGTTTCTTAGTGAAGTTGTTAACAAAAAAACCCCAACAACTAGTGATTAATAACTAGAGCACAACTGTGTGTATAAACTGAAACTCATAGACACAGACAACAGCATGGTGGTTAACAGAGAGAAGAGGGTGAGGGGGTGTGATAACGGGTAAAAGGGGTCAAATATATGGTGACAGAAGATATGACTTTGGGTGGTGGGCACACAATGCAATGTACAGATGATGTATCATGGAACTGTACACTTGAAATCTATATGACCCTATAAATCAGCGTTACCCCAATAAATTTAATTAAAAATAAACAATAAAATAAAAAAACAACATTTTTTTCTGTATAGTATTTTGTTTGCATTAATTTAAGATCATGAAGTTGGTTTCAAACCTTTCTCAACAGTAATACTGATTATATGAAAAAAATCATTTAAATGTCCAAACAAATTCACTTTCGGAGTGCAGACCATTGGAAGCCTAGCAAATGATTACCCAAAACGGGAATTATGTGGATGTTCTCTTGCACACTAAGTACATATTGTCTCTAATTATCAAATCTCACACATACATATACACAAGTGATGACTATGATGCTACAGGGGAAAAAATGTTGAATTACTTACTGATAGACAATAACAATGCATTTGGGAGCGTTCATGACCTCATAAGCTCCCATCATTGTAGAGAACACAAATCATGCTGAGCAGTACTAACGGCAAACATTTTATTATTGCATACTGTCACCTGCTAAATTTTGCTCTAAGCTATTATTTATCTCACATGAAACTTTCATTTAATGACACACCTTTCCAACATTAATTCATTTTTATGGCATTATGCAGTAGAGCTTTTAATTGGACAGATGTAGTATCTGTATTATCTGAAAAACCCATGGAACAATTTTAAAACACTGCTTAGCAGATTTCAAATAATCCCATTAAAGTACTGATTGATGGACTGACTTGAAATAAGAGAAATTTAAAAATTTTATCAGCTATTGTATATAAACTTAAAACAAAAAAAAAAGAAAGAAAAATAGATCATTTTGAATAACAGCCTTCTAATAACTTGACTCTATTATCTTTTTCTTGCTAAAGACTTTTTGATACAAAATATCTCTCATTTCAAGCATGCCACTTTTTGGGAATTACCAATTCATCGTAAAATTACCATAACTGATTTGAATTAAGAAAATCTTCAGTTTATTTTGTCTTTGTGACCAATTAAACATTAAGCAGTTTATTCTAAAAGTATGCTTTCTGTGCTATATAGAACATTGCCAAATTTTCTTTAAAAAGAATCTTAGTAATCATACGATACGTTTTTCTAAGATGCCAACAAAAAGTTTGAAAAAATGCTCACCCAAATCAGAATAGATTTTTCTATTGCTTCACAGTTTAGAAGTCTAAGGATGATTACCCTCCATGATGGTTCTGCAAGAACACATTTTAATTCTAATTTTTTTTATTTATTCATTTTTAGAGAGGAGAGAGAGAGACAGAGAGAGAGAGAAGGGGGTGGAGCTGGAAGCACCAACTCCCATATGTGCCTTGACCAGGCAAGCCCAGGGTTTTGAACCGGCGACCTCAGCATTTCCAGGTGGACATTTTATCCACTGCGCCACCACAGGTCAGGCCACATTTTAATTCTAAACTATAAATATTCACATACGTACACACAAAGACACAAAATACTATTTTGTAGATGATTAACAATACTTCTTTATGTATGTATAGGGCTTTAATTTATAGTTCTTTCTTCCTCACACACAGTGCTTATCATTTGAAACTCCTAATAACTTCATGAAGAAGACTGTTCTCATCAGAAAGATGAAAAATAGAATCCTCAGAAAACTCAATGTAAGACGTCTAAACACAAGTCATCCTTTTACACAATATATAGAAACGTGAGCTTTATTTTAAAATTATGAAGCATTCTGTAAAACTACAGAGAAAGAAGATAACCAACTGGGAGCCATAAGAAACAATCAGTGTCCAAAGGCATAAAAAAAGAAGTCAATGTGCAAACCTATGCAATAAAGAAGGAAGCAGATCTGCTTTCTTAGTCAAATGAGAAGGAAATTGAGATGTGACCTATTACTAGCTTTGAAGTTCATCAGGAGTTGCTGGTCAGGAAATGGAAATCTGCTCTTCTAATCATACCAAGGGATTTTCTGCAACATAACTCTATGAAATAAAAATAATTATAGGCCCTGGCTGGTTGGCTCAGTGGTAGAGCATTAGCCTGACATATGGATGTCCTGGGTTTGCTTCCTGGTCACGGCACACAGAAGAAGCCCCCATTTGCTTCTTCACCCCTCCTCCTCTCACTTCTCTGTCTCTCCCCCTTCTGCAGCCATGGCTCCATTGGAGCAAGTTGGCCCCAGGCACTCAGAATGGCTCCATGGCCTCTGCTTCAGGTACTAAGAAGAGCTTGGTTTTGAGCAACAGAGTAGTGGCCCTAGATGGGCAGAGCAGCACCCCCTAATGGGTTTGCTGGCTGGATCCTGGTGGGGGTGCATGTGGGAGTCTGTCTCCCTGCCTCCCCTCCTCTCACTGAATAATAAAAAAATAAAAATAAATATATTAGTAGAGCGTTACTACATAGCATAGTGACAACCACCTAAATTCATACCTACGTACAAACCCAAAAATGTACATCATATGTGCATACATACATGCTTACTATCTTCTCTGAATATTTCAGAAACAAATCACAATAATTTATCTGTTCAGGTTCAACTTTTTTTGGAATAAGCCAATAGATGAAGTACGACTAAAAAATACCTTTGAATTAATATTTTGATTTTTAATTTGTGTTTAATGAAGTCTTAGAACACATATGATGTGGCAAATGTTATTACATTTATTTTATAGTTAGAGGAAGCAAACCTTAAAAAAATGAAATAATTTAAGTTATATAGCTACAAGATACTTGAAAAGTCTAGCTGGAACTAAATATCTACTCATCAATTCTAAGGAGGAATTTTTTAAAACATTGATATACAAAGAATTTGTCACTATCAGGACAGGAATCACTAGTCTAATTCCACTGGAAAGGAAGCAGAAACTCAGAAAGCTTAATTCCGTGTTTAGGATTCCATACACAGGTGAAGCAAATCCTATACTCTTAGCTTGTGGCATTTCCAGTATACTATATTTTGACTCTCTCTCTCAAAATACATAATGCTACCTTTTATCTAGTGTAATAGGGGTGATGTGAAAATATTTCCTTCCAAAAACTACATAAGGGAGTGACGTCACGGAAATGGCGCCGTGAGAAGCGCGTCCGACAGCTCTCCCCTAAATCACAACAAATTTATCAACTAGAAACAGAAAAATTTATCCTCGGAGCATTCCGGAGTTCCACACAAACTGAAAGCAAAAGGACTGTTATCACTTGAATCTGAGAGACGAGGGTGTGGAGGAAGCTACCGCAGCGACGCTCATTCAAGCCGCCAGGGAGTGCGCCTGCGGTGAGTCAGCCCATATACTTGGGAACCGCAAGCCGCCGCGAGCGGCCGACCGCGAGCCGCCGCGAGCCCCCGCGAGCTGCCACGAACACCCGTGAACCGCCACCGCAAAATGCCGTGAGCCCCCGCGAACCGCCACCGAGAGCGGCCGCCACGAGCCGCCGCGCGCGCGCCCGGTCCGGTTGAGCACCGCTGACGTTCCCAGCGGCCCGCACACTGCGAGTGGGGGTCGCCGGCCACCGGTGCCCGGAGCGCCCCATTCGTGCGCGTGCCTTGGGCATTCCACGCGCCCAGGGTGCCCTACTGGCCCGCACACCCAGGGGGCTCCATTATCCTGCGCCTGGTGCGGTCCAGCCGCCAGCGGCGGGGCGAGCGGGAGAGGCTTGGGAGAGTCTCTCCGTGGGCGGGGCACCTCACCCAGCCATTCAAGCTAACAATCAAGCGTTGGGGGAGGGGCGCGCGCAGGCAGCCTAAAATACCTTCGGAAACACAGCTGCGACCCAATCACTGAAATTAGCTTAACCCATAAAATCTGCGCACCCTCGGTTCTAATTGATAAGATCTCTCTCAGGTCAGCGATCCAAGACAAGAGGCGTGATATTTTTTAGTGCCTCTCGCTAAAGGGGCGGGGGCAACTTCTGATTGATAGAGCCTCCATATTCAGGGATAAACGCTAACAAGAAGGACTTGGCAGATAATAAGGTCTATACTACACTAGTCGTAAGGAGAGACTAGTGCCTTTTCTTCCCTGCAAAAACAGGCTACAAAGTGTGGAAAGCCTGGGTTGAGAGGTCCAACTAAATGATAGGCGCTGAACAGTCACCTTGACAACAATTGACTCCCACCCCCGCCTGATTACACTGGAGGCCCTGACTACCAGAGCCTTTCCCAAAGCCTTGCACTGAGTGGGGATAGAGTGGGGATTTCCCAGCTCTTTGAGCCTCTTACTCCCCAGGCAGAAGCAGTTGCAGCCTTATAGCTGGATCACCAGGCTGCTAATTCAGAAAGGGGGGACTAGGAGAGAGAATCCAGGAAAGCAAACTCTCTCATCGTTGGACCCTGCAAACGCCAACAAGCCTTTACTTCCAGCAAGACTAAAGCCAATTATATGACATTGCCATAGAATCCCATCAACTGCAAATCCCTACCTAAGAGTGACACAGGGGCAGAGCCTGGGGTACAGAGTCACCAACTAGGAAGAGGGAGAGAAAAGAAAAAGGAAGAAGTTAACCTCTCAAAATCAAGAAAAACCCACAGACTTTACAACTTGATCCACTAATTTGTTGTTGTTGTTGTTGTTGTTGTTTGTTTCTTCTATCTTTTTGCCTTTATTTCCTCCACCTCGGTCCTTCTATTCTCTGCCCATCTTATGCTTCCCCTTTCTTGAACTACACTACCCATGAGTGTTGCATTTTATTTTTCTTCTTCATCCTCACCCTCCTTTAAGGTTATACTCCAAAACACTTAACTCTCACTCTCTCCTCTTTTGTTTTTTTTTTGTCTTGCTTTATTTTGTTTTTTTCTCCTCCTATTTTATTTCTTCCTTTGTTTTTCTCTTTTTCTTATTTTTTCCTTTCTATTCGTTTTTTCTTTTCTCATTTTACTTTCCTCCCATATAATCCTCAATCACGAACAAATTAGTTAATTTGGGACTCAAGGCTTTTTTTTGGCTTTATTTCTCTTTTTTGCTTTTGTTTTTTTTTTTTTTCTCTTGTTTGTTTATTTTTGTGGCATTTTGGGTCCTCCCAACCCAAGGTCTCCATTGTATTTAGTCTTCGCTCCACTTAATACAACAGATTTTTACTTATTATTTTTATTTTTTCTTCTTTATTATTCTTTTTTGGTCCTTTTTTCTGATTCCCTCTTATCCCTCTCATTATATCTCTTAGTTGACCATCACTTACAAGCAAATCATCTTATGCTTGTCTAAGATTTTCTTCTTTTTTTTTTTTTTTTTGCATTTAGTAGGTCCCTACTCCCTTTTTTTGCCCCTTGAACTCTTCACCCCAAATCAGGCCCTCCATTATAGGCACGATATTTCCCTGAGGAGGGGAGAGGAGGGAAAGAGAAGAGAGAAAAAAAGGGGGAAATAATAAATTATTACTGGTTTTTTTTGTGGGGTGTTTTACCCTTTTTTTTTCTTTTTACTCTTTATTAACTCTAATTAGTGCTATCAATAAGACCACCCTCAGATGCCGATAAGAAAGAGGAAATCGAATATTATGGATACAAAAGAAAGAGAGGTAACACAAATAGATGTGGAAAAATCTATGGAGAAAAGACTTAACATATTGGAAGCCTTGGAGCTAAATGACAGAGAATTTAAAATAGAAATCTTAAAAATACTCAGAGATATACAAGAAAACACAGAAAGGTAATATAGGGAGATCAGAAAACAACTCAATGAACACAAAGAATATATTACCAAGGAAATTGAAACTATAAAAACAAATCAAACAGAAATGAAAAACTCAATTCACGAGCTGAAAAACGAGGTAACAAGCTTAGCTAACAGAACAGCCCAGATTGAAGATAGGATTAGTGAAATAGAAGACAAACAACTTGAGGCACAACAGAGAGAAGAAGAAAGAGACTCAAAAATAATAAAAAATGAGAAAGCCCTACAGGAATTGTCTGACTCCATCAGAAAGAATAACATAAGAATAATAGGTATATCAGAGGGAGAAGAGAAAGAAAATGGAATGGAGAATATACTCAAACAAATAATAGACGAGAACTTCCCAAGCCTGTGCAAGGAACTAAAGCCTCAAATTCAAGAAGCAAACAGAACACCAAGTTTTCTTAACCCCAACAAACCCACTCCAAGGCACATCATAATAAAGATGACACAAAACAATGACAAAGAAAAAATTCTCAAGGCAGCCAGGGAAAAGAAGAGTACAACATATAAAGGAAGGCCTATTAGATTATCATCAGATTTCTCAGCAGAAACTCTACAAGCTAGAAGAGAGTGGACCCCAATATTTAAAGCCCTGAAAGAGAGGAACTTTCAGCCAAGAATACTATACCCATCAAAGCTATCCTTCAAGTATGAAGGAGATATAAAAACATTCACAAATACAGAAAAGATGAGAGAATTTATCAACAGAAAGCCCCCACTCCAGGAAATACTAAGGGGGGTTTTCCAACCAGATTCAAAGAACAAAAGAAAACAACACCACAAGTAACAGCTCCACCAAGAACACAATAAAACCAAACTTAAACTGTGACAACAAAGGAAAAAAAGGGGGGAGAGGATGGAGATTAACAGTAGCAAAGGATGATGAAGTGCAGAAATACTTATAAGATAGGGTACTACAATGAATATGGTAGGTACCCTTTTCATTACTTAATGGTAACCACCCTTAAAAAAACCACCACAAAAACACTTGACTTAAAAAAGGTAGCAACAGAGGAAAGAAGTATGGAACACAAACAAACAAAAACAAATGATAGAAAAACAAAAGAGAAGAATCAAACTAGATACAAAACTAACAGAAAGCAATTTATAAAATGGCAGTAGGGAACCCACAAGTGTCAATAATTACACTAAATGTAAATGGATTAAACTTACCAATAAAAAGACACAGAGTAGCAGAATGGATTAAAAAAGAAAATCCAACTATATGCTGCCTACAAGAAACACATCTAAGCAACAAGGATAAAAACAAATTCAAAGTGAAAGGCTGGAAAACAATACTCCAAGCAAACAACACCCAAAAGAAAGCAGGTGTAGCAATACTCATATCTAATAATGCTGACTACAAGACAGAAAAAGTACTCAGAGACAAAAATGGTCATTTCATAATGATTAAGGGGAAGTTGAATCAAGAAGACATAACAATCCTTAATATATATGCACCAAACCAAGGAGCACCAAAATATATAAGACAGCTACTTATTGACCTTAAAACAAAAACTAACAAAAATACAATCATACTTGGAGACCTCAATACACCGCTGACGGCTCTAGATCGGTCATCCAAACAGGGAATCAATAAAGATATAGTGGCCTTAAACGAAATACTAGAACACCTGGATATGATAGACATCTACAGGACACTTCATCCCAAAGCGACAGAGTATACATTTTTCTCTAGTGTACATGGAACATTCTCAAGAATTGACCATATGTTGGGCCACAAAGACAATATCAGCAAATTTAGAAAAATTGAAATTGTACCAAGCATATTTTCTGATCATAAAGCCTTGAAACTAGAATTCAACTGCAAAAAAGAGGGGGAAAAACCCACAAAAATGTGGAAACTAAACAACATACTTCTAAAAAATGAATGGGTCAAAGAAGAAATAAGCGCAGAGATCAAAAGATATATACAGACAAATGAAAATGAAAATACGACATATCAGAATCTCTGGGATGCAGCAAAAGCAGTAATAAGAGGAAAGTTCATATCACTTCAGGCCTATATGAACAAACAAGAGAGAGCCGAAGTAAACCACTTAACTTCACACCTTAAGGAACTAGAAAAAGAAGAACAAAGACAACCCAAAACCAGCCGAAGAAAGGAGATAATAAAAATCAGAGCAGAAATAAATGAAATAGAGAACAGAAAAACTATAGAAAAAATCAATAAAACAAGGAGCTGGTTCTTTGAAAAGATCAACAAAATTGAGAAACCCTTGGCAAGACTCACCAAGGAAAAAAGACACAGGACTCAAATAAATAAAATCCAAAATGAAAGAGGAGAGATCACCACAGACATCATAGAAATACAAAGAATTATTGTAGAATACTATGAAAAATTATATGCCACCAAATACAACAATCTAGAAGAAATGGATAAATTCCTAGAACAATACAACCTTCCTAGACTGAGTCATGAAGAAGCAGAAAGCCTAAACAGACCAATCAGCAGGGAGGAAATAGAAAAAACTATTTAAAAATCTCCCCAAAAATAAAAGTCCAGGCCCAGACGGTTATACTAGTGAATTCTATCAAACATTCAAAGAAGACTTGGTTCCTATTCTACTCAAAGTCTTCCAAAAAATTGAAGAAGAAGCAATACTTCCAAACACATTTTATGAGGCCAACATAACCCTCATACCAAAACCTGGCAAGGATGGCACAAAGAAAGAAAACTACAGACCAATATCTCTAATGAATACAGATGCTAAAATACTAAACAAAATACTGGCAAACCGAATACAACAACATATTAAAAAAATAATACATCATGATCAAGTGGGATTCATCCCAGAATCTCAAGGATGGTTCAACATACGCAAAACGGTTAACGTAATACACCATATCAACAAAACAAAGAACAAAAACCACATGATCTTATCAATAGATGCAGAAAAGGCTTTTGATAAAATACAACACAATTTTATGTTTAAGACTCTCAACAAAATGGGTATAGAAGGAAAATATCTCAACATGATAAAGGCCATATATGATAAACCATCAGCCAACATCCTATTAAACGGCATAAAACTGAGGACTTTCTACCTTAAATCAGGAACAAGACAGGGTTGTCCACTCTCTCTACTCTTATTCAACGTGGTGCTAGAAGTTCTGGCCAGAGCAATCAGACAAGACAAAGAAATAAAAGGCATCCATATCGGAAAAGAAGAAGTAAAGCTATCACTTTTTGCTGACGATATGATCCTATACATCGAAAACCCGAAGGACTCCACAAAAAGATTATTAGAAACAATAAACCAATACAGTAAGGTCGCAGGATACAAAATTAACATACGAAAGTCCATAGCCTTTCTATATGCCAACAATGAAATATTAGAAAACGAACTCAAAAAAATAATCCCCTTCATGATTGCAACAAAAAAAATAAAATATCTAGGAATAAACATAACAAAGAACGTAAAGGACCTATAGAATGAAAATTACAAAGCATTGTTAAGGGAAATCGAAAAAGATACAATGAGATGGAAAAATATTCCTTGTTCTTGGATAGGAAGAATAAATATAATCAAAATGGCCATATTACCCAAAGCAATATACAAATTTAATGCAATTCCCATCAAAATCCCTATGAGATTTTTTAAAGAAATGGAACAAAAAATCATCAGATTTATATGGAACTATAAAAAACCCCGAATAGCCAAAACAATCCTAAGGAAAAAGAATGAAGCTGGGGGCATTACAATACCTGACTTTAAACTATATTATAGGGCCACGATAATCAAAACAGCATGGTATTGGCAGAAAAATAGACACTCAGACCAATGGAACAGAATAGAAAGCCCAGAAATAAAACCACATATATATGGTCAAATAATCTTTGATAAAGGGGCCAACAACACACAATGGAGAAAAGAAAGCCTCTTCAACAAATGGTGTTGGGAAAACTGGAAAGCCACATGCAAAAGAATGAAACTCGACTACAGCCTGTCCCCGTGTACTAAAATTAATTCAAAATGGATCAAAGACCTAAATATAAGACCTGAAACAATAAAGTACATAGAAGAAGACATAGGTACTAAAATCATGGACCTGGGTTTTAAAGAACATTTTATGAACTTGACTCCAATGGCAAGAGAAGTGAAGGCAAAGATAAATGAATGGGACTACATCAGAATTAAAAGTTTTTGCTCAGCAAGAGAAACTGATATCAAAATAAACAGACAGCCAACTATATGGGAACTGATATTTTCAAACGACAGCTCAGATAAGGGCCTAATATCCAAAATTTACAAAGAACTCATAAAACTCAACAACAAACAAACAAACAATCCAATAAAAAAATGGGAAGAGGACATGAACAGACACTTCTCCCAGGAAGAGATACAAATGGCCAACAGATATATGAAAAGATGCTCAGCTTCATTAGTTATTAGAGAAATGCTAATCAAAACTACAATGAGATACCACCTCACTCCTGTTAGATTAGCTATTATCAACAAGACGGGTAATAGCAAATGTTGGAGAGGCTGTGGAGAAAAAGGAACCCTCATTCACTGTTGGTGGGACTGTAAAGTAGTACAACCATTATGGAGGAAAGTATGGTGGTTCCTCAAAAAACTGCAAATAGAACTACCTTATGACCCAGCAATCCCTCTACTGGGTATATACCCCAAAACCTCAGAAACATTGATACGTGAAGACACATGTAGCCCCATGTTCATTGCAGCACTGTTCACAGTGGCCAAGACATGGAAACAACCAAAAAGCCCTTCAATAGAAGACTGGATAAAGAAGATGTGGCACATATACACTATGGAATACTACTCAGCCATAAGAAATGATGACATCAGATCATTTACAGCAAAATGGTGGGATCTTGATAACATTATAAGGAGTGAAATAAGCAAATCAGAAAAAAACAAGAACTACATGATTCCATACATTGGTGGAACATAAAAATGAGACTAAGAGACATGGACAAGAGTGTGGTGGTTACCAAGGGTGGGGGGGGAGGGAGGACATGGGAGGGAGGGAGGGAGAGAGTTAGGGGGAGGGGGAGGGGCACAGAGAACTAGATAGAGGGTGACGGAGGACAATCTGACTTTGGGCGAGGGGTTTGCAACATAATTTGATGACAAAATAACCTAGACATGTTTTCTTTGAATATATGTACCCTGATTTATTAATGTCATCCCATTACCATTAATAAAAATTTATAAAAAAAAAAAAACTACATAAAAATATCTTGTGATTTGAGATAATTTATAGTATGACTTAATATAAGAATTTTTTAAAAAGCATATGAAAAAAGTAAAAATGTAAAAATAAGACGCATTTCATATATGTTCACATTAGGGTGAAATTAAAGCCAGTTTGTTACTAATGTGTTAAGCTATTTACACATATATTTTTCTCTGTCTCTGCCTATCTGTCCTCCTTCTATCTCTGTCTCTGTCTCTCTTTCTCTCTCTCTCTGGATAGAAATTAACTCAAGAAATTAAATGAAAGGTCTTATCATGTAGGCAACTTTTACTCACCATAACGTCTACTGCATAAAGATACCTCAGTGGGGCAATCATTGTACCAACAGGAGTGCGTACAGATTCTTGTTTTCAGGGAAGAGGGCACTTGTCCGGGCCTGGAGTGAGAGGGAAGTGGGAGGCGGGCGTGCTCTCAATCATCATTCAGTGGAGAGCCGGCTGAGAGCGGTTCTCTGCCTCCATCGATTCCCCTGAACACCAATTATGACCCTTCAAAAGAAAGGAATTCCTAAGTGGAAATGCTCTGTGTAGAACTGCGAAGCTTCTCTTTTCTGCCTGCCCACTTTCTCTTAAAAACGGTGTCGTGTATTAAATGGCATGTTAAGAATTGCTGAAGAATGAAAAGAAAACATACAAACAGAAGTTCTACATTATAAAGCTCTTTACCACTGATTACTATGTGTAGATTGCAGTGCTTTAATGTTCTTTAAGAAGGAAGCAGAAATTCAAATTCCCAGGTATTACTAAAAATTGCTAAGGATACAAAAAAATAAATATAAAAGACCAAAAATATAGATGTTTGGAAATAGCATTTCGGTCACTTTCTCCCCTTTTTTAAAATCACTTTATCCCATTGCTTCTACCTTAGAGGCAGTATACTGTTTAAAAAAGATTAAAGTTTGAGTCAAAATACTTTGACTCACTTCCTCACTCTGACCTCTATCTGCCTGAACTCCCCCACTGGTTGAATCTCTGTCTAGCTGATTTTAATGAACTCTGGGTTCGTTCAAAGAAGAAAGTCTATAAAAGTGTGGTAAAGCAGTGACTACTCAAAAAGGGTAGGTAGAGAAGAACTCCACAAATAAACTGATAAGCCGTGATCTCTATTTTACATACATAAACATTGGCATGTGAAAATTTTTAGTGTAGTAACTTTTCTACAGTATCTTTTTCCAAAAAGCAGGGAAATATAGGTACTTTTCAAATGGCCGCTTTGCCCGTTATACGCATAGCACCAGTATTCACCTGCGATTCCAAAAGGCGATTCAATAGCAGATCTACAATACTGTATAATGTGTTAATGCGCTCTTCTCAAAGAACAAAAACTGGAGACAGTTCTCCAGTTCTCAGTGTGGTTCCACTAATGTAAGAAACAGCATGGTTAGCCCGTAGACTTTCTAACATGGGCTTTGAGAAACAGGAACGTCTCTGCCCACTTTGGCCATGCTCATTATCATTAGAGATGACCACAGGGCTCAAATAAATGTAGCCTTGTCCCAGAGGATGTTCCCAGGGTCATCCCCAAGAGGCCAACAGCATCTGTGTTCTAGGAAGACTGACACAGAGAGAGATATTTTGTTTTCATAAATAACACTAGCTTCTTACATAATTATATTTTTATCTCCTATTGTCTTAACCTCTTTACCTCCTTGCAAAATTTCCAAGAGCACATTCTGCAAATTTTCCCAAGCTTCAATAGGACTTGACTATGACTTGAATTCAATTCAGTTTATTTCTATGTAATGAGTATTCGTTGTAACTCAGTGGCCAGGACACTCCTAGCTGCCAAGAATAAAATGGTATGGGAGAGAAAAAAAACACCCCCTCCCAATTCCAACCATTTAGTCTTTGGTTAAATTAAATCTTCTGCTGCTGGTTGCCCTGAAACATCATTGTAATTTGGGACATCTGCACAGTGCTTTGGGGGAGTCGATTTAGATTTAAATGCCTTAAGCGGTAAGATTACTATCCATGATCATGAAGTAAATGTGTTTATACTACTTTGCCCCACTCTGAGCAAGCACAACGTAATGAGGACTCTGCACTCCAAGGTCAGCAAAATGTACATTGAAATTTCAATCACACCTCATCTGTAAAATGAAAGTACTAAGTAATATTTACCATAAAAATCTGTTGTGGAACCAAAAGAATATCTATGCGTGGCCTCTGGAATATAGCAATGTTTAACAAGTATTATCTGTTAGTGCTATTAGAAACAATAAGAGTAGCAGTAGAGGGCAAAACTACAGTCTCCAAATTTATTTGACTCTGCAGATCACAGACTTTAAAGGGAACTCCCTGAAGATAATAAAGATTTTTTTCACCAAGGCTCTGGAAGGGAGGAATGCCTCCTCTCTAGTACTTTTAGCCCATATATATATATATCAGATGCAGAGCAACAGTGCAAAAATATCAAAATATCCCTTGGGAAGCCCCAGTAGTGCTCAGAGAATTGGTGAGGCAGGTCCAATGGGACCTCTGAGCTGTCAGCTGGATGTTCACTCTCTCTGCCAGGCTCAGGTGTTTTTTTCCTGTGGCTCATTCATTCCTGTGAGTGCTCAGTGCGATTCTGGGAGCAGCACATGGGCACCGAGGGAAGCATAGATCAGACCAGCTTAACTAATAAGTACTATCAAAACGCAATTTGTAAGATGGCCCGGGCGCTGGGGATGGCTCCTTGGCCTCTGCCCCAGGCGCTAAAGTGGCTCTGGTCGCGGCAGAGCGACGCCCTGGAGGGGCAGAGCATCGCCCCCTGGTGGGCAGAGCATCGCCCCTGGTGGGCGTGCCGGGTGGATCTCGGTCGGGCGCATGCGGGAGTCTGTCTGACTGTCTCTCCCCGTTTCCAGCTTCAGAAAAACAAACAAACAAAAACGCAATTTGTGATCCGAAACTCAACACTGTTTTCCCCGTCAATGTTTTACAAACACCTAAGAGCCTGAATGGAGAGTTTGCTGCCTGTTTCATCTCATCTTAGCCTGTGCTATAGCAAAAGAACAAGTTTTAGTTTTGCTCAAATCTTTATGCTGGTGCAAACGATGAAACTAGTCCTTGAGTCCATGAAAAGAAACACCATAGATCTAAACACAGGTCTTGTAAGAATTAAGTGTAGCAAGTTTCATACACACTGAAAAAAAATTTTAACAATGAAAAACAAAACGGGAGAAAGCAAGAGCGACCCTCTCCAACCACTTTTGTGTCAACATGTTATATCACAAAAGTTACAGTACACTTTAGTATTTTGTAAGCTCCATCATGACCACATTCTCTCTCCAAGCCATTCATTGGAAACATAGAGGAAAGCTACTGAAGTAGATTATAAGGCCTTTCAGTCATTTCAGTATGAACTGACATAGTGTGCTCAAAACATGACCTGAATGAAACAAGAGGCAAAATGGAAATAAATCATCAGTGTTTTCCAAATTGCTTCTTTTGTAACAATGCCTTATTGATGCAATCTTTAAAACAAAACAAACATATACAAAATGGTGGAATACATTGAAGAGGGAGAGCCAACCATAAAACAAAACTCGAAGTTTAATAATCTGCTGCTTCTCTTTCAGCCACAGAACATATACTTCATGGATACATAAACACATTATGACAATAGAGATTATTGCAGCTATGTATTATCCATGTGGCAATGGATTCACAGGATGCTTCCACATCAAGCAAAACAGCCTAATCAGAAGGAACTAACTTCAAAGTACACTGTCTCTTAGGCTTCCCAAGCAATAAAGGCCAGACACGTCTCTTTTAAGGTATTTGTTCTGCACAATTTAGAATGGAGCTTCTTTTCCTTCATTAGGCACACCACGTGAGACCGACTAAATCAGAAGCTACAGAAATAGAAACTTCTTTGTGCTGATAGTCTCAGATGTTTAGAATAGTTTCTATGCTAGTGGTTTCCTCAACCATATGCTATCTAATCCACCTTTGTCTTAACAGCTGTGATATGGGATTCCCACTTTTGGTACCATTTGACTACATTTTCTAAAGAATCAACAACTCATTAAGACATTCCAAAATTACAGGATTGGTACAGTAGTCTGACCCCATTCCTTAAAATGTGCTTGTCTGTATCCCAGTCCATACCAAATAGCACTCCAAACTAAAGAGTGAGCTCAGCATAGCTCTGGCAAGACCATGTGGCTAACCCTAATTATTTTTAGCTAATAATGTCATGAAAGCAATAACATTTTTAAGATCATATACTATAAAAATTTCATCATGGAGAAACACTGAAATAAATAGCAAAATAAAAATCAATGACGTTAAACATTTCCATAACTTATGAAATGGAAATAGGAATAAAATTCAACTTGGTGTTACAACATAAGATGAAGACAGATGTAAAAATGTATACAGCCATGCAAAGGAAAAGGTCCATGATTGATTACACTAGAAAGAATTGATGAAGGTGTTTCTGTTTTGATCCAATTTATTGTGAGAGAAGTGGCGCCACAGGAAACGTTGAGCCGTAAATCATAAAATGTGTATTTTTATGCTGAAATGTTGATGTGTAGGGCTTAATATTTATAGGATCATTTCCTAGGAGTGAGCAATAAGAACAGTAACAGATCGAGTCATGTATAAACAGATTAGGGAAATGTTTTCATTAGAAAATATTCATCACCGAGTCAAAACCAGCTGAGGTTTTCCTATTAGATGGCCTACATGGTAGTTTCTTCATAGGCTTTGAGCTAATAATTTAAGTTAGACAATAATGGTGAAATGAAAGCTCTAGATAACTGTTCTTAAATTGGAACAGGAATTGCCATCTAAAGTTATCCACTATCCACATTACTATTAAACACTATATTAGCGACATTAATCAAAGCAATTAAACAAGAAAAAACAAATAGAAGAATTGGAAAGAAGAGTTACATTGCCTTTATCTGTAGGTGACATCATAATAGGCCTAAATCTATAAGTTTTATATATAAAAACAATAACCATTCAACAGATACTATCAAGTAAACGTTTCGACAGTGCGGAGGTATACTCCACAAATGTACACAATATCCGATGAAGAGTATTCTCCGTGTCATTATCTGGAACACACCAAGAGTCTATTCATAAAGGATTGTTTGCACAAACTAGGAACCAGTTATAAAATGGAGAACTATGAAAGCTTAAAATAGAAAGAGGCAGAAAACTCTATGTACAAATATAGGAAGATCTTCAAGATAAGCTGCAAAGTCAATAAGCAGAATAAAATATACAGTATGCTAATTTTTGTGTTGGAAAGGAACTAAATAGGAATGCACACACATGTGCATGCATGACTGTGTATATTCTTGCTTAATTTTGCAACAAGTAACATCAAAAGTGTATACCAAAACCTAAGAACATGTGAAAAACTGGAGTGAATATAGATTTTTACACTCAGGAACTGAGTTCTCTCTGAGTGTACTTTCAAGTGGCTTTGACATTTCAGCTAACTAAGTATTTTATGTATTTTAAAAAAATCAAAGTAACAGAAAAGTCCTTTAGTCATTTCCCATTTGTAAAATCTGATGGTTAGCTTAAGGTTTCCTAATTGACCACTTAAAATAAATCAAGAGTCTAACCCTTCAAGAAATAGAGGCAGGAAAGCTAGTACATTTCAAACAAATGCCACGCTGGTATAGATGGGTTGACAGGAGTAAGTCTAAGGCATGTGGCAACTTTAAAACAACAATGTTATATTTTATTAATATTTGTCATTCCCACTTCTCATAAAACATTTAAAGTACACAGCATAGTGAATATACTTAACAACACTGTATACCTGAAAGTTGCCAAGGAAGTACAGGGGGCCCTCGGGTTAAGATAGTCTCAACAGATGACGTTTTAAGTTTACAATGCTCAGTCCCATAAAAACTTTTAAAAATTGAGATGTGAGTGTTTCAGCTTACGCCGTTAGCGTCATACTTACAGACTATGTGGGCGAACTAGTTTGCGCACAACGGAAGAATATGCAATCCAGTGCACAATACAGTATATTTATGTCCTCTTCCCTTTTCTGCAGCTTAGTTGAGTTTTTTTTTTTGTTTTTTGTTTGTTTGTTTGTTTGTTTTTTATAGAGGCAGAGATAGACAGGGACAGAGAGAGATGAGAAGCATCAATTATTCGTTTTTCGTTGCGCGTTGCGACTTCTTAATTGTTCATTGATTGCTTTCTCATATGTGCCTTGACCGCGGGCCTTCAGCAGACCGAGTAACCCCTTGCTGGAGCCAGCGACCTTGGGTCCAAGCTGGTGAGCTTTTTTGCTCAAGCCAGATGAGCCCGCGCTCAAGCTGGCGACCTCGGGGTCTCGAACCTGGGTCCTTCCGCATCCCAGTCCGACGCTCTATCCACTGCGCCACCACCAGGTCAGGCTTAGTTGTGTTTTTATAATATAGATTATGATTTTACAGCTGTGTTAGGTAAGTGCCTTAGGCTAGTCTCTGTTTCAACTTACACCAAAATTCGGGTTATGTCACTGTTGTAGGAATGGAACCATGTCATAACCTGAGAACGTCCTGTAGATCTTAAAAGTCCTCACTACCAAAACACTATGTAGCAGTTATATGATAATGAATGTATTAACTAACCTTATTGTGGTAATCATTTTGCAGTCTATACGTATACCAAATCATCATATCCACCTTAAACTTATACAAGGTTATATGTAAATTCTGTGTCAGTAAAGCTGGGGATAGTGGTGAACATGAAGTATGACTCAACAGTTTTAGCAATTCTAGTTCCAGTGTGCAGCTGCATTCCCTCTTGTTTTAAGTTACTTATAACTGATGACTTATGATATTAAACACTTTTTTGTGCTTATTGGCCATTTGTTAATCTTTGTAAACTGTCAAAAGTCTTTTGTTTTACTTAATTGTATTGTCTTTTTATAACTGATTTGTAGTACTTTACAGAGTCCAGACAAAAGTTCTTTGTCAAACATATATGTAGTGTAAAAATGTTCTCCCATGTCTTACCTTTCTTATTCTCTTAATGGATTTTTCTATAGAGTTGGTTTTTTTGGTTGTTCTTTGCTTAATGAAATCCAATTTATCTTGTTTTTTATCCATTATGGCTAATGCTCTTTGTGCTTTCACTAAGAAATCTTTGTTTAGAAAATATGTTCCTGTATTTTTTTTCTAGAAACTGTTGAATTTAAGATTTTATATTTGGTCTATGTATAATTAAGAATTAATTTTTGTGTATATATGAGGTGAGGATAAGCTTTTAAAAATACACATATATCCGATTTCCTAGATCCAAAGGTTGATACAATTTTTCTTTTCCCAGTAAATTACATTTGTGCTTTGTTAAGAGTCCATTGACCACTTATGTGTTGGTCCAATTCTTTTACCCTATTCTGTTGTTTGTTTGTTTGTTTTTAATCCTTCCTCCTATATCATACTGTCCTAATTAATGTAGCTTTATAGTAATTCTAACACTATGCCATTGAATTAGCCACTACCAACCCAGGATTACAAGAAAATATAGATGGAAAATAATACTCTCAACTTCCAAGCTTCTCTAAAAAAATCGCCAATAGACATGAATTGACATAGATGATTCTTAAATTTATATTTAAGAGTGTGGATAATATAACCTGTTTTAGTCAACCAACCAAAATAGGATAATGAATGCGAACAAGCCTTTCAAGACAAACAGATCTAAATTTTAATTCTATCACAGAGGAAAGACTTTGATGCTCTTTAAATGTCATTTTCCTCACCTACCAATCTAGGAATCATATTACCTATCTCAAAAGAACATTGAGAGGTTTAATAACATACCACATGCCATATATCCAATTAAGTATTGAACACGTACTAAGTAAACCTACAAAAACATAGCTAGCTATACAACACTACATTCAGAGGAACTGAGAGCAAGGAGTCTTTGCAGAAAACCAAAACGTGGAGACAAATTTGAGTGACTGTCCTATTTTTTTGTTGTTGTTCAGATTAGCAATTATATATACATCTTATCAATTATTATTATTTTTTTGTATTTTTCTGAAGTTGGAAACGGGGAGGCAGACAGACTCCCGCATGCGCCCGACCGGGATCCACCCGGCACGCCCACCAGGGGGCAATGCTCTGCCCATCTGGGGCGTTGCTCTGTTGCAACCAGAGGCATTCTAGCACCTGAGGCAGAGGCTATAGAGCCATCCTCAGCGCCGGACCAACTTTGCTCCAATGGATCCTTGGCTGAGGGAGGGGAAAAGAGAGACAGAGAGGAAGGAGAGGGGGAGGGGTAGAGAAGCAGATGGGCACTTCTCCTGTGTGCCCTGGCCGGGAATCGAACCCGGGACTCCTGCACGCCAGGCCAACGCTCTACCACTGAGCCATCCGGCCAGGGCCTTATCAATTATTTAAAATGCACTATTTTATCCTGTTTATGACAGAATATGATATTCTTAGACATTACTAATTACTGATTGCTTTTATACATTCAATGTTTTTTCCATCATGTTGACAAAAGGTGAGAACTTCACCATTTGTGCTCATACCTCCTAAATGTTCCGAGTTGCCCAGAACATAAAGCGAAGGAAACGTGCACATCTTTATCAGGAGGAAACAGAGCCGTGTTCCTCCTGATACTCAGAGCATCTTCCCAGAAGGTTTACTCTTTCATTACTGTGTAATTAACCCCACATTGAGAATTCTATTGTGCATTCTTTTTTCAGCAGCAAATTAAACATTTGACTTGTAGACTATTATTATGTTTCTGTGAATGTGACTATCGTGTCATTAGGAAATAGGCATGCAACATTGTGAGTAATGATGAGTTTTCAGTAAAGTTTTCAATGAAGCCCGGGGAGAAAATACTCTGTATTTCAGTGGCCTCATCATAATCTCTAGTACAAAATCCATCAAAAGCTAATCAAGCTTCATTAGCATCATCATCATATTATTAATAATTTACTGGTTGTCAAAGGTACCGATGGGATTATAATGCATCATTTTAAGCATAAAAAAGCATTATTGTGATGCTCATTAAGGTGAGCACTACAGAAGTCAAATCTGTAAGAAACAAATTTGATATCTTTAAAACAATATTAACTAGGTATTCCCTCATTTACTAATAAACTATCATTCAACAACACTGAGTATTTTTCTAGGAATTTGCAATTCATATCTGAAATGACTTCTGGGCAGCCATTTTGCCATCTTGAAACTATGCAAACATATTTTCCTGATCAAAAAAAAATTATATTTAAGATAAAAATAATATAACCCAGGAGTCAGGAACCTTTTGGGCTGAGAGAGCCATGAACGCCACATATTTTAAAATGTAATTCCATGAGAGCCATACAACGACCTGTGCACGTCATTACACATTATCCAATAAAAATTTGGTGTTGTCCTGGAGGACAGCTGTGATTGGCTCCAGCCACCCGCAACCATGAACATGAGCAGTAGGAAATGAATGGATTGTAATACATGAGAATGTTTTATATTTTTAACATTATTTTTTTTGTTAAAGATTTGTCTGTGAGCCAGACGCAGCCATCAAAAGAGCCACATCTGGCTCTTGAGCCATAGATTCCCGAAACCTGATATAACCTGTTTTAGTCAACCAACCAAAAATGAGCAAAATTAGTGTCACCGTCTGGTATTAAAAATTGTCATCCACACACAATGCTGTTCTCAGTGGACGTTAGAATATTTATATCGCCCATTCATTGAGAATCTAGAGAGTCAGTGGTGAAACAGAAATGTTACACAGACGCACAGTTCCTGAGGCCTTCATTGAAATGTGATCCTGGTATATGCCTGGGGAGAACATGGAAGCAGGTGACATCTGCATTATAAAAACCACTGTTTTATACATATGAGTGACCTTCACTTTTTAATATAATGCTTCCATAGGTTGAAAAGACAGGCATAACCGCCCTGCCCACCCACAGTGGCCTTTCATGAGGCAAGCTTAGTTGTTTCAATGAAATTCCTCCTAACAGTCTCTACTGCCTCTTGGCTCCAACTGGGCAGCAGGAACCTCTAATTGACAGTCTTCTGACTTTGTGAACTAAACCAACAAAAAGGGAGTGTGATTTCTTCCCAATTAAATATAATTCAAACCCCAGAGACACTGCTCCATTGTTCTAGAGTTTAACTATAGTACATGAAAAAGGGGTGGGAGAAAAAAACACCAAACTGGGTTTACGCAAAGTAGATGTTCCAAGCAATGTGGAACACTGGGTCTCCAGCAGGATTTTGCTCAGAAATGAGAAACAAGAGTGGTCATTTTTAGGGTTGTCGTTTGTCTAAAATAAAAACCTGTGTTCCAGGGCTATGTTGGGCAGATAAAATATATTATGCTCACTTTGTTAAAAATAGCGCTGCCCACGTGAGGCCGTCGCCCAGGTGATATTAATGTGTGTTGAGAATTATTGTAGCCTGGGGCTTGGTTTTGGGATTAAGCCTTTCCCACCCTTTTTGATGTGGGGTGGTACAATCCAATCATGCCTCAGAGAAGTGACTGTATTAGAGACTTCCCTATTTTGTATATTGGATTAGAGGTTGTGAAGCTACAATATAAAATGGGGGCGGAATGAGAGTTTGCGCGCTTGGTTCCTGAGATTATCATTAGAAGAGAGAGCAGAGGAGAGCAAAGAAAGGCCACGTGGAGGAGGCCAGGAGAAGCAGCCAAGATGGTGGAGTGCTGAGTGAGATGCCAGTTTGTGTAGAGTTTGTATTTGGGATAAAGAAGGAGATGGGGAACAGAGGTGAATAAGTCTGGTGAGCTAGAAACCTTTAATTCTAGGAAACTCGGATAAGTCAGTGGCTTTGTGAGCACTGAATGTGACTGGGTTTTGGAGCCCAGTGTGTATTTTTACTTGCCCGCCGGGTGCAAGCTAGAATTAAAGATGACAGCCCATCTGCTTTTGGCTCCGTTGTTTCTTTACCGACTGTCCGAATCCAATGCGAACCTGCATGGGCCGGGCTGCTCTGATGGTGGCCCTGGCCTTGGCTTCTGGCTTTACAGGCTATATATTTATTTATTATTTGGGACACTGAAGTACTTGGAGTCCACCGAGAGTAACTGAGTATTGGTTAAAAGTAAAGATTTCACATCCTTTACAAACCATTTACTAATACAATTGCTTGTCCTATCAAAGGAAATACAGACTATGTGACCCTTTTTTGTGTGACCCTTTTCTAACCAAAGAAATTGTGATGCATAGACCAGGCTCTTGATTAGACGCCATTATCAAGAAAATACATAAAAAGGAATTCCGTCTTCCTCAGGAAGTTTTTTATATACTGCTTAGCTTTAACAAACCTTGAAGGTATTTGCTCCAGAAATTTGATGCATTATTTTCAACTGTGGAATTTTTTTTCTTATTATTTTAGAGAGAAGGAAAGAAAGAGATCAATTTGTTGTTCCACTCATTTACTCACTCATTGGTTCATTCTTGTATGTGTCTGTCCGAGAATCCAACCTGCAACCTTGGCATATCAGGACGATGCTTTAACCACCTGAGCTACCTGGCCAAGGTCTCAACTGTGGAATCTTTAAAAACGTTTTACCTTGTTAGTTTTTCATTATTATCTGTCCAATTGATAATTTAGTATCTTATCAGGGTGATCCTGGGTGTCTACAAAGACAGGGCCATAGGCTGAGACATCTACTATAGAAAAAGAATCCCTTTGCAATAAATGACTTCAAGGCAAAAAACTTGGCCAATGTTAAAGAAACCACAGTATATCAATAGCGATTAGTTTACATTTTTTAATTAATGGAGTGGAATAGACAAAAATCAAAACCAAATTTAGTTGTGTTTATCTCCTACAATAGATTCTAAACTTCCTAGTGTCGGGGACATAACATAAATATTCTATGGCTTAGTTTATCTCACTATATAATAATTGACTGTTACTAAATGTTTGTTCCTGAAATGTAACCTTGAAATCTGCCCTTAACAACATGTGAAGTTTGCATAATTGAAAGTATCTGAACATTTTTCCCAACTGTAAAATACATAGTTACAACTGCTGAACATCTATGCTATTCTTAAATTTCTTTAAAAAAATAAAGTAAATTATACCACAAGAAACCTCAAAAGGGTCTGATATAAGTAATACATTTCTTTCAACTAATTCCAGTGTCACTGTGTTTACCATTAGTTTGTTGATCTTGAGGTGAACAATATTCTTAAAAGTTGACCATGCCTAAAGTAAACCATAATCATGTAGAGATGAGTAGTTCCAAAATCAATTTTCATTTTCATTTTGTTTTGCAACCAAGGAACAACAAATCACAGGGTCACAATTATATACTAAACATTCAATTCTGTCCTATATATTGAAAGAGCAATCAATGCATACAGACTCATGGCTGCTCCCAGAGGGCAAAGCCTGCCTTCTTTACTCCATTTGGAGAGTTGGCCTTATGTTTACTTACTTTCAAACACTGCTAGACCAATGCACTCTCTTTCTGCAGAGCCTGTGCGGTATTAATACAGTGCTTTTCAGATATGGAAACCACCCTTGGAGTCTCTAGGCCATGGGACTTCTTTCCGAGTTCTTTACTAAAAATAGAACTCTATTGCAGAGTGACCATGGCCATTGCCAGGTGAGCACAGACCACAGCTGAGAACTGCTTCCATGCAGAAGGGAACAATTCTCATTTCTCCATGACCCTCTGCTGGCAAAACAGCACAAGGGCAGTTTTTCTCACTCTATTCATTCTCTTTCAAGGACACAAAAAGACTGGTGTTCTTTTCTAAGTATGGAATGTTTCCCTTTCTCTCTGGTATTGCTGTCAAGATTTCTAGTTGATCACTCAACATCTAACACCTATTCTCTGGTCTATCCTTGCCATAGCACCCAATTTGGATTGGGAGAGTTGAGTGCCCACTGAAATTCACAATCTTCCAGACTTGTGGATAAATAAGAGAGACTCACCTGGTGACCCCTCCTTTTTTTTTTTCTTGTTTTGATCACAGACATATAGGTTAGAGATGCAGTTGCTTTCTTTCCACCACGAAACATAAACAATAGCATCTTAGAGTTTGGGTTTCTAAAACGATATCAGCATTGCCTACTTGTGGCACTTGCTAATAATACACAGAAAGTGTAACATAGCTTATTTAAAGTAATTATGACATAGGTCTCTGGTATTTTAAATAAGACTGTCAACTTGTTTGTGAATGTTCTTATGCACTAAGCAAATTATTTCAGGCAACATTATACATTAGCCAATAATTTCTTTAGGAGACTGGGTATTTGTAAACACTGGAAAACAAAACAGATTGTCTTCGTGTCACAGGAGCTATAAGGCAAGCCATTCTGAAAAGAGTTTCAAAGGTATATATTTTGGGAGGTTATAACATTTGGATAAAAATAAATTCGAAGGAGTGACAATCACGAGAGTGGACTTAATCCATTGGGAACTCAAATGAGACAGCACAATGTAAGTGTGGCAAGATTTGGAAATGAGGTTTTTCTCCTCATTCACAGAAAAACTAAAATTTTAATAACTTAAATATCTAATTTTAGGCCTATCATTAACAAAGCACAATCCATTATCTCTGCTCTCTCACTTGTGACTTTCAGGAGGAAATGAATTTAAGTTCTTTATTTTCAATGGCTGGGAAACTTGTAAAATGAAAAGTAAGAAAATGTAAAGTTTTCCATTTGAGTCTAAATAAATTTGGGAGAATAACTGTAATAGCCCAGCTGTTCTCTGCTGACAGACCTGTAGGATGGTTCCCCGGTGTCATGAACCCAGAGATTCCTTTTGTCCATATAGAATGAGAAGAGAAACCCCAATTAGAATAATGTGAAGTAAAGTTTATACAGAATATAATCAATGTATGGCATGACGTTCCTTTTCTGCTCATAGCTGGTAGAGTGGCTCATCCTTGAATTTAAAATAAGTAAAAGAGATCAGATTGGCTATGGACAGATTTTGGTCTTTAACTTCTACCTCCTGTTTACTTCTTATAAAACCTCTTCCTTCCCTTGTAACTTCTATTTCAATAAACACATGGGTCCTCCCACCTCTCCCTGTCCTCCCATAGCCACAGTTGTGTTCACGCCCGCCATGCCTGTGTAGACAATTTGGACTCTGCACAAAGATGCCCCACTGAAGGAGCAAGTCCCTGGCTGAACGTGGGTCACAAAGTGCCTACAAAGCTGTGAACAGAAAGAAGTTCTCTCCAGAGTTAGAAAAGGAAGATCACCAACAACTATATACTTCAGGGCTAGATCTGCTAACGGGGGCGGCCAACTTTCTCTAATTCATAGACTTCCCATAGTCCAGAAACAGCCCTTGTCTTAAGAGTTGCTACTCCCATTGCAAATCTGTCCAACATCTTCTTCAATGGATTGCAGACTATGAACATCAACTGCAACATAGTAAGGAAGGCACAGGTCAACAATGAGGAAATACGGGGGAATTGAGCATGTGCAGAGCTGAGAACACACAGCAACGGATAGCATCTCTGAACAGGGACTCAATGCCGAGCCCTATGGGTGGGCCTCTTCCCCAGTGAACCAGACTGGTAAGGAAGAGGAACTCGGACACAGTGAGTACTTAATAATTAAATAATTAACATTCTTTGGTAACTCCAGTTTGAATTTCACATTACTAGGACTTCTCATTTTCCTGTGTAGAATCGTACACATGTTCAACAGGAATTTGCCAGTTGCAATATTAGTGAAATTTTAATGATGCCTAATAAATTATAAAATAAACAGGATATCAGGGTATTTAAATTCATTAACAGTACTCAGTAGGACATGTCTTCAATGTGTGAAAGAAAGCCATGAAATACGGTCCAACAACAACAAAAAATTAAGGTTGCATTCTTGAAATGTATAATCTTCCAATTAAAAAAAAGAATTCACAAATGAATCGGAAAGATTTTAATGATCTAATTATGATTTAAATATAGAACATTTATATACAAATGTTAACTTTCTGAGCAAATGAGGACAGCTATTTCTCCCAGGGTTGCACAATCAACTTAGCTAGCCTCTGGCCAGCCAAGGGACAGAGGTCCACCATTGACAAATCTCTAGGTAACTACGTCCTGGAACCAAGGTGCTGGCTACAGTCACCCTACGTACCCTTTCAAGCTGACTGGGAGCTAATTCCTTTTGCATTGGGAACTAAGGTCCCTCCAATGAGAGAACGTCTGGGTCACAACAGTCCTTCCTTCATGCTATAGGTAAGAGGCTAAGGCACAAAGGAAAAACAGCCAGGAGATTTCAGTTCCTAAGCAATGGTTCTTACTCTTACCAAGTCCGATGCCTCACTTGTATAAATAAACATTGAATTCTCTTTTTTATAATCCTGAAATAAAATTTCATTAAAATATAATCTCCAAGACAAATATATACATTAATCATTTTATATATAAAAATGGAAGTGATCAATACCGACAATATAGATATATTTCAATGTGGAAATACCCAAGGACTGCACAGTAGAAAACAACATAGGCAGATGTTTTTCTTACATCTAACAGTCACCGCAGAGGGACACAAATGTGTTATATTTGCCACTTAGACGCCACAAGCAGCACTGTTGGTGATTTTCTGAAATGGTTAAAAACTCAAATTAATGATCTAGAAAAGTACTAAGTTTCCTCTATTCACACAGTAGTTGTATCAGGGAAACACAGTGCATACTCAAACTGTGTGATATACCTTGAATTTATATTCAAATTCTAGGTAGGTTCCCAAACCAGATACTTTTAACCAGATTTTTCATTTACTTGAACCTGGTAGGCATTGGGTGGCGGAACACTATTCGCAGGGCAGGCCTGACATGAGGATCGCCAGGTGTTCAACAGCCCTGGCCTCCACCCTCTTTGTGTCCACCCCCAGCAAACCCCTTCATTTCAACCAAGAAAAACACCACAGCAAATCTCCCAAATGCACTTTGGTGATGCTCTTTGTCACAGAGAGGAGAAAGAGAGCACCAATTCTCCTTCCTGGTCCTCACCGTTACTGTTGACATAGAGAAGAAATAAGGGGCAAATTCCTTAACAGCCAAACACAGCTTGACCCTGCCAAGGACTGAAATCACAGCTTTCGTTAAATATCTCAGGTCAAGTTGATGGGAGATGCTGTTGGTCCTTCAGACTTCCCTGACTCAAGTGAAAACACCCATGGGAATGGGTATTTTCATTGGTAGGAATGATGAGAGGAAATAAATGAGCATTGTACATATTTCAAACACTCTGTCCTACTGTCTCCCCGACTACTTCCAGATCTCAAAGACAAGGTCCTGAGACTTTAGTCACCACAGACATGAGGCACTTCAGGACAGAGAAACGAACAGCACCAACATGGTGAGGTAATACAGTGGGTGTGGCATTAGTTGTAGATACAGTGATACCTCGGTTTTCATCGATAATCCTTCTGAAAATGATTGGCGAAATCCAAAACCGATGAAAACCAAGGCAATTATTTCCATTTGAATCAATATTAATCCAATGAATTCATTTTGACACATGTTATAGAGAATAAATGTAGTTTAATACTAAAAACAACAAGAAATTCATATAAAATGAATATAAAAGACTAATGTAAAAAAATAAATGAACATTTAACATGGAATTTATCTTTCTTTACAGACATTTTGAAACCGAAAAACACAAACTAAACACATTATACTGAATAATGTATACGCAGTAATCACTTACACGTAATTGTAGTATTTGCACTCACAATCAATAAAAAAAAGCACAAAAACACTGTAAAGCAATGGAATTATATGGCTAGACACGCAGAAGGGGGAGGATGCTCACACAACGAGAAACAATGCCACACTGAGCAGGAGAATGCGTGGGTCACCCTTTGTTTTCGCAAAATTGGCAGCAAGGTCACATGGACACGCCGACGAAATCCGAGGCAACCGACAAACACCAAGACAAATTTTTCTCAGAAAAAAATACAAAGAAAACCGAAAACGACAATAACTGAAGTCATTGAAAACAGAGGCATTACTGTAATTAGAAGGCTGAATGGGGGGCCCGAAGATCTTTTTAGAAACAAGATTTAAAAGGAGACGAAAACAAGGAAGAGAAGGGATAGGGAGGTTTGAATGTGTCTAAAGCATATGGATGCGCCTGGCCAATAGGCTCAGTGGTAGAGCATAGGCCCAGTGTGTGGATGTCCCCGGTTCGATTCCTGGCCAGGGCACACAGGAGAAGCGCTCATCTGATTCTCCACCCTTCCTCCTCTCCTTCCTCTCTATCTCTCTCTTCCCCTCCTGCAGCGAAGGCTCCACTGGAGCAAAGCTGGCCCTGACACTGAGGATGGCTCCATGGCCTCCGCCTCAGGTGCTAGAATGGCTCTGGCCACAACAGAGCAACGCCCCAGATGGGCAGAGCATCGCCCCCTGGTGGGCATGCCGGGTGGATCCCGGTTGGGCACATGCAGAAATTTGTCTTACTGCCTCCCCGCTTCTAACTCCAGAAAAATACAAAAAATAAAATAAAGCATATTGATGCATTCTGTCAAGGAATTTAATACTCTTGTCACTTTTCTTTTGCCAAATCCCCTTTTTGACCTTACCCCTTTCCCATAAATGATGGAGGAAGATCACCTCAATGTCTTGAGTCACTGAACAGGAAGCAGTCCCTGCCGTCCATCCTGGGACTGTACAAACACCCCTCTGCCTTTCCCTTTGACATCACCAGGGGACATTTCATTTTCTCCTTTCCTGTTCATCTGCTGTAGTGAGCTGTCTATAAACCAAATTTTTGAAATGGATTTTTCTACAACTATCGGAAAAATTCAATGTTTTGAGGCATAATCAGAGACAAAGCAGGCGGTTCACCAAATTAAACAGATGGTGGGAAGACACATGAGGTGTCACACTCCACGGATGTCTCCTGCAGCTGGGCAGGCAATCCAACATGGCGCTTGGCCTGAGGCAAAACCTAACAGGAATGTGAAATCCCTAAAGCCATTCATCAGTTACATGTTAATTTTCCACAAAGATAATGAAAAGAAAACTGACATTTATTTAATACTGACATCCATAGTGCCTCCATTCACTGTACTATGCCCTTCAATATATGTGATCTTTCCAAAACTCAACTAGGTATTACTATTCCAATCATTGAGAAAACCAATGTTCACAGACATTAAAAACCCTTCTAATTCCACAGACATCTTTAATAGAGTCCTTGGGTTGAATCTGGGCTAATAAAAAAAGTCAATTACATTCATACAACAAATCAATAATATAAAAATAACTGACAGCTGGATAGAGGAGTGTATTAATAAAAATGGATGAAAAATCCAATCTCACCCCTAAAATTTTGAAGAAAATTAATCGTAAGCACCGAAGAAACTCTGAGGCAAGCAGTTTGGTTGCAATGGAAGTTTAATGCATATTCTAATACAAGTAGAGCTGCCATAATCTTTCTAATGGTTTTAGAAGTCCTTTTTCATTTAAAAGTCAACAATCTAAAGCAAATTTGGACATAATAGGAGTGAAATCACAAAGAACAGTGGTCTTAAGCCGTTTAGTGGTGAAAAAGCAGCTCCCCAGACCTGAATGGTCAATGAAATAATGAAAATGATATACATATTTAATGATTTTTTTATAATCACATCCCTAAGTACTTGGGATAATTTGACATGTATTCAGGTCAAGATGGCAGCAGGGGGTATATAAGTAATTGACAAATGTGTTTAAACTATGTACTATGTCACTTAGATGAGGAGAATTTTACTTATATAGTAATTTCAGCTATGTGAGCAACAGATGTCCTAATAATGTAGACTAACTAAATTTTGACATCACACACATATGTATCTTCACTAGCAATACTAAAAATTAAACACATTGTACAGTGCATTGTTTATTAGCCAAACTGAAAATGGACCCCAAGATCTGGTTGTTCAAAGGTTATAGTTCTAACTCATATAACAAAATTTCCCTTAATACTTGCGAAGAATATTGTCTCCACTGTTCAATATCTAAGCTAATTTTTTGGCTATTTTCATCATTCACAAATTTAATAACAGCATTAAACGAGCACTTGTATGAAAACGACACAGTCACACATTAAGCTCTCAGTAATAACAACAAAGCAATCGATGCCACAGTCAAGCGATTAAAATTTTTTTGACACAAAAACAAGAACGTACCTAACAAATGAGTTGTGGGCTGCCATCAATTGTGTATTCTGCAGCCCCTCCAAACCATCTCAAAATTCAATGCACAAAATACATTATACTTTTCACAGAGTAATGAAAGTTGGAAAATACCATTTCACACCTGTTTTCTTGCAGAATTCCCAGAAGAAAAAATGCTAAAATGACAACGTGATATTTGTCATCAATTTATAACTAAAATTTTATAGTTTCAGACGTTGGGAATGTTTAGTTCTCTTTGGAGCTTTCCTTGCATTATATCACACAGTGGGGCTTACATTTTATTATATCCAGAGAATGGTGAAAATTAAACTTGAAAAACATTTAAACATAATTTGAAAAAAAGAATTCACATTAACATTGTTAAATATGGTGCTCATGAAGAAATCACTAGATAACCTTCCAGGAACCTTTAAAAGAATTATAGTTTTAGGTATACTGTGGTCTTTCTCACTTAATTTTTATAATTTCCTTTTAAATTTCAATTTTTATAAAGTTAGTTTAAGTTGTAATTAAATGTCACTTTCAAATAAGCTGCCCCTGGTCCTATGTGTTAGCAAATTACTAAGTGTGAAAGTTTGTTTTGCCTATAGTAATCACATACAAATGTCATCATGCAAAACAGCCATTTTTATGTTAAATCACATAATCACAGCATTCTTACCTTCAATCACACAACACAGTGCTCAAATATCCCATCCGTTCATATAAATGCACCATGAACGGTGACTGTGCTACCTTAACATGTCAAACAGATTACATTCATGGGAAGCAACATATACCCAGAAATCAAGTTCTTGGATATTAAATGGGAACATGAGTATAGACATAAACAAGCATCAGACTCAACTCTTTCCACCTGCTTGCAAGTTTAGAGAATTAGGACAGGTAGACATCACCACTTCCGCCAGGAGGCCCCACCTGCTAAAGTCAACCAAAGCAGACCAAGGGAACCAGCAAACAACCCAATTCTGGATGTCCGTGGAATCTTGAACTTCATTACTCCAACCTTTGGCACGTCCCCTCCCCCCACCAGCCCAATGAGACTAATATTTCCTCATTGTTGAAATGCCTAGACTCAGAACAAGGGGGCCATCGCATCTAGTCGGTCCAAGCTCCTTGTTGCAATCAATTCCTGACATTAAAGCCCCTTTAGGGATAACTTAAGATATAAAATATATTTACAATACTGCTTTGTGGTCCCTGGTGAATTGATTTTATAGCAAAGACTGATTCCGAATGTCCTGTTAAAACTGAGAAATCACCTTATTGGCATATATGCCATGTAATTTATAGGAGGATAACAAGAGTATTGGCAGCTATCTGTCATGCCCTATGTAGTAATTTCTGGTTGTATACAATGTAAAAATAACACTCCATTACTATTAGGAAGGGCAGAGAGTACATTGATCAATGCCATTCACCTCAGTAAACCTTTTTCTATATAGTTACATATATATATACACACACACAAAAAGCATATAGAATATACTCATATTATGCAAACTATACAATATAGTGTATACTTATACTATACAAAACATATATACAAATGCTTTTCTACTTATAAATAGGAATGATACAGAGAAATAATAAATAATAATAAAGAATCTTATGTTAGAAAAAGAAATTTCTGGAAATTACTAACATACATTATAACTATATAGTAAAACACTTATAAGTTCAATTAACATTTCTAGCCCTCCCTCAACAGTTAAGACTTAGATTTCATTGAAAAATATTCTGGAATTACTATTATTCAATTGTCTTTAATTTGTTTTGGATTTAAACATATTTTTTGTTAATATTTTAAATAATGCATCGAATTTTCCAAAAGAAAGCAGCATTTAACCTGTTTATGCCTAATATTCTAAGGTCTGGTGAGAAAGAATGACAAATTATTGGATATAAACCAGTCCTGGATATTCTATATTATTCCTAATATTTGTTGTTTGCAGAGATTAGGACCCGTGGTCTATTTCCTCAGTGGTGCAACTAGGGTCCTTTCTACCTTTCCATCTTCATGTCTGATGGGAAGAGGGGGAAACAAGGAAGAAGAAAACTACATCTACGTTAACTGTCAGATGTACTCAGGTATGAAATTCCCAGAGGCAGAAACAGAATGTTGCTCTTCATTCTCTTCTCTCTCATTGTTTTTCTTTTCTTTTTTTGTAACAGAGACAGAGAGAGGGACAGATAGGGACAGACAGACAGGAAGGTAGAGAGATGAGAAGCATCAATTCTTTGTTGCGGCACTTTAGTTGTTCATTGATTGATTTCTCATATGTGCCTTCACCAGGGGGCTACAGCAGACCGAGAGACCCCTTGCTCAATCCAGTAACCTTGGGCTTCAAACCAGCGACCTCTGGGCCCAAATCAGCAACCATGGAGTCATGTCTATGATCCCACACTCAAGTTGGTGAGCCCAAGCTGAAGCTGGATGAGCCCATTCTGAAGCCGGTGACCTCAGGGTTTCAAACTTGGGTCCTCTGAGTCCCAGTCCAATGCTCTATCCACTGCGCCACTGCCTGGTCAGCCAGTTTTTTCATAAATGAAAGTTTAGGGCCCTGGCCAGTTGGGTCAGTGGATAGAGCATCGGCCCAGCATACAGACTTACTGGGTTTGATCTCCGGTCAGAACACACATGAGAAGCAACCACCTGCTTCTCTCCCCCTTCTCTCCCTCTTCTACTCCCAGTAGCTCGTTTGGTCCAAATATCAGCCCCAGACAGGGGTCACCAGGTGGATCCTGGTCAGAGCACATACAGGAGTCTATTTCCCCTCCTCTCATTTAAAAAAAGGGAAAAGAAAAGAAAGTTTAGGTGCTGGATATTAAAAAGAATATTCGGAAATTGAGGAGGAAAGAAACAAAATGTTTTCCAAGTAGGTTGACTATATCCTAAATCTGTAAGTCTCTATGATGAGGATGTGAAAATAAATATCTAATACATACACCATGCCAATCTCAGGTAGAAAATGTTAAATGAAGTCATCTAGACTGACTCAGGCCGGCTGCAAGGCAGGGCCTGTGTAAGGTTAGGCACCTTGGCCCAAGGGCTCTGCTAAGCCCCAGGAAATAGAACACCAAGAATCCATTATACACTGTCAACAGGACTTGAATATGTCTCCAAATACAATTTTCCAGTGACCAACATTCTCCATCCTTTTTATGGTCCTATCAGTTCCAATTCATACCTTCATTATCTACGTAGCAAATGGTAATTGTTCATTTTCCTGAGCAAGAAAGTCACATAGCTTTTATTAGAGGTTGTTGCTTATTTTAATATTTCTATTATAAATATTGTCTACCTTCCTAGAGATTAGAAAAACCTTCAGGCCAGAGAGCCTGTCTCGAATGATTTTATAATCTCCAGAGCTTACCACCGTGATCTATTTTAATATATATTCAAATGTTATCATTAATAACGAATAACAACTTCAGCTGAACCTCCAAAAATCCTGGGGACTGGTTTTGGGGATTTAAAAATAATACCCACTGTTTGAATGCCCAGTTTTCTAGTTATTTAGATAGTAAAAATTTAAAATGAAAAAAATTGTAAATTTGTTTTTATACTTTCCATCACATTTCAGAAAAGTGGCTTTTATACCATCTGCACACGTGGCTGACAAGTTAGAGTAAAAATGTTTATGCTTTTGGATATGTTTCTCATGCTCATAAGTTCCCTACCATGAAAATACTGTGTTTTTTCAAAAACATTTGTGAGTAAGGTATTTGAATTCCTACTACATTGAAAAAAATGGGCTCTACTAAATACATTACACTGTTTTTATCATTTCTACCATACCTTTTAACATGGGTAAACATTTTAAATGAATGACTCTTTTTTCTTTCTTTTCTTTTCTTTCTTTTTTTTTTTTTTTTTTAACAGAGACAGAGCGAGAGTCAGAGAGAGGGATTGATAGGGACAGACAGGAATGCAGAGAGATGAGAAGCATCAATCATTAGTTTTTCGTTGTGGCACTTTAGTTGTTCATTGATTGCTTTCTCATATGTGCCCTGACCGCGGGCCTTCAGCAGACCGAGTAACCCCTTGCTTGAGCCAGTGACTTTGGGTCCAAGCTGGTGAGCTTTGCTCAAACCAGATGAGCCCACGCTCAAGCTGGCAACCTTGGGTTCTCGAACCTGAGTCCTCTGCATCCCAGTCCAATGCTCTATCCACTGTGCCACCGCCTGGTCAGGCTAAATGAATGACTCTTAAGTATTAACATCTATGGTTAGAGTATAGCAATATCATAGATAGTGTTATACATAAATGACAAACTATCAATTCAATTAATATAGATTATATATGTAATACTTCCTTAAAGTCTTTCTTAATTTATTTGAACTATATTATCTCACTTTTTGAGTACTTATATGTGGCATTATGTAGAGATTAGATAACACTGGTCTTATCTCCACGAATTGTTCCAAGTGGAAGTCTGAGCTTCCCAGCTAAATTATAAAACAAATCTCCAAGGCAACTGTAAATGATTTTGCAATATTAATAGACTCTAGTCTATTATGTATCTCACAGAGACTGTATAATAAATATTTAATACATTCAAAAATACCAAAAACTTACTAAAATTAATCTACCATCTTGTGCCCGTCACTGCACATCCTGTATTTAATCCTTATATCCTTTGCTGCAGGTACCATTACTTCATCATTTCATGTATTAGACTACTGGGGCTCAAAAATTTAAGTAATTTGTCCAAGTTCGCTGGGGCACAGAGCCAACAACCTCTCTCTCCCCAGGCTAATTGACATGAAAGTCTGTGCTAATCACCCCTACAAGATACTTTTCCAAAAGAACTCAAAGATTGCTTTTTAAAAACCATTAATGTTTTAACCAAATCAACATCATGCTCATTTCAGCTCATGATCCGTTATCCAACCAGTTTTCAGCAATGACGACTGAACATGAGGTTACAGTGATATTTATTTTCGGACATTCTAGGATGCGATACCCATTCATAGCCTAGGGTTATTTATTCCACACATTTATAGACTAGTTTTGACGATAGAGAAATCTTACCACAGATAATAGAGCTGTGAGCTCTGCCATAGAGAGGATATCTAGTATCTAAAATGCATGGGTAGAAAATACATACAGATGTACACACCTCACAAAACGCTCACATACAGTCTATTGATTTTTATTTGCTTCAGTGAAGGCTCATTCACCAATTTGCCATTTTAGGTTGAACTAAAGTAGATTACAACTACTTTGAGTTCATATAATCAATAAACACACCTACCCAACAACAACAACAAAACAAAGCAAAACAGAAAAGATACAATTTTCCGAAATCATAAAAGACTGAATAAGCTTTCACATGGCAATTTTTAAGAAAAATCTTATCCCCACCCTACACCCAAATCTCATCTGTGCATTTTATGTGCAGCAATTTATAAGCTTATTAGTCTAGATAGCAGACTTGGCAGGTAGTCAATTTCATCGTTAGAGTAAGGTTTCCTTAATGCATATTTTTTAATAAAACTGGTAGAGCATATATTATTCACTAATTAAAGATAATAAGTACTTTTGTCTATATTCTGAACCAGGGGGGTTTATCTTCTATTTGCTGATAAACTATTAAGCAGTGTCATGCATTTCCATAAAACTTTCTTTTCCTTATATATTTTACAGAAGACTTATTCCAAAGCCACTGAATACCTCCTCATCAACTAGCAGAGTGCCTAGTATGATAAAAAGATGTTCACTGATGTCTAGTTCCTTTGATACAACCACACCCTGGCATCTATTAATCTAAGAACAAAATGTAGGATTTGCCTGTGCAAACTGTGGGCTATAAAGGAGTAACTTGTGCTATCAGAACGCAGAGCCAGGGGACTCAATGTAATGGAGGTAACATGTAAAACAGGCTTAGCTGAACTGGCAGTCTTTCAAAAGATAAAGACTTCATAGGATGGAAGGTATTTTAAGGCTGGGAAGCAGAATGTACGAAGCTTCAAATGTAGAGAAGAAGAGAGTTAATCTAAAATACAAGGAAATAAAATCTGTGACTATTTTTTTTATCAAAGGATATTTTTATGTTAAAAATAAATTGAGTTCACTGACACTCCATCCCAACTTTGACAATATCAACAAATATTATACATGAATCATACACTAAATGTATACAATTATCAAGTTTCCCCACAACTATCTCTTATCATCTACAAAATTTTTTGACACCTTAAGCACTCTATTTTAAGAATCTGTTAGATACAATGATTATTTTGTTGACATCTGTCTTTAATTTGCATGCAGAATATAGGTACTTCATTGAAATAACATGCTTTGAGAAGGGTAGCCATGCTTGACTTTTAAGGCTCTGACCAACCATATGGCTTAAATGAGGTACAGAACATGCTACAAAATAGAACCATGTAGGAAAAGGGTTGGACAAGTATCAGAACTCTCACAGCCTGGTTTTATTATTTCCCTTGAAATGACAGATTAATTTTCATGTATAAAGTACAACAAAAAAAAAGTATCTGTGTTTTAATCTGTTAAAAGATAGATATTGCTTGCCTTCTATTGTGAACAATTTGGTAAAACTGCTCATTCTAACACCAGATAGTTAGAGGTAACTGGCACTATTGGCCATTACTCTATTCCTTGTACATTCAAGTAGAAAAAAAAAAAGAAATCATCGTCTTAGTATTTTGCCTATAATTATACCACATCGCCACAGGGAGGTGATGGTACTTCCAATCTACTTCAAAGTGTGAGGCTTGAACCATAAATGAGTTCTTCCTATATCAGCTTTAGATAAAATAGAAAAAGACCTTCCAGAAGGAGAGAACAGAAGGTAAGGAGGCATAACAAAAACCATGACTGAAAGCAGCCTATATTGGAGAAACTGCAAGGCTTTCGGTACGGTTAGGTTACATGGTATGCAAGCGTTCAGTCAGGAGAAGAGAACATCGAAGGGGAAGGCAAGAACCAGAGAAGTGGAGTCCTATGACACGAACTGTGTTTTAGAAAAGTATCTCTGGCATAGATGCTGAAGTTAAACTAGAGGAGAACGATGAGAAGCAGGGAGGCGTTCGTGGAAGCTACTAAGTTAATGCCTGGCGGGAACGCTGAATATCACACCTCCAGTTGCAGTGATGGGAACAGAGAGCGGGGAATGGCATGCAAGAAATACTCATGTGTTAAAACCGACCAATATTTGTGAGACAAATATTTTCCCACTGCTATTCAAGTAAGTTTTCCTCTCATCAAGACACTCAAGAAAAGCTTTATACTTTAGACATTACATGACATTGATACTCAAAACAATGGTCGTAGATTACACAGGTACCATCCTTTGACCTTAGTGTTGGCAATAATATTCGAGTTTTGGACACAGAACGAAAAATGTCCTGAAAACCAGTTTAACATAGCTTTTGTTGTAGCTGACAGAGCACTAAATATTTTACATAGCTTTAAATAAATGTTTTCACCACAGGACTGTTAAATGTACGTTAATAGGCCCCAAAAGCTAGAATTGCACTATAAAATCACTTTATTATGAAAAGAACATAAAAGACACCGTATGCATTATTATATAATATTATCATTGAAATAAGCTCTATTTCTGTTTATGTCAAGTATCTACTTTTCCTGTTTACAAATATAATATTTAAGTCATAAGAGTTTGGTTAAAATACAAGTAAACAAAAAAACCCCCACAATAACAGTTTTCCCCTATAAGTCTATACAAGAACCAATTAATTAAAATGTTGCCTAGATGCGAGCTGAAACTCAATATTAAAGGAGTGGAAATTCAATGACAGACTATTTCATACTCAGCCAGGAACGCCCTGGTTAAGAACACAGGGAGAGATCATACTGATCACCTGGTCCAAAGCTTCTTAATTTTTTGTCTGAGTCCTCTCATCTACAAAAAGGAGCACTGTTGTAAGGACTAAGTGAATTAATACATCTAATTAGTAGTGGCTGACCTGGGGTCAACACTCAACAAATATTAGCTACTCATATCAATTAGCACAAGTCCATTTCCAAGTACAATAATGTCTTACTGCTGCATGGTTACAAAAAAGGACATTTACTGTTGGCTGCTGAAAATATAAGTCATTATTAATTTGTAGGGCCTCAATTAGGAAGCATTTATTAAAGAAAAAGAATATGTATATACATAAGAGAACATCTAAAATTGACCAAGTGATTTAAACAATAATGAGTGTATTTTATCACTCACAAAAGTTAGCTGAAAATTTTCTGGTGATGCTGTTACATAAGGTGGGGCAAAAGTAGGCTTATAGTTGTGAGTATGCGAAACATGGTGTCTTCTTGTATTACAACAGTATTCATTAATTATTGTAGTATTTGTCCATATAAACAAATGTATACCTACTTTTGCCCATCCCTGTATGTGCTATGGAAGAAAAGGAAAGTTTTATTCAGTGGGGCAAATCTGATGAGAGCGCACATGGTTGTGTGGTAGGTTACATCAGGAAGGTTTTGATTCCGTGGCCATATTCAGATCCACGGAGAAAAAGAAATGTCAAGACAGATTAGCAGAATTTGCCTAGATGGTGGCATCAAACTCATGGGATTGTGACAATGGGCACACGAGAGAAAAATATTGGCCAGATCACGTTCTCAGACTGGTTGATGTAAAAGACATTAACCTAGCAGCAAATTCATCTAATCATCTAAAAATCAATATTCCTATATGATTTTTCCAGACATATTATGTTTGGTTGAACCAAAAACGCTTCAAATACACTATATAAATCTATAAATTCAAGTTAAAATTTATTAGCAATTAATCTAATGAAGCACAAGCCATTGTTAATGTGTAGTTAGTAAACGTTAAACAGATGATACATCCCAAATATGTTGAAATTTTGCCATGTACTATTATTTAGGCTAAAATTTCTCATTTAGTTCTTCTATTCATACATTTTGCCCAATATCTTAAACAGATACATAGAGTATATAAAGGTAAATATTTAGCCCTGGCCGGTTGGCTCAGCGGTAGAGCGTCGGCCTAGCATGCGGAGGACCTGGGTTCGATTCCCGGCCAGGGCACATAGGAGAAGCGCCCATTTGCTTCTCCACCCCTCCACTGCGCCTTCCTCTCTGTCTCTCTCTTCCCCTCCCGCAGCCAAGGCTCCATTGGAGCAAAGATGGCCCGGGCGCTGGGGATGGCTCTGTGGCCTCTGCCCCAGGCGCTAGAGTGGCTCTGGTCGCAATATGGCCACGCCCAGGATGGGCAGAGCATCGCCCCCTGGTGGGCAGAGCGTCGCCCCATGGTGGGCGTGCCGGGTGGATCCCGGTCAGTAACTACCTTTTATTTTAAGGGAGTATTCTTAGAGGTAAATCTATTATTTTCTTCAGCAAATTATGGTATTTCACCGCCTAACAAGGCAGTTTATTAATTCCGAGTGCATGTTTTCACATGTCCCATGTATTCTTTTGACTGATACTATAATCTAATAACATGATGACATAATAGTATTAGAAAATTAGAGGAGTCAAAGAAAAATTTTTCTTTTTTATATATATTTTTTCAGAATGATCTCTAATGCACAGAAGTGAGCAAGCCTTGCAGAATTGGATTGAACTTTCCATAACCCAATTCTGATGCAGGGGCAGCACGCATCACAGACTCAGTGACCCTGACTGTGGGCAGGTCTCACCCCCGTGGCAGTACTGTCTGATGCACATTCCCAGAGAGAGAAGACACCAGTCCAGTGCAAACAGCAGGGGGCGATGTATTAGAGAAGGGGAGCAGACCATCATTTATGTTTGGGACTATTTTTTCCTGGTAAAAGTATTTTCAGGACTAATTTTACCTCCTCCCTAAACATGAAAACATTAAAACACATATCACAATGTGTGTCTGGGAGGATATTTCTAATGATATAAGGAAGAAGTAGGCCTTCGCGGACTCTTCCATAATTCTTTACCACTTTTACAGTGTACCCAAAATATATCGGCAGCAAGCAAATTCAGAGTCAACTAATATATCTGTATTTCCAGATTTCCTACTATCAGGGGACGTTTTAAAATCTGGAGCGGTATATAAAAAAAATCAGTCACTTCAAGCTGTCGTTTTTGAATAGTCTACCCCCAACGTGAACTAAATAAAAGCTTTAACAAGCTCTTTCTTCAAAAGTTACAGTTGATAAAATTAACGACATTGTTTTCAAAGTGCACATGACTCATTTTTTCAAGAATAATTGACTCCAAACATCTAACTCTTCTTAATTGTGCAGAAAGAATAAGAAGCTGAAGTCTCCTCGAGCTCAGGGCTTGTCAAATTCTCGTGAGACCTAAAATGGATGAGATGGTATGGAATGTGTTAGCCGTTAAGGACTGTCATCAAGATGTATTTAAATGTAATGTTACTGATCACGGATAAAGCAGTTGTAGGGTTTCGTACGGCTTTCTTTAAAGTAAATCCTGTCACTGTCAGGGCTGTGCAGAATTATGAATGAGTAAATGAAGGAATGAACGAAGGAATGAGTGAATGAATGAATAGAAGGTTAGAGGTTATAATTAGAGTAAGTCTAATTCTCCAACTAAGCATCAGAAGGGAAAAGCACACAACTTATATTTTATTGCTAGTTTTCAAAACATGCAATAATTTTCTCATAGTCATTTAGTTCAGTACTAAGCTTATTATTGGCATTTTTAATATCTCTGGCTTTGATGGGGTACAATAACTAGCACTCTCTTCTCTGCCTAAGTTCTAGATTAGAAAAGAAGTCACAGGTGGAGAGTAACTATGACTCACCCTTACATAGTAATTACTTCTGCAGAGGAATATGGAGTAAATATGTGGTAATGATTATACACATTAACTTTAAATCTGAAATTAAACAAGTCTTTCTAACCATTGCAAGAGCCAACCAGAAGGTTCCTTACACTATCACAGAAATGCTTGCAGAGCCATAGCCTATTCTAACATATCTTTCAACAGAATCTATTCCTTGTGCAAGGCACCCTGGAAGGAAGAAGGAGGAGCTCAGCATGCCAGCTACTTACCCCAAAGTCACTCAACGGGTAAGTCACTCAACCTAACACGGGAAGGAATAAGTGAACTGTAGAGAAAGAGACTGAGGGAGCTGCAAATGGAGTTTCTTCCTCATAAAAGGGAACAGGATGGAAAGAGAAGTTGCACCACCTTATCCCAACAATATCTTTTGTTAGTCAAAACTATAACACATGGCCCTGACTGGTTGGCTCAGTGGTAGAACATCATCAGCCCAGTGTGTAGATGTCTCGGGTTCAATACCTGGTCAGGGCACGCAGAAGAAGCAACCATCTACTTCTCCACCCCTCCCCATTCTCTGCCACTCTCTCTCTTCCCCTCCCTCAGCCATGGCTTGGTTGGTTTGAGATCATCAGCTGGGGTGCTGAGTGTGGCTCCATGGAGCCTCCACCTCAGGTGCTAAAAATAGCTCAGTTGCGAGCATGACCCCAGATAGACAAAGCATTGGATCCAGATGGGGGTTACCAGGTAGATCCTGGTCTGGGCGCATGCGGGAGTCTGTCTCTATATCTTATCTCCTCTCACTTGGAAAAAGAAACTATAACACACAATTTCTAGAGATCCCAGGAGACAGGAAGATCCAATGTTTTAACTGGTTACTGTTGAGAAGTAATCTCTTTTAAGTTTCCCACTTGAAAAGTTAAAGGCTATATAAAGATTATTCTATCACTATTCTGACACACTAAAATGGTAAAATTAATCACATAATTTCTTCCAAAGGCCAAACATTAAATGATTATAGAAATATACCTTATGTTTCTAACAGCTACTTATATATGTATTTCTCTAGAAAACACTAAATAACATTTAATGTTGGCTACTTATATAGATGTAAATGTAGCATACACTTTATTTCCATAACATTGTAGTTTTTATTTTGAAATTATATACTCTGTTGTTGAACTTTGAAAGTAGCAATAAATGATAAAACACTTCTCTAACTGATTAGTCAATTCCTTATGGAAAATTTTTGAAAGCACATGTTTTATTTCTTTGGCCTATTAACCTAGTAAGTTGGTTTTACATGTGTTCAATATTTTTACAAAAATCACACACTAGAATAATTAAGAATTTCTGAGCCAAGAATCTCTCCTTACTCTGTACAGTATTTGCAACAAATAAATAATATTTACTTTTCCAAAGAGAAGCAAGACAAGGGGGAACTATAGCAAATCCCTTTTATGTTCCAATCATTAAAAGAATACATTAGTCAAGAAAACTTCACTAGTTCACTCTTAAAGACTTATTAACATTTTCTCTGCAAGAATCTGCTAATTAAAACAAGTGATTTAAAATCTCTAAGAAGTTATAGAACTTCTATTACCCTGCCAATTAAAATAGAAAAAATAAATTAGAAATGTGATTTTTAAAATATGACATGCATCATAACAACTTTGATGTTACTTGTCATCTAAAAATGATTTGTCTGTTTAAAAGAGTGCAAAGCTTACTAAAAGCCTATATTGAATTTGTGAATTTTTTTTTTTTACCCAGTATTGTCATAGACCCATGTTAAAGGAGTAAAACTTGGACAAAGCTTCCTGTTTCCGAAATATCAGTGCTGATAACGAAATCAGGATTACATATATCTCTCTAATGAGTAAATAATAATTTTCTTATTATTAGTTTATGTTAAATAAATAATGCACTACTTCTTATCAACCAATGAATTTTGCTGGCCTACTGTACTTTTTAATTCAAATTATTTTATTAACTATCACAATGTAAATTCAAATGAAATAGATTAAATTCAGTTTATTAAGACTATATTTATTCAAGCTCAATGTAAACCAGTGGCATTTGTTTTTATGTTTATAATTTATACTTAATTCAACTATTTGAAAGATTGCATTTGTAGGGTTATATGTGAATTGAGGAGAGAGAAAATAGACCAATATACTATTGTTTTGATATTGTTCCATTACTTGAAATGATTGTTCATGAAATGCTGTATCTATAAACTTGTAGGCAAGTTAGGCTTTTTGAAAGACATGTTAAAAAATACATAAATACATAAATATTTTACATATAATAAATATATAATGTAATCCTATATTAAATTTTATATATCTATATGTTATATAATATGCATTTAAAAATTTAACCAAATATTTTCTAAAAACTATCTTCTAAAAACATAAAAACATCTGTCATATTAAAAAGTTATTTGGGAACAGAAAGTTTTAGCATACTCATCATATTTTAGCATGTGTAACAAATAAAAATGCTACTTTTAGGTTTTCATGCTACTTTTTGTCTTGTGATGACCCCTCCTGGTTGACTTGTTCATTATCTTAGATTCGTGTAGTTACCATTTTTTCTGTTCTGAATATTTTTAGTATTAAGATGTCTTTAGTATTAATATTTTTAGTATTAAGTACCATTCTACTTCAGAGCTGTATATAATATAATTTTTTTCATGAAGCATAAAAATATAAAGTTCCAAATACACGAAGCTCATTCTAATCATTGAAGTCTATATCATTCTTACTATTTATTCATTTCCAGGATCTGTAGCAACTCTTGGTTTGGTCGCACACAACTTAAATTCAAATGAAATAAAAAGTCATCTTAATGAGGCCATTATACATTCTGAAACAATGAAAAATAAGACCCAAATAAATACATTTTAATAAGCAAACATAACTGGTCTTCAAAATAAGGGTCTCTGCCCTTCCCTACCCCCAACTTTTAACTAAGTTGGCAAAACTAAGACTATATTTCTGAAATCACTACTTTTTCATTCTTAAACTATCTTAATCCAATGCCTGCATGTGTACCAGGACTTGACACATGACAATTGTTTCAGATGGACTCATTATAATTCAAATGTACAAAATGATAAAATTCAGAACCCAGGAAAAACCCTGGAGATGAGCACCTTCAATCAGAGAATATAATAAACTTTCTCTATAATAAGTTATGTCCTTAGAAACATGGCAGCTGGTTCTATATCGCCAGTCCTTGAAACAAACTGAAATTTCAACAAAATAATTTCCTAAGGATATAGTTAGGTATTTATATAAATGTTAATGCTGAGCATTGTATCCTCACAATTTCTGTTTAAATCTATTAAATGGGCATAAAATATTAATAGTACATCTTATTTAGGGTTAATCTGTCTTGTGGGGGAAAAAACTACAAAACATTTCTCAAGTTTATCACAAACTTAGACTGCCATTTCGTGGCTTCCCTGTCTCTGAGTGCAAGAAACGTGAAGAAAATATGTTTGGGGAAATATCTTCAAGTCAATACTGGTTCATCATATGACATTGGGTAGCGATTCTTTAGCACACCCGATGAAGCCCTTTTCAGTACTTACTCTTAGCAACATGTACACACAGGAATAAGAACATCGATATTAACACACAGGCACAGATGCATTTCATACATCCTAGGATCTTGTAAACAGAGACAGGACAAGTTCCCATAGGATGAATTCTGAAAAATGCTACTTTTTTAAATGGAAAACATGTTATTTTAAAACTTTTTAAATCTTTATAATTCTCGGGTAACCCCTGACTCAGTCTCAGAAATGTCTGTGCCCGTGAACATTATCCTGAGACCGCTATAGGCAACCTTAGCAGTGTTTAACTCTTTAAGAACCAAGAAGAAGCCATCCTGCATTCTCTCTCAGGATGCACAGTGCGCACTTCCAAAGCAATGCAGAACATAGGCTGGAATCTTCCACGTCTCCCTAACCTCAGGAAAACACCAGCATTATTTTCAAGCCGGCTGAAACACACAGAAGGTAAACAAACAGAACAGCAGCATTTTCTCAAGAACTCTTGAGCAATCTATTCATGACTACATCACTGATGTTCTGCACGGACTGTCCCGCGTCCTGGCCTGCATTACCTCAAACTGCCAAAGAATTGAAGCAATTTCGGTGACGATATTGGATCTTCTGTCTCCATTTGAATAAGCAAGTACTAAATCGTCATTAACTTGTTGGGGGGGGGGGGGGTTATAGACAAGTACCATAGGTGCCCAAGTGGCTCAAAATACGCTCCTCTTTCACGCCCAAATACCTGCTCATTTAAGTTGAAACCATAAATAAAAATAAGAAACCTACGTCTGCCACAGTCTTCACTTTTCGGTCACTGACCTACCTAAGCAAAATGGCACAAACTTCTCCTACACATATACACACCACACACACACACACACACACACACACACACACACACACACACCGAAGTGGAGAAATAACTCCCAAGAAGGGGCCATCTATACAAATTACTCTAACCAAGCAGCTGCCAACCCATCACCACGACGAGGCACAACTTTCCAGACACATCACCAGCATAAAAACCCTCTGCCCCGCAGCCAGGAGCGCGAGGTTCGGAGTTTGCCTGCTGCAGTGGGTGCAAGTGCGTGACAGCGGGGACATGCACACCAGCCAGGGGCGAACACCACGAATGCACCCCAGAGAGGGGACCGCCCGGGGTGGCACATCACTGCGGCACGGCCGCGGCTCGGACGCAGAGCGGGATGGCGGGAGGGTACTTACGGGACGCGGAGGGGGCCGTCCACGCTCTGCAGAGGACGCTGCCGAAGAGCCCGAGCCACAGCGCTGCCCCGCAGCCGGCCGGTCGCGCCGCCAGCATTCTTCGCCTCCGGCTCGTGCTGCTCCAGAAGCTCGCTGCGCTGCGGAGGGCCGGCCGCCTCTACGGTGCGCCCCGGGGCGCGCAGTCCCCAGCCCCGAGCACGCCCAGCCCCGCCGCCCGGCCCTCCGCCCCTCGGGCTCCAGTCCCGCCGGGCTCCGGGCTCCGGGTTCCGGGCTCCGGCAGCGGGGGTCGCGGCTGCCTCCTCCTGCGCGCGGGCTGGCCTCGCAGGCGCCCGGGGAATGCCAGGGGCAGAATTCACACTGATCGAGCGGGAGGGGACCGAGGGGACCGCTCCCCCGCCCTCTGCCTCCCAGCGGGAATGGCTGGAGGACGCGCAGGCAACCGGAGAGCGCGGGGCGCCGGGCACTGAGGGGCTGCTGCTGCTGGCACCGCGAGAGAGCGACGCGCCCCTCGCCACTAGGCAGCGGGCGCTGCGGGGTGCAGCCGCCTGTCACCGCAGCTCACATGGAGACGGGCCGGGACGCAGCCGGCGGCGCGGCGCACGCACGGCCTCGGCGCGGCGCGGCGCGGGGCAGCATCTCCCGGCGGAGCGGAGCGGAGCAAAGCGAAGCGGCGGGTGGAGCGCGGGGACGCCACCGCCACAGCGCCTGCACAGCCCGCGGCGGGCGAGGCGGGGCGCCCTCCTCCCCGCTCCAGTCCCTCCCCGGCTCCGCCCCCTCTGCGCCCGCTGCCTCCGCCCCTCGGCGGCCCTCCAGCCCCGGCCCGCGAGCCCGGATACCCAACTCTCCCTGCTAGGTGCACGCCGGAGCAGGCACCTCTGGGTCCAGTGCCCTCGGCTCAGGCAGAGGGCGGGCAGCAGACGCGCGCCCCTCCCCGGGCGGGAGGCGGTGCTGAAGTTGAGAATTGGCTGGGCTGTCTGGGCACTCTGGCTGCCCCCTACCCAGCCCCGAGAAGCAGAATCCCTTGGCTCGGGCGCCTTCCCTTTGCCTTCTTGTCTCCCCTTCACAGAGATGGTACAGGCTCCCCGAGCTCTGCCCCCCCCTTCCCCCCCGGGATGCACAATCACGCGTCTGACAGGCAGGTCTTCCGAGTGGTCCTAACATCAAGGGACGGAGCTGAGCCTCCCGGCTGGGGCAGCGGGGACTGCAGACGCCCCTAATGCAGATGTTTTCAGTAGGTGATTAATTCAGACTCGTGCGTACACACACGGACACTCAGCACGCCGCGGCTGCCTGGAACACTACAGGCAGGTAAACACAAACACAAAACTGAAATAAACAAGCAGGCACACGGGTGACTGCTTCGGGGTCTCTGATGCATCGCTAGTCCCAAGGATTAGAACTAGCCAGAGAGACCCAGATTTCGTATTCGCAGTTAGATATTTTCCCTAATAAATCCGGAGCTCTTGGCCCCAACCCACACCTGTCCACACTCCAGCCACCATACAGCTTCCTTCCATCCAAGCTGCATGAAGTACGTACTTGGATTCTTATTTCTCTGCAGAACCGAGCCTTTCCCTGACTTCACTGACACAGTGAAGAATTATTGGTCACCTAACTGAGGATGTTTAGGGAGGGTGAAGTGGGAGTAACCGTGTCTTTCAGTATTATGCAATGAATAAGCATTTGCCTTTCAAGATAAATAAAAATTTTATAGAGACTTGCCTACTCCCAGAATAGACTCCGAGTTTAATGTGATGGTTAGGTCTCAGAAAGGTCCGCTGTAAACAGTACCCGTGTGTTCACTGCATAATTAGTATGGTGGTAATGGGCCTGATTCAGCATTCTTTATTAGAGCGTTGTTTCTTATTGATTTAAAGGGGAGTTTTGTCCTGGAAAGAACTGCAGGTTGGGTATAATCTGGGAAATGAAGGAACACACAAATGTCTAATGGGGAACACTGCATGCCCTTGCTATAAATCTCACCTCTTATAAAGTAATACAGCAAACACATTCTTGTGGCTTATTAAATGCCCCCTCCTTTTAATTAGAATTCTCACAGACTGTCAAAACTCAATGAACACTTTCAAAAGCACCCTAGTGGAGAACTGCTATTGACAATTTGTAAGACCCCAAAGGAACCAGTCATAGGGAAAAATATATTGTGAGATAGCACATTTCAGAAATCAGTCATTTAACTGTGTCTGCTTTTAAGCATTGCAGTAAAACTCCACTAAAATAGAACTAAAGTTTTTTATTTTATTTTTTTTATCAATAAATAAGAGAATAAGAGAAGGCTCTGGCTGAATAGCTCATTTGGTTAGAGCGTGGTCTTACATACTAAGGTTGTGGGTTTGATCCCCCGTCAGGGCGCATAGACGAATCAACCAGTGACAGCATGAATAAGTGAACAATAAATCGATATTTCTCTCTGTCTGTTTGTCTATCTCTCTAAAAACCAATTAAAAATTTTAAATATATCTAAGAATTAAAGAGGAAACACTTGAAAGTCTTACTGTTTCAGTATCTCAATGAATGCCATTCAATCGGTATCTCGAGCAGACTTGAAATGATTTTATGTCTTAGCATACAAAGCAAAAGGAGCTGGCAGTAGTTATCTATTTAACTGTTTTCTAACAGAAAATGACATACCTGAGGGTGGGTTGTTTGTTTTTCCAAAAAGCATTCTGACCACTTTATAACCATCTCTCTTAATGAGTAAAAATAACAAAACAAAATGTGGTTCCAGTGGCCCATTTGTAGCCACCCTGTAGCAACACTGCGCTCCATTGTGTGGTCTGACTGTGCGCTCCCTACCCAGAGGACTTGCTCTCATCTGTTTTCAGCGCTTTTTGCCAGGTTGGAAAGTTAATGGTGTCATGTTCTTTATACTGTTATCAACTTTGCTTCAAATTAGTGTTCATTGGAAATGGACATTTGGGATTTACAATATACTCAAAGACATAGGACTTGAGTAGTTTCAGGAGCTAATATTTCTTAGATTCTAATACTACATTCTCCCTATCTGATTCACCATTTTCATCATGAGATATTGAAGTGAAGAAGCTTCTTTTTCACTTCAATGATATGTCTATTGCTGAGAAGATAGAAACTACTAAGCCTGTTTGACTTGGTCAACCTTCAAGTTTCTGTAAAACTGATAAGCCAATCAATGGGCTCACAATAGTTACACCAGATATCTATTAGAGATGGTAAACATGGACTGTCCTGTTCCAGAGAGTGACATCATTATATGTGCACGGTATTGCGTTTGCAAATAATTGAAGACAGCATATGATGATCTGAAATGCATTTCTTTAGTTGGATATATGGGCACTCAAAGCTTTAGAATAGTAAAACCAAGTGAGCCAATGGAACACAAAAAGAAAACAAAAGCATGGTGGGAAAGAGAATGGGCAAGTTCAATGCTAACATGGCCCCATAATGGGAAACAAATAATTGCTTCACCATCAGTATATTTATCATTTCTATCTGCAATATTTGTTGAGTACTTACTATTATTGATGCTGGATTCTGTGTTTACAACTCTAAGCAAGATGGATAATACTATTGACCTCAGAGTTGGAAGCTAATTGTTGAATAAAGAGATCAAAATACATCTGCATCGCCTTCACACTGGTACCTATTCCGGTAAATGTTGACTGGCTAATTGTTCTCGTCTCTTCATACAGGGTGGGGCAAAAGTAGGCTTACAGTTGTTATATTAGAAAAATAATAGAGTAATTAATGAATAATACAAAAATAAACTCTGTGCTTTGCATACTCACAACTGTAAACTAGTTCTGCCCCACCCTGTATATTCTTTTAAAAAAAATAAATATTATCAAAATAGAAAATGTATTGGCATCATTATTGTCATTTCAGAGGTCTGTAAACAGTCTGGCTTATGGAAAATGATCTCAAAAGTTCTCCCCACATTTTGGAAATTAAATGACCAAAAAAGTAAAAGTATTTTGTTTTTATAACACTTTGACGTGACTAACTATTGAAAGAAGCAGCAAATAAGTTCAATAAGCAGAGAAACATTATTATGCCTTTAGGTGAGGTCTTTGGAGTCGAGTTTCCTTCTGGAAAACAAGCTGTTCAACTATGCCCAGAAATCAGTAAATTCCCTCAGGAAAAAAAAAATTGTATCTAACTAGAATAGAAACACTTGTCAGTCCAATTGCATACTCCAAGAAGACTAAACTCTCTGAAAATATTTGTTTGGAAACAATTCATGTTTACACTGTGTAATATGAATGGGAAAGGGTATAGTTAGAAAAAAGTGGTCTTTGTGCATGTGGGAAACATCTTTGAGATGAATAGTTGAGTTTAGGGAACAAGGAGGGAAATGGCTAAACCAATTTGTAATATTTAGAATATAGAAGCTAGTTTTATTTTTCATTATATTTTTCACTTTCTGGACACCCAGATTTCTTGTGATTGTAGTCTGACATGCATATAAATGAACCACGCAGCTCAGTAATTGTTCATTCAGAATTGCAATTAAAAATACTTTTTCTATACTGTGTATTTTAGAGTTTGTCTAACCTACAATTTATATAGTAATTACTTTTATTTTAAAAAACCTTTCATTATTTGACCATCTCACAGATTTTAAAAAATATTACTTCAAGTTGAATGACACCAGGTAGCACCCAAAACCCAATCCAGGTATGAGATTGAATCGGTAGTCAGATTAAACCGGGAACATAATATAGCCAACGGGTCATGTCATTCTGGGGAATCAGAGCATTTTAAATACACAACAAGCACAAGGACAACGAGACACTCATTGTTCATAGTGTAGGAGCTGACATTACCGATTTGAAAATAAAATTGCTAAGAATATTCTTTTTACTCCATGCAGGAAGCTGGGTTAAATTAAGTCTCTCTACGATGTATTTATTTTATGTCCCCAGTTGGCGTGGGGAAGGTACTGAGTGGAGCAGGCCTGGAGGTGATAATTACTCCCTAAACATTTTAAGCTAGTGTGCACAGTTACTGCCCAAACATTTACGGCTAGAGTCCATGGTTCATAGTATTTCTAATTTCCAGTGAGGATGCACTGCCTCGTCAAACAATAGGAAATAGCAAAAGCTAAAGAACAATGTGGAAACTATGGACGCCTTTTACATCATCTACTTAAAACCAAGAATAAATTCTATCTCAGTTTGACCCCTGAAATGATTGTAAAATGAATTTCAGATGGCATTAACTGCATGAGTCATTATAAACACAGTTAATTGTTCCTTTTAAAAATGTTTTTCATTTGAATAAATACATAATTTTGATTATAGCAGTCATACCAACATCCAGATATCTGTGGTATTACAACTGAATGGCACTTAAGATAGTTTAATGTGATAATATAATAATTAATGATATCTTGCTCTATTGAACTTTGCTTGATTAACATTTGGCCAGGGATAGAGAAGAGACTAGCAGGAGAGTTTTTCCATGTATATCTTGTATAACAATATTTCTAATATATTAGCTTGTGTGCCTGCTTTAGAGTGTTGAGTAGAGTGACATAATTGACTCTTTAATTTATGAATTTGATAATGTGATTTCTATTTTAACTACATATATTGCAGTTTAGTATATGAGATTAGAATTTTCTGATTCCATAATCAATGTTATGTTCTTTAATATTTTTGTTTTCTGATCATCTCTTCATCTTCTTAAATCCCTAAGAGCCCACATAGTAAGTTGAGGGTCAGGTTGCTTACCACCTGGAAGTAAATTTCCATTCCCTTAAACGACATGATAGAAATGGGGCGTTTGAGGAGCTAAATGCACAGAGGTGGGTGATTGGGGGATAGGTTCATCTTCTAATTTGGTTTATCATTCTGTGCCTTTCTTCTTCTCCTTCTCCTTCTTCTTTTTCTTTTCCCAGAGTGGTACAATTTCAGTGGCCAAAGAGTAGTATGAGATGGTAGTAAATAATGATTTGACTGCTTAGAACTGTTCCTGCTTATCCCCCTTTGGGACCATGGTTGTAGTCACTTGTGGAAGACTGAGTCTCCACCCGCTTTACAGGTAACTTCAAGTCATATCCTATATATGCCAGTCTTGATATTTTCAATGTATGCCCTTTTCCTAAATGCCAGATACCAAAGACAATGCTGATTTATTGTGAGTTCCAGTCACAGACATTAGGCTAATAACTGGTTGTTACTATAAAGGTTATGTGCTCGCCTGTTGGCATTTTCATTCCTCAGAAGTTTATATATCCTTTTGTGCCTCATCTTGAAATCCCCAGTGGAGAATATAAGTCATTTCCAGACTTCCATATTGGGAGTTGATGAGGTGAGCTCCTGAGGTAATTTACATCATGAGTGTGGGGAAGAGAGAATAAACACACATGTGTATCAGACTCGAGACCATGCATACTGTCCTCATTGTAGCTATGGTCTTTGTAGACATACTTTATATTTAAGAAGTAATTTTGTATTCTAACACTCAAGTACTCTCCAATGTGTTGCACATTTTTCATAGTGATGTAATTTGAGAGGTAAAAAAAAACCCACTATCGTCTACTTGGAATACATTGGAAACATGGGAGTGTTCATTTGGACAATTTATAACATCTAGAGCTCGTGAGAAGAACTTTAACCATATTGCTTTTTTAATTCGTGTGCTGGGAAAGTTCGCATTCCCATGGAGGTGAGTAGCCAGAAGGATGGGCTCATGGGAGACATTTCTGTTCTCTCTTCTGCCAGATTCCATTATTTAAATCCCACCGGATGCAGAAAGGCATGTATTGGATTGGGAATGACTTCAACTTGTACATAGTAGACACTCAGTAAAGTATTCTTGATTGACTAAAATGTAGCTCTTGTTCCCAGTCATTACAGCTATTAGCACATGTAATCAAAACATCTTACTAAGAATCCTTTTGTTCATGTTTGTTTTCCTGTTGATGTTAAAAATTGTAGGGCAACTTCGCCTGAGGGTAATCAACTTCACCCTAAAATGACCAACTTAGCTAAGATAGTCAACTTTCACACTTATCCAGTGCCTCCTTAAAGAGAAGGAACGCAGAAAAAATTAAACTTTGGTGACCTTACAAACATGTCGGAGAAGACCCAGAGCTGTTGAATGAAATAAGTTTGTGAGTAACCCCATGTTCTCTGTCTCACCCTTCCCTCCCAAGTCACCAACCATTGCATTAAATACCCAGTGCAGTCTGTCTCATCATTTCTTCCTGTTCCAACTTGACATCCCCTGTGAGAATTTGCTTATAATTTATGTCTCACCAAGAGGAGCACCAAGAACAAGTGGCGGAGTAGGTAAAAAAAGAATGCTTGGACACAGTGAGGTTGGTCCTGGGAGAAGGCATTGGCACTGTTGCTACCTGAGTAAGTTTCACCTACCTAAACTATAATTATAATTTAATAAATTCACAAAACCCATGCTTTTCTAGGTCACAAGACTTCTTGCTAAAATAGAACCAAAGAGCCCATTTGCAAATAGGATGGGATTTCATAAAACGAAACTCAAATTTCAAAACTGAATCAGACTTGACTGCCTTGAGGAAAGGAAATCAGTAATGCAGTGTATCCCCCTTATGTTTTCATGAGGACCCTTAGACCAAGTATGTAGTCCACAGCAATAGGTTTAGATTTCTGTGTGCAAAGCATTCTCATCTATTTGTTTATTTATATCTACTTATTTCACACATTTTAGTTTCTCAACTGAACTGTCCTCTCATTTGAAGATTACTCAAAACCTGATTAAAATTCTTTTTACTCTTCTTTTCCTAATGAGAAGAGGGGAGATAGAAAAACAGACTCCCGCATGCACCCCCACCCAGGATTCACCCAGCAAACCCCGTCTCAGGCCAATGCTCTGCCCATCTGGGGCCATGCTCTCAACCAAGCTATTTTTAGTACCTGAAGCAGAGGCTCCTCGTAGCCATCCTCAGCACAGGGCAGATGCACTTGAACCAATCCAGCCATGGCTGAAGGAGGGGAAGAGAAAGAGAGAGAAAGGGGAAGCAGATGATTGCTTCTCCTGTGTGCCCTGGCTGGGAATCAAACCTGGAACATCCACATGCTGGGCCAACACCCTACTACTGAGTCAACTAACCAGGGCAAAAATTCTTTATAATAATTAAAATACTAATTATATGCTTTAGACTATTCTGGAAAAAATATAGAGAAAAGTTAAATAACTTTGCCAACTTATTTGACTTTAAAGATCATATAGCATACGGTTCTTAGTTCCAGGAAAAGAGAGAGAGAGAGAGAGAGATGCACAAAAAAAAATTAATATATATATATATATATATATATATATATATATATATATTTCTCTAAGCAAAGTGACAAGGAAAGTTACCTGGATAATTTTTACTAACTTATCCCTGTTGAAGACTATTATCAGAATAATGACTTCCCTCCATTGTGCAGAAATTGCTTATGGTACAAAGAAGTTTAGAGAAGATGGCAATATTCTATTACTCCCTCTAAAATAAACAACAATATTAAAACCAGAAAACAAAACCGAGTAATCATCACCTCATGAAACAGTTTATAAATGTCTTGAAACTTCGATTCCTGGATTTGGACCATTGTCTCATCTCCCAAGGTGTCTGCAACATTCGGTACATCAAATCAATGGACAGAAATTAGATGAAGGACAAGGTACTCTACAGCTGGTTACTTTGGATTCCCCAAAGTAACAACAGCAATTTCCAACATCATCAGAAATATATTAAATCCAAACAGGACCTCAACGTTTGTGCTCTTTTGTTTTATTGCATAGCTCCGTAAATGCAGAGAGTGATCAGTCAACTTTAATGTTAACACTTATTAAAACAGTAAAGAAAGGGTTTTAAAGATGTGAATACTAAAATTAATCCCCAAATTATCATTTTGAACGACACATAATTACTTTTTTTTAAAAATCCTCTGAGAAGATATCAGAGGAAGAAAACAATTAAAACTAAAAGGTAATAAAAATGTATAATTTATAGTTCATAGTTCCATAGCAGGCACAGTAGGAGATTAAATGCAAAGAAAAGATTGGATTCAGAAAGACATAAAGAACATGGTCATTTCACACCACCAAGGAGAGAAAATACTGCCCAATTCATCTAAAACGCACTATTAACCCACAGTCCAGCCAACTTCTGTTTCACCAGAAAATCATCTCTCCCATAACTAGCATTATATCGGGGAAAAATTAAAACATTTATAAGTTGCATTATTTACATCCAAAATACAAACAAGTTTAATGTCACGAAAAATAATTGTACAATGTAGATAACAAGCTTCATTTAAATAGAAGAATGCTACTAAGAAAACTGACACTTTTTAACCATTAAATGTTAATGCCAGGGCTTCTTAACAACTGACTACCATGAGACTGTTTTAGTTATTTTCAACAAGCATATCTGCTTGGCCATTCAGGGTCCACGGAACACATTTACATCACACTTAGTTCAGTCTTGAAACACTACTTCCATTTTTATTTAACTGGGAAAAAGAAAATCAGATGAATGACCACGCACGTATCTTATACAAAGCTTCATTCATCCCTTCATTCATTCATCACTTTTCATTCATTTCATTTCACATACATTTATTGACTTCCTCCCATGAGTTAGGCATTGCTCTAGGTGTTGGGTATGGAGTCATGGACGAGGCAGATAAGATGCCGGATCTCCTAGGTGTTACATCATAATGGAGTGGGATGAACTATAATGCAGTGATAAGTCACTGATTACAATGAAAATTAATGTGATTCAGAGAATGGTAGGGTACCAAAAAGTGAACGATTAACACTGACTTCTTTTGAAGGTGTTGTTTATTTCAAGTTGAGAGCCACAGAACAAGAGAGAATCAATCATATGAAGAGTGGAGGGAAAAAGCAATGTCCCTCCTCTTCCTCCTCATATACATCCACCTCTTCTTCTTCCTTCTCTTCTTTGTAAAGGGAATAGGTTTTTTTTGCAAGTCTTTAAAGTGGGGGTGCATTTATATAACTGGGACACAGATAGCTCCTTCTGGGTAGAGGCTAATGAGCAAGTAGAAAAGGAGTAGATGACAAGGCCGTCATGACCCATGGACAGGAGGAAGAGGAGTCAGTTACAAAGTTACAGTGTAGTCAGGTGAGATGATGGTAGCTTGAACTACTGTAATTATGATGGAAATGGAGAGAAATGAACTTTTGGAGAAAATTTTGATTTTATGATCAATAGGACCCACTAATGTATTGATATGAATAGAAAAGGAAGCCAAGCATGCCTGCTATTTTTAGGCACTTATTTATTTATTTTTAATTTATTATCAGGTAACTGAGTGCAGAGTGATCACATTCACTGGAATGAGGAGGACTGTGGCAGATGAAGATTTGGAGGGAAAACAATTATTCTGCTTTAGACAATTAAAATTTTGTATTGCTGTGAGAAATTTAAGTTTGGATGCCAGGTATGTTCACTCAATATCTGGTTTGGAGTGAAAGAGAAATAAATTACCTAAAGTTTCCTGAGAAAAATATAAAGATTGAAATGGGAAGGAATGGAAGAATAGAGTCTTAAAGCACTCCAAATACAAGTTACACCTGGCAGGAAGAGGAAGCCCGAGGGGATGGACAGTGAGTGGCCAGTGGCTCAAAAGAAAATTAGAAGGTTCTGTGTTACAAAAACGAAGGTAACAAAGTTTTGAAAGTTGCAATAATAATGAATCAAATTTATGAGCCCATGCTTGATTAACTTTATTTTCCCACCTCTACCTATACACACCTCAACCTTTTTTTTTTTTTTACCTCCTGCCGATGTGCCCATGGTGTTTCAGCTGTAAACAAAGCAGCTCCTTTTGCCAGAGCATTTGGGCTGATAATTACCCTCCAGCCCCAGGGAGGCCACAAGGAAGACCAGGTAGCTTCTTTGTCCAAAATTGAGAAAACACATGAACATGAGTCTGAGTTCAGGGGTGGGGCTGCATCCAGGTGGAGGGGAGTTTTCCCACCCACAACCAGGTAAGGTAGAAAAAAATACGTAAGTTCAATCCTGAGTCCTAAAGAGTTTCTCTGAACTCTGTCTTCCACCTTTCATGTTTCTCTTGATGTATAAGAATGAGAATTGGACTTTGGCCAGGTGGCTCAGTGGTAGAGCATTGGCATGGCGTGTGGAAGTCCTGGGTTCGATTCCCAGTCAAGGCACATAGGAGAAGCAACCATCTGCTTGTCCATCCCTCCTTTTTCTCTCCCTCTCTCTTCTCCTCCCACAGCCATGGCCCGAATGGTTCCAGCGAGTTGGCCCCAGGAGCTGAGGATGGCTTCATGACCTCACCTCAGGTGCTAAAATAGGTAGGTTGCCAAGCAATGGAGCAGCAGCCCAGACAGGCAGAGCACCCCTGATAGAAGGCTTGCGGGATGGATCCCAGTTGGGGCGCATGGGAGTCTGTCTATGCCTCCCTGCCTCTCACTTCAAAAAAAAAAGAAAAGAAAAGAAAAAGAATGAGAATTGAATAGAGCAAGACTAAGCTATGTCACTTAGCCAAGTAGTCGGGCATGGCCTCAGTGCCCAGGAGTTCCATTGTCATGCTTGCGCTCTGTCATGTTTGGTTAAGCGTTCAATGAGGCAGACATTTTATCATTGATTTCACCTGGTTGCTGGTATAGAAATATGGAAATGAAGTCCACCCACCTGCCGTCTCTGGAGTAACTTCTAGAACGCTGGTTATATACAGAATCCCTTTACTGTGTGGCGCTCATTTGGGACGACAAAGCAATACCAAGTTTCTGGCTTCAGAAAGTGTCCCCAGTTTCCACAATCAATCATTTTCTTTTTTATATTTCTAATGCAGATCCTTTTGAAGTCTTGTAGCACTGGTTCCCTGTGTATTTTCACATTGTGAAAATTTATCAAGTGTAATACACAACTATGTAGTTTTCACTTTCAAAAGATGTATTTATTGCCTTCAGTTAAAAAAAAAATAGTTTACATCTGCTCTAAAGTCCCATAGTCTAGAGCTGTGGTTCCCGATAATAGAAATGCTACCCCAAGAGAGAATTTTAGAAAATTAAAGTGCTCTTCGGTGCTCAATATTAGAAAGGGTTTCTGCACTTGCTGAATGGGAGATGCTAGATGCTCACGGCACGGAGGCGCGTTGCTGTATAATTACTCAGGTTTGAACACAAATTAGTTTTTCAGTGAACGGAAAGCATTTTCTGGGCACTTTTAAAATACATTGAACTTTTCCAGAAGTGCAACCGCAGTGTAAATGGAGAAAATTTTTAGTTTCTTTTATTGCCTCAGAACTTTACTTAACTTTGTCTGCCTTTGCAGAAAATGGCGTCACTCATGGCAACGCCGCAGTGGTTCTCAAACTTTTAGAAGTCAGAGTGCATTTAAAATCCTACAAATAATTGTAGACACACTATATACAGATTTCTGAGAAATACGTTATAATAATTAAGTCAAATATTAGAGAAAAAAATATAAAGTCTAAGCGTGCTTTTATGGTAATTAAACGAAATAAATACGACAAAATTAAATTTATTCCGACATTAAAAAACATTTTTACATTACATTTTTTGAGTTATGCTTTTTATAATTTATAAAAAAGAGGGATTAAAAAATTTAAAAACGACAAAAAAGTTATCTTTTTATATATATAGATACATTCTTAGTAAGATTTAGTAAATTCGGCAGGTCCTGGCATGAATGTGTAAAGTTTTTTCATTCTTGTGTTTATGAGAAACATGAGCCTGATGTGTCCTACTGATTTCTTCAATGTTTGGGCATATATTTGAAAGACAAACTCTCATTTCCTCATCAAACACTGAAGAATTCCTCACTTTTTACTCTTAATTGTGTTCAGAGTAGAAAATCCTAATTTACATAAATAGGATGTTGAAAGTTGTAGTAAAATGTTCAAAGTTTTTTTTTTAAATATTGCCACATATTCTTCTTTTATAGAAATCCAAAAGGCTTCAAGAGACAATTCCTTATGTTTAATCATCAATCCAAAACCCCCACCATACATATCATCTTAACTTTACACCAAACAAAGGATAGAAGAAACTTGCCTCCAGTCTTTCCAGGGAACATGGGGGATAGTGTAAACAATCCAGCACCACAACTTAACAGCCTTTTGCAACCTAATCAGGCAAGTGAGGTGGGGGGTTGGGCAGACTGTCAGCTTACAGCCAATTCCCCACACCTCTGTCCCCCAAATATCTAAATTTCAAAAACCTTGTTGGTTTTTTGGTCCCAACAGGCACATATTTCTCTGGAATGCCATAGGGCGTACCTGGAAATCTTCTAGGGTGCACCAGTGTGCCCTGGTGCACACTTTGAGAACCACTGGACTAAGAGAACATCAGGAATTTGAATCTTCACGTCTCCTGCACACGTGCCTTTCATGGTCATGGTGAGTAGCGGAGGGGCGCAGCTGGGCCAACTTCCAATCTCCTTGTGTTTAAGAAGAATGCCATTCTCTGTATAGGTTGGTTCATTCTAATTCCAAGCTAATTAAACTTGTCATTTTTTATCTTTCCAATCAATTTAGTTTTGTGAAAAGCATTAATATGGATATGGAGTTGTACATATTTTCATGTTCCAAAACACGTGTGCATAAGTAAAACACATGTACAGGTTCCACAGCTTTCTCACTGTAATTGAGTACAGCCTACCTATGCCCATTTCCATAAATATCCTTTAGAATAAGCTTTTAAACATCATTTTGTAATTTTCAAATGAAAAGTGATGGGTAACATCTAAAATTGAGTCCTCCGGTACCTGATTGCTGACTATTGAAATTATGTCTAATGCCTTACATTTATAAATAACACTGCATTTATCATTTGCATGTTGATTTTAGCCCAAAGCTCAGTGGACTTCCTTAAAAATGGCTTGGAGCAAGTGTTGGCTATTCTTTTTCTCTTGAGGGCCTTTTCAAGTTCATCTGCTGCCCAGGGAGAGTCCCCTTTATACATGTCAAGTGGGACTCTAGCTTTCCATTGGTGTCCAATTGGTGGCACCGCCAATGGCAGATTAGGTGGTGGGACAAGTGAGAAGCTGGGGCATGCATCCCACATTTCCCCCATCACATGGTGATGGGCCTCTGGTCTGACATTGACTGAGTTCTGTGATTTAATCGCCTCCCTTCTTCACCCTGTGGTCTCATCAGTACCTGACTTACCCCTTTTCTGTTAGAGGTAGGAATGGCTTCCCCATGTCTCTGGTCTCTAGACACTTCACTATGCTTTGGTTCTCTTACCCCTTGCCACCCCTCCATAAAAAGCACATCCATTAACCTTTCTTGATTTACATCCATTGGGTGAGTCAGCTATTTTCGGCCTGAACTTGACAAAACACTCACAGGGATATAATAATAATTCTTTGAGCATTTGAATGTATTATCACTTTGTCTTTTCACAATTTAAATGCACCACTAGTATAAGAATTCAAATATCTCTATAATTTTCCAACCTTGGATGTTATTTTTTAATTATTAGATTTATTGGGGTGACATTGATTAATAAAGTTGTATAGGTTTCAAGTGTGTAATTCTATAATACATCATCGTGTATTATAAATTGTGCTTATCATCCAAAGTCAAGTCTCCTTCTGTCACCATATATTGGACCCTCTTTATCCTCTTCTACTTCCTCCTGTTCCCCTTTCCCTCTGGTCACCACCACACCCTTGTCTGTGTCTATGAGTTATTGTTTGTTTGTCTTATTCGTTCATTTGTTGCTTTCAGTTTAATATCCCAGTATGAGCGAAATCATATGGAGTCTTGGCTTTCCCTGTCTGAACTATCTCACTTAGCACGGTAGTCTCAAGATCCTAGATGCTACTTTCAATTATTGCCCACATGATAGGCAAAACAGAACATAATATGCAACATCTATTCATTACTAAGGAGAATCAATGTTAAGAAAGACAGAGTTTTCAGATCAAATTACTGCTTAGTAAAGTGTCCAAAAAAAAGCATTAGCTATGGACCACTGCTCAAATTTCTGCTCAAGCACAAACTAACTATGTGGATTGAAGTGACACTCCTTTTTATAAAAACAACCTTAAGCCTTTTATTTCTTTTTTTTTAAATCATGTGTAAGATAGAGATAGTAATGGCGTTTAAAGTAAAGTGATTGGATTAGACTTCTCTGGTCGCTTCCAACCTGAAGCCTTGTGATCTCACATCCCCAGCAGTAGCAGGAGGAAGGAAAGAACCCCGCATGGTCCGATAAGGCATGGCTGATAAAGCGCACTCCACTCCGCGTGCTGAGTTACTGAGGCATTGCAACTTCCTTTTCATTTCATTTTCTCCAAAGACTGATAAATATTATGATGTATGCTATTTCCTTAGTAATATACTTCATCAGAGAGCTATTTTTACAATGCCAAATGAAGTAGACTTAGCCGTTTACTACGTTAAAAGTCAAATTCTATCAAGCACAGGCGGGCATGCTAATAAGAGAGATGGAATGCAACACCCCTATCAATTCAGGCTTACTTATTTATTGCTTTTCCTGAACTCCTGTGTTAGCAAATTTCATTTTGTTGTCTTTACGCTATTCAGGCAGAGCTAGAAATGCTATCTGAAATTTAATACCTCACTTAAGATAATACGATAGATGACATTATTTCTCTTAGCAGAGGGAACTTCATGGGAGTTTGAAAAGGCTAGGGGTCTTGAAGCGCATGGGGGTAATGGAATATTTCCTGGAAGATGAGAAACATGAACCTCAGAAGTAGCTCATTTGTACGGGAGGTAATGGTGTGAGAGAAAAGGTAATGCTAGGGCCTCTGAGGGGCTCAATGAAGTGGAAAAGGTAGATAGAGCGCTTACAATATTTCCTGCAAATGTGTAAAATCTGCAACGTAAGGACTAAGGCTGGGCAGCCCATCCCGTGCGTCACGCGCTTTGCATATGGAGCTGGTGTTATTGACTCACCTCCAACAGGTCTTGTGCTGTGCATTGTTGGGGTGATGGATTTGCCCCACTTACTCTGCCTGTCCCCCCTGAGCACAGCGTGGATTTGTGGAACACCTGTGTAGGGCCAGGAGGGCAGCTGAAAGCTGTTGCCCAGAACGGAACTAACAGGTTTGCGTGCAAATTACACTTGTAAAGTGGAGTGTCATCTGTGCTCTGCTGAAATTCTGGGCGACCAGCGTAGGGCAGAAAGAGAAAAGGTCTTTTGTGAGATGACTGGGAGAAATTAATGAATACTGGAGTGGATAGAGAATCCACTAATGATCTTCCCATGCGTTATTTGCAAGAAAAATCACAAACAGAAATAGCATCACACACCTATTTCAAAGAAAGGTGGAGAGATGTTGAAAAACACGTCTAGGCTTCTGTGTTTATACTCAACTGGATTTTTAATGTTTTTGTCTAACACTTAACAGAATATGTCATTAAAGAAAACTGAAACAACAGTAACAAAAGCCCTCTTCCACCCCACCCCCAGCAAAAAAAAAAAAAAAAGATAAAAAAAGTAGAAGGACTCTTCCATAGAAGCCTTGGGCAAGTGGGAGGGGTGGAGAGCACAGAACACATTTTGTCAAGTGGCCCCCAGCCAGATTGGCTAGAATTGGCTAGAGATCCATGACCCTTTGGCTCTCATGGGAAAGTGTAAAGTCCTGTCAGCTCATCCATTCAGATAATCAGCAAAAGATATTATTTCCCTGCTTCATCTGCTTGCATCTTTTGCTAATAATTGGAACACTGAATAATGTTCCTGAGTCCGTCAGCTCGGTCACCACCACTGAGCCCATGTCTGGGGGACAAGCCAGAGACTGAGGTCATCAAGGGCTCCCTGGTCCTCCTGCGTGCGAAGCCACCATGACTCTGACAGCACCACCACCACCCAGGGCTCCGCGATCCTGGAGTTTAATGAGTCCACCCTGGCAGAAACCTGTCCACTTTGACATCCACAGCTAACACCTAAATCACAGACACCCAATGGAAATGCAGGGCGTAGTAACCCTGAGGCTTACAAAAAGGGAAAATAGAGAACCACTGACTCAAGCAGAGATCAAGTTTAAGAAATTGCCTTGGAATGGTGAATCGGAAGTGTAGCTACTGTATTTTTTAAAATCCCACAGCAGCTCTCTTGTGAGATGAGACGATGGACTTCTCTAGACCAGGTCCTTGCGTCCTCCGTGCCTCTGCATGGTAACTCATGCAGCACGTGAGCAATGAGATGAGATGATGGACTTCTCTAGACCGGGTCCTTGCGTCCTCCGTGCCTCTGCATGGTAACTCGTGCAGCACGTGAGCAATGGCCCCAGAGATTAAGTGCCATTGGCTGGATGACTCAAAGCGCATCAACCAGTGAAGAACAGAATAGAAGCGGAGAAAGCATACCTTTGCAATTTGAAATGAGGGCTACATTATCTTTGCAATTCTAAACTCCTCACATTTTTTTTAGTTGAGTTTGTGAGCTGAATCTCAATAAGAGAACATGGTGACCACCCACCTAAGCAGTCATTCACATGATGTGTTTTATTGAGCATCTACTATGTACCAATATTCATGTCAAGCACTGGACTAGAACTGACTCCATTTCCGTACGGCAATGGCTGTATTTTTGCAAGGTCGAGCGCTCTAATGTTTTACCACTTTAGATACATTCAAAAATAAGTTAGTAGTACTTAACATTTGCTGCTAGTTTCTATGACATTTGGAAGATTTTATTATTAATAGGTGATGAGAGGAACTGGTTATTTAAAAAAATCTAAAGTCATTTTACTGGATGATGCATATTTTCACTGAAAATTCGTTCCACTGAAGATATATGATTTCCCCCTTTTTTTTTCTTCAAAGGGCTAAGAAGTGGTAGAACTGAAAATGAATTTAGGTTTTCAGACATACTATTAAATGTTTTTCCTACTATTCTTTCTGCTTTCTGTGACGTAAGAATGGTGCTACTATGTACTTCAAACAAAGAACCATTTCAGTTAAAAAAAACTGTTTTAGGCAATGTTTTCATTTCACAATTAAGATGTAAAAAGACTTAAAATAGAAGGATCTTTCCCTTGCAAAGTAAAATGGCTCTATGTAACAGAGGAAAATTAAATCAAACATGATCAAATCATTTCAGTGTTCAACGTAAATAATATATTTACATAATATTTAATAAACTTAACCTAATAGACAAAACATCATTTGCAGATTTGTATTTTATTTTTAAGTCTCAAGCTCTCTAAAAGTTAAAATGCCACAGAAAAAGTGAATTTCAATTATAGAATAACATTAATCAGACAAACAAAGTTAGTTGTTATATATAAATATTTTACAAAATATAATCTATTGGTTGATCAGTTATCTGGATTTTCCCCCTGAACATCCTCTTTTTTAAAAAATAAAATAAAAATAAAATTGACACATACTTGATATAATCTCTATGTCATTAAAAAAATATGTCAGTCTGTCGATTTTAGTGCCAAATTGATGTCATTGCTTTATGCTACATTTCTGCCTGTTAGGCAACCAAAGTTGAATTGATTTTCAAGTTCATTGTTCTTATAGAGACCCAACATTTCCAACACTTCATTTTGTAGATGAGTATAATGAGGCTCAAAAGTTAAAGGAAATGGCCAACAGCCTAAGGCTCAGCCTGAGCCCGGGGCTTGTACACCCAGGATAGGGTTCCATCCACTGATAATCCTGGAACTTGTTTGACAACCAGCCCCCTGGAGAAAAAAGCATGTGCTGGTTTGCATGGTGCACATTACTTCTACCGTGGCTGATTTCAAGATACCAACATGATGTGACTGACCGAGGAATTGCAAAGAGATATACAGCAGCTCACCTTTGATGCTAATTCTGAAACTTTAGTTTGGATATGTATTTTCTGTATCTCTGGTGAAATACAGATAAAATGATGTAAATAACCTGGAGAGCATAGGGAATAGTAAAATATATTAAAACACACTTAAAAATTGATGTGTACTTCTTACCCTTGGTCCTGATACACTTTATTTAATTGTAAGTTTCTATAATATAACATTAATAATGGTTTAATTTAACAACCAGCTCACTGAATTCCTGGATATGTAACAATTATTAGCTCACTTGGCTCTCACAAGCTGGTACAAGCCGGCGCGAGCATACCCCTGGGTCGCTGAGAAATAGGTCATTTTGGTTGTTTGAATATGTTTCCAATGTGTCCTCTCTCATTTTTTGTGGTCTGTGAGTGTGATAGTACTATGTCATAAAATTGTTCATTCTCTGTATCAAATCTGGTACAAGTAACGTTATAAACTCCAAGATTATAAATGTTTAAATTGTGTATCACTGCATAAAGTTTCTAAAAAATATTCATTTTGTAAATGTTTTGTAACATATGCATTTTAAAAAATATATATATTCATTTTGTGCTCCTCCCTCCCTGCTCTCTGGAGATTTCCAACCCTGTTTAGTCCACATAAATATCTGCTATGATTTAATTCTTAATTTTTCATGTGAAAAAATGTGCCAATTAAATATAATACTTACACTGCAGAATGATTACTAAACTAGCATGTACAAGAGAGCTTGACTCCATTTAACAATAAATCTGTAATCATGTTGTCATCGTGTCAGCTACATATTAATGCCAATTTGTTTTATGAACCACATTACTTTTGCAGATTCTATTTTGTTGTGACCATATTGTGTCATGTGAAAGTTTGTATTATATAAGTTGATGTTGGATTTGCGTACTTAAAAATTCATACTAGAGCCCTGGCAGGTTGGCTCAGCTGTGGAGCGTTGGCTGGCATGTGGGAGTCCTGGGTTCAATTCCTAGCCTGGGCACACAGAAGTGCCCATCTGCTTCTCCACCCATTCCCCTCCCCTTCTCCTTCCTCTCTGTCTCTCTCTTCCCCTCCTGCAGCCAAGGTTCCATTGGCTCTGGCACTGAGGGCGGTTCCATGCCCTTCGCCTCAGGCACTAGAATGGCTCTGGTCACAATGAAGCGATGCCCCGGGTGGGCAGAGCATTGTCCTCTGGGGGGCATGCCAGGTGGATCCCGGTCGGACGCATGCGGGAGTCTGTCTGTCTGCCTCCTCCTTCCCGCTTCTCACTTCGGAAAAATACACACACAAAAAAAATCATGCTAGGTAAGCTAATAATGGTGTTAGGGACTGGATACAAGTATTTAGTACCAAGGAAGAACAGATACATATTTTTCTTTTTCTTTCTTTTCTAAGTGAGAGGAAGGGAGATAGAGAGACAGACTTCTGTATACTCCCTGACTGGGATCCACCTGGCAAGCCCCATCTGGGCTGATGCTCTACTCATCTGGGGCCATGCTTGCAAGTGAGCTATTTTTAGTGCCTGTGGCAGAGGCTCCATGGAGCCATCCTCAGCACCCAGGGCTGACATGCTAGAACTAATTGAGCTATGGCTCAGGGAGGGGAAGAAAGAGAGAGAGAAGGGGGAGGGATGGAAAAGCAGATGGTTGCTTCTTCTATGTGTTCTGATCAGGAATTGCACTCAGGACTTCCACATGCTGGGCCAACACTCTACCACTGATCCAATCAACTGGGCCAGAAGAAAAATTTAGAGTAATGAAGACCCTTAGAAGAATGAGTTAAGCAAAAACAGAAACCACCAATTATTAATAAAAGGCCTCAAATGTGGGTACCTAGAAAGGACCTTAATGCAGGGATATAGAGGTATTGATAATATACATGGCAGTATGTTAGAAGCGAGGTTACTCACTCGGTGCATAGGACAAGAGTATCGAAGGCTTATTCAGAACTATGTGCAACTGTGTGTCATGGGCACAGCTGGTGTAATAAGGGAAAATCAGAGAAGGCTTCATCATCAGCTATGGAGTGATTGGGTAGGTAAGTATATCAAGCATTCTTGAAACTCTAGTAGCAGACATAATGAACCTTTAAAGTCCTTTATATTCTTCCAACTCTAATTTTATTGTATTGATGTCGAGATAATGATTTACTATCTGGGGAGGCGGTTCTGATGTGTCCATGAAACTCCATAGCTATAACTAGCATTTCAAAAAAAGCAGGTGGGTAGCACTCCTGGGATCAGAAAGGTGTCCAGGAATCCAGAACATCCTCACGGAGGAGAGGAAAAGGAAAAAACAAGGCTTCGTTATTACTGTCAACTAATAACAGAGTGGAACTTTCCAAACCAAGACAGCTGGGTAAAAGAATGCAACACCCCCGCTAAAATGAGATACTAGGTAGAAACCTGATGAATGGTCCAGCACGGACAATGTATTTTAAGTGGCCCCAGCAATAGGTAATGGCCACAGAAGGAAGGAACATGGATTAGCAGCACAATCTTTTACAAGAGCCGGTCCCCTTTTCTATGCTTGATTAGTTTGAGAGATTTTATATTAATTTGTTTAAGGAAGTTCTCTTTTCGCATCTCCCAAACTATTTGGGTTATAAAATGACATGTCAGAAACTCCTTGACCACAATATTGAGCAACACATACAATGCACACTTTCGTTTTATATTACGATATGTAATGGGTGATTTACAGGTGTTCTGTTTAACAGATGGAAAAAAAAAAGGGGGGAAGATTACATTGACTATCCACTAGGTGGCGAGTGTGCTATATAGTGTCCAGATCACCTAGCTAAGGTGGAGCTGTTTCATTTCGTAAGTGAAGGGATCCTACCAGATTACTTTGTGTCCAAACAGATGTCTAAAAGAAATTTTAGAAGCCAATAAGAGTTTCCAATTATTAGAGAGTAACTCACTTTGTGAATTATGCATTTCCCCCAAACACTAAGCAGCACGAAGGGCTACTTAATAGATCCTATGTGTCTTAATACCCCTAGTCGCTCCTACATTGCTTTTCATTTTAGTACAGCTGAAATCTAGGGTGGAGAGCTTCTTCCTGGGCGAGAGCTTCTTCCCTGTAATTTTCCTTTGTATTAAGCACTATTAATCAACCAAATAGACCTGAGAGCCTCTTCCTTTGGCACTCAACAAGTCTTTGTTCTCTCTTCATGGTCCTCTTATGTGGAGTGCCACATTTTATGCACTACACATGGAGGATTAATAATTGCGGAGTTGGAAGACAAGATTGGTAGAGATGGGCCACTGTAGAGCCAGTTACTGTACAGCGAGTTTTCCCTCTCAGAAAACCTCTCATTTATTAACCTTTTTTTTTTTTGATGTGTTTGTATGTATGGGAGGGGGTAATTTGCATTAATTTGATGAATGAATTAGGCAAAATTAAATGGGTGATCTTTAGACTTTCTAAAATGTCTTTTCTCTCCATTAGAGTTACTTAACAAGAAGCGTTCCCCCCACCCCATCTTACAGTGAACTGTAATCAGTAATCTTATGGCCTTTATTTTTCTTTACCTCTTTGATTGATGGTTTAATTATAGGAAAAGTAAAAAAATAACATAATCCTTATCTAGTATGATAAAATCTTTTCTATTTTCAAGTGTTGTCAATTATAATATTAATCACGGATCGCATTCTTCAGCCTTTCTTTTCTAAAGTGCATTATAATTTTGCATATTGTGATTTCTAATGACTTGAATCTGTGTGAAGTGTTACATAAAAATAATCAGAACATAACAATCAAAATCATTTGGAAAATCAAGGTACAAAACTATTCATAAGCTTATGTAAGTCAATTATACAACTAAAATTATGTGCACATAAATTTTATGAAAAATGAATCCACAGGAAAGAGAACTTTTAGTTTTCAATCCGTTCCCCTAAAACACTCATTCTTCCTTGTAAGGGTTCTGACTGACCCGCCCCTTCTCCTTTGACAACATCTTTGCTTTCCCAAGGATCATGATGAACTTGGCCAATTAAAAAGCAATGTGATAATCCACATTAACATATTAATAGCTCATATGCTCATGATTTTATCCACAAGAGGATTTACTTAAGAATAATGAAATGCCTTTGCCCAAAGAAGGGTTTCGCAGTGATGGTGTCTCAGGCATTAATCAGTGTCCTTTCCCACACCTGCGCATCAGTGTTGCCATGCCAACCAGCCAAGACACATCCTCTTCTAGATGTCCTCCAGAGTGGGAGACTCAGACCAGTGTGGGAAAGAGAAAGTCAGCCAGTTAGAATCTTAGCCTCATCACTACTAGCTGAGTGGTCTTGTGCAAGAAACTTAATCTTTCTGAACCACTGCTTCTTACTCTATTAAAACCACAGGTGGTGGTGGGAGGGGTAATAGTACCTAATGCACAGGATTGGCGGGGGGTTAAATGAGATAGTACAAGCATTTAATAGGTTGCTCAGTATAAAGAAAGTTCTGCATCCATGGTTGCATTGATTAGTGTTGGCTTCTGCGATGGAAAATGGATCAGATAAATTACCATGGGACAGCTTCATCACCATTGTGTGACTGAAATTTTCCAAAATTTTCAAGGAATGTAAATTTAAAACACTTTTAAAACTGTAGGCATTTTCATAGCACGTCATTTTATTTGTGTTTTTTCCACTTTACTAAAATTTATTTTTATTTATTTTTATTTTTCAATTACAGTTTGCAAAGAGAAAATTGTGAAGGCGAGGCATGGGTCAATAAAAAGAAGCTTCTCTTTCGGATGGCTTTTACAACCTTATTCCCGGGCTCCTGATGCTGGTTGTATTTCCCGTTCCCTTAGGTTCAATAATTTTCAATTGCCTGGTTCTCTATGTCTTTTTCAACTAACTTAAGTGTGTCTCTTATATATATATGTCTATAGGCAAGACATATTTCTTAGGAATACATTGTGGCATTAGAAATACAATATTTCTAAAATAAAATTCACTAAGCTCAGGCACTGGCTGGTTGGCTCAGTGGTAGAGTGTCAGCCCAGCATGTGGAAGTCCTGGGTTCAATTTCTGGCCAGGGCACACAGGAGAAGCACCCATCTGCTTCTCCACCCTTTCCCTTCTTCTCTCTCTCTATCTCTCTCTTCCCCTCCTGCAGCCAAGGCTCCATTAGAGCAAAGTTGGCCTGGGTGCTGAGGATGGCTCCATGGCCTCCACCTCAGGTGCTATAATGGCTCTGGTCTCAACAGAGCAATGCCCCAGATGGGCAGAGCATCGTCCCCTGGTGGGAATGCTGGGTGGATCCTGCTTGGGCGCATGTGGAATTCTGACTGTCTGCCTCCCTGCCTCTAACTTTGGAAAAATACAAAAAAAAATAAAATGTTATTTTCATTAAGCCCATGATATGTCATTCTTTTATTATTTTTTTAAATTAAATTTATTGGGCTGACATTGGTAACTAAGATTATATAGGTTGCAAGTATACATTTCAATGCTACATCATCTGTATATTATACTGTGTGTCCACCACCCAAAGACAGATCTTCTTCTGTCACCACATATTTGACCCTCTTTACCCTTTATTAACCCCATCCCCTTCCCCATGATAACCACCATACTGTTCTCTGTGTCTATGAGTTTGTTTTACTTGTTTGATTATTTGTTACTTTCAGTTTCATAGCCCACATATGAGTGAAAGCATATGGTTCTTAACCTTTTCTGGTTGACTTATGTTACTAAGCAAAATATTCTCAAGATCCATCCATGTTGTCACAAATGGCAGTATTTCATCTTTTTTATGGCTGAGTGGTGTTCCATTGTATATGTGGACCACATCTTCTTCATCCAGTTATCATCTAAAGAGTGGGACGACATTGGCCCTGGCCGGTGGGCTCAGCGGTAGAGCGTCGGCCTGGCGTGCGGGGGACCCGGGTTCGATTCCCGGCCAGGGCACATAGGAGAAGCGCCCATTTGCTTCTCCACCCCCCACTCCTTCCTCTCTGTCTCTCTCTTCTCCTCCCGCAGCCAAGGCTCCATTGGAGCAAAGCTGGCCCGGGTGCTGGGGATGGCTCCTTGGCCTCTGCCCCAGGTGCTAGAGTTGCTCTGGTTGCGGAGAGCGACCTGGTGGGCGTGCTGGGTGGATCCCGGTCGGGCGCATGCAGGAGTCTGTCTGACTGTCTCTCCCTGTTTCCAGCTTCAGAAAAATACAAAAAAAAAAAAAAAAGAGTGGGATGACATCAAACTAAAAAGCTTCTGCACAGCCAGAGAAACCGCCAACAAAACAAAAAGGCAACCAGCCAAATCAGAGAATTTATTTGCAAACCACTGCTCTAACAAGGGGTTAATATCCAAAATATATAAAGTACTGTGTGTGTATATGTGTGTATCTATCTATCTATCTATCTATATATATATATATATATATATATATATATATATGGAAGTACCACAGAATGAGCTGAAACAATTGATTTTCTTAGGTTACTTTGTTATTCATTAAATCATTTCATTCACCAATGATATGTACTGTACTTTTTCATCATACATTATTACCTGGGAATAAGGAGGAGTTGTATCTGTATAATTTTGATGCCTAAGAAAATTTATTTTCAGTACTTCTGTCCCATATTGTAGCATGTTTTTAAAAGAGTTTGACCAATTTCTATGTATTCTTGGGAAAAATGTCTGTTCATGTCCTCTGCCCATTTTTTAATTGGATTGTTTGTTTGTTTGGTCTTGAGTTGTATGAGTACGTACTAGCCTCTATTAAATCCATATCAGGATAAATATTTGTGAAGAGCTGATGCTTAATGTAACTTCTTAAATGAAAGATGATTTTGCTGATCACATTGAATTTTGATATCATATACAATATTGTTATAGAAAAGGGATAAAAATTAGAATTAGCATTCAAAATATCTTGTGCATGATTCCTGGATAATAAGTGAGATGAATTCATTTTCACCTGGTGGGTGTAGCTAGTACTTTTGGACTCAATAAAAGGAAACAATAAAACAGGAAAACTAAACAGCAAATGAACTTCAGATCTATTGCAGACAAGACTACCTTACATAAGGTAATTAAGAACTCAGCAATAATATGAAAACATTATTGGCAGAATCTCATGTTTTCTCAGTCAAATGAAGTTTGGAAATTGTGAAAGTTGACTTTATTTTTTTAAAACTCTTGGGATAAACACTTCAGCATTTATCAAATGACTTACGGAGACAATTTTTCTTCTATAGTTAAACTGTGAGTTTGGGGAAATATGGCATTGCACAAGTTCATCTGAACAAATAAGAAAATGAATTAATGTGAAATGATGGAAAAGGTGACCAAGCCACATATAATTGCCACTTTTTTGTAGGTAAATATGACAGGTCATTTGATTCAATGTAAGGATATATATAAACTATCTATGATTATAATGTTAGGTAAGAAAATAGACAAAATCTGGACATCATTTTTTTTAAATAACTATGTTTAAGAAGTAGAAGCATCAGTAATTTAGAAAACTTCTTTCAAGATTCATTTTAACTTTACAACTATGTTATATGTATATTTATACAGATTTTGGTTGAAATTGTTGATAACTTTCTGGTGTTGCTCAATTATTATTCTAAAAGGTTTGTTCATGTCATGTGATAACCTATTATTAAGCTGACTCAAAGTCTCCCAGTAAGAATAGATAAGAAGTTTGATATGTAGTAGATTGTGTGATTGCATAACATTATTTTCATGGAATCCAGATTATTTTATAAAGAACAAATTAAAAATTGCAGGTAGATGATTCAGAGATAGCTAGCTAATCTTTATTTAAACAGGTTCCAGTTATTTTAAGTTCTTGCAAACAAACTACTTTAGAAGCTTTAACCATTGCAGCAATTTATTATTATAGAGAAGGTACATCTGCTATAAATGATTGTCAGAGGTTGGCAGACATTCATTATTAATTGAGTGGGTCATACTTTTCAATATCAATTATCTATGGCATGGTTTTTCAGATCAAGTCTCATTAATCAAAAGCCCTAGGCCAGTATGTTAATTTGATGTCTATGTAACAAATGGTAAATATTTGTTCCTTGCTAATATGGTGGTGAAACCCTGAACTAGAATATGTTATGCCCAAGGACCATTGCTGTATAAGGTTATCTATTGGCTAACGCTAAGTACTTGAAAATTCTTTATTTTTTCATGGAGCCTATGATACCCTAATCGTTTAGAGCAAATAAATTAGATTATGAATGTAGATCCAAGAGTGAGCATCTGCGATTCTTGCCTTTTCCTTTATTCCCTCTCTTGCTTATTTGTTTTACAGCCTAACATTGTCATTGAATTCATTCTCAAGAAATGAAAAATTTGAAATATAATGAACAATAACTGAGTCAGGAATTTTGTTTAAGGAAAAGTTACTCTCCTAATTACAAGAAAATATGCAGGGAACATTTCATGACCTGTTTGGTTGACTGTCATAAGTTATAAATCACTGACCCATCTCCTTGGAATTATTGAAGAATACATACAAGGAGCTAGTTCTTGGAACCTAGGCTTAAAGAACAGGCTGGTCATCATTCTTCATGAATACCTTTCCCATCTCAATCTGAAACAACTGTTTCCCGGGACCTGTTTTTCATTTCTTCCTTGTTATAAGTGTTATATACTTTATCCTTCAAATCCTCCGAGTTCTTGATTGTGTATCTTGACTGTGTTTAACAAACTAAACTGGGCTGGTGGACAGGGGCATACTCTCCCTCCAAGATGATTTATTGTCATATTACTCAGGCTATAACTCAGGAAGTGATTCTGGTAGAGAAGATTTTAAGTTGGTTAATTGGGTATTTTCGGATGAGTGAGCCCATATATGCCCACCAGTGCTCTGAAATGACCTTGAACCTGGGATGCACTGTTGGATGTCTTTGGTTGGTTTGGACAACCCATTTAATTTCTTAAACTATGATATAAAGTCTTATTTCATGATAGACCCGTATCACTTTTTTGGCTTATGGTTTTCTATCAATATCTCTGAGTTAGATCTTTTATATACAGTGGCACCTTGAGATATGAATTTAATTCATTCTGTAACAGAGCTCGTAAGTCAGTCAACTCGTATATCAAACTGCTGATACTGGACCTGTGCGCCAACGCGCTAACTAGCGGCAGCTTTCTGAATCATGACTCTTATCTCTCGGAATTTTGCTCAGATCTCGAACAAAAATATGGACCGAGTTGTTGCAGCTCGTATCTTAAAAAATTCGTATATTGGTCTGTTTGTATCTCAAGGTACCAATGTATGTAAATGGTCATTGTTCTTTGCATTTGTTTTGAAAGCCCAAGGCACTGATTTCCTAGTCTGCATTTTAGTGCATTGATTTCCTAACCCCTTGTGAATCTCCTCTTAAAAAGTCATGTTCAGATAATGGTTTTGACATTGAGCTGTCCCTCTTTGATTTCTAAATCTTAATTTTTCTAATCAATGATATTACAAAAGGACTAAGTCACTTTACCAAGTCTCTCTGTCCTTCCTTCCTTCCTTCCTTCCTTCCTTCCTTCCTTCCTTCCTTTCCTTCCTTTTTCCTTTCTCTGTTACGTATTAGAATCAATTTTAGCATTGGAAACAAATACCACCCCCCCACACTTTTTTTAATATCCTGGTCTTTTGTGGCTTTAAAAGATTACTTAAACTTTGCCAACTCCAGTCTCTTCACCTGTAAAATAAAGTCCACAATCTCAACCCAGCAGGCTTGTTGTACCAAGTAAAGGCAGGAAGATACATAATTCTAGTGACATAGTGACTTGGGAAAGTTTCATTATCTTCTCCTTCCTTACAGAGGTGGCTGGCATCACTGACATTTGATAAATACTCCCATTGAAAGATAGAATACCGGTTGTTATTTATGTGCTTTCTCACCAAAACACAGGCTTAGTAAAGTGTCTAGTTATAGTTGACTACTGTCCTTATGGAAGGGAGGGAGGGAGAGAGAGAGGGAGAGAGAGAAGCAGCTGAGATATACTGGGCTTGTTATAAATGAGGATGCTTGGTTCTGGTGCCCTTATTCAGTAATATAGAACTATTTGAATTACAAAATTACTAGGATACAAATTCTTTAACACCCACAAAAGAAGCAAGTACCCATTCATCATGAGGATTATCCCACAAAATAATAAATTTCCTTGGGATGCGGTGATTTCTTTCCTCTGATATGAAAGTAGAAGCTCAGTGACATTTGTTTGGGTTTATTATGGAAATAAAGGATTCTTGCCATGATAAGAGGTTGGACTCTGGTCCCTCAAATCTCAAAATCTGAGGTTATTGAGGCCAGGAGTATGTGAAGATGCTAATATCAGTTTTCTGTGATTGCAAATGTTTTGTAAGCAGCATTCCATCTGAGGTTCATAAAAGTTTTCATTACCTTGTAATGAAGATCTAATTGGTGGGGTCATCTATAATCCACCAAAATTGGTAACTGATCTGAAGATAAGCTATTACAGAACAAATCTCCTGTATAGTTTATAAAAATGAAAATTGGAAAACATTATAACACCGTATCTACATTTACAACAAAAGATATTCTAAACTAGTATGACACCATATGACAAGAATAATCTTAATTTAAAATATTGTCTATCTAGCTATACTTTAGTCTTATTTTAATACTAACAAAGACATATATTTTCAAAATATTTTGAAGTTAGAAGCTATAACTCTATAAAATAATCAGCCATCCTAAGTATTTCAAAGTACTAGTGCAATTAGAATTATTGTCAGATATGCATGAACTATTTCATTCTGTTTATTATGGTTATTACGCAAAGTTTCTGGGTAATTCTTTTCACTAAATTTAGAGGGGCTATTTAAGATATTCTCCCATAAAATACAGTGCTGCGTAACATGCCAAATTCATTTTAGGGGACCCTGGTGTTATCCTCTGTAACAATTAAAGTAAAGAGACAGAAAATTGTCCACTTACCTATCTGTCAATAGAGATAACCCAAGTATATATTAAGGTACTATAAAAAATAACAGTCGTTTTACATATTAGCCTTAGACAACCACAAAGGCAGATGTTCTGGATTGCAAACAGTGTTTTCCATTGAGGTATTTTCCAAATGACAACGTTTATGCATCATGCATAGCTGGGGAGTTGTAGGGAGAGGAAAAAGAGCTCCCCACAATGTGGAGGGAGACACATTAGCAGTAAATAAATTGAATTCACTTTTCTATAAATCATCTCAGGTCAAGGGTCACCTTGCTGTGGCTAGAATTTGGAAGTATTTTTGCCATGTACTCTCTTGTTTACTGTGTAAGATATTGGAAGTACATTCTGGAAGGCCATGTTGTTATCATAGGAAGGTTAGTTCCTCTAATCATCAAAATGAACTGATCCTGAGGTTTCTAAAAGGTACACATCTAATAGAAGAATAGGACTTAGCTGAAGATATTATTTCTAAAATATCATCTGCAGTGCCAGAGTTACAGCTTCATAGCAAGTGAGTTATTTCTGGAAGTCACTGGAAGGCTTGGTACAGGCTCATCCAACAATTAATTTTAAGATAATTCAATTGCCCATCTAGTGAGTTAAACCAATTTAAGAGGGCTTATAGACTTATAGACACTATTTAGTCACACATTACTGCTAAGTAGGAAGACACCTGACATCTTGAAGTGTGTAAAGGAAAGGTCAACCTGATGAATTGCTTTAAATACATTGAATATTTAACGGCTGATTCCCTCAGAGATAAGTAGCAGACAGGGCAGAAGGAGGACTGCTTTGACGGTTCTCTCCTGGCATCTCCCCTCTCACCAACATTATCTCTTCTCTCCCTCTTTGTCTTGAGTCTTCTGCGAGCACAACCGGTGAGACCCTCAAAGCAGACTTAGAGGAACCAAGCTACTGCCCACCACCGACCTTGATGAAGGATTCTAAAGACACTAGCAAATATCAAAGACAGACAGGACAATCCTTTCCAGAAAGAGACTGAAACCATCAGACCACATCCAAAATAATAAAAAAAAGTAAAAAAGTAAAGCAATCTCTCTTCTAGGTATCTATCCCCAACAATTGAAAACATTTATTTGCAAAGATATAGCACCCTTGTTTTCATTGAGATAGTCTTCATTGTAGCCAAAACATGGAGACAACCAAAGTGTCCTTTGATAGATTGGATGAAGAAGATGAGGTCCATATACATTATAGAATACTACTCAGCCATAAGAAAAGATGAAATGCTGCCATTTGCAACAACACGGACGGACCTTTCATAATTAATAATTAACAAATACATGTTTAAATATGTTATCTCTTAGAACATGTGCTATGGGCTATAGAAGTTATGAGAAAGCATGTTTTAAAGATTGTTTTTATCTCAAAGAATAATGCAACATGGTATAGATGCAAAGGATAAATAATTTAATATAAAATTAAATGACCAGCACAAGCAACCACAGAAAATTCCAACTGATAAAATCAATTTTCTAAAAAATCAATATATTGCCACAAAAAGAAATTTGGAGAAATGGGAGGCATTTCATGCAAGAACACACTAAACAAAATTAACCTAAGAGGTATTATGTTTTAAAACGAGGAATAATATTGAGTTACTATTATCCAGACAGTTTTAAGGGAAAAGCAAGCTCTTGAAGTGTGGATGACAGAAGGGTAGATTTAGGAGCAGAGAAGAGAAAAATACAACTTGATAATAATAAAGGAAAGATGTATTCACGGAACATGACAAGAGCATTTGGGAGAACTATATGGCAGCATTAAAGTTAGGGAGATTATTTACACATTAAGGTATTATAGGAAGTTAAAAATTTGGATTTATCTTCTGTCATGTGCACAAGGAATTTTTGCTCTCCTGCTGTGATCTGATTAGTTACGAGGAGTTTTATATTCCTGGGGCACATCCAAGGTGACTCATGACTTTTAATAGTTTTAAAGGGAACTATTAGGTCGTATGTAATCAGTGTGCAGGTAATGTATTCATGAGAAGTTGGGAGTATTGTACTCTCGATCTTTTTGTCTCTGCATATTGCCTCAGTTTTATATTGTATTAGTAAATGGCACACTGAGGGCAGGAGAAGTTAAAAGATTTGAGGGCTCTTTTCCCATCCACCATATACACACATACCAATGTGATGCTGTAGATAACTTGTTTCTAATTATAACATTTCATAATGTGTCTCTATTCTTGTTGTGAGGTCCTTAGATGGATGCTATATTGCACAGTATTGGAGGAAAAACATGAAATTCACAAACCATACATCTGTTATCTGTTTGGAGTTCCAATTTTTTTTGAACCTATTAAGATTAGATTTCTTGGAGTGACATAAGAGAAATGGTGGCATGAGAGATACTCCTCATCTATCCTCGTGAAATGTCAACAAATTCTACAACCAAATGCAGAGAAAAAAACCCAGATGAACCTGAAATATACATACACCAGATAGAGATAGACAAAGGTCTGATTGCGCAAAAAGGAAGGCCAAAGCACAGAAGAAACAAAAATACCAGAGGACTGAGTCTTTCTCCTTCTTCACGGACCTGAGGAAGGGAGAAGGGAGGCACTGTTCGTGCAGGCTTTGTTTCAGAACTGGACAAGTCAGGAGGAGAGTCTGGGAGGAAGGAGCAGAGCAAGGGGCGACGACCAAGAATGGGGAGCAGGGCTGCTTCCTGGCATCTGCTGCACTCGTGATTACATGGCTGAATGGGGTGTACACAAAGCCAGTGGCAAGCTCCCAAGAACTGTGGGCAAATAGCTTGTGGAGATCAGCCCACAGGACACTGGGGCACACTTGATCTGCCTGTCTGACCAGCACAATTTAGTCCCGTGGAGCCAGACGTGCTTGATCTGGGATCTATGCACCACAGGCTCTAAAGCTTGGGCATTGGCTTGTGGAAGGGAGTTTAAGATATGTGGGTAGGAAGCCCCTCATCTGCAATCTCTGCAGCAGTTTTTCCCTAAGCTCCTGCCAGGCCCAAGGCTGTGCTTGGAGTGATTGGAAGAGGGACTGGACTGTGTTGTTTCAGCCTCCTGGTTCCTCACTGCTCCCCTTGCTGTGAGAACAGCAGTGGTGGCAGAACCCCCTCCACTAGATCTCCAGGCTGCTTTCTCCTGTGAGAGGCAGGGGCAGCAGATACTAGATCCATGGCTCTGCTGGGATGTGGGGGAGGGCCCTGGAGGACTCCTGGTCCACAAAGCCCTAGCTACAAGCCCCTCCAGCAACACAACAACTCTGCCTACATCATTACATAGGCGACAGCTAAGCCCTAGCAGAATACCCAAGAATCTCGCAGAGGAAAATCTTATAGTGCAGTGTCCCTTGCCAGAAAAAGGAATAATTATCCCTTATTGGGGTTATTAACAATACTACTCCCAAATGCCATGAAGGAAAAAGAAATCAAATATGGATATACAAGACAAAGACGTAGCTCATATAGATGATGAAAAATTTCCATAAAAAGTATCTCAATTACATGGAAACCTTGGAGCTTAATAACAAAGAATTTAAAATTGAAGCTCTAAAAATACTCAATAAGATATAAGAAAACACTGAAAGGCAATTTAGTGAACTCAAAAAACAACCTAATGAACAAAAAAAGAACTTCATCAAGGAAGTTGAAACTATAAAAAAGAACCAATCAGATGAAAAGCTCAATACACAAACTGAAAAATGAGGTAACAAGCTTAGACAATAGAACAAGCCTTAAAGAGGAGAGAGAATCAGTGACATTGAAGAAGGGCAACTAGAGATACTACACAGAAAAGAAGAGAGAGACTCATAAATTTAAAAAAAAATGAGAAAGCCCTACAAGAATTGTCTGACTCCATCAGGAAGAGCAATATAAGAATAATAGGTATATTAGAAGAGGAAGAGAGGAAAAAGGGAATGGAGAACATATTGAAACAAATTATTGATGAGAACTTCCCAAGACTGTGGAAAGAGTTAGAGCCTCGAATCCAAGAAGCAAACAGAATGCCGAGTTACCTTAACCCAAACAGATCTACTCTAAGGCACATCATAATGAAATTATCACAAAGCAATGACAAAGAAGGAATCCTCAAGGCAGCCAGGGAGAGGAAGGATATAACATATAAAAGGTGGCCCATTAGGCTATCATCAGATTTCTCAGCAGAAACTCTATAAGCCAGAAGAGAGAGGACCCCAACATTTAAAGTACTGAAAGAGAGGACTACCAACCAAGCATACTATATCCACCAAAGCTATCCTTCAACTATGAAGGGGAAATGAAAATATTTACAGACATACAGAAGCTAAGGGAATTTGTCACCAGAAAAACCCCACTACAGGAAATAATAAAGGGGGATATCCAACCAGATACAAAGAACAAAACAAGACATAATTATAAGTAAAAAATTTTAACAAAACAATAAAAACAAGGATAATCTGTGACAACAATAACAAAAGGAGAGAGGATAAAGATCAGCAGTAACAAAGGAGGATGGAATACAGTAGCACTCATGAGATAATGGACTCTAATAAATATATTTTTTCTTCTAATAACCTAATGGTAACCACCCCTAAAAATGCCACTACTAAAACACATAGCTTAAAAAAGAAGAAACAGAAGATAGAATTATTGAATACCACCAAACAAAAACAAATGACAAAATAAAAAAGAACTAAACAAGACACAAAGTATCAGAAAGCAGTATATAAAATGACAATAGAAAATCCTCAAGTGTCAATAATTACAATAAATGTAAATGGATTGAACTCACCAATAAGAGGCACAAAGTAGCAGATTGAATCAAGAAGTTAAACCCAACAGTATGCTGCCTTCAAGAGACACATCTAAGCTACAAGGATAAAAATAGATTCAAAGTGAAAGTTTGGAAAACAATCCTCCAAGCAAATAATATCCAAAGAAAAGCAGGAGTAGCTATACTCATATCTAACAATGCTGATTACAAGACAACAAAAGTAACCAGAGACAAGAATGGACATTTCATAATGATAAAGGGGACTTTGTATATATCAAGAAAACATAACACTCCTTAATATATGTGCACCAAACCAAGGAGCACCAAAATATGTAAGACAACTACTAACTGATCTAAAAGTGGAAACTGAAAACAATATAATCATACTTGGAGATTTCAACACACCATTGATGGCTTTAGGTCATTCATCCAAACAGAAAATCAATAAAGAAATATTGGCCTTAATTAAAACACTAGAACAAATGGACATAATAGACATCTACAGGGCATTTCATCACAAAATGTCAGAGTATACATTTTCCTCCAGTGTACATAGAACATTCTCAAGAATAAACCATATGCCAACACCAATAAATTCAGAATGATTGAAATTATACCAAGCATATTTTCTGACCATAAGGCTTTAAAACTAGAATTTAACTGCGAAAAAGAAGTAAACACACCCACAAAAATGTGCGAATTAAACAACATACTTCTAAAAAATGAATGAGTCAAAGAAGAAATAAAAGAAGAGATCAAAAGATATATACAGACAAATGAAAATCACAACATGACATATCAGAGTCTCTGGGATGCAGCAAAAGCAGTAATAAGAGGAAAGTTCATATCATTACATGCTTATATAAAAAAGCAAGAGAAGAGACAGAGGCACTTTGGGGAATCCATCCAGGTAAGATTGTTTCCAAGTCAGTGTTCTTATATCTAACAATATGCTGTCACTTATTTTATTATAAAGATCCATACTATGCATTTCAAAAAAAAAAAAAGCAAGAGAGAGCTCAAGTAAATAACCTAACATCACATCTTAAGGCACTAGAAAAAGAAGAATAAAGGCAAACCAAAACCAGCAGAAGAAAGGAAATAATAAAAAGTTAGAGTAGAAATAAATAGAGAACAGAAAAACTATAGAAAAAAATAATACAACAATGAGCTGGTTCTTTGAAAAGATCAATACAATTTATAAACCCCTGGCAAGACTCATTAAGAAAAAAAGAAAAAAGACTCAAATAAACAAAATCCAAAATGAAAGAGGAGAAATTACCACAGATATCATAGATATACAAAGGATTATCACAGAATACTCTGAAAAATTATATGCCACCAAATTCAACAATCTTAAGAAGAAATGGATAAACTTCTAGAACAATACAATCTTCCTAGACTGAACCACAAAGAAGTAGAAAGCCTAAATAGACTGATAAGCAGGGAGAAAATAGAAACAACTATCAAAAACCTCCCCCAAAATAAAAGTCCAGGGCCAGATGGATATACTAGTGAATTCTACCAAATATTCAAAGAATTGGTTCCTATCCTTCTCAAAGTCTTCCAAAAAATTGAAGAAGAAGCGATCCTTCCAAATACATTTGATGAGGCCAACATATCCCTCATACTAAAACCTGGTAAGGATAACACAAAAAAAACACAAAACAAAACTATTGACCAATATCTCTAATGAATACAGATGCAAAAATCCTCAACAAAATACTAGCAAATCAAATACAACAACTCGTCAAAAAAATAATTCATCATGATCAAGTGGGATTCATCCCAGAAACACAAGGATGGTTCAACATATGTAAACAATTAATGTAATACACCATATCAACAAAACAAAGAACAAAAATGATCTTATCAGTAGATGCAGAAAAGGCATTCGATAAAATACTACATCTTTTTATGTTTAAAACACTCAACAAAATGGATATAGAAGAAAAATACCTCAACTTAATAAAGGTCATTTATGACAAACCATCAGATAACATCATACTAAATGATAAAAAACTGAAAACTTTTCCTCTAAAATCAGAAACAAGACAAGGCTGCCCACTCTCTCCACTCCTATTCAACATAGTGCTGGATTTCTAGCCAGAGCAATCAGAAGAAAGAAAGAAAAGGCATTCATATTGGGAAAAAAGAAGAAAAGGTTTCACTTTTTGCAGATGACATGATCCTGTATATAGAAAACCCCAAAGATTCCACAGAAAAGCTATCAGAAACAATAATAAACCAATACAGTAAGGTTGCAGGATACAAAATTAATATATAGAAGTCTATTGCTTTCTTATATGCCAACAATGAAACCTTAGAAGAAGAACTAAAAAAATAAACTTTTACAATAACAACAACAAAAAAATAAAATACCTAGGAATAAACATAACAAAGAATGTACAGTACCTATATACTGAAAACTACAAAGCATTATTAAAGGAAATTGAAAAAGACACAATGAAATGGAAAAATATTCCTTGTTCAGGATAGGAAGAATAAATATAGTTAAAATGGCCATATTACCCAAAGCAATATACAAATTTAATGCAATTTTCATCAAAATTCCAATGTCATTTTTAAAAGAAATGGAACAAAAATCATCAGGTTTATATGGAACCATAAAAAACCTCAAATATCCAAAGTAATCCTAAGGAAAAAAAAAATGAAGGTGAGGGCATTACAATACCTTACTCCAAACTATACTACAGAGCCACAGTAATCACAACAGCATGGTACTGGCAGAAAAATAGACACAGAGACCAATGGAACAGAATAGAGAGCCCAGAAATAAAACCACATATATATGGTCAAATCATCTTTGATAAAGGAGCCAAAAACACACAATGGAGATAAGAAACCCTCTTCAATAAATGATGCTGGGAAAATTGGAAAACTACATGCAAAAAAATGAAACTTGACTACAGTTTATGTTCTTGCACAAAAATTAATTCAAAATGGATTAAAGACCTAAATATAAGATCTGAAACAATAAATTACATAGAAGAAAACACAGGTACTAAACTCATGGACCTTGGCCATAAAGAACATTTTATGAATTTGACTCCAAAGGCAAGGGAAGTGAAGGCAAAGATTAATGAATGGGACTACATCAGACTAAGAAGCTTCTGCACAGCAAAAGAAACTGTCAACAAAACAAATAGGCCGCCAACTAAATGGGAGATGATACTTTCAAACAACAGCTCAGATAAGGAGCTAAAATCGAAAATATATAAAGAACTCACAAAACTCAGCAAAAAACAAACCAATAAAAAATGGGGCCTGACCAGGTGGTGGCGCAGTGGATAGAGCGTCGGACTGCAATGCGGAAGGACCCAGGTTTGAGACCCCGAGGTCGCCAGCTTGAGTGCGGGCTCATCTGGCTTGAGCAAAGAGCTCACCAGCTTGGACCCAAGGTCGCTGGCTCCAGCAGGGGGTTACTCGGTCTGCTGAAGGCCCACAGTCAAGGCACATGTGAGAAAGCAATCAATGAACAACTAAGAAGTCGCAACGTGCAACGAGAAACTGATAATTGATGCTTCTCATCTCTCTCCGTTCCTGTCTGTCTGTCCCTGTCTATCTCTGCCTCTGTAAAAAAAAAAAAAATGGGAAGAAGACATAAAAGACATAAACAGATGCTTCTCCTAAGAAGAAATACAAATGGCCAACAGATACATGAAAAAATGCTGATCATCACTAGCTATTCGAGAAATGCAAACCGAAACTACAATGACATATGACCTCACACCTGTTAGATTGCTATTATCAACAAAACAGGTAATAATAAGTGCTGGAGTGGCTGTGGAGGAAAAGGAACCCTCATTCACTGTTGGTGGGAATGTAAATTAGTACAGCCATTACAGAAGAAAGTATGGTGCTTCCTCAAAAAATTAAGAATAGAACTACCATATGACCCAGCAATCCCTCTGCTGGGTATATCCCCCCAAAACTAAAAAACATGGGTACAAAAAGACACATGTACTTCCATGTTCATCACAGCATTGTTCACAGTAGCCAAGACATAGAAACAGATGAAATGCCCTTTAAAAGAGGTTGGGATAAAGAAGATGTGGTACATATATACTATGGAATACTACTCTCAGCCATAAGAAATGATGACATAGTATCATCTACGACAACATGGATGGAACTTGATAACATTATACTGAGTGAAATAAGCAAAACAGAAAAAGGTAAGAACTATATGATTCCATACATAGATGGGACACAAAATTGAGACTCATGGACATAGACAAAAATGCAGTGGTTACCAGGAGGAGGGGAAGGGTGGAGAAGGAGGAAGATGAGGGGGAGGGGAGGGGCTTAAAGAGAAATAAAATATATGGTGACAGAAGATGATCTAACTTTGGGTGATGGGTATACAACATAATCGACTGTCCAAATGGCATGGAGATGTTTTCTTGAAATCTATGTACTCTGGTTGACCAATATCACCCTGTTAAATTTAATTGTGTAAATTAAAAAAAAAAAAGATTAGATTTCTTCTTTTTGCAAGAAAAAAAAAGGCATGACTTACTCATAAGAAGTAAACTTCCAAAAAGTTTATTTTAAAGTTTGTAGAGATAGCTTTGATAGGGGATGTTAGGAAAGGAACCTAAAACATTATATTAAAATTTTAACTGAGTGAAAAGTAAATGAAACTAGTTTTACTAATTTTTAAATCAAAATGTTTTTCTAAAAATAGCTGCAAAAGAAAATACGAGGGAGACACAGCATTTATACAAATTTATTTATGGTAACTAGTGGAGTTGATAAACACTTAAGCTCTTAACACATGGCTGTGACACTTTATATACATGCTGTTGGTGTTTGTAGAAATTCAGTTTTGTAATAATCCCTGATTAGTTCTGGATATTTTATAATATCAATTAATATTATAATTCATGTCTCGTGATGGAAAGAATATATCTGGTTCTGGTATTCCTGCAATTCAGAGTGTTTTTAAAAGTTAGGACTTTCGCCTGACCTGTGGTGGCACAGTGGATAAAGCGTTGACCTGGAAATGCTGAGGTCGCCGGTTCGAAACCCTGGGCTTGCCTGGTCAAGGCACATATGGGAGTTGATGCTTCCAGCTCCTCCCTCATCTCTCTCTCTCTCTCTCTCTCTCTTTCTCTCTCTCCTCTCTAAAAATGAATAAATAAAATAAAAATAAAAATTAAAAAAAAAAAAAAGTTAGGACTTTCATGAGAGAGGAAGTGTTCCATGATCATAATAGCTCTCATTGATCAGATGCCCGTTAAATGCATTTTTTCATCAAGTTAAAGACTTTGAATAAATGGCAGCTCTCTCGTTTATGATAACATAGTTATACTCCAGGCACTGTGCTAAAACAGCTACATAAACTAGCTCAGTTAATTTTTTAAATTCCCTTAGGTAGGTATTTTTAAAACCCCATTTCACAGATATGAAGAAAGATCAAGTAACTCGCTACATTATATGTTTCTAAAAAGAGTCAGAAACCGAATTTGCAATCAAGTCTCAGTTCCTTTCAGGGCTGTCCTCGCTCTCCTGTGCCCCTATCCCTCCCAGGTATTCATTTTTTCAATTTTTTAAATTTTTATTTAATTAATTTATTTATTTTGTATTTTTCCGAAGCTGGAAACGGGGAGGCAGTCAGACAGACTCCCGCATGCGCCCAACCAGGATCCATCCGGCATGTCCACCAGGGGGCGATACTCTGCCCATCTTGGGGCATTGCTCTGCGGCAATCAGAGCCATTCTAGCGCCTGAAGCAGACGCCACAGAGTCATCCTCAGCGCCTGGGCAAACTTTGCTCCAGTGGAGCCTTGGCTGCGGGAGGGGAAGAGAGAGACAGAGAGGAAGGAGAGGGGGAGGGGTGGAGAAGCAGATGGACGCTTCTCCTGTGTGCCCTGGCCGGGAATCGAACCTGGGACCTCTGCACGCCAGGCCGACGCTCTACCACTGAGCCAACCGGCCAGGGCCTTCAATTTTTTTTTTTACCACCCTTAACCAGGGTTTGCTGCAGTGTCTTCTTTGTCCCTTTACATTGTGGATTATTTCTATCTTCCTACTGTTGCTCAAATCTAAATCTTTTGTTATCTTCCTAGGTCGTATCACTTTTCCTGTATCCATCCCATCTGTAACAGCATGACTGTTTCAAGGTCATCACCTTCTTCTTGATTATAAGGTCTAAAGGGGGCTCACTCTGCCTATTGAATGCATGGGGACTGTGGTGGATGACCCACTGTTTTGTTAAGTATGTGACTCATTTATTTGGTAGCAGCAAACAACACTCAAACCACAGCGGCTCTGAGCACTTGAATCATTAATGTGGTAGGAAAGGATTCTCCCAGGAATGCAAATTGACCCCTTCCTCAGTCCACTGGTAAGGATTTCTATGCATCTCTATGAAGCCAATTTTACAAGATAGATAACTGCTAGATGGCAATTATTTCTTTTTCTTTGCGGTTAAAAACTTTTCTGTTCTTCACTTTGGAATATACCTACTACCCTACTGTATTTAAATGACAGAGGCAAACAAACTGTATATGCTCGTCTGTGACTCGCAGCATCACCAGGTGGGACATATTCCTAGAAACCATGTATGGATTATATGAGCCCAATGCCAAGTTCATAGCTGGGAAAGATGGTGTTGGGAGTGGGGGATGGGTGAGAGAAGCAATTGCTTCTCTGCCCTTAACTTCCCAATCACCTATTTTAGGAGAAAGGCATAAAATAACCAAAAACAAACAAAAGCAAAACTATGAATACTCATGAAATCACTAAAGGTTTTAAAATCTGGAGGAATAGAATATATATTCATATATCTAATACATACACACATATATTCTAATATATATGCATATTTTAATACATAATATGTAATTATAATATAACATAATGTACATTTTATATTTAGTATCACATATTATCTATTCCTATCACCTTACTAATATATTACCTATTTCCCTACTAAGCCTAATATCTGTAATACCCTCATATTATATATGGATTCTCCTATGATAGTGTATGTAATACCCTAATACAGTGTGTCCGTAAAGTCATGGTGCACTTTTGAGCGGTCACAGGAAAGCAACAAAAGACGTTAGAAATGTGAAATCTGCACCAAATAAAAGGAAAACCTTCCCATTTTCTGTAGGATGATGTGGCAGCATGTGTGCATGCGTAGATGATGATGTAACACTGTGTATACAGTGAAGCAGCCCACGGCCATGCCAGTCGAGATGTGGATGGTATAGAACAGGGGTCTCAAACTCGCGGCCCGCCGAACAATTTTGTGCGGCCCGCAGACTGATCCACGAAGTTCAAAATATTTTGGATAAAATTAAGTAAGCCTAGGGGCCTACTTGTATTTTTCATTTCTCTAGCATCCTCGCTAGATATTAGCTTAGTTAACAGCAGTTGTGATGCGAACTATAGTTTCTGGTCGTTTTGTGACACTGAGTAAACTGCATGTACGATTGTGCTTGTTGTACTGATTTTTTTTTGTTTTCAACTGCAGTGAGAAAAGTGTTGCGTAACAGTTGCCTTTTGTAGACCTAGTGCGGCCCGCCGAATGGCTGTGATCTTGCTCTGCGGCCCACATGCTGAGTTGAGTTTGAGACCCCTGGTATAGAGGAAAAGTTCAGTGTGTTCTGTGGCTCACTAAATTCAAATCTGTGACCAAAGTGCAACGTGAATATCGGCGCGTTTATAACGAAGCACCACCACATAGGAATAACATTACTCAGTGGGATAAGCAGTTGAAGGAAACCGGCAGTTTGGTGGAGAAACCCCGTTCTGGTAGGCCATCAGTCAGTGACGAGTCTGTAGAGCAGGAGTCCCCAAACTTTTTACACAGGGGGCCAGTTCACTGTCCCTCAGACCGTTGGAGGGCCAGACTATAAAAAAAACTATGAACAAATTCCTATGCACACTGCACATATTTTAAAGTAAAAAAACAAAACGGGAACAAATACAATATTTAAAATAAAGAACAAGTAAATTTAAATCAACAAACTGACCAACATTTCAATGGGAACTATGCTCCTCTCACTGACCACCAATGAAAGAGGTACCCTTCCAGAAGTGCGGCAGGGGCCGGATAAATGGCCTAAGGGGGCCGTAGTTTGGGGATCCCTGCTGTAGAGGCTATACGGGATAGCTACCTAAGGAGCCCTAAAAAATCTGTGCATGAGCCCACATCGGACTGCACTGAATAGGTATGAAACTGAGAGAGTTTTCCTTTTATTTGGTGCAGATTTCACATTTCTATCGTCTTTTGTTGCTTTCCTGTGACCAGTCAAAAGTGCACCATGACTTTACGGACACACTGTATATGAAGTAGGTCTTGAAATAGGTAATCCTCGAAAAAGGTCAGGTGTAAGTCCATGCCTGAACCAAGAGCTGTTGCCTTCAGTTACGTGAGGGAACCAGGGTAGCATGTTTGCCCATTTGTTCAAGGTCTTCACGTGCTCCTGAAAATCACTCGGTAGTTCTTTTTCATGTGCTTTTGAAACATTTCTCGCTAGGTTTGTGCCTAAGAAATGTAGCTTACCCTACTACCTCTGCCTAACTTTTAAGGGTACCCGGGGCCCACTAGAGTCCTATCATTGGTGATCGGCCTCACTCACCCTCATTCTGCCTCGTGAGGTACCCCTGCAGCTAGCTTTGGTGAGGATGCCATGGGTATTTTTTTTTTATCTCTTCTAGTTGCTTAGTCTTTTGTAATGAGGAAATTTGTAGAGGTTCAAAAACTTCACTGATGTCATGTTCTAGCCCTGACCAGAAAGCTATTCATTGATTATTACTGGCAATTTCCTTTATTTGGAAGAAACGCTTGGACTTTAAATAGAACAAGAAAAATTATATTGGCTTTACAGTAATTTCAAGTCACTGATAAGAAACAATTTATTTACTCTAGTATTTAGTTTCTCTAAAATGATCAATTATTAATGGAAAAATAAGAGAGCTTCTGGGACAAAATTACAAAAGCAAAGTTATCTATAGTAAAAAAACATCAATATATCAATATATGTTTATAAGTATCAAAGACTCAAATTGATCATATTTTCAGGTTTGGGAAGCATACTCTCAAGAATCTGTTTTGAAAATAATTATTAGGAATGGTGATGAGAATTTATGCACAGATTTATGAATTATAATTTATAATAGTAAAAAACCAGAATCAAAGGGAAGACGCCAAAATAGAGAAATGATTAAATAGATAGTTCCTTACTACAGAAAGATTAGAAGTGTCTGTTTTTCGGGTAAAGCGGAGATTCATAGAAGTCTGAGGGAGTTCTTGGAGAAAAATTGAACCATATTGTATTTAGTTTTCAGATAGATGAGGAAGTGCCAACTAGACTAGGCAGAGAAAAGATTGGTCAAAAAAGGCTAGGGCAATGATGATTTGATGAGAATTCAAGGAAAAGGAAACTTGACAAGAAATCATCTTGCTGTGGCAAATAGAAGAATGGAACACGACTTGTGAGTCAAACGGGGTTAGTGGTTCCAAATTTAGCACAGCGCCTCTTGAACTTGTCTGACACAGACATCCTGGTTGCAAAAAGCTCTCTTGGGGAAATGGCACTGTGTCATTTCTGAGACAGCTGGATGGGCGAAAACAGCTCACCAGGGGTAATTTGAACACAGAGAATTAAAAAAAAAATCTGGTCACATGCCTACCTATTCTGTTTAATTTAAATTTAATTACAAACATATTAAAAAATATGTTAAAGACTGCATTACTATAAAAAGGTAGTTTTTGACCGTCCTGTCCCATTTTTATGAGTTAATTTTACTCAAATTCTCTTTAAATTTTGATATCACTATATTTGTCATCCATTACAGCCAACTTTTGAGTCATCTATCATAATTTCCAATACCACATTATCTTCCAATCTCACCCAAGCTGTTCTGAGTACTGCACTTTTAAAAATATGTGTATGATACTGTTTTTGGAAATTTTTTCCTGATTTCCTAAATGGCAATAACTTGCAAAACATCACATTTTAATTTTTTTCCCCCCAAGAATCTTGTCCCAATTTACACAGGGTGATTCATTTCAAACTCATCATGTTCAGAGTGGTAGCCAACATTTTTAAGCAAAAGCTGAAATAACCAGAAAAAATGACCACATATCTATTAAATGCCTTTCCCAATTTTTTTTTTTTTTACTTGTAGTATCACTGAGAGCAGGGGAGTTTATATGATGATAAGGAAGAAAACAAATGTACAGTATATTTCTCCCAATTGAAATGGGATGCAACCTGATCTTTCTAACGACAGTTGAAAATAGTTGATATTTTCCACATCAGTTGGCCTATTCTAATGAAGATACCACATCCATCCCAGCAGCTGCCACTGGTGTTACTCCTGGTTAAGTTTACGGTGGTTCACCGTCATCTAACATATTCCATCTGAGTTTTTCAGGGGCCAGTCTGGAGAACACAGGCAGCCAATAAACAAAGGTTGTCTCCATAGAGAGCTGGAGGGTTAATTTCACTGGCGGACTTTGGGAGTTATTTTACGTTATGGTATTTACATCCCCACTCTTAGGGAACATTGGTTTGGTGCTCTGTGTGGTGTGAAGGGGTATACAGGTAATTTTCTGACACTTCCATCCTTTTGTACAAGCAGATATGAGGTTCCCATAGGAAGAAAGTCTTCTGTCAAAGATAGGTAGGTGATTGCAATCAGCAGGTTGACACGAGCTCATAGTCTGAGCGAGAACATGTGAGTCCTGCAAAATCAGAACCTCTTTCACACCTTGCATTACTTGCCCGCTGTAATCCAGGTCTGATCTCCTAATATTGGCCACCACCTCATCCATTTCCAGTGGGTACCGGCCATATCCCCATGTTTCTGTTCTGCCACGGTTAAGGTTGCTTCATCAGATACAAGATGTATTCAAGAAAAGTTGATGTTAAAATGGCTCACCTTTTTTTTTTTTAAATCTTGCTTGGAGAGGCAAGGTTTGATGGGGTTATTAAAATTTTTAATCAGTTTTAACATGATACGAAGCGAAATAAGTAAATCAGAAAAAAACAGGAACTGCATTATTCCATACGTAGGTGGGACATAAAAGTGAAACTGAGAGACATTGATAAGGGTGTGGTGGTTACGGGGGGGAGGGGGGAATGGGAGAGGGAAAGGGGGAGGGGGAGGGGCACAGAGAGAACAAGATAGAGGGTGACGGAGGACAATCTGACTTTGGGTGATGGGTATGCAACATGATTGAACGACAAGATACCCTGGACTTGTTATCTTTGAATATATGTATCCTGATTTATTGATGTCACCCCATTAAAAAAATAAAATTAATTAAAAAAAATTTTTAATCAGTTTAACATTTCTAGTCATGCCATTTTATCATAGAAGTTGCTATTTACTAAGAAAACCCCCCCAAAACTTGGACTCCTTTTTTCGTCTTTCAAGGTACAAACGATTATAATGTCCTATGAAAAGTGGCCCTAAGTTCCGGTTCGCTCTCTGGTAGAATTTCAGCCCAGTGAGTAGATGTCCTGGGTTCGATTTCTAGTCAGGGCACACAGGAGAGGCACCCATCTGCTTCTTCACCCCTCCCCCTCTCACTTCTCTCTCTTTCTCTCTCTCCCCCCCTCTGCAGCCAAGGCTTTATTGGAACAAGTTGGCCTTAAGCACTGGGGATGGCTCCTTGGCCTCCACCTCAGTCAGGCATTAGGAAAAGCTTGGTTGCTGAGCGTCAGAGCAATGCCCCAGATGGGCAGAACATCGCCCTATAGTAGGCTTGCCAGGTGGTTCCATGTCAGGGCTCAGGCAGGAGTCTGTCTCTCTGCCTCCCCTCCTCTCAATGAGTAAGGAGAAAAGAAAATAATGTTCTATGAAAAGTTACCTATTCTTACACCAAATTCACTAAATCATGTAAGTTTAAATAAACTTTCAGACAGGACCATAGGATTTGAAGTTTCTGGTTATATGCCTTTGATGACTCTCAAAATAAGGGGCAGGGGAACTTGAGCTCTTCCAATGATAAATGCAGTCTTTTTGAAGATGGATTAAAATAGAAGCCCATCAGTTCTAAATAGCAGCAGTAGCTGTCAGTCTTATGTGGCATCGTGGATAAATAAGTTGCTATTAAAGACTGGATCAGCTTATTGATCCGTGCAGTTACGATGAATTGTGCATACAAGTGGTGCATTTATAAATGACTTAGCAAAGGATATGAGACATAGGAAAAATAAAATTTGGTGTCACTTTATTATTGATACTAGAGTAATATGTTTTATGTTCAAACAACATAAATATACTATATGTAATAATTCATGGATTTACTGTATGGCTGATGAAGTTATTGTACATTTTATGATGCCTGTAGATAATGTTTTTGTGAGACATTATATTTCTAACAACGTCGAAGGCCTACTGTTCAATGAAAAAATCTTGAGTGATATTTAGAACCAATAATGAGTCAGAATGCAGCTGGGAAATGAAGTCACACTAATTACCTGAATTAGGGAGAGTTTACTATAGGGAATTGTTACACAGGTGATGGACAGACTGGAAATGCACACAGCAGATGGTGAGCAAATCAGAATTTAGCAACATCAGGAAGCTGCGACACCTCTAAGCTGGAACAAGACAAGAAAAAGATGTTTACACCAGGGTCCGGGGGAAGAATGACCTACTGCAACAATGCTAGGTTTGTCTGGCAAAGACAAGAAGTAACAGGGAGAGGCAGCCACTGCTAGAGACCCCACTCATGGGTCAACAGTTGGGAGACAAAGAATCTAGCTTCCCTATGTCTTTCTCCCCATTTTTCATTGTCCAATTTCCCACCTGTGCATCACTGTGCAAACCAGCAAGAAGCCAACTGACACGAACCTCTAGGAAATGCTATCTGCAGAGGATAGCAGAGGAGGAAGAGGCAAAAATATAGAACTAAGAGCCAAGAACTGGCAATGAGAAGGACATGAGTTCCAGCCAAAAGAAAGAACTAGATTTATTTGTATGGCGTAGGATTTAGGGGTTTTCTGGGTCGCAAGAAATAATAGGAGGTATGGCTGAAGGGTCAGCTCCACCTCATTGAGAATTGTGTAGATAAGTCCAAATCTGAAGCACCTTGTTCTTGGTGCCATTTGAGAATTATAGGTTTAAGAACAGATGCCGGCATGAGGAAAGCTGTTATGGTCACTAAGAACCCATGGGACAAGTGCCAATGAAAAAGACTCAGCCCCTTTTATTTTATTGGGTTGTAAGTTGCATCAAATATTTAAGCCCTGGTGAATTCAAGATGTCCAGCTCAGAAATGTTCCTTATGTCTGTATCTAGTGAATAGAAATTGTTGTGAGATTTTCTTTTATGAGAATAATGACAATATACTATAACAAGGAAGAAGTATTTGTCCTTAAATATCACAGCCTCTATTATCAGAAACTTAGCATTTTGAAGTTAAATGATCATCATTTTATCCAAGGTTAAAATGTGCATGGGAACCGGCAAGTTATTTTGAAACAGCAACTATGTTCTAACAGTTTTTCCCTTCAAATTCAAGCATGTTATGAGCATTATTTGAAATTGAGAAATTTTAATAAACTGTTCCCAAGAATTTGTTTCCCTTCCATGTGGAAGGAAGTGCTGTTGGCCTGATTTCCTTCGGCCGGTCAACGTGGGTGGTAGCATTGTGGACCACTTCTAAGCAGAGGAGTTAGCATCCAATGTGCGGTTCTGCCATTGTTCTTGTCCCTTTGTCCTGAGATCAACCTAACACAAGTTATGGCTGACCCATAAAAGGTATTTAATACGACTGAGTAAAACACCCTGGGAGTTATAAACGGATAAGACTGTGAGATTGTTGAGGTTTGGACTATTGCAACTCTACTGAGAGAAAACTGACAACACCAAACCGGAGCATCCTCTGCTCCACTTTCTCTGGAACCAGCTAGGTAACTTTCTCCATCTAGTTAGTTCCTGACCATCTTTAAGATGCCATGTTAGTTAGATTTCTCCAGGTGACATTTTCTTTTTTTTTTTTTAATATTTTATTTATTGATTTTTTTAGAGAGAGAGGAGTGAGAGAGAGAGACAGAGAGAGAGAGAAGGGGGAGGAGCAGGAAGCCTCAACTCCCATATGTGCCTTGACCAGGCAAGCCCAAGGTTTTGAACCGGCGACCTCAGTGTTCCAGGTCGACGCTTTATCCCACTGCACCACCACAGGTCAGGCCTCCAGGTGACATTTTCTTAACTTCCCCTCTCCCCCAAGATTAGGCTAGCTTTCTTTGTTTTGCCTAGTGTAAAAATACATTTTCTTCTTGGAAAGCAACTATATTTTTGGCACTTTATCTCAAACCCTATTTCATATGTTAGTTTATTCTGATGCCCATTTCATTTTCCCTGAAAAAAAACAAAAACAAAACAACAACGGCACTTGTTGGCAGACAGTCATTTCATTGTAATTATTAAATTATTCATCCGATTCTCTATATCCATTCCTCTTTATGATTATGCATGTAATTTGAGCAATTAGAGTCACATGACATGACGGTCTGTCTTTCTTATAACATAGCTATCATATCGCCCATCCGATCTTTTATGCAATTTAAAATTTATCTGTATTTTGCTCACTGTGGTCCTAATATTCTCCTTTCTCAAATATTTTTCCTGAAATATAATTGACATACACCATTATATTAGTTTCAGGTATACCACATAATTCAATTTCTGTGCATATTGCAAAATGATCACCACAATAAATCTAGTTGTCATCCATTACTATACATAGTTACCAAATCATTTTTTTTCTTGTGAGAGAACTTTCAGTGTTTACTCTCTTAGGAAAATCTAAATCTGAAACACAGCATTATTAAGTATAGTCACCATACTATACATCATATATGATTTTTAAATATATGAAGGTCTTTAAAGTAAATATCTAACAAAAGATAAAAATTTTTGTGTTTTCTATTGGGATTATAAACAAGTCCAAAACCATTATTATATATATTTTAAATATAAGTCTGCTATGTCTCATCTATAATGCTAATGAATTTTGTGGAATGTTTAGTTTGTACTATTTTATTTCATGTGACCTAAGGGCCAGAGAGTTGTACAATACTTATTGATTTAATTTTGAGAAAGTCAGCTGTCTGGAGACCTCTAAATTTATTTCCTGCACATCTTATGCCTTTTCACCTTTGCTGTTGCTTCAATTTTCATTTCTTAGGGATGATATATATTATCAATCGACCCATTTCTATTCAGAATAATTAGGCTATGTTAAAGGGAAGCTTCTCAATCTTAAGTGACATCAAAATTAAATTACAATAGTTTATGTCTTCATATGATTTCACTGTAGGTAGAAAGGTAAATATTTTTTTTAGAATTGGTGTTGTGGTAGAGAAAACTTTAGTGATTTTATGTTCTCTCTCACCTAAGGGAAGAGAGAAGGGGAAGAAATCTATAAGCAACTTGGTTTTAGGTAGTAATAAGTTAATGAAAATCTTAACAGTATTTTCCATAAAAATACCACTTTTATGATAGCCTTCTCTATCTCTCTCATTAAAACTCCTACTTTCAATTACATCCACTAATTGTGACTATTAATGATGTATCAATTACAATGTATCTTGTCTAATTGACAAAATAGGCAAGAAAGAGGCAGAAAATGACAACTATTATATTTTACTTACTCAAAAGGGTAGGAAATGACATTTATTAAACCTAAATTGAGATTTACCTTTCCTGTAGTGCCAAAACTTCCATTTCAATATATATCTTAAAAGTATGTGGTTTTTTTTTTAATAAATTTTTATTAATGGTAATGGGATGACATTAATAAATCAGGGTACATATATTCAAAGAAAACATGTCTAGGTTATTTTGTCATCAAATTATGTTGCAAACCCCTCGCCCAAAGTCAGATTGTCCTCCGTCACCCTCTATCTAGTTCTCTGTGCCCCTCCCCCTCCCCCTAACTCTCTCCCTCCCTCCCTCCCATGTCCTCCCTCCCCCCCCACCCTTGGTAACCACCACACTCTTGTCCATGTCTCTTAGTCTCATTTTTATGTTCCACCAATGTATGGAATCATGTAGTTCTTGTTTTTTTCTGATTTACTTATTTCACTCCTTATAATGTTATCAAGATCCCACCATTTTGCTGTAAATGATCTGATGTCATCATTTCTTATGGCTGAGTAGTATTCCATAGTGTATATGTGCCACATCTTCTTTATCCAGTCTTCTATTGAAGGGCTTTTTGGTTGTTTCCATGTCTTGGCCACTGTGAACAGTGCTGCAATGAACATGGGGCTACATGTGTCTTCACGTATCAATGTTTCTGAGGTTTTGGGGTATATACCCAGTAGAGGGATTGCTGGGTCATAAGGTAGTTCTATTTGCAGTTTTTTGAGGAACCACCATACTTTCCTCCATAATGGTTGTACTACTTTACAGTCCCACCAACAGTGAATGAGGGTTCCTTTTTCTCCACAGCCTCTCCAACATTTGCTATTACCCGTCTTGTTGATAATAGCTAATCTAACAGGGTGAGGTGGTATCTCATTGTAGTTTTGATTTGCATTTCTCTAATAACTAATGAAGCTGAGCATCTTTTCATATATCTGTTGGCCATTTGTATCTCTTCCTGGAGAAGTGTCTGTTCATGTCCTCTTCCCATTTTTTTATTGGATTGTTTGTTTGTTTGTTGTTGAGTTTTATGAGTTCTTTGTAAATTTTGGATATTAGGCCCTTATCTGAGCTGTCATTTGAAAATATCAGTTCCCATATAGTTGGCTGTCTGTTTATTTTGATATCAGTTTCTCTTGCTGAGCAAAAACTTTTTTTTGTTTTTTTTTTTTTTTGTTTTTTTTTTTTATTCTGATGTAGTCCATTCATTTATCTTTGCCTTCACTTCTCTTGCCATTGGAGTCAAGTTCATAAAATGTTCTTTAAAACCCAGGTCCATGATTTTAGTACCTATGTCTTCTTCTATGTACTTTATTGTTTCAGGTCTTATATTTAGGTCTTTGATCCATTTTGAATTAATTTTAGTACACGGGGACAGGCTGTAGTCGAGTTTCATTCTTTTGCATGTGGCTTTCCAGTTTTCCCAACACCATTTGTTGAAGAGGCTTCTTTTCTCCATTGTGTGTTGTTGGCCCCTTTATCAAAGATTATTTGACCATATATATGTGGTTTTATTTCTGGGCTTTCTATTCTGTTCCATTGGTCTGAGTGTCTATTTTTCTGCCAATACCATGCTGTTTTGATTATCGTGGCCCTATATATAGTTTAAAGTCAGGTATTGTAATGCCCCCAGCTTCATTCTTTTTCCTTAGGATTGTTTTGGCTATTCGGGGTTTTTTATAGTTCCATATAAATCTGATGATTTTTGTTCCATTTCTTTAAAAAATCTCATAGGGATTTTGATGGGAATTGCATTAAATTTGTATATTGCTTTGGGTAATATGGCCATTTTGATTATATTTATTCTTCCTATCCAAGAACAAGGAATATTTTTCCATCTCATTGTATCTTTTTCGATTTCCCTTAACAATGCTTTGTAATTTTCATTATATAGGTCCTTTACGTTCTTTGTTATGTTTATTCCTAGGTATTTTATTTTTTTTGTTGCAATCGTGAAGGGGATTATTTTTTGAGTTCGTTTTCTAATATTTCATTGTTGGCATATAGAAAGGCTATGGACTTTTGTATGTTAATTTTGTATCCTGCGACCTTACTGTATTGGTTTATTGTTTCTAATAATCTTTTTGTGGAGTCCTTCGGGTTTTCGATGTATAGGATCATATCATCAGCAAAAGTGATAGCTTTACTTCTTCTTTTCCGATATGGATGCCTTTTATTTCTTTGTCTTGTCTGATTGCTCTGGCCAGAACTTCTAGCACCACGTTGAATAAGAGTGGAGAGAGTGGACAACCCTGTCTTGTTCCTGATTTAAGGTAGAAAGTCCTCAGTTTTATGCCGTTTAATAGGATGTTGGCTGATGGTTTATCATATATGGCCTTTATCATGTTGAGATATTTTCCTTCTATACCCATTTTGTTGAGAGTCTTAAATATAAAATTGTGTTGTATTTTATCAAAAGCCTTTTCTGCATCTATTGATAAGATCATGTGGTTTTTGTTCTTTGTTTTGTTGATATGGTGTATTACGTTAACCGTTTTGCGTATGTTGAACCATCCTTGAGATTCTGGGATGAATCCCACTTGATCATGATGTATTATTTTTTTAATATGTTGTTGTATTCGTTTGCCAGTATTTTGTTTAGTATTTAGCATCTGTATTCATTAGAGATATTGGTCTGTAGTTTTCTTTCTTTGTGCCATCCTTGCCAGGTTTTGGTATGAGGGTTATGTTGGCCTCATAAAATGTGTTTGGAAGTATTGCTTCTTCTTCAATTTTTTGGAAGACTTTGAGTAGAATAGGAACCAAGTCTTCTTTGAATGTTTGATAGAATTCACTAGTATAACCGTCTGGGCCTGGACTTTTATTTTTGGGGAGATTTTTAATAGTTTTTTCTATTTCCTCCCTGCTGATTGGTCTGTTTAGGCTTTCTGCTTCTTCATGACTCAGTCTAGGAAGGTTGTATTGTTCTAGGAATTTATCCATTTCTTCTAGATTGTTGTATTTGGTGGCATATAATTTTTCATAGTATTCTACAATAATTCTTTGTATTTCTATGATGTCTGTGGTGATCTCCCTCTTTCATTTTGGATTTTATTTATTTGAGTCCTGTGTCTTTTTTCCTTGGTGAGTCTTGCCAAGGGTTTGTCAATTTTGTTGATCTTTTCAAAGAACCAGCTCCTTGTTTTATTGATTTTTTCTATAGTTTTTCTGTTCTCTATTTCATTTATTTCTGCTCTGATTTTTATTATCTCCTTTCTTTGGCTGGTTTTGGGTTGTCTTTGTTCTTCTTTTTCTAGTTCCTTAAGGTGTGAAGTTAAGTGGTTTACTTCGGCTCTCTCTTGTTTGTTCATATAGGCCTGAAGTGATATGAACTTTCCTCTTATTACTGCTTTTGCTGCATCCCAGAGATTCTGATATGTCGTATTTTCATTTTCATTTGTCTGTATATATCTTTTGATTTCTGCGCTTATTTCTTCTTTGACCCATTCATTTTTTAGAAGTATGTTGTTTAGTTTCCACATTTTTGTGGTTTTTCCCCCTCTTTTTTGCAGTTGAATTCTAGTTTCAAGGCTTTATGATCAGAAAATATGCTTGGTACAATTTCAATTTTTCTAAATTTGCTGATATTGTCTTTGTGGCCCAACATATGGTCAATTCTTGAGAATGTTCCATGTACACTAGAGAAAAATGTATACTCTGTCGCTTTGGGATGAAGTGTCCTGTAGATGTCTATCATATCCAGGTGTTCTAGTATTTCGTTTAAGGCCACTATATCTTTATTGATTCTCTGTTTGGATGACCGATCTAGAGCCGTCAGCGGTGTATTGAGGTCTCCAAGTATGATTGTATTTTTGTTAGTTTTTGTTTTAAGGTCAATAAGTAGCTGTCTTATATATTTTGGTGCTCCTTGGTTTGGTGCATATATATTAAGGATTGTTATGTCTTCTTGATTCAACTTCCCCTTAATCATTATGAAATGACCATTTTTGTCTCTGAGTACTTTTTCTGTCTTGTAGTCAGCATTATTAGATATGAGTATTGCTACACCTGCTTTTTTTTGGGTGTTGTTTGCTTGGAGTATTGTTTTCCAGCCTTTCACTTTGAATTTTTTTTATCCTTGTTGCTTAGATGTGTTTCTTGTAGGCAGCATATAGTTGGATTTTCTTTTTTAATCCATTCTGCTACTCTGTGTCTTTTTATTGGTAAGTTTAATCCATTTACATTTAGTGTAATTATTGACACTTGTGGGTTCCCTACTGCCATTTTATAAATTGCTTTCTGTTAGTTTTGTATCTAGTTTGATTCTTCTCTTTTGTTTTTCTATCATTTGTTTTTGTTTGTTTGTGTTCCATACTTCTTTCCTCTGTTGCTACCTTTTTTCAGTCAAGTGTTTTTGTGGTGGTTTTTTTAAGGGTGGTTACCATTAAGTAATGAAAAGGGTACCTACCATATTCATTGTAGTACCCTATCTTATAAGTATTTCTGCACTTCATCATCCTTTGCTACTGTTAATCTCCATCCTCTCCCCCCTTTTTTTCCTTTGTTGTCACAGTTTAAGTTTGGTTTTATTGTGTTCTTGGTGGAGCTGTTACTTGTGGTGTTGTTTTCTTTTGTTCTTTGAATCTGGTTGGAAAACCCCCCTTAGTATTTCCTGGAGTGGGGGCTTTCTGTTGATAAATTCTCTCATCTTTTCTGTATTTGTGAATGTTTTTATATTTCCTTCATACTTGAAGGATAGCTTTGATGGGTATAGTATTCTTGGCTGAAAGTTCCTCTCTTTCAGGGCCTTAAATATTGGGGTCCACTCTCTTCTAGCTTGTAGAGTTTCTGCTGAGAAATCTGATGATAATCTAATAGGCCTTCCTTTATATGTTGTACTCTTCTTTCCCTGGCTGCCTTGAGAATTTTTTCTTTGTCATTGGTTTGTGTCATCTTTATTATGATGTGCCTTGGAGTGGGTTTGTTGGGGTTAAGAAAACTTGGTGTTCTGTTTGCTCCTTGAATTTGAGGCTTTAGTTCCTTGCACAGGCTTGGGAAGTTCTCGTCTATTATTTGTTTGAGTATATTCTCCATTCCATTTTCTTTCTCTTCTCCCTCTGATATACCTATTATTCTTATGTTATTCTTTCTGATGGAGTCAGACAATTCCTGTAGGGCTTTCTCATTTTTTATTATTTTTGAATCTCTTTCTTCTTCTCTCTGTTGTGCCTCAAGTTGTTTGTCTTCTATTTCGCTAATCCTATCTTCAATCTGGGCTGTTCTGTTAGCTAAGCTTGTTACCTCGTTTTTCAGCTCGTGAATTGATTTTTTCATTTCTGTTTGATTTGTTTTTATAGTTTCAATTTCCTTGGTAATATATTCTTTGTGTTCATTGAGTTGTTTTCTGATCTCCCTATATTGCCTTTCTGTGTTTTCTTGTATATCTCTGAGTATTTTTAAGATTTCTATTTTAAATTCTCTGTCATTTAGCTCCAAGGCTTCCAATATGTTAAGTCTTTTCTCCATAGATTTTTCCACATCTATTTGTGTTACCTCTCTTTCTTTTGTATCCATAATATTCGATTTCCTCTTTCTTATCGGCATCTGAGGGTGGTCTTATTGATAGCACTAATTAGAATTAATAAAGAGTAAAAAGAAAAAAAAAAGGGTAAAACACCCCACAAAAAAAACAGTAATAATTTATTATTTCCCCCTTTTTTTCTCTCTTCTCTTTCCCTCCTCTCCCCTCTTCAGGGAAATATCGTGCCTATAATGGAGGGCCTGATTTGGGGTGAAGAGTTCAAGGGGCAAAAAAAAGGGAGTAGGGACCTACTAAATGCAAAAAAAAAAAGGAAGAAAATCTTAGACAAGCATAAGATGATTTGCTTGTAAGTGATGGTCAACTAAGAGATATAATGAGAGGGATAAGAGGGAATCAGAAAAAAGGATCAAAAAAGAATATAAAGAAGAAAAAAAAAAATAATAAGTAAAAATCTGTTGTATTAAGTGGAGCGAAGACTAAATACAATGGAGACCTTGGGTTGGGAGGACCCAAAATGCCACAAAAATAAACAAACAAGAGAAAAAAAATAAAAACAAAAGCAAAAAAGAGAAATAAAGCCAAAAAAAAGCCTTGAGTCCTAAATTAACTAATTTGTTCGTGATTGAGGATTATATGGGAGGAAAGTAAAATGAGAAAAGAAAAAACGAATAGAAAGGAAAAAATAAGAAAAAGAGAAAAACGAAGGAAGAAATAAAATAGGAGGAGAAAAAAACAAAATAAAGCAAGACAAAAAAAAAAAAAAAGAGGAGAGAGTGAGAGTTAAGTGTTTTGGAGTATAACCTTTAAGGAGGGTGAGGATGAAGAAGAAAAATAAAATGCAACACTCATGGGTAGTGTAGTTCAAGAAAGGGGAAGCATAAGATGGGCAGAGAATAGAAGGACCGAGGTGGAGGAAATAAAGGCAAAAAGATAGAAGAAACAACAACAACAACAACAACAACAACAAAAAATAGTGGATCAAGTTGTAAAGTCTGTGGGTTTTTCTTGATTTTGAGAGGTTAACTTCTTCCTTTTTCTTTTCTCTCCCTCTTCCTGGTCAGTGACTCTGTACCCCAGGCTCTGCCCCTGTGTCACTCTTAGGTAGGGATTTGCAGTTGATGGGATTCTATGGCAATGTCATATAATTGGCTTTAGTCTTGCTGGAAGTAAAGGCTTGTTGGCGTTTGCAGGGTCCAACGATGAGAGAGTTTGCTTTCCTGGATTCTCTCTCCTAGTCCCCCCTTTCTGAATTAGCAGCCTGGTGATCCAGCTATAAGGCTGCCACTGCTTCTGCCTGGGGAGTAAGAGGCTCAAAGAGCTGGGAAATCCCCACTCTATCCCCACTCAGTGCAAGGCTTTGGGAAAGGCTCTGACAGTCAGGGCCTCCAGTGTAATCAGGCGGGGGTGGGAGTCAATTGTTGTCAAGGTGACTGTTCAGCGCCTATCATTTAGTTGGACCTCTCAACCCAGGCTTTCCACACTTTGTAGCCTGTTTTTGCAGGGAAGAAGAGGCACTAGTCTCTGCTTACGACTAGTGTAGTATAGACCTTATTATCTGCCAAGTCCTTCTTGTTAGCGTTTATCCCTGAATATGGAGGCTCTATCAATCAGAAGTTGCCCCCACCCCTTTAGCGAGAGGCACTAAAAAATATCACGCCTCTTGTCTTGGATCGCTGAACTGAGAGAGATCTTATCAATTAGAACCGAGGGTGCGCAGATTTTATGGGTTAAGCTAATTTCAGTGATTGGGTCGCAGCTGTGCTTCCAAAGGTATTTTAGGCTGCCTGCGCGCGCCCCTCCCCCAACGCTTGATTGTTAGCTTGAATGGCTGGGTGAGGTGCCCCGCCCACGGAGAGAATCTCCCATGCCTCTCCCGCTCGCCCCACCGCTGGCGGCTGGACCGCACCAGGCGCAGGATAATGGAGCCCCCTGGGTGTGCGGGCCAGCAGGGCGCCCTGGGCGCGTGGAATGCCCAAGGCACGCGCGCGAATGGGGCGCTCTGGGCACCGGTGGCCGGCGACCCCCACTCGCAGTGTGCGGGCCGCTGGGAACGTCAGCGGTGCTCAACCGGACCGGCGGCTCGTGGCGGCCGCTCGCGGTGGCGGTTCGCGGGGGTTCGCGGCATCTCGCGGTGGCGGCTCGCGTCGGCTCGCGGTTCCCATGTATATGGGCTGACTCACCGCAGGCGCACTCCCTCGCAGCTTGAATGAGCGTCGCTGCTGTGGTAGCTTCCTCCACACCCTCGTCTCTCAGATTCAAGTGATAACAGTCCTTTTGCTTTCAGTTTGTGTGGAACTCCGGAATGCTCCGAGGATAAATTTTTCTGTTTCTAGTTGATAAATTTGTTGTTATTTAGGGGAGAGCTGTTGTACGCGCTTCTCACGGCGCCATTTCCCGAAAGTATGTGTTTTGAATAAAAATTCCAGATGCATTTCTGTACTAACAGTGAAACATTAGAGCTTAAACAAATTTTTTAAAGACAATGCCACTTGCATTAACAGCAAGAAATATATACACTTAGGTATACGTCTGACAAAATGTGTACAGAATCCATGCTGATGAAAGACATCAACAAACACAGAAATAAATGTAGACAGACACCGTATTCAAAGATGGAAGGACTGAGTATTGTTAAGACATCATTTCTCCTTACTTAGATCTATAGAATCGATGCGATCCCATCCAGTTCTCAGCAAACTGTATTCATAGTAAGCTGCTAATAGTTCATTCAAGACAGCAGGTCCAGCTATTCACAACTAATACATTTGTTGTCTTCAACAAGTCTCAAGTTAAAGAAATAATGTCAGTGCTATTAGATCAAATACCCCTGACCTGGGTGTAACTGACATCCTCTCCCTTATCCTCCCAACTTGGTAGACTCTAAATGAGCACAGGATATTCCTGTTTGCCTCCCATTGACATAATTATCTACACTATCATTATGAAAGTGTTTTCTTCTTTCTTGTATAATCTATTGAACATTTAGACAGACTATTTTGCATTCATTTGGAAGAAATTGAAAGAAATAAGATAAAGTAAAAAAAAAACACTCCAAAGTTAGTATAAAAGGGAAATTAAATTAAGTATATTGTAATGGCTATGAAAAGAAAATGGAGAATCAGATCATCATTATATAGTTTTATTTTCTACAAATAAATTCAGTTTCCTAAGGGAATGGAAGTTGGTAAGAGATGGAAGTTTTTAGTCATCAAATATGGCGTGTGAGCATTTGCAGTGAATTATTGTCAGTAAGATGTAATATGAAAAGTTTCTGTGTATATTACATTGCCATATTAAAAGACATGCTAAAAATTAAAACCATTTGTGTAAATATTTTGAGGCATGTCTAAACGAGAAGAGGAAACTGCAAGATTTGTTTCTATTCTATTTTATGGCAATTAATTTGGTATATGTTATTAGTTGAAGAACATAAAAAATAAATCCATTCAGTGCATGTATATTTAACATTCCACTTCGGAACAGAAAGAACAAAGGGCTCATATCATCACCAAGAGACTGATTCATATAGTAACATCAACAAGTACTAATTATTTTGAATTAGGAATTGAAAAGATAGTGGGGAAAATGATAAGACATCTATCTATTCATGTAGCAAGAAATTTATTTATCACTGAGCACTAAGCTCTCTATTCTTTCTAATACCAGAAAACATATTGATCAATTCTAGGTAAATTCAGTAGTATAGGTTTAACCTCAGTCTTTCCAGAATTCTCCAATCCTATCCCTACCCCACTCTACCCCAAATATCTTCTTTCCAGTGTGCATTCTAGAGTCATACTGTTGGGAGTTTGGATGGCTGGAACAGCATTTTGACCTTGGTAGTCCTTGTCTGTCCATGTTTGCATCCATGTGCTGTGACCCATCCAGTCCTCCAAGTGATCTACTTCAAAGACCGGTGTCCTCTGAGATGCTCAATTTGTATTCAGACTCTTCTTGTGTAGTTCTGGCAGCATCCCTGCTTCGTGTCCTTGTTCTGAATTCAGCACTCCTTCGGGTCTGGGAGCTCTCTCTCCGCTGACCTCCGTGCCTTCCTGCAGGCTCCCAGAGGTAGTCACCTGTCAGCCCCTGCCTCCCTCCCCAGTGGGTCTCTTTTCCTACCACCTCGCCTTCTCACCTCTGTGCTGCAGCTCTCCTACCTTGGTGTTTGCTTTGAGGCAGCTGCAGCCTGTTGCTGACATTAAAATCTTATATCTATAAAGATGCACTTCCCAAATGCAACCAGTTTACTCTTTTAGAGTATACAGTTTTTCCCATATCTGAATTCTTTGCTTATGTATTTTCCCCTATATCAAAATGAGAAATCAAGAACAATGTTTCCTCTGCAAAGCCTCCTCTCTGCCCTCCCTCCTCTCATCCTTTTTCTGCCTCATCCACGCAGTCAAGAATCAAAGCCCCTGAGGAATGCTTCCACCGAGGTCAAGTTCACCTGCCAGGGCCATGGCAGTAGTCTTGGATGATACTGTGAAAACCAAATGATCTTTTCAGGCTTCAGAATCAGGACCATGTTAACATAGATAGCACCAAAGACACACATCGGGACTCAATGATATTATTAAGAAGGGAAAGTTACTTTATTTTTCTCAGCAGAGATTTCTTAAGAGTAGAAACTGGTCTCTTGGCTGCAAAGGAATGTAGACAACACTTGTTTATTTTGTAACAAAATATTAGAAAGTGACAGGGAACATATACTGGAAGAGCTAGATTACGATAATTTTGCCAGCGTTGGTTTAGGGACTTTGGGAGTAAAAAGACTTTTAAAAGGTTATTAAGAGTGCTCTCACGAAAGACGCTAAAGCAAAATATTCTAAATTTATCCGAAACTTGGATATAACAGATTACTACAAAGTGAAAGAAATCAGATATTGTACCCCATTCCTGGGGCTTCCAAAGTTGAAAATGTCCTGTTTAAACACCCAGTATAGGATATATTTGTCTTGTCAGCCTGAGCAGATGAACACATCAAAGATTTAGTCACAATAAACAATTCCATAGAATATGACTGAATTTCTAATTCAAAATTTCAGAGCTGAACCAAACGCTCTAACGACCTCCTTTAAATAATTTATGTAAAACTTTCATTATACAGGGCTGGGCCAAAGTAGGTTTACAGTTGTGAGTACGCAAAACGCAGAAATTATTCTTGTGTTATTTATTAATTATCATATTCATTCCCCATATGAACAACTATGAACCTACTTTTGCCCCACCCTGTACTTCTTTTCATTCCTCTGCATGTTTCCTTATTATTCATTAATATTCACTAGAGTTAATATGGCCCATTAAAATGTTTTAGAAATAACTAATGTGGTACATTTCAGTCCTGGAGTTATTTCAGACAGTGAATTGAAAATTCAAACCAAAAGCCTGAAGCAATTCTATTAGATTCTGGACACTAAAATATCTTATTAGAGAGAATAGGGCAGAGAAATTCAAATAGATTTTTTTAGTAGTTGAACTATAGGTATTTTTAGATGCATGGATTTTCAGGTGTCAATGTAATAAATCCACTTGTACCAAAAAATGTCCATTACAGGTTATTGAAGATGTGATTATTAAAATTCACATCCTAAAGGCATCCTTTTATTCATCTACTTGGCATTTTTTTGTATGTTCAAATACTGGTAAATGTTTAATCCACTGAGTCTCATCAACTGTGAACCTTCTAAGGTAGAAATTAGCATTTTATTGATTCAGTGCTTTCTTAAAACTACCACCTAAAAAACATAATTAAAGCTGAAATGATGAAAATAACATCAAAGTGGAATTCACTGCTTAGAGAATACAAAATTATGTTTATAACAACAAGAAACATCTCAATGGAACTTAGAAATTCATCTGAAATAGACACGGAAAGATCCCAAAGGTTTGAGAATATTTTTACTCTCACACCTTTGTAGGAAAGTCCCACTAAACATAAAACAGAGGAGATTATTAGCTTCTCACAAATTCTATATCATATAGTATGCAATTTAAAAATATATGCCCCCTACAACCCCATGCAGAGTAAAGAAGCACGATAAATGGGCAATGTGCCTTATTTCCAAAGTATAAAAGGCTTAGAACTGTGAACTGGAAAAAAAGAAACCTCAATAAAAATACTCAGAAAATTTATAAGAGGTGGTCCCTGCCCTTAGCTGTTTCTCTTCCATAAAAACCGAAAGTAAAACTCATATGCATTTTATTATTCATAAAAACGAGCCATGGTTGACAGCTGAGCAAACAGGATGGCAAAGGGGCGGAACCAAATACCGCGAGAAAAGCCAGATGGTTGATCCAGGCACTTACCGGAACAACGTGCATGATCTTGAATACCTGTTTCCCACGGATAAGAAGATAAATGTTTTCAGGCCATTCAGGAAAAGCAGTACTAAGTGCACAAGCAAACTGGGAGTTTGAGGACGTTCATACCTATAGATTCTTTATCTAGATTCACTTACTGCTAATATTTTACTCTCTACACATACAAGTATGTGTGTGTGAGAGAGAGTATATAACACACGCATATATTTTTCCTGATTCACTTAAGTAATAAGTAACATAGCTCATGGCTTCTTACACCTAAATACTTCAGCACAAATTTCCCCAGAATAGCAACATTCTCTTACATAACCACAGTACTGGAATCAACCTCAAACATTTTAACATGGATACAACTGAGAAGCAGAGATTCACCCTAACTTTGGACACAATGGTGTAAAATTGTTACAGTATCCAAATGACTTCCACCGAGGGTGGTCTCTGACAAAATTTTACATATTTCTCTAAAGTTTAGAGGTGGTATTTTTTTTTTACAACATGGCTATTCAGAAATTAGCAATATACAAACATAAAAATATAATTTACTTCACCCAAGATACTGCCCAACACATTAGATAATGTAGCTTATGTTGGTATCTGGAAATAAATTCTTCCATAGGCTTATCTGCCAAGAAAGTGATATTCTTAGAAAATACTACCTGATTTATTTGTATTACTGAATGATTAAGTAAATAGTTGTTTTCTTTTGTCTGTCGCTAATCTCAAAGTTATTACGCTCTAATTTGCAGAAATAATTATATTATGGTAATTGGTACATTGTAGTAATTCATAATGTTAGTACATTTTTTGCACCTTTTAATGTGTATTTTTATTTTTCTGCTGGAGCCTCCCATTTCATAATCCTCAGGAGACTAAAATTACATGGCCTCCCATTTATTACTTCTTGCATTTGTTAGTTCATTAAAAATATTTGTATCTGAACTTATGCATGCACATTTATAGCCTTGACAAAGCATAAACATATAAAACTCTAGTCTGGCTAAAAATAATCACTGGGTATAATTTTGAATAAATATATGTTACTGTCAGACAATCTAGCTGGAAATATAATGGACAAAATTGATATTTTAAGTAAAAGTATCAGGAAAATTAGAAACATCTAAAAGATGATATACATTTTTTTCACTCGGGGATTATTCATCACACTAAAAATAATTTTATGTATCCATTTTAAGAAAAAGAGCTAGCCTTTGCTCACTGTACACGATGTAGAGATGGATGCCAACTACTAGACCAAAGGTCATCTTGGCTTCTATATAGATGGTTGACATCGTGTCAACATATATTTAACAGTCATGCCATTGAGTCATTTTTCTAATATTATACAACCCCCACCTTAACAGGTTTTTAATGTCAGAAGGGGCCACTCCCAGGCACATTTCAGCATGAAGGTGTCTGTGTGTCATAACCCCACAGGACACATGAGGTCCTGTTAAGCCCGAAATAAAATTGAGTCTGAAGATGCTTAGTAGAGAGCATCCTGGCAGTCACATCTACCACAACAAAAACAATATAGCAAAGCTGAACACAGACTGTGCTAGGGGAATGTACTTCATGTAATGGATGCTATAGATAGCACTGTCTACTGGTGACAGGACCGCGTCTGGGCCACTGTGCCAGACTGGGTCCCACAGAACTGCATGGTGCCTGCATTCTCCTCCCAGCCGGGTTCAAAGGGCCAGGAGGGTTACAGCATAGCCAAGTAAATACTACGCTAAATAGTCTTGGATATTAGGTAGTGGCAAAACAAAAATGAGGAGGTGTACATTTTATCACAAATTCTATAATAAAGTCTTATGTGACTCCTCAACTCATAAAATGCTCTAGGACTTAGGATCTTATGCTGCTTTTTTTAGTCTGACTCACTCATGACTAGTTCCCTAAATTCTCATCTCCCATAATTATCCACAGTCAACCCTGCTGGGTCCTATCACAACAAATAGATCAGAACAGTCCCAGAAAGCTCAGATTTAGTCAACTCTGTGTTCTCTGGGCCTGGTCCTCGCTTGTTCTAACTTTTATTTTACAAGGGTATGAAGAAATTGTTTTAACACAGCTGGAGTGACTCCAGACCCATCCTTCTGTATCCATCCCATGGGGAGAAAATATCATAAAAATGAATTTAAGAAGCACTGGCATCTCATGCAGAAAATAGATCCTTTCTAACATTTTATTATGAAGCTCTTTCAAATATATAGCAAAGTTGAAAAACTTTTACAATGAAGAGTCATCACCTAGATTCCAACATTAGCATTTTCCTCTGAAGGTTTTTATCAAGCATCTACCCATTCCTCTAATTACTAACCCATCTTATTTTGGGTGTACTTCAAAGTAAATTGCAGACATCAGTAAACTTCTCCCTAAATTCCACAGCATGTATATAATTAACTAAAGCTCCTTGGCAAGTGCTTTCTTGGCTCTTATTAAAGCTATTTCTGAGCCAAAGACGTGTTTCTCCGTGTGTGGGTGCATGTGTGTGTATATACGCCAAAGTACTTCATAGAAGTCTAGCACTGTGCTAGGTACACTACTTAATGCTATTATATGCACCACATGTGTGAATCAACTTGAACTACCAATCCTAAAACACAATTCAGAAAATGCATTCAGTTACTAAATTTTCTTACTAACATTTTTTAAAAATTAAACTCTTATTGCCTTGCAAAGGGGTTCATTTTTTAATCAAATTTTATAATTAAAGAATGTCTGCTTTAGGCTGGTTTTTTGCACGTGTTTTTGTTTCTGAGGGTACTTTCTTTTCAGGCTGTAAAAGTCCCTCTCAAATCAGTGGTATATCAAGACAGCAGACCAAGGGTGGGTGTGCAAAGAGAGAAAGGGGGTGTGGGAAGTACATACAAATGCAGCAACCTTTCTTAGACCTGGCCCAATATTCTACAGACTCAGTTGCTCCTCTTGTGACAGAGGATGATTTATTTTTTCCAATCACGGTTGTCTTTAATTTCAAAATCCATTAATGTGCTAATTCATCAGAGCGTTCCAGTTTTGAATAATTTATGTGATAATGCAATGGCATGGAGGGGTGAAATGTGCATTCCCATTTGTACCAAGGAGATGGATAGAGTCAACAGGTCAAATTTCGTGAGCCGAGCCCTGTTCAAGTTCTTCAACAGCTAGTGATGCAGTCACCATCTAGGTAGGATGAGCTCCAGCTGGTAAGATCTGATGGCATCCTGCAGGAACTCCTCGAACGTTGTACTTGCCGGGTGATGAAGAGGTCTGAGTGGCCCTGGCCGAGTGGCTCAGTGAATAAAGCATTGTTCCAGCACATCAAGGTTGCAGGATCAATCCCCAGTCAGGGCACATATGAGAAGGAATCAGTGAGGGCAAAACTAAATGAAACTACTAAGTGGAACAATGAATTCATGCTTCTTTGTCTGTCTGTCTGTCTGTCTGTCTCTCTCTCTCTCCCTTCCTTTCTTTCTCCCCCTTCCTCTCTCTGTTTTTCTGCCACTGCCCTCTGGATATGTAACTTTATTACCCATGACTGGACACACACCAGTGAATATACAAAGAGACTTGTCTTAGCATAGTTTGAAGAATTAACTATTACATTTGTTTAACTATATATTTTCTGGTATTCAGGTGAGATCTGAAACACTGACAACCAATCAGAGAAAACTAATCTATCAACAAATGTGTGTGTGTATGTGTGTGTCTATATAAATATATGCCTACCTAAGAAAATTGAGAATTGTTTAGTAAATCAAGCAAATAAATTATATGGGTATTCTGATGTCTATGTTTCTATTTTTCTATATCTCTATATCTCCTTGTATCTATCTATCTATCTATCTATCTATCTATCTATCTATTTATCTATCTATCATCTATCAATCCATCCATCCACCCTTCCTTCCATCCATTCCTATCTATCTAGCATCTATCTGTCTATTTCACAGAGAGACAATAGGGGGACAGAGAGAGAAAGAAAGACATAAAGATAGCAGAGACAGAGAGATAGTTATTAATTTCTGGGAGAACTCTCTTAGAGGGGAGCAGACTTAGAAAGTATTAATGTTTAGAGGGAGGACCTTCTATGGAACCCATTAATCTCTCTTTGTCAGACCAGGCTTCAGCCTGATCTCCATACCCCTATGTACTCATTATCTGTACTTTCCCTTTCTTAATTAATTACTTATTGACCATCAATATGCCAGATTGCTCTGATAAAAAGAACTACTAACTACAGTAATCCCCTTCTTATCTCTGGGTTTGCTTTCTGTGGTTTCACTTACGCACTGTCAACACAGTCTGAAAATGTTAAGTGGAAAATTCCAGAATAGGTCATTGGTGAGTTTTGAATTGCCTGCCGTTCCAGTAGTGGATGAAATCCCATGCAGCCCTGCTCCGTCCCTCCCGGGATGTGAGTCATCCCATTTCCGGGGTATTCCCAGTGAAGACTCGTCCCTTCACTAGTCTCAGCTACCAGCCTGACTGTTGTGGTATCTCAGCGCTTGTGTTCAAGTCAACCTTCTTTGACGTAATAGCGTCCGCAAAGCATAAGAGTAGCGATGCTGGCAATTTGAATGTGCCAAAGAGAAGCCGCAAGTATACATCTAGGCAGGAAAAAAATCATGATATACATAGGGTTATGTGCTATCTGCGGTTTCAGGCATCCTCTGAGGTCTGGGAACGAATTTCTGGAGGATAAGAGGAGAGGGGAGTTTACCGTTATGTCAAAGAACCTCAGTACTGGTAGAATCCCGGAGTACCCCCTCACTGAGGTCCGATCCCTCCATCGACGTTGGTTTCACTTTCGTACTTTCCTCACTCACTGAATATTCTGCCAGCGCTTGGAAAACTAGTCAACACGGAGCAGGAAATGTCACAAAGGTCTGTCTGCTGATAGCTCTTTCTCTATGTTAGATTGAAACCTGTCTCCCTACAGACTTTAGCTGTAAACAAGCAAAATAGAGACAGACTCATACAGAGAGAGCAGGCTGACAGCTGGGGGGGAGGGGGGGCGGAGGGGGGAGGGAGGTGGAGGGATGGAGGGAGGAGGGGAGGTGGAGGAGGGCCTGGGGGTAAATGGCGATGGATGGAGGCCTGACTTGGGTGGGGGAGAACACACAGTACAGTGTACAGAGATGAGTTATAGAATTGGGCAGCTGAAACCGTATAATTATGTTAACCAGTGTCATTCTAATAAAGAACATCTATACGTACTGCCAAGCACTTTTTTTTTTTTGTATTTTTTCCTGAAGCTGGAAACGGGGAGAGACAGTCAGACAGACTCCCGCATGCGCCCGACCGGGATCCACCCGGCACGCCCACCAGGGACGACGCTCTGCCCACCAGGGGGCGATGCTCTGCCCATCCTGGGCGTCGCCATGTTGCGACCAGAGCCACTCTAGCGCCTGAGGCAGAGGCCACAGAGCCATCCCCAGCACCCAGGCCATCTTTGCTCCAATGGAGCCTTGGCTGCGGGAGGGGAAGAGAGAGACAGAGAGGAAGGAGGGGGGGGGGGCGGTGGAGAAGCAAATGGGCGCTTTTCCTATGTGCCCTGGCCGGGAATTGAACCCAGGTCCCCCGGGTCCCCCGCACGCCAGGCCGACGCTCTACCGCTGAGCCAACCGGCCAGGGCCACTGCCAAGCACTTTTGTCTTCAATATTTGTACCTGTTTGTTCTATTTTACAGTCATCTTTCAAATCAGCCAAAAAACTACCTAAAACCGACAACTTTCTTATACCCTATTGTAAATTTTGAGATTACTGTAAGAGAAAATACAAATTAAAAATAAGAGACTTAATTTCCTCTACTCCCTTTCCTTAGAGCACTTACTTTAGAAAACTGGTGGGTCTTTCTCTGCCTTCAAAATGCATATCAATCTAATAAAAGACTTAACAAGCAGCCCTAGGTTTTGGCTGTTCTAATAGCTATCTTTTTTCTTTAATTTAAACAATACATCTATATCTCAATTTCTTGATGTATTAACTTGGATTGAATTTGGTTGACTCCTTGTTTAAAAAAATAGGGATTAAATGCAATTTTATCAACAATTCAATTTTCTCTATTTAAAAATAATCATTTTATTCTGTTAGTATACTCTATGATATTAAAATGTGTCCTGATTCATCAACTTTAGATATTCTGTTTTTAACTCCCAAGTAGAAGAGATTAGGAAATTATATTTTATTTCTAACATCTTATTTTCTAAAATGTGGGCAATTTTAAGGTTTTTTGAAATGTCAAGGTTTGTAGCATTTACATTTAATCCTGTAATCATAAGTAGATTTTCTTTGATTTGTGTTTGAGCCAAAAAAAAAGAAATGTAAACCCAGTCCGTAAAGAATTATGGATCTATGAGTATTATTCATGGCAAAACCAGTTATCTACCTGGACCGTAAATGAGATCGCGTATTCTCTTTTGCTAAAGGGATTAGATAAAATATCTTCTCACGCACCACTAAATATGAGTATTTCTATTCTATCAAGTTTAAAAATTCTCATCTGAGTCTTGGTGTTCCTTTCATATTCGAAATGTGATAAATCTATTTAAAACAAAAGTTGTCCTGAACCTACTTTCTTGGTCAATATTTAACACTAACTGATTGAATTAAAAATTTGTCACTGTATTTGTTGTCTTTATTTAAATACCACTACTTTTTGCCTCAAAAGAACTCTTTATAGCTATTTGATTTTCGAAGTTTTGCCACTTAGTATTTATATGTAGAAAAAGTACTCAAACATGAACAGTTGAGGATAACATGATGTGCTGTGCTAATGGTTAAACCATTAACAAGTTACTGTTCATGTGTACATAGACCCAGAATTGCTATTTTAGGGTATCACAGAATTCTCGGTGCAAACATTATGAACATTTTATAGTATGGCAAATGGCATATGATCATGCATATACATTTAGCTGGCGGCACTTTATGAGTATATAATCTATATATATGTACCATGTATCTGAGAGTTGTTTGTGCCCACAGTATTTTGAGGGAAACCATTAGAAAATGTCTTGGGTGCCAATTCCAAAATTAATATCAGAGTGAGAGGAAATAGACACCTGAGAACACTGGAAATCATCCATCTATATATGATAAATGTAGTTATTTACTACGAATTATGCTTATTATGCTGTAGCTTAATAAAGCTATTTGATTAATAAGCTGTGATGGCAATGGAAACCCTACATTAGTTGAACATGAGTCCTTTATCTTCTTCACCAGAAAGCACTTGGGTGCAGCAGAGGATGGAGGTAAAGATCACTGCGCTGAAGTCAAGATGCTTGGTCTGCCCTTCTCCTCCTCGAGTCCTCGGGCCCCTCATCCGTAGGAAGAGAATCATCATCATAAATAATGTGCCTGAGTTGCTGCAAAGATTAGAGTGCATATGTGATGTCTAACTCAGTCAATGGTTAGCCTTATGAATCTTGCTCACTGCCTTTTCTTGTAATGCACGGGCCTGTTGTGGACAACCGAAGTAAACAAGCACAGTGTTGCCGAGGTATTTCCCGCCAGAGCAACCTCATCTCAGATTTCTCCTTGGGAATATAGGATTCTAATAAGTATCTCTTCCCCAGAATGCTCATGATCGTTCCATGAAGAAGAACACAAGTTAGGTGAAACAACGTGTAAACTATAAAACTCTATCAACATTAGATATTGAAATGGGTGATTGGGATAAGACAGAATAGACCCCCCCCAAAAAAAATCAAAATACGCATTTGCAAACACTGTGGTTGACACACCCTAAAGTAGGATGTATCATTTAAAAAAACAAAATGTATTGAGGCTTAGAATAGACTTCTTCTAGGTCTATCAATTGATCATCCTAGTAATTGAAACAAAACCATCTGACACAAGTACTAATTACCGATTAGGAATATGAGCCACTGTGAATTAAATCACTTACCAGTAAATCATGCAACTAAAAAGTGCCGGGCTAGGATGCAGCACATAGCATGTGACCTTAGAACAAACTCTTTTTTGAAAGATGCATGAAGAAATCTATTTTATCTGCCAAAGAAGTAAGGGCAAATGAATGTAAAGGGCACATCAAGGCTCTTCCCCGGTTGCTGTACTTTTGTTTTCCACTTTCAAGAATCCAAAAGGCATACTTAGATTTTTATCTTTCAAATCTTTTATTAACTTACTGACTTCTCTGTAGTATACTTGAGAGTACATGCATGTGGAGGCTAACAACAGGATTGGGAAATTCTGTCCTCAGGAAATATCCATGCCCCTTCAACTGCAGTGGAAACACCAGAGCGTGGTGATTTTGAGCACTCTTGCATTTAGAAACAGTGCTGTTTCTTTGACCTTGGCACTGAAGGAGTTAATGCAGCCAGCCCACAACAGACTCCGAGTCCAAGGTAGACAATATTGGCAGGCTCTCGAATAAACAGCAACTACAGACTTGTCATGACTGTGTCTTGAGTAATGGGATTCATTCATTTTCATATTTTTAATGCAATTGTACACTGCCATTTCCCTCACTGTTTAAAGCAGGCTTTTTTGTTGTGTGGGTTTTTTCTTTTTTTGATGATATAGCTATAAATGTGAAAACCAAATTAACTTGTCACATTTGACTTGCTAAAGTATTTCCCAACCCCATTTTTAGGGTATTGATAAAACCTCGATAATCGGGGATTAAATCGCAAGGAAGATGACATTTGGCTAGATATCAGTTCTGTCCCAAAGATGAAAGATACAAAGAAAGTGGGTTACTATGTGTTTTTTTAATATAGTACACAATCTTATATTAAAAATCAGAACACAGTCCCGGGGCTAATGCCAGCATGTCAATATCCACAGTAAGAAACAGGATGATTACGTAACACTGACTGGAACTGGGATTTTATTCTTCAGTCAATTAACCCTAATGTAGTCTTTGGAGATTCTCTATTTTGAGTAATTTACACTTAATCTCAGGTGTCTAAATTGAAATTAAATTTCTCAAATGACTTCATAGTCAAACAAGTGGTCATCTTGCCTCCATGTTTTTGGTTTCCACAAATATATATATATATATTTTCAGTTCCATTGATAGTTCCTCCCCATTCTACCTCTTTAGTTCAAGGTTTTGTTCTATGGGGAGATTCAAATTCTTCTTGCGGGGGTTACAAATAGAATTTTATCAGCGTTGGCAGGCTTGTGTTGCATGAGTGTGTAAGTGTAGTGATGAAGAATGAAATGTGCAGGAGTAGGGACGAGGACACTGTGAAAGAGGCAGAGAGCAGGAGAAGGAGACGAGAGGAAACGTAAGAGAAAGCACCCTTCCATGAACATTTTGCTCAAGGCTTCACTTAAGTGAGTCACCACCTTTATATAAAGAATGTTACCTTTATTAGACAGCACAGACTATTGTGTTTCCCTTGGGGTCTTCCAACCAGTTCAACTGCAGGATTCCAAATCACGTACCTTACTCATGAAGAAGTCATCTGAGTAGGCCATAGCATGCAAGTGAGCAAAACATGACTCCCCACCCCCCCAAAAAAAAACCCTTCCAAATAACCTGAACAAAAGAAGACATAGTGTCTAAGTACAACAATCTATATCCTCTTCCCTATCAAACAAAATAAAGCAAATGTGTATATATATATATTTGTATGTATATATGAATATATGTATATATGTATGTGTGTGTGTGTATTAATTCCATAGTAGGGTGTATTGTGTATCTATCATGAGCCAGGCAGTGCTGTAGGCATTTGATATATACCAGTGAATAAAAGAGATGAAAATATTTGCTCTTGAGAAGCATAATTTCTAGCAGAGCAATGACGATGGAAAATTAGCCTAAGAAAAAATGGCATTATCAAGGATATAAAAATGTGATAAATGCTCTGGAAAGGAGAAAAACAAAGCAGGATAGAGGCATAGGAGTGTAAGTGGAAGGGGTGATATGTTGGTTACGTGGAAAGCATGATTACTAATTGATTAATCTGTAAACATGTTTCTGCCTTGAATTTATTCCTAGGCATTTAAGGACTCTTACATTTAATTAGCGAAGTAGATATTTTCAGGACACTTTAGGAAGTAAGCTAAGTAAGGAGGTAAGCTAAGTCCATCTCCTGTTTTATTAACAATATTTAATATTTAGGAGCCAGAATTCCAGCTAGGGACACACTGGGTGGCTATAATTTATAACTAAGGCAGCACCAACTGGGCAGGGGTTTTGCAGAACAGCGTCACAAAGCGGATCTGAAAGTAAGCCATTAAATATGAAGAGGAAGATAATGGGATTATGAGGATGAGTTCAAGAGAGCCAATCACAGAGCCTAGAGAAAAGTAAATCAGTGTTGAGTTAGAATAAGGGTTCATTTAAATTCCGGAGTCATCTGAAATACCAGAGACAGAATAAAATTGAGAACTCCTTCAAGTCCTCTCAGGGTGGAGAGCTACAAGACACTGTCTTGACTTACAATGGCGTGAACTTGAAATCGCAAACAAGTACTGAAGGTGTTATTTTGATCTGAACAGGAGAGCTGTTTAGTCCAAAAGTGATTGGCAGGATTTAGGAGGGTTATTATATTGTTGGGCAAAGCAAAACCTATGTTTCAAAACATCATTTGTCCCTTTGAAGATTCAGACTGAGATTTAAACTTGTAAATAAATAAATAAAGCTGAAATTTCCTTAGTGCTTAAATGATAAAGAATTTAAAAAAACATATTTAGACACGGATTGGATTTTTCACCCAGAGAATGAATACCAAAAACATAAATTTTCTGTATGTGTGTGTGTGTGTGTATAAATATATATGTATATAATCCATATATATATATATGTGTATATATATATATTTTACTCCAAAATGCTATGAGTAGAGTCTGGTGCAAATGAATTACAGACAGTACACAAGTTTGTGTATGAAAAATAACAAATTACCAATCAATGTTTTGTAAATGAATGGATACAAAGAAAAAATGGACGAATGCAAAATTTTCACTTGAATCTCAAACATGATTTGATTTTAACATAATTGGTAGATGGTAGAAAATAAGAAGGAAGTTTCCCAGATTTGAGTATCCAAAGAGGTAAAATAGAAGAGAATTAAATTGCATTGATCTACAATTTGATGCCAGGTGGATGGCCATTCATTGTGATTAAGGGGCTAAATTGTATTATAATGTTTACAACCTCATTTTAAAATAAAGGCAGACCTGAGATTTGTACCCTGGTATGAATAACTTTATGGACCCTGTTCTTTTCAAACCTATCAGGGTGCAAGGGACACTAAAAATCAATAATCATAATTTTATTTTATTGCACTAATATGTTTTCATTGAACAAAATTTATTGAAAGTATGAAGTAGAAATCATGAGGAAGAGAAAGCATGCCCAATTTCACCACTCTATAAAATGCATCTTTGGTTCTTTATCATTTATCATTCTATTTTTCTATCTCTCTACCTTTCATCTATCTATCTACAAATGTATGCACGTGTTTGCACGCCTGCATACACATATCTACATGTATATTGCCTTTTATATACAATTATGTAATAGTCATTCTGCTTATTTTCTTACTAGGATAATATCATAAATATTTCCAATTTTTTTACTATGTTTCAAAACATCATTACTAATGGCTGCAAAATATCTATGCAACTGCTGAAACACCCTTAATATAATTATTCTATTTCAGGATGATTTTAATATCCCCCAAAACTGTTTATAGGGATCAGGATAAAATTGAGTTTCATACATTGCAATCAATGCTATTTCTCTTTCCTAATCTTTGCACTTGCTTTGTTTAAAATACAAACAAACAAACAAAAAAGATACTGCAGAATTCCTCATTCTGAATTGTGCTGTTGCTTCACTGTGGTGGAACTCCATGTTTCTTTGTCTACTGTATTGCACACAGATTGGTAGTTGGAGCTCTATAGAGATGGGTGAGATTCAGGAAAGACCTTGCCCAAGAGCCCTCTATTGGTGATGTAGGGTACACTCATCCCGAAGGACAGGATGTCTGCTCTCACTTTGGTGAGGTTAGCAACCATTCATGATCATTGCCCAGATCAAGGATCTAATTATGGATTGCAAAAATGGTGATCTGATTTTATCACCTTTTCATTTTATTAGCTGCTAGACTTCCGTAAAGGGGAACCTTACCTCCTCAACCGTGTTGTTATTTTGAATTTGTGTAGGAAAAATCATTTCTACCATTTATCATTTTTCAAAATAGCAAGTTGGATGCCAACATCATCAGAAAATAACCAATTAGTATCTATTTATCTCTCTATCATGTCATTGTGAACTCATGCATTTAAACATTTTGGTTTTATGCCTTTAATTATTGTATTAAGGGTTGATATTTTACTTAATTTTTATAATTTATTTTATGTGTATGCAAAGCCAAATCTACAAAACAAGGTATAATCAATAATTTCAGGCTTCTATTGTTATTTCGACTCTATTCTTTTCTTCTTCCAATCGAATTCTTTATTGTTTTTATATAAATATAAACCTTTAAATCTTCTTTTAGTACAGAACTTATTTCTTGAAGCTTAGTGTTATCATTTGTTTTATGTTATTGCTTTGGTTTTATTCTTTGTCTATTATTTATATACATTTTCTTCAATTCTTTTTGTGTCTCCATTTGTTAATGATTATTTTCCTTTTTTTCCATTTTGTGTTTATTTTATGACATTTTGTTTATTGTGTTTATCCATTCATCTGTTCCTCTAGTTTATACTTTGCTACATATTTTATATATAATATAAATAATTTAAATGTATTATATCCACTTTTATTTCTGATAGTTTCTGAGCTCTCTAAACTCCCTTATCAGTTTTTCTTTTTGCCTGATGGTTGCATTTTTTTATCTTTTCTAAATAGGATGTTTTGCGATGCTTTCATACCTTCTACTATTTTCTAAAAAATTATTTTAGCTCATTTAAAAAACATCAGTTTGCAGCTTTCTCTAGTTTAGGGGATATGCTTTTTAGGTATTCTTTCATTTGTCTGTGGACGGATTTTCCTGCTCCATTTATTCTTCTTACAAAAATGTAATATGGGATTTGAATGCAATTCGTTTCTATTGCATATATTTAAGTGAAGTGGGTTTTTCCCTTACCATTTTAGAAGGGACGGGGGAAGGTAATGACAGTGCTCCTCTAGATGTCTTTCAAACACCACGTGTTCCATCCCTGTACCTCCCTGCCTCAGCATGATTCCTTTTCCAAGAGATGCAACTAACTGTCCTCTTTTCTTGGCGGCTGTTACCTGCTGCATGGTGCATATGGTTGTAAACTGATGCTGTGCTCTTGCGTGCCGAGGGGTAGTCTTTGAGGACCAGATCTGGCATGCCCCTATTCCAGATTATCCTTATATTCCATTCATTAATGTAGGAGAAGGGAGGTATAGAGGTTTATGACAAAGATTTTGACAGAGCGTAGATGAGATAAGAATGATCATACACAAAACAACTCCAATATACTATGTTTTCTTCTCTTTATTATTATTTTTGAAAGAGAGCAAAGCATTTCAGCTTTTGTCCTGATGCACATCTTTGGCATGTCCTTAATCAGCCCTGAGAAACCCTCGATAACCTCACTGGGTGCTTGAATAGCAAAGCATACACATGCGTACCAAAGAAAACAGTGACTTAATGACGGGTAATTGACCTTTTATATACATTTTAGATGATAAGTGAAGTGTGCTGAAGACTTATTTATCGACACCATATGGCACTTCTTGACAGTGATACTCAAATTATGTCAAAAGAGGCTAATCAGAACTAAATAGCTCATCAAAAGCTCTTCCATTCTAAGATGCTGCTATTTTAATTCTGGAAGGTTTTAAATACTTCATTAGACCCAACACTATTTTAGAACATTGTTCTGTTCAAAGCTTGCCAAATTTCCAGTAAAGCCGCCTGCAACAGTTATCCATAATTTTCAAATCATGAGTGTCACTGTGAGGTTTACCATGGCTTTATTAGTTTATTAAGTATATATCTTCACTGACAGTTGCCCCACTATCAGATTCTGCACTGAAGATCACAAAGCTCACAGGCGCTGCACCTGCTCTCAGAGAACTGACACACCTTGCATTTCAGATCTGATCTGCAAGCAACAAAACCTGTCTACACAGGATATGTGCAGGCAAGAGCTCAGAAAAGATTGTGGGCGGTTCAGGGAATTGCTGAAAGCCTTGGGGCTGGGAAGAACCCCATGTGGAGAACAGATCAATGAGGGACTGTCAGGGCAGACCCATGGTTCAAAGCCACCTGCAAGGACCAGCCTGGTGAGGATGCTGCTGCTGTGCGCGGTCACAACTGCTGCCCAAGAGACCACACCTTTTCAGATAAAACCAACAACCCCCCTGACCAGGCGGTGGTGCAGTGGATAGAGCATCAGACTGGGATGCGGAGGACACAGGTTCAAAACTCTGAGGTCACCAGCACAGGATCATCTGGTTTGAGCAAGGCTCATCAGCTTGAACCCAAGGTTGCTGGTGTGAGCAAGGGATCACTTGGTCTGCTGTACCCCCCCAGTCAAGGCACATATGAGACAACAATCAATGAACAACTACGGTTAAGCAATGAAGAAATGATGCTTCTCATCTCTTTCCCTTCCTGTCTGTCTGTCCTTCTCTCTGTCTCTTTCTTTCTCTGTCACAACACACACACACACACACACACACACACACACACACACACACACACACACACAAAACAATCAACCAGCCACAGCAACCCTCCCATGTCTGTTCTCCTGCATTTTGGGGCAGCTGACTCGAGAGGCAATATTTTATGCAGGTGTCTAGGTCACAGGTGCACCCGAGCTGTCAGGAGACTTGGCTTTCCTACAGGGAGGTCCACTCAAGTTTTATCAATCAGGTAAATCCCGAAACATCAGTTATGTGGTTCATCTGATACAGAGAAATAAAAACAAATATCCACTTATACATTCAACATGCTGAAACAAAATTCTAGGAAATGCAGAAGAATGTATAGAAATGCTTTCTGATCAGTGAAAATTAAAATACTTCCATCCAGCTGTAAGACATGGAATGAATGTATAATTCTAATGGCACAAAGTTTTTGTGTTATGGTTTTTTTTCTGTGTAGTATATACATACCCTAATAATTTTTGAATTTTATTACTATCAGGAATTATCTATATAATATTATCAATATCATCTATCATATGCAAAATATATATATTTTATGCTACAGTATATTATACATAGAATATTTTATAATTTTCTAAAAAGATCTGATCATAATTTATCTGCTCCTGAACTCCATCAGTATAAAAACCTAATACTTTACAATGGTACTACAACCTTTCACAATCTCTTCCTAACTTGTCTTTCTGGTATCACATTCTGTCATTCTCACCCATAAAATTTATGTTCTCATGTAAATTATTTTCTAAACACATTTTTATAATTTCATGACTTCTTTTTTTGCTGTGGGTTTCCTTTGACCTAGAAGATTCTTTTCCTACTGGACCTCCTCAGAGAATATAACAGATATGTGAAGACATAGCAGGATTATTACTTTTCCTGCGCGCTCTTTGCCAAGTATTTCAGAAAAGCAAACGGATGCTGTCTGGATTTTATCCACGAGCAATAGTACATTTTACAATAGTTTCATAGGTGATTTTACTCAGGAGAGTGTCAGGTCTTCAGAATTTGGGATTTGGTCTGACACTTCTTTGCATGGGTGTATATGTGTAAGGGTGCCTAAAAAATGTGAATATTTGCTAAATATTTATTAAATTCAATATTATTGAGAAAGAGTGGCAAGCAATTAGGAAATAGCCTCCCATTTGCTGAATCTTTCAATCATACCCAAATTCTAAGGTGCCATTATTTTCTTACTAGTGTATAAAAATCAGCCAATAATATGTGGGAAACGGAATCTTCATAGCCACAACATAGCAGTGTGATTCTTAAGATGAACCATGTTCAAAGAGTAGATCACACCAGCAGAGTGAAAGAATCAATAAATGGTAAATTGGCAAAATTAGTCATTGATTGCCTAACTACGCATATTCATACAGATATCACACGTTTGATATGTTAAATACCCCTTTTTGTTTTTGTTTTGTGTCTGCAAGTATTGAATTAGAACTACACAGAAAGTAAAAGGAATGTGTTATACAAGATAAGTACATTTCAGAAGGATTGCTTTCTTAAAATATACCAGTATTTGGTGGGGACCAAAGATGATGTTTAACCGTGCTTCTCCCTATGTCCATCTCCAAACAATGCTTGTTTTTTGTTTCTTTGTTTGTTTCCCTCCCCCTTTGTTAGTTTTCAATGTGCTGACACACCTCATTAAACTGTCAGATCCCTTGCGAGTAGTTGCCAGTAGGTAATGACATTTATTGGCTTTAAGCATCCAGCCAAAGATTGTTGTATTTACCTTCAGTGAAAATAACAATAACTAGTATTTATTAGGCAGACAGGGAAAGCAAGATGCTTTGATAGGCACGTTACATGGATGAACTGATTTAATCCTTGAAACAACATTGCAAAAAGCATTGCTATGCTATCATTAGACAACATTACAAAAACCATTGCTGTACTATCATTAAACAACATTACAAAAGATATTGCTGTGATATCATTAAACATTACAAAAAGCATTGCTGTGGTAATCCTATTAACCCATGAGGAGATTGATAGCAGGAGTCATTATATCATAGACATAATAAGGGTCAAACCAGATTTCTATTGGATGTGTATAACTCTAAATTCTCGTTCTTTTCCTTATATAATCTCTCATGGGGGGAAAAAACAAAACACAGCTCTTGCAAACCTCTTTAGATTTTTCAAAAATCTTGTTTTCTTATTTTAGAGAGAGAGAAAGGGAGAGGAAAAGAGGGGGAGAGAGGGAGACAGGGGCAGAGACAGAAACAGAGAGAGACATAGATTTCTCTGTTCCACTTATTTATGCATTCATTGATTGATTCTTGTATTTGCCCTGACCAGGATTGAACCCACCACTTTGGCGAATTGGGACAGTGCTGTAACCAACTGAGGTACCCAGCCAGGGCAAACCTCTTTAGATTCTAATTCCTGTAGAAGCCTCTGTATCAGCTGAAATCCAGAGTGTGATCATTGTTGGGGCGTCTCTGCCCAAATCAAGTACTGCATGCCTAACACAGCTGCCTCACTGAGTCTGCCAATGGACAGCTTGTGTTGCCATGCCCATCTGGTTAATAATGATCACACTCACTTTTTGGGACTATAGAATGCTAAAGGGTAAGAGAGATCTCTACGGTTGTCATTCTAGGTGGGAAGTCAGGCTGCAGAGGTAGCAAACCAAACCCATTATTGTTTAGCATACAAAACTTACTTCCTTAAGTTGTTGGAACAGAATCAAGGATGGATCAAAGCCACCGCAGGCTGATTTCTGATCCTGACATGATGGAGTAGCTGCTGTCAGACTTAGTTCCCATGGTAAACAATTATACAACCGGAAAAATTTACGAAGAGACAGTAATTGTCTGGCAGATCATGTGCAGGACTGCAAGTCAAGAGAAATGAAATAAGCTCCACAATTATGGCAGCCTTTCGCCCGGGAGCATGTTCTAAACCACAAAGCAGAGAAGTAAAGAAAGAAAACAAAAACCAATCTCTCTAGATGGAGAAAACAGAGAATGGAGTCAAGAATTACTAAGGCAGATGAAATATGCCAAGCCTGGAACTGGAGAGGAATCCAAGACTTCCTCTCAGGCTGCTGTACTATTGCATAAGGATCTGATAATTAAGTGACTGTGACTATTGGCATAAAGGTAGAAAAGTGGCTTAGAGGAATACACCAGGGAGTCCAGCAATGAACTGGCAAATATACGGCCAGTTTTAAAATCTGGAGAGAGTTAGATGAACAGTATTGTACTAAATAGAAACTAACTTTTTGGATATGTTTTGTTAGCAAATCAAAGCTCAGTGATCACCCAGGGCTTTAGCTGGCAGGTGTTTGCAAACGGTCATTTGCATCTGATAAGGTAGAAAGAAACACCTGTTTTAATTTAAATCCCTTAAAAGAACTGTGTAAAAGAAGGTGACTTCTGCCATCTTCCTAAAACTTGCTAATAACGTCCAGGTGGTAAAAAAACAACAACAACAGCATAGCATTTTATCAAAAGTTGTCTGTGGATTCAGGTGCCATACCCCCCTCTCCAAATTGTATAACTGAGTACCTACAACTAGATTTTGAAATTTGGAGTCTGAATTTAAACTCAAGAACTTTACATTTCATGTTTATATGTTTTGAATGTGCGACCCATTAACTAATAAAGGAAACTGAAATATGTCATCCTCACTCAGGCATAAATTGAGTAACGGCAGTCACATAATGGAAAACCAGCAATTTGGATTATCCAGAGAGACAAACTGGAAAGTTCAAAGAAGCATTGGGGTTTATAGGATTTCCCACAGAATAAAAAATTTAGACACCAGGATTTGGACAGAATAAGGAATTAAACGTTTGGAATTTCTTTGCAAATAAAAATATCGATATGAAATGAAATGAACCTAGAATAATCTCTATTGTTGAAAAAGAATTCCTTGGAAATATTTAATCTTTCTCTCTCTCTAGACTTAAAAGCCTTAGGCAGAAACAAAATGAAGGCAGACAACTTTGGTGGACCATGGCCAAGTTAGCCACATGGGCACCTCTAATTAATAAAATGATTCAGTAAAATATAAAATGCTGGATGAGGCAATTATGGCCCTGTAAATATTTCCTTACATGGGAATAACGTGGACTCTTGAGTACTGACATATCCCTCCAACCATCTAGCCAAATGTGGTATAAAAAGCACAAGCTAAGGGACTATACTTCTGGTTTCTCTCACCTATGAATAAGGGTTCCATAAGGACCACTTAGACCAGAGAAAATTGAATATGCTGTTATGAAGAATAAAGGAAAACAGCAGTGAGCCTCATCCACCTCTATTAAATTTAATGTTATGTGCATCTCTTGCGCCTCTTGTCTGCTATGCTGCTAGTGAACCAAAATGAGGACAGTCTGTCTTTCTCTGGGAAGAGCCTGGGACTGGTCTGGCACAGTTGAATTATATTTGGCTTCAGGACCTGCCAATCACTGCTTTAGTAACTGCCTGTCTTTTGATAATTAAAAGTCACATGCTGCCTCTTGGATTATTAAAAAAAAGTAATCTATTTCGGTTTTCTGCTGAGATCGGTCCTAACTGACTAGCATCCCCTATCTGCACACTTTTGTTCCTTTCATTTGCATTGAAATGGACTTGAATCATGTCCCAAATCCCTTATGGTCCCTGTGTGTGCAGTCAATTATATTGAAGAAGCTAATTTGTGCTAAGTTTTTAATGGTCCATTTTACTGCCCTTCTGAGAAATTGTATTTATCTACAATACCAATCCCAAGTTATCTGGTCAACCTCAAAGAATTACAGTACCATTGGAGGATAAGACTAATGAAAGCGTTTTACAGAATGAACCACACTTATTGACACTCCTAAATTTCTCAAAACTGGTAGAGAAGGTGGCATTTATAAGGAGAGTTTTAGAAGAAAGTGGCTGATATAATTGTTACCACTAGATCACTAAAAATAATAATAGCTCAGAGAATTCACATAATAGTCTATACTGAGTCCTCCCATTTCAACCACCAAACCATGTGCCTTTGTTGTAGACTATCCCCTTTGGTTGCTATGTTCTTTTTCTTTCTTGTGAAATTGTGTTCGTTCTTTAAGACCCAGTTAAAATATTCTTGAGAATACTTGATTTGACCTCCTTTTTTTTCTTATAATTTGATCCAAAAGGTAAATATAGCAGCTATCACGTTATATAAAGTTATCTGATTATTTTATTTTCTCCACCAAACCCAAACTATTCATTAGCTGCAAGCATCCAGTGTTTAATTTTTCTATTCTTCTTCCTGACTTAGCATGATGCCTGGGCATAATATAGGAAAGTGAATGAGTAAACGGATGCATGAATGAATGTAGGACCTTACAAAAATGTAAAACAATGATGAGAAAAGGGGAAGGGATGTCTAATGGTTACAATAACCAAGTTACTATGATGGGTAGTATTTTGTGTCCACTTGACAGCGTCACAGGGTGCCCAGAAGTTTGGTCAAACACATTTGGGTGTGTCTGTGAGGATGTTTCCAGATGAGATTAGCACTTGAATTGGTATATTTGAGTAAAGCAGCCCACACTTCCCAATCTGGATGATTATAATCCAATCTGTTGAGGGCCTAAATAGAACACAAAAGCTAAGAAGAATTCACTCTCTCTGCCTGACTGCTTGAGCTAAGACATCGGTCTTCTCTTCCCTCAGATGGGAACTGACTAATATAGTTATTGTCTTAGTTTGGGCTGCTATCACAAAATACCATCTAACTGGTCAGTTAAATAACAGACATTTACTTCTCACATTTTTAGAGGTTGGGGGACATCCAAGATAATGTGCCTGCATATTTGGTGCCTGGTTAGATCCCTCTTCCTAAATTGTAGACCATCTTTTTCTTCCTATGTTCTCATTTGGGAGAGGAAGAGAAGGCTCTGGTCACAGAGATTCTACCTTTATGACCTTATTTAAACCTAATTTCTTCCCAAAGGTCCCACCTTCAAATACCATCACCTTGGGGATTAGGACTTCAACATATGAATCCAGGGGGGGAACTAACATTGGTTTAGAGCAGTTACTTAAAGCAAAATATCCTATTTCTGCCATAGAGATATTATACATACCAACATTAAGACGTTCATAAATTATGAAACTGGGTTAAGAAATTGCAGTGAGCCCAATCTCATTGAGTCCTATCATTTCAGGATGGTGCTTCTTGGTTCTGTAATTGTTTTTCATGTCAAATAAAGAAAACAAGGTTTTCTGACTGCATGCTTCAACAAAAGAAGATGACAATTTCTTTATTTAGCAGACTTTTGTAAGAAGAAAAGGTTTAGGAAAAGGGGAGTTTGTAAGCCTAGTTCTATTAATTTATGCCTCATTCCTCTATATCTTACTTATAAATTTGGAGAGGATTTTGCTTTGAAGATAACTTGAGCACAAACACTTGTTGAAAACTAACATTAGTGAATGAGTCAGCAACTTATCAGTTTATATGATAAGTTCATCATTTTTGGGTAGGGGGTTTAATTAACTTTTTATCAAACAATGTTATTGGTCTTTTTTCATTTTGTGAACATCTGCTGCTTAATTATTCCTGCGTTTATTATAATTTCAGTTACTTTGAGAGAAGACAAGGCATTTTAATTGTAACTACGAAGCAATCACTATCCGTGTGTAGGTGTAAAAGAAGATTGTGCTAAAATCTGCAAGCAATTTTAAGGGGAAGGCATTATCTGTTATGAAATTTGGAATTTTGCATATCCTGTTTAACATACTAGGCTTATATTAATATTATTATTAACACGTACAGCCTAGTGGGTGTACTTTAGATTAAAACACAAAACAAGATCAAAACTATAATTGTTCGTTCTTATTATACTATATACTATGTATTTATAACACATTGTAAAGTCTGTGAAGATATCTACATTCTTAGAAGTGAAAGCCTTTGGATTCCAAGATGTGTTGTAGTCTGTAATGGATAGGTCATCCTGAACCTATGTTGTACTCTCACATATTGTTTGAATATGATACAATCACTATGATAAAATATCTAAAAATTATTTTTCTTTTTTTATTCAGTGAGAGGAGGGAAGGCCAAGACAGACTCTCATATGCACACAGACTGGGATCCACCAGGCAAGCCCACTAGGGGGTAATGCTCTGCCCATATGGTGCATCGTTCCATTGCTCAGCAACCAAATTCTTCTTAGCACCTGAGGCTGAGGCCATGGAGCCATCCTCAGCGCCTGCAGCAAACTTTCTCCAATTGAGCCATTGCTGCAGGAGAGGAAGAAAGAGAGAGAAAGAGAGAGAGAGAGAGAGAGAGAGAGAGAGAGAGAGAGAAGCAAGAGAGGGAAGGGTGAAGAAGCAGATGGGCACTTCTCCTATGTGCCCTGACTGGGATTTGAACCCAGAACTTCCACACTCCGAGCCAACACTCTACCACTGAGCCAACTGGACAGGGCTAGAAATTTGTTTTCTAGTTTTATAATTCCTTTTAAAATTATTTTCTTCTATTAGTCTGATTAACCATGGCAAAAGAAAACAACACCTAAATTCCTAACAATTTTGAATATAGCTTTTAAAATACATTACATACCTTTTCTTTAATTGTATGCTACAGGTTTCTGTTATATTTTTAAAAAATTCTAATATGTGTACACTAAGGATTTGTGCAGTATCCAAATCAGTCAGCTATTTCATTTCTCTAAATATAATCTCTCAAACAGGAAGCTAGACATCTTGCTAATTATGCAGTTTATCTGCAGAAAATGAATAGATGGCTTTTAGGATTATGGTGACCCTCAGGAATGGTATTTTTGATGATCACACAAATCCTCAGAATTTTTCTTTTTCTACCCATTCCCTGCCTGTGAATAAGCACACCTGTGGTTATTACGATATATGGAAAAAAGAATGCTCTAGTACTAGCCCCATTGATCCTAGGAATTAAATAATGCTTGCTCTGCAATGAAACCAGCTGTTAGGGAGTCACAACACAGGGATTCTCTTTCCAGATTCCCTGTCCAGGACAAGGGTGCTGAAATTAATGGTATCTTTGTCATTTCAATTTGCCAAACAGAGGAGATAGTTTTAAATTTTCCTCCACTCTCTGAAAACAATGTGTTGCTCCAGAGTGAATTAACAGTGCATCTATGTTCCTGACACACATGCAAGTGGTCATTATTTTGTTAAAATATGGTATGTAGATATATATGGAATATGAAATGCTTAAGCAGCTACAACCTGTCAAATATCAGCACGTAGGGATTAGATTGTTTGCTTATTGTGGTAGTCAGGAAGTATCATTTGTATTTATATGCTTAGTGATAAGGAATAGGAACATAAAAATGCCCTTCACCATGATGCTAATCAAGAATAAATCTTCACTGTCAACACTAAGTAGAATATTTCATATATAAAAAGTTGACCACTACCTCTAAGATTAAGCAAGACAGACAAAATCATAGCACAGTAATGTTTGAGGAAGTGCTGTGGGTTAAAATACAGAAAATGGGGAGATGGAATAGATAGTATTTTTCCTCATTCCTTTAATGAAGTACAGCTCAATATCCCTGGGCATTATTTATAAAACAAACTTTAGGATACTCTGACAAGCAGCCTGGTTAGGGACATCAGGAGCCAAGGAATGACATGGTGGTCAGTTGCCTGGGTTTTCATTTTGCCTCATATATTCCACACTTGAAGCTGAAGAAGCTGGCAATTTAGAAAAACCAACACTGGCAAGACAGAACAAAGCAATACTCAAAACTCAGCCCCAACAAAAGCTTACTGCTCTAAGATTGGGCACAAAGCAAAGCTATCCATTATCACTACTCTTATTTAAAATAGTGCTGGGAGTTCTACCAAGCCCAATATGGAAACTCTAGAAAATAAATGCTGCATACCAGGCTGGGCAAAGGTGGGTTGGCAGTTGTACTACAAATAAATAATGCAATAACTCATAAATAATAACACAAAGATAAACTCCATGTTTTGAATACTCACAACCATAAACCTTCCACATACAGTTTCATTTCATCCTTACCCATCTGTTTTCCTGTTCTGCCCTTTTCTTGCTTTATTACTTTTGCAAGGATTTCCAGTATAATGCTGAAAAGCACTGGTAAGAGGGGACATCATTGCCTTGTACCTGATCTTAGGGGGAAAGCTTCACATTCTCATCATTAAGTAATGAAAGGCAATAAAAATATTACAGAGCAAAACTCATGAGATAAAGTTATAGTAGGTAAATTTTAATAGCCTTAACTTACAGCAGAGAAGAGAAAAGGCAAAAAATATCCAATAGTAAATGTCAAAAGTAATAGGAAAAATTAATGAGGTTAGTGAACAAAGGGATAATAAAAACCCACATAAAATGGGTTATTTGAAAATACTAATATAAATTTAAAACCTCTGATGTCATTGTTTAAAAAGAAGGAAATAGATAAGAAATATACAATGCTAGATATAAAATGGGACATTATTCCAGCAAATGGAGTCGTGGCTGGGCAGAAAAGGAACTTGTTTTGTAATTATAAATGATGAAGACATTAAAGCAGAATCAGATATTCATATAGGTTATAAAGAGATGATGCATAATAATAAGGAATTACATGGAATAAAAACTTCAAGTAGATATTTATTATAATGCGATAATTTACAAACAAATGAATTTTAAAGTGTGTATCATTACACCAATCACAGAAAAGATTATTTAGCACAGATAACAGCAAATTGATTGTTTTGGATCCCTATATAAATGCTTAGCCCAACTTTAATTTTCCTCAACCACTTTAAAGAGACTAAATTATGCTAAAATCTTTAAGAATTGTGAATGAAAACACTTCTGTGAAAATTTAAAAAAGCAAATAATTGGATCTCAAGTTCCTCATTAATTTCCTTTAATGGTTATTATTTTTTCAGCTGTATGCTACCTTTACTCAATTCATTTTTATTTTTTATATTATAAATATATCATTAAATAAATATAAGTTGATTTGGATAATATGCCTCTGTTACCATATCCAAACAGCTTATATCATCATATCTACATTGTGAAAGAAGGTAATTTAGGAAGGAGAATTAAGGTGTTAATATTATTCAACAATAGGAAGCAGGACCAAGTACTCCTTGAAAAAAGAGTTTTAAAGAAAATTTGTGTGGTGCTTCAAAATGTCGCAGTGGCTAATACACCTCTTGAGAGCCAAACAGACGCAATTTATAAAAAGGCCTCAAATAAGCTCTGTTTTCTTTTTAACTCTGCAGTTTATCATAATTATTATGGGCCATTGTCAACACAGATGCAGAAAACGGGAGAGTAATAAATGAAAATAGTTGCTTGGGGGTCTGAGCATTTAGAGAGGAGGGATTTAAATGATATATTAAAGTAACTTTATTGGGAGAGAAACTGTGCACTTCTACTAAAGTTATTTTTCCTTTTTTTGTTTTTATCTTGAATGTGGTTTTCCACAGTATTTCAGTCTTGCATATAGATCCTACCAAGCGAATCTATGAAATGATACCATGTGGAAAGAATGGCATGGGTGTGGAGGGCAAAGCGTGGCAGTTTTTGAAGCCTTCGGGATGCTAAGATCACATCACCTTTCTGGAAACCATGTCTAGACACTTCAGTTTAGGAAAATGAAGAATGCATATATTATCTTTTAATAAATATATGCAAAGTATTCCTTGATCTTATGAGAATAATCATCAGTAAGTCCTCATTCTGAAACTATTTGTATACAGTTCTTCTAAGCTTGAACATAAAAACGTACATAGCTATTACAAGTTGTAATGGATCTGAGAGGCAGTTAAGAGATAAAAAGAACAGTGAGTGACAGCAAAGATCCTGGAGGTAAGGAATTATAAACCAGAAGAGAAGTCAATTAACTTTAAAGTCTAGTTTTTCTGGAATCAGAAGCAAGAATTGTATCCTAATTGTGTCTCAAACATGTCACTAAATTATCCCAACCATCACCATAACTGAAATTTATGAAGAAACTGAATCATCATGTAACTATTAAATTATGTATACTCAATATGTTGAATTAATTTAGAAGACTAAATGTTATCAGTGTCAAAATAGAACAGTTTTTATCCATAGATAGTACATCTATCTATCTATCTATCTACCTACCTACCTATCTATCTATAATCCATCAAACCATCCATCTATCTGTCATCTATCTATCTATCTATCTATCTATCTATCTATCTATCTATCTATCTATCTATGTATCTATCTATCTATCTATCTATCTATCTATCTATCTATGTATCTATCTATCTATCTATCTATCTATCTGATCTTCATATCTATCATCTTCCTTTTTAGTTTCTATATATAGGCATATTATTATCTAAATGCCTGTTTTCATTCTCAAATTAACACCACCTGTAAGAGTCATTAATCTAATCATTGCTTCACGTCCCAACTGATTATGAGTGCTGTTGAACAAAACTTGACCTAGCATTGATCCATATACCTTATTAGAAATTCCTTCAAATGCCATGCTCTGCCATTCATCGTTACATTTGCTGACAGAGCACACTTCTCATTTCATTTCATGCTACAGGACTCAGTTCTCAGCTGACCCTTGGTCTGGATTTTCAGCTGGTTTGAGCAGACATCTGGTCAAGTCAGAGAAAGATCATCTTAACTCAGTTAACTTTTCAGGAGACAAATATCTTCCAGTCAAAGGTTGTACCTCTCTCTCCAGTTGACAAAAACATGTTCCCATTTGGAAACATAAACTTCTGGGGAAATGTTTTTAAAAGTTAGTACAGGAAACATTGTCCTGTAAAAGGAAAAAAAAGAGAGAATATTTATTATATTTGTCCTGTAGGATTTGTGTTTTTAAAATAAAAATCTAAATGCAACAATTCATATATCATCAGCTCTATCATTCCACTTCTTAAATAAATGATTTTCAAAGATATATTTAACCTTACTTTTCCAAGGGAATACTTTCATATTGTAAAATAGAGGAAATATAGTACTTACTGTATAGAATTGTTATAAGGTCAAGTTAGAATAATGGTGACTAACACATGACATTATATATAAATGTCTGCCATTATTACTACAATAATAATTATTATTATTCTATTAACACCAAGAAATAGGATGATGCCTTAATCATATTGTTCAAACACCAAAACTACCATTCCTAAGATTGATATGATGGCTTTCTGTTCTAATTGCCTGATTTTATCATCTCAATATTAAAAATAACTGTCATATTCCAAATTGGATAATAAGATTTTAATGTAGTAAAATTTAATCATTTTAATGATTTTCATCTTAAAAACATATTGAAATATATTGTTTGAAGGCAAACATAATTAAATTAGAATTTCAGTTTTTACTGTATTATTTAACTGTTTTTGTTCTGTATATACAGTCTTTATTCCTGGTTACCAAAAGCCCCTGCTGGATTCTTTCCCCTCCAATTTACAAGGAGTCACAATTGATATTTCTTTTCTATTCAGGTGTCAGCCTTTCTTGATTGAAATCCTTCGTGTTTACGTCACAATTACTAGGTGTATTTTGTTTTCCAGAGTCTTTTGTAGAATCTCTGAAAAAAGAAAAGTGTATGTATGGGGATAATTAGAAGAAAGAAAAAGTTCAATAAGCGTGATCATCAAGAACAAGTATAAGAAGAGTAAGAAAAAAGGAGAAGTTTGATAACAGGAGGGACACTTAGAATATTACATTGCTTTAAGCATACCAATTATTATTCCATGCACTTCAAATGTCTTCACAGGTATACTCCTTCGAACAAGTATAGAAGGTAGCAGCTATTAGGTCCATTTTATACATAAGGAAACTGAGGCATAGAGAACTGAAATAAATTGCCCAAGACCATACAGCTATTAAATGTTAAAGCCAGTGTTGGAAAACTTTTAGGTCTATGACCCACCCATATTAATTATATTCCCCCATCCTTAGTGTTTTTAGTTTTCCCATCATTAGTTATTGAAATGACTTTCCTTATGTCTTGAATTGCATTGGCACTTGTTTCAAAAATCAATTGATGTTATATAGATGTGGACAATTTCAGTATTTTATTTATTTGATTTTATTATTTATGTGTCTATTTATTTATTCATTCATTCTGATTAGAATATCATATGCTCTAGGTGGATCCCGGTCAGGCGCATGCAGGAGTCTGACTGTCTCTCCCGGTTTCTAGCTTCAGAAAAATACAAAAAAAAAAAAAAAAAAAAAAAAGAATATCATATGCTCTATATAATTGTATTATCTAGCTTACCTCATTTTAAAAATTCACTGAATTTATAGAATAAAAATATGGCACACTTTACTCATTATTTTTCCTGTTAGTAAAACTGGTGATAGTTGTGCTCAGACTTTTGGAAAAACGTGTTTGGACAGGATAATTATGGGAATTGTTTTATTAACAAATATTTGTTTATACTTACTTTATTTTATAGGAGAGATTCATCTAATGAATAGCATTGAAAAGTTATTAAACGTGCCAATTTAATTTTAATAATGTCCTATTAGTGAATCGACTAGTCTATTTTCTATTTCTACTTCGATTGTGCTTGTTGGGTAAGAAACAATTGATTTTTTGCCCTTTTATTTTCTATCTAACTAGCTTACCGAAACTTCGTTTAATTATAGTAGCCTTATTTTGTCTTTAGTTTCCAAAGTACAATTATAGAGTATCTTTTTCCCATATTGTACACAAATTATTTTATTGTCCTGTTGCTTCAAATCAAAGCCCTTCCAATGTTTCACTTTTTAAACTTTGTTGAAACGTATTTGACGTAATATATAAAAACTTAAGGTGTACAACACGTTTGATACCCTTATACACTGTAAGATGATTGTGAATATTGATAGTTAGCACCTTCATCATGTCACATAGTGAGTGTGTGTGTGTTGGGAATTATTAAGATCAACCCCCCAAATTATATAGAAAACAAAAAGGCAACACTAACAAGTATTTCTCACTTGGTCGATAATTTTAACAAAAAAGTAGCTTTGACATTTTACCACTTAAAAGGGTGCTTATTTTTCCTTTTGGGTAAAAACTTGGTTGGTACCATTGTTTACTTATTTTATAGCTTTCTTAAAGGCTGTCTTTCTCCTGCCTCCATCTCCCACTGGAGAGGTTGAAATGATTAGCTATTCATTCTCCTGGGCTCCTTTGCATTTACGGTTCGCATGTGTCCATTATCTTGGGATTTTAGTCAATGTATTTAAAAATCAAGGTGGCAAGCAAAATATGAAATCAATTTAATGGGTGTCAAGCAGATACTTTTTAAAGGATAAAATAAAATAGAAGATATCAGAGTGCAGTACAGTGCTATGGTTTTTTTAAACAGTTGCTTTAGTTCAGATATATGTATGTAGATATACACACATTGATACACGTAGGTGTGCTAGAAAATGCATTCTTTGCATGATTCACATTCAAAAACTGAATGTTGCTTCTTTATGCCATAGCTATTTGAATTTGCTGTCACTTGTAGCTAAATGCATCCAAACTGATTCTAAAGTGGATACGTATAAACAGTGTGCTTTAGGTAACATCCTTTAAGATTTGGAAGTGGTTGGGTACAGGAGGTAAGGCGGCCATTAGTCTATTCCAGCTGGGCAGTCTGTGGCCCTTGATGTGAAGTAGATAAATATTTTATCAGCCTCTTTCCTACTGTGTCTTGGGATGCATAAAACATATGGAAGTCCAAAGCCAGGTAACTGGACTAATTTACAAAGGTATCAAAGAAAGCTAACCATGGCACAGAAAGTATCCCAAGGACAGCAATAGTGGGGAGGTATTAACAATGCCACACCTGCAGAAGGAAGGGGCAAAGGAGGACTTACAGCTGTAGAAAATGGCAGCCCTACAGTCATTGTCCCTTTGATAGGATAGGCATACCCTGCCCTTGTGTCTATTTCTGGTGCTTCCATTTGGCTATATCCTAAATGAAACCAGTGGACAAAGAGGCTTAAGTTTTATATCCATGCAGATTAGTGTCCGCTGGAGGCAGAAAACATTACTAGAGGTAAAGAGGGTCTTTCCATAGACTAGAAGTTCAGTAAACACTATGAAGTTATATGCACCTGTATCATCCTTAAAAATATTGAACAAATTCAACAGAATTGCAGGGGAAACATGGGCAAATGCAACATTTGAATGGGAGATTTTTAATATACTTATTTTGGTAATTGATAAATTCGGCAGAAAAAAAATCACTAAGGATAAAAATTATTTGAGTAATGCAATTAATGAACTTGATGTAGTGGATAAGCATACATTCCACTCAACAACAGTAGAATAGGCTCTAATGACTGTGGTAGCAGCACTAATCTTAGATTTCCTACCCAGACTAAGTAAAGGAGATAAATTTCTACCTTATTAAATTCACTAGTATTTTGAATCTCTCGGTTCTGCAGCTGCACTGATAGCTTAAATAATATACTCTTTTAGCCCCTACTTTATAATACTCAAAGACTGCAAGGAATATTGATGCTAAATAGAATTGGAAGGCTAAGTCAAAAATTAAATATGTTCGAGTAAGCGATGACATTTTTCAGGCCAGAAATTTTATAGTATTTTCTATTTATCATCAGAGTTTGTTTTATAAATAATCGTTTGGATCTGATAGTGAGTTGGAATAGCATTGGGTATTCATAGATCGCTGATTTATTGTACTATGAATGAGGTGATTGGAGTCCGTGTATGGTTAAATATGTAATAATTTCTTAGCTGTTTCGGATGATTAATATGGAAGCCAGCTCAACATTTCACTCATTGCGTGCATATACTTGTCTACCAGGATGATAAATCACTAATAGATTCTTTTTACTATCCAGGGGCAAAATGAGTTTCTCTTCAACATTTTTGTGACTATCCTAACATTTTACAATGAATGCCCCGAGCCAAATGAAAAGATAGAATATAATGGAGATGAAGAAAAAAAGTAAATGATGAGATAGAATACAGATAGATTTTAGATAAAATTATTGAATAGAACTCCTTTCTTTGGGATAATGACACGTTAGACAGAAATTTCAAATCACTATTTTATAGAATTATAGGTCTTAAAGCTAAAAGGAATGTTGAATAATAATCTGTGGCAAACCTCGGCTCCCAGGCAGGGGAGATATTAACATCCCTGGTCCATATACTGGTGACTAGCATTCTCCAAGATTACAAAGGAGGCAAGTCAGGATTAGAGCCAGAGGTCTAGACTCCTGATGTATATGAATGCTCGTAAATTACTCATCTCATGATGTAAAGTTAGATTTGGTGATTCATTTGTTTTTATTTATTTATCTACTCCAGTGGTTCTCAAAGTGTGCACCAGGATGCACTGGTGCAACTTAAAAGATTTCCAGGTGCACCCTATGGTATTCCAGAGAAATATGTGCCTGTTGGGGACCAAAAAACCAACAGGGTTTTTGGAGTTTAGATTTTGGGGGGACAGAGGTGTGGGGAATTGGCTGTAAGTTGACAGTCTGCCCAACCCCCCACCTCACTTGCTTGATTAGGTTGCAAAAGGCTGTTAAGCTGTGGTGCTGGATTGTTTACACTACCCCCCCATGTTCCCCAGAAAGACTGGAGGCAAGTTTCTTCTATCCTTTGTTTGGTGTAAAGTTAAGATGATATGTATGGTGGGGGTTTTCTGCACTCAACACAATTAAGAGTAAAAAGAGAGAAATTCTTCAATGTATTGATGAGGAATTGTGAGTTTGCCTTTCAGGTATATGCTCAAATATTGAAGAAATCACTAGAACACATCAGGCTCATGTTTCTCATAAACACAAGAATGAAAAAACACATTCACGCTGGGACCTGCTGAATTTACTAAATCTTACTAAGAAAGTTTCTATATAAATAAAAAGATAATTTTTTGTCATTTTTTTATTTTTTAACCCCTTTTTTATGAATTCTATTTTATTTTTATTTTTTTATTTATTCATTTTATTTTTTTTTTTTAAGATTTTATTTATTTATTTATTTATTTATTTTTAATAAATTTTTATTAATGGTAATGGGATGACATTAATAAATCAGGGTACATATATTCAAAGAAAACATGTCTAGGTTATTTTGTCATCAAATTATGTTGCAAACCCCTCGCCCAAAGTCAGATTGTCCTCCGTCACCCTCTATCTAGTTCTCTGTGCCCTTCCCCCTCCCCCTAACTCTCTCCCTCCCTCCCTCCCATGTCCTCCCTCCCCCCCCCCACCCTTGGTAACCACCACACTCTTGTCCATGTCTCTTAGTCTCATTTTTATGTTCCACCAATGTATGGAATCATGTAGTTCTTGTTTTTTTCTGATTTGCTTATTTCACTCCTTATAATGTTATCAAGATCCCACCATTTTGCTGTAAATGATCTGATGTCATCATTTCTTATGGCTGAGTAGTATTCCATAGTGTATATGTGCCACATCTTCTTTATCCAGTCTTCTATTGAAGGGCTTTTTGGTTGTTTCCATGTCTTGGCCACTGTGAACAGTGCTGCAATGAACATGGGGCTACATGTGTCTTCACGTATCAATGTTTCTGAGGTTTTGGGGTATATACCCAGTAGAGGGATTGCTGGGTCATAAGGTAGTTCTATTTGCAGTTTTTTTGAGGAACCACCATACTTTCCTCCATAATGGTTGTACTACTTTACAGTCCCACCAACAGTGAATGAGGGTTCCTTTTTCTCCACAGCCTCTCCAACATTTGCTATTACCCGTCTTGTTGATAATAGCTAATCTAACAGGAGTGAGGTGGTATCTCATTGTAGTTTTGATTTGCATTTCTCTAATAACTAATGAAGCTGAGCATCTTTTCATATATCTGTTGGCCATTTGTATCTCTTCCTGGGAGAAGTGTCTGTTCATGTCCTCTTCCCATTTTTTTATTGGATTGCTTGTTTGTTTGTTGTTGAGTTTTATGAGTTCTTTGTAAATTTTGGATATTAGGCCCTTATCTGAGCTGTCGTTTGAAAATATCAGTTCCCATATAGTTGGCTGTCTGTTTATTTTGATATCAGTTTCTCTTGCTGAGCAAAAACTTTTAATTCTGATGTAGTCCCATTCATTTATCTTTGCCTTCACTTCTCTTGCCATTGGAGTCAAGTTCATAAAATGTTCTTTAAAACCCAGGTCCATGATTTTAGTACCTATGTCTTCTTCTATGTACTTTATTGTTTCAGGTCTTATATTTAGGTCTTTGATCCATTTTGAATTAATTTTAGTACACGGGGACAGGCTGTAGTCGAGTTTCATTCTTTTGCATGTGGCTTTCCAGTTTTCCCAACACCATTTGTTGAAGAGGCGTTCTTTTCTCCATTGTGTGTTGTTGGCCCCTTTATCAAAGATTATTTGACCATATATATGTGGTTTTATTTCTGGGCTTTCTATTCTGTTCCATTGGTCTGAGTGTCTATTTTTTTGCCAATACCATGCTGTTTGATTATCGTGGCCCTATAATATAGTTTAAAGTCAGGTATTGTAATGCCCCCAGCTTCATTCTTTTTCCTTAGGATTGTTTTGGCTATTCGGGGTTTTTTATAGTTCCATATAAATCTGATGATTTTTTTGTTCCATTTCTTTAAAAAATCTCATAGGGATTTTGATGGGAATTGCATTAAATTTGTATATTGCTTTGGGTAACATGGCCATTTTGATTATATTTATTCTTCCTATCCAAGAACAAGGAATATTTTTCCATCTCATTGTATCTTTTTCGATTTCCCTTAACAATGCTTTGTAATTTTCATTCTATAGGTCCTTTACGTTCTTTGTTATGTTTATTCCTAGGTATTTTATTTTTTTTGTTGCAATCGTGAAGGGGATTATTTTTTTGAGTTCGTTTTCTAATATTTCATTGTTGGCATATAGAAAGGCTATGGACTTTTGTATGTTAATTTTGTATCCTGCGACCTTACTGTATTGGTTTATTGTTTCTAATAATCTTTTTGTGGAGTCCTTCGGGTTTTCGATGTATAGGATCATATCATCAGCAAAAAGTGATACCTTTACTTGTTCTTTTCCGATATGGATGCCTTTTATTTCTTTGTCTTGTCTGATTGCTCTGGCCAGAACTTCTAGCACCACGTTGAATAAGAGTGGAGAGAGTGGACAACCCTGTCTTGTTCCTGATTTAAGGTAGAAAGTCCTCAGTTTTATGCCGTTTAATAGGATGTTGGCTGATGGTTTATCATATATGGCCTTTATCATGTTGAGATATTTTCCTTCTATACCCATTTTGTTGAGAGTCTTAAACATAAAATTGTGTTGTATTTTATCAAAAGCCTTTTCTGCATCTATTGATAAGATCATGTGGTTTTTGTTCTTTGTTTTGTTGATATGGTGTATTACGTTAACCGTTTTGCGTATGTTGAACCATCCTTGAGATTCTGGGATGAATCCCACTTGATCATGATGTATTATTTTTTTAATATGTTGTTGTATTCGGTTTGCCAGTATTTTGTTTAGTATTTTAGCATCTGTATTCATTAGAGATATTGGTCTGTAGTTTTCCTTCTTTGTGCCATCCTAGCCAGGTTTTGGTATGAGGGTTATGTTGGCCTCATAAAATGTGTTTGGAAGTATTGCTTCTTCTTCAATTTTTTGGAAGACTTTGAGTAGAATAGGAACCAAGTCTTCTTTGAATGTTTGATAGAATTCACTAGTATAACCGTCTGGGCCTGGACTTTTATTTTTGGGGAGATTTTTAATAGTTTTTTCTATTTCCTCCCTGCTGATTGGTCTGTTTAGGCTTTCTGCTTCTTCATGACTCAGTCTAGGAAGGTTGTATTGTTCTAGGAATTTATCCATTTCTTCTAGATTGTTGTATTTGGTGGCATATAATTTTTCATAGTATTCTACAATAATTCTTTGTATATCTATGATGTCTGTGGTGATCTCTCCTCTTTCATTTTGGATTTTATTTATTTGAGTCCTGTGTCTTTTTTCCTTGGTGAGTCTTGCCAAGGGTTTGTCAATTTTGTTGATCTTTTCAAAGAACCAGCTCCTTGTTTTATTGATTTTTTCTATAGTTTTTCTGTTCTCTATTTCATTTATTTCTGCTCTGATTTTTATTATCTCCTTTCTTCGGCTGGTTTTGGGTTGTCTTTGTTCTTCTTTTTCTAGTTCCTTAAGGTGTGAAGTTAAGTGGTTTACTTTGGCTCTCTCTTGTTTGTTCATATAGGCCTGAAGTGATATGAACTTTCCTCTTATTACTGCTTTTGCTGCATCCCAGAGATTCTGATATGTCGTATTTTCATTTTCATTTGTCTGTATATATCTTTTGATTTCTGCGCTTATTTCTTCTTTGACCCATTCATTTTTTAGAAGTATGTTGTTTAGTTTCCACATTTTTGTGGGTTTTTCCCCCTCTTTTTTGCAGTTGAATTCTAGTTTCAAGGCTTTATGATCAGAAAATATGCTTGGTACAATTTCAATTTTTCTAAATTTGCTGATATTGTCTTTGTGGCCCAACATATGGTCAATTCTTGAGAATGTTCCATGTACACTAGAGAAAAATGTATACTCTGTCGCTTTGGGATGAAGTGTCCTGTAGATGTCTATCATATCCAGGTGTTGTAGTATTTCGTTTAAGGCCACTATATCTTTATTGATTCTCTGTTTGGATGACCGATCTAGAGCCGTCAGCGGTGTATTGAGGTCTCCAAGTATGATTGTATTTTTGTTAGTTTTTGTTTTAAGGTCAATAAGTAGCTGTCTTATATATTTTGGTGCTCCTTGGTTTGGTGCATATATATTAAGGATTGTTATGTCTTCTTGATTCAACTTCCCCTTAATCATTATGAAATGACCATTTTTGTCTCTGAGTACTTTTTCTGTCTTGTAGTCAGCATTATTAGATATGAGTATTGCTACGCCTGCTTTTTTTTGGGTGTTGTTTGCTTGGAGTATTGTTTTCCAGCCTTTCACTTTGAATTTGTTTTTATCCTTGTTGCTTAGATGTGTTTCTTGTAGGCAGCATATAGTTGGATTTTCTTTTTTAATCCATTCTGCTACTCTGTGTCTTTTTATTGGTAAGTTTAATCCATTTACATTTAGTGTAATTATTGACACTTGGGGGTTCCCTACTGCCATTTTATAAATTGCTTTCTGTTAGTTTTGTATCTAGTTTGATTCTTCTCTTTTGTTTTTCTATCATTTGTTTTTGTTTGTTTGTGTTCCATACTTCTTTCCTCTGTTGCTACCTTTTTTAAGTCAAGTGTTTTTGTGGTGGTTTTTTTAAGGGTGGTTACCATTAAGTAATGAAAAGGGTACCTACCATATTCATTGTAGTACCCTATCTTATAAGTATTTCTGCACTTCATCATCCTTTGCTACTGTTAATCTCCATCCTCTCCCCCCCTTTTTTTCCTTTGTTGTCACAGTTTAAGTTTGGTTTTATTGTGTTTCTTGGTGGAGCTGTTACTTGTGGTGTTGTTTTCTTTTGTTCTTTGAATCTGGTTGGAAAACCCCCCTTAGTATTTCCTGGAGTGGGGGCTTTCTGTTGATAAATTCTCTCAATCTTTTCTGTATTTGTGAATGTTTTTATATCTCCTTCATACTTGAAGGATAGCTTTGATGGGTATAGTATTCTTGGCTGAAAGTTCCTCTCTTTCAGGGCTTTAAATATTGGGGTCCACTCTCTTCTAGCTTGTAGAGTTTCTGCTGAGAAATCTGATGATAATCTAATACGCCTTCCTTTATATGTTGTACTCTTCTTTTCCCTGGCTGCCTTGAGAATTTTTTCTTTGTCATTGGTTTGTGTCATCTTTATTATGATGTGCCTTGGAGTGGGTTTGTTGGGGTTAAGAAAACTTGGTGTTCTGTTTGCTTCTTGAATTTGAGGCTTTAGTTCCTTCCACAGGCTTGGGAAGTTCTCGTCTATTATTTGTTTGAGTATATTCTCCATTCCATTTTCTTTCTCTTCTCCCTCTGATATACCTATTATTCTTATGTTATTCTTTCTGATGGAGTCAGACAGTTCCTGTAGGGCTTTCTCGTTTTTTATTATTTTTGAGTCTTTTTCTTCTTCTCTCTGTTGTGCCTCAAGTTGTTTGTCTTCTATTTCACTAATCCTATCTTCAATCTGGGCTGTTCTGTTAGCTAAGCTTGTTACCTCGTTTTTCAGCTCGTGAATTGAGTTTTTCATTTCTGTTTGATTTGTTTTTATAGTTTCAATTTCCTTGGACATATATTCTTTGTGTTCATTGAGTTGTTTTCTGATCTCCCTATATTGCCTTTCTGTGTTTTCTTGTATATCTCTGAGTATTTTTAAGATTTCTATTTTAAATTCTCTGTCATTTAGCTCCAAGGCTTCCAATATGTTAAGTCTTTTCTCCATAGATTTTTCCACATCTATTTGTGTTACCTCTCTTTCTTTTGTATCCATAATATTCGATTTCCTCTTTCTTATTGGCATCTGAGGGTGGTCTTATTGATAGCACTAATTAGATTTAATAAAGGGTAAAAATTAAAAAAAAAAAAGTTAAAGCACCCCACAAAAAAAAACAGTAATAATTTATTATTTCCCCCTTTTTTTCTCTCTTCTCTTTCCCTCCTCTCCCCTCCTCAGGGAAATATCATGCCTATAATGGAGGGCCTGATTTGGGGTGAAGAGTTCAAGGGGCAAAAAAAAGGGAGTAGGTACCTACTAAATGCAAAAAAAAAAAAAAAAAAAAAAAAGGAAGAAAATCTTAGACAAGCATAAGATGATTTGCTTGTATGTGATGGTCAACTAAGAGATATAATGAGAGGGATAAGAGGGAACCAGAAAAAAGGACCAAAAAAGAATAATAAAGAAGAAAAAATAAAAATAATAAGTAAAAATCTGTTGTATTAAGTGGAGCAAAGACTAAATACAATGGAGACCTTGGGTTGGGAGGACCCAAAATGCCACAAAAATAAACAAACAAGAAAAAAAAAATAAAAACAAAAGCAAAAAAGAGAAATAAAGCCAAAAAAAAGCTTGAGTCCCAAATTAACTAATTTGTTCATGATTGAGGATTATATGGGAGGAAAGTAAAATGAGAAAAGAAAAAAACGAATAGAAAGGAAAAAATAAGAAAAAGAGAAAAACGAAGGAAGAAATAAAATAGGAAGAGAAAAAAACAAAATAAAGCAAGACAAAAAAAAAAAGAGGAGAGAGTGAGAGTTAATTGTTTTGGAGTATAACCTTAAAGGAGGGTGAGGATGAAGAAGAAAAATAAAATGCAACACTCATGGGTAGTGTAGTTCAAGAAAGGGGAAGCATAAGATGGGCAGAGAATAGAAGGACCGAGGTGGAGGAAATAAAGGCAAAAAGATAGAAGAAACAAACAACAACAACAACAACAACAACAAAAATGTGGATCAAGTTGTAAAGTCTGTGGGTTTTTCTTGATTTTGAGAGGTTAACTTCTTCCTTTTTCTTTTCTCTCCCTCTTCCTGGTCGGTGACTCTGTACCCCAGGCTCTGCCCCTGTGTCACTCTTAGGTAGGGATTTGCAGTTGATGGGATTCTATGGCAATGTCATATAATTGGCTTTAGTCTTGCTGGAAGTAAAGGCTTGTTGGCGTTTGCAGGGTCCAACGATGAGAGAGTTTGCTTTCCTGGATTCTCTCTCCTAGTCCCCCCTTTCTGAATTAGCAGCCTGGTGATCCAGCTATAAGGCTGCAAACTGCTTCTGCCTGGGGAGTAAGAGGCTCAAAGAGCTGGGAAATCCCCACTCTATCCCCACTCAGTGCAAGGCTTTGGGAAAGGCTCTGAGAGTCAGGGCCTCCAGTGTAATCAGGCGGGGGGTGGGAGTCAATTGTTGTCAAGGTGACTGTTCAGCGCCTATCATTTAGTTGGACCTCTCAACCCAGGCTTTCCACACTTTGTAGCCTGTTTTTGCAGGGAAGAAGAGGCACTAGTCTCTGCTTACGACTAGTGTAGTATAGACCTTATTATCTGCCAAGTCCTTCTTGTTAGCGTTTATCCCTAAATATGCAGGCTCTATTAATCAGAAGTTGCCCCGGCCCCTTTAGCGAGAGGCACTAAAAAATATCACGCCTCTTGTCTTGGAATGCTGAACTGAGAGAGATCTTATCAATTAGAACCGAGGGTGCGCAGATTTCATGGGTTAAGCTAATTTCAATGATTGGGTCGCAGCTGTGCTTCCGAAGGTATTTTAGGCTGCCTGCGCGCGCCCCTCCTCCAACGCTTGATTGTTAGCTTGAATGGCTGGGTGAGGTGCCCCAACCACGGAGAGAATCTCCCAAGCCTCTCCCGCTCGCCCCACCGCTGGCGGCTGGACCGCACCAGGCGCAGGATAATGGAGCCCCCTGGGTGTGCGGGCCAGCAGGGCGCCCTGGGCGCGTGGAATGCCCAAGGCACACGCGCGAATGGGGCGCTCCGGGCACCGGTGGCCGGCGACCCCCACTCGCAGTGTGCGGGCCGCTGGGAACGTCAGCGGAGCTCAACCGGACCGGGCGCGCGCGCGCCCCACGGCTCGCGGTGGCTCACGGCGGCGGCTCGTGGCAGCCGCTCGCAGCGGCGGTTCACGGCGGCCGCTCCGCTCGCGGTGGCTGCTTGCGGGGGCTCGCGTTGGCTCGCGGTGGCGGCTCGCGTTGGCCGCTCGGGGCGGCTCGCGGTTCCCAAGTATATGGGCTGACTCACCACAGGCGCACTTCCTTGCGGTTTGAAAGAACATCCCTATGGTCGATTCCTCCACACCCTCGTCTCTCAGATTCAAGTGATAACAGTCCTTTCGCTATCAGTTTGTGTGGAACTCCGGAATGCTCCGAGGATAAATTTTTCTGTTTCTAGTTGATAAATTTGTTGTGATTTAGGGGAGAGCTGTCGGATGCGCTGCTCACGGCGCCATTTCCATTTGACAATGATTTTAACAGCTGAGGAATTTAATTATAGTACTCTATGATTGGTGCTTTGTGTTTTTCTTCCATAAACAACCCATTTATCTTTATAAATGCCTTGATATGGAATATTTTCATGGATAAGAGCAAGAAAAGAATAAGAACTCCATTTGGGAGGGTCATTAATTAGTTTAGGTATTGAGTGTTTCAAATTCCTGAAATAAAAAAATATTTAATAATCTCATTTGATTTAGAGGTATTGTATTGGACATATTAAATCTGGAAATTAAAATTCCACAAAGATTCTGTGACTTGAGATAAATTTATTATCTTTACTATAATAATTAAAAACTAGTTTTAAGCTTCTAAAATAGAAATGTTTCTGTTTGACCATGATGGTGAAATTTAAAAAAAAGAAAGCTAATAATCTGAAGCTGAGATTCACAAATACTCTAAGGGTAAGACATGGAAAAGGTTACAGTTATCAAAAAGGAGATAGAATTAGTGTGAGGGGGGAAAAAAAACATGTTCTTTGATACTCTAATACAAAGGTTTAAGTTTTACATCAGGAATTATTAAGGAAGAGAGAAGGCTCTGGGCTTCACCAGAATTGATCGAGAGATTTTATTTTTGTAACTATGCATACCTGTCCTTGTCCAGAGGCAGCTCTACATGGGAGACAAGAGATGCTTTTGGAGCCGGATTCTGTAGACTTCAGTGCTGCCTCTTCCACTAATTTTACAGCACTAATCATAGTGCTTACTTTCGGACCTTAGGATCTTCATCACTGAATAATGGGAATCAGAAGTAGATCATTAAATTGTTTTGAGGTTAAAATAGGAGAATACACATCAACTTCTTAGCACAGAATTTGACACATAAATCCTTAATAAATGTTAGATATTTATTACATTAATAGTAATTATTATAAGACATACAGAGCTATACTTTGTAAAGGAAGTGTTTCATAACACTTAGAAGGGATGAGACAGAAAACTAGTTGAAAATATCAATTATCAACATAAAATTGAACATCCATCCTCCACAACCAACCAGGGGATGCACTAAGACACAAAATATGGGGTTCTCCTCACCCTTGTTATTTTTCTTGCCCTATAGCATTCCAATTTTTGTACCATCATGAAGTCTTTTTTTATTTTTTTAATTAAATTTAATGCAGTGACATTGATAAATCAGGGTACATATGTTGAGAGAAAACATCTCCAGATTATTTTGACATTTGATTATGCTGTATACCCTTCACCCAAAGTCAAATTGTCTTCCGTCACCTTCGATCTGGTTTTCTTTGTGCCCCTCCCCTCCCCCAACCCTCTCTCCTTCCTCGCTCCAACTCCTAACCCCCCACCCCGTTACCATCACATTCTTGTCTATGATTCTGAATCTCATTTTTATGTCCCATCTATGTATGGATTCATATAGTTCTTAGTTTTTTCTGATTTACTTATTTCACTCCATATAATGTTATCAAGGTCCATCCATGTTATTGTAAATGATCCGATGTCATCATTTCTTATGGCTGAGTAGTATTCCATAGTATACATGTACCAAAGCTATTTAATCCACTCGTCTTCTGATGGACACTTGGGCTGTTCCAGATCTTTGCTATTGTGAACAATGCTGCCACAAACATGGGGATGCATTTCTCCTTTTGGAGCAGTTCTATGGTGTTCTTGGGGTATATTCCTAAAAGTGGGATAGCTGGGTCAAAAGGCAGTTCCATTTTCAATTTTTTGAGGAATCTCCATACTGTTTTCCACAGTGGCTGCACCAGTCTGCATTCCCACCAGCAGTGCAGGAGGGTTCCCTTTTCTTCACATCCTTGCCAGCACTTATTCTGTGTTGTTTTGTTGATGAGTGCTATTCTGACTGGTGTGAGGTGATATCTCATTGTGGTTTTAATTTGCATTTCTCTAATGAATAGTGATGCTGAGCATTTTTTCATATGCCTATTGGCCATCTGTATGTCCTCTTTGGAGAAGTGTCTATTCATTTCTTTTTCCCATCTTTTGATTGGATTGTTTATCTTCCTGGTGTTGAGTTTTACAAGTTCTTTATAAACTTTGGTTATTAACCCCTTATCAGACATTTTGTCAAATATGTTCTCCCATTGTGTAGTTTGTATTTTTATTCTGTTCTTATTGTTTTTAGCTGTGCAAAAGCATTTTAGTTTGATATAGTCTTATTTGCTTATCCTGTCTTTTATTTCACTTTCCCGGGGAGATAACTCAGCAAATATTGATATATTGCTCTGAGAGATGTCGGAGAGCTTACTGCCTATGTTTTCTTCTAAGATACTTATGGTTTTATGGCTTACATTTAAGTCTTTTATGCATTTTGAGTTTATTTTTGTGAATGGTGTAAGCTGGTGGTCTAGTTTAATTTTTTTGCAGGTAGCTGTCCAATTTTCCCAACACTATTTGTTAAAGAGGCTGTCTTTACTCCATTGTATTTCCTTACCTCCTTTGTCAAATATCAGTTGTCCATAAAGCTGTGGGTTTATAACTAGGTTCTCTGTTCTGTTCCATTGATCTATATGCCTGTTCTTATGCCAGTACCAGGCTGATTTGAGTAGAATGGCCTTGTAGTATAACTTGATATCAGGAAGTGTGATACCTCCCACTTTATTCTTCTTTTTTAAGATTGCTGAGGCTATTTGTGTTCTATTTTGGTTCCATATAAATTTTTGGAATATGTGATCTCTATCTTTGAAGTATGTCATTGGTATTTTAATTGGTATTGCATTGAATTTATAGATTGCTTTGGGTAATATAGACATTTTAATGATGTTTATTCTTCCTAACCATGAGTACAGCATGTGCTTCCACTTGTTTGTATCTTCCTTGATTTCTTTTATCAATGTTTTATAATTTTCCGAGTACAAGTCTTTAATCTCCTTGGTTAAATTTACTCCTAGGTACTTTATGTTTTTGGTTGTAATAGTGAAGGGGATTGTCTCCTTAATTTCTCTTTCTGACCATTGTTGGTGTATAAAAATGCCTGATTTCTGAGTATTAATTTTATATCCTGCCACTTTGCTGAATTCATTTATCAGGTCCAGTAGTTTTTTGACTGAGACTTTAGGATTTTCTATATACAATATCATATCATCTGCAAATAATGATAGTTTTACTTCTTCTTTTTCCACCCTGAATGCCTTTTTATTTCTTCTTTTTGTCTGATTGCTGTGGCTAGGACTTCCAGGGACTATGTTGAACTAAGAGTGGTGAAAGGGGGACCACTCCTGCCTTGTTCTTGATCTTAAGGGTATTGCTTTTAAATTTTTGCCCATTGAGTATTGATGTAGGCTGTGGGTTTGCCATAGATGGCTTTTTATCATGTTGAGGTATGTTCCCTGTATTCTCACTTTGCTGAGAGTTTTGAATCATGAAACGGGTGCTGGATTTTATCAAAATGCTTTTTCTGCATCTATTGAAAATTATTCATTGGTTTTTCTCCTTCTTTTTGTTAAGTGATGAATCACATTGATTGATTTGCAAATATTATACCAGCCTTGCCTCCCCAGAATAAATCCCATTTGATCATGGTGTATGATTTTTCCATATATTGTTGGATCTGGTTTGCTAATATTTTGTTGAGGATTTTAGCATCTATATTCATCAGGAATATTGGCCTATAATTTTCTTTCTTTGTGTTGTCTTTGCCTGGTTTTGGAATCAGAATTATACTTGCCTCATAAAAAGAGCTTGGAAGTCTTCCTTTCTCTTGAATTTTTTGAAATAGCTTGAGAAGGATAGGAGTTAGTTCTTCTTTGAATATTTGGTAGAATTCACCAGCGAAGCCATCGGGCCCTGGACTTTTCTTTGTTGGGAGTTTTTTGATAACAGTTTCAATCTCATTTGGTGTAATTGGTCTGTTTAGGTTTTCTGATTCTTCCAGATTGATTTTTGGAAGATTGTATGTTTCAAGGAATTTGTCCATTTCATCTAGGTTGTGTAGTTTTTTGGCATACAATTCTTCATATTATTTTCTTACAATATTTTGTATTTCTGTTGTGTCAGTTGTTATTTCTCCACTCTCGTTTCTAATTTTATTTATTTGAGTCCTCTCTCTCTCTCTCTTTTTTTTTTGGTGAGTCTGGTTAAAGGTTCATCGATCTTGTTTACCTTTTCAAGAACCAGCTCCTACTTTCATTGATCCTCTGTATTGTTTCTTTAGCCTCTATGTCATTCATTTCTGCTCTTATCTTTATTATTTCTTTCCTTCTACTACATTTGGGCTTTACTTGCTGTTCTTTTTCTAGTTCTTTTAGATGCAGGGTTAAGTTGTTTATTTGAGCTTTTTGTAGTTTCTTAAGGTGTGCGTGTAGTGCTATAAACTTCCCTCTCAGTACTGCTTTTGCTGTGTCCCATAAATTTTGAGTTGTTGTATGCTCATTGTCATTCGTTTCTAGGAATTTTTTTATTTCTTCTTTGATCTCATTCTTAATCCATTTGTTATTTAACAACCCGCTATTTAGTTTCCATGTGTTTGAGAATTTTTGAGCTTTTCTGTTGTGGTTCATTTCTAGTTTCATGCTATTGTGATCAGAGAAAGTGCTTGATATGATTTCAATCTTCTTAAATTTGTTGAGATCACTTTTGTGCCCTAACATGTGGTCTATCCTAGAGAATGTACCATGAGCACTTGAAAAGAATGTATATTCTGCTGCTTTAGGGTGAAATGTACTAAAGATATCTATTAAATCGAGTTGATCTAGTGTGTCCTTTAAGTCTGCTGTTTCTTTGTTAATTTTCTTTCTTGAGGATCTATCTAGTGATGTTAGTGGGGTATTGAAATCTCCTACTATTATAATATTGCTGTTGATCTCGCCCTTTATATTCATCAAAGTCTGCTTTATATATTTAGGTGCTTCTATATTAGGTGATTAATATTTATAATAGTTATATCTTCCTGTTGGATTACTCCCTTTATCATTATGTAGTGGCATTCTTTATCTCTTACTATATCCTTTGTTTTAAAGTCCATTTTGTCTGATATAAGTATTGCTACCCCAGCTTTTTTTTTCATTTCTATTTGCATGAAATATTTTTTTCCATCCTTTTACTATCAATCTATATGCATCTTTTGTTTTAAGGTATGTCTCTTGTAGACAGCATATCTATGGGTCCTACTTTCTTATCCATGCAGCTACCCTGTCTTTTGATTAGATCATTTAATCCATTTACATTTAAGGTTATTCTTGATATATAGTTGTTTATTGCCATTTTATTCTTTAAAGCTGTATTCCGTTTTTATTTTATTTATTTTTTTGCTATATTCTTTTCCCACTTTGATCTGTTTACACCATGCCTCTTAACATTTCCTGCAGCATTGGTTTGGTTGTAATGAATTTCTTGAGTTGCTTTCTGTCTGAGAAGCTTTTTATTTCTCCTTTGATTTTAAATGATAGCCTTGCTGGATAAAGTAGTCTTGGTTGTAGATTCTTGTTCTGCATTACTTTGAATATTTCTTGCCATTCCCTTCTGGCCTCAAGTGTTTCTGTTGAGAAGTAGGATGTCATCCTTATGGGGGCTCCTTTGTAGGTGATAGCTTTTTTTTTCTCTTGCAGCTTTTAATATTTTCTCTTTATCACTTAGCTTTGGTATTTTAATTATGATGTGTCTTGGTGTAGGTTTCTTTGGGTTTCTCTTTAATGGAGTTCTCTGTGCTTCTTGAACTTGTGAGAGTCTCTCCTGCACTAATTTAGGGAAGTTTTCAGCTATGATATGATTGAACAAAGTCTCTATCCATTGTTCTTTCTCTTCTTCTTCAGGAACCACTATGATGCGAATGTTATTTCTCTTCATGTTGTCACAGAGCTCTCTAAGAGTTTCCTCAGACTTTTTGAGTCTCTTTTCTTTTTTCTTCTCTGCTTTCTTGCCTTCGTTCAAGTTGTCCTCCAACTCGCTGATTTGATCCTCAGCTCTATCCATCCTGTTTTTAATTCATTTCATTGTGGTCTTCATTTCTGATATTATATTTGTCATCTCTGACTGATTCTTTTTTAATATTTCAATATCCTTTTTTATACTTGCTATTTCTTTATTTAGGTGTTCGTAATGACCATCCATTGTTTTTCTAAGATCCCTAAGCATCCTTACAAGCATTATTTTGAACTCCACATCTGGAAGTTTGATTATTTCCATATCACTCAGTTCATCTCCTGAAGGTTTCTCTTGTGGTTTCATTTGGATTGCACTTCTTTGTCTTCTCATTATCTGTGTTTGGGTGTTTTGTTTGTAGAGTTGGTTGAGTCTAGGCTTGGTGTTGTCTGCCTCTAGTTTTCAAATGTGTTATTTCTAGGTCTTCTTAGGTTGGCTTCAGCTATTATTTGTAATCCACTTTCAGATTTGGGCAGCTTTGAAGTCTTGATTTGTTTGTTTTCTTAACAGGTGATAGTCTTGTTTACTGATCTCAGCAGGGGGCTTCCTTGAAACTGTATCCAGGGATGTAGTGGGTGTAACCTGCGACTCTGAAGGCCTCTTCCACCAATTAATCTCTGGGGGCAGGGTCTTTTCTCAGCTTCAGTAGGGGGAGGTGTATTTCATATCTCCATGGAGACCTGAGTTACTGCACCTCCTCCCTACTTCTTGTTTTCAACTGTGTCTTGTTGTGCTGATTGGAACTGGAGAGATGTCTGGAGATCTGTGATCTGGAAGCACTTTAGCCATGTTTTGTGGAAGGATCAGTCCCTCCCCCAGCTATGGCCACCTCCAGCATGGATAAGTCAGCTTTTTAGGTTGTCTCCTGCATTCCTTTGTCCCTCACCATCTGTCCTTCTCTTTCCCCTTTCCACTTGGAAGATAAGCCGGTCCTTTCAACACACCTTGCTCCCTGGTTGCCAGGCAAGTGGCTGTGAGCAGTATTTTCTGCTCTTTTCCCTGGAGTGAGATCCCCTCTGGGCTCTCAGCCTCAACCTCCCCCTCCCCATTCCTGTAAGCAGGGGAGATTCAGGTGCTCCCTACCAGGTTTGTTGTGGCTTCTTCTTTGCTCCTTGGTTTTTGAAAGCTGTTCTTGTAGTCCAGAGTTGATTTTTCATGCTGATTTTTCCTAAATTGATTTGTATTCCTGTTTGGTGGTGAGAGCTGGGCATCTGGGCAACTGCCTACTCCACTGCCATCTTCAGGTCTCTGATGAAGTGAGTCTTTATCAGGTTAAGGGCATTCTCATGAGTTGGCTTTGGGTTTTGTGAATTGCTTCTTCTGCCTGAGTTGACCTGATCATATGAATTCTCTTATTAGCCTCTTGATTTAAGGGATTCATTGAGTTGATTTTTGAATGTTGAAATGGTCCAGCAACCTGAAGTAAATATCACTTGGATGTACAATTAATTTATACAGTGTAGGGGAATATTGTATGTATGCTGGTGAAAGATGTTGTCTTCATTTTTCTTTTATTTTAATATCTTGATCTGGTTATATTATTAGGATGATGCTGGTCACCTAAGAATTAGAAAGCATTCCTTCTCTTTGATTCTGGATGAGATGTTTGAGAATTGGTATCATTTCCTTATTAATTGTTTGACAGAATTCATAAGTGAAATCACCTGGGCCTAGCATTTCTATTTGGGAAGATCGTTAATTATTGATTCTATTGTGGCCTGAGGACATACTTTGTATGATTTATGTACTTTTAAATAATTTAAAATATGTTTTATGGCCAGAATGTGATTTGTTCTATTCAATACTTGATGAGTTTTAGAAAAATGTATGTTCTACTATTGATGGATAGAGGAGTCTTTAAATGTCAATTAGATCCAGACAATTGATAGTGCTTTTCAGGTCAATTTTATCCTTACTTATTTTCTGCCAGCTTTGTCTATCAATTATGGAAGAAGAGATGCTAAACTACATAATTAAAATAGTGGTTGTGTCAGTGGCTCCTTTCAGTTCTATTTTTGTGTCTAGGTGTTCTTGTATGTAGATGTTTAGGATTTTCTTGGGGAATTTACTCTTTTATTGTTACTTTATTTCCTTTCTTACCTCTGGTAGTTGTATTTCTAAATTTTTGTCTGGACATTACCTAGCTACTCCAGCTTTCAATTTATTATGTTATTTTGGTATATTTTCTCTATCCCTTTACCTTCAACTTATCGAGTCCTTATATTTAAAGTATTGCTTGCAGAATGTGCTGTTTTTAATAGTGTTGTGGATTCAATATTTCATTTAAGGGGACTCATTTATCTGAGATAAATATGAACACACAAAAAAGGTCCTATATGAAATGACAAAATAATTGAATCTATGTTTGGTGAAGTATTTGGTTAATTACTATGGAAATCATTTTGACAGTCAATCTAGAAAAATAAAAATTTCCATAAGATATTTTTGCTTATTTTAGCTTTCTAATCCTCTTCATTTAACTGAGAATTCCATATTATAAAGTGATTGCCTCTTGCCAATAGTAACCTCACCATTATTGTTACCTTACTTTATTAGCATTCATACTTTATTAGCATGCCTATTAACATTTTAGGACTTATAATACTTAATTTGACACCTTCCTTTGTAATTTTGAATTGTTATGTCCCCTTTTTATTACTTTAACAACTCAAGACCTTTTTTTTAATGATTTTTGTAAGTTTATGAGCTCATTATTTGGTTGTTTAAGAATGTTACTCTAGAGATTATTGAAGCAATTTGGTTTGTATAGAAGAAAAATTCAAATTATTAAAGCTATGAAATTTGGATCTAGAAGCATCTAATTTTTACATATGACTGATTTTAATAGCTTATCAAGCAAGCTTCCTCAAACTCACCATACACTTATCCTTACAACTGAGCTTTTATAAGAACCTATATTTTCACTCAAGTATATGGAAAAGGTGGAGTTTTTAATTTAATTTTATTCTTATTAGTTATTATCTTTCTAAGTAATCCTATTTTCCCATGTTAATTTATACTTATCCTTGATGTTCCACCAAAGATTTCCACCTTTTTGTTCTGAGCAAAGACTTCTGACAAGGAGAACCTCCAAGGTCAGCTAGAGACAGTGAGAGTTCACCTCTGGGCTCCCGTGTTCATTACAGCATTATTCATGGGAGTGAAGACATGGGGACAACCTAAGGATCTGTCAGTGGATGACCATATGAAGAAAATGTGACATGCATACACATACTCTCTCTCTCTCTCTCTCTCTCTCTCTCTGTCTCTCTCTATTACACACACACACACACACACACACACACACACACACACACATACACCAAAGTATTATTCAGCCTTAAAAAGGAAATCCTGCCATCTGGAACAACATGGATAAAACTATAAAACTGGAGGGCGTAATGCTAAGTAAATAAGCCAGAATGAGAAAAAAATCTGCATGATCCCACTTATATTTGGAATTTAAATAAGTTGAATACATAGAAGCAGAGAATACAATGGTGGTTACCAAGGGCGGAGAGGTGGGGAAGATGGAAAATGGTTAAAAGTACACAGTTGCAGCCTGACCAGGCAGTGGCACAGTGATTAAAGCATAGGACTGGGATGTGGAGGATCCAGGTTTGAAACCCTGAGGCTTGGGGCAGGCTCATCTGCCTTGAGCATGGGCTCACCAGCTGGAGCACAGGGTCTCTGGCTTGAGTGTGGAATCATTGACATGACCCCATGGTCACTGGCTTGAGCCCAGGGGTCACTGTCTTGAAGCCCAAAGTTTCTGGCTTGAGCCCAAAGTTTCTGGCTTGAGTAAGGGGTCACTGGCTCTGCTACAGCTCCCCAGTCAAGGCACATATGAGAAAGCAATCATTGAACAACTAAGGTGCCACAACAAAGATTGATGCTTCTCATCTCTTTCCCTTCCTGTCTCTGTGACTCTCTCTCTGTCTCTGTCAAAAAAAAGGGGGAGCACATAGTTGCAGACATGTATGATGACTAAGTCTATAGACCCATGACTGGCAGGATGCTGATAGTAATACTGTATTGAATATGGGGCATGGACTAAGAACATAGATTTCTCATTATATATCCCTCCCCCAATAATTATGCATAAGTATTCATTCAGATGGTTAGAAAGAAGTTTATAACTGAAATCTCTGTATTTAAAAACCTCAATATTCACACTCCAGGAGTGATAAATTATTGCAGCTATTTTAGTATCTGAGATAGTAAATATTTCTGACATTTTACAGAATTTTGGAGTTTTTACAAGCAGCTCTACACTTTTGTATACATTTCCAAACATGTCTTAAACATCCCCACTCATGCACATCACTTGGAAAAGTTTAAGGAGGCCTGTGTAACAGCTAGGCAGGCAATGCGATCTATTTCTAGGATGACTGAAATGGCTAAAATTATATTGTAGTGGTAATGGCACAACTCTGTAAATATACAAAACCGCCTTCGAGTGCTGTACTGGAGATGAGTGACTTTTATGGCATCTTATAAAGTATAGCTTACAAAGCTGCTTTAAAAAAGTAAACCAGGAAGACGGCCTTTGGCAATATACGTGCTCTTAAAATGCTTTTAAGACACTAGAAAAATATCTGAACCATCAAAAAATGAGGAGGATCTATTTGGGCATTAAAGGAATATGGCTTGTATTGGCATTTTCAGTAATTCCAGTAGGTACCTTGTTGTGTTGAATGTTCTTGCTGTTGTTGTTCATGTTGGTGTTGGTGACGCTGCTGAAGCTGACACACAGGTGCTAATGAGCTCTATGTCCTCAGCTGTCTTATGGTGAAGAAAATCCAACCACTGGCAGGTAGTGAAAATTATTGCATAGGCGTCAATTAATATAGACACCTGTGCATATGGGAGATTTTTCTTCCCTTTTCTTTAACATTCAATTGACTATTCAATATTTTCTATTTAGGTAACTGATATGACAAGAGAAAAAGTCAATCTAAAGTGCTCGGTCCCATCTATAAATAATCACATTATGCTACCTGTACTCATTTATCAATATCAAAATGCCTTTATCTTATTTCCTCCATGGTGTATAAGCTTACTGAGGACAAATCCATCCTTTTAGTTTTTAAAGAGCCTAGAAATTTTTGTAAATAGAATAACCAATCATTAAACATATGTTGAATTAATTTATGCAACCTTTAATAAAGAAATCATATGGACCATTTCTGTTACAGCATGCTTAGACATTTAAAACAATCTAATGAACACAAGAAAGTGAGACAAAATAGAAACAGGGACAGGGTTACAGGGAACAGAGGGAAAGCTGTCAGAGGGAAGGGGAAGAGGGGACTGGATTAAAAGGTGAAGGGATTAGCCAAATTATATATACATAGAACACAGATACAGACAACAGTGTAGCAATAATGAGAGAGGGAAAGGTGGAGGTAGTGGGAGGGGAGAGAAAGGGGGGAATGCAGGTTGACAGAGACTTGAATGGGGCGTGGTGGGGCATGATGTGTTGTATAGATGATGCTGAGTGGCCCACTTGATGCCACTTTTTGTTGCTTCAGGTAGTAGAGTAAATCTAGTCCCTGTTATTTCATCCTTACTTGTTTATTTTTTTTAACTTTTTGTTTTAAAATATGTTGATTTCTACAAAGACTCAGACGATTTAAATATAATTAGGAGGAACATGCTCCATTTCAAAATATACTGTAACCAACAGGATATGACACTCTTCAAAATAATGTCTTTGAGAAAAGAAAGTATTTTACATATCGGAATTTCTTTTTAATATATTTTTAACATCGTACTCCAACCATGACAAAATAAGAGACAGCTGAGAAAATTCAACATATAAATACTGAAAAAAAATATCCTAGGGTTATACTTGGATTTTATGAACTAGGTTAAAAATAGTCAAGGGAATATTGTCCATTGGTAAAAGTAAAGTTATTTTAAAAAAATAAAGTGCCCTTAATAATAGATGACGGCATTTATTTATTTTTACTATCTTACTTTATGAAAAGCCTTTAATATTTAACTTGTTTCTTTTTAATGTTGTTTCAAAGTAAATAGGTCATATACAACTGACATGAAGCTACAGTATTTCTTTTTTTTTTTTCTAAAGTATTTTTAAAGCTGAAACCAATACTCTGTCCCAGAAATTTTAAAGAGATGGAATATTTTTTTAAGCGAGAGGAGGGGAGATAGAGAGACAGACTCCCGCATGGGCTCCAACCAGGATCCACCTGGCTACCCTGTCTGTTGCTGATAATCAAGTCAAACTAGCTATCCTCAGTGCCTGGGGCTGATGCTTGAATCAATCGAGCCACTGGCTGCAAGAAGGGAAGAGAAGGGGCAGAGGGAGGAGGAGAGAAGCAGATGGTCACTTTTCCTGTGTACCCTGACTGGGAATCGAACCCAGGATGTCAGCACACTGGACCAACGCTCTATCCGCTGAGCCAGCCAGCCAGGGCTAACATAGTATTTTTTAATATCTATTATTTTTAGTTTCACTTTTGTTTGGCTTTTCAGGATCTGAATAAGTCATAATTAGGAAATACTTGTCCTCTCCTGCTTTGAAGTAACCTCCATTTATAATATAGGAACAGGGATGCTTAGTATCTTTTGAATAGTAACAGCACAAAGGCTGCCTGGGAAGCAGGTGACAGAGGCTCTGAGGCCCTTTTGTCCCCTCTCACCATGTCTACTTCTTAACACCTGCTGCTTGCTCTCTTCCTTTTGAGTATTTGTGCCCTGATTCCAACCAGATCTCCCCAACTCCCACTGTGGAGTCAAAGTGTAGTCCCCAAATAACCACTTAAAATCCTGTTGATGATTATTACGCTTGGCAGAAAAGAAACGTTTAGACTACTGAAAGAGTAAAATTAAGAGAAAATAGGCAAAGATGGAAGAGATTATTTTTTGTGGCATACTTTCTTGTATATAGTTAAGTGAGGTATTGTGTGGGATTCAACATTACACTACATAAAATGAAATGCAAATGAGTTATGTAATTACTTTGTTTATATCTTAATGTTTTGTCAAGTTAGTCACAATTTCCACTGAGGATGCTAGACTCATAATCGTTATAAATCCAAACCTACAAAATAATTTCTGATGAATCACTTTATAGGGAAGAAATCACAAGAGAAAAGGTTAAACCCTATTTTGTGTTGGAGTCTACAAATCCCTACTTCCTTACGGATCATCTGGAGACAACAATTCCTTATCCCTAGCTCTGCGCATACCATTTTCTTGTCTCCGTATCACCAGATTTCATCTGCCTTTTGTGAAATATTCTGTGAGCAAAGCAGAAGCTACATACAAAAGGCAAATTTTCCCCGAAGTGGAGACCCACTTCGAATACCAACAATCTAAACTTGTCCTCTGCCTCACTGTGAACCATCCTTGTGGATGTGTTATTTTAAAAATCTGTATTAATATGACAAAGAGAAAATAAATGAGATGCTTTCTGTATTTAGTAAAGGTGTCCACATCCCCTCTCATAAAAACCCAATTAAAGTTTTATGAAAAAAATTACAGAGATTATTAAATATTCCTCAGGCCCTTGTGAACATGCATTTTTATCACGACATTAACTATCTCAGACACAGAGACCAAGAGATATTGCAGCATGCATTTTGGTTTCTTTTTTCATATATAGATGCCTATTTTTGAGTAGCCAATTAATCTCAAAAGATACATAGTGATTGTTTTAAAATTGATATGAAAATGATACACTCACTTCCCAACAGCTGTTTAAAAAAAATAAAAGAAAGAAAGATATATACCTTTAGGAACAACAGCACAGTCTAATCTCATTTAAGATAAATTTCAGGTTGTGTTATTTCAAATATTATGTTCATCACATTTTTCCCCCATAATTCAAATGATAAACTATGCCCTGGAGGAAAACTAAGTTTCCCAGTCAAATAAGACAGACCAGCCTTTTGAAACACACTGTGATGTTAATATTTTCCACATAAATTTATTATGAATAATGATTCATTTTCTTTGGAATTAAGGAGCTATAATGTGGTTCCATTTATCTTCCTGAGTAATATTCTCTTCCTTTTGCTTTTCAGCCTCAGTCCCCAGGCTATTAAGATACTATCTAATAAATTTGTATTTGGTAACTCTACAGAATTTCGAAATTGTACAAACTAAATTCATGTTACCAGTGGAAGTTCACAAGGCAAACATGCATATGCATTTATTTTTTTCCTAAGCTATAGATCACTAATATTTCCTCTACCATCTAGATCAAAGGTAGGAAATGGAAACTCGGTAGCTTGATTTAATAAATCTTGGGTCTTGTGAAGATGACTAATATAAAGTTTTAATATATATTTACCTCTCTCCCCCACCCAATACCCAAATTAAGGTAAAATCTATAATTGGCTTATATTAGAAAGTATTCTCCTGACAAACTTCTCAATGTGATATAGGGTGAGGCAAAAGTAGGTTTACAGTTATGAGTACACGCAATGCCAAGTTTATTCTGTTAGTGTTTATTAATCATTGCATTATTTTCCATATGAACAATTATATTCCTACTTTTGCCCCATTGCATTTACCCCAGAGCTGAGAATGCAGAGCATATAATGTTTCTATGGAAAATGGTTGGCACTCTTGTTTTTTTAGTGAGTTCTATCATTCAGGATTAGTAGCTCTGACAGTAAGAGCAAGCAAGGGTCAGTGGTGAACAATATTTTTGGCTGCTACTTACAATCTAGACCTCAACATCTTTGTATTTCAGACTGGCCAATATTGAGGACAAAATAAATTTATATGATCTTCTCTACAATCAACCCAAATTTACAGGTTTTCTTTACAGGAAGGAAAAGACATCTTATTATACCAAAAATTTAATTTTCATAAACATTTCTTACTCAATAAGCAATTACACCTTCATGTGTCATTTCCATTTCTATGGTAATTTCCATTTGAATGTTGCATTTACTCTGCAAACTGAATTCATCCTAAAATTAAGTTTATTATAAATTTTCCTTCCCTTTGCAAACAAAATTGACTTTTCTGTTTTTCTCACTGGTGTCATTTTCCTAGAACCTGAAATGAAAATCACAAATATATTTTTTACTACTCCCTTCCCCTTATTTCTATAGAGATTGACCATTGTGCTGTCAACTTCTCTAGAAATCAATAACAAAGGGGCAATGAGAAAACTTACAAACAAACAGAAACTTTACAACACATATTTGAACAGCAATTGGGTCAAAAAGAAATTTAAAAAGATAATTAGAAAAAATTTTTGAGGCAAATAAAAAGAAACCATAATTTATTTGATACAGTAAAAGCAATACTAAGAGGAAAATTTATGGTGCCAAACACATATATTAAAAAAGAAGAGAAAACTCATCCAAATTTTACACCTGAAAGAATCAGAAAAAGAAAAACTAAGCTCAAAGTTATTAAAAGAAAGAAAATAATAAAGATTAGAGAAAAAATAAATAAAATACAGATTGTAAAAGTTTTAGAAAAAAATTCACAAAACTAAGAGATTTAAAAAATATTGACAAACCCTTGCTATACTAACCAAGAAAAAAAAGAGGAAAGATAATAAATTTCAAAATAAAACAGGAGACATTACAATCAATGCCGCAGAAATAAAAAATATCATAAGGTATATTATGAATAATTATACACCAAAAAATCGGACAACATAGATGAATAAATTACAGAACATACAATGTACCAGGATTGAATCAAGAAGAAATAAAAAATCTGAACAGCTCAATAACAAATAAGAAGGTTAAATTAGTAGTCAAATCCTTCCCTCAACCCCTACAAAGAAAGAAAAAAAAAGAAAAAGCCCAGGACCAAATGGCTTTATAGGCAAATTCTATCAAACTTTTAAAGAATTCCTATAAAGTTTAAGAGTAAGCTTGACTAGGCAGTGGTGCAGTGGATAGAATGTTGGACTGGGATGTGGAGGACTCAGTTTTGAAACTCCGATGTCGCTGGTTTGAGCGCGGGCTCATCCTGCTTGTGTGGTGGCTCATCAGATTGAGCATGGCGTCACTGGCTTAAGTGTGGGTTCATAGACATGACCCCATGGTCACTGGCTTAAGCTCAAGGGTGCTGGCTTGAACAAGGGGTCACTCATCCTGTTGTAGCCCCTCAGTCAAGGCATATATGAGAAAGCAATCAGTGAACAACTGAGGAAACTAAGGAGCCACAATGAAGAATTAATGCTTCTCATCTCTCTTTCTTCCTTCCTGTCTGTCCCTATCTATCCCTCTCTCTCTGTTACTGTCACACACACACACACACACAAAATGTTAAGAGAAAGAAACACTGTCACACTCATTTATGTTGCCAGTGTTTCTCTGACAGACACCACAAGAAAACTATAGGCCAATATCCTAATGAACATGTATGGAAAAATCCTCAACAAAATGTTAGCAAACCTAAGTCAACAATACATTAAAAAGACCATGCACCATGACCAAGTGGGATTTATCCCTGGGATGTAAGGATAATTCAGCATATGCCAATCAATAAATGTGATATTGCACATAACAAAGGATAAATAACACATGGTCATCTTCATAGATGCAGAAAAAGAATGATAAAATTCAGCATACTTTCCTTTAAAAAAATCTCTCAACAGATTAGGTATAGAAAAAAATGACCTCAACAGAAATGGAGATTATATATAAAATCTCAAAGAATCATATTTTATTTCCACTAAGATCTGGAACAAAGCAAGAATGCCCTGCCTTGCCACTTCTACTCAGCACAGTACTGGAAATCATAGTCAGAGCAATTAGACAAGAAAAATTAATAAAGATATTCATTCTCTTTAAAAAATTTTTATATCCATTTCTCCTTTGTATTATAACTGCCAAAGTCCATCATCTTAATACTTTATATCCAGAATTTCTGCTTAATCCTCAACTCCTTGGGTCTTCTCTTTCTATGTATAAGATATTTAAAATTCTAATGACATTCATCTTCAGATTAAAAGAAAAAAACCTGCCATATTATCTATTATGTTGCAGAATAAAGGCCATGAGATTTTGTATTGTAAATAGTATGCAATGATTTTGCCTTATCTTCTCCTCTATTTGTTTGTTAATTTGTAACGTGAACTTTGCCATATAAGCAACAAAAGCCAAACCAAATCAAATTCTTCTCTATTCACCTTAATAGTACGTACCTGTCTCCTGCCCAGTGCCAGACACATTGTAAATATACAATATTTATAGATGTAACAATGTAGCATTATTATGAAAACAGAATTTCAGAGAGAAAAATGCAGTGTTTATAATCTTCCAATATTCTAGCTAAGTTTGGTGCCATAAGTATATTTTTGAAGACTCTAAACTTAATGTGTGGGCTGTCAGTTTACATAACTCTAAAGAAAAAATTGTGACAAATAATGTGTGTGTTGTATTCAGATTTGGAAACTGAATTGCAAATGAATAATGTTTTCGGGAACATCTTTAAAATCTACATATACCTGGCAATTTAGAACTCTTTCTTAAATTCTGTAATTCAATTTGCTGCAATTTTGTCTTGCTCAAAGACCCTTTCAAGATAACAATAATACCGGAAGACGTAAGTTGAAGGCATATTTTGCAATAAAGTTCAAAATCTCTAAGATCCTGAATGTATTCCCATATTAATATAAATATTCAGATCATGTTAATAAATTCCATATGAATTTTGCTATTGTAATGTTTAAATTATAAATATTACCTGTTATCAGTTGCACAGTAGTTCCAGTGGGCTCTCTCTTCTGTCTGTAGAGCCCATAGCCCACCATTGTGCTGAGTGACTACAAAGCCCTGTCTGTGGACTCTGAGGGGCTTGAAAGTGTTGTCAACCCTCGACTCTCATCAGTGAGAAAGAATAATTGAGGTTGATCACCCAGGAAAGCTCTGTATTAGTGGCCTCAATACAGAAACAAATAAGTTCTATTGTCTGTATACACCACATTTTGTTTATCCATTTATCCCTCAATAGACTCTTGGGTTGCTTTAATTTATAACCCTTGATATAGGGCAAAAAAAATGGACTCTAAATGAGTACCAGTCAACATTATCTTCTAAAATGTTCATCTTTAATACATAAAATTGGTTTCATTTAAAAAGCCTAATCTTGTGAGTTGTTTTGTTATCTCAGAAAATGTCATTAAAAATATAACAGTAGTGGCAATATAGAAAGCAAGATCTAATTTGAAATTTTCTGGAGGGCATTATTTCTATAAAGCCATACCTGTGTTATTGTCTGAAAAATAAAAAAGGGAAGTGGCCTCCATGTAGTGGAACACTGAAGTAGGCTTATTAGGAAATGAATATATTAAAATATATACTGTTTAGTGAATTTGCTAATATACACTTCAGCACAACTCCCAAAAATTTTGTGAGTGTAAAGTCAACAATAACTCATCCTAAGTCTTAATGATAGCCCATAAAGTATACCATTATACATGAAGCAAAAATAGTGCAGGATTAATTTGTGTTTCAATAGGTGAATAATTTTTGAAATGTTATGTGTCTGTTTTAATTGCTCTATACAGGGGGTGATACGGCCTATCAAACCCATTAGTTGCTTTGTTCACAATATTTCTATCATTCACACGTATGAAAAAATATGGCCCTGGCTGGTTGGCTCAGCGGTAGAGCGTTGGCCTAGTGTGCGGAGGACCTGGGTTTGATTCCCGGCCAGGGCACACAGGAGAAGTGCCCATTTGCTTCTCCACCCCTCCACCACACTTTCCTCTCTGTCTCTCTCTTCCCCTCCCGCAGCCAAGGCTCCATTGGAGCAAAGATGGCCCGGGCGCTGGGGATGGCTCTGTGGCCTCTGCCTCAGGCGCTAGAGTAGCTCTGGTCGCAACTTGATGAAGCCCAGGATGGGCAGAGCATCGCCCCCTGGTGGGCAGAGTGTTGCCCCTGGTGGGCGTGCTGGGTGGATCCCAGTCGGGCGCATGCGGGAGTCTGTCTGACTGTCTCTCCCCGTTTCCAGCTTCAGAAAAATGCAAAAAAAAATATATATATATATATATATATATATATATGAACATAGAATTTAGAAAGCTATTAGTTATTAGCATGAAATGTGTTATTACTGTTGAATATAGTAGATGCTAATATTCATAATAATAGGGATATAGTAATATTATCAAAAAATAATATATGGTAGATTCTCATTATTTGTGAATGTTATGTTTCAATTTGCCTCCTCAACAAGGCAATGCTCTGTCCTCTTGTTTCCACTTTCATGCTGTTGGTGTAGGTAAGTAGCTAAATATTAATAAGGAAGGCAGCAGAGGGAATCAGACATTAAGCATAATAAGCTAGAGATTTTAGCAAGAAAGGAAAGGAGAGAGAGAGAAAGAGAGGGAAAGAGCGAGAGAAAGATGAGAACATAGACCTGTTGCTGTATGTGCCCTGACCGGGATGGAATCAGCAATCTCTGCACTTCAGGACGATGCTCTAAGTAACCAAGCTATTGGGCCATGGCTGTCCCAATAGTTTAATGTTAGCTGAGATGTAGGTTCCTTCCTTTCTTGTCTGTCATCTGACATATGACAATTTCTTCCTTACACTGATTCCCCTCCAGGTTACAGGATGGCAGCCAAATTTCTAGGTGTCATTATCCAGACATAAGAACATTCAGAACAAAAGACACCATGTCTAATGTATCATTTGCATCCCATCAGACTTTATTCTCTGTGCTGCTTTTCCAGAGCCTTGTATATGCTGTTGAATTGATTTTAACTTGTGGAAAAAAATGATATTGATGTATCACCTCCTAAACTGCAGCATTAGAAAAATATTAGAAATGAGTGCTATAATGCATCAATTAACAATAGGCACAGAAGATGACAAATGAATCGTTGAGTTGAATCTTTTATACATGCAACAGAAAACTTGAAAAAAAAAAGCATTTGCCTCAGCCAATGTTTGCATTGCTACCACTTAATCATCAACAAATTTATCTTAAAATGGAGTTAAGAGAGAGAGAGAGGATTAGCAGGAAGGAAGAATGATGGAAACTGGAAAATACTGAAAACAAGGCACGGATGGTAGTGGTTATGCCGAAGACAAGTTGATCTTGGAACACTCTGTTCTGGCTCCTTTGAATGTGTTTGTGATATATGTAGGAGCTGATTTGCCAAAGAAATTAATCATGTAATGACTGCACGGTGTGTGTGTTCAATTATAGTCTTTATGGTTGATTGCTCTTTGTAATAAATACCATTGCTAGCCCTTTTTCATTCCCTTTGCCCTGGGCAAGAAGGGCAGGACCGAAATGGAAAAGACAAATATAACCAATGTGCAGATAAAATGCTTTTTCTAAACTGGGATGTTAGGACCCATTCATTTTCAGTGTCAGAGATATTAGTTTGTTTAGGGAAGCTAAAAGCATATAAACATTCACCGATTGTACAACTTCATTGTGATGTTGTCAGATCTCTACCGCCACATTTCAATTTTATCATCAATATAGATCATTTTAAAATGATTTTTTCCAAAGCCTCTTTAATTTCTTTTTAAATGATAGAGAAAAAATTTCCACAAAACGCTTTTAATGTTTAAAGCCAAAAACCACTGTTCAAAGCAACATAATTTTTTCTTAGAATAATCTATTATGAAAAATCTCATTAGACAGACAGACACACACACACACACAGTATATGTCTTTAAAATATTTGGATTATATTGTGTCCTAATTCTAAGAAGAAAATCCAAGCCCATCTTTCTTCTATAGGAGGCATTCCTTTGCCATCTGGAATAGAGTTTAATTTCTTTGACAAAAGTTTACTGAGAACTGTTACATCCCAGACACCATTCTGGGTGATGGGAATAATGCAATGAGTGAAACAGACAAACATCCCTAACATTCTGGAGTTTATGGTATAATGTAATAAAACATATATGACACATAAGGATTATATATATATATATATACACACTATATATATATATTATATGTATATACACTTTATCAATAGCAGTGAGAATTTTGGAGGAAGCTAAATTGTGACATTTAGGCAGTGCGTGGGATTGCAGTTTTAAATACGATGTTTGGAGAATGTTTGACTGAGGAAGTTCCAGTTTAGTAAATCTCTGCCTGTCCAAATTGTTAGTATGGTTTGTGCCTTGTGACAGGACCATGTCAGATACAGAACTGGTCCTGTGGTCCTAGAATACTGTCCCTCAATTATAGAATGCAGCAGTTGATTTAGTCATGGTCTTGATGAACAACTTGTTATGGAAAATGAAATAATAATAATCTTGTTTTACACTGGTATCAACAGGGCATCCAGTTGTTACCTGTGATTGTGATAAATGACAATTGAAGCAAGTTTTTAGGGAATTCACATTGTTAAATTATTAGCTCTAGTCATGATCTCAGAACCAAATGGCTTCCATGATAGGACTAGAATAACCTCTTATTTCTTGCAGCCTCAGAGCCAAGATGCTTGACTATGAAGCATAACATTTCATCTTATTTCATAGAGAGCCATTTTCCCCCCTGTAAACTCATATGGCAAAAGACACAAGGGTGCTCTCTGAGGTCTCTTATAAGGACACTAATGTTACTCTTAATCACCTCCAAAAGTCTCAACATCTAAATACCCTCGTACTGGTGATTAGGTTTCAACATACAAATTTGGGGAGAAAGGCACAAACATATAAGTCCCTCCATAGTTTTATAAATGCAACCAAATGATACAGTATTCATGGATCAGAGATAAAAAGACTTTACTTCTCACATTTGCACCATTTTCCTGGGGTGATGCAGAGCACCCCAGCTGGATGCTGGGTGTACAGTGGTTTTTCCTCACAGCAAAGGAACCCCCAGCTTAGGAAATGCCAATATTTTCCAATAGGCTATATGAAAAGCAGCTCAACTTCTACCTTGGAAAGAGACAGTCACTAAGAATTTTGAATTGACAGTATACCCAAAAGGAAATTTAAAAGTAGAAATGTCCACGTACCTTGACAAATGAAGACTCAAGGGTAAAATCAAGTTTCAGAATTGAAGAATTATAGAAGATAATTAATAAAGATAATTACCTTGGGGGGGAACCATACAATTGTCACAATGAACTTCAAAGTATTAATTATTGCTAGTTATTTTAATGTTAATGTTATTAAGGCCATGGATGCTGAAAAAAAAAATAGTGGTAGATGCATAGAGTGGACTACTCAACAATCAAAAGTATCAAAATACTGACATACATAATAACATGGATGAATCCCATAGGCAGGCTGGGTAAAAGTATCTGAACCCAGAACGTACATACAGTTCAGGGACATGTGGTTACAAAGCGAAATAGATGTGTTTTACTTCAATATGCATCCACCCGGCACGCCCACCAGGGGCGATGCTCCGCCCCTCTGGGGCGTCGCTCTGTTGTGACCAGAGCCACTCTAGCTCCTGGGGCAGAGGCCAAGGAGCCATCCCCAGCGCCCAGGCCATCTTTGCTCCAATGGAGCCTCAGCTGTGGGAGGGGAAGAGAGAGACAGAGAGGAAGGAGAGGGGGAGGAGTGGAGAAGCAGATGGGCGTTTCTCCTGTGTGCCCTGGCCGGGAATCGAACCGGGACTTCTGCACGCCAGGCTGACGCTCTACCACTGAGCCAACTGGCCAGGGCCTCACTATGCAATTTCTTTCTGCCTTTGGCAGCAGGTGAGAGAGAAATTGATCAGAAGGAAGGGAGCTAGAATAGCATTACAATCAGTAAAACACAGGCAGACAATTCGAAAACATGGTCAAAATGAACAATGATTGATAAACATCCTTTTCATACTTTATTTAACCTTGAACTAAAAATCCCAAACCAGCAAACTATAAGCTTTACCTTTCATCTGTCAGATTATTGAGTATCTTTGAACACAAAAGGTCAAATGGCACAAGATTTCTCAGTAAAGGTTAAACAATAAAAATCAGAGTTCTTTATTCAAAATTTAAACAAGCAATTTCAACTTCTTGGAAGTCTGTTCTATCATTTTTGCTGTGCTTGTGAATAAAGATTTATTATGCACAAAAGTGATTCTGCCCATATTGTTTATGTAGTGGAAAAATAGAACAGATAATTTCCAATAAGAAGGAAATGCTAAATAAATTACTGTGTATCTAACTGATAGAATAATGTACACCAGTTAAATAGCTTTTTTATAACCATTTTAATAGCATATTAAAATATTTATGGTATGGTAGTAAGTAGGAAAATCCTAAAATCAATGGAGTTCTTATTTACTCTTACATATTTTTCTGAGACATTTTGTCATAAATAAATTTTAATAATAAAATTTGAAGCATGAGCTAAACAAGATAAAAAATTTAAAAAGACTATGGAAATATATGGAAACCTCTACCTAAAATTATCAAGTTTCTGTGTTTTTATCTTCATTTATTTTAGCTTTATATAAAAAGTTAGTCACCAAACATTCTAAATGAATTATAACATTTCATTCACCTTAAAACTGTAACTCAACATTCAGAGACAAGGCAATATTTTAAAGTCAGTCAATAAGGAACTTTTTATGTTATTAAGCACCTTTAGAGCAAAAACTAATTATATATCAGGATATAGAATATCTAAGAAGATAAAAATATTGTAAAAGTTGCTTCCACGATAACTTTATTCAAGATAATATTGCCGCCTGACCTGTGGTGGCGCAGTGGATAAAGCGTTGACCTGGAATGCTGAGGTTGTCGGTTCAAAACCCTGGGCTTGCCCGGTCAAGGCACATATGGGAGTTGAAGCTTCCTGCTCCTCCCCCCTTCTCTCTCTCTCTCTCTCTCTCTCTCAATCTTTCTCTCTCTCCTCTAAAATTAATGAATAAATAAAAATAATTTAAGAAAAAAAAAAAAAGATAATATTGCCATGTATTGTAGATTTGTTATGAATATTTCTTAATTCTATTTCTTTTTTTTTTTGTATTTTTATGAAGCTGGAAACGGGGAGAGACAGTCAGACAGACTCCTGCATGCGCCGGACCGGGATCCACCAGGCACGCCCACGAGGGGGCGACGCTCTGCCCACCAGGGGGCGATGCTCTGCCCTTCCGGGACGTTGCTCTGTTGCGACCAGAGCCACTCCAGCGCCTGGGGCAGAGGCCAAGGAGCCATCCCCAGTGCCCGGGCCATCTTTGCTCCAATGGAGCCTCGCTGCGGGAGGGGAAGAGAGAGACAGAGAGGAAGGAGAGGGGGAGGGGTGGAGAAGCAGATGGGCGCTTCTCCTGTGTGACCTGGCCGGGAATCGAACCCAGGACTTCTGCTCTACCACTGAGCCAACCGGCCAGGGCCTCAATTCTATTTCTTATACACCGTAATGGAAATGTGCTGATTACATAAGGGCACCCACTTTTATACCAATGTAACCTTAAGCAAAAAAAAAAACAAAAAACAAACAAACAAAAAAAACCGTGAAGATTATGACTCACTCTGTTTGCAAGAGTTCCTGTTCCAGGGCACATATTCTATATTCCACAGAAATACACTTCCAAACACAGAAGATGTCTTATGCTCATTCTATCTCTTATTAATACTCCTTCCCTAACCCACCCATTCTCTCCTCGCACCAAGACTATAAAGAAAAAAATTCACATTCCCCCAAGCAGAAATGTTATTGCTCTAGGGAAACAAAAAAATACACCCAAAATACCATTCCATTAAAACATATCCAGAATTTTCTGGATAAAAAAAATAAATAAAGCTTTTGGTTTAGGAAAGCACAGGGATGGAGGAGGGTTTAAATTGCCGCCTTACAAAGTTGAAACAAGATTTTTAAAAGTATTGTAAACCTTGACTGTGGTGTTTACTTATTTATTTTCATCTGTAAGAGAGGGTGATAGAATCTGTTGAATGGTTTTTAGAGCCATGCTGCTCCCGTGAGAGCAATGAATTCTTACATGAGTTCTTGAACAAATTGGGAGTGAGTAAAAGATTCCTATAAAAAAATTCTTTGGAGCATTTCTTTCGTGAAAAAAAAAAAATGGTTTCGTAATTAAGATCCCTTAAGAGAAAAACAGTAAGAACTAAGCTGGCCGGACAAATGACTTTGTTCTTTTTCTTTCTTTCTTTTCTTTTTTTTTTGAGAAGGAAATTGCTTATGAGGTATTCTGATATCAATATATATGTGTGTGTGTGTGTGTGTGTGTGTGTGTGTGTGTGTGTGTGTGTGTATTATTGTGGTTCAACCAAAATAGGGTAGAAAAATTGGTGACTAAAAAAAAAATAACAGATTGTGGAAGATAATCAATTTACTATTAAATTTGCTAAAAACAATAACTGGGAAAGGGGAGAAAATAGTGAATATTACTGGAGCTTCTACTAGGGGCAGAAAAGAGTTACTATTGCATGTTTTTTAATGAAGTCTGTTATGTTTAGATTCTTTTAGGTAATTGCATAGAGGACTATAAAGCCATGAAAACAACTTTAGATGTGATTTTATAATGACATGTCGCACTTTAGGCAAGCTATGGGAGAGAACAGAGCTTAATGCAGTTACCTTCCCAAGAATATAATTAAATTGGGAACTGGAATACTGATCCAACTTAAGAAAAAAAACACAAAGGGAGATAAAATTACTACCCCCCTTCTTTCTTGCCCACACCTACCCAGAACCTTAAAGGGGAAGACTAAAAGGCATCTTCTGAGAGAGTCTTTCTATCTATCACATGTGGATGTGATCTCTTTTCTATTGACTGCTCATGACTGTTTCTCCCTCTTGTCTCTATCACTGCTTTCTAGTGTGATTCTCATTTTTGTACATAAGGCATCTTTCACAATAGGCCATAGACTGGAAATTCCAGTGGTGCAGAGCCCATGGGGGACCAGCATTTTTCACCCTTGGCTGTACTTAGCATACTGCACTGATAGGGCTAAGAACTCCACAAATGATTGTTGAGACAATATAATTTAGATGTTAGAGTGATGGATAAAAGGAAGAAAATAGATAACACAAAACAGTGAAAAGCAAGAATACTGAAGGGAAGGAAAAAGACCACTTAGAAGGAAGATTAGCATGTATGCACCCACTAAAGTGCTACTTAAAAATCACGTCTCCTGGTTCCTTGAAACCATGACTCAATGGTTATAACCTGATTTCCGTTAGCAAGATCCCCCGAGCCACCTAAGCACTGGTAGCGCACCTGCCCCATGTCCGCATACCTGAGCCACTGGGAGACACAACAAATAACTTGGTAATAGTACCAGAGTCCCAAAGGAACTTTTTACAAATAATGAAAAATATGACACACAGAGTGTGGGTAAATAAAGCAAAGTCACAAAGTTAAAAAGAAACGGTAGCAAGTTATTTCAGACTTTTCTGTGATATGTTTGCCAAGTTCGCTCATAAATAACACAAGCCAATTTAGTAAATTATAGAGCAAAGGAAAATTTCTGATAGGTTGATGGAACCTTAGGCAAAGCAGAAGCAAACTTTATATCATGGTATAGTATATATGTACATATCTATATAAATTGTATTTATATAACATTTAACTATATATTATAAAATATACTATGTAATAAACATTTTATAGTGTAAGCAAGAAAATAGCTATTAACTTCATCTGGGTTTTAATTGTACTTTTATAAGTCCACATTAGATACTATTTATAGTGCATTGTAACTTGCTCACATTTGGTCTCCTTGTATCTATTTAAGTTTCTCTAAAAAGTAAGTTGTAGTTAAGGACACCGCCTTAGAAATTAGTCCTATGTTCAAAACCACTCTCTGCCCTTCAGTTAATATTAAACAGTTGTTTAACTTCTCTGAGAATTAATGAGTTCAATTATAAAATTTAAAAATTTGCAAATTTCACTTTAGTTTCCAGGTTTGCTGAGATATATATAAGGTCTCACTTCACAGGTGTTTTCAAACAAAATATCACTTAAAATAGCAATAGAAATGCATGGTACTTAGGCATAAAGCTGAAAACTAGGGTAACCCTTTTATGGAAAAAAATTAAATGTAAAACACTAATAAATTCCTAAATATAGAGAGATAGTATGTTCATATACAAGAAGTTCATATAGTAAATATATAAATTCTCAATTGATATTAAGTTCAATCACATTCCACTAAAATCTCAAAAGGGATTTTTGTTGATCTTCACAATGTAATGCTAAAATGTAATTGTAAGTTTAAATAAAAGAAAATAGCTACTTCTGGAAGAGGAAGAAAAAAGCAGCAGGATAAAAGTTATTCCTTTGCCATATTATAGATGAAAAATTTTTACAAAGCTATGGTAATTCTGTATTATTGACGCAGAAAAAGACATCAGAACAGTATAGTGCATCCTGAAGCATACACCTGTGTAATAAATGGAAAATTAATTATATACTCACCTACCAATGCAGACTACTAGTACCTATTGGATATATGTTGATACCTCAGTTGCTTGTAAATATTAAAAAGTAAAGATAACTGAATCCCTATCTCACAGCATATACCAATCCCCTCCAACCTGACATATGTAAACAGTAGGAGCTTAAGTCTTCTGCAAACACAAAGCATTGTAACAGAAAATAATTCTAGATTATTAAATTCAATGTCTTTTCTTTTGTCAAAATTCTCTGCCTGAAGATATACTTGAGGTAAATGTATCATTTATAAGCTCCTTTCTCTATGTGTTTTGTTTTCATTCCCATAATTAATGCACAATTCCTGGGGGGAAATCCTGTGGTACAAAAGGATGGGGTGGGGGAAGTGGTGGGGAAGAGAATGGGGACAGGGCAGGAGAGGGACACTCAGAATAAATGACAACTTCAAAAGTGCTGGTATAGCTCTTTATTTTTTTCATACCACAAACTCATCCTAAGGAATCTATGTAGTTTAGAGTTGGATTAGAAGTTCAGTGATTGCCCAGGGAAAGCTTAACATGCTTATGCTACTTTCTAAGAGCAAGTAAATCTCATCTGGTTGATATGACAAGGATTGACTTTGCCAATTATGTTATGTGACCATCCTTTCCCATAAACGAAATGAGTTCAACTACGGCTCCATGATCTGTGCTCAAATATATGTAAAGCAGGAGATAAAAATAAAAGCATTATTAAAATATGTATCGCACCAGCAAGGGCATGTTGAAATGAATCCTATTTTTATTTTATTCCCATACATTTTTAGCATATCAGGTTAAACAGGTTGCCTTTAGGTTGAGGAAGAATTAAGAGGAATAATTAATAGTCTTTTGAAAAGTTCTCCTCAAGCCTTTTAGGGTATAATTCCTAGAAACTGAGTGTGTGATTGATTTACGTGACAAAGTAACAAATCTTCTTGAAAGTTGGGTCGTTTCCAATGCCTTGCTATCAATAAAACTGAAGGAGGAAGTAATCAAGTTGTCAGCTGATATAACATTAAAAATAGGTTTTATGAGAAACCGCTATGTTATTTCGAATATAATTTAAAGAGCATTTAAAGAGCTGAGAAGCAGTGCTTCTCCAGAGCTCTTTTCATTTGTATCTCTTCATTTAAACTCAGACAGTTTCTCCTCATTTACATCCATAACAAAGAAAGCTAGGAAAAGGTCTCATCCTAGCTGTTTGTAATAACCATCCAGGCCTGCAGGAACTCGTTGAAAAATGAAAGCCTCCTCCATATCGTGAAAGATAACGTCGATTTCATTTCTTTTTTAGTTTATTTAAAAAGTTACATTGCAAGGGGTGATACTGATCAATAAGAGTATGTAGGTTTCAGGTCAATATTTTTATAGCATTTGAACTGTTGGTGATGTCATTTTTTACTGCTTATTTGTAATAAGTACTCAGAAAAAATAACAAAAGGTATGTTGTTTTGTTCATTATGGTGCTCACACCTCACGCTAAGTCAAGGAGAATCTGAACATCGTCCTCTTCAGTCTTGCCTTCCTATGTGTTTATACTGTAATGGAAAGCAAGGAGGAAGGTCGTGGGGAGAGGACATTGGCGATGTGCTTTTTTCCAACAGTGTGTTGAGTGATGTCATCAAGAAAACCATGTAGGTTGTTCCTGACTTCAACCCCCTTTCACGGGAAGACCAATTAGCAACTATCCATAAGCAAGACACCAGAGTGAAAATCCTGGAACATGGGGGTGACACTGATGCACCCCCTTGGACCACTAAGACTGAGAAAAACACATTAGAAGGGGGAGATTTGGTCGCAGAGGCACATACGGACTGAAGAGAATGTGAAGAGGTATATGGAGAAGATGGCCATCCACAAGCCAAGGACACAGGCCTGTCCCTCACAGCCCTTGGAAGGAACCAACCCTGCTGACACCTTTGTCTCAGTCTTCTCGCCTCCAGAATGGTGAGATAATACATTTCTGTTGTGCGGGCCCAAAACAAAACAAAACAAAAATTACATGCATTGTGTACATGAGGGTTTATGTTACTATAAATCTATTTAACATCCATATAGGTGAGACATATTATTTTAAAATATGTAATATCTCATTGAATATTTTAAATCGAGTATATAAAGGAGGAGAAAATAAAATGAAAGGTGAAGTATTTTTCCAGCACGGGTTCAAGGAAATCTAAGGTCAGCATTCAGATTTTCCCTCCAAAAAAGTTAGAATTGTTTCGAATCTGCCATGTTCCTGCACAATGTGCTCTTTGGAGAGCAAGCATGACATTCCATTATCTGTATGTGCTCACATTACATAGAAACCTGTGTGTGTTATTAGAGTGAAATAAATATTTTGATCATCTATGTGACCATTTTTCAAACTATGTGTAGCCTCCCGCGACAAATATCTATAAATACTCGACATGTTCTACATGCAATTTTGCCCCTTCTCTTTCTAAGCCTGGATCAAATTTTCAGGATATGTGGTGTTTTAAGGAGTTTACTTGAAGGATGGATTTAAATCCACCTTTGGTACAAAATATAATCCTTTCCCACAAAGTCCTTAAAAGTCCTTGATGACAATATGTATTAATTATATGTCGCTAAAATCAGTCCTGTTTCTAGGGGTGTTATGGAAAAAGTAGCTGTTATGCCTCTTTCTTCAAATTTTGAAAAGCTCTGTAGAAGTTCATTTCAAACACCTGTGATTTTCCGTAACTGCTTGAGCATTGGTCCAGAGAGAGCTCCCCTCTCTTCAAACAACTCCAACATTGATTTTGAAATAAAAGGTTCCCGATGGGATTCGGAAGGTTTTACAGTGACTCAGTGTGAAGCAATAAACCTGAACTTTTAGGATTTGTTTTATAACCTTGAGGTGTCTTAGACTTGCATGCTTGTCACCCTAGGTGATAGACCCTGTTGACATAAAGCACTCAATTTATTTTACCTTTTTTCTGAAGGTGATCAAGCTGACTCACCCTGAGAAACACATTCATTTGATTTAGTTGTATCCTTTAGTGCCCAATACTTACAGGTCAACTTACACAAACAAATGCCTTTTGAATAACTGTGCCCTGACATTCACACAATTCCTCTGGGCTTCAATTACTTGAACAATTTAAGCACATCAGAAAATAATTATCTAAATAATTGTCAAGAGTATTATTAGCATTAAATTCATTGAGGAATGTGCAACTATGAGACATGTCTTTAAATTTTTGTAATATTGATACATTTTGTTTCTAAATTATTTATGTATTATTTGTGCCACAGTAGAATTGTTTTTAAAAAGATTAAAGATTGTTTTAAAAAAGACAGTTAAAATAACAAAAAAGTAACTTTGCCCTCTCTCTTCACTTAATACAAATTTTTAGAAAAGGTGAACATTTATTAAAATCTCATAGCATCATTATATTAAATAAAAATGTAATAAAATTGATAAAATAGATATGTAAAATCTATACAGTTTTTCTACACAAACTAATATCATTTTAAAACTATAATAAAAATTATCTCTGTAATATTATAAAAAGTTTGGGCAGTGGGCACAGAATACAATATACAGACCATGTATCACAGACTCATACACTTGAAACCTATATAACCTTATTAACCAATGTCACCCCAATAAATTTAATTCAAAATAAAAAATATCTTTATTTTTCTCTAAAAATGTAATAACTAAGAAAAATGAAAAAGCAATGGGTAAGAATGATATAAATAAAAAGGACAGATATGTTCGTAAAATATTAGCTATCGCCGGACCTGTGATGGCGCAGTGGATAAAGCGTCGACCTGGAAATGCTGAGGTCACCAGTTCAAAACCCTGGGCTTACCTGGTCAAGGCACATATGGGAGTTGATGCTTCCAGCTCCTCCCCCTTCTCTCTCTCTGTCTCTCTCTCCTCTCTCTCCCTCTCTGTCTCTCTCTCCTCTCTAAAAATGAATAAAAAAAAATTAAAAAAAAACATTAGCTATCTATAATTAAGTATACATCTGAAAAAATTTTTATCTAAAGGAATATTCAATGAATAATAGCCCCCCAAATCCTGCAGAGATATAAAAAATATATAGACAATGAAAAATAGAGTGTTAGAATTTGTTAAAGAACAATGTCAGGACTAAAATTTACACACACTTAAAAATGACATTTACTTTCTTTTCATGTAAATGATTTTAGTTTGCAATAGTATAATTTTAGTTTAGACATAGTTTCTTTTTTCCTGACGATACCTGCACAGGGTGATTTCATGATCACAATAAGTTATTCTTGCGTCTTATATCAACAATAATCTTTCTAGCCCTCTGGTAATTACAGTTGTCTACCTTTGACCTAAAACAAGGATGAGAGGCACAGAAAACTTGAAAGCATGCCTTATAAAACCTACCATAACAGATTGCTTTATTTTTAAAGATTAAATGCCTTAAAATCTAATATTGGTTTCTCTTAAGTAAAATAGAGTAGTAGATATCTAGAGTTTGAATTCTATGTAAACCTATAATTCCCAAGCCCTTTTCAAAATAATCTAATACATTTTAAACTAATAAAGCATACTCTTAAAGATTGCTATGCAATTGAAATGAGGGAATATTAGTGTTTACTATATTTTGATAAACATAAAGCCCCAATGGTATTTTTTTTTATTCTAAATTTAAGTTACTTTAATTCCCAAGGTTTTCATGCAGGATGCTAAAGGTAAAATGAAATGGGCTTAGTCATCCTAAGGTTTTCAAGTGTGCCTGTGCATGCACATGCGTGTTCGTAGTCCGTTCACAACATTTTACTTGAGGTAGGTATTACTTACCCTTTCTGGGATGGGGTCAATGAGCTTGAGGTAGATTCCTTTTGCTACATTAACAGATTATGACACACTGAGAACTTTAAACAGCACAAGCTTATTGTCTGCAGTTCTGTGGGGGGCAAGGAGGCTCAGGAATGTGTCTGAACACCACAAGCCTAACAGGAAGTGTTGGCAGGATTCCTTTCTGGAGGTTCTAAGGAGAATTTCTTTCTTTGCTCATGTGTATTGTTAGTAGGATTTAGTTTCTTGTAACTAAAGAACAAAGGTGCCTGTTTCCTGCTGACCAATCAAAAAAATGAAGCATTAAAAAATTATAAGAAGAATCCTTCTTTCTGCACCATCACCACCACCATCCCCAATATCCTTCCCCAAGCAAACCCGACCCCACTCTGTCACTCTCTATTAATTTGCATTTCCTAAAGTTTTATGTTATGATTCATACAGCATATTCTCTTTGGTCATGCTTTTTCATTCAGCATCATATTTTTGAAAATAAGTTGATATTGCTGGGCATATCAATAATTCATTTATTTTTTTTGCTGTGTATTTCCTTATAGAAGTCATGTCCTTTAAATCAGTGGTCCCCAACCTTTTTTGGGCCACGGACTGGTTTAATGTCAGAAAATATTTTCACGGACCAGCCTTTAGGGCGGGATGGATAAATGTATCACATGACCGAGACAAGGGTCAAGAGTGAGTCTTAGATGGATGTAACAGAAGGAATCTGGTCATTTTTTAAAAACAAAACATCGTTCAGACTTAAATATAAAAAAAATGGAAATAATGTAAGTTATTTATTACATTACAACAGCCCACGGACCAGTACCAGTCTGCGGCCCAGGGGTTGGGGACCACTGCTTTAAATAACATGATGTGGTAACAAGTGTACACACTGGGAAGAGTATTTACTCAAAGTTACATGCACAACAAAAACTTCCTCTGAGCGAGGTTAACAGGATGAGACAATCTATTGTGGATCCCATTCAAGGGAGAGTAACCAACTTTATATAACAAAATGAGCTATTTAATGTAGGTTCTGAATTGTCCAACTGTCTAGAGAATTCTAAGTCAGGTGGTCAGCCTGTCTCATGGGGAGACTTAAACAGATGCTAATGGCACAATTAAGTTACATGATCAAGAGATTTAGACTCTCACGCATCTACTTTGAAAGCACTGTCCCCTCTCCATGAACCCACACTTATGGCTTTCTGAGCAGTTTCCTACGAAAGGTTGTCTGATGAAGAAGACATTTATGTTTGATTTATGGATGGTTCCACATCATATACTAGGAACACCTAAAATTGAATGACTCTAACATTAGCCTCACTTAGACATTAAAAAAGGTCCTAGGAGAAGGAAAATCTTTCCATTGGCATAAGTTTGAGGAGTGTACATGGTTGTTTACTTTTCCTGGAAAAAGAAGTAGAAAAATATTACATTTATACTGTTTTTTGAGTAATGAATGGCTAATGATTTAGCTGGAGCGGTGATAGATGTAAGAAGAAAAATATTAGAGAATTAGTGATAAAAAGGCTTGGGGCAGAGCTCGGGGAATGACACCATGAGGATAATTTTGTCTTGTGTAATGTCCACAGCAGAGAAAGGTCTCAATAATCATGAGAACAAGATGGCCCATCAGGTGAATGCCGCTGATTATCTTTGCCCAGCTGTTGGATTCAATGCTCATAAAAAGGAACAGACCAGTGACTGAGGAAGCAGGCAGGGAGATTGTGCCTGGACCCCACAATGTGGCCTTCAACCTCAAGCCACTGTGATGTGGTTACAACTACTGGTGAGTACCCCGCGCGTCAGCAACAGAACGTGACACTGAGCCACCAATATGGTAAAATTTCCCGAATGAACAAGCCAGCCACCTGGTGACAACTCGACACTTTTGTCACAGAAGGAGAAGCATTTTGTACTTTCTGGAATAGACACTTATGCTGGAGATGGATTTGCCTTCACTGCCAATAACAATCCTGACAAAAGCACCATTCGTGATGTGGGAGATAGCTCTTTTCCCAGCCAGGAAATTCTCCATGGTATTACTTGAATGAGGACATCATTGTAGAGCAAATGAAGTCTAGTAGTTGGCCTGCGCAAAGGGAGTTCACGGTCTCTACCGAGCGCCCCAGCGCCTGCCTGATAGAGTGGTGCACTGGGCTTCTGGAGACTCAGCTCAAACACCTTGCAAGTATCTCAGCTTACATCCTGTAGGCAGAAGTTTCTTCCTACTCTCACATACCATTACGAGTTTTTCTTTCATTTATGGGCCCAGGATCTAAGGAATGGAAATAAGGCTCATTCCTCTTGACTTTCTGAGAAACTTCTCCAGTAACAAACTATAAAAAGAAGCTTTAAATGTATTGTCTTCAGGAGTCACTCCTCATATTAAAAGTAAACCGAATGAAATACAACTTTGGCCTCTGATGGTTTAGTGGTCTTAGCTCCTAAGAGGAAATACTTTCACTAGGGACACATGGGGACAATGCCAAGGGGAGATGAAACTGTATTTCTTACATCCCCTTCTCCTTCATGTTAAAGTTTGCCAGTAAGACTCCTCTTGCATGAGATTCTAAAGGCAGGGATAGGGAAGAATCTGTCATTCTAAGGTCATGTTTGTACTAGATAAGAGTATTTATTGTAAGTTCTTAAATTCCTCAGTTTACTAATTTCGGTTTAAAGCTAGTGTTCAATACATTGCGACATTTTATTCACCCACTTCTGAGATTTCAACTTTTTATAGTTTGTTGATTTGTTTCACTAAATGATTCAAAATTATGAGACCCTTATACTAGCGTTCTAGCTCCTTATTTCCAATTAGTTTACTGGCTATTTCTATTAAATATAATATGACCAATATCTAAAATAATATGTAAAAATATAAAATTATTGTCTTTCGTTGAAAACAACCCATATTCTATGTCTTCAGTGATGCCTATAATCTACTAAAACCTAAAATATCCTAAAGAGTCTCAGTCCAAATTCTCCCTCTTCCCTGAAAACTTTCCCCACCATGATTTTTCTCTTGGTCTGTAACACACCAGCACACAGCCCGTATCACACACCACAGAGCTCACATTCATCCTGAAAAGTATAGAGCACAGACTTCACCATCGGGCACGTAGCTGCATCAAATGTTGCCTGTGAGGTTTGATAGAAAAGAAATTGTGGTCCAGCATTTCCTTTTGAGAACTTCTTGAAATCCATGCTATTTCCCCCACTGATAAATTTATGAAATAAAAGCATCAGAGACTGGCTGGTGGAAAAATGATTTCTAGGTAGACCCTCTATTTTGTTATCTTCTTTGGAGAGATTGAACAAGAAATGATTGACTCAGGGAAGTCCCGGTACAGCATACACACTCCGCTCCTGAAATACGGACTATTGAGAGACTTGGAGTCCTGGCGCTGCTCTGCCAGTTTCCCATTCTATTGGGCTCCGAGGATCAGAGTGAATCAAGGGAGGGATTTTCTCTAAATTAGAAGGCGTGTGGAAGGAACTCACCGGTGGCCAGAGGCTGCTTCTGCTGCTTAGCATCTGGAGCCCTAGCTCGGGCACAGGCAGCCACTACAGAGTGAAGCAAAAGCCCCTGAAATCACCTATGTCTTAATAGTTTCTCAGGCCGATCATCAAGATTTATCTGTGTTCAAGAAGTAATGATTGAAAGGTTTATCCTCAGGATTCCAATATCACTTTATAGTTTTGAGTGGAGGTAGAATTCTATGAATTTTAGGTAAACCAGTCCCTCCTTGGGAAGTGATATTTCATTTCCATTTATATCTACTATACTATCTCTGAAATGAGGTCAAGTTCAACCCAGGAACAGCCAGAGAGTAATGGAGATGAACAGCAGACCTTGGTTAGCTTAAGGTTGGGCTGACTCCTTTCTTCTGGTTTTTAGCAACGCAGATATTTGCTCATGTCTTCAAACACTTTTCCAGCCTAGTTAGTAAGTTTTAGCCTATAGATTACAAAGTAACAAAAATTACTGCCATGGCTACCCGATGTCAGTGAGAAGAAAAGTGTTGTTTTGAGTGGTGCTAGTCCTCAAAGTACCCCTGAAAGACAGGCCTGTGAGGACAGTTTCCTTAAATGGAAGAAGATGACCAGCCCCCATCTCAACTTGTCTCTTAAGTAAATTTTTCATTATCTGGGAAATAATCTATCATTATTTTTTTTATCAAGTGAGAGGCAGGGAAGCAGAGAGACAGAATCCCATATGTGTCCCAACTGGGATTCACCCATCAACCCCTGTCTGGGGCTGATGTTCTGCCCATCTGGGGCTGCTGCTCTGTTGCTTGATAATCAAGATATTTTAAGCACATGAGTTGAGGTCATGGAGCCATCCTCAGCACCCAGGGCCAACTTGCTCACCCAGAGCCATGGCTGCAGGAGGGCAAGGGGGGGAGGGGGAAAGAAGCAGACGGTTGCTTCTCCTTTGTGTCCTGACTGGGAATCGAACCTGGTGCTTCCACACACCAGGCCAATTCCCTACTGCTGAGCCAACTGGCCAGGGCCTCATTTTTGTAATATGACAAAATAATGGAATCCTATGATGAAAGCTGAGAACCAAGAAGAATGCCGATGGCAACAAAGTTTGGGGGAAGAAATTGAAAGGGAAAAATAAATAAAATAAGCCAACAGCTGGTTATAAAAGGTGAACTGGATTTTATTCCAAGATTCAGCTCCACCAAAGAAAAGACCACACTGAGAGTCATTTCTTAAGACTCAAGTTTAAAATGCTAGTCATTGAGACATAAATGTAAGCCGGAATGATAGAGGACTGATTTAACACACAGGGGCCTAGGATCCGAGGCAGGAAGGAAGATATAAGTATATATCCATTGTGTTGCTTGGCACTCATGAAATGAGAAAAGCATTGAGGAGGCACTTACCTTTCTATCTAATACCCTGCCCAATTACATTTCATATTTATTGACTAAAAAAATGTCTTAAGAGCATTGCTTTATCCAACAATGTAAGGTAATGGCCAAATTGCCCCATATTTTGCAATCACTATGATCTTGGGTGTATGATATTATATTTATAATTGTTTTATCTTCCCAGTCAGTTGAGAGTTTTACCATTTACAATACCATGAAAACTAATAAAATACTTAGGAATAAAGCTTACTAAGCAAATGAAAGACATACTGAAAACATAAAAATATTGATGAAAGAAATTAAAGAAGACACAAACAAATGGAATGACACCCTGTATTCATGGGCTAGAAGACTTTAATGTTGTTAAAATGCCCATACTACCCAAATCAATCTCTAAATGTATTCTGATACTCTCAACATTAAAGTCTTTTCTGAGTCTTTGAGATTCATTATCTGTTGAACATCATTTCCCTCTTCCTGTGCTCACAATGGTAGGGACTTAAGAATTTTCAAATAATAAAGATACCTCTATATTAAATATTATTTTATATATCTGCAATAAGTGGGAATTTCAAGATACAAGTAGAAAAAATTAATCCAAAAATGTTTAATTGTTCCTTACTAAACAGCGTTCACATATTACCTGGAATTCTTCTAGTCCTCTATAAAAAGGAAGTCTTCCATGTCCAAAATTTCAGAATCCTACACTGCCATGGTATTAGGGACAGGTGCAGCCACAACCTTGATACAAGATCCTGAGACAGAACCAAAGGGGAAATATATTGTGTTCTCATTTATTACCCCCTCCAGTCAAAAATCACATGCAATCATTACTTTCTTAACAGTATTTGAAGCTGATTTATTCATTTCAATTGATTATAAGTGACTTATTTTAGTTAAAGAAATAAGAGTGAGATTCTGTGTTTTCTAATAGAGAAAGTGTAAAGAACAAATGAGTTTTCTCTGACAAAGATAGTATTCTCAAAGAAATTCGATACACCTCATGCTTTTTCTTCCTCTGATGCAATATGTACCTTTTATGTACACTTGTTATATGTGTTCCATAGCCATAATGCTATATTGAATATCCAAGGAAAAGGACAAAAATTTCTTAGTAATGCAAAAATAGTAAAGATTATGTATCCCTTAAAACCTATTGATAAATGATGTTCAGTCAATCAAGGTCAAAATCTCTGTTCTAAATTTTTCAGGTCAGATTAGGTTTTCCAAAGTGTAGTTCTGTGAATATTAGACCCTTAAGTGTATGTATCTATATCTATACTGTATATATCTATATCTATATCTATCTATCTATCATCTACCTACTTACCTACCTATTTGACTATCTATGTAAATATAAACAGCAAAACAAAAATCTTCGTGTCTGAAAAGATTTTTACTATATGGCTTCATTTTGGAGATTCACAAGGCTCTTTAATTTTACACCTTCCATGCTGACTAATCAATTCACTATTAAAAACATAATATCATTTTATTCCAAAACAAACAATATTTTTACTGGTTTATTTTCCATACCAGGTATTAACATTCAAATTTAAGATGAACTTTCAAAGGTCTATTTTCAATGCTATCATTAACTGTGGAGCATATTATCAGGAGATACTTTCAGAACAACCTTGGGTGGCTATCATTTAAGAAGACAGACTTTAGCCCTGGCCAGTTTGCTTGGTGGTAGAGCGTCAGCTCAGTGTGTGGAAGTCCCAGGTTCAATTCCCAGCCAGGGCATACAGAAGAAGCGCCCATCTGCTCTCCACACTTCCCCCTCTCCTTTCTCTCTATCTCTCTCTTTTCTTCCCACAGCCAAGGCTCAACTGAAGCAAATTTGGCCTAGGCACTGAGGATGGCTCCATGGCCTCTGCCTCAGGTGCTAGAATGGCTCTGGTTGCAATGGAGCAACAACCCAGATGGGCAGAGCATTGCCCCCTAGTGGGCATGCCTGGTTGATTCCGGCCATGCACATGCAGAAGTATGTCTCTCTGTCTCTGCTTCTCACTTCAGAAAAATACAAATAAATAAATAAATAAATAAATAAATAAATAAATAAATAAATAAGAGAGAGAGAAAGAGAGAGAGACTTTGCCTTCCATGGGTGTCAATTAAGCATGACTGTAATTTTCTTTTGATTTAAGGGTTGGAGACATACAGCACAGAGGAATCAGAAAATAAAAATTTCTCAATGGTTTTTAAAAATATAATCAGCCCTGTCCAGATAGTTCAGTTGGTTAGAGCGTCATCCCAATACACAAAGGTTGCCGTTTCTCCCTGGTCATGGTACATACAGGAACAGTTTGATGTTTCTTTCTCTCCTTTCCTCTGTTTAAAATCAATAAACTAAAAAAATATATATGATCAATACAAAATATAAATAGAAGAGTTTCAAATACTTCAAAGAGCTAATAAAAATAATAGTCATGCCCTATATGACTTTGGTCAACTCCAGCAATATAGTCTTTGTTTTATTCAATGACAGATACTGCAATGATTAAATTACTAAAATGAAATAACTGTTAAATTAAAGATTTAGTGAGGGAGCAGGAAGATGGCAGCGGAGTAGGCGGACGCACAGATGCCCAGCTCTCAACACCAAACTGGAATACAAATCAATTTAGGAAAAATCAGCAAGAAAAACCAACACTGAACTGCAAGAACAGCTCTCAAAAACCAAGGAGCAAAGAGGAAGCCACAATAAACCTGGTAAGGAGTGCCTGAATCTCCTCTGCTTACAGGAACGGCATGGGGGGAGGTGAGGCTGAGAGCCCAGAGAGGATTTCACAGAGGAAAAAGAGCAGAAACTACTGCTCACAGCCACTTACCTGGCGACCAGGGAGCAAGGTGGGTTGAAAAGACCAGCTTATCTCCCAAGTGGAAAGGACAAGGAGAGGGACTGACTGTGAGGGGCTAAGGTATGCAAGAAACGAAATAAAAAAGCTGACTCATTCGTGCTGGAGGCGACCATAGCTGGGGGAGGGACTGAACCTTTCACAAAACAGAGCTGAACTGCTTCCGGATCAGAGATCTCCGGACATCTATCCAGCTCCAATCAGCACAACAAGACACAGCTGAAAACAAGAAGTGGGGAGGAGGGGCAGTAACTCAGGTCTCCATGGAGATCTGAGATACACCTCCCCCTACTGAAGCTGAGAAAAAACCCTGCCCCCAGTGAGATTAGTAAGTGGAAGAGACCTTCAGCGTCTCAGGTTACACCCACAGCATTCCTGGATACAGTTTCAAGGAAGCCCCCTGCTGAGATCAGTTAACAAGACTATCACCTGTTAAGAAAACAAACAAATCAAGACTTCAAAGCTGCCCAAATCCAAAAGTGGATTACAAATAATAGCTGATACGAACCAAAGAAGACCTAGAAATAACACAACTGAAAACAGGAGGCAGAAAACACCAAGCCTAGACTCAAGCAACTCTACAAATAAAACATCATTATGAGAAGACAAAGGAGTGCAACCCAAATGAAACCACAAGAGACACCCTTGAGAGATGAGCTGAGTGATATGGAAATAATCAAACTTCCAGATGCGGAGTTCAAAATACTGATTGTAAGGATGCTTAGGGATCTTAGAACAACAATGGAGGGGCAGTTTGAAAACATAAATAAAGAAATAGCAAGTATAAAAAAGGATATTGAAATATTAAAAAAGAATCAGTCAGAAATGACAAATACAATATCAGAAATGAAGACCACAATGGAAGGAATTAAAAACAGGATGGATACAGCAGTGGATCGAATCAGCGAGTTGGAGGACAACTGGAATGAAGGCATGAAAGCAGAGAAGAAAAGAGAAAAGAGACTCAAAAAGTCAGAGGAAACACTTAGAGAGCTCTGTGACAACATGAAGAGAAATAACATCCGCATCATAGGGGTTTCCTGAAGAAGATGAAAAAGAACAAGGGAATAGAGACTTTGTTCAATCATATCACTAGCTGAAAACTTCCCTAAATTATGCAAGAGGAAACTCTCACAAGTCCAAGAAGCACAGAGAACTCCATTAAAGAGAAACCCAAAGAAACCTACACCAAGACACATCATAATTAAATACCAAAGCTAAGCGATAAAGAGAAAATATAAAAAGCTGCAAGAGAAAAAAAGTTATCACCTACAAAGGAGCCCCATAAGGATGACATCAGACTTCTCAACAGAAACCACTTGAGGCCAGAAGGGAATGCAAGAAATATTCAAAGTAATGCAGAACAAGAACCTACAACCAAGACTACTTATCCAGCAAGGCTATCGTTTAAAATCGAAGGAGAAATAAAAAGCTTCCCAGACAAAAACAACTCAAGGAATTCATTACACCAAACCAATGCTGCAAGAAAGTTAAGGGGCCTGTGTAAACAGATCAAAGTAGGAAAGAATATAGCAAAAAAGGAAACACCTTTAAAGAAGAAAATGGCAATAAAACAACTACATATCAATAATACCTTAAATGTAAAGGATTAAATGATTCCAATCAAAGACATAGGGTAGCTGCGCTGGATAAGAAAACAGGACCCATACATATGTGTCTACAAGAGACACACCTTAGAACAAAAGTACACACATAGATTGAAGGTAAAAGGATGGAAAAAAAACATTTCATGCAAACTGGAAATTAAAAAAAAGCTGGGGTATCAATACTTATATCAGACAAATTGGACTTTAAACAAAGGATATAGTAAGAGATAAAAGAAGTCCACTACATAATGATAAAGGGAGTAATCCAACAGGAAGATATAACTATTATAAATATCTATGCACCTAATTATAGGAGCACCCAAATATATAAAACAGACTTTGATGGATTTAAAGGCGAGATCAACAGCAATACTATAATAGTAGGGGATTTCAATACCCCACTAACATCACTAGATAGATCCTCAAGAAAGAAAATTAACAAAGAAACAGCAGACTTATTGGAAACACTAGATCAACTCGATTTAATAGATATCTTCAGATCTTTCACCCTAAAGCAGCAGAATATACATTCTTTTCAAGCGCTCATGGTACATTCTCTAGGATAGACCATATGTTAGGGCACAAAAGTGCTCTCAACAAATTTAAGAAGACTGAAATCATATCAAGCACCTTCTCTGATCACAACGGCATGAAACTAGAAATGAATCACAGCAGAAAAGCTCAAAAATTCTCAAACACATGGAAACTAAATAGCAGGGTGCTAAATAATGAATGGATTAAGAATGAGATCAAAGAAGAAATAAAAAAATTCCTAGAAACGAATGACAATGAGCATACAACAACTCAAAATTTATGGGACACAGCAAAAGTAGTGCTGAGAGGGAAGTTCATAGCACTACAGGCACACTTTCAGAAGCTAGAAAAAGCTCAAATAAACAACTTAACCCTGCATCTAAAAGAACTAGAAAAAGAACAGCAAGTATACGCCCAAATGCTAGTAGAAGGAAGGAAATAATAAAGATCAGAGCAGAAATAAATGACATATGAAGGCTAAAGAAAACAATACAGAGGATCAATGAAACTAGGAGCTGGTTCTTTGAAAAGGTAAACAAGATTGATGAACCTTTAAGTAGACTCACCAAGAAAAAGAGAGAGAGGAATCAAATAAAATAAAATAGCAATGAGGAGAGGAGGGACAATAACAACTGACACAACAGAAATACAAAATATTGTAAGCAAAATACCTATGAGAACTGTATGCCAAAAAACTAGACAACCTAGATGAAACTGAGACAAATTCCTTTGAAACGTACAATCTTCCAAAAAATCAATCTGGAAGAAAGAAAACTTAAACAGACCCTGATACACATATGAGATCGAAACAACAGTTATCAAACAAACTCCCAACAAAGAAAAGTCCGACAGGGGCACGATAGGCATACACAAACAATTCTACCAAATATTCAACAGAAGAACTAACTCCTATCCTTCTCAAACTATTTCAAAAAATTCAAGAGGAAGGAAGACTTCCAAGCTCCTTTTATGAGGCGAGCATAATTCTGATTCGAAAACCAGGCAAAGACAACACAAAGAGAGAAAATTATAGGCCAATATCTCTGATGAATATAGATGCTAAAATCCTCAACAAAATATTAGCAAACCGGATCCAACAATATATGGAAAAAATCATACACCATGATCAAGTGGGATTTATCTGGGGAGGCAAGGCTGGTACAATATTCGTAAATCAATCAATGTGATTCATCACATAAACAAAAAGAAGGAGAAAAACCATATGATAATTTCAATAGATGCAGAAAAAGCATTTGATAAAATCCAGCACCCATTCATGATCAAAACTCTCAGCAAAGTGGGAATACAGGGAACATACCTCACATGATAAAAGCCATCTATGAGAAACCCACAGCCAACATCATACTCAATGGGAAAAATTAAAAGCAATACCCTTAAGATCAGGAACAAGCAGGGGTGCCCCTTTTCACCACTCTTATTCAACATAGTCCTGGAAGTCCTAGCACAGCAATCAGACAAAGAAGAAAATAAAAGGCATTCAAGTTGGAAAAGAAGAAGTAAAAGTATCATTATTTGCAGATGATATGATATTGTATATAGAAAACCCTAAAGTCTCAGTCAAAAAAACTACTGGACCTGATAAATGAATTCAGCAAATGTGGCAGGATATAAAATTAAATCATCAGAAAATCAGAGGCATTTTTATACACAACAATGAACAGTCAGAAAGAGAAATTAAGAAACAATCCCTTCACTATTCCAAACCAAAAAAAATAAAGTACCTAGGAGTAAATTTAACCAAGGAGACTAAAGACTTGTCCTCAGAAAATTTAAAACATTGATAAAAGAAATTCAAGAAGATACAAACAAGTGGAAGCATATACCGTGCTCATGGTTAGGAAAGAATAAACATCATTAAAATGTCTATATTACCTCAAAGCAATTTATAAATTCAATGCAATACCAATTAAAATACCAATGACATACTTCAAAGATATAGAACACATATTCCAAAATTTATATGGAACCAAAAAGGACACGAATAGCCTCAGCAATCTTAAAAAAGAAGAATAAAGTGGGGAGGCTATCACACTTCCTGATATCATGTTATACTACAAGGCCAGTTTGTACTCAAGACAGCCTTGGTACTGGCTATAAGAACAGGCATATAGATCAATGGAAGCAGAACAGAGAACCCAGAAATAAACCCACAGTTCTATGGACACATTGATATTTGACAAAGGAGGTAAGAATACAATGGAGTAAAGACAGCATCTTTAACAATGGTGTTGGGAAAATTGGACAGCTACCTGCAAAAAAAATGAAACTAGATCACCAGCTTACACCACTCACCAAAATAAACTCAAAATGGACTAAAAGACTTAATGTAGGCCGTGAAACCATAAGCATCTTAGAAGAAAACATAGGCAGTTAAGCTCTCCTACATCTCCCGGAGCAGTATATTTGCTGATTTATCTCCATGGGGAAGTGAAATAAAAGACAGGATAAACAAATGGGACTATATCAAACTAAAAAGCTTTTGCACAGCTAAAGACAACAAGAACAGAATAAAAAGACAAACTACACAATGGGAGAACATATTTGACAATACGTCTGATAAGGGGTTAATAACCAAAATTTATAAAGAACTTGTAAAGCTCAACACCAGGAAGACAAACAACCCAATCCAAAAATGGGCAAAAGAGATGAATAGACACTTCTCCAAAGAGGACATACAGATGGCCAATAGGCATATGAAAAATGCTCAACATCACTAATCATTAGAGAAATGCAAATTAAAACCATAATGAGATATCACCTCACACCAGTCAGAATGGCGCTTATCAACAAAACAACACAGAATAAGTGCTGGTGAGGATGTGGAGAAAAGGGAACCCTCCTGCACTGCTGGTGGGAATGCAGACTGGTGCAGCCACTGTGGAAAACAGTATGGAGATTCCTCAAAAATCTGAAAATCGAACTGCCTTTTGACCCAGCTATCCCACTTTTAGGAATATACCCCAAGGACACCATAGAACGGCTCGAAAAGGAGAAATGCGCCCGCATGTTTGTGGCAGCATTGTTCACAATGGCAAAGATATGGAAACAGCCCAAGTGTCAGTCAGAGGACGAGTGGATTAAAAAGCTTTGGTACATATATACTATGGAATACTACTCAGCCATAAGAAATGATGACATCGGATCATTTACAATAACATGGATGGACCTTGACAACATTATACGGAGTGAAATAAGTAAATCAGAAAAAAAAAAAAAAAACTAAGATGAATCCATACATAGAAGGGACATAAAAATGAGACTCAGAGACATGAACAAGAATGTGATGGCAACAGGGGCGGGAGGTTGGGAGAGGGGGGAGGGGATGAAGAAGGAGAGAGGGGTTAGGGGAGGGGAGGGGCACAAAGAAAACCAGATAGAAGATGACAGAAGACAATATAACTTTGGGGGAGGGGTATACAGCACAATCAAATGTCAAAATAATCTAGAGATATTTTCTCTCAACATATGTACCCTGATTTATCAATATCACTGCATTAAATTAAAAAAAAAAAGAATATGGGATAACTGAAACATTCAAGCACTTTTGATAAAAGTGTAAATTACTGTATGATATTTTGCAAAGCTGTTTACTGGTATCTCTAAAACTGAATGTATTCATGGCCTGTGGCCCAGCAATGCCACTGTTTGGTGTATACTATACTGAAATCAATACATGTATTTATCAAAAATATAGATAAGAATGTTTATAGCAATACTATTTGTAATAGCTCCAAATTGGAATAAGCCAAACATCCTCAATAGTTGGATAGATAATTGTATATAAATTAATGAGATGTCTATACAGCAATGAAAATAAATGAAGTACAGCTACATACAATAACCTGGGTGAATCTCCCTCCCCACACAATAATAATATGGAATGACAGTATCCAGAAACAGAAAGAGCACATATTATACATTTCATTTATAAAAATTACAAACACTGAAAAGTGGTGGTAGAAACACTTCTACCACCAAATCTATGGTGGTAGAAGCCGGGAGAACTTAGGGGTTGGGGGAGAATGATAATAAAAAGGGGACATGTAAGGGGCTTTTAGGGAGTTTCTAACATTCCATTTCATAATCTGGGTGGTGGGTATCAAAGTGGGTTCAATTTGTGAAAATGTTTTGAATTATATAATTATAATCTGCAATTTTCTGTATGTTTATTATACCTCACTAAAAGTTTAAAAATTAAAATAGAATGAGAAGTCAAAATTATTATTTAGTAATTGGTAGATACATCCCAATAGATATTTCTTGTTTTGAATAGAAATTTCATGATTCCACCATTCTTTTATTAAAAGTTTAGAATTTGGCTATATTGATATAGCCAGGGTTTTCTAAATCTTTAGATTTTTTGAATTGCCATTCTATTTACTAAAAAATATGAACATACAAATCCCTTGGATATATAAAATATCATATAGTAATTTATACTTTTATCAACAGTGCTTGAATGTTTCAGTTATCCCACATTCTTAACAACACTTGACACTTTCTGTCTTTTGTTGTTATTTACTATAATCAATTGTTAAATACAGGACAACAGGCCCAAATTGAAGTTGCTTGTGCTCAGTTTCATGTCACCAAACTAATACTTAAGTACAGTTTTGGCTCTCCCAGAAATGGAATTTAAACCAGTCACTCAGAGGTCACCGAATCAGCACCACTGAGGTCATCTGCCTGCGACTCCTGCTCTCCTGAGAAAGAAAGTGACCCAGCACTAGGTACCACGTTTTGGCCTAGTGTAACTTCTTTGTTTCCTCTCCCTTCTCCCTACAAAAGTCTTTCATTTTGTATAGCTCCTTTCTTTCTGTTGGATTGGCTGCTGCTTGAGTCATGAATTGTTGAGAGAAACCAATAAAATCTTTAAAATTAAAAAAAAAAATTAAAGATTTAGTGATATGCTTTAAAAGTAGATTGACTCTTTTTTATATAAATTTCTATAGATTTTAAATTTAAAGCATAATAAATATTGTATATGTAGATTTTCATCATTGCATTCATAAACCTAAGGAAGGTATTTAAAAATAAAGTAAGAGTCAAACTACTTAGAAACGAATTAGGAAATCTAGGTTGGGAAAATTCCATCACTAAGATTAAAAAAAAAATAGAACTCCAAAATGTTTGGTGGGAAAGATCAGTTCAGTTTCAATAAAATATTTGCACTCTTATTTATAGCTTTTAGATTCCTCAGTATGTCTTCTTCTTGTGTTTTCTATCAAATATCTATAATGTTGACTCGATTCCTTTATTGATAATTATTTAGTCATGTTAAAATTGACATTGCCCTGTGAGCAAACAGGAGAAATATAGTATTTAATCAATAGAGTAGAAATAAAATTCTAGCCCTCGGACTGTTACTGTCTTCCTCTGTGATTTATGGGAGACTCCCAATATCTCAAATTGACTATAAAATGGCAGGAATGGAATTCATAGTTGTTGAAATATTGATGTGTATATTGAAGGGTATATAATAAAAAAAGTTTTATTTCCTTCATTTTTAGTGGAACATTATGTGAGTACCTTTATACTCTTCCATATTATTATCAAAATGTCTTTGGGGTAAGTTTCAAATTATGTCAATTGCATGCCCCACTGGGATTTTATTTACTAGATATGGGATATAAATTTATCACAGAAGATGAACATGTTAAACTATTTTACTTTAAAATTCTATCCATTCAGTTGGAGATAATCCAGTATTTAAAATTTAGAGATAAATACTGTTCTCTGATCGTTGGTAGTTCAACTTCTTTCACCAGCAATATTGTTAATATTGGTTTAATATGTATTGCAAGATAAACTGTCTACTGAATATAATTTTTATTAAACTGTGTATAAAAGTGGTTCTTAGAGATACCATTCTACTCTTCAAACACTTCAATAAATTTAAAGAACATTCAATAAGATATCTCCTTATTTTGATTTGTAAAGCTCTATCAGACTAAAACCCCGGTTACATCTCATCTGTGAAGGTGTTATCCCAGTGATTGACAGGTAACCCTTCCTCAACTCTAAAAGGAGAGGTAATAATTTCCTTTCCCTATAAATTGCAAGTGCACATCAATCCAAGAAAACTTTGATTTTCTTTCAACGTTGTGCAATTGTCAAGGGAAAACAAAACAAAACAACAAAAAAATCCCCAAAACAAAATGTATCACTCAATATAACGTGTCTTTTTTCTTTTCATCAGTACGTGAGCCAGAGCTTCTAAGTGCGGTCAGTGTGCCAGACTGTCAGCATCCTTCTCTGTCTTCTAAGCTCTTGGTTCTTTTCTGATGTGGTTAAAAGACAAAACAAATAAAAAACAAGCAAGATGGCCAAATTCCTTCTAAGAATTAAATGCAAACTGAGTGTGGAAGGTATTTTCGAAAACAATGGCCTAAGCCTTCTTCCCATGTAATTGGAACGAGCGGTAGCCGTCTCAGTTCATTATAGTGAATAACTGTCTCAAGGTTAATTTTATTTCCTCTAATTTCTTTTATATCAGTCTGTTTACATTTGTTGAAGAACTTAAGGAGAAATACCCAGAGTCTAAAAATAAGAGTAATCATGTATGTTTTAATATTTAGAGAAAGCTTTATTATGAACAAAGTTATGGCGGTCTCTGCTGGTTGTCATGGAGTGGTGTAATTGAAAGGGTTTGTTTGGTTGGTTTGGTTTTATTGGAGAGGGTAAATATTCTTGACTGCCTTTCCAGTACTCACCTTGCTTTTGTTTTTGCTAACGTAATTCTGGGGTTCTTTATATAGATCCAATTGAAACAGTCTTTCCCAATTCGGAATATATCTTGCATTCACCTGGAGAGATTTACACCATAGGAATGGCTTTCCCTTCCACAGAAATTTTTATTTCATTCATCTGAATGAGTCCTAGGCATTGGTATTTTTAAGAGACCCCCACCACCACCACTTGCTGAAACCCCATTTGTACTGGATCCCATATTTTCCCCACAATATAACAACTTTTTCTAGCAAGTGTTTGTATTAGAGTATTCCTGAATGTGTAGGATTTCTAAATGTTTTCTACAGAACAAGTGTTTAGTAAGAAAAGTGACACATATTTGAGAGTGAAATAGCACTAGTCACTTTTAAATGTTCTGATCCGACAAGAGGAACTGTTGTAGTACCTCTTGCTCTTTCTATAATAGCTACACTGCAGTCTTATTTCTTGAAACGTTCCAGGGGTAAAAACCTTTAAAATTTGAGTCCCTTTGTGATTTTTAACTTGTTTGTTGTTTCTGCTGGTTTTCAAATGTCACATTGTGCTTGGTTTTGGTAATCTTATTGTGAGCTTCTAAGAAATTTTACCTTAAGAAAGTTTTGTGAGGGTTTTTTTTTTTGCTTTTCCTTTCTTTCTAAAGCTTTGACATTTTTGTGTTTCAACAGTCATATTAGATTTAGGGTCCATCCTAACCCAATATGACCTCATGTTAACTTGATTTCATCTGAAAAGACCCTATTCCCAGGTCAGGTCACATTCACAGGTCTGGGTGGACATCAATTTTTGGAGGGACACTCTTCAACCTCATCATGCAGTGGATCCAACTGCTCTGTGGGTTTTTATGTCTGCAGTCTCTTTCTGCTCAAGATGGGAAATTGTCCCCTTCTTACATAATCTGGTTTCTCTGAAAATGTCATGTTTTCAAAAAAGTTAAGTTTCCCCTGAGGTAAAGGAGCTATCACCCTCTGGAGAACAGACTTCAAACTAGGGTACAATGTTTTGCAGTACACAAAACATCCCCAGGGGTACATAGACAAGAGTATTTTAAGTATATCACATTCCAGAAACACCAACATTTTTTTGTAGTCCACCTTTAAAAAAATTATTTATAAAATTAAATTTAATGGGGTGACATTGATCAATAAGCGTACATGGGTTTCAGGTAATCATTTCTATAGCATTTGAACTGCTGATTGTATCGTGTGCCCATCACCCAAAGTCAAGTCATTTACTGTCACTGTATATTTCGCAGCTGCTCTTTCCTAAGATTGGTCAACGTGAGATTGTAACACCAAGAAGTTATAATGCCGGTTTTCCTTTCTCTCTTCCTACTTTACAGAAGAAAGGATGTGGTCGGGTAGAAAACAAAGGAACAGTTTGCATTAGGAATTATTTTGCAGAAAGACCCCATTAATTAGCAGGATGGCTTGTCCACACCCGGTACACATTTCTGCTTCTCAAGTCGCCTTAGACCCAGAGTATTTTGTTGGGATTTTGTGATGCATTTTAGAGCAGGACAGCAGAGAGACAGTGACAGTTTTCATTTGGAGAACGTGCCTCTTTCATTTTCCAACTATTGTGAAAAAATTAATCACTCCTGAGAGAACACCAGGAAAGCTAAGCCAGGGGGCTTCACTAGAAATATTGGAGATGGCACTCTATTTCATGCAACCAAGATATTCATGGAAAGACTCGGTCTGGTCTGTCTATCTTAGACTTGGAACTCAGAAATGAGACAGCTGTCGAAGGTATGCATATTAGTATGTTTATTTGAGTTGAAAAATGAAGTCAGACTTTCTCTGGCAGAAAGAATTCTGACTGGCTGATTAATTTGAAAATATCGACTGGCTTTGCCAATTAGGGTATAAGGTTGATATTTTCCAAATTGAATACAGTAAATCTGTAGGCTCAGGCTTTGACAAACAGAAAAATAAAGAGTGTTATAAGATGAAAACATTTCACCTGAAATACTTGTTGGCAAAGACATATTGCAATGAACAATATTTCAGTCTTCCTAACCCTTTCTGAAGTATATTGAATTACTGAAGGTTTGTCATGGTTAAAGACTAATATTATAATTAAGAGGAATTTGATAAGTCTCAGTAAGGTTGTTGGTTTGTGAGAGTGTTGAATTGACTCAAGAAATTGAGAACTGAATGGTTCTACAGAGGAATAAATTGATTTGTAGGAAAAGTAAAAAGTATCCAAAAATTATGTCCAACATATTTTAAACTTGTCCATACAACAGTCCACATGAGGTCACTTAAACTATTTTTTTTGTTAAAAACTAAACATAAGTTGCAACTATTTAAATGGATGATGAATAATTTTAGATCAACTTAAAGATATGTGAGAAGGCATGGGGTTCAATGTTTTAAAGTAGCTAGCAAAAATATTTGTAAAACCACTCTTCTGAAAAAGAGAGATCCCATTACTGTCTGTAGATAAAGTGTGGAGCTGGGAAATTGCATCTGTCATTAATTAGATGATTCTGCTATGCTGTGTAATAGGGAGCATTCTTTGTGACTTTTTTTTTATTATTTCTGGTCTTGTTTATCCATAAAAAAATGAGTCATATTCCATTTAATTCTTTTTAGAATCAGCTAGGACCATGATTTCTTAGCATTCAATTCTGCAAGTAATTTTTTAACTTTTGTTTTGTTATCCTAAGACAAAGAATCTTCATTATCATAGTCAGAGAGGGTCTGTCACACCAGCTATTTCTGTACTGGGAAATATAGGACTCATATATTAAATGTGCTATACCTGAGCTAAACCCAGCAAAGGGCTCTATCAAACGTAACTGACCACATTATCTCTTCTACCAATGTATGGCAAATTAGATCCAATTGATTTCTGCTCATTTTCAACCATAAGAATATAATACAGATGTAGGTATTTGAAGTAAAATAAAATATAATTTAATTTAATGTAATAAAACTGTAAACCAGTGAAATAACAACAGACAATTACAGAAAATGTTGATCATCCTGCAAAGGACTAATTTCCTTACTACACAGAGAGTGTGTAGGAATTAAGAAGAAAGATACTATCAAACCAAAAGAAAAATGGGCAAAGGTATTACTAGAGAGTCCTCTGAAACACAGGGGCCTTAATCTACGAAAAGGAACAAAATCACAGCATTAACTGGAGAGCTGAAAATACAAATGACATTAAGATGTAACTTCTCACTTATCAGATTAGTAAAAAGCAAAGTTGAACACAGTCTATAGCACAGGCTGTCGGGAAACAGACATACTGGTATGTCCTTAGATTGCAAAATGGTAATGTTCTAATGGAATGAAATTTAGAAATATCTATGAAAATAAAAATATATATATATTTACTTGTTGACCCAGAAATCCCATTTCTGGGAGTTTAGCTTAACTCTGCTGGTCAGTTTTTGCAGCAGCAATTGCAACCTTAATATCTCAATGGCTTACAACAGAAACTTGTATTTATTGCTCATATTACGTGAGGACCACAGGTCAGTTTCTGGTCTTTCTGGTGCCTTCTCACTCCTGGACCAGGGCCTATGTAGCTCCCACTATCTGGGACATGTTTGTTTTTATTGCAGGGGCAGAAGCTAAAAAGGTGTAGTGGACACATGGAAGACTTCCCAATGTCTCTGCTTGAAGTTAGGATACTCTTCCTTCTGCTTACTGGACAAAGAAGTCACAAGACTAAGACCAAAGTCATCAGGGCACTGAGTTGTATTTTACCTGCCAGGAAGTATTGCACAGTCATATGGGGAGGAGGCTGGGCACCCAATCCAATTACAGGGAGGAAGCAAAGAGTTGGAAGCTATGCCTGCCTGCCCATGGCCGATAAGAAATAGATGGAAGGTTATTCATTGCACCATTCTTAGTAATAATAAGGGCATCAATTTGTAAACATTTATGGAGAGATGTCTGACAGTCTTTCTCTCTCTATACAGCTATCCTTTCTCTCAGAAGAATGCATGGTTGACAGTAATGCCATGTGCGTTAAGAATTCCCATTTCCATCAGCCATTGTGCTAGAGTTATTTCAGGGCTCAGCACCATCTTTCCTGGACTACAGATCTTACATCATTTAAAATACGAAATTGTGCTTCCCATTCATCTATTCGATAAATATGTATTGGAGGGCCGGGTATAGTTCACGATGATGAATGGTGAGGCAATCTGATGGATTGGGTACTTAGGATAGACATAATTAACCTCCAGGAACAAAAACGCAGTATCTTTCCATCCCATAGTCTTTACACTGGTCTCCCTCTGCTTGGCTGTCCCAGCCCAGACCATAGGGACAGGCATTTGAGCATGATGACGAAAGGGAGGATTTTGATGCTAGGATCTAGGAGTCTTATGACAAGGAATTATTTTGAAAGAAATGAGCCAATGTAAAACATACACTTGATGTCTGGGCCAAACATGACTGCAAATACATCTATGGAAGTTATTATCACTGGAACGCAGTCAGAATAAGACTTTCAAAAAACGATTTTTTTTTTTTAAATTTCAGGTGTGAAAAGGCTCTGACTTTGAGTTTGAAGTTAAGAAGGCAGTCCAAATAGTTTACCAGCCTTTAGAAATAGGGAAGCAGGCAACATTTAGCTTGTTTTGCGTAGAGTTGCTCCAGGATGTTTCTCCAAAGGGAGAGAACTTGTGCTTGTGGATGAGTAGCCATTGTTTGGGTACTTTTAGTAAAAGAGAACCCCTTCTTTTAGATGTTCAGATTAATTTTTATCCTTCAGGTTATTGATATTCTTAGATGTGGGGTTCCTTTTTGTTTTATTTTGTTTATTTGTTTGTTTTGCCAACCTGTATCATTTTGTTAAGAGTCTCTTGACCAGAATCGGATGACAGGTGGTCAAGGCTCAGTCATTTCTTCTCTTGAGGGTTATCAGCAACTACTAGGCTTTAACAATTCCTTGTCATCTTCAGAAACTGAAAGAAGTCTGGTTTTCCAGGGTAGTTCCTCATTGCAAGGTTCCTAAGATTGGTGAGTCTGTTTAGAAGCACTAGCACGAAAGCGACTGTTGGAACACTTTCCCAAGAGGATTTACCGGATTCTGCCATCTGACCCCCGCAGGTGGAAGCCAGGAAAGCAAGCCACTGTTCTCTAACTTGTCTGCAGATTAAAACACAAACAAACCCAGGGATCCTTTCAAACTCCCAATACACAGGTCATATCCAAGCCTTATTAAGTTAAAATTTCTAAGCCTGAAACTGCAGCATCCATATTTTTTATAGTTCTCCAGTTGATGCTACTCTGCAGCAAAATAATGAAAAGCACTGGCCGAATGGCTCCAGAAAGAGCAGACCCTCTCTTTCACCACTGATAACCTCAGCCTGCTCCCGGCTGCACCAACACGCACAGACTGCACCTGCTGGTTCCTGTGCTACTGCAGAAAGAGATGGGGTACGGCTGTGCGTGATTGTTATCTTCTCAAAATCCATCGTGGTGTAGGCAGTTTCTCTCTCATTTATTTATAATGCCAGTACAAGATCAACCAATAATCACTTTATTCGGCCCTGGCTAGTTGGCTCAGCAGTAGAGCATTGGCCCTGGGGGTGGAAGTCCCAGGTTTGATTCCCGGTCGAGCACACAGGAGAAGTGACCATCTGCTTCCCCACCCTCTCCAGCCCCCCACTCTCTATCTCTTGCTCTTTCTTTCCCTCCTGTAACCTTGGCTTGAGTGGTTCGGGCAAAGTTGGCTCTGGGCACTGAGGATGGCTCCATGGTCTTGCCTCAGTTGCTAAAATAGCTCAGTTTCTGAGCAACAGAGCAGTGGCCCAGACAGGCAGAGCATTGCCTGGTAGGGGCTTGCTGGGTGGATCCCTGTTGGGTTTTATGAGGGAGTCTGTCTCTGCCTCCCTGCCTCTCACTTAATAAAATAATAATAATCATCATCACTTTATTCAAATTATTTTTTTCGATATGTATCAGCTTCTCTCTTTTGAAAAACAATTTACTTTTTTTCCTCCTTCACAATACAAGGTCAAGATCATCACTCCCAAAGGTAGTATTCTCTGATTTAATGTTTTCATTCCCTAAGCCTTCAGATAGCCCTTTTGCTCCCATAAGATGTTTTTCAGCCTCAAGGAGTAAAAATAAATAAATAAAAGCATTATAATTTTTATTCTGTATGCTAGTATTAGCATTATTTTTAAAGTTCTGGCCTAGGATTCTCTTTACTTTAGTACATTTAATTTACATATAAGTAAATAAGAAGATACTGTTTCTCAAAATGACAATATGACACATTCTCCCAATTTCTATTTCTCAAAATATATTTGTCATTCAACTTGCCATGGAAGCATATAAAAGAGTTGTTTCCTATCCTCAAAATTTTTAATGCTGTTTCCAAATATTCTCTAATGTTTAATAAACCATATGCTGTACATGGTTTAAGAATCTGGGAATCTCATTGCTTAGTTTATTCATTTAACTAGAGGATTTTCATTCTTTATACATTTAATTGAAATGAAATATTTAATCTTTAAGGAGAGATCAAATAAGATTTAGTGAACTTCCCGAGGACCAATTCTCCTTTTTAAATAATCGTATCACTTTAAAACTAAAAGAGATAAAAAGTCAGTATTTCATGGAAAGTTTGAGGGAAAAAAAATGAATCTTGTTTTATTTGCAACCTCCTTCTGAGAAGGATTAGACAAGTCTTGATTTGGAGGAAATCTACAAGGCAAAACCTTGGAGAATATAACCAAGTGAATTCATCTTTTCCCCAAGAATTGTCTATATTGTGAGCACGTATAATGTTTTAGAAGCCCAGCAGAGCATATTTAAGCAGATTTCTTGAAACTTGTATTGAAAAAGACAATTATCATAGGCAACATAAGGGCTAACACCAGGGGGCTGGGAAACTTTCTGTTAGTATGCATATGTATTATTTGCTCTTTGCATACTCAAAACTCATAGTTTGACACACATATTGCTGATTTGTCAGTTGATTTGTTAAACTATGAAATAATTCAGTGCACAAATAGCTAAACAGTAATAACCATATTTCTTCATTTATTTTTCCTTGATTTTAAGTTGTCCCATTTTCAAAATTTTAGAGGATTAAAATCCTGGTGTCATGACATCATATGAGAAGTTGGTATTTGTAATATAAGAAAACATAGCCTAATAATTTCCAGTGGGATTTTGAAGAGCCAAGAGGAAGTATTAAATTTTTATTTTGAGAAATCCTTCTTCTTGAGAAATTATTCTAAAAACTAACATTCCCTAAGCACATTTTTATCATGTTTGTTGAAATTCTAAGTTTAGTTAATTTGAATATCAGTCTATCACTGATAAAATTCATATTTTCCCCTATATATATGTAAGTGAAACTTTGAATGGTTTTTTAATAAGTTCACTATCATTATGATCAGCAAATAGTTAATCATAATGTCGGGGAGGTGTCAAAATCTTCCACTGTGGCACTTCCTGTATTCTTCCTTAGTACTGATTGTGATGGAGGACCCTTGGTTTGTCTGGGAGTAGCTTATGGAAGTGTCCAAGACCCACTTAGCTGAGAAAATATAATGTGATACTGCAGCTGATCTTAACTCTATCTCTAAATATGGTCACACAAGATACTTAGTACTCAATTGACTCGATAAAATAGGACCGAAAGCTCAAGGTTTATTCTGTCTCCCCTATTTCCCTTTGAACAATCACATTGATAAAATAACGCATTGCCAACACACAGTACCATAAAGAGAGAAGTAAAACCATCTTTCTTTGCTCCAAGTTCCACTGGGATTAAAAATTATTGTAGCCCTGGCCAGTTGGCTTGGTGGTAGAGCGTCGGCCTGGCGTGCGGAAGTCCCAGTTCGATTCCTGTCCAGGGCACACAGAAGAGGCACCCATCTGCTTCTCCACCCCTCCCCCTCTCCTTCCTCTCTGTCTCTCCCTTCCCCTCCCGCAGCCGAGGCTCCATTGGAGCAAAAGATGGCCCGAGCACTGGGGATAGCTACATGGCCTCTGCCCCAGGCACTAGAGTGGCTCTGGTCGCGACAGAGTGATGCCCCGGATGGGCAGAGCATCACCCCCTGATGGGCGTGCCGGGTGGATCCCAGTCGGGCACATGCAGGAGTCTGTCTGACTGCCTCCCTGTTTCCAGCTTCAGAAAAATACAAAAAAAAAAATTATTGTAAAAGAGTACAGTTAACATTTACATCTCATACAAGTATTTTTTCCAGCTTAGCTTTTTCTCTAGATGACCCCTAAAGAAAGTTATCTTAGTTATAGAGAAAGAAATTTTCACTTGAGCAGTCATTTTCTAAAGAATATTTCATACTAAATATTCTTTGATATATAATTTTTTTTACCTACCCTCCAACCCTATTGAAAATGTCTCCACAGTACCTGAAAGATCTCCTCTGTTGTAATATATCATTTTACATTACTCAGATGTTCTGAAAATTCATAAAGTGGCAATCATAACTTATTGGAATTTCTTTCTGCCAGTCAGAAATGAATAAAACAATATAGTGCATTCAAGAGGAAAAAGAAAAGGAAGATGAAAAGACTAAAATCAGATTTTTTGGTTTAGAAGTAACATAAGATTGTTCTGGATAAATAATCTTAATCTCAGCAGGTCTAGATCATTCTTGTTATTTCTTTCAGGATCTGGGAAGACAGAGCCTAGAATTGTGTGGCATTTTTAATACTACAGATGTCTAAAAAGCTTGTTATTTAATTTTTCTGTATTTATTGACTTGAGAGAGAAAGGAAGGGAGATAGATCAGTTTGTTGTGTCACTTATTTATGCATCCATTGGTCGATTCTTGTCTGTGCCCTGACTAGTGATCAACCCACAGCCTTGGTGTGTTGGGATGATGCTCTAACCAACTAAGCTACCTGGCCAGGGCTAAATTTATTATTGTACTTACATTGACAATTATTTCAGTATTTATCCATTGCATTCCATCCATTTTGCCCTGTTTCCTTTGTCCCCAGCTATATTTTACTTGTTTTATTTAAATTGCCGGTGGGCTTTCCTGCTGCTTCTCAGAGTAGTTGATTGTGAGCCTGGAGTTTCTCAAGGATTGTCCTTACCAATGCTGCCGATTACGGACTCCCCCCCCCCATATGTTCATCTGCTTTTATTTCTTTAGTAACATAATTCCATCTGATTAATTCAAAAATTATACTGAATCACTCCTTTTCTTATTTCATAGGACAATTGAGGATTTAGGTATACCAACATCAGAGGATTAGTATAAGTATATATGAATTAATAATGGGAATGGTAACATGAGCCTGGCATAACTCAGTATATGTTTTTAGTATTCTAATTGTTATCTCAACATGTCCTGTCATTTCAGAGAAAGATAAAGAGGAAACAGAATTGTTCCAGTTTTATTACTTTGATTGTTCAATGCCCAGTATTTGTATATGTCAGCAATTACATAAATTTTAGCAGGCCAATTTCTCAAAAACACAATTGGATGGATACCTGGAAAGGACAACATCCCATAATTAAACTTGAGCTATCTATGAGAAAACATATTTTATTATATAGATTCACTATGATTTGTTTGACTCTTCCACTATTGTAGACATTGCACTTTCCAAATATGTTTTCTTTCAATTCTATATGATTCACAATAATGAACCTGAGTCGATTCGTTTGCAAATTTCTTCAAGTATATCTATAAAGTTACATTCAAGAAGTACACCTGCTAAGTTAAGGGACGTAGACACTTTAATTGGGATTCATATCACCAAATTGGTCTCTGAAGTTTGTGCCTATTTACATGTCAACAAGAATGAGTGAGCCTAACCAGACGGTGGCACAGTGGATAGAGCATCAGACTGGGATGCAGGGGATCCAGGTTCAAAACCCCAAGGTTGCCAGCTTGAGCAAGGGCTCATGTGGTTTGAGCAAGGTTCACCAGCTTGAGCCCAAGGTCGCTGGCTTGAGCAAGGGGTCAATCAGTCTGCTGTAGCCCCCGGTCAAGGCACATATGAGAAAGCAATCAATGAACAACTAAGGTGCCGCAACAAAGAATTGATGTTTCTTATCCCTCTCCTTCCTGTCTGTCTGTCCCTATCTATCCCTCTCTCTGTCTCTCTCTGTCTCTGTCACACACACACACAAAAAAGAAAGAGTGAGTATATGTTTGTGTCCCATGTTTTCCCAAACACTGTTAAATATATATATTTTTTCAGTGTCAACAGTTTAAAAGGTGAGAAATGGCATCTAGTTTTACCTGAGGTTTCTCCAATTAGGATTCAAATATGACGCAGTTTTGTATGTTTATTGGTTGTTTCTAAGAGGCGAGAAACAGCCTCTCAGGTGTCCTTCATTTTCCTCCTAAAGGCTCCAGGCATTCAGGCCTCCGGTTCTGAAATTGCTTTCGTCTCTATTGAACACATCCTGCTTCTTTTCCTATATTCGTCCCATCTGCTTTGGGTTCTCATGTAATATGATTCCATCTGTTTTCTTCAGAATGTTAAGTGTATTGACTGTTACCATTCAAGGTTTATAGCACATTTAAAAATATCTGTCTCTGTTACCCTGAATGGGAGGGATTAGATGAGCTAACAAAACAAAGATTTCAAACGGCCTGGTACGCGGGCACAGGACAAAGCCTAGCATGGTGTGTATTTTTCCTTTTTTTTTGGCAATTTTTCTAAAACATAATATGTCGATTATCATATTACACACAATAAGCTTACTCCTATTTTTATTTTGGGAGCCTTTTATTTAGATGATTATTATATGTGTCACCTTTTACTTTCTTATGATTTTTTTTTCAAATACAAGAGTTTGTGTACTCAAATTTTTGTATATTTTCTGAATATTTTATTTCACCTATAGGATTTTTCCCCCCCAAAAAAGTAAATATCTTATAAACAAATGAAATAAAATGAGAAGAAAAGAGAAATATATTATAGGGAGAAATTAAAAAGAAGACAATCTATCAGTAAGAAAATAAAGAAAAATGTTACTTATCCTAATTATAAAGTAGGTACAAATATAAAGACCCTAGAAAGTAAAAAGAAAATGATAATTTAAAATTTTAGCAGGGTGGGGAACAGAAGAAAACATGAAAATATAATAACATTAACTATAACTGAAGAGGAAAAATTAACAAAAAAGTACATTGTCTCTTCCTAGCCATTAGAATGCATTTCTTTATCCAAACATGTAGCATTACTGTCAGCAGTCCACCATGCAGATATCCTCTCTCACTCTCACATAGTGTGGTGGATCTGTATTGCTCCTCCTCTAACCCAGGAAGATAACCAGGCTGAGGGTCCACGATCTAAGGGCCTACATTCCAATCCTAGCAACTGGGAAAATTAAACTGTCAGCAAATTTGTTGAAGCTGCTAAAGTCAGCACTGGAGACACTTAACTTGAGAATTTCTCCAACTGAACTGAGAATGTTAACACTCGCATTGATATATTACACTTAGACTTACAAGTTTCATCCATATCTCTCCTTGCCCCCACCCAACCAGTAACACGACTATATGATAAAAAATAGTCCATTGTTTTGGGGCTTTTTTTTTCTCTCTAGACTGTATTATAATATTTTTAAGAATGAAAAGATATACAATATCTAGGACACCATTATTTTTTGCATATAAATATTGCTGCAGGTGTCACTGTGGACAAAATGTGTCATGTCTAAGAACCTTACTTTCCTAATCTATAACTACCTTTTAGGGGTATGAAGGTAAAAAAAAAAAAAAAAAAGGAAATAGATATTACATATGTATTGAATATGCTTACTATGATATATCCTAACATTGGCTATTATTGTAAAACAGTACAATGTATTGAGTCACTACAGTCCCAGTCATAACCCTGGCAAGTTCTTTCTGTGGCATTGGCAGGCTAATTTTAAATTAAATTTTCAAATGTGAAGGACCCAATAAAATCAAGGCAACCTTGGGGGGAAAAATAGTAAAAACCTGGTAAACTTAAATGACCAGATTTCAAGAGTTTTAAAGAGAAAATATTCAAGACAGCATGATACAGGACAGACATACAGAACAGTGGACACAGTGAAGTAATAGAGATCCCAGAAATAGACCCCCTCACATATGAACAAAGACACAATAGCAG